>NC_087358.1:47808395-49058395 GCF_030014295.1 Loxodonta africana
ATCATTGTGGTTTTTATCTTATTTTCTGGTGCTGTTTATAAAGCAGGTACGTAGCATCATTTTCTGAATGAATGCACAAGCTAAGAAATAAAGCTATGCTTTTTGTAAGAGAGAGGATAACATTTGCTATGCTTATAACAAGAGATATTTTGAACATGATATAACTTTACAGAGAACGACAATGTTTCCTTTAAAATAAATGTGCTTTATCTTTAAAATATACACATTGTGGTTACATGCTATTGAATTGGTTCCAACTCATGGGGCCCTATGTACAACAGAAGGAAACACTGAGCAGTTGTGTACCATCTTCACAATCATTATTATGTTTGAGCCCATTGTTGCACCCACTGTGTCAATCCTTCTCATTGAGGGCCTTCTTCTTTTTAACTGACCCTCTACTTTACCAAGCATGATATCCTCCTCCAGGGACTGGTCCTTCTTGTTAACATGTCCAAAATATGTGAGACAAAGTCTCCCATTTTCCTTTGTTGGGCGCATTCTGGTTGTACTTCTTCCAAGACAGATTTGTTCGTTCTTCTGGCAATCCACCGTATATTCAAGTTTCTTTGCCAACAACATAATTCAAAGGTATAAATTTTTCTTCAGTCTTCCTTTATTCATTGTCCAGCTTTCACATGCATATGAGGCAATTGAAAATATATGTAATTACTTACAAAATGATATTACTTTCAAATAGGCAAAAAAATGGATGCTTTACAGACATGCAGTTAGATATTTCCAGATAAATAGTAGCGGCAAAAGGATTTTTTTCTGACATGACAGAAGTGCAAATGGTTAACACACTGGACTGCTAATCAAAAGTTGGGAGGTTTGAGTCCACCTGGAGGTGTCTCAGAAGAAAGGCCGGGCAATCTCTTTCTGAAAAATCAAACGATGAAAACCCTACGGAACACAGTTCTATTCTGACACGCACGGAGTTGCCATGAGTTGACATCAGCTGGTTGGTTAAAGTAATCTTTCATTTTCCTAGCAGCAGTCTAGAGAAAGCTACAACCCATTTCTGTTATGTGTTTTGGGTAAAGAAGAGAGGCGTTAGCTCACAATATTACAAACCCTTAATGAAAGACCAGCGGATAGAATTACATAATTGATTAAAGAAAATATTATGTTACAATATTGCACATGTCATTGTTTTAATGTTAAACAATTGTGCCTTATTTTAATGGTTGAATATGCAACCATTAGGATTTGAATCTAGTGAGCATGGCTTCAAATGGAGGAATATATGGGAGACTGTTATGATATGGTTAAAGTGGTTGCTTTGATTTGCTAAGTGGATAATCTTCCTTCCTCACTGTTATCAGTAATTCCTTCAAAATTGTGTCCTTAGAATAAGACTGTCAACTTTTCAGAGAAGAGAGGTTTTTACTCTAGTAACGACCAATGTCTGGACTCTCAATCTAGAGTAAACAAGTGGTAATTCAAGTTTTGAAACTTTGAAAGCAAGTCTTCAAAAAAGGATTAAGCAGTATATAATAAATAAAACATGGAATGAATGTTCTGAAATACCAAATATATTTTGTTCAGAATAGCTGTTAAAGATTAATTGAAATATACTTTTATGTCATGAGCAAAAAAAAAAGTTGAAAATTTTTACACATATACAATTTGTAAGAAAAGGAAAAGAAAGTAAAACAACCATGGCTAAAATTCAAAACATTACCACCACCAAATGCTGGTGCAGATGTGAAGCAATAGGAGCTCTCTTTCATTAGCAGTGGGATCACAAAATGGTGCACTTACTTGGAAGATGGTTTGCAGTTTCTTACAAAATGAATTATATGCTTATCATACATACAGTCCAACAACTGTGTTCTTAGGTATTTACTCACCTGCGTTGAAAATTTATGTTTACACGAAAAGTACGCACACATATTTATAGAACATTTATTCATAATCGACAACATTTAGAAGCAACCAAGACGCCTTTCAATAGGTGAATGGATAAACAAACTGTGAAACATCTATATGTTGAAGTATCATTCATCAATTAAAAAATGAGACATGAGACTATGAAAAGACATGGGGAAATTTTAAATGCATATTTTTTTATGGCTAAGTAAAAGAAGCCAGTCTGGAAAAAAAAACCCTACGTACTGTATTTCAACTATATAGTGCTTCTGGAAAAGACAAAACCATAGAGAAAGAAAAAAAAAATAGTGTTTTCCCAGTGTGAGGAGAAGGAGGCATTGAATAGGTAGAGCATAGGGCATTTTAGAGCTGTGAAATGATTTTGTATGATGCTGTAAATGGTGGACATATGACTTCATGCATTAACCAAAACCAGCAGAACTCTGTAACACAAAGAGAGAGCTTTAATGCAAACTTTGGATTTTAGTTAATAATCACGTATCAGTGCTGGTTCATCAACACATCAACCACAACAATACAAGATGTTAACAATAGGAGAGTGTGTGTGCAGGAGATATAGGAACTCCCTATATAAATCGTTTTATAAATCTAAAATTGTTCTAAAACATAAAGTGTATTAAAATAAAATAAAACAACCCAAATATGTTACCATTTTGACATGTAATAAATATATTATAAATAAAATATTTTATATTCTTTTTCATTCAGACAAGACACATTTCAAGTTCTCTATAGCTACTTTTTGCTAGTAGCTACAGTATTGAACAGTGCAGTCCTATATTATGAGTTAAGAGAGTTTTAGTATAACTTCTTTTTTGATTAAAATATAAGTCAATTTCAAAACACCTATACCACACGTTGCATTGAGTAAATCTGCCGCAGAAGATCTCTTTAAAGTATTAAAAAGCAAAGATGTCACCTTGAAGACTAAGGTGCGCTTGAGCCAAGTCATGGTGTTTTCAATCGCCTCATACGCATGTGGAAGGTAGACAATGAATAAAGAAGATCGAAGAAGAACTGACACCTTTGAATTGTGGTGTTGGTGAAGAATATCGAATAAACCATGGACTGCCAAAAGAATGAACAAATCTGTCTTGGAGAAAGTACAACCAGAATGCTCCTTGGAAGCAAGGATGATGAGACTTCACAGACTTTGGACATTTTATCAGAAGGGACCAGTCCCTGGAGGACATCATGCTTGGTAAATTAGAAGCAGAGCGAAAAATAGGAAGACCCTCAACAAGATGGATTGACACAGTGGCTACAACAATGGGCTCAAGCACAACAAAGATTGTGAAGATGTCGCAGGACCAGGCAATGTTTTGTTCTGTCATACATAGGGTTGCTATGAGTCAGAACCGACTTGATGGCACCTAATAACAACAACATATGATAACTATATTCACCACACCCTATATTTATAGAGCAGTTTAAGTCTATAAGTCATTTTCACTCATATTATTTCTTTCATGATCAGATAATGTTGGTGGAGAGTAAGATTGATTAATTTACCTTTCACAAGTGGGAACATCATGTCCTAGAGCGTTGAAATGATGCAACAATAGTCCCACAACTTGTGCTGGTACAACTGTGACTGCATAGAACATTTACTTGTTACCAATCCAATGTTTGTATCCTTTCTCCATAGTGGGGAAAAATTATGTCCTGTTTCTTGTGTGGGGGTATTTTTTTATTTGTTGTGTTCTTTTTCCCCATTAATTTATTACGTTTAAAGTGATTAACAAGAGGAAGGGGGAGAGAAAAATTGACCTGGAGAAGAAAATGTAATGTGCAGGAAAACTCAGAGTGCTTGATCAGGATAACTACTTTGCCATATCTACAATGGATTCTTATAATTTATATTACAACTTACTGAATGAATGCAGCAAAGAATAAAACTCTTATAACAGTAGAAAAAATCGTTACTGGAAAAATAGAGCTTCTATACAGTAGAATTATAAAATATTTTCTTAATATTTAATAGCATTGTGATAAAAAGGTTTAGATTGTTATACTAGACAGCCTTGCCAAGTTTCTTTGAAGGTATTTTGAATAGATCTTGCTAATGAACATACCGTGAACACTTTCTCGGTGTGTTTTGTCAGGGAGGGCTAATGACTGTATGCCATTATTACCAGTGGGTTTTTAGAAATATGGACTGTTACAGTACTCTTTGCATGCCTTTTTAGTGGGTCATTTATTCCCTATCTTTGTTATCAAATGCAATAGGAGTAATCAAAAGTATTAGTAGAAACTCAAATCAAGTGGTTTATGACTGTACATTGGTTGGGCACTTAGTGTTACAAATAAGCTTTGGCTTTATCCTTTACCTTATATTTAAAGCAGTTGTTGTTCAGAGCAGAGTTAAGTGCTTATTCATCTCTATAGAAATAGAGTTTGGGGCCCTCGGGCTGCCTATTCATCCATGTCAAAAATGTTAATAATGTACCTGCCTACCAATGTGACAAAGACTATGTGTCTGCTGTGTTCTTTTCTTTGAAGTGAAGTGAAAACCGAAAAATTTCATTTTGTCATTGAAAATCCTTTCCATATAAGTCTTCATTCTCACACCCCCTGTAGGGCACTGCAATCTAGGCTAACTCTGGGCATAAGAAATTCATGGACTTGCCCCCAGTTAAAAGAAAATAGAAAAAAAAATACTGGTGACAAAATTCTCTCGTGTTTATGTGGTTGAAGGGATACATAGTCGAACACGCCATAAAAATTGCATAATATGTACATTTTTAAAATTTTGAAACCCAAAGCTGAGTAAGTCAAGAACACTGCCAAATAAATATGAAAAACTGTTTCCCACTTTTGGACAGACTGTTTTTGAGAAAGCTGTATATTTCTAAAGGCATAGCTTTTAACAATGATGATAAATAATAAATGGCATTAAACCATTTGCTTTTCACTCTCCATGTGAATGTATTTCAGCATCAATGATAATTGAACAGACACTCAAGTTGGTAAATATATTTACTATTCAGTTTGGTATAAACATGTTTCACAACATGTTGAAATGCTTGTATTCCTATCAAGGACAGAATAATACAACCCAGTGATCATCATACTAGGTAAAAACATTAATGGTCATACAATAATGTGCCCTTTTTGAAAGGATGAAAATAAAGTGTGTAATTGAAGTAATCTTTCATACTGCAGCAGGAGGAATTTAAAAAGGGAAATAATAACCTCATTAATTGTCAATCTCCAGTGCCATAAAATTTGTGTTAAAGAACTGTGTTCCCTGTGCTACTTAGCAAAGACCCAAGCCATCACTAGTAACAATTCTGCCTAATTTACACTCTTTAAGTCAAAAGAAGAAATGAAAAATACGGAATGACAGAGGTGAATGAAGCTGTCCTTCCTTTAATTTTATTTAACTCACCATAACCAGGTCTTATCAACACATGCTCCCGGAGAAATCTGTCTTTTATATTATCCACCAGCACCACCAAGTGGTAAAATATTTACTTTCTCTTGTAGATTAATCACTTGAAAAAATAAACAGTACCGGGAGAGTATTAACACTGATAAAGAACCTCAGATGTATCCAGTAAAAAGTGAATCTTAGTATCCCCAGGCTTTACCAAAGAGACCCTAAAAATATTACACTTCAGAAATAAACAAGCCTGACATAATTTAATGACTACATTGTATTGGTTTGCTCTATATCCTGTTCCCAAAAGAAATCTTGTTACTACCAAAATTTATTTTAGTTTTATTCTCCAAAACCTCCCATGTTTATTCTAATAGCATAAAGTACATTATTTCTTGGTTGTATAGTATCTGATTTCGTGGCAGTAATTTGAAGGATCAAAAGTAAACTGTGAGCTTAAATATTTGTTATTTGACTGGCATAGCATGTAAATACAAAACATTTTATGTGAATCCATCTAAGAAAATCATTTGTTAGTGACAACATAAAAGCAATGCACACAGTAAGCCATTTCTCACTATGAATAAAATTGGACACATGAATATATATTAAAATATAGTTGTTAAAAGACAACAGGTTTTAAGTGTTAGTGATTTGAGGTTTTCTTTTCACTATTTAATGTTGTAAAATATAACACGTAATTTATAAAATTAGGAAATGGACAGTATTCAAGATTGCAAGGTAAAAGTGCAGATCCTCTGTCCCAAATGCACTGCGATCATGGAAGGACTGGAGAGACTTGATCACTGCTTGTGTCAGGTTCTTCGAGCATTCAAGAGATATGAAAACTAAGGATTTAGCTATGTCTCATGATAAAGTTAGTGCATTCTGTACTGGAAATATATATATTTTTTCCTCAGAACAATATTAGTTCAGTTAGCTCTAGGGGGGAAACCCTGGCGGCGTAGTAGTTAAGTGCTATGGCTGCTGCCCAAAGGGTCGGCAGTTCAAATCCACCAGGCGCTCCTTGGAAACTCTATGGGGCAGTTCTACTCTTTCCTATAGGGTCTCTATGAGTCGGAATCGACTCAATGGCACTGGGTTTGGTTCGGTTTTTGGTTAGCTCTAGGGGCTCTTTTTTTAAAGTATGCAATACACAATCCCCTCTACCTAGGCTAGCCTAAATTGATCTAGGCAAGCGATGACTAAATATGGACAATTAATTAAAATTTTTCAGAAACTGCCGTTAATGGCAAAGATTGGATTTACAAAATGCTCTTGTTCTCATTGGTAACTTGAATGTTCTGTTGAGCAAGAAACACTAACTTTATTAGATTTACTTCATTAAAAGGGACTGGCCTTTTGATGAAGCCTGAGTAATGTCTCAGAAGGAGGATGCTTCAGATGGATTTTAGGGTCTGGTTTTTTAAATTTTAAGGACAGTCTTGCAAGGTAGAGATCTAATTAGGATTGGACATAATTTATGACATAGTAGCTTTGGATTGGTGGACACAGAGAGTCAAATGGCTTGGTATGTATTTTGATTGTCTTAGTTTTCTAGTAGTACAACAATAACACCAAGTGGGTGGTTTTAAGGAACAAAAATTTATTTCTTACAATTCTGAGAAGTCTGCATTCTGTCTGCAGAGACATGCTCTCTCTATCTCCTCTAAGGAAAGTTCTCTCCTTGTTTCCTCCAGTACCTGGTATCTCTGAGCCTTTTCTTGCCATTCTTCAGCTGGTAGAGAGATTCTCACATGGTGTCTTTATCCTGTATGTCTCTGTTTTCCTGTCTGTTCTTCTCTTTTACAAGACTTTACTCAAAAGGGAGCCCTTAACTGGTAGCAACTACAAAGGATAACCTGATTTCCCAAACAAGTCAGTGCAGAGGTTAGAACTTCAGCATATCCTTTTGGGGATCACAATTCAATCCATAACAATGGTTAAGCTGTGTCTTGATAAGTAATTTATTTCAGTTCGTCCCCAGTCTTTTTCTTCCAATAACAAGTATTTCCTGTAACCAAAAGATAAAAGATTCCCTCTGATCCCAGTATGTTTAGCATAAACACGGGTAAGTATATTTTATCACAAAATTGTTCAGACAGGGACAGGAAAGCATGTTTGGCCCAGCATTTTTGAACACGGGAAAGAAAAAAAAAAATGATGGTTTTAGTTCTCACTTCATTTCTGAAAATGACAATAACTGCAAGAAAATTAACATCAACAAATGATTCCTCATTGCAGATGTTGGGACACAACTCACTACGACCCTCTTGCATTTCTGCATGTCTTGCAAGTAGAAGCACTGACTACCTTTGTTCTGAAATATCTTTTTAAGGATGTTTGTATAAAGAGCAACCTTGGAAAATAGACCTAGTGACTTTTTCTGGAGCTGAATCAAAGGATTTCCAAAGTTGAGATAGATGGCTTAAGCAATGGGACCCACACTATTCAATATAGAGCACTGGATGCTGAAAGCACTGGAAAGTGAATTAGTTGAGCTGCAAGCTGTCGTCATGGTGTTTAATACAAAAAGTAAATGCAAAGCCTTGTTTGAAAGCCCAGGCTAACTCTCTCTCTCTGTGCTCCTTATCAATCTGACCCCCTCTATCCCAGACTCAGGGACTTTGTGGAGAAAGATGATTACAATTGATTGGGGCCAAGGGCTCATGTCTCCAAGGGAATCAACATTCATATGCACTCATCTAGTATGCTGCGGAACTATGAGAATAGGGACTCAAATAATGATGGCTTTGTTGGATATGGGAGCAAACGTTGCTATCCTACCCAGAAACATGGAAGGAAAAGGTATGCTTATGCAGCCACCAATGTTTGGGCAGAGTTCACAGTAGAGAAGAGAAGCTCATGTGGCCCTGTGGGCAGAGCCTTTCAGGTCAATTATTTGTATTATTGTTGCTTCTATACATGTTTGGTAGAAATTGATGTGTCATATTCTTGTGCCTCCCTTTCCTATAGTGCCTGGGGCATTCACGCAATAAGGAAGAAACTTGTGTACGGAAGTGTTACTGGGACACATAAATGCTTTCCCAACTTGCCTCTGTATCACTACCTGGGTAGTTTGTTATAATCAGTATACAATCTCTGGAGAAGAGATGAAAAATCACTGCCTTAATTAAAGGATTGAAGGAAGTAGTAGTAATATGAGATATAACATTTCAATATAGCAGTTCGGTATGTCCAGTGATAAAGGAAGCTTACAATGGATTATTGTCAAGTAAATTTATTGGTTACTCCTATGGCTCAGGCTCTTGCAGACATTGTGTCTATAACCAAATCCATTACAGAAACTAATAGCACTTGGAATGCAGACTTGGACATACCAGGATCAAGAGCAGTTCACGTTCTTGTCACAAAGGCTTAAATATATATTTTAGTACTCGCACAGGGTTATCTACTCCTCTGTTATTTTCCATCAGAGGTGGGTCAGTGTTTAATGTGAGTGCTTCCACATTATCATGCCCAACACCTACTCTGTAGATGATGTCCAGTTGATTGGCAAATCAAAAGCCTCAATGACCTTGGCTGTTGTATTATCCCACCTCCTGATGAACTCTGACAAAAGTCAAGGGCCTGTTTGGCAAGTAAAGTTTATGGGAAGTTTGTAAACAGATTCAGAATGATTAATTCTTTGGAAGCCAAAGAAAAACTTCAGCTCCCCAACAAATCAAAGGAGACTGAGCATCTTATCGCACCCTTTAGATATTAGAGAAAGCATGTACATCACTTGGATATTTTACTTGGTCCTTTATATCAGCTAACTCACAAATTTGTATGTTTTGAATGGAAGTCAAACCTACAGACTTCTTTGGAAAATCCCCAGCAAACTGCAACATGCTGTACATATGGGGCCCCACAAACCTAGTGACGCTATTGAGCCCCATGTTTCTGTGAATGATGATTTGATGATTGAAGCTTCTGGCAAAAAGAGGCAGCCTCGAGGAGGCGAAGCCAAGATGGCGGACTAGGCAGACGCTACCTCGGATCCCTCTTACAACAAAGACACGGAAAAACAACTGAATCGATCACATACATAACAATCTACGAACCCTGAACAACAAACACAGATTTAGAGACGGAGAACAAACTAATACGGGGAAACAGCAATTGTTTCCAGAGCCTGGAGCCAGCGTACCAGTCAGGTACGGCACAAGCACAGCGACCTGCTCCACCCCCCTGAACTAACCCTGGGAGGGGGACCAGCCGGTTCCATGGGCGGCGTGGGACGCAGCTGGTAGGAGAAGTCCCCGGGAGGCAGTGACTGGTCTTGGAGCAGAAAGAGCAGCGTCCGAGCCGGGGAACCATCCCACAGGGATTTGGACTGGACCCAGGTACGCCATAAACACGGAGAGTTGCTCCACTCCCCTGAACTAACCCCGGGAAGGGGACCAGCCGGGTCGCGCGGGCGGCGTTGAAAGCAGCCAGTAGGAGAAGTCCCTGGGAGGCAGCGACTGGTATTGGAGCGGGGAGAACAGCGTCCCATCCGGAACACTCGGTCACGGCACAAGCACGGGGACCTGCTCCACCCATCTGAACTAACCCCGGGAGGAGGCCCAACTGGTTCTCGGGGGCGGCACGACCACGTGGCTGGAGGGACGAGAAGTCCCCGGGAGGCAGCGACTGATTTTGGAGTCGAGAGTGCACCGTCCCAGTAGGGGAGCCTTGACGCTGGGCGTGGGGCTGGAAGCGGAGGATCTGACCATGACTCCAGCGGGCCAGACCCCCCCCGGGCAACCTCCACAGAGCCAGCACACATAGGCGACACGCCCCACGGGAGTCTCAGATATAATAGTCATTCCAAGCAAGACAAGCAACTCTGGCTATATTCTGAGGTGCTACTCTCCTATCTCTCTGTTCCCTCCCCCACCCTCCCCAGGCGGCTTCATTAACATCTGAATAGCCTGAGCCAGAGGGAGAACTCTGATAGGGATCTGACTGCAGTTTTTTTTTAGCAGATTTTCTGGAAAAACTAGTTTCCCAGTGACGGCTCGGAGACAACAATCCATATCAAACCACTTAAAGAAGCAGACCGTGACAGCTTCTCCAACACCCCAAACAAAAGAATCAAAATCTTTCCCAAATGAAGATACAATCTTGGAATTATCAGATACAGAATATAAAAAACTAATTTACAGAATGCTTAATGATATCACAAATGAAATTAGGATAACTGCAGAAAAAGCCAAGGAACACACTGATAAAACTGTTGAAGAACTCAAAAAGATTATTCAAGAACATACTGGAAAAATTAATAAGTTGCAAGAATCCATAGAGAGACAACATGTAGAAATCCAAAAGATTAACAATAAAATAACAGAATTAGACAACGCACTAGGAACTCAGAGGAGCAGACTCGAGCAATTAGAATGCAGACTGGGACATCTGGAGGACCAGGGAATCGACACCAACATAGCTGAAAAAAAATCAGATAAAAGAATTAAAAAAAATGAAGAAACCCTAAGAATTATGTGGGACTCTATCAAGAAGGATAACCTGCGGGTGATTGGAGTCCCAGAACAGGGAGGGGGGACAGAAAACACAGAGAAAATAGTTGAAGAACTCCTGACAGAAAACTTCCCTGACATTATGAAAGACGAAAGGATATCTATCCAAGATGCTCATCGAACCCCATTTAAGATTGATCCAAAAAGAAAAACACCAAGACATATTATCATCAAACTCACCAAAACCAAAGATAAACAGAAAATTTTAAAAGCAGCCAGGGAGAAAAGAAAGGTTTCCTTCAAGGAAGAATCAGTAAGAATATGTTCTGACTACTCAGCAGAAACCATGCAGGCAAGAAGGGAATGGGACCACATATACAGAACACTGAAGGAGAAAAACTGCCAGCCAAAGATCATATATCCAGCAAAACTCTCTCTGAAATATGAAGGTGAAATTAAGATATTTACAGACAAACACAAGTTTAGAGAATTTGCAAAAACCAAACCAAAGCTACAAGAAATGCTAAAGGATATTGTTTGGTCAGAGAACCAATAATATCAGATCTCAGCACAACACAAGGTCACAAAACAGAACGTCCTGATATCAACTCAAATAGGGAAATCACAAAAACAAATTAAGATTAATTACAAAAAAAAAATACACATAACAGGGAATCATGGAAGTCAATAGGTAAAAGATCACAATAATCAAAAAGAGGGACTAAATACAGGAGGCATTGAACTGCCATATGGAGAGTGATACAAGGCGATATAGAACAATACAAGTTAGGTTTTTACTTAGAAAAATAGGGGTAAATAATAAGGTAACCACAAAAAGGTATAACAACCCTATAACTGAAGATAAAAACCAAGAAAAACGTAACGACTCAACTAACATAAAGTCAAGCACTATGAAAATGAGGATCTCACAATTTACTAAGAAAAACGCCTCAGCACAAAAAAGTATGTGGAAAAATGAAATTGTCAACAACACACATAAAAAGGTATCAAAATGACAGCACTAAAAACTTATTTATCTATAATTACCCTGAATGTAAATGGACTAAATGCACCAATAAAGAGACAGAGAGTCACAGACTGGGTAAAGAAACACGATCCATCTATATGCTGCCTACAAGAGACACACCTTAGACTTAGAGACACAAACAAACTAAAACTCAAAGGATGGAAAAAAATATATCAAGCAAACAATAAGCAAAAAAGAAGAGGAGTAGCAATACTAATTTCTGACAAAATAGACTTTAGACTTAAATCCACCACAAAGGATAAAGAAGGACACTATATAATGATAAAAGGGACAATTGATCAGGAAGACATAACCATATTAAATATTTACGCACCCAATGACAGGGCTGCAAGATACATAAATCAAATCTTAACAGAATTGAAAAGCGAGATAGATACCTCCACAATTATAGTAGGAGACTTCAACACACCACTTTCGGAGAAGGACAGGACATCCAGTAAGAAGCTCAACAGAGACACGGAAGATCTAATTACAACAATCAACCAACTTGACCTCATTGACTTATACAGAACTCTCCACCCAACTGCTGCAAAGTATACTTTTTTTTCTAGCGCACATGGAACATTCTCTAGAATAGACCACATATTAGGTCATAAAACAAACCTTTGCAGAGTCCAAAACATCGAAATATTACAAAGCATCTTCTCAGATCACAAGGCAATAAAACTAGAGATCAATAACAGAAAAACTAGGGAAAAGAAATCAAATACTTGGAAAATGAACAACACCCTTCTGAAAAAAGACTGGATTATAGAAGACATTAAGGAGGGAATAAGGAAATTCATAGAAAGCAACGAGAATGAAAATACTTCCTATCAAAACCTCTGGGACACAGCAAAAGCAGTGCTCAGAGGCCAATTTATATCGATAAATGCACACATACAAAAAGAAGAAAGAGCCAAAATCAGAGAACTGTCCCTACAACTTGAACAAATAGAAACTGAGCAACAAAAGAATCCATCAGGCACCAGAAGAAAACAAATAATAAGAATTAGAGCTGAACTAAATGAATTAGAGAACAGAAAAACAATTGAAAGAATTAACAAAGCCAAAAGCTGGTTCTTTGAAAAAATTAACAAAATTGATAAACCATTGGCTAGACTGACTAGAGAAATACAGGAAAGGAAACAAATGACCCGAATAAGAAACGAGAAGGACCACATCACAAAAGAACCAAATGAAATTAAAAGAATCATTTCAGATTATTATGAAAAATTGTACTCTAACAAATTTGAAAACCTAGAAGAAATGGATGAATGCCTGGAAAAACACTACCTACCTAAACTAACACATTCAGAAGTAGAACAACTAAATAGACCCATAACAAAAAAAGAGATTGAAACGGTAATCCAAAAACTCCCAACAAAAAAAAGCCCTGGCCCGGACGGCTTCACTGCAGAGTTCTACCAAACTTTCAGAGAAGAGTTAACACCACTACTACTAAAGGTATTCCAAAGCATAGAAAATGACGGAATACTACCCAACTCATTCTATGAAGCCACCATCTCCCTGATACCAAAACCAGGTAAAGACATTACAAAAAAAGAAAATTATAGACCTATATCCCTCATGAACATTGATGTAAAAATCCTCAACAAAATTGTAGCCAATAGAATCCAACAACACATCAAAAAAATAATTCACCCTGATCAAGTGGGATTTATACCAGGTATGCAAGGCTGGTTTAATATCAGAAAAACCATTAATGTAATCCATCACATAAATAAAACAAAAGACAAAAACCACATGATCTTATCAATTGATGCAGAAAAGGCATTTGACAAAGTCCAACACCCATTCATGATAAAAACTCTTACCAAAATAGGAATTGAAGGAAAATTCCTCAACATAATAAAGGGCATCTATGCAAAGCCAACAGCCAATATCACTCTAAATGGAGAGAACCTGAAAGCATTTCCCTTGAGAACGGGAACCAGACAAGGATGCCCTTTATCACCTCTCTTATTCAACATCGTGTTGGAAGTCTTAGCCAGGGCAATTAGGCTAGACAAAGAAATAAAAGGTATCCGGATTGGCAAGGAAGAAGTAAAGTTATCACTATTTGCAGATGACATGATTATATACACAGAAAACCCTAAGGAATCCTCCAGAAAACTACTGAAACTAATAGAAGAGTTTGGCAGAGTCTCAGGTTATAAAATAAACATACAAAAATCACTTGGATTCCTCTACATCAACAAAAAGAACACCGAAGAGGAAATAACCAAATCAATACCATTCACAGTAGCCCCCAAGAAGATAAGATACTTAGGAATAAATCTTACCAAGGATGTAAAAGACCTATACAAAGAAAACTACAAAGCTCTACTACAAGAAATTCAAAAGGACATACTTAAGTGGAAAAACATACTCTGCTCATGGATAGGAAGACTTAACATAGTAAAAATGTCTATTCTACCAAAAGCCATCTATACATTTAACGCACTTTCGATCCAAATTCCAATGTCATATTTTAAGGGGATAGAGAAACAAATCACCAATTTCATATGGAAGGGAAAGAAGCCCCGGATAAGCAAAGCAGTACTGAAAAAGAAGAAGAAAGTGGGAGGCCTCACCTTACCTGACTTCAGAACCTATTATACAGCCACAGTAGTCAAAACAGCCTGGTATTGGTACAACAACAGACACATAGACCAATGGAACAGAATTGAGAACCCAGACATAGATCCATCCACGT
Organism: Loxodonta africana; assembly: GCF_030014295.1. NCBI lineage: Eukaryota > Metazoa > Chordata > Mammalia > Proboscidea > Elephantidae > Loxodonta > Loxodonta africana. Next base: position 47,822,882 of record NC_087358.1, read on the forward strand.
ATGAGCAGCTGATATTTGACAAAGGACCAGTGTCAATTAACTGGGGAAAAGATAGCCTTTTTAACAAATGGTGCTGGCATAACTGGATATCCCTTTGCAAAAAAATGAAACAGGACCCATACCTCACACCATGCACAAAAACTAACTCCAAGTGGATCAAAGACCTAAACATAAAGACTAAAACGATAAAGATCATGGAAGAAAAAATTGGGACAACCCTAGCAGCCCTAATACAAGGTATAAACAGAATACAAAACATTACCAAAAATGATGAAGAGAAACCCGATAACTGGGAGCTCCTAAAAATCAAACACCTATGCTCATCTAAAGACTTCTCCAAAAGAGTAAAAAGACCACCTACAGACTGGGAAAGAATTTTCAGCTATGATATCTCCGACCAGCACCTGATCTCTAAAATCTACATGATTCTGTCAAAACTCAACCACAAAAAGACAAACAACCCAATCAAGAAGTGGGCAAAGGGTATGAACACACATTTCACTAAAGAAGATATTCAGGCAGCCAACAGATACATGAGAAAATGCTCTCGATCATTAGCCATTAGAGAAATGCAAATTAAAACTACGATGAGATTCCATCTCACACCAGCAAGGCTGGCATTAATCCAAAAAACACAAAATAATAAATGTTGGAGAGGCTGCGGAGAGATTGGAACTCTCATACACTGCTGGTGGGAATGTAAAATGGTACAATCACTTTGGAAATCTATCTGGCGTTATCTTAAACAGTTAGAAATAGAACTACCATACAACCCAGAAATCCCACTCCTAGGAATATACCCTAGAGATACAAGAGCCTTCATACAAACAGATATATGCACACCCATGTTTATTGCAGCTCTGTTTACAATAGCAAAAAGTTGGAAGCAACCAAGGTGTCCATCAACGGATGAATGGGTAAATAAATTGTGGTATATTCACACAATGGAATACTATGCATCAATAAAGAATAGTGACGAATCTTTGAAACATTTCATAACATGGAGGAACCTGGAAGGCATTATGCTGAGCGAAATTAGTCAGAGGCAAAAGGACAAATGTTGTATAAGACCACTATTATAAGATCTTGAGAAATAGTAAACCTGAGAAGAACGCATACTTTTGTGGTTACGAGGGGGGGAGGGAGGGAGGGTGGGAGAGGGTTTTTTATTGATTAATCAGTAGATAAGAACTGCTTTAGGTGAAGGGAAAGACAACACTCAATACATGGAAGGTCAGGTCAATTGGACTGGACCAAAAGCAAGGAAGTTTCCGGGATAAAATGAATGCTTCAAAGGTCAGCGGAGCAAGCGCGGGGGTCTGGGGAACATGGTTTGCGGGGACCTCTAAGTCAATTGGCAACATAATTCTATTATGAAATCATTCTGCATCCCACTTTGAAATGTGGCGTCTGGGGTCTTAAATGCTAACAAGTGGCCATCTAAGATGCAGCAATTGGTCTCAACCCACCTGGAGCAAAGGAAAATGAAGAACACCAAGGCCACACGACAACTAAGAGCCCAAGAGACAGAAAGGGCCACATGAACCAGAGACCTACATCATCCTGAGACCAGAAGAACTAGTTGGTGCCCGGCCACAATCGATGACTGCCCTGACAGGGAGCACAGCAGAGGACCCCTGAGGGAGCAGGAGATCAGTGGGATGCAGACCCCAAATTCTCATAAAAAGACCAAACTTAATGGTCTGACTGAGACTGGAGGAACCCCGGCGGCCATGCTCCCCAGATCTTCAGTTGACACAGGACAGGAACCATCCCCGAAGACAACTCATCAGAAATGAAAGGGACTGGTCAGCGGGTGGGAGAGAGACGCTGATGAAGAGTGAGCTAATTACATCAGGTGGACACTTGAGATTGTGTTGGCAACTCTTGTCTGGAGGGGGGATGTGAGGATAGAGAGAGAGGGAAGCCGGCAAAAGTGTCAAGAAAGGAGAGACTGAAAGGGCTGACTCAAGAGGGGGAGAGCAAGTGGGAGTAGGGAGTGAGATGTATGTAAACTTATATGTGACAGACTGATTGGATTTGTAAATGTTCACTTGAAGCTTAATAAAAGTTATTAAAAAAAAAAAAAGTAGATACAGCCAGTTTTTAGATCAGTCAGGGAAAAAGTTCTCTCTTCTGAGAGGCATGAAATGACAGTAGTTAAAAAGAAAAAAAAAAAAAAAAAAAAATGAGGCAGCCTCCACATGGAAGTGTCCTTTCAATTTTGGGCTTGTTGCCTCCCAGACATAAATGCCAATTACACCCACTTAAAAAGAAGCTGTTAGCTTGTTACTGGGCCCTTGTGGAAACTAACTCACAACACATGAGTGCCTTGTGACTCTCCAGCCTGATATTGCCATTTGGAGGTACGTCAACTCAAATTCAATGGTTTACAAATTGGAAAGGCCTCAGAAAGCCTTACTTATATTCAAGGATAGAAACCATTGGTCCCCAGTGTTATCTTGGCTTTATGTGAAATGAAGCAGTTATCATGTTAGGTGAAATTTATCACCCACTTTTCCACTTGGACCAAACCTCTCAATTCACAGAGGTTTCCATGAGGGTTTAGTTAGACTGAAACCTGATGGTATCCAGTGGAAAAAAAAAAAAAAAATATTCCACTTGGCTGTTATAATTGTTGAACTTTAGCTCTGGCCAATATACACCTTTATGAAATTTGTTATATTTTTACTGACCTTTGGACCATTGCCAATGACCTGGCTGTTTATCTGACATTTAGATAACTATAGACTTTCAATTTGAAACAGATTTTATTGGAGCCACTAACTGTGGAAACAAATTTCAGCTGCTGAAAAAAAGTCTCAATAGATGACAATTATAAGAAGACATTCTCCTATAAGACTCACTGAAATCAAGCTGCTGATCAAGCACCACCTGGGTTCCCACCATTCTGTCTGAATTCATCATCATACAAGGCATGGAAACACACCCACCATTACAGACTGGGCTCTAAGTAAATGATTCTATGTTTCCGAAGCAGAAGTTTTCTCTGTGTGCCAGATTTTTGATGTTTCTAAAAGTTGAGCCTACTGCGTCATGTAGAGGGATGTATTGTCCTCACCTGTTACTGAAAGATTGACTACATCAAATTTTGAGCCATACCCTTGAGGCTGTCAATGGTGCTGCATTGCTAATGACACTCTTTCAGGTTATAGTGTTGCTGTGCCAGTTGGATCAGCCAACTCTGGCTACATCACGCTAACCCTTGAATCTAATACGTATCATCTTTCAGCATTCAGATCATTTGCTATCTGACAGAGGTGCACCTTTTATCACAGAAGGCACACAAAACTTGGCTCATCTCAAAGTATTTGATGTACCTTGTACACTCTCCACCATACACTGAAATCTGGTGCTGTTGACCATGGCAATGTTATCATTAAAAAAAAAAAAAAAAAAGACAGCAACTCAAAAAGATTCCTGGCTATCGTCTTCATTTTTTTCCACCTTACTAAGTAAATTCAGTCACTGAACATGTTGTCTCCAGGAAGGTATCATTCCTTTCAGCCACTACCTAGGTAATGAATGTAAAAGAGGTAGGGGGATGTATAGGCTATTTTTTTTTTTTTAATTAGAATTCCATCTTGATGATTCCTGGGCATGATGCTTTCTTTCTAGTTTCTCATAATATCAACCAAGGCGGACCTGGTTGGTACAATCTCCAGGTGGCATAGTTAAAAGAAGCCCTAGGGAATTGAAACTTCTCTTTCAGTGACCTTCCTCTTATTATTGTATTGATATGATTCTGGACTATAAGGATAATTATCAATTTATTGAGAATATTTGCTGAGTCCCTCTACACTGGAATTAAGCAGAACCCCCCAAAAAAACGCAGAACAAAGTGGGAGAAATAATGGGTCTGTATACATTTTTAAAAAATTACCTTGTCTTTCTTAAAGAAGAAAGATCTGGATTTGAAAAGAGGATGATTGCACAAAAGGTAAATTGATAGCTACTGAAATGGCACACTCTGGTTTTGTGGTGGTGGAGAGAGACCAAATCCCAGACACCTGAGGTGGGCCCATCATTGAACACACAATATGTAGGGAATAGAAGGACATTAACAACCTTGGCCCTTCAGAATCACCCCTGGAAAATACTTTTATCAGGGCTTTCCAAACCACTGCAAGCACCTTAAATATAACCTAATCTTGGACCTGCCGTTTCTTGCCAGGTGCCTTTGACCACCAAATGATTGTGATTCCACTTATCCTTATGAGAGGTTTTATCAGAAACAATAGGAGATGGCCGTGTCTTCTGTAACTGTCACACAAAAGACCCCTTTAATACTCTAGATGTCTTCTGCACTCCCATCCCAGTAACTGTCACTTATTCCATGAGATAGAGAAGTAGCACCTGGCTGATGGCATAGACAATAACACAGGTTTTGACTGACTACCCTCAGGCAGTCCTTTAAAAGCAAAAGGGAATTATTTTTGAATTTGTACTGAACTCCAAGTGGCTTGGAGATCATGTTGTCAACCTGTATCCCTGGCTGATGTAGATCCCTGTAATGGACTGAATTGTGCCCCCTAAAAATATGTGTCAACTTGGCTGGGCTGTGATTTCCAGTATTGTGTGATTGTCCACCATTTTGTCATCTGATGTGATTTTCCTAGGTGTTAGAAATTCTGCCTTTATGATGTTAAAGAGGCAGGATTAGAAGTAGTTATGTTAAAAAGGCAGGGCTCAATCTACAAGATTAGGTTTTGTTTTAATTCAATCTCTTTTTGAGACATAAAAGACAAGAGAGCAAGGAGACAGGGTGACCTCATATACCACCAAGAAAGCAGCATGGAGTCCCTGCTTCTGAGAAGCTCCTAGACCAGGATAAGACTGATGACAAGGACCTTCCTCCAGAACCCACAGAGACAGAAACCTTTCCCCTGGAGCTCATGCCCTGAATTTGAACTTCTACCCTACTAGACTGTGAGAGAATAAACTTCTATTTGTTGAAACCATCCACTTGTGGTATTTCTATTATAACTAGGACCATCCCACATGGGAGGTTCCCAACGATTTTAAACAACACTTTTCTTTTGGGGAGCATCAAAACACTAGATTTTATTTCTTGAGTTGAAATCAGATATTAAAATGCCTCTCTCCAGAAAATATTGTGACTGGTACCTAGGATGGTCATAAGACACCTTCAATCTTAAGGGAGAACTAACAATAGTAGATAACGTAGTCCTCAGCTGGCTGTAAGTATCACAATGCAACTGACTACCTTTGATTTTCTGGAGGGATGACTGACCTGTTATTTATGAGATTTATTAGATAGGACCAGAATAGTGTTCAGACTGAGAATAACTATTCCCCACTACTGAAGCAACACCCTTCTGTATACTCAATTATGATGTTCTCCAATCTGGCGGGTAGGAAGGCGCTATTCCTGTCCCTCTGAGTGCTGAGCTCTGTTTCCACTAATCCTTTACCGCCAGTTCTTCACTTGCCTCATGTATTTTCCTCACTCATATGCATGGATCCCCTGAATACTCAAGAATTCTGGATCTTTCTCCTTTTCATTAATCTGACCTACAAACCATTGTCACCTCAGTGTCTGAAGGCTCTCAACTCTGTCTGCTCAAATCAGGAAGTCTGCTGTGCTCTGCCTAGATACTGACTCTGTGTTCCATAGCCTGGAAACTCTCTCAAAGAAGGGAGTTTGAGGAATTTTGAGACAGATGAAGGAAAATGATATCACTACAAAATGGCAATGCTGCAAAATAAGCTATTTATTGGAACAGATGCATTGACAGGTGTTGCATGAGATGGTAGTCACTCAAAGCAGGAGATCCTCCAAAGGCAAGTGGCACAGCGGAAAAACCAGAAGAGGAAGAAGGCAAGGGGACTCCTTGGGAAGAGGGGAAAGGAAGAAGGGACTTATGGTCTAGGCAATGTCCCTCAGGAGCAAGATGGGAAGGCTGGGTCAGACAGCACTGAAGGCAGCAGTAACCTGGCGTCTATTATACTACAAGGTTTATCTTATCTATTTTTTTATAGCTAGCAGATCTTGGGTGAAGTTTTGTGGGATATGCAAAAAGAGAAGGCTCAAAACAATTTTAAAAATCTCCTTATTTAGGCTATTTTTAAAAAATTGGATGTGCAAAAACTTCAGTTCGGTGCCAGTGGGTTTTTGTGCTAATCGGCCTCAGCTTACAATGAAGAATAAATAACCTGGAGTCAATATACAGAGGCCACCTTTGGCTCATTTATGTAACATGTTTTAATTGCCTTTTTTGTTTATTTTACTATTTTCTTGGTTATTTCCTTAGCAATTGTCCTGGGGATTTCAGTTAGCATCTTCAAATTAAATGGTCTATTTCTGATTAATACAATTTAATTTCAATATTATACAACATCTTTGTCCCACTAGAGCTCTGATCCCTCCCCCTTCTTTATGCTATTGCATATTTATGTATTATAAACCCATTAACACAGTTTTAAAATTATTGCTTTAGGTATTGGTCTTTTAAAACATGTAGAATAAGAAAAGTGATACAAAAATGCATTAATCTGTCTTTTACATTTACTTATGTATGAATTTTACTGGTTCTTTTTATTTCTTTGTGTTGATTTGAGTTACCTTCTAGCATCCTTTAATTTCAGCCTGAAATACTCCCTTTACTATTTCTTCTAAAGCAGACCCACTAGCAACAAATTCTGCCAGTTTTTGTTTATCTAGAAATGTCTTAATTTCTTCTTCATTTTTGAAGATGAGTTTGAGCAGGATATAGAATTCTTGGTTGACAGCCTTTTTATTTTAAAGCTGCAAATGTATCACCCATTGTCTTCAGGACTCTCTGGTTTCTGATGAGAAATCAGCAGTTAGTTTTATGGAAGATCTCTTATACATAATTATTATTATTTTTTTTTTTTCTTACTGCTCTTGTGATTTTCTCTTTGTCTTAGGCTTTTATCAATTTGAGTTGGATGTTCTAGGTGTGGATCACTTCAAGTTTATTCTACATGTAATTCGTTGCACTTTTTGGATCTGTAGATTAACTGTTTTTGTTGCTTGTTTTTTGTCTAGGCTCAGCCATCACTTCTTCAAATAAGTTTTCTGCCCCATTTATTTCTCTTCTCTCTTTATGGGACTCCCATCATGTGTATGTCAGTATGTCACTGGTCTCTGAGGCTGTGTTAATTTTTCTTCATTCTTTTTTCTTTGTGCTCCCAAGATTGAATCATCTCTATTGAGCTTTTTTCAAGTTTACTGACTCTTCTGTCAGGTCAAATACATTGTTGAACTTCTCTAGTGATTTTTTTTTTCCCCCTTTTAGTTGTACTTTTCTACTCCAGAATTTCTATTTGCTTATGTTTTTCTTTACTGATATTCTCTGTTTGGTGAGACATCATTCTCATTGTGTCCTATAATTCTTTAGACCCGATTGCTTTATTTCTTCGGAAATATTTTAAAAGGCTGATTGAAATTTTTACTTGTCTCTCAATAAGGCTTGGAAAATGTTAAATGTATATTGTTTGCCAAGAAAGAAGAAATTATGTGAGATAAAAATGTGCCCTAAATAATGTACTTTGTTTTGATAAAACAGTAGCTTTTTGGTGCAAATATGCCCTTTCTGCCCTAAAAATATAAATAAACAGATGCAATCAGTCTTATAGCTTATCTAGTCTCTGGCTGGTACAAACAATTAAGCACTTGATTACTAACCGAAAGACTGGAAGTTCAAACCCTCCCAGACGTACCTTGGGAGACAGTCCTTATAACCTTGTTTTGAAAGCACTGCCTTAAAAATCCCATGGAGCAATTCTGCTTTGCACACACGGAGTTGCCATGGGAAGAAATCGACTGAACGGCAACTAACAATAGCAACATTTTTGGAACACAGAACAAGGTCATCCACACATTGGATAAGAACGAAATCATATCTATTTATAAGGTTATTAAAATCTCTGTTAAGAACATGTGAAGAATAGGATGGTGGGTCTGTAAACTCATGAGACTTAACTGAGAAGGGATATTGGTGATCTCAGAAAAGGAAAACAGTTCTTGGAACATTTTTATTTAAAGTGACACTAAAAGAAGAAGAGAGGTAGAGCAATGATGTTAGGCTTATCGGACGCACTAAGCCACCCTGCTGCAACAAAGACCCAAAAAACCAAGTAAAAGAGATATAGATGTCAATCCTAGAACCCTGAACCTTAAATGAAAGGATAAAGTATTAGATTGGAAGTCAGAGTGGGAAGAAAAAACTGATAGAAAATGGGGAAGGAATAGAGCTATGAAGTGGGGGTTCCTGACCAAACAGCATGACTCAGCTTTGCCATCTTGGAATAAAGCCAATAACCCCTCATGCAGAAAGACACCTCCACAAAATTCTCCATAGGAGATAGAGGTACAGAGCAAACACACCCAGGACCAAGTAAGACCATGTTTCCTGGCTATAGCTCAAGGAGAAGCCCAGCCTCTCTCACCAGGTAACCACAGGTACTCAGCTCCTACAACCACCATCCCTCTGGGAAACAACAGTATAACTGCCCCATCATGGCAACCCAAACTGCTGAGAACCAGAGCACCAACCCACCCTGTTGCCCTCCTCCATCTAGCCCCCTGTGCCCCTGCCTTCGCCCACTCTCCTACCTCTTTCTTCCACCCTGCCACCCATGAACCCAAGGGGACCCCACCCAGACTCGAGGCCCCTTCCTGCCAGCTCCAGGCCACACCTGCTGCTGGACACTGCCCCCAAGGGGCCTAGCCCAGACCCCAGGCCTCTTTCCCCTGAGGTCTGTGTACCTCCTGCACCCTGCACCCTGATGTGGTATCCAGGGGACATGGTCCAGACCCAAACCCCTTCCCACCAGCTCCAGACCTATCCTGCTGCCCAACACAGCACCAGGGGACCTGGGATGAACCCCAGACCCCTTCCTGCTGGCTTGAAACCCCCCTCTCAGACTTCAATGACCCCGGTCCAGCCCGTGGTTGAGTTCTACAGCAGAAGAACTACCCATCTCTGCCCTTTCCCTTCCTGCTGAACCTGCTGTGCTGCACCATAGCTGAGCTACCAGCCCTGTACACCAGGATAATGTGGTGATAACTATCATGCCCACAGCGAGCAAGCAACACAGCACCTGGTGCACTCACCCAGACGTAAGCAAACAAACCTAAAAGCAGGGCAGAAAAATAAAAGAAAGCAGAAAATATATAAAACCTGTTGCCATGGATTCTGAGTTAATATGATCCTATGAGACAGAGTTTCCAAGAAGAGGCTTGTAGATTCAAATTGTCAGCCTTTTGATTAGCAGCAGAGCTTTCAACCACTGCGCAACCAGGAAACAGATATATGACTGTAAAATATGTAGAATAAGGGACACCAAAGTTATAGAGTGTTGGTGTTTTGAATCTCAGGACACAACTATTTAATCTATTCCTTCTAAACAAATATTTTTCTTTACCCATTGGATTTCTTGGCTGGGAGAACAGGATTATTAAAAGTACTGGTATAAGTTATGATGAGCCTTTTCTTCATAGCTTTTAGCTATTAGCTTTATCCTTCTTTAGTTTCAGGTTTTAGAGGGCATTGTTTTATTTTGGGTAATGACTAAATAAGTTAATCTAAACTTCGTTGAACTCAGTTCCATTATTTCTTCTTATATAAAAAGAATTTGTGACTTTCAAGTAGTATGAACCTAGAGATGTATTTTAGACTTGAGTCAACACAAGAAAACGGGTATGTCAAAGTCAAGGTCCAAATTACATATGATCTGTTTATACAATCCTCACTAAGAAAGGTTGACCAGGAGAACATTTAATCTAACAATTGTAATTTCTTTATAAATCTCTTTCTATCAATTCAGTGGATATGATATCACAAAGGAGGGAATAATATTTCTAAATTCTATTTAATTCTAGGCAAAATACACTAAACAGATAGTTAAAATAAAGAAGAGGAAAAATTAAGACCCAGTTTAATGGTTCAGGCAGTCTCACCATGTTATCAAAATATTCACCAGTCATTTGGAGATAACCACACCACTGAGTATAGTCAAATACTTAATGTAGCAATAAGTAGTATTTTGCACATTTTAGATTTTAAAATTCAGGAAAGAAACCATAGTCTGTTTTAGTGGTAAACTTTCTATTCATCTTAAATGTCTTTGTTTTAATCCATTGAGAATAAAGTCGATTTCTATGAGTATTGCTTTTCTTTTGTTTCAGCAAATTCTTTACCAGGAAGACAAATCTATGAACCAATAACTATCTTTTATGATTATTGAGGAAATTATTTAAAATCCATTTATTGAATCAAATAGTCTGCACAACTAGTTAACAACTTCTAAGGACAGTAGGTCTTCACCTAGGCGCATAGCTCAATCAAAACTTAATTTAAGGTCCTGCCTTAAATATATCACAAAATTTCCTCTACCTCAATCCTATCTCCATATTGATAAAGCCAACTTTAATCTCTTTAGCACATACCACAAAGCCTAAAAATACCCTTGACCTCCCCTTGCTGAGATACTACTAAAAATATGTCAAGATAGTGTACTCTCTTAATAAACTTAGCTGTATTTGGTCAACAAACTACCCAGGTGTCATTTGGGCAAAACTGGCTGCCATAAAATCTGGAAACCTCAAACTGATCCTGTTGGAGCCCCTCTTTGCTGAGGCTCAAGATCCTTAACTTAAAAGCAGTCTGTTCCTATGAGACTTGTTTAGTCTTTCTTCCAGGGCTCCTTCCAACTGCAATGGTGAAATAAATCTCATAATTTTTTTATGCTCTCATTTCATTTGTAGGAATTATGTATACATATATATTTTCAATTAACTGATTTGATTTGGAAACTTTTATCATTTATGTAAATCAATCTTTTCACTAGTAACACCACTGTTTGTCTCTCTGATTGTCTTCATCTCTTTTATTTGTAAGTCTGTAAGGTAATTTTTTTTTTTTTTAAGGTAATATTCGTAAGGCAGGGAATACAGATAGGGTGATAAGTTCAGAATGCCTCATCAGACTGGTCATGCTATAGGACAAATTTGTCTTGGGTCACCTATCAAAGCCTATGAAAAATTTCCTCAGATGTATTTTTTATTATCTATAAGACTATGACACTGGGGGGCAGCTCATCTCCAAAATTCTCCTCTGCCAAGAACAGTATATAATATTTTTAGGCAAACAACACGCACTTTTTACGCTTGTTTACGAACCACTCCTTCCACACCGTGAGGTATTTTTATAAACGCACTATGCTATTTTTTTCTTTTTTTTACAGGAACATGTTAAAAAAAAATTGGCATAGCGGCACTTATGAAAATACCTCCTGGGTGGAAGGAATAGTTGACAAACTAACATAGAAGGTGTGTGCTATTTGTGTAAAAATATGGTATTTATTGATGCTGCTAGAGGAAATAATCCACCCTAGGTTTGGTCCTCAAAACATGAGATACATAAGTAATATATCTTACCAACTGTTGCCAAACTCTCACGGCTTTAATTAAGACTAAGTCTGTGCCAACACTCCAAAAAGCTCCCATAATTCTATCTTAACCTGTGCTCTTTTCCCCTTCTGATTCAGCGATCTGTGCATATAAATCACGTTTCATATGAAGCATTTGTCTTTTGCAGACAGGAGAAATACTGTCAAAGATTTTTTAGTAACTAGATATACAGACTTTTACAGAAGATTTAGAATCATTCTGTTACCATAATCCATGGCTCTATGATATACATTACTTGGTTCATTTGTTAGTAGGTTGCTTAGATGTTAAAAACTTGGACAGAAAGAATAAGAAAACCCTGACAGTTATGTAAGAGGTCATAAATTTCACTGACAAGCTCTTTTTGAGGCTATCCCCAATTCTTTCCTTTGAAAACAGAGAAATTAATATGACCAAATAGGGAAATATATTTTCAAAAATTCGATGATATATTTGATATGCATAGATTTCTGTCTTTTTAACCTTTCACAAAACGACTTTCCCATTTGCATCAATAGGCTAGTTCTCAGAGTACACAGATGGTTCTATAAACCATATGGTGACTAAACCTCTTTATTGAACGCAGTTGACATGGAAACAACCCATCAATAACAGATAACTAGGTTATTATGTGGAAATAGCTGGCCTTTCATGATTACAGCAAACACGTTGTTTATATCTGAGAAAATGTTTAACAATAATTCAAAAACAATTTACAATGCCTCTTTAGAATACACGTATGTAATTACATACACATTTAAAATTCCTTAAAGGTCTTCAGGCTGCTTGTATATTCAAACTTATATAAAAATTTAATGAAATGTTCTTGAAATACCAAAGCAATAATTAATGTCTGGGATTTATTAGTAATTCATAAAATTATGGTTAAGAGTTGCAAAAGCATCTTCCATCTGTTTTATTGCTATACAATGATATCCCCGACTCATTTTAAATAATTATTTTGGGAAAAAAAACTCAAGGTTTTTAAATATACCAATACAGAAAAAATTAAAAAGAGAAGCTATGCATGGAAGATTTAGTTTTATTTCCCTTTAATATTCTGTAATACATGCAGGTTTTATGTTAGCTACAGTTCTTTGATGACATTATCAAAGTTCAGTTTTCATTTATAACTTCAATAATTGTAAGATGTAAATAATTACATTTACTGATATTTTCTGGATTTAGGGGAAATGTAAGAATTAGTTGGAATTTTTTTTCTTAAGTATCTACATCTAAATTTGGACATGGAAGGGGCAAAAGAAGGATGCTTAAAGAAACATGTATCATGAGGTGACCCAAGACTACAGCTGAATGTCCTTGAGGGATATGGACTGAACGTCATTCTATACGCTGCTACTTGCTTTTTTTTTTCTTTAAACAAGTCTAAATATGTATAAAAATGTTTCTGTAAAAATATTCAAATGGGTCATATACCTTTGTAGCTACAATTAGAAGATTTTAATGCTAAGCTCCGTAACCTGGCCTCTTGCATTAACAAATATTTCTTGAGTCATGTTAGATAATGATAGTAGATCAGCAAAAAAAAGCAGACAAAACTTACTGCCTTCATGAAGTTTACATTCTATGTAGTGAACAGTAATAGTAAATAACTTATAAAAATAAAATTTATAGCAAACTAAAAAGTAATCAGAACCTTGGAAAAAAGATAAAGAAAGAGTATATGCAATGTTACGGAGTCAAATGGAGTTTGGAATTTTAATTAAATGGTCATGGAATATTACAGTGGGATATTTACAAGTGACTTAATGTGAGAAGGAAATGAGTTGAGTATGCCAAGTAAATATCTTAGGGAAGTACACTCCTGGCAGAGGGAGCAGGAGAGTGTGACTATTGTTTCAAGAAGTCTCAAAGAGGTCAGAGTGACTGGACTGAAGTTAGCCAGAGAGAGTATAATACGACATGAAGTGAGAGAGGTAAACCCCAGATAATACCGTGCATTTTAGGCCATCATCATTACTTAGACTTTTATCCTGAGTAATGTAAGAAGCCAGTGCAGAATTTTGAGTAGAGGAGCAATATGATTTGTCTTTTTAACAGATATTCTGGGTGCTGTGCTGACAATAGGCTCTAGGAGGGAAGGATAAGAAGTAAGGGAACAAGTAAGGAAGATATTTCAATAATCTAGATAACATGCAGGGGTTGGCGTACTTAATTTATTAAGGAATGATCTTCAGAATTAAAAAAAAAAAGAAGTTGAAAAGTAGGAAGTGAAACCTGATAGAGAATGGAGAAAATGAACAAGAATATGAGTCAGGTAAGTCTATTATCAGCCAGATCTCTACGGGAAGGTTTTGGGACATAAACCACATTTCAAAGTTGCTGTGAGCCCCATTTGTAATTGCCTGTGAGCCACCAGGGAAGTGGAGGAGGTATAATTTCTCAGTAATATGCCTTCCCTTAGTCAGCTGAGATCTATGCTCCAGAGAAGGAGTAGCTTTGAACAATTAGCAGCCAATAGCCACAGAATCTGGGATTGGATGCTGAATCCATGAAGGAAATCTGGGAGGAACATCAAAACACCATTCACCATAGAGATATTTAGAATTGTTTTGATTTTAAAATATATGTTAAAGATAAACAGGATTTTTGATGGGCGAAATGTTGTTGTTAGGTGCTGCCGAGTAGGTTCTGACTCAAAGCAACCCTATGTACAACAGAACAAAACACTGCCTGGTCCTGCGCCATCCTCACAATCATTGTTATGCTTGAGCCCATTGTTGCAGTCACTGTGTCAATCTGTCTCATTGAGGGTCTTCCTCTATTTTGATATCCCCTACTTTACCAACTAAGATGTCCTTCTCCAGAGCCCGATCCTCCTGATAACATGTCCAAAGTATGTGAGATGTAGTCTTGCCATCCTTGCTTCGTAGGAGCATTCTGGTTGTACCTCTTCTAAGACAAACCTGTTCTTTCATTTAGTTGTCCATATATTTTTTGCCAACTCTACAATTCAAAGGCATCAATTCTCCTTAGGTCTTCCTTATTCATTGTCCAGCTTTGGCATACATATGAGGTGATTGAAAACACCATAGCATGTGTCAGGAGCACCTTAGTCCTTAAAGTGATATCTTTACTTTTTAAAATTTTAAAGAGGTTTTTTGCAATAGATTTGCCCATTGCAGTGCGTCTTTTGATTTCTTGACTGTTGTTTCCATGGGTGTTGATTGTGGATCCAAGTGAAATAAAATCCTTGACAACATCTATCTTTTCTCCATTTACCATGATTTTGCTCATTAGTTGGGTTGTGAGGATTTTTTGTTATCTTTATACTGAGGTGTAATCCATACCGAAGGCTGTGATCTTTGATATTCATCAGTAAGTGCTTCAAGTCCTCTTCACTTTCAGTAAGCAAGGTTGTGCCTTCTGCATATTGCAGGTTGTTAATGAGACTTCCTCCAATCCCGATGCTCCGTTCATCTTCATAGAGTCCAGCTTCTCAAATTATTTGCTCAGCGCACAGATTGAATAGGTATGGTGAAAGGATACAACCTGGCACTCGCCTTTCCTGACTTTAAAACACACAGTGTTTCCTTGTTCTGTTTGAATGACTGCTTCTTGATCTATGTACAGGTTTCTCATGTGCACAATTAAGTGTTCCGGAATTCCCATTCTTCAAAATATTATATATAATTTGTTATGATCCACACAGTCAAATGCCTTTGTGTAGTCAAGAAGACACTGGTAAACATCTTTCTGGTATTCTCTGCTTTTAGCCAGGGTCCATCTGACATCAGCAATGATATTCCTTGTTCTATGTCCTTTTCTGAACACAGCTTAAATTGCTGGCATTTCCCTTTTGATATACCGCTGTGGCCAGTTTTCAAGGATTGTCAGTAAAAAAAAAAAAAAAAAAAGTTTTTTTTTTATGATATTGTTTGATAATTTCCACATTCAGTTTGATCACTTTTATTGGGAACAGCCATAAAATATTGGCTCAAGAGAAAGAAGGGAATCGATGATTGTCCTTTAAATAGCCTGAACAATTGGAAAAATACAGTTGCCATTTATTGATATGCAAAAAGTTGTGGGAACTGTAGATTTGAAAGTGGGAGATTCAGGGGGCCACTAGGCATGTGGAGCTGCCAGACATCCAAGTGGTTAAATAGGACAACTAGCCAAACTGAAAATAACAACATCACAGAACGAGGATCAGAAGACATGCAGTACAGTTGGGGGAAATCATCTCATTGCCAAGGAACCCTGAACGAAAATATCCTGCTTTTATATTTACTGTGAGTTTCTATAGGGAAGAAGAGGGGGAAGGGTTAAGAGTGGAAAAGTATTGACTCAGAGTGGAGAAAAGTCCTTCAGCTGAAGACCCCCCAATAAGGAGGCCTCTGAATAGAGGCATTTGAGTTAGGAATGTAGTTATGTGTATGAACGCAGCTGGCTCGGGGTGAGGAGGGTCAGAGGAGGTCTGAGTCCTTGTCTGCAACTCCCTCCAGAGACTGCAATGCCTTGACTGTGCACAGTCTCTGGTGTGGGAAGGCAGCTTTTTCCCAGAGGCTTGCCAAACAAAGCCCTATAATTGCCTCTGGTCAGCCCTGAAAAATTACAACTAGAATTTTGTCCTGGACCTGAACCCCTCATCTCCATCCCTTGATCTCTCAGGGCCTGACTGGGTAACATAGTCTACCCTATCATGGACTTGAATAAGCTGAACATTCAGCAGCTGTGATAATAACCAGTTAATTGATCTGAGGCAACAGCAGGCCAGGCCATGAACAAAGTCACTCCAGTCAGGATAATAAGGCCTGTGTAGAGGATTGTATATAGACACAAACTCCAACCATTGCCAAGCCAGGAAAAGATGTTTCTATAGCCCATTTAGATCTACTTTAGAGAGGCAGAAGGTCTTTTGTCTAAACCTCATAATGGACCATTTTATTTTCTAATTTTATTGACCTAGATGCAGCTTGAGGTGTTTGCAGTAGGATAGACTCTTCCAAGGTTGGAAAGCAGGAAGGTGAGGGCTATGTGCTTATTTGACACTATTTGGACCAAAGAGTTGAGACTGTTTTGCTGTGCCTACAAAGCTGAAGTAGTAACATTAATGTCCTCATTGAGGGGCAAGGGCAGGTTGTACACAGCCTTTTATAATTACGTGACCCAGACAATGGGAATCTCTACCTGAAGCATGGGCATTAGCAAAAATTGGTAATACCACTATTTCCCCGAAAAATCAAGAGCTGCCTTGTTTTGAAAACCCTGTCTTACTCAACATAGTCCAACATGCTCAGTTTGGGGAGTAGTCTTTGAATACTTGGAAGTCTTACTGATGCCGCATATGTACATATTGCATTAGTAGGAGGAAGACAGGAGAAGGCTTTGTTTTTACAAAGAAAATGATACTCCAAAGGGGACGCAATGTTGGGAGTATAAGAATCATGGTCTACCATGAGAGTTAATCAGTTAAATATCTCTCAAAATGGACAGTGTCCTTGAGAAGAAATGAAAAGTCTATGTAGGCTGGAGGCTAATACAGGGGAAGAAATGGCCACCACTTTTGTGGCCAATATAATCCTTCCCCTCAGATCTTCCTGTTAACCTCATTTCTGGCAGGAGTGAGTTGAATTTAGGGAGGTGTTTTGTTTCTGGGGTGTCAGAGTCCAGTTGAGGCAACATGCAGGGTCCAGGTTAATAAGGTTGGAGTATTTGAGGTACCACAGTTATTGAAATGTGTATTTGTGGCATTTAGTGGCCCAGAAGTCAGATGTTTAGCCACAGATTGGGTGGTGGGTAATATATCTGACAGCTTACTAAATTCAAGGTGGTGGAAACTGCCTAGGAATTAGTATTAATGAATAAAGTGAGGCATAATCCATATGGAGAGCCCTGTGAGAGAGAGGAGAGAGATTGGGTTTTCTCGTTCTGTCTTCCCTATATCCGGGTGCAATGTACTGGGTCGACAAGTTCTAAGTGAAGGCCATTTGGAGCAGAGCACAGGCTAGATGCTGTTCTAAGGGCATGATGAACAGATGTTTATTATTCATACAATAAACAGGACAAGGATGAGTAGAAGCATAAACATCCTCATAAGCCAAGGTTATCTGAAGTTAGGTCCCTGTCCCAGGGTGTGAGTTGTATTATATCCATGCACACCCTATATCACACCATGGGAGAAGAATGTTGGAGTCTCTGTCTTTGGGGTTAATATGCTAGAAAGCTACGATGTCTATAGCAGATAGATAAATAAAGTAGGTGAAAGGGTGTAATAAATGGGGAAAACAACAAAAAAAGGAAAACAGGAAGGCCGCCTGCAGGGCCTTACTCATTGCCTCTTGCCCAAGATGTATGACCATCTCCTGATGGCTACTCTAGATTTACTGGCATCAGGGATATCTTGTCTCCTTCACCCTACTAAGATAGCTTAACAGAGTTCTGGGTTTCTTCAGAGGGCAATCATTTCCCCCTAAGGTACATACTTTGTCTTAATAGCTGTTAACTCTAAGTATAGCACAACACTGAGCTTTCTGGTATAAAGGTACTATGTTCTATTATTCTGGTGAACTCCACCCCATCAACTGTGGTATACAAAATTTGACCTATTCGATGGGCAAAGATATCACCCAAGATCCAACGCCCAGCGTGGTAAACCCAAATCTTCTGGGTTGGACTTTCTTGTGGTTCAATAAATGTTTCTATTATATATATTGATATCCATCCCATGGAGCACCTAAGGCAATGAAATACGGCCACCTTAAATGAAATATTTAACTAGAGACTTCAAATTAATGATCATTATTTCTGAGGCCCTGATAGGAGAAGCCCATTTTGTGTACCCAGAGGGGTAAATGGACAAGGAAGTTAATGTCCCTCATCCCTTGCTGTTTAATAGCCATCTTGATCTCTTAACAATTTGAGTCTTTGAGAAGAGCTCAAAAGGGATGGAAACCCCTCGCAGGCTCCTCCACAGAGACTGAGGTGTCATAAATTCTAAAAGAGAGATATGTAATTGAAAGAAGGGGTTAGAAATCCTGATCAAACATGTAGCACAATTGAGAAGTGTCCGTTCAGGGTATTGTTAAATTGAGACCCCAGACCACTCTCCTGAGATGTGTAGTATAGGCTGAAATTATCTCTCACATTAGTTCCGTAAATTTGTCATTTAATTGTCTATTAAAATGCTCAACCACCCCTGAAACTCGGGAGTGATATGGAGCATGGAGAGTCCATTGTATGCCCTATGATCTGGCCCATTGATATGTAGCTTGAGCCACAAATTTGAGGCTGTTATCAGATGTAATGTGCTCAGGAAACCTGAATAGGAAACAAATGTGGTCTTGTAAGTTCTAGACAGTGTGGCCAGAGTCACTGGAATGCATAGGCATGAATGCACTAAATCCAGAGCAAGTGTCAACTAAAGGCAGGATCCTGATGAATCCTCTAGACGGGACGAGAAGTCCAATGTGATAAACCTGCCAAGAAGGTGCTACCCTTTTAGCTCAAAGAATCTTTCCCTGGGCAGTATTTTCAGTCTTGGCCAGTTTCGTCATGCTGTTTCAGTGTCTTCTGATAACAGTGGCCGTGCATGCGTGAAGGTCCAGTCTAGGATGGTGTCTGAATTTTCGTGGCTTCTCTTCTTGTGGATCCAGGAGAGAGTCACACATGTGCTTGTTCTGGGTCATTGAGTAACCCAGTTACTTGTTTTAACTGACAAATAATCCAGTCTCTTATTTTAGTTGACAAAAAACTTTTTTCTTGAATAAAAAATATTTAACTGGTAAAATTCAGAATTTAAGAAAATTTTATTAATATATTTAATAAAAACAAGTTGTTTTTAAATAATTTTTATTCTGCTTTAAGTGAAAGTTTACAAATCAAGTCAACCTCTCACCCCAAAACCCATATACACCTTGCTAAACACTCCCAATTATACTCCCCCTCATGAGGCAGCCTGCTCTCTCCCTCCACTCTCTCTTTTCGTGCCCATTTCATCAGTTTCTAACCCCCTCCACCCTCTCATCTCCCCTCCAGGCAGGAGATGCCAACAAAGTATCAAGTGTCCACCTGATCCAAGAAGCTCGCTCCTCACCAGCATCCCTCTCCAACCCATTGTCCAGTCCAATCCATGTCTGAAGAGTTGGCTTCAGGAATGGTTCCTGTCCTGGGCCAACAGAAGGTCTGGGGGCCATGACCACTGGGGTCCTTCCAGTTTCAGTCAGATCATTAAGTCTGGTCTTATGAGAATTTGGGGTCTGCATCCCACTGCTCTCCTGCTCCCTCAGGGATTCTCTGTTGTGTTCCCTGTCAGGGCAGTCATCAGTTGTAGCCGGGCACCATCTAATTCTTCTGGTCTCAGGATGATGTAAGTCTCTAGTTCATGTGGCCCTTTCTGTCTCTTGGGCTCGTAATCACATTGTGTCCTTGGTGCTCTTCATTCTCCTTTGATCCTGGTGGGTTGACACCATTTGATGCATCTGAGATGGCTGCTTGCTAGCGTTTAAGACCCCAGACGCCACTCTTCAAAGTGGGATGCAGAATGTTTTCTTAATAGATTTTATTATGACAATTGATTTAGATGTCCCCTGAAATCATGGTCTGCAGACCCCTGCCCCTGCTACGCTGGCCTTTGAAGCATTCAGTTTATTCAGGAAAATGCTTTTGGTTCAGTCCAATTGTGCTGACCTCCCCTGTATTGTGTGCTGTCTTTCTCTTCACCTAAAGTAGTTCTTATCTACTAATTAGTGAATACCCCTCTTCCACCCTCCCTCCCTCTCCCCTCTCATAACCACAAAAGAATATTTTCTTCTCAGTTTAAACTGTTTCTCAAGTTCTTATAATAGTGGTCTTATACAATATTTGTCCTTTTGCAACTGACTAATTTCACTCAGCATGATGCCTTCCAGGTTCCTCCATGTTATGAAATGTTTCACAGATCCCTCACTGTTCTTTATCGATCTGTAATATTCCATTATGTGAATATACCATAATTTATTTATCCATTCATCCATTGATGGGCACCTTGGTTGCTTCCATCTTTTTGCTCTTGTAAACAGTGCTGCAATAAACATGGGTGTGCATATATCTATTCGTGTAAAGGCTCTTATTTCTCTAGGATATATTCCAAGGAGTGGGATTGCTGGATCATATGGTAGTTCTATTTCTAACTTTTTAAGGAAGCGCCAAATCGATTTCCAAAAAATTGTACCATTTGACATTCCCAACAGTAGTGTAGAAGTGTTCCAATCTCTCCACAGCCTCTCCAACATTTATTATTTTGTGTTTTTTGGATTAATGCCAGCCTCGTTGGAGTGAGATGAAATCTCATTGTAGTTTTGATCTGCATTCCTCTAATGGCTAATGATTGTGAACATTTCCTCATATATCTGTTAGCTACCTGAATGTCTTCTTTAGTGAAGTGTCTATTCATATCGTTTGACCATTTTTTAATTGGGTTATTTGTCTTTTTGCAGTATCATATAGATTTTAGGGATCAAGTGCTGATCAGAAATGTCATAGCTAAAAACTTTTTCCCAGTCTGTAGGTAGTCTTTCTACTCTTTTGGTGAAGTCTTTGGATGAGCATAAGTGTTTGATTCTTAGGAGCTCCCAGTTATCTAGTTTTTCTTCTACATTCTTTATGTTTTCTATACTGTTTATGCCATGTATTAGGGCTTCTAACATTGTCCCTATTTTTTCTTCCATGACCTTTATTGTTTTAGATTTTATATTGATGTCTTTGATCCATTTTGAGTTAGTTTTTTGCATCGAGTGAGGTATGGGTCTTGTTTCATTTTTTTGCAGATTGATATCCAGTTATGCCAGCACCATTTGTTAAAAAGACTGTCTTTTCCCCATTTAACTGACTTTGGGCCTTTGTCAAATATCAGCTGCTCACATGTGGATGGGCTTATGTCTGGATTCTTAATTCTGTTCCATTGGTCCATGTATCTGTTGTACCAGTACCAGGCAGTTTTGACTACTGTGGCAGTAAAAAAAAAAGGAAGGCCTCCCACTTTGTTCTTCATTTTCAGTAATGCCTTATTTATCTGGGGCCTCTTTCCCTTCCATATGAAATTGGTGATTTGTTTCTCCATCTCATTGAAGAATATCTTTGGGATTTGGATCGGAATTGCATTAAATGTATAAATCGCTTTTGGTAGAATAGACATTTTTATAATGTTAAGTCTTTCCATCCATGAGCAAGGTATGTTCTTCCACTTATGTAAGTCTCTTTTGGTTTCTTGCAGAAGTGTATTGTAGTTTTCTTTGTATAAGTCTTTTACATCTCTGGTAAGATTTATTCCTAAGTATTTCATCTTCTTGGGGGCTACTGTAAATGGTACTGATTTGGTAATTTCCTCTTCAATGTTCTTTTTGTTGGTGTAGAGGAATCCAACTGATTTTTGTATGTTTATCTTCTATCCCGATACTCTGTTGAACTCTTCTATTATTTTCAATAGTTTTCTGGAGGATTCCTTAGGGTTTTCTGTGTATAAGATCATGTCATCTGCAAATAGAGATACTGTTACTTCTTCCTTGCCAATCTGGATGCCCTTTATTTCTTTATCTAGCCTAATTGCTCTGGCTAGGACTTCCAGCACAATGTTGAATAAGAGTGGTGATAAAGGGCATCCTTGTCTGGTTCCCGATCTCAGTGGGAATGTTTTCAGGCTCTCTCCATTTAGGGTGATGTTGGCTGTTGGCTTTGTATAAATGCCCTTTATTATGTTGAGAAATTTTCCTTCTATTCCTATTTTGCTGAGAGTTTTTATCTTGAATGAGTGCTGAAGTTTGTCAAATCCCTTTTCTGCACCAATTGATAAAATCACGTGATTCTTGTCTTTTGTTTTATTTATGTGGTGGATTACATTAATTGTTTTCCTAATGTTGAACCATCCCTGCATACCTGGTATGAATCCCACTTGGTCATTGTGAATTATTTTTTTGATATGTTGTTGAATTCTATTGGCTAGAATTTTGTTGAGCATTTTTGCATCTACATTCATGAGGGATATAGGTCTATAATTTTCTTTTCTTGTAGCGTCTTTACCTGGTTTTGGTATCAGGGATATGGTGGCTTCATAGAATGAGTTTGGTGGTATTCCATCCTTTTCTATGCTCTGAAATACCTTTAACAGTAGTGGTGTTAACTCTTCTGTGAAAGTTTGGTAGAAGTCTGCAGTGAAGCCGTCTGGACCAGGGCTTTTTTTTGTTGGGAGTTTTTTGATTATCTTTTCAATCTCTTCTTTTTTTATGGGTCTAT
This sequence comes from Loxodonta africana, assembly GCF_030014295.1. Classification (NCBI taxonomy): domain Eukaryota; kingdom Metazoa; phylum Chordata; class Mammalia; order Proboscidea; family Elephantidae; genus Loxodonta; species Loxodonta africana. The sequence goes on from NC_087358.1 coordinate 47,845,575, forward strand.
TTAGTTGTTCTACTTCTGTTTGTGTTAGTTTAGGTAGGTAGTGTGTTTCTAGGAGTTCATCCATTTCTTCTAGGTTTTCAAATTTGTTTGAGTACAATTTTTCATAGTAATCTGATACGATTCTTTTAATTTCAGTTGGGTCTGTTGTAATATATATAGACCATCTCATTTCTTATTCAAGTTATTTGCTTCCTCTCCTGTTTTTCTTTTGTCAGTTTGGCCAGTGGTTTATCGATTTTGTTGAGTTTTTCAAAAACCAGCTTTTGGTCTTGTTAATTCTTTCAATTGTTTTTCTGTTTTCTATTTCATTTGGTTCAGCTCAAATTTTTAATATTTGTTTTCTTCTGGTGCCTGTGGGTTTCTTTTGTTCCTCTCTTTCTGTTTGTTCAAGTTGTAGGGATAGTTCTTTGATTTTGGCCCTTTCTTCTTTCTGGATGTGTGAATTTATTGATATAAATTGGCCTCTGAGCACCGCTTTTGCTGTGTCCCAAAGGTTCTGATAGGAAGTGTTTTCATTCTCATTGGATTCTATGAATTTCTTTATTCCATCCTTAATGTCTTCTCTAATCCAGGCTTTTTTGAGCAGGGTATTGTTCAGTTTCCAAGTGTTTGATTTCTTTTCCTTGCCTTTCCTGTTATTGATTTCCGCTTTTATGGCCTTATGGTCAGAGAAGATGCTTTGTACTATTTCAATGTTTTGGATTCTGCTAAGGCTTGCTTTATGACCTAATATGTGGTCTATTCTAGAGAATGTTCCATGTGCACTAGAAAAGATAGTTGGTTGCTGTTGGGTGGAGTGTTCTGTATATGTCTATGAGGTCAAGCTGGTTGATTGTGGCATTTATATCTTCCATGTCTTTATTGAGCTTCTTTCTGGATGTCCTGTCCTTCACCAAAAGTGGTGTGTTGAAGTCTCCTACTATTATTGTGGAGATGTCTCACTTTTCAATGCTGATAGAGTTTGTTTTATGCATCTTGCAGCCCTGTCATTGGGTGCATAAATATTTAATATGGTTATATCATCTTAGTGTATTGTCCCTTCAATCATTACATAGTGTCCTTCCTTATCCTTTCTGATGGATTAGACTTTAAAGTCTATTTTGTCAGAAATTTATATTGCCACTCCTGCTCTTTTTTGATTGTTGTTTGCTTGATATGTTTTTTTCCATCCTTTGAGTTTTTGTTTATTTGTGTCTTTAAGTCTAAGGTGTGTCTCTTGTAGGCAACATATAGACAGATCTTGTTTTTTAATCCATTCTGCCACTCTCTGTCTCTTTATTGGTACATTTAGTCCATTTACATTCAGGGTAATTATGGATAGGTATGAATGTAGTGCTATCATTTTTATGTCTTTTTTTGTGTGTTGACAGTTTCTTTTTCCCACTTGATTTTATGTGCTGAGTAGAATTTCTTTATATATTGTCCTTTCCTCATATTTGTTGTTATTGATTTTGTTTCTGCTGAGTCTGTATTTTTCCCTTGTATTTTATTTGGATGAGTAGGGTAGCTTGTCTCCTTGGTGGTTTCCGTATTATTTACCCTTATTTTTCTAAATTTATAACTAAGTTTTATTTCTTTGTATCACCATATCTTCCCCTCCTTATGGAAGGTGTATGATTACATTTAGTAGTCCCTCTTTATTATTTTAATGTAGTCTTCTTTTATATAATAACATCACTGTTACCCTGTGTTGGGCTTTTTTTTTTAAATCTTGTTTTTTTTTTTTTTTTTTTTTTGGATTTCTCTGTCTGGGTTGACTTCTGGTTGCTCTGCCCAGTGTTCTAGTCTTGGGTCGATACTGATATTTTTGATTTTCTAACCAAAGAACTCCCTTTCGTATTTCCTGTAGCTTTGGTTTGGTTTTTACGAATTCCCTCAACTTGTTTATCTGGAAGTGTCTTAATTTCACCTTCAAGTTTAAGAGACAGTTTTGATGGATATATGATTCTTGGCAGGCAATTTTTTTCCTTCAATTTTTTAAATATGTCATCCCATTGCCTTCTTGTCTTCATGGGTTCTGCCAAGTAGTCTGAGCTTATTCTTATTGGCTCTCCTTTAGGGGACTTTTCTTTTATCCCTCGCTGCTCTTATAATTGTCTCTTTATCTTTGGTTTTGGCAAGCTTGATTATATTTTGTCTTGATGACTTTCTTTTAAGATCTACCTTATGTGGAGTTTGATGAGCATCTTGGATCGATATCTTCTCATCTTTCACAACATCAGGGAAGTTTTCTGCCAACAAATCCTCAACAATTTTCTCTGTATTTTCTGCTATCCCTCCCTGTTCTGGCACTCCAATCACTCGTAGGTTATTTCTCTTGATAGAGTCCCACATGATTCTTAAGGTTTCTTCATTTTTTTTAATTCTTTTATCTGATTTTTCTTCAAATATATTAGTGCCAAGTGATTTATCTTCGAGTTCAGAAATTCTAGCTTCTACTTGCTCAGTTCTGCTCCTTTGACTTTCTATTGAGTTATCTAATTCTGCAATTTTATTGTTAATCTTCTGAATTTCTGATTGTTGTCTGTCTATGGATTTTTCCAGCTTATTAAACTTTTCATTATGTTCCTGAATAATCTTTCTGAGTTCTTCAGTTGCTTTATCTGTGTGTTCCTTGGCTTGTTCTGTGTATTGCCTCATTTCCTTCCTGATGTCTTGAAGAGTTCTGTATATTAAACTTTTGTATTCTGCATATTGTAATTCCAGGAATGCACTTTCATCTAAAAGATCCCTGGATTCTTTGTTTTGAGAGCCTGTTGAGGTGATCATGGCCTATTTCCTTACATGACTTGATAGTTTATGCTTGCTTACTGTGTCGTATGTGCTTGCTTTATTTTGTTTTGGTATACCCCTATGGGTTGCTTGAGAGAGCTAGCTTGATTGTTTTCTCCTTTGGAACTCTGGTGTCCTGTCCCCAGCTGGCTAGAGGTGCTATCAGGTATATCAGTCTAGGAGTCCATTTAGTTTTCTTGTATGAATTCAGCTCAGGTTTCCAGGTAGCTGATATCAAGTGTGCGGTACAGGCTCTGTCCTACAGTCTTAGAGGGTCAGAGGTGATTGGCGTGTACACCTGTATTTGATTGCAGCAGGGGATCACACTCTGAGCAAGGCAGGGGGCTGGGAACCAACCCCCAAGTGTCTCTGAGGAAAACACGTCTCTGTTCCCTAAAGCATGCTGGTGGGTGGGCTCTGCAGAGGGACCATAGGCACCCAAAGATTTTGTTGTAAGGACTGGGAGGTACCAGTTATCCCTGGACCCCTGTAGCAAGTGGCTGGATGACCCAAGTGGAGCCACCAGTCCTTAGGTCCCTGTTGTGGTTAGGTGAGGACCTTGTTTAATAGGCAAAGCAATGTGCAACATCAAACACTCACCTCTCTACCGCACTGCTGAAATGGTTGGAGTTTGTCAACAAGGGCCTATTCTCCCAAAATAGGCCCACACAGGTCCATGCAGAAGGGAAAGGTACTCAAGGTCCACGGATGGTTTATGCTTGGACAGGAGCCGCTTCTGTCCTGAGCTCCCCAGTTAATGGAGCTAGCAAATTATCTTTTCCCCCCAGTTGGAAATTTTTTCCTTCCCCAAGTCCGGGAGGACGGCTCCAGGTGCTCACCAGAGTCTATCTCAGGCCTATGGATTCAGCCGCTGAAGCTGGGTTGGGGGTGCAGGTGGGCGCAGTAAAATACACGCAAGTACTTAGCTTTTGCCGAGAGCACCCTTCTTCTCAGGTTTTGGAGGTGTGAGTGGGCTGTGTGGCTCGCTGCTTCTCCCTGAGTAAACTGCGGCCAAATGCTAGGACCAGCCTGCCGCTGCTGCCACCACCGCTCCAGGAATGGTGCCTGTGGGCTCCCCTCCATCCCGGTCCGGTAACTCCTCTCCACTTCCGAATAGTCCCCTGTTCCTCAGTTCCTTGTCTAAGCTTGCCTTTCATACTCGGGGCTTCCAGCTTGTCACAAATATACTCATTTCACTTGTTTTTTTCAGGTCTTTGTTGTAAAGAGGGCTCGATGGATGCATCTGTCTATTTTGCCATCTTGGCTCTGCCTCAGCACTTTTTCTAAAGGAAGCTTCTTACCATGAGTCATGGATAAAACAACTAAATCTAAATACAAATGTAGACAACGTGAATACATGTGTAATGATGTGAAAAAAGGAAGTAGAAATTCCTCTCTTGTGTATAGATAAAACTAAAGTGAATATAGTAAAACAGAGTAAATATAAATTGTTTTTCCCTTTTTCAAGTATTTTTGGACCTCATATTTTAGTCTTGGAATATACTCAGAGAATGAACAATTTATGATGGTGAAGGACAAAAGCCGTATGAAAAAACCTGGGGTATTTAGGGGTATTACACACAGAATAAGTAACATAAAAAATAACATAAGGCTTTAAATTTTAAAATAATTTAGAGACTATTATGTGTCCGTTCTCCTTGGTTATGTTCCCTTTTTGTTTGAATAGGGGCCTTTCTGTTGACATCTACATGGGTAATAGAAAGCTTTTTTTAGGAGTAGAGCTGATTTTTATCCAAATGCCTCATCCCCATTGGGGGCTTGTTTTGTATGCCAGTCTGAGGCTTGCCAGCAGCCTGACTAAACAGCCAGGTCATTAAGCATATCCTATAAGTCAACAAAAATACAGCATAACTTGTTTTCTAGGGTGGCCAAGACATATATCTCTACTTCATGAAGCTCTTCCTGTTACACCAAACTTCACTTACCACTCTTGGTAAGAGACAGATCTCTCTCAGATTGGACAACAGTCATACCCCACGCCATCTTTGTAGAAGTTAACTGGGGTGAGCCATCAATGAACCAGGCCCATGAATGGTCCAGAAAGTCCTATATCAGGGTCCCCATTGGGCCAGTGGAGGCAGTGGCTTTCCAGGCAATCTACTTTGTAGTCAGTGGGCAGTCGTGCAACATTTTCAAGGAGTTGCAAGATCCCAGCTGAGCCAGGTTTTGCCCAATCTTGTATATAATATTTCCACTTGACCACAGAACATTCCTGAGCCACCACCATCCAGTGATTTGAGGCCTTTTTAAGATCCAAGACATGATTTGAATTTCTGGACAAACAATACTTCACAGCCATTGGTCATGCATTTAGTATCTACCAAGGCCTAATAACAAGCCAATAATTGCCTTTAAAATGCTGTGCACTTTTCAGCCAACCCAGGAAGCTATGGGTCCAAAAGTCCAGTGAATGCCCTGTGGTGTCCTTCTTCGATAGGCTCTAATCAACAAACTGAGAGGTTGCTGAGACCTATGACCCAAACGAGAAATGTGGATTGATGGGGTCTGAGGAAAGGGCAGCCTGAGTAACCCACTGGAAGTCCTTCATGGTGTCCTATTGTTGGGGTTGCACTCAAAGGTAGTGGTCTTTTTGGTAATCCAGTAGATGGATACCAGTAAAAACTCCATGTGGGGTGTCTGAGAGTGCTAGAAGTTTAAAAGGCCCATCAACCACTGGTCCTTCTTTTTATGTGAGGGAAGATAGGGCCAAAAGATTACACCCAGGAATTTGCTTGGGTCCTATGTCCTTGTACCTCATCTGTGTTAATGTCTAAGTTGTGTTCTTGCATAAGTGTCAAAAGGGGACCCAATCATTGTTGGATTATATCCCTATCTGGACCCACCAAAAAGATATCATTAATATTGTGGAAGGCTCCATTTTGGAGCAGCAATTTTTCCAAATCAACTTATATCCACTGATGGCTGATAGCTGGAAATTTATACAGGACATTAAAGATATATTACAAACCATTCCATGTAAAGGAAAACTGATTATGATCATCGGGGTAAAGAGATATTTTTTGCATTATTAGTTGCTGCATACCAAGTTTCCTTAACTTGTACGATAGCCTCTGTGATAGTCACTATGTCAGGTTCTGCTGGTGCCAAGGGTGGCAATATGGCATTGAGGTGCCTATCATCAATGGTGAGTCTCCAGATGCTTAAGGCCTTGAATACAGGGCATACATGGCTATTGAAAGAAGAAATAGTCTCATAGGGAAGTTTGGCTTCTTAACTCAGCAAGGAGGACAGTTATTTCTTTTTCTTTTCTGAATAGCTCATATTGATTTTGGGAGAGAAGGGTACTAAAGACTGGTTATTGGGTAAGTTGATAATATTCCACATGCTCCATTAAAGTAGTCCTAACTACAACCATTCCTGTCTGGATTTGGATGTAAAGGTGAGTGGGGGTGCAAAATACACCCATAACAACAATATATTCAGTAGAGGGGACCATAGCAATGGAATTTTGTGGGGGTCCAAAGGAATGCACCCATAACTTGAGTAACAGTCCCACAAACTAGAGAACACTATCTATTTTCCCCTTCTACTGGTGGTAAGGGTTTGGGGGATTATAGTTACCTGGGAACAGATATTCAAAGAACTAAGAAGTATAATTCTCCCCCATCTCTCCATTGAAGTTTGACCGTGGTATAGGATCTCTGGCCTCAGCTTAAGTCTTAGTCTATCTATCTTGATAGAAAAGCCAGGAGGAAAAAAGGTTCCATGTGGAGAAGGAGATCATATGGATAAGAGTACTGGTGTAAGGCCATCTTGTATCCTCTGGCTTCACCCTGCCACCCTAGCCAGCATACAAGGAGCTTAGATGAGCTATTCTATCAATCCTTTCCTGAATTCTAAACTTCCATAATTGGGAGCAATTTAATAGCTGTCGTGTAAAACCTCTACATTGTGGAGTCTTTTTTGTTTGTTTTGTTGTGTTTAATACAGAAATAGTTAACCAAAAAAGCTGTCAGTTACTGAATATGATAATTGTTTCCAGGCATTTCAATGAGATCAAAACCCAAAAACCAAACCCACTGCCATTGAGTTCATTCCGACTCATAGCAACCCTATTGGACAGAGTAGAATGTTCCACAGGGTTTCCAAGGCTGCAAATCTTTATGGAAGCTGTCTTAGTTATCTAGCGCTGTTATAACAGAAATACCACAAGTGGATGGCTTTAACAAAGAAATGTTTATTCCCTCACTGGCCAGTAGGCTACAAGTCCAAATTCAGGGTGTCAGCTCCAAGTGAAGGCTTTCTCTCTTTGTAGGCTCTGGAGGAAGCCCCTTGTGATGCATTGGTCTTCCCTTGGTCTGGGATGATCTCAGCACAGGAACTTCAGGCCCAAAGGATGCGTTCTGCTCCCGGCACTGTTTTCTTGGTGGTATGAGGTCCCCATGTCTCTCTGCTCGCTTCTCTCTTTTATACCTCAAAAGAGATTGGCTTGAGACACTACCTAATCTTATAGACCTCATCAATATAACTGCCACTAATCCATCTTATTACATCATAGTGATAGGATTTACAACATATAGGAAAATCACATAAAATGGTGGACAATCACATAATACTGAGAATCATGGTCCAGCTAAGTTGACAGGTATTTTGGGGGGACACAATTCAATCCACGATGGAAGCAGACTGATGTATCTTTCTTCCATTGAGAGACTGGTGGTTTGGAACCACTAAACTTTTGGTTAGCAGCCAAGCACTTAACCATGGCACCACCAGGGCTCCTTTTTAACTGGATATAGGCAGGAAGTTTCAGTTGTAGGAGAAAATGAGCTCATATTTTCATTTAAATTTAGAATTTTGCAGTTTTTAATAAAATTTTTTATTTTTATTTTATTCTTTCACTGAAAATACTTATTCATAGTGATGCAAATACAGAGTAAATTTTTTTTTTTATTTATCTCCGTGTGTGTGTTTCTATTAGCTTCTAAATAAAAGTCTTAATGTTTAACATCTCCGACTCTCCCATGTAACTAATTAGCCTTCACATGGGACCAGGTGGAGTTAACAGAGTGAGACAATTCTTTTGCAATGTATTACTGAAGCTGCTGTGTATTGATCAAAAGATAGGTAGCATATCTCCTTATATAACAAATTCAAATTTCCCTTTTAAGTTATTTTCATTTAAAAATCATTCTGCTCTCTTATTATTTATTCTTCCTCTTGATACCCTTCCTCCATCATTCTTCTCTCTCCCTATTTATCCTTCTTCCTTACTCTTCTACTCAAATGTACAAATATACCATGTTGATGAATCTCATGATTTTATATCCAGAGTAAGTGAAAGAATGTTAATGTCCATCACAGCAAGGAAATACCTTCTCAATCTTTTGTCAGGAACAGCTGTCCTGTGTTCACACAAAAGATTGGCTGTTAGGTACTTGCAATTTTTTCTGTTTTCTGATTTGGCGAAAGTTTGTTAAAAGCACATTTTCCAGAAAACGTTTGGATGGATATTAATTCAGCCAAGTGTCATGTTTCAAAAGGACAATACAACAGATTTATCACATATACAAATTGTAAATTTTGAAAGAAATGTTTAATTGCTTTGAAAATAATGTTCAATATTGGTTACTGGTCATGACACATACAGGAAAAAAGTGTTGTCATAAGGACCACAAACGTAAACATTTCAAGATTTTTTTTTTTTTTACTTACTCTTCTTTTGAAAATATATAGAATGGTTTTAACTAATTACAGTATCTCTTAAACTATTAAATTTAAAATGTATTATCATTTGTTAAATATTAATTTTATATTTAATAATATTATTTTAAATTAGTTGTAATTAATTTAATTAACATAAATTTCTCTTTTGCTAGTATTTTCATACATTTAGGTAACTCAAATTGTCAAATAACATAACAAATGGACTTTACTTATAGCAATTATTAGCTAAATTTTATTATGTAGTATAATTGTTTTTTAGTTAATTTTCTAATTTTCCTGAAGTAATCTTGTACGTCATTATAATAATATCTTCCATTCACATAGGCACTTTTTTATGAATTTTATTTATTTTGTTGTTGCTGAGAATATACACAGCAAAATATACACCAATTGAATAGTTTCTAGATGTACAATTTAGTGACATTGATTAATTGTTCAAGTTGTGCAACCAGTAAATTAACATAATTCTCTGCCCTCTAATCTTTTAATCAACTGCTTTGAAAGCATACAAAAATTTCTGTGCTACTTTTGTTTCTTAAAAAAAAGGTTAATATTTCATAATAATATTTTATCTATTTTAGATCTTTCTAGGTTCTTTTGCACAGCATAATATATACCTATCTTTATGCTTATGCCAGAGAAAGGTGAATCCAACCAGATGTGGAAATTACCAAACAATATCATTAATATCACATGCAAGTAAAATTTGGTGAAGATCATTCAAAAGTGGTTGTAGCAGTACATCTACAGGGAACTGCCAGAAATTCAGGCCAGACTCAAAAGAGGATGTGGAACAAGCGATATCATTCCTGGTGTCAGGTGGATCCTGGCTGAAAGCAGAGAATACCAGAAAGATGTCTACCTATGTTTTATTGATTATGCAAAAGCATTTGACTATGTGGGTCATAACAAATTATGTATAACATTTTGAAGATTGGGAATTCCAGAACACTTAATTGCACTCATGAGGAATTTGTACATAGATCAAGAGGTAGTTATTCAAACAGAACAAGGGAATACTGCATGTTTTAAAGTCAGGAAAGGTGCGTGTTATGGTTGTATGTTTTTGCCATACTTATTCAATCTGTGTGCTGAGCAAATAACCTAAGAAGCTGAACTCTATGAAGAATGGGGTATCAGGCTTGGAAGAAGACTCATTAACAATCTTTGATATGCAGATGACACAACCTTGCTTGGTGAAAGTGAAGAGGACTTGAAGCACTTACTGATGAAGATCAAGACCACAGCCTTCAGTATGGGTTACATCTCAACATAAAGAAAACAAAAATCCTCACAACAGGACCAATAAGCAACATTATGATAAATGGAGAAAAGACTGAAGTTGTCAAAGACTTCATTTTTCTTGAATCCACAATCAACACTCACGGAAGCAGCTGTCAAGAAATCAAAAGACACTGTGCATTGGGCAAATTTGCAGCAAAGGACGTCTTTAAAGGTTAAAAAAACAATGATATCACTTTAAGGTCTAAGGTGCGCCTGACCCAAGCCATGATGGTTTCAATTACTTCATACGTAGGACAACGAATAAAGAAGACTAAAGAAGAACTGATGCCTTTGAATTATGGTTTTGGTGAAGATTATTGAACATGCAATGGGCTGCCAAAAAAAGGAAAAATCTGTCTTGGAAGAAGTACAGCCAGAATGCTCTTTAGAAGCAAGGATTGCAAGACTACATCTCACATATTTTGGACATGTTATCAGGAGGGACCAGTCCCTAGAGAAGGACACCATACTTGGTAAAGTAGAGGGTCAGCAAAAAACAGGAAGACCCTCAACAAGATAGACTGACACAGTGGTTGCAACAATGGGCTCAAGCGTAACAAGGATTTGTGAAGATGGTGCAGGACCAGGCAGTGTTTCATTCTGTTGTACATAAGGTCACTATGAATCGGTACTGACTCCACAGCACCTAACCATAAGAACAGCTTTTCAGTTAGATTCACTGTGAAGAGATTCTTTTCTATTGTCTCTCTAGTTGTTGGTAGTTTCATCCAGTCGATTCTGACTCATAGCAACCCCCAATGTGCAAAGCATAACTGTGCTCCATAGGATTTTGAAGGCTATGACCTTTCAGAAGCAGAAAACTGGGTCTGTCTTCTGTGGTGCATGTGTGTGGGTTAGACCTGCCAGTCTTTGAGCTAGTAGTCAATTGTGTAACCATTGTATTACCCAGGGACTCCTTTATAGATTATTTTAATATTTTTCCTCCTTTCAAACTTTAAGAATTTTACTATTATTCTGCAAATTTCTATATATAACATATTTATTTAGATTTTTATAACTCTGTTATAATTTTTATCCAATGATATTTAAAACACAAATGCATTTCAAAAACATTCCAAATTAAAAATAAAAAAGTAGCAGAAAAAATCTCCACATTATAATAGTCATATACTGAAATTGTCCCAAGTTAAGAAAAATATTGAAGAAATGCAGGTGCAGATTTTGCATGACTTTAAAGGTCATGATAAGAACACCGTATTTTATTCTAAAATCACTGGAAAGCTACAGAAGGTTTATTACTAGGAGAATGGCACAGTCTGTTCAGATGAGATTTCTTACATTCCCTAGCCTATGTCTATATATTTTACCTACATAAATAAATTAACAAATAAACTCTGAACAGTAAAAAGAATAAATTAATTGCAGTGACTGAAAAGTTATTATGTACAAGCTTTCTTTCTCTTCTTGCTTTAACTTCACTGAAAGTAATGTTTTTTTTTGTTTGTTTTGCTTTTTTTTGCCCCTTTTCACACCTCTTTTATATTAAGAAATTCATATCTTGCAGGTGTTAGCACCTGGGAAAAGGAGAAGCAAAGTGATAGAGACTGTATCAGCCTAGAAGCCTCCAAAAACAGATCATTCACTTGGAAGTCAGCCAAGTTTAATGTTATACAAAGCTGAAGCAAAAATAGGTGTGAGTCTCTGCAACCTAGCTTCTTCAAAAATAGAAGCTGATGAAGCCTCTGAATGCAAGGAGCTTTATCCAGCTAAGGCTTGGTCTTGCAGGACATACAAAAGCTAGTGATAGAGTAACATTAGCAGAATGATAACGTAAGAACCATCAAATATCCTGCTCTCCATCAAAGCTATGGGAACACTGGCAAAATTCTCAAAATTCAACTTTTTCAGAACTTTGGAAGTTAACTAAAGGCTTGCAGAAGTCAGGGGAGGTGTTTAAAGAAATAAAAAGGTGAATTTCAGTAAGGACACAGGGTTTTGTGATGTTTCAACTTGATCAATTCCCTCCGCCCCACAGCTTTAGCTCCATCGTAACTTTGAAAACCAAAAGCGTACAATTACAGTGAAAACCAAAAACCTAAGGCCACTTGAGGGCAAAATGGGGCTGCAGTTTTTGTAAAGTCCCATTCCCAATGTATTGCCATTATTTTAACTGTCAGTTCCCTGAAAGACACCAATCACAGGTCTGTCTTTACTGACCTCATTCAGAGTTCAGCCTGTGTGAATAGATTTCTTTCCAGGGAAATCTGTGGAAAACAATCAGAGGCAGTTGTTTAACATTGTGGCTGTCTAAGGCTGTGGATAACAGTGGATCAATCCAATGTTGTTGTTAAGTGCCGTCAAGTTGGGTCTGACTTATAACGACCCTATATATAACAAAACAAAATGTTGTCCAGTCCTACACCATTCTCAAAATAGCAGATATGTTTGAGGCTATTGTTGCAGCCACAGCTTGAATCCATTTTATTGAGAGGCTTCCTCCTTTTTGACGATACTCCAATTTACTAAGCATTATATCCTTCTCCAGGACTGATCTCTCCTGATAACACGTCCAAAATACATGAGACAAAGTTTCACCAACTCGCTTGAAAACAAGGTTGTGTCATCTGCATATAGAATGTTGTTAATGAATCTTCCTTCTATCCTGAAGCTGCTTTCTTCTTCATATAGTACAGCTTCTCAGATTATTTGCTCAGGATACAGGTTGAATAAGTATTATGAGAGGATACAACCCTGACACACATATTTTGTGATTTTAAACCACACAGTACTTCCCTGTTCTGTTTCACTTACTGCTTATTGAGATTTCACATAAGCACAATAAAGGGGAATGATTCAAGGAAAATTAGAAGTCCTCAAAAAATGAGCTAAAATCAACTGGTGTTGACCATTTTAAATTGAACAACCGGGTTTTATGGTCTATTATGCCAGAAATGATAAATTGAAAGGAAATGTATTACATTCATCATTGAAAGGAACATTTTAAGATCCAGCTTGAGGGAAGATCAGTTAACATGATGATTATTCAAATTTACACACCAACCCCTAATGATAAAGATGAAGAGATTGAGGATTTTTATTAACTGCTGCAGTCTGAAACTGATTAAACATAAAATCAAGATGCATGGGTAATTACAGGTGATTGGAGTGCTAAAGTTGAAAACAAAGAATATAGATCAGTAGAGGGAAAATACTGCCTTGGCGATAGAAATGACACTGGAGATCATATGATAAATTGTGTAAGACCAAGGACTTATTCATTGGAAATAACTTTTTTTCAACAACATAAATGGTAACTACACACGTGGACCTCATCAGATGGAATACATAGGAATCAAATTGTCTAAATCTTAGGAAAGAGATGATGAAGAAACTCAATACCATCAGTCAGAGCAAGGGCAAGGGTTGAATGCTGAACAGACCATCGACTGCTCATATGCAAGCTCAAGTTGAAGCTAAAGAAAATGAAAACAGATCCATGAGAGTCAAAGTATGACCTTGAATATGTCTTGCCTGGATTTAGAAATCTTCTCAAGAATAGATGTGACACACTGAACACTAATGAATGCAGAATTTGAATGTCATGTTATATGTCAATGATTCCCAACTGGGGACAGTTTTGCCCTCCGGATGACATTTGGCAATGTTGGAAGAAATTTTAGTTGTCACAACTTGTGAGGGCTGCTACTGGCATCTAGTGAGAAGAAGCCAGGGCTGCTGCTAAATATCCTATAATGCACGGGAAAGCCCTCATAGCAAAGAATTATATGCCCTCAAATGTCAATAGTGCTGAAGTGGAAAAACCCTGCTGTGTGTGAATGGGAATTTATTTCAGTTCTAAAACATGGGCCAAGTAATCAGATGTCATCTTTGAATAGCCAATCATGGTGGCTATATGGCTATATAGCATTTATGTTATGAACACTCAATATGATATTTCCTAGATTGTGTTGAATTATATGGGTAAGCTAACATGTAGCTCCAATCTCTGTTAATTGACTTTTGGGAAACTTACAGTATTTCCTTTAATGAATTAGGTACTCGACAATAATACTCCTTATAAAATTGAAACTACAGCTCATAACTCAACAAGTGGTTATGGATTAAATTTCATCCCCCTAAGCTACCATCTGTTTTGCTGTTTAATTGCACTGCTCTACACAATATTACATTTTAATTATAAAAGGTTGAGAGAGCATTAATTTGGTAGTGGTTCAAGGAAAAGATTTCAATTAGATTTCCCAAGTTTTTCCATTTGACCTCATTTAATTTCTTCCTTTATTACTAGCTGCACATAATATGATATTGCATTGTAATGGGTTAAATATTAAAGTAATACAGCTTTAATCATAAGCACCCAAACATGAAATGTTAATATAAATCAAGATGTACTACATTATTTTCCCAAGCTAAAACTCATACATTAAAAGTAACATATTAAAAAAAAAAACTGGTAGATAAATATCTCCATGGATTTCACTACATATCTCTAAAAGTCTATAGAAACACAAAATGGTAATTTTTCAGAATTTAACCAAGCAAATTATACCATAATAATTTGTATGTGTCTTAATTTTGATCCTACATCATGAATGAACTTTAGAAGCTGTTATATTCAAAATAAGGTCAAATTTTGACTTTCAAACATAAATTTAAAGGCCCAAAATTACATAATTCTTATTAACATAATATTCTACCCAAATATACTTAGAAACATAGAACTTTAATACTTCATGTGTTATTTTTTATTTACAACCAAATAAATCCATATTTGCATTTATCAGAGTGATAAAACATAGAAAAGATGAAAATTCTTAGCTATTTGATACATTAACCCTCATTAACAAAGTTTACAATCAGGTTTTTAGGGTTTGTGAAAATTCTTTTTGGGGTTGATTGGAACTGGGTCATAACAATAAAATAGTTTAGGGAGAATTTATATTCTTACCACATTAAATCTTTTTACTCATGAATAGGTAATAATTTTGCAATGATTTTTTTTCCTCTTTCAGAAAAATGTTATGAATTACTAATATTGGGGCTTTACATTTTGTGTAAAACTTATTTCTAAGTGTATCGCTCTAATAAGTATCATAGGTATTTTTTTTTTCTGGTATGTTGTGCATTACTATTTTTACTTTTAAAACTCTTCTATTATTTCAAATAAATTCTCTGTGGTTCCTTGAGTGTTTTTTACTACTAATCATATTATCTATAGAAAATATTTTGTTTTCTCTTATATAAACTTCATGCTTTTACTTTATTTCTCTGCTTTTATTATTCTGTTATCATCGATGTGGTATTGGCGAAGAATATTGAATATCCTATGGACTGCCAAACAAAGAACAAATCTGTCTTGAAAGAAGTACAACCAGAATGCTTCTAAGAAACAAGGATGGAGAAACTACTTCTCACATACTTTGGACATGTCATCAGGAGGGATCAGTCCCCGGAGAAAGAAATATGGTTGGTAAAGTAGAGGGTCATGGGAAAAGCGGAAGACCCTCCATGGCATGGATTGACAAGGTGGTTGCAACAATCCTCTCAAGCATTAACAACTGCGAGGATGGCTCATGGCTGGTGGTGTTTCCTTCTGTTGTACGCAGGGTCACACGAGTCAGAACTAAATAACAGTAAGATCAATGTGCTGTTGAATAGTGTGTGATTATCATAATTTTTCTCCCTCATTAAAAAAAAATATTTGCTTAAGTTTGGATATTTTTAATGGCCTGTATTACAGTTCACTAATCTGTCTTCTTCTTTGTTGACTCTACTGTTAAACGGCATAGTTAGTGGTGTTAGTTATTGACTGTTTAATTTTTGATATTGTACTTTTGACTTTTGGAATGTTCATTTGATTATAGTTTTATTTAAACGAATATTTAAAATTATCTACCATCTCATATGGAGCCCTGGTAATGCAGTGGTTAAGAGCTCAGGTTGCTAACCAAAAGGCCAGCAGTTCGAATCCATCAGCAGCTCTTTGGAAACCCTATGGACCAGTTCTACTTATGGTGGCTGTTAGAATCAACTTAATGACAATGGTTTTTATTTGTTTGCTTCTCATATGTATGTATTTCTTCTCTTTTCTCGAATGAAATAATAATAAATATTTTAGTATTTTTATCTGCTAATTTCAACACTTGGAGCCCTGGTGGTGCAGTGGTTAAGAGCTGGCTGCTAACCAAAAGGTTGGCAGTTTGGAGTTTTTATTATTTTTAGATGGCCCTATCTCTTCTCGTAAGTAGCCATTTTTGATTGTGTGGTGTGTTTTTGTGTTCACAGAAATCTAGAGACTCTAGATGAAATCTTCCACTAGTGAGGGTTTACTCTTTCCTTTGCTATTCAGATAGTGTGGGAGCAATCATACACCACCAGTAAGAGCTTCAAATTCTCAGATCACTTATGCAATTGTCTTCTCTTTCTAGGACTTTATTCTCTTCGCTTCAGGTTGTTTCCACAGTTCTGTAATGCCTTCAAGTATATGATTTACAGTGTTTCTTTTTAATACTTTTTTTTTTTTTCTTACTAGAAACTTTGCCATTGAACTACTGTAGTCTAATCTTACTGGGAGTATCTTTTTCTTTTTTGTTAAAGCATGAATGATTGCAGAATTTCATGAGTGACATTGACAATTAATACTATATTATGATTTTCCTTCTTTATGAATGTAGTAAATATATTCTGTTGTACATAAAGATACGATCTGGAGCGAATTCGACTACAATTAACCACAGAAAAAATGCCTTTTAAGGATTTTCTAATATCAAACCCTCCTTCCATTTCTGGAATAAAATCAAATTTGTTGTACTGTTTTACGTTGAATTTTTTTTTTCTTTTTTTAAATTTTCTGCAGCTATATTAATGAATAATTGATCTGGAATATTCTTTTCTACTGGTATTTAACTTTGATACCAAACTTAGACTAGCTTCAAAAAAATGTTTTGGTTAATATACTTTTTTTTTTTTTTTTTTTAACCCCTGGAGCACATAGTGTAAGATTAAAGTACTGTGTTTATTAATAATTTTTTGTAGAACTATGTATAATGCCATCAAATGTAATAGTATTATTTAAGTTTTCTGTTTCTCCTTACATTAGTTTTTGAAAGTTATAACTTCTAAGAATTTGCCTAAGTTTTCAAAAAGAAACATACAGAATTTAAATATCTTGGAGAATTTTTGTGGTATAAATAGCATGCTTTTTCTAATCAGACATATTTAGTATGAAGCTTGGCTCCTAAACTCTCTAGTAATGTTATTTAAATAAACTACCTCATTTTTCTGAGTTTCAGGTTATTCATCTTTTAAAACAAGAATAATGGCACATTTTGGAGAATAGAATATTACTTGCAAATTCTATGAAAGAATTTATGTAACTGAGCGTATCATGTGTTTATTCCTTCCTTTGGCTGACAGAGAATGGTGACATTGAAAATCTATGCTGAAAAATTTAAAGTCTCTGAAATGTTGGATAAAAGAAAAACTATATGTTTTTGAGACTAGAAAACAACTGTTGATATCTATTCTGTTCTTAATAATTACCAGCAGGAAAGAATTTTTTTTTTTAATTCAATTGCAATAGATTTAGAATATTTCTTTTCTATGATACAAAAGCAAAGAGTCTGTGAAATATAATTTATTTTACTTATAAAGCATTCTTTTGTGATGAAATAGTCACAAGTTTATTATACAATAAAACTCATCATTATTGTTTTCCTTAATTTATTATTTCTATGTAATATTTTAAATCAGAGATTTGTTTTTATTTCTGTTTAATTCAAATAAAAGTTGACCAGCATTTTAATATACAAGACTAAACTAACATTTCAAAAATGACAATTGTTGGTTGATTATATGAGTAACTTAATGATTAAGATTTATATGTCAGTATTTAGTAAGTATTGAATTTATTTTATTAAGTGAAACCTGAAGTAATTTTAAGAACTAGCAGCATCATGTCTTCAAATAATTTTTAAAAAAAGTAAACTTATTTTATTTTATGACGTAAACATATTATAGAATTCTTTTAGCATTAGAAAGAGATTTTCCAAATTATATAGTTAATAAAAGGAACAGAGTTGTCTACACCATTAAGTTTGCTGATTATGACTAACAAAAGACCTTTTTTTAGTCCTACTTAATATGGCCCTTCTAGTCATAGTCTTTGCAATTCCTACAAAATGATTGGGTGGACTATGCACATAAGGTGCTTATGATTCAACAAGTGGATTGGAGAGCTAGCTGCTAATGCAGATAAGGTGCATGGAACCTTGTGGGGGTAGGACCATGCAAATAAGGGATATGGAATCCTAATGAGGGAATTGGTCGATTTTGCCATCCTACTAGACTTAAAGGGAGACAGAGAGAGAGAAAGGAGGAACCATAACATGGAAGACAGCAAGAGATGGTGGCACAGCAATAGCAAGAGCAATAGTGGTGCAAGATGGCAGGGACCAGGAGATCAGTGCAAGACAGCTGTAGAGGGGCTCGCTGACTTGTGGAGTAAACAGTTAAAACACTTGTCCGAGAAGGCCTTGCAGGGCCAGCAGCAGAAGGAGAGAAGAAGCTATCCTGATCAAGAACTGTATCCTGAGTTGTTTCTGTTACTTCTGAGCCATTCCTTGTCCCAAGTTGTATGCTGTGAGTTCTTTAATAAACCACTTAGCTGTAATTAGACTTTGTGAGTTCTGGAAAAGATTGCAGCAAATTTCAGAACCCAAGGATTATAGACAGAGTCCTGAGGGGAGAGGAAGTAGTTGATGTTAGAGATGATGGAGTGATACAGCAATTTGGAAAAGTTGGACATTTAGGACATCTTTAACATCTGCCTCATATGAACCAGCTTTGTGCTGATCTTTATAAAAGAAATTGTTCAATTAGTTGATGCCAGAAAGGTAGGATTTGTTGCAATGGCCCCAACTCACTGGAATATGTGGTTTTGCGAAAAAGGGGAAAAGAGGCGAATGAGAAACTTTTGGTTTCTGGATGGGATAAAAAACACCCATGAATTGAAGCAGCTGTTATATTGCAATCAGTTACCCAAAACAAAAGCTATTCATGGTAAGTAGGAGTGGTGGATAGAAGAAATTGGTTATTTGGATGCATAAGGAAATACAGAATAGTAAGGAAAGGGTGAGAAATACAATTCCTTGATTGATGTTATTAGTAATTGCTGCAATAGTAGGTAAAAAGAATGTAGGGACAGACAGTAGCACTGAACCAAGCCCAGATTAAGTCTGGTTGGAGGTACAACCGTTAGTCTCAGGGCCAACCCAGAAAGGAAAAGTTGTGTTGGAAAAACAGGAAGTACCGTTATGGCTGCTGATCACCAAGAAAGCAGTCTGGCAGGGGAGTGGGCAAACCAAGAAAGTATTAAAACCAGGGGTATAGTGTAAAGGAGTCACTTCAACTTTAAATTGGTATTGTCAGCTTCCTGAGGAACTGCTACTAAAATGAAGTGTAAGAGCAAATAATTTAGGGGTAATGTCTTTAGTTTTGAAAGCTGCAGAATGGAAGAATGTGTTTGGGTAGATTCAAGACCCACAACTTATTACGGATGAGTCATGAATGATGATATAAGATTCAGTTACATAGCAGTGAGAAGGGAAAGTGCCCCTCTCCCCCTCTAAACAGCCGTTGGAACACTCCAAAGGAAGCTGCTGATGTGCTGCTTACACAAGCCATGCTGGAATGGCTTTATGGTGAGCAGGATATTCGTAAAATGAGTATGCCCCAACACAGGTCATACACAGAGATCAAGAGAACCACTTCCACATGGGCACCACATATAAGATTGCTACTGCCAAACAAACAACAATCTGAGATGCCTTGTCAGATCTGTTGGTACAACTTTCCTGCATGGGTCTTACAGGTGCAAGAAACATAAGGGTGATTCATAGTAGAATGAGAAGAGGCAATGGGGAAATAATCCTAGCAGAATGCAGATTTTTAAATGGTTACAAAGAAATGAAATGAACATAGTAGACTTTTATGTGACATTACAGGAGGTTGGGTGGACCAACGGAAACTCCTGCTGGTCCCCCAACGTTAAAGAGGCCTAAACAAGTCCATTCTATTCACCCAAGTTGGGAGGAACTTAATGATGGTAAGTCTCATCTGGGACAATTTGAGGTAGAGGCTTGGCTAGTCAATCAAGATAAGGATTGATAAGGGGGGAAAAGTTTTGTGGTCCAGCCCCCAGCAGGAGACCCAGGCCATATGTACACGTGTGGATGAAATGGCTCTGGGGGTGGGTGTCATGGATTGAATGGTATCCTCCTAAAATATGTGTCAACTTGGTTAGACCATGATTCCCAGTATTGTGTGGTTGTCCTCCATTTTATGACCTGATGCAATTATCCTCAACTTTAAAATGTGTTGTAAATCTTAGCCCCTATGCCTGTGGTGATAGTCCCATTTAGGATATAAGTTGTCTGTTATGTTAATGAGGCAAGATTAGGATGGGCTGTATCTTGAGTCACAGCTTTACTAGAGCTGTGACTCAAGTCATCACCCTTACCACCTTTATCCAAGCCATTGCCCTTATTTCAGTCACACCCTTTATCGCAGAAGAGATAAAAAAGAAGAGAGAAGTGAGCAGAGAGTGAGGTATTCACTATGACCAAGAAAGGACTGTGCTGAAAACCTCCTAGACCAAGGAGAAGATTGATGCCAAGACACATGGAGATCTTCAAGGAAAGCCAGGCTCACAGATGTTGAAAGGAAACAAGAGTCTTCACCCAGAGCTGAGGGAGAGAGAAAGCTTTCCCCTAGAGATAGCACCCTGAATTTGGACTGCCAGCATCCTAAACTGTGAGAGAATAAATTTCTGTTTGTTAAAGCTATCTAATGGTGGTATTTCTGTTATAGCAGCATTAGATAACTAAGACAGCGCAGGAGAGACTTTCTTAGGGCTAGCGGACACAGGAGCTCAATGTACTGCAATCCTAAAACCTATCAATAAAATCTTGATGGGGCCTAAAGTTAGACTGGGGGGATATGGAGATGCAATGGTTGATAGGACTAAGGTGAAAATTTGGATGTGAACTGGAAGAATTAAACAGATCTCGTATGAAGTAGTTACATCTCCCTTACCGGAATGTATTATTGGTATGGATATTATGTCTAATTGGGGAACACATCCTCTACCTGATATTGTAAAACTGAAAGCCTGTAAGTCTTCCCTTAGGCCAATGTTGATTGCACATGCTAAATGGTAACCAATACAATTGCCCAAACGCACTCAGGTTGTTAATTTGAAACAGTATAGGATAATTGGTGGACAAAAGGAGATTACTGTTTTAATAGCCTGCTAAAAGCTGGAGTGTTGGTGCCAAAAAAATTCTCTGTATAACAGCCCTGTATGACCTATGAAAAAGGCTGACAGTAGACTAATTGAGGTCAAAATAAAGCAATGCCACCTGTGGATTCACATGCTATCAACAGTGCAGAAAATATAGCTAGCTAAAGGAGACTGGTACTCAGTGATTGATCATTCACTCACTCGATCCCAATCTCAGAAAAGAGCAAGCCACAGGTTCACATGGGAAGGCTCCCAATTTATTTTCACCATATAGTCACAGGTTTACTTAAATTCACAGGCTTACTGTCACAGTAGTGTTAGAGAGGCTTGGACTTGGTACAGATCTTAAATGTAGTGATGCATGACATGGGTGATATCATGTTAATAGCAAATGCCGAAGAACAGGCTAGGGCTGATTCGATTACAGTGGTGGCCCACATGACCAATACAGGCTGATTAATAAATCCAGCAAAAACACAGGTACCTGCCCAAATAGTGAAATTCTTCAGAATAATTTGGGCAGGAGCCACCCATGATATTCCATAGGCAATCAAGAAAAAGTTGCCATTGCTACATACCCACAAAAGTAAGCAGGCGACCCAATGTTTGGTTGGTCTATTTAGATTGTGGAGAATGCATATTCCACATTTGGGAATATGACTGCTTCCCACCCATAAAACCACTTGAAAGAAAACTAAGTTCAAATGGGGGCCAGAATAACAGCAGGCTATGTCTGAACTACAGAAAACAGTCTCACTCTCCCTGCCTTTAGGCTATTAGGCTACACATTCAGATACCATCTTGGAGGTGTCTGTCCATGTGCTTATGCAGACACAGCTTATGGCAAAAACCTGAGAATGCCCCCTATGGGATTCTGGACTCCAAAATTTCCAGTTGATGCAGCAAGATACACGTCATTCAAAAGGCAATTACTTACCTGCTATTGGCTGTTGATTGAAACTGCCTCAACAACAGAAGGACATAAAATCATCATTAGACCTCAAATACCCATAATGTCTTGGGTGATGTCAGAGGAACACTCTAATAAAAGAACAATAACAAACTACTGGGGGAATGCAATGAGGCACCCACCTTATCCATGAACAGGTAGCTTCTCTTCCCATAGGTCCTACCCTGGAACTATCTGAGAAGCTGTCAGAGCCCATGCTACATAGACAGTGCCCTATGAACAACTTTCTGCTGACAGATGGCTGTTTCAGGGTACATTTGTTGTGAAAAGCTGCTTCATTAAAACCAGCAGATGGAAAGACCCTGACTTAAGAAGGTAAGAACAGGTCGGCTCAATAGGCTGAACTACATGCTGTCTCCCTAGCTGGAATGGAAGAATTGGGTGATGGTGAGAGTGAATATTTTTGGATTTTTACTGATTCACACACAGGCAGTGGCCAGTGACCTGGGTATATGGTCAAGCAAATGGGCGATGGAAAATTGAACTATTAAGGGGACGCCTATGTGTGGCATGGACCCATGGAAAGCATTCTGGGAATTTAGAGAGTGCAGTACAATAGGACAAGTCAATGCCTATCATAAAAATCACCTTCCTGGGTCAGAAGGTGACTGAATCAGCAAGTGTAAGGCAGGGAACAGAGGGCACCCCAAATCTGCAAACAAAATAACAGAAAATAGGCCAGGGTGCAGAAACAAAGCTATTCCCCAGAACAATGGGGCAGGGTATTAGAAAATAGCTCGCAAACTTCTTTAAAGTTGTCTTTCAGAAGCAGCTGGAGAAAACCAGCCCCAGGGACATGTGCAGAACATGCACCTGTGACCACTGTGTGACCTTCCACCAGGGGCAGTGAAGGGCTGCAGTAGCAGCTGGGAGATTGTGCAGGTGTGACACCACATAAGTCCTGCTATGAATCCCAGAGGCCTCAGGGACAGGAGCCATCTTGGAAAGCTGCTGCGTGTACACAGAGTTAACATATCCCTGCCTGTGCCTATGAATAAACATGAATCTTTTCCCGCCCAGGAACCTTTAAAAACCCAGGCAAGATTTTTGTTCTATGAGACGGGGGTAAGCTTTGCTTTAGGCCCTCCCCGTCTCCTCTTGCAAGCCTCTTCAATAAAGCTTTGCTAGTGTGGAAAACTCTACGGGTGTTACCTGCTCATTCTTCACCAGTGAGAGGCAAGAACCTTATTCCAGTAACAAGTAGACCTGTTTGTACCCCCACTCGAGGTGGTCAATTGAGCCCATGAAATGAGTGCATGTGGGGTTGCTGGAGCAATGCAGAGATAGGTCGAATTTAGATACAACCTTTTTGTACCCTCTGAGGCACAAAATGCCAATAATGACTGCTCACTCTGCCAGCAAAAAAGACAGAGGTTACAGATGGCTATAGGGCAGCTTCCCCAAGCAAAAAGACCTGCAATAACACCAGTGGCACATAGTGGCTACAAATGGGTCCTCACAGAAATTGATACTTACTTTGGACTGGGCTTTGCGTATCCCATGATACATGCAAATGCCAAAACACCATTAAAGGACTGGTTACAAAAGATACTTGTGCCAATTTGGGCCACTGAGTTATATTTCATCAGACCAAGAAATGCACTTTATAGCCCACACAGTGCAGAAATGAACATCACATTAAATGGACATACCAAGAAATACCATATTAAATGGACATACTATGTTGCATACCACTCTCAGAGTAATGGTTTCATAGGGCACTAGAATGAGCAATTGAAAGATTTGTTATCTAAAACTGGGGGAGATAAAGGCATGAAGGCTGCTGTGTGCCTTCATGGCTGTGTGCTCATATTCAATGTGAGGGGGGCAAATGGAGGATTGCTACAGGACAGATTACTATGCATTTCTGGGGATCCTAGTGGAAAGGGGACGGTGGGAAGATGCTGGTGCCACTGTGCAGTTCTAAAATTTGCTCTTTTCCTGTTGGACTCTTCAATTCCAGAGCCAGGGATACAGCTGTGGGTACAGGAAGCAGGGTAACCCCTAAGCAAGAGAGTTTATACCTCTGAACCTGTATGTCAGAATTCCAAAGGGCCTGATGGAATGGATTGTACCTTTCCCATGTCTGACTAAATTGGGGTTGACAGTGAATATTGCCGTATGCCTAATGGTCAAGATAGCCTACTAGTGTTGTGCCTACGTACCCTACCCAACATGAATGGCAGTGAACTGAGGGGGAAGCACTTGCTAGACTGGTCTTAACTACCAGCCATCTTGACTGGCACAACAGCTAAACCTGATGTCCCTTCCCAAGGTGAAAAAGTTTGGGTAAAAATAAATGACAAATGGAAGGAAGTAGAAATAATAACTGAAGGTAAAAAAAAAAAAATGAATAAATGGGTTAAGCAGTGGGGGGAATCTAACATTATGCTGATACCTTGAAAGAGACTCAGAACAAGGGAATAATCTCTCAGTTAAATTTCATCAGAGGCCAGAGAAGGTGAAGCCAATATAACTTTTGAAGAACCTGACCAGATCAGGTAGACGCCTGCAGCAGACCTGAATGGCTGGTACCTGAGTAACCTCATCCTTAGGATTCTTTGCCATACTGAAGACTAATTGTTAATGACTGTTTTGGACTGGTAAAACAATTGAAAGGGAGAAGTTAATCCTTCAAGGATGAAAGTGTCAATGCCTAGAAGAGTTAGGGTTGGCCTGCAGTGCAATGAATATGGCTCTTCTAGCCAGTCTTCGTAACTGCCACCAAATGACTTGGTGAGGCTATGCAAATGAGGCACTTATGGCCCACTAATGGGATTGGATAGCTTGCTAATAATGTAAATAAGTTGCATGGCATTCTTGTGGGGACAGGATCATGCAAATAAGGCATATGGAACTCTAACAAGGGGATTGGTCAATTTTGCCACCCCACTAGGCTTAAAGGGGGTCCCAGAGAAAGAAGGAGGAGCTGTAACACAAAAGACAGCTAGAGACCACAGCACAGCAGTAGCAAGAGTGGTAGCAAGTTGATAAGGCAGTAGGTACGGTTCATGAGTTCTGAGAGACGTTGAAGTGAAATACAAAACACAAGGCTGGAGGGAGAGTCCTGAGGGGAGGGGAAGAAGCTGATGTTAGAGATGAAGGAGTGGTACAGCCATTTGGAAAAGTTGGATATTTGGGACATCTCTAACCTCTGTCTCCTAGGAACCAGATTTTGCTGATCCTTATAAAATAAAGTGTTCATTTACCTACCTATTTTCCTAATTCTATAGCTCTTAATACTATCAAAAATAAAGGAGATATATGCTTGGTTAAGTAAGTAATTCTGAACATCATAGTATACTTAAGTGCCAAAGAAGTGGCCATAACGTGTTACCATCAGAGAGGACCCTGACATCTTATATATCAAGGCAATGGTTTTAAAGTTAATTATTTGGAAAATGAAAATTACATTAAAGTCTATAATTTGGGGTAGTAAACACCTCTACCCAATAATCGGTCAAGTTATGTGTTAGTTTTCTATTTCTCTGTAATTGTAACAAATCACCACAAACTTAAAGACTTTAGAACTACACAAATTCATTACTTCACAGTTCCTGTAGGTCAGAAGTCTACCACAGAGTGACTAGATCTTCTGCTTAGGGCCTCACAGCCTCATATCAACATGTCACCAGTGTAGGCTTTTATCTGGAGGCATAAGGGAAAAAAATCACTTCCAAGCTTATTCAGGTGTTTCCTAAATTCAGCTCCTTGTGGTTGTAGGACTGAGTTTCCGAGGTCTTCCATCTTCAAACCGGAAACAAGGCATCACATCCTTCCCTTACTTTAAATCTTTCACATCCCCAGCTTTGATTCCCTCGCTTTCCCTTCTGCTGCCTCCACTTAGATAAAGTTCTATACTCTTAAGAGCTCATGTGATTAAATAGGGCCTACCTAGATAATCCTTGATAATATATTTAACTTAATGTCAACAGACTGGTAACCTTAATTACTTTTGCAAAGTACCTTTTACCTGTTACACAGCACATTCACCAGAATGATATCAGGTGTTGAAAGTCATGGGACCAAAATTCTGTGTAGCACAGAGGAGATCCATTAAGGCTAGGTAATAAGATTATTGAGAATATACACGTTTAATGTCTGAGTAAAATGTGTTCCTTGACATTAATATTATAATTAATTAGCTACAATTTGTGATGTTTGTCTTGGGAAAATTTCTGGACTGATTAAAAAAAAAAAACTATAACAGGTAGTTTTGATAAGTGGCAAGGCAGAGTAGATTAGCATATTTTTATAAATATTAGACTAGCAATTGATTGAAAGTTGATATAGTAAGCATTTAAATTTCAGAATCATTTTGTCAGGAAGCTTATAATAGTATTTCTGAGTACAAAAGAGCTAAACCTAGAGGTAGAATATGATACAAGTATATGAATATACTTATAAATATACAATATAATTGCTTAACCTAAGAAAATATTTTTAAAATTCTAAACCAGCATCTTGTCTTCACCAATGTGTCCAGGTGGTGCAGTGGTTAAAGCACTTGACTGCTAACCAAAAGGTAGGTGGTTTGAATCCACCAGCTACTCCGTGGTAGAAGGATTTTCAGCCTTGGAAACCCTATGGGATGGTTCTACCCTGTTCTATAGGGTCACTATGAGCCAGAATCAACTGACTGTAAGAGCCTTTTTCTTTTCTTTTTTTTTAAATCTTGCCTTCAGGCTTATTTTGCTTATCATTTTAATCTAGGACATGAATGAATTTACTTTCATATTTTTTTGTAATTTTTCATATTCTTTTGTGATAAAATAATGAGAATAATGCCCTTCTCATTCTTATACCACTGAGTTGCCCTTTATGACCAAAAACAAAAGACTACTTATAGACTGGAATTACGTGCTGATTTTTAATTACTTTTAATGTGGATAAATAGCTGGTCTTGCACTTTGATATAAAATATTAACTGTGAAATTTAAACTGAGAAAAACATGTCTAAACAAGTACACATAAAAAGATGGTATACAGGGGCAGCTGACAATCAGTCAATATGATTGAATAATGTAAGTAGTTCCAGGAAATCTAATGCAAACTTACACTTCATTAATAGAAATATTGCATCTAAGAGAAATAATGTAAATTTTCTATTCTGCTCTGAACTCATCAGAATTTATCTAGATTTTCAGGCTCCAAACTCAGTCGTACATTTAAAGGAGTATGTAAACAAAATACAAAAATACTCAAAAAAATGCAAACAAAATGGTGACCCACCCAGCGCTGTTGAGTCGATTCCGACTCATAGCGAATGGTGAAGCAATCCAAATTCTCTCACATGATAAGGTGTTTGGGAAATTGGGAATGTTTGGGTTAGACAAGAGAAAAGATAACCTGGGGTTTATTGTACTTGTCTTTAAGCAATTGATACATTTGTCTTGTAACAGCTTTGATAATAACGATAATAATTAAAGAATGATAAAGCTTAAAGTCACAGACTTTTAAGTTCTTACTAAATAAGTATTTCAAAGCTTCTCTTGTTAATCAGGAAGTAGCCACTGAGCAGTAGGGTGGCATTATTCTTACTCCTGTAGGCCCTGAACAGGATTTTGAAGGGATCGAATCATTATTCAGAAAAATAATGTTACCTATTGATTACTGGGGATGGAAAAAATTTGAATTATTTTTAACTGTATTGAGTTACTATCAGAATTTTCATGATTTATTTAGCCTTAATAAACCCAAGAATCATTTCCCTCATGATATGTGCTTATATGTGTTTATCTGAGAAATAAAATAGGTAGCTAATGAAATGGGCATGCTGAGAGTTCATTCTGGTGGGATCACTTCACAGGATACCAGAACGTGAGAACCTATACCACCTCGGACTACAGAGCTTTAGAAATTTCCCTTCCTTCCACCTTTCAGCACTTTCTGTTCTGAATGACTTATCAACTAAATTACTCAGAATTTGGGAAATGCTAGTAGGTAGGAAGACAAATCCAGACTCACAGCTTAGTGTGTAGAGGGGTAATTACTGACTAATAAGTTGAAGTTTGTATGAGAAAATAAAAAATTGTGATTTTTGCAAGAGAATTGTGAATCTGAGGGAAGAAAAGCTGAGGATCTGGGTTGTGGGTGTAAAGTGGCTCTTTTGAAGAGGGCCCTGGTGGCACAGTGCGGTAGTAGCCCTGGTGACACAGTAGTTAAGAGCTAAGCTTCTAACAAAAAGGTCAGCAATTTGAATCCACCAGCCACTTCTGGGTAACTCTATGGTACAGTACTACTCTGTCCTATAGGGTTGCTATGAGTTGGAATTGACTCGATGGCCACAGGTTTGGTTTAGTTTTTGTTTTAATGTTCTCACTAAATGGAACTTTCTCAACCTAAAAGTCAAACCCCTTAGATTAAAAAAATAAATAAATAAAATAAAACCCGTTGCTGTCAAGTAGATTCTGACTCACAGTGACCCTATAGGACAGAGTAGTACTGCCCCATAGAGTTTCCAAGAAGCTGGTGGATTCTAATTCCTGGGGATTTGGTTAGCAGGTGAGCTCTTAACCACTGCGCCACCAGGGCTCCAGTGAGAACATCACTTGTTTGTTTTTTATAAACTTCTTATTTTAGAATAGCTTTAGATTTACAAAATAATAGCAAATATAGCATGGAGAGTTCTGATGTACCCACACCCTGTTTTTCCTATGATTATATGGTATACTTGTCACAATGAATGAAACAATTTTGATATGTTATTATTAATTAAAATCAATACTTAGATTTTCTCAGTTTTTAGCTGATTTTATTTTTCTCTTCCAGGATTTCACTCAGGATATGATATTACATTTGACCACCCTGTCTCCTTAGGCTCTCTTTGTTGTGGCAGGTTCTCAGACTTCCTGAGTTTTTGACAACTGTATCAGTTTTGAAGACCGCTGGTCAGGTGTTTGGTAGACTATCCCTTATATGAGATTTGTCTAATGATTTTCCCATGATTATACTGGACTAATGTATTTGTGGGAGGAAGACCCCAGAGGTAAATTGCCATTCTTAATACATATATCACAAGTACACGCAATCAATTGACTTATCACTGTTGATGTCTATGTTGACAAACCTGGCTTGAGGTAGGTTTCTTCATTGTAAAGATACTCTTTTTATCTCTCACTTTACATCTGTAAGAATATGAAAACAAATCACTAGCACAGCCTATACTTGAGTGGGGTAGAGTTATGCTCTATCTTTTTTAAGGCTGGAGTATCAACATACATTGTTTAGAATTCTTCTCCGTAGATTTTCTATTCTCCCCCAATTTACTTATTTATTCAACCTTTTACTTAAATAAGCACAGACTCATAAATATTTACTTTATACTTTGTGTTAAATTTCACTACTGCTGTATTTATTTTGTTTAGGTTTTTTTCTTCCCCCCCATATTATTCCACCTTTGACCATTGGAAGCTCTTTCTTGTCTCCCTTGTGCATTTGGCGTATCTCCACCATTTTATTTTAAGCACATTTTTTCTTTCTGGCACTACTATATACTCTAGGTTTCACCTCCTATATTTTCTGCCCTGCTTTAGAATCAGGCATTTCTCTAAGCAGCCCTGGTTCCCTTATTTGAAAATAGTATTAGAAAGCAAGAGCTGGAAGCTAAGTATGCTCATTGCTACTAGTATGTTGTTGCTTCTAGGTCGCCTCAGCTGAAAGAGCAAGAAAACATGTATATGGATGTTTATAGTAACTCTGGTATACACACATATTTATAAACATTTCTATATATAATAATCTGCTTCAGTAGTAAGCTAAACATGAGTTTATACTGATGTTTCTAACTCTAATCCATTACCACATAGACCTTTCTAGTCTCTATTTCTTGTATATATGTGACCTTTCACTCCAGTGGTGAGAAACCTGCCATCAATTTATTAATTTCTCAATTTCGGTATACATGTAGAGTGGCTTCATAAATGCGAGCCCATACCTCATGGAAAACTTATTAAGTCAGGACCTTACTCCACCACTCCCTTCAGTAAACTTTTTCCTTATATTTCTAGAATATGCTGTTAAAACACTGGGATCCCATAATAATTTTTCAAATGATTTTTGAAAAATATTTATATGCATTCAGATTTAGTCTTTGTGCCATAAAATTCTATGAATTTTGAGAATTGCTAAATGTTTTATATTAATTATTGCAGTGGCATGCAAAATAGTTTTAAAGCTCAAAAAAATCTCCTGTGTTTCACTTCTCCACCCTCTGCTTTCCACCTCCTTCCTCTCCATACTTGGACAACCACTGCTTAGCTGCTTACCATCTCTATAGTTTTGTATTTTCCAGAATGTCATATAATTGGAATCACAGTGTATATAACTTTCTTCAGACTGTCTTCTTTTACTTAGCAATATCTACTTAAGATTTATCCATGTCTTTTCATGGTTTAATAGATCATTTATTTTTATTGTTGAATAATATTTCATTGTACGGTTGTAGAACAGTTTGTTTATCCATACACCTACTGAAGAACATCACTAGTACTTTCAGTTTTTGGTGATCGTGAATAAAGATATTCTAAACATCCACTTGTAGGTTTTCTTGTAGACGTGAGTTTTCAAATTCATTGGATCAGTATCAAGAGTGTAATTGCTGGATTGTGTGGTAAATCTATGTTTATTTTTGTGAGAAACAGTCTTCCAAAGTGGTTGTACCATTTTGCATTTCCACAAACAATGAGACAGAATAATGTCATTCCATATCCTTGAGAGAATTTAGTGGTGTGTTTTGGAGTTTAGGCATTTTAATAGGTGTGTGGTGCTATCTCATTGTTGTTTTAATTTGCAGTTCCCTAATGACAAAAGATTTTTAGCAGCTTTTTACATATTTATTTGTCATCTGTATATCTTCTTTATTGAAGAGTCTATTATTTTAATGGGATTGTTAGTTTTATTTCACTGAGTTTTAAGAATTCTTACTATGTTTTGGATTCAAATCCTTCACCAAATAACTATTTTGCAAATTACACCTTCTCCTCACTTATCAACTGTCTCGTTACACAACATTTTTCATTTATGACAATAGTAAAAATATCTGCTCTCTGACTCTTTTGTGCGTTAACGAGGAGGCTCGGCAAGAGGAGTAGGTCAAGGTTTGTGAGAGGTAATGAAGCTGAATGGGCCACTGGTGGTTCATATTACTCTGGTTGGGTGGAGGAGTCAAGCTGGGCCTGTGGTGAGTGTAGGGCAGTCAGGAGGTACATAGGTGGGAAGGGGTGACCTAAGCCAAAGACCAGCGTAGCCTCAACTCTTGCATAACTCTGACTTTCACGTAACATCTTTGTAATTTAGCTATATAGGTAAGTGAAAAGTGGGTGTATTTTCTCCAAGTCTGTGGTATTCATTTCCATTTTAACAGTGTATTTCATGAACAAATGTTTTTAATTTTAATAAAGATCAGTCTGTCAAATGTTTTATTTTATACCTCATTTTATTGTTGTTGTGTTAAAAACTCTTTACCAGGTCCTAGGTCATGTAGATTTTCTCCTGTTTTCTTCAGGAAATTTTAGTTCTTCATTTTACATTTAGGTGTGTGATTCTTCTTGAGTTAATTTTTATGAAATATGTAGGGACTGTGATTTGCATATGAATGCTCATTTGTTCCAGCCCCTTTTCTTGGAAAGGTTATCCTTTATTGAATAATTCCCTTTCTAATTTTATCAAAGATCAGTTGGCTAAATGGTTTAACATAAATCCTGGAATGTATGCCAGGAATACAAGAATAAAAGGGTGTTTCAACATATGAAAATCAATCAATGTAATACCCCACATTAATAGAATAAAAAAAAAAAAGATTATCTCAACTGATGCAGAAGAAGGCTTTTGACAAAATCCAACATCTTTTCGTGTTAAAACATACTTTCACCCTACTTTACTCCTCAGTTAACTAGAAATAAAAGGGAAATTCCTCAACATGGTAAAGAGCAATTGTGAACATTGTTTAAGGGCACCCTAAAATTGAGGCACTTGGCATGATTAAAAATGACTGACCCAAACCTTAATCAAAGCTTCATTTTTTTGAATTACACTTTAGCCTGTCCTAGCCCTAATTTCTGCCTTCTTAAGAATAAAGCCTATCGTTTAGGGCCTGGAGACATGTAACTTCTTGTAAAACTTTAACCAACCTCAGAAAACAACGAAGGGAGCAAAGATGTGGTTTATGAAGAAATGTTTGTCAAGAAATGTTTATCCGGGTGGTTTTAGGAGAAGGCTTTCATGATTCACTCCAGGAAGTCTGTATTAGAAAATAGATTAGCTAAATTTACAAGATTTTAACTTGCTATTGTCTTATAACTATATATCATCCCAAGCCCCCATGATTGTAGTTACATACTCCCTTCCCCACTTACCTGTGTAAAAAGCTCATCTCTCCCTCAGAATGTTGGAACACTGTGTGATCTTGCATTACACTGTGTTTCCAAGCCTGGTTGTTTCTATTCCCCAAATAATTCCCTTTGCTTTCACTTTTAACAGAGTGCAAGTTTTGTTTAACACTATGTCATCGTACTCAGTGATGAAAGACTGAAAGTTTTCTCTATAAGATCAGGAACAAGACAAAGACGCCCACTCCTCACCCCAGCTATTCACTGTTGCATGGTACTTGATCAACAAACATAAACTAGTTGTGTTTCCATACACCAGCAACAAACAATATGAAAAGGAAATTAGGAAAAATTTTCTTTTGAAAATAGTTTCTAAAATATTAAAATATCTAGGAATAAATTAATCAAGGAGGGAAAATAACTTTTTACATTGCAAAAAATAAAACATTGCTGAAAGAAATGAAAGGAGATCTAAATAAATAGACATTTCATGTTCATGGATTGGAATAGTTAATATTGTTAAGATATTAATTCTACACAAAGTGATTTTCAAAAACAATGTAATTCCTATTAAAATTCCAATAGTCTTTTTGACAGAAATGGAAAAGCTAAACCTCAAATTTATATGTAATTACAAATGGATCTTAAGTAGTCAAAATAATCTTTAAAAAAAAAAGAAGAAGAACAAAGTAGGAAGACTCACTCTGTCTGATTTCAAAATGTAGTATACAGCTATTATAATTAAAAGAGTGTGGTGCTGGTAAAAGGGTAGACATATAGACCAACAGAATAGAATTGAGAATCCAGAAATAAATCCATGTATCTGTTACCAAATTATTTCCTATTAAGGTGCTAAATCCATTCAGTGGGGAAAAAGCAGTCTCTTCATCAAATGGTACTTGGATAACTGGATCTCCACATGAAAATGAATGAAATTGGGCCTATGCCTCACACAATATACAAAAATTAATTCGAAAGGACCAATGACCTAAATATAAGAGTTAAAACCATAAATTCTTATAATGAAACATAAGGGTAAAGTTACAGGACTTTTTTTGGCAATAGATTCCAAGATATTACACCAAAAACATGAGAAACAAGAGAAAAAAATAAATAAACTAGCTTCATCAAAATTAAAAAAAAAAATGTACATCAAAGGACATTATGATAAAAATAAAAAGGCAGCCTACAGAATGAAAAAAATATTTGGAAACCACATATCGGATAAATATATGTAGCCCTGGTGTCAAAGTGGTTAAGAGCTTGGCTGCTAACCAAAAAGGGCAGCAGTTCAAATCCACCAGCTGCTCCCTGGAAACCCTATGGGGCAGTTCTACTTTGTCCTATAGGGTCACTATATGGAATCCACTCAACAGCAATAGGTTCATCAGGTTTACCCAGAATATATAAAAAAAAAAAAAATTTTTTTTTTTTTTTTTATATGAAGAACCCCTAAAATTCGGTAACAAAAAGACTAACAACCCAAGCAACAAATGGGCCAAGGACTTGAATAGACATTTCTCAAAGAAGATGTACAAATGACTAATAAGCACATGAAAAGATGCTTAATATCATCAGTTATTAGGTAAATGAAAACTAAAATCACAATGAGATACCACTTCACACCAACTAGAAGGCTATTCTACAAAAATCAGGAAAAAAAAAATGTCAGCAAGGATGTGGAGAGACTGGAACACTCATGCTTTGCTGATGGGTATGTAAAATGATGTGGCTGCTCGGAAAACAGTTTGAAGTTCCGTGACAATTTAAGCATAGAATTATCATATGACCAAACGATTCAATTTTTAGGTACATACAAAAGATTTGAAAGTAGCAAATCAAACAGACACATGTACATTAATGTTTGTTTCAGTATTATTCGCAACACCCTAAACGTGGAAACAACCCAAGTGACCTACACAAAAATTAATAAATAAAATGTGTTATATAGATAGATGCAATAGATGCAATGAGTATTTTTCAGCTATAAAGAGAAATGAAGTTCTGATATACGTTACCATGTGGACAAACGTAGGAAACATTATGTTCAGTGAAAAAAAGTCAGATAAACACACAAAAAATAAATATTTTATGGTCCACTTATAAGAAATATTGAGAATAAGAAAATCTATTGAAACAAAAGAATATTAGGGTTTACCAAGGACTGAGAGGAGGAGACAATGAGGAGTTGGGAAAAAAATGAAATTACTGAGGGACAGACAATAATTTTGGTAAGGGAATTCTCAGTTATATTCCATTCTTTGGTTTCCTTATCTCCTTATCTCCAAAAGAAAGGGAGAAAGAAAAGAAAATCACCCTTTTTAAGCTCATAAGGGAAGAATAAATAATTTTCTTGATGAGATTGTCTAAAATTGATACTATTTCTTTCTTAATTCTTTGGTAGAATTTACCAGGGATACTATCTGAACCTGTGAATTATTTTTTGGAAAATCATTACTTATTGGCTTCTTTAAAAAAAATAGGTATAGGTCTAATCAAGTAATATATTTTTCTTTGTGTCAGTTTTAATACTTTATGTCTTTCAAGGAATTAGTTTATTTTATCAAAATTGTCAAACTCATAAACATGGTGTCCTTTTTAGTATTCCTTTATTGTGTCTACAGGATCAATAGTGAAGCCCCTTTTTACATTTGTGATATTGGCAATTTGTGTCTTATCTGTTTCCTTGGTTAGCCAGAGGTTTTCCAAGTTTATAATTTTTTTTCAAGAACTAGTTTTTGTTTTTTTGCTTTATTGTCTTTCATATCTTTGATTTTGTTCTAATTTTTATTATTTCTTTTCTTCTACCTTTAACCTTATATTACTCTTATTTCTCTAGTTTCCTAAGGCAAAAGCTTAGGGGAGAACATAAAATTTTCACCTCAATTTTAACTCTTTAGAAAATTAATAGAACTCTCTATTTCTGCAAGTAAATATGATGTTTTGGGGGAAACTGAAGGAAAAAACTAGTTAAGGGGAAAATGCTTTCTGCACTCTACCTCTGCCAATTTCTATAGATAAGAATCACCTTTCTCTTGAGCATTAACATAGCTTATTATTATTATTGGCTGAGCTATATAAATTCCATTCAGGGACAATTTATTATTATAAAAACAGAATTTTACCTTGTAGATTTGTATGACCTTTATCATTTTATTCACAATCCAAGTATTATTATCTTGATTTTAAGGAAGACAAATTAATCTTTGAAGGGCTTATAAAAATAATTTATTTAGCACCACAGGCTTAGCAAATTATAGACCCAGGATTACAATTCAAGGGCGTCTCATACTAATGTCTATATTCTCCACAACATAATGTGTAAAATCTCCTAGGAAACATGTTTTAGCTCATTACAAAGACGATGTTGCTAGTGGGTAGAGACACCCAAAGGGAAAATAAATGTCTTTGTAAGGTCATGAATTTAGAATTATTTAAGCATAGGCTATGCAACCATTTAGTAGAAGTGTTACAGAATACATTTTCAAGTGTTTTATTTAAGCATATAATATATGTGGTCACTTTTATTATTGAGAGTCTATGATTCTGTAGTGTGAAAATAGTATGCACTCTTTAAAAAATTAGGTGGTTCAGTTTACATTATACCTTCTGTGTAATATCCAAGATCATATTGTGTTAGGCTGAATAATGACTTCTTAAAGATATCCTCGTTCTAATGCTCAAAACCTACCAATAAATTACCTTGCATTGTGGAAGGGACTTTGCAAACCTGTCTAAATTAAGGACCCTGAGATGGAGAGATTATTCTGGATTATTGGGGGGTCCTATACAGTCACAAGAGTATTTGTGAGGGAAACAGGAGGATCATCATCAATAGTAAGAGATATGATGATTGAATCAAGAGTTTCGGGTTACATAAGGAAGGGGCCATGAGCCAAAGAACGCAGGCAGCCTCTAAAAGCTGAAAAAGCCAAAGAAATGAGTTCTCCCTTGGAGTTTCTAGAAGGGCACCTTTATTTTAGACTTCTGATGCCCAGAGGTGTGAGAAAGGAAATTTATGTTGTTTTACACCACTAAATTTCTGTGGTTACAGCAGCAGTGGGAAACCATGCATAGAATTTTGTTTATTAAAATAGCAATTCCTATTGGCAGACAAAAGAATAATGATGAAACTCTAGATAAGAGATAGTGTCCTTTATCAATGTTTTGTGTGATTTATATAATTTATACTACTCACAGACCTGAAGTATGTACAGTGGAGGTGGGGTAACTACTGAAATAACAATTGATTGGTGAGGTATGATGATGTGTGTTTTGAATTGAAGATGAATGAATTCTTGCTGCTGCTTTTCTGTTCACTACAACAGTAACACTCACTGCTGTGTCTAACAATAGCTCAAAACCTATTTCTGGAGGTTTGTAAAAGGAAGGTAGTGTGGAATTAAAAAAAAAAAAAATAGGTAATGGTCAGTGCTTTTCCTTCTCAATTGGTAAGCTGCTTCTATGAATAATTGCAGTTATTTGAATTCTTCCTCCTCTATCTTCAGTATTTTACATCATCTTCCCACTCTATTAGCAACAGAAAGCCAAGACCTAATGGAGGACTAAGAGTAAATGATGCATTCGCACTTCTCACTTAATTCAAGCAATTGGTTATCACTGCTTAATTTGCAGATCTCTGATTGAAATTTTACACTTCAGAACATTAAATGAGCTTGAACAACAGATGACTATCTTCGTATTTTTGGGGGTGTCAAGAAGTTTGAGTGATAGAAACTTGTAAAAGCCAAATAACAAATCCAAATGTAATGAGAAAGAAAGCATTTTTACAAATAGCGGCTACCACTTGTCTGTCAGTTTGTTGTACTGTGGTGGTCTGTGTGTTGCTGTGATGCTGGGAGCTATGCACTGGTATTTCAAATACCAGTAGAGTCACTCATGGTGGACAGATTTTAACAGAGCTTCTGGACTAACACAGAATAGTAACAAAGGCCTAGTGATGTACTTCCAAAAATTAGCCAATGATAACTCTATAAATCACAATAGAGTATTGTCTCATGTAACACTGGAAGATGAGCCACCTAGATTGGAAGACTCTCAAAATACACAGTGTACACAACAATGGACTTGAGCATACCAAGGTTGTGAAGATGGTGCAGGACCAGGCAACATTTTGATCTGTTGTACATGGGGTCCATCTAAGATACAAATATTGGCCTCTTCCCATCTGGAACAAAGGAGGGTGAAGAAAACCAAAGGCTCAAGGAAGCAATTAGTCCAAAGGACTAATTTTTCACACAAACTACAGCCTTCACAAGTCACAGATCAGAACAAATGGTGCCTGGCTAACACTACCAACTGCTTTGATCAGGATCACAATAGATGGCCTCTGACAGAACGGGAGGAAAATGCAGAACAAAAACCAAATTCATGAAAAAGACCAAACTAGAGGAACCCCCGAGACCATGACCTTTCCAGTTTGGATCTGAAGGCACTCCTGGAGATCACCTTTCAGCCAAATAATAGACAGGCCTATAAAATAAACAATAACACCCGTGAGGAAAGTGCTCCTTAGAATAAACAACTAAAGAACACCAAAAGGGCAACATTTGTGCAAAAGCAAAAATGAGAAAGCAGGAAAGAGCAGGGAAACCAGATGAATGGGGATGAGGAACTCAGGGTGGAAATTGGGGAGTGCTGACACATTGGGGGGATTGTGACCAATGTCATGGAACACTTTGTGTATAAATTACTAAATGAGAAACTAATTTGCTCTATAAACATTCACCTAAAAGACAATTAAAAAAAACAAAAAACAAAAAAAATCAAGTCTTTGTGAAAAATGCACCTAACTTTTCTCCTCATCATTCTGATTCTTTCAAAGTTCACTGACTTTCTTGAAACTTTCTTTTCTTATTTTGTTAAGGGTGCTAGAATAAGACAACCAGAAAACAGGTGAGAAAAGCTTCATGAGACCACCCTATCTTTTTTGTCAACGAGAAGTTAGGTACACGATAGGCACTTAATGCGTTCATGAGGAATGAGTAGTGAGAAACAAGAATATGGGTAGAGTGGGAGGCAAGACAGAGATTAAAGGTTCTCAGTTCTCAGAAGCAGAAAGTTTAAATTAGGATTGTCTGGGAAAGTAAAAAAAAAAAAAACTCAGTGCCATCAAGTCGATTCTGACTCGTAGCAACCCTATAGGACAGAGTAGAACTACCCCAATAGAGTTTCCAGGGAAAGTACATCCTGCTTATTTGAAATGGAACTGTTAAAAAAATTCAGGAGACTACAGTTTAACAAGAAAAGCAGGTATTGTAGATCTAAGACTTGCAACTTTTTTATTTAAGAGTTGGTTAAGATCTGAAATTTCAAACTTTCTCATCCAAAACTATTAGTACTGACATAATTTTGAATCACTATTTTTGAACACAGGAATAATTACAACAATTTGAAAGAAAACAGAATAGGTGCAAAATTTTAAGACATTAACTATGTATGTAGGGAGAATGTATTAGCTAACTAAAATTATAAATAATGTTATATTACTCATAACACTAGATGAAAGCATTTTAACAGTTTACATTTTGAAATACACATTAAGGCACACGCTGAAATTCTTAGAAACTATCTTTTGTTTTGTTTAAAATCAGTATCATGCCAAGTTAACAACAATGGGGACAAAAATTGATCACTTTTTTTGTTGTTCTGTTTTTTAACTGAATAAGATGGTAAACAAAATCTTCACTGATTATCATTATAAAACTCATTGTCAGACATATTCTTTCTGATTTTTTGATGAAAGAAGTACACTGAATTAGAGTCTGGGAAATGAGAGGAATGTCTGAGCTGATGGAGTAATTTTCTTGTGCTTGTAATTTCCCTGGTCTGTCTTCAGGACCAATAAGATGTTATATCCATGAACTTACACATTAGAGCGAGGTTTTAAAGCTGAATAGACATGAGTCCACCCACACACCTCCTTTAAGTTTCAGTGAATTTGGCAAATAATTGTTTTTGAGGAGGAGTTATGAATGAGAAACTCCAGCCTTAGAGGAGAGATCACCAACAGAGTCATGTCTTAGTTGTGAGAAAAACATTGCGGTAGGGACCATGCAACACTAGCTAATTTTCTTTTGGCTACAAGATAATCTGGCTACAGAAGCCATCAAGCAGCTACCTCTGGTGCTGATCTTGAGACGTGCTGAGTGTTTCGTCTGGATCAACCAAGAAAACCAAGGCGATTCCTTGACGTTGTAATGAATTTCAGTCATTTTCATTTAAAAATAATTTTTGATCATAGAAATTGTCATAAAAAACCTGTTGCCGTTGAGTTGATTCCAACTCATAGTGACCCTGTAGGACAGAATAGAACTGCCCTGTATGGTTTCCAAAGAGCAGCTGGTGGATTCAAACTGCTAACCTTTTGGTTAGCAGCCAAGCTCTTAACCATTGTGCCACCAGGGACTGTGATAATTAGTTTTATGTGTCAACCTCACTAGTCTGTCGTACCTAGTTGTTTGGTCAAGCACTAATCTAGATGTTGTTATGAAGTATAGACGTGTGATTAGCATTTAAATCATTCGGCAGTAAAAGAGGTAACATCCATAATTTGGTAGACCTCATCCAATCAGTTCAAGAATTTAAGAGCAAAGTTTTAGTAATGCCTGAGTTTATATATTTAGTATGTGAAACACACAGAATCTATATCTGACTAATCCAAATACATTGCGGTTACCACCACTTGATGGTGACCTATGAAATTTAATTGATCATGGAGCCATTATACTATATTTTCCCCAAAAAAATTAAGATAATTTTTTCTGACATGCTTTTGGGATTTTACACAGTTTTTATACTTTTTTCCACTTCATTGCATAATCTTTCAGTGAACTAGGCTAAACACTTCTATTTGTCAATTATTTGGCAATGTATAGATCTGCTGTTTTATTCAACTAGACTATAAATGAAGATTAATAAATTGTTTCAGTTTTGTTTTAGCAACTAGTAATACTGTTGCTGGTGTTCTTTATTCATTACTAAACTTGATTTTCAGCTCATTACAACAAATAATATTTTATTTCACTAATCAAATAGGCATTATTTCTGATTAAAAAAAGATTTTAGTAAGCACACCGTCGTTATTGTTTGTTGTGTTGTTAGGTGTGGTCTAGTCAGTTCCGACTCATAGCGACTCTATGCACAACAGAATGAAACACTGCCCAGTTTTGTGTCATCCTCACAATCCTCGCTATGTTTGAGCCCATTGTTGCAGTCACTGCATCAATCAATCTCATTGAGGGTCCTCCTCTTTTTCACTGACCCTCTACTCTATCAAGCATGATATCTCTCTTCAGGGACTGATCCGTGCTGATAACCTGGCCGAAGTACATGAGACGAAGTATCACCATCCTTGCTTCTAAAGAGCATTCTGGCTGTGCTTCCTCCCAGGCAGATTTGTTCATTCTTCTGTAAGTCCACGTAACAAGCACGCTAAGTACTTGAAATATTGTCTCAATATTATCTAGGGTGACTTATTATCTATGCATTTTCAGTGTGTTATTAAGCATAAACATTATTTTCAATAAACATTAACTGAACTCTATGGGTTCAAAAAAATAAAAATAAAAAGTTACTTCAGAGTACTGCTACTAAGTGTTTTACAATTTCTGAGATAGAGTCATCCTAATTCTTTATAATACTGAACCACTTGCTTGACTAATTAGGCTTTCTATTTTCCCCATTTGCTTCGAAGTGCCTTCTCTCCTCGCTTCTCTGGGCCATGCAAACAACCCCTTTCCAGTAGTTTTCTCTTTGTCCTATTGATCTTTGTACTTTATACATGCCAATCAAAATCGGTATCACCTCTAAATTTACCGCCTCAACTTCTGCATATTAGAAGTTAGAGAAAAGCATTGTTTTGATTGGACGCACTAGACACCCATAATATTTAAAGTTTATTTGGCTTTCTTTGTTACCCTCTTCACCTTTTCAGTGGTTTGAGAGGTTTTATTCCACAGGCCTCAAACGCCATCTCTATGTCTTTCACTTTCAGCGGATCTCCTCATTCAACACTCTACTGAAGACACTCTGACTGTTTGGAAGCACTTTCACTTACACAGTTCCTATTCATGATGGTTTTGTTACCAGAAAACAAACAAAAATCATCTTTAGAAAAAAAGGAGTTCTACATTCTGTTTCTAAACTCTTTCTTAAAGAAATTCCCTTCATTCATGCTAAATGTAACTTGTATACTTGGTTTTTTCCCTCTTCTTTGATTCTACTCCAGAAATGTTGCTGTACCTATTATCTTCCTAGTTTCTTATGTTATCACCCTCTCCCTCTTTATTATCTCTTTTTTGCTTTAACAATTATTTTCGCATATAACAACTAAGAAAAACTATTCAAACGCTTGCTTCAAAAAACCAATTCTCTTGTCAGTTGCTGTCTTTTCTTCCCCACCACCAAATTCTCACCCTTTGTAATAGAATCATGGACTCTCAGGACCAGAAAGGATCTCATCAGATGCCTGGAAACTTTATCACAAGTTATTCATTGTGGCGGTTTTTTTAATTATTATTA
This sequence comes from Loxodonta africana, assembly GCF_030014295.1. Lineage (NCBI taxonomy): Eukaryota > Metazoa > Chordata > Mammalia > Proboscidea > Elephantidae > Loxodonta > Loxodonta africana. The sequence goes on from NC_087358.1 coordinate 47,887,462, forward strand.
TTAGCAGACTATATTTATTTTAGTATTTTTTTTTTTTTATTGTTTTATGGCATTCTTTAACAACCCCATGACATGTCAACACTCTCCCTTCTTAACCTTGGGTTCCCTATTACTAGCTTTCCTGTCCCCTCCTGTCTTCCAGTCCTTGCCACTGAGCTAGTGTGCCCCTTTAGTCTTATTTTGTTTTATGGGCCTGTCTAATCTTCCACTAAAGGGTGAACCCCAGGAGTGAGTTCATTACTGATCTAAAAGGGTACCCAGGGCCACACTCTCGGGGTTTCTCCAGTCTTTGTCAGGCTAGTAAGTCTGGTCTTTTTTTGTGAATTAGAATTTTGTTCTACATTTTTCTCCAGCTCTGTCTGGAACCCTCTATGGTGATCCCTGTCATAGCAGTCAGTGGTGGTAGCCAGGCACCATCTGGTTGTACTGGATTTAGTCTGGTGGAGGCCTGGGTAATTGTGGTCCATTAGTCCTTTGGACTAATCTTTCACTTTTGTCTCTAGTTTTATTCATTCTCCCTTGCTTCCAAAGGGGTGAGGACTTGGAGTATCTGAAATGACCACTCATAGGCTTTACAGACCCCAGGCAATACTTAAGAAAGTAGAATGTAGAACATTTTCTTTATAAATTATGTTATTCCAATTGTGGTAGATGTTCTCCAAGACCATGATCACAGGGCCCTCAGCCCATTAATTCAGTTCCTCAAGGAGTGTCTTAGTCATCTAATACTGCTATAACAGAAATACCACAAGTGGATGGTTTTAACAAAAAGTATTTTATTTTCTCACAGTATAGTAGGCTACAAGTCCAAATTCAGGGCATCAGCTCCAGTGAAAAGGTTTCTCTCTCTGTGGGCTCTGGAGGAAGATCCTTCTCATAAATCGTCCTCTGGCCTAGAAGCTTCTCAATACAGGAATCCCGGGTCCAAAGGACATGCTTTGCTCTGGGTGCTGCTTTCTTGGTGGTATGAGGTCCCCCTATCTCTCTGCTTGCTTCTGTCTTTTATATCTCAAAAAAGCTTGGCTTAAGGCACAATCTAATCTTGTAGATCTCATCAACACAACTGCTGCTAATCCATCTCATTAACATCATAGTGATAGGATTTACAACACAAAGGAAAATCACATCAGATGACAAAACGGTGGACAATTATAAAACACTGGGTTTCAAGGCCCAGCCAAATCGATACACATATTTTTAGGGTACACAATTCAGTCCATGACAGGGAGCTTGGATGTGTCTATGGAGCTTCCGTGACCTTGCCTTGTACAAGTTGTGCTGGCTTCCCCAGTATTGTGTATTGTCTTACCCTTCATCAAAGTTACCACTTACCTATTGTCTATTTAGTGTTTTTCTATCCTCAACATTTCCCTCCCTCATAACCGTCAAAGATTATTTCTTTTTGTGTGTAAACCTTTTCATGAGTTTTTATAGTAGTGGTCTCATACAATATTTGTCCTTTCGTGATTGACTTATTTTACTCAGCGTAATGCCCTCCAGATTCATCCGTGTTGTGAGATGCTTCACAGACTCACCATTATTCTTTATTTTGCATAGTACTCCATTGTGTGTATGTACCACAGTTTGTTTACCCATTCATCCAATGATGGGCATCTAGGTTATTTCCATCTTTTTGCTGTTCTGAACAACGCTGCGGTGAACATGGATGTGCACATGTCTATTCGTGTGATGGCTCTTATCTCTAGGGTATGTTCCTAGGAGTGGAATTGCTGGATCATATGGTATTTCTATTTCTAGCTTTCTAAGGAAGCACTATATCATCTTCCAAAATGGTTGTATCATTTTTCATTGCCACCAGCAGGGCATAAGAGTCCCAATCTCCACACAGCCTCTCCAACATTTGTTATTCTCTGGTTTTTTGATTCCTGCCAGTAATGCTGGGGTAAGATGGTACGTCATTGTGATTTTGATTTGCATTTCTCTAATGGCTAGTGACCATGAGCATCCTCATGTTTCTTCTTTGGTGAAGTGTCAGTTCATTTTTTAATAGGATTATTTGTCTTTTCGTCGTGAAGGTGTTGGATTTTCCTGTAGGTTTTAGAGATTAGATCTTTGTAGGATTTGTCATAGCCAAATTTTTTTTTTCCCATCCTGTAGGTTCTCTTTTTTGCTCTTTTGGTGAAGTCTTTTGATGAACAAAAGTGTTTCATTTTAGAAGATCCCAGTTATCTAGCTTATCTTCTGGAGTTTGTGTGTTTTCAGTTATATTTTATACCCTGTTAATGACATGAATTAGGGTTTCTAGCATTGATCCTATTTTTTCTTCTATGACCTTTATAGTTTTTGGTTTTGTATTTAGGTCTTTGATCCATTTTGAATTAGTTTTTGTGTATGATATGAAGTATGAGTCCTGTTTCATATTTTTGCAGATGGAAATCCAATTTTGCCAGGACCATTTGCTAAAAAAACTGTCTTTTCCCCATTTAATGGACTTAGGGCATTTGTTGAAGATCAGGTGACCGTAGGTGGATGAATATACATCTGGATTTCCAATTCTATTTCTTTGATCAATGTATCTGATGTCGTACCAGTACCAGGCTGTTTTGACTTCCATAGCTGTATAGTAGGTTCTGAGGTCAGATAGTGTGAGTCCTCATACTTTATTCTTCTTCTATAGTGGTTTACTTATCCAGGGCCTCTTCCCTTTCCACATAAAATTAATGATTAGATTTTCCATCTCTTTAAAGAATGTTGTTGGTATTTGGATTGGGGTTGCACTGAATTTGTAGTTTTTTTTTTTTTTTTTTTGATAGAGTTGTCATTTTCACAATGTTGAGTCTACCTATCCATGAGCACGGTATGTTTTTCCATTTATGTAGATCTCTTTTGGTTTCTACACAGTAATGTTTTGTAGTTTTGTTTGTACAGGTTTTTTACATCCCTGATTAGATTTATTCCTAAGTATTTCATTTTACTTTTTTAGGGACTATTATAAGTGGTATTGTTTTCCTCTTTTCCTTTTTCTTTTTTTGTTCTCTTTATTGGTGTATAGGAATCTAACAGATTTTTGTGTTTGTCTTGTCATGCTATTCTGCTGAATCTTTCTATTAGTTCCAGTAGTTTTCATGTGTAGTCTTTTAGGTTTTCTATGTATATTATAATATCTTCTGCTAATAGGGACTGTTTTACTTCTTCATTAGCAATTTGGATCCCCTTTATTTCTTTTTCTTGCCTTATTGCTCTAGCTAGGAGTTCTAGCACAATGTTAAATAGGAGCGGTGATAAAGGGCATCCTTAGGAAAGTAACTTTTTGATAAAGCACTTTATTTTCTTTTAATGTATTCTTAAGTGCTGGGCTAAATTTACTATAAGGTCTGTCTTGTCTTATCTAATGTATACCCATATGTTGAAGTTCTGTAGCAATGTAGAGCAATTTGACCAGTATTCCATGTTGTCTCACAGTCTTTCTTCCCAATCCTAATTATAGATATTCTTTAGAGTTTCATATTCCATTTTCCTTTATTTTCTTCCTACATGGTCCCCTATTGTAAATTCATCAATTTTAAAAATTTTCTAATGTGTTTTCTCAGCTTCATCTTGCATCTCCAAGTTCTTATTGCACATTGCCATTTGAACGGTCCGGTAGCATACCCACATGTTGAAAAATAGAACTCATCATTGTCCCCTTTTTGTCCAATGAAACTCCAATCCTTACTTTCTTAATTCCATCAAATGTGTATGCAGTACATTTTTATTTCCCTTTCTCTTTTACTTTACTTTGTCATTTGGTTTGGAAGTGTTGATCATTCTTTCATCCATTAGTTTTTTTGAGGTTTTGTTTTCTTTTGTTTCTCTTATAATATAATACTAAAAGGGAAAAAAATGTAACCTCTGATAGCTGGATGCTAACCTGGCACTATCAACTATACCTTACTGTTGGTAAGTATTGATCTGTCAGTAGCTAGGCAGTGCTGTTCTCCTGATGAACACAACAATTGTAGAGAAGACAAACCTCAGGCAAAGCCACTCTTCGGCTGTAATTGGTTAAAAGGAAAACAAGACTGCTCCATAATTACGACTATATACCAATGGGAGGGAGAGGGAAAGCAATATTGTCCAAACCACAGAAATGACCAAACATTCCCCATCCTGGTTAATAAGACTGATAGTGGTTTCTTTTCAAATTACAATTTTAACTATATGTAATTGTTTCTGACTCCTAGGTAATAATTATTAGTATACCAATAATAAAATCTCCCAGCTCCTGACACAATTCATTTCATGCTTAAATCCTCTCCAAAACCACCTTACAGAAGACCCAATTCTACAATTTATCTTTCCTAAAATTATTTTACTCATGCAGTGAATTCTTCTTGTTGCAAGAAATCAATAAACCCAGCTTTGTTCTTCTAGCTGATGGCCTTCGGCTGAAAGGCAATGAAAATCACTTTCCTTGTTTATAATACTTTTTATCTCACAATTGGAAATTTATAACAGTCTCTTAACTATTTTTCTGACTCAGATTTCTGTTGTATTAATCTTCAGATCTACTAATAAATCCACTAATTAATCTCTCCAAGTACATTCTGGTAGATTTTGGTTGTCACCTATCTTAATTATCAGTGCTGCTATAACAGAAGTACCACAACTGGATGGCTTTAACAAAAAGAATTTTGTTTTCTCACAGTCTAGTAGGCTAGAAGTCCAAACTCAGGGTGTCAGCTTTAGGGGAAGGTTTTCTCTCTGTTGGCGCTGGAGGAAGGTCTTCCTCATCAATGTTTCCCTAGACAAGGAGTTTCTCCTCACAGGAATCCCATGTCCAAAGGACACACTCTGCTCCCTGCACTGTTTTCTTGGTGGAATGAAGTTCCTCGGTCTCTCTGCTCCTTCTCTCTTTTATATCTCAAAAGAGCTTGGCTCAAGACACAATCCAATCTCATAGATTGAAATCTGCTTTATTAAAATAACTGCTGCCTATATTTTATCCCACCTCATTAACATTATAGATGTAGGATTTATAGCACATAGGAAAATCACATCAGATAAAAAAAATGGTGGACAATCACACAATTCTGGGAATCATGGCCTAGCCAAACTGATACACATATTTTGGGGGGGACACAATTCAATCCATGACACCTCCAATGAACCATAACTCTCATGCTTTAGTGCACCCTGTCTCCTTGAATCTTAGCTTGTCTGGTGATTTGGTTTAAATCAATAGAATGTGATGAAATTACACTGTGTCAGTTTCCAGGCTAAGCCTTACTAAGGTTTGGCACCTTCCAATTTTGTATTCTGGGGAAGCATGGGTACTCTGAAGCCTTCATTCTGTGGGTGAGAGTAAATAAGTGAGAATACGTGAAGACCGCTTTATTTGTAAATATTTAATAATTAGAAATCAAGCGAGCCAGTTGTTAAATAAAATATATGTATCTTCTTAACTTTAGAAATATAATTTAATCAGGACCTGGAAAGCCAATTCTCAGAGTTCTTGGATTTATCTCCTGGAATTCAGTGATCTGGGGATAGCAGCCTTGTCACTGACTCCCATTTCCTCACCCAAGGCCACTTGTCTTCACCCTTTCTTTCCATACCCAGTTCTGTCCTGCACTTCAAAGGGCCTCACATACATATCCAAAATTCATTCCTTTCCTTGGAAATATAGCTACACTTTTGCCAATTGGCAACATAGTAGGTTCCCAGGAGGACAGAGAAGACTTTAAAAGAGTATCAGGACTATTTTTGATTCCAGTTAGCTGCATTTGCTTTGGAACTTGCAGGAGTAGGTTCTGAGGCTGTAGTATCCTTTCACCTGCAAATTCCTCATCATATGGGACAGAGCATGGCAGGAGGAGGGCAAGAGCACTGCTCCAAAAATTGTGGAGCCCTGGGCAAGGGCCCTCATAACTGATGGTAAGGGTGGTACTGACGCCCGCTCTCCACATCTTATAAATTATACCTCATATGTTATTATAAGAGAAGCCATTGTTTTAGTGATTACGAATGAACCTGTCTCCATATATGCAATATTAAAGTTAGTCCTAGACCCAGTGTACTAAGTGGAATTTGTTCTTGCTATTCTCTACTTCAGCATGTGGGCTTAATTTTATGGCTCCCCTCTCCCCTCTCCTCAGGATAAGTGGTTGCCATCTTAGAAAGAAAATAAAACATCTAAAATAATTAAATTTGCAGTAAATAATTTTATTTCTTAGTGAGTTACTGGTTTACCCTATAACATTTGCTTTTAAAAGAGTTTTCTTGATGAGGTACTCTCATTATTTCTTGGAGTTACATTTCAATAACACTGAACAATTAGTGCACATTCAATCACTTTTAGGTACTTTTAAATGGTTTACTATATTCATAGGAAATAAATATGAGAATATATGTGATTATTAATATTTGACTCAGGGTAGTGCAAAAGAAGATATTTTGTCAGACTTCTCTAAGCTATATATACTTGATATATAATAGACCAGTTGAAGCATAAGTTTATTATTATTATTTTTTTAATAATTACATGTTTACTAGGCTAGAAAATCTTAAATTCCATATTGTCAGGAATGGTAGGTAGTAAGCCATTTGTGCTTGTGCTAGAATTTTCTACTTTTTTGTGTCTATTTATATCCAAATTTATGGAAAAAATTTTTACCAAAGATGACTTTTGGCACTCCATTAGATACTATATCAAGAAACATAGTTCTTTTAACAGCTATAAGAAGAGTGAGGAGATACTGAACAATTGATTTAAAATGTACATTTTCATTAACTTCAGATTTTGAAAGTGTTTATTTTTAAATTCAATATTTGGGTGTAGATTTTCAATAGTGTATCATGATTCCTAGTGGTATCACTAGGACTTGTGTTAGTGCAGTAACTAATGATGTCGTTCCCACCATGGACCTCCTCCCATTATAGACCATACAGAATCCTTAGTAATGTTTATTATCTATTTTAATCATAGAATAATATGTGATAAATATGGTTGTAAATTGCTTAAATGTAATATTTCTTAGGTTATATGAATGCTAATGACAAAATTGTTTTGTAAAATCTTTCTGCATATCAGAATGCATTAATAAAAACAAACCAAACCTGTTGCCATGGAGTCAATTCTTACTCATAGGGACCCTAAGGGGCAGAGTAGAACTTTCCCCTAGGGTTTCCAAGGTGTGGCTGGTGGATCCAAACTGCTGAACTTTTGGTTAGCATAGGAGCTCTTAACCACTATGTCACCAGGGCTCCATTAGAGCACATTAAAAAACAAAAACAAAAACAATGCTGTACAGTATATTCGGACTCATAGTGACTGTAAAGGACAGAGTGGAACTGCCCCATAGGGTTTCCAAGGAGCCTCTGGTGGATTTGAACTACTGACCTTTTGGCTAGCAGCCATAGCTCTTAACTATTACGCCACCAGGGTTTCCTAGGGCACATCAGAAGGTTCAAAAGGTAAATTAACACAGAGTATTAGCCTTGTAGGTGTATTGATACATGTAAGGTGGGCTTGTGAAAAATGTTTTTGTTGTTATAACTAAGTAGAGAGATATTTTTATAAAAAATAATAAATTTTGGCTGAAACACTGGACAAAAAATTTGTAGACAGTCTTTTTGGTGTCACCCTCTCTGACAGCATCACCCAGTGTGGTCCACACCCTTGCACCCCTCTAGTGATTCCACTGATCATTGTCATCATTTCATTTGCAGACATGTGAAGAAAACCAGTTGATGGGGGGGAGATAAATTCAGAGACTGAGTCTTAGAATATTTGGGTTTATTATTACCTAAAATAATCCTGATGTCTTGACTTCATGTTGAATAATCATTACATTTTGGCATTTACTGTTTCTAGTGTTCTCAAGGTACAGAGCATATAATAAAAAAACCAATTGAAAAAAGCCCACACTGAAGTTCACTTTTTTCTTCACCATATTGCCAAAATCATGAAGGCATATTTACAATTTAAGCTCTAATCTAGAGAATATTAGAACCACATTCCCTACTAGCTATAAGAGCACTCCAGAGTTGAAAAAAAAATTTTTTTTGGAGAGGTCCACTTATTTAAATGGGTATCTAAAAAGTTATATGTGGTCATAAGTTTTTGACTTGTGATTTTCACTATTTTTTCCAACATTGAATCCAGATTCATAAGCATATTTTTGCGTGACACACACTTCTTTTTTTTTTTGAATAATGCAGTTTGTGGATTGGCATTCAGGTGCATACTCTCTTGTGTCTATACTAAGCTCTTTGCTGCAACGATGTAGTTCGATCAACACTGATCAAAAATTACTGCAGATTAAAGAAAACACCCGTTTCCTTGTAGTATTTATTCTCAGTGATGATGGGACAAAAACTCATTAAGAACTTTTCATTCTTATATTAAAACACATTTTCCAATTGACGTACTGGCTCCATACCCATGAGTTTGCTCAAGTGTAGGTTAAAATAGCTGGCAGTCCAAACTCTTCATACTAATTGCTCTTGCGCATTAGACGTCATTGCAATGAACAGTCAACCATGCAATTTGATAAATTTATTTTTTCAGACTCTTATTCTGTTTTTACCCCCAAATGGATTATGTGTTATTAACTTTGCAAGCAGTTTAGAAGTTTCTCAGAAATTACATAATCATACATTTCAAATTTTTGAAATGTTTGTGAGAATAATTTTTTGTCAACTCTTCCTCTAGGGCAACCAAACAGCCTGTTGACCAATGGTAGATTTTTTTTTTATTGTATATTGAGACCTGGAAATTGGCATGTATTTTGCATACTTCCCTGGGTAAATAAAATATATAATAAAATGTATAGATAAACCCATACATACGTGTTTACATTTATTTGTATTATATTTAAAAACAGTATTTTTTTAAACTGAGACTTTGTATATAGACCCTGACAATCTATATATTTTAGTCTTATCTACAGCCAAGTATAAATGAAGTAATGCTATAGTATAAATTAAAGCGGAAATGAGAATATTAAGGATCTGTAGTTTTAATAGAAATTATTTATAAATACCTGGTCCATAAAATATGGAAAAAAAATATTATCTTTTCTTTATACTAAAGTGTTATTCTAAATCAGTGTACCAAATTTTTTGCATAATAACAAGTAAATGTGTTAAAAATACATATTCTGTGTTACTGGCACTAGATTTGTGTTCAGGAATTTATAACTGATATGATTGATATTATACCTCCATTTAATTTTGGAGAGGCAGTTTAGTGTCATTGTTAAGACCATGCTTTCTGCATAATGACTTGATAATCTTTAGCTCTGTGATTTTGGACAAGATAATTTACCTTCTTCTATGTGAATCTCCTCAATTGAAAAAGCAGGGTATTAATACTGTGGGTAATAAATGATTTAATATATGAAAGTACTTAGAAGAATTCTTGGTTCACAGTAATTCTTCACTACAAGCTCATAATTTTAAAAGAACATATTTAGACAATGTGGTTTGTGATGATTTTGGAAAGTTGGGAAAACTTTTTCTCCATATGATTTTCCAAAGCTCATCTGGTCAGAATGCACAGAGCTTATGGTCACAAATTCATCCATTCATCCACCCACCCATCCACCCGTCCACCCCCAACCACCTGCCCGCCCACCCATCCATCCATCCATCCATCCATCCATCCATCCATCCATCCATCCATCCATCCGTTCTCTTATTCATTGTGACAGTTATGGGAATACAACAGTGGTCAGTAAGAACTATGCTACGCCTTCAAAGAGTTTATAATTGAATGTATCTATATTATCAATCAGTAAAAGTTCTAATTCCTTTTTTATATTTTACTATAAGAAATATTTTTAAAGAAGCAGAGATTTGTTTAAGTATTTATGATAAGTCACTTACCTATAATTATCAAGGCTATTAAGAAAATATTAAATTTTCATAAGTTAAAATTATCTTTTACTTTTTTTTATTATAATGCTGTTGAAAAGGCATTAGAAAATATCTTTTTTTTTTTTTAATTTACTTGTTAAAAGTTTGATGGATTGGCTCTTTAACAATTGAGACCAGATAATATCTCTGGCTTGATGAAGTAATTATAGCAGAAAGAGAAATTAAGTCTATTCTGGAACATGGAATGTTGGATAATTGTAAGTTAGATTTGGAAATAGAATACTATCCATGTAGCATTAAATGTCACACTCAGTTTTTTTTTTTTTTTTTAATGTTACCCAATACCATATAAGTGGAAGTAAGTATAGTATGATCTGCACAGTGGTTGCTACTATATCAATTTTTATAGAATTTTATAAATTTTACTTCTGAGATAGCTCTTTCAACATAATAATTAAGCAAATTATATTACACTCCCAATATAAGTTGGAATGATACTTGAGAAAGATGATTGTCAGCCCTTTGAATCATAGGTTGGAAGCAATAATTGTAGAAGCAGCATTCCTCTTGATTGTGTGCATCCTGGATACAAACCTAATGTCGTGAAAATGGACATGATTTATGATGACTGTAGCATGATAGGGAAACCTGGTGGGTAGTGTTTAAGAGCTACAGCTTCTAACCAAAAGGTCAGCAGTTTGAATCCACGAGGCGTTCCTTGGAAGCCCTATGGGGAAGTTTTACTCTATCCTATAGGGTTCCTATGAGTGGGAATCAACTTGATGGCAACGGGTTTGGTAGCATGATAAGGAGTCCCGGTGGCGCAGTGGTTAAGAGCTTGGGTGCTTAGCAAAAGGTCAGCAGTTTGAATCCACCCGCCTCTCCTTGGAAATCCTGTGGGGCAGTTCTACTCTGTCCCATAGGGTCACTATGAGGTGGAATCAAGTCCACGGCAACAGGTTTGTTTGTTTATATTTTTGGTAGCATGATAAATGAATTTAAGATTACAAAAATGGTGATTCTCATCAAAGACTGTGCAAGAACAGAGACATCCTTAAGGAAGGCAGGTATTATTAAAGTTTAGCTGCCTCAGGGCACAGTATATAAAAGAAATATCACTAGGCAAAAAAGTCTAAGATTTTTCACAAATTGTAAGCATGCTCCTACAACTAGAGATTGTACTCATTGTTGAGTTGTAGAAAATTGTCTGATTTTGCCTAAACAACCTAATCCTGAGTTAAGGTTTGTAGGCCTTGTTATAACCTGATATATAATGTGATGTGTAGTACAATTAGATAATATTAAGCATATGGTTTTAAACACCCCATGTTATGCTAATAAATGCAATTGAAATATTCAATTTAGATTTCCCATATTATATTTTAATGGATGTTACATAGAAGCACAGTGAAATCAGTTGACACTATATATTCATGTGGAAAAAACTCATAACTAACACCTGTGTAATGTTTTATAATATAAAAACAGCCATCACACAAGTTTTCTCTTCATCACAAGACTGAGCAATGTCATGATAATTTCTTTGAGACTGATGAGGAAATAGGAAATCAGAAAGCTGAAGTGCCATAGTCTCCTCAGGGGCTAAGTGCTGGAGGGAAGTGACAGTACATTGGTGAGTGTCTTTTATAGGCCAAGCCCAGCGTCAGGATCCTTTACAAGCATCACCTCTTTTAGTCGCTCCTATCCTATGAGCTGGATTCCTGGTGGTGCAGTGGTTAAGAGCTCAGCTGCTAAACAAAAAGTCAACAGTTCAAATCTACCAGCCGCTCCTTGGAAACTGTATGGGGCAGTTCTACTCTGTCCTATAGGGTGGCTATGAGTCAGAATCAACTTGACGACAATGGTTCCTTTTTTTTGGTTTAGCCTATGACCTAACAACCATACAACAACAAATTCTATGAGGAAGAGTCCTTGGGTGGTGAGAATGGGCTGCTAATAAAAAGACTGGAGCTTTGAGTCCAGCCAGAGGCACCTCAGATGAAGTGCCTGGCGATCTACTTCTGAGAAATCAGCCGTGGAAAACCCTATGGAACACAGCTCTACTCTGACACATATGAGGCCACCATGAGTAAGAGTTGACTCAATGGTAACTGTTTTTGTTTTTGTTTTCTTACACTTTGAGGGAGATACAAATGAAGGAAAGAAGCCTGGGCCTTATAAAAAATTTGGCTAAAGAATTTCAGATTTTTATTTCAAGACTATATCTGACTCATCATCGGGATCCATGATCCATATCCAGGGCCTACCATTAAAACTGTCGTTTCAGAGTATGCACACTCTTTACCTGTGTTCCGAGCTCACTGTACTTAATCAGACTGACTCATAATAACTAAACTCACACAAATTAAAATATATACCAGTAGCTCAATGTACTGATTTAGAATGAGCACTATAACTATCAAACAAATCAAAATACTTACTTGTGTGGCTGAGAAATCAATGTAGGAAACCAAATCACAATCAGAACACTTCTTTATGAGCATGCAGGTAGAAAAAAGGGAAGTAATTTTGCATGATTCAAACGTTAAATAGCATCAAACTCTGATTGCTTCATTTACAGATTTCCACAGATGAAATATAGTTGTCACAAGCACTAAAACAATTGAGATTACGGTGCACGGTGTGAAGACAAATGGCCAGTTTTGCCTTCCTGTTCATTTTCTTTCTTTTTATTCTTGATTCTTCTTTTTCCTTTTCCTCTTTTTTTTTTTTTATTCATTCTTTCTGAGATATAATAAGGTCATCTGTTTTACTATTTTCAACTCTTACTCTATTCTGAGGACTGATCTCTTTTTTCATGCAAAAAGCTTGTTTCTGATGATTTATTTTCATTGCATACTTTATCTGTTATAGGATGTATAAAGTAGTGTTAGTTTCAGTTGCATGTAACAGGAAATCTCCAAATAACTGCCTTACAAACATCACAGAATTTTCTGGAGATTAGGTAGTCCAAGTCTGGAGATATGTAACCCAAGGCAGCCACAGTGGCTCCATGGGAAATCAGGAACATGCTCCTATATTTCCCCTTCATCTTCATTTATGACAGTTTTGATCAGCAATGTTACCTCATGGTCTAAGATAACTCACAGTACTACTCAAAGCAATACTTGGAAACTATAAAATAGTGCTCCACAGTATGTAATTTGCCTACAAATGGTGGTTTGAGTTGACTCATCCCAACTTGTAGCAAATGTATGAAGGGCCAATACACGCTTGACGGAGTCTGGAGAAGTCATTAGGAAACCTAAGTTCAGTTCATTCTCATTCATACTGGCTACGTATACTACTCCCATAAAATTCTATATCCTTCAGGTTCCTCTTACTTATAATGGATATAATTTACATACCTAGTGAGAATCATTGAGACTCAAAACATGACAATATTTCGAAAAGAATATATCGTTGTTAGGTGCCATTGAGTTGATTTTCAACTCACAGCGACCCCATGTGACAGAGTGGAACTGCCCCAATCTGCTTTCCTACACTATAATCTTTCAGGGAGCAGATTGCCAGATTTTTTCCTGTGGAACCTCTGGGTTGGCTCCAACTGCCAATCTTTCGGTTAGCAGCTAAATGCTTAACCATTGTGTCACCAGGGCTCCTTTGAAAAGTATGTAGTGCTAACCAAACAGATTGAATTTTTTAAGCTACATACACTGTGTAAAATATTTATTTTGCCAAAATCTAACCTAGTCTCTTTTCAGAGCTTATTCCATCTGAGTTAGATGTAATCTTTGTAAATTCAAGGTACACTTAGTCAATTTCAAAACTGAAACTAAGTCAATTCAGTATGGTTCCATATTTATTTCTTCCCAAAGTTATGACTAAGATATGTTGCTCTTACATCATAGATTTTCCATGTTAATAAAGGATTATCTCAAAAATGATTCCAATACCTAATCTTTTGCCTCCTCACCTGCATTGTTTTCCAGTATCTCCTGTGGAAAAAGAACTTGGTTTGGCCTTTTGTCTCTGGTTTCTGAAAATAGCCCTTAGATTTGCCAGCAATAACTGGCCTTTGTTTTATAAAATAGCCAGGCAACATTTAAATATGTGTAAATGAGTAGGGGCTGCACAGACCCCCACCCTGGCAACAAACCTCAGAAAGAGAGGTGGGCATGATGGAATCAGTCATACATCTCATTGAGTCTCACATATATATTAAGGCCTCAACCATTCGTATTCATTAGGCCCCAAAGACTAAGAGACATTGTAACTCTCTCTTTTAGGCTTCCTGGAATGGTGAGAACATTATGTCTATTAAAGTTTCACATTTACATAAACTCATCAACAATAGGCAACCCCACTAAGCAGGGAAATGGGGAAACTAGAGCTGTGTTTGCGTGTGCTCACATTATATGCATCGTGTAGCACAGAGTTATAGTCTTGTCTAGATGTTAAGAAAACAGAGAATGTTCATGAAATTGGCATAAATACAGGTAGAAATTATGGATTAACTATAAATTTTAGTGGAAACTGAAATTTTAAAAGCCTTTAAGTTTAACTTACATTTTTCGTCCTGTAATTCAAGTGTGAATGATCTAAAAACACCTTAGCTCGATAATAGCCCTGTTATTTATCGCCACAAAAAATAGCTGACATTGTCCAGTTAGTCTAAACGTTAGGAAAGAAAAAGAGTAATGGGTAAAATTAATGGAATTTTTTTAATCCTTAATACTTATACCCTGTGGAATCAATTTTCCACTGCCATGTTATGATTTTTATGATTTAGGAGTAACTCAGTGAAAGCAACTAAGGGTAAAGCAGTATTTTCTTTGTGCCCCATTCAATCCCCAAAATGAAGTTTCTTTTCTATCAAAGCAACATTCCAAATTTCTAAATTCTACCAAATTTCTAAGGGGCCTGATCAATCTATCTTTTCTCCACTGCTTAGCCTATTCTCTAAAAAATAACTCTTAAGGCACACAGGATTAGAAATATCACACTCACATAGGTATGAACTAATACTGTCATTGTAAAATGAGTTATCGTTAAGGTGACACAAGGTATGCCAGGCAAACAGTGATGCTGTCATATTTTCAGACCATTAATAAAAGCATCAAACTATACATCAATGTCTGCAGATGGCTTCTCAGAGAATGTATTGATCGAAAGCAAAAATCAAGTGCATTTTTTAATAGAAACCTAGTTTCTAAAATGAAATTATTATGTTTAAAACTATTTGAGACCTATTATCGATTTCAGCATTTCTGCCATTAACAAAAACATTATGTGTAATGTATTTTAGGTGTACGTTAAAAAAAAAAAATTGTTGCTGCTGAGTTGATTCCAACTCATAGCAACTCTATAGGATAGACTCATTTTTTAAAGAACTAAGAATCTTTCAGATTCTGAAATGAATCTTAGACTCCTGTAGTAATGAGGTCAACTGACTAGGCCAAGAACTGTATTTTGCAGATGAGAAAATAAAGATCTAAGAGGTTGAGATAACTGATGGCCGAGCTAAAAATCAGAGATCTGGTCTTCAAATTAATTGTCCCCCTCCCCCCCACCACCGACAACACCAACTCGTATGAATTACTTGATGCACCTCATATTTAGTTCAATGTATAGCACATTTATCATGAACGTTGTGGTAGTGACAAGCTAATTCTTCATGAAACCCATTTTCTTTTAATCCCAAACACATACTACTGTATTTTTTGTCAGCCTTCCTTACAGTGACGTATGCCTTAGTAACTCAGCTCTGGCCAATGAAATATTGGTAGAAGTGATGGCAACCCGTTAAAACCTGGCCCAGGACAACCTCCCACATGAGTTTACACACTTCCCTTACTTGTTTGCTAGCTGTTGGTTGATAATAGAGGAACCCTGGAAGCTGTGAGTACAAGAGCCCCTGCTGGCCTAACAAGAATTCCTTTGTTTAGCAGAGGTTTCCCTGCTGCCAATCCAGGAATGAAGGAGCCCCAGTAGTGCAGTGGTTAAGCTCTCAGCTGCTAACCAAAAGGTTGGTGGTTTAAATTTACCAGCCACTTTGCAGGAGAAAGATGTGGCAGCCTGCTTCCATAAAGGTTACAATCTTGGAAACCCTGTGGGGCAGTTTTACTCTGTCCTATATGGTCAGAATGAGTTGGAACCAACTAGATGGCAACAGGTTTTTTTTTTTTTTCAAGCCAGGAATACCCATATTGGAATCTACTTGAGAAGAAAACAAGCTTCTATTGACTTAAGCTACTAAGCTTTATGGATTTTTCTGTTATAAAATACAGCATTATCTTAGGTAATGCAAATATATTAAGAATGCTATCTGTCTTGGATTGAATTGTGTCCTCGCAAACGTGTGTCAGATGGGCTAGGCCATGATTCCCAGTATTGTGTAGTTATCCTCTATTTTGTGATCTGATTAGCCTACATTTTGCGATTTATTGAAAAACCTAGCCTCTTTTTTTTTCTATGCCTTTAGTTTTAGTCCCCTTAGGCAGTGAACTTTCTGTTACGTTAATGAGGCAGGATTAGGCCATGTTAACCCTTTCAAGACCCAATTATTTTCTGCTTTGAATTTTCTGTTGATACCATGTATTTTCAGTAGTGGAATGCATGCTGAGTCACTGAGTGTGTTTAAATTTTTGGTTGGTAATATAGATTTTGAGAAATATTATGTGAAAATACACGAAAACACATGATTTGTGGGAATACATCTTACCCATCAGTCTTAAAACCCATCAGTCTTAGCAGGCTTTGATTTCAGGCACCTTCCATTTGGGTACATAGGGCACCACTGTTTTGCCTATTACCCCAACTATTTTGCTTCAGTGAACATTTCTTACACCTTTACACAAGTTCCCACTGGTGAGAAGCAAATACTTTCAGTGGGAAAAGTATACTCTTAAAGAACCCCAGAGGCAGAAGAAGTGGATGGGATACCATATGTTCCAGGAAAGGATTATAAAAGGATGAGTGAGAATTAGGATAGGATGCAACATCCTTAGACAGGTCACAGACCTGACCCAATATAAGGGGAGTTTCCCTGGGGTGTGGCCTGCATCACCTTTTATCTTACAAGAGAGAAGCCAGCAGAGAGAGAGGGACCTCACTACCACCAAGAAAGGGCCAGGAGCAAAGTGTGTTGTTTGGACCCAGGGTCCCTGCACTGATAACCTCCTAGACCCAGGGGAAAATTGATGCCAAGACACATGGAGATCTCTAAGAAACACTGGGCCCACAATTGTTGAAAGGAGATAAGAACCTTCCTCTACAGCTGACAGAAAGAGAAAGCTTTCCCTAGAGCTGACACCCTAATTTCGGACTTCTAGCCTCCTAATCTTTGAGATAATAAATTTGTTTGCTGAAACCACCCACTTGTGTTCTTTCTGTCATAGCAGCACTAGATAACTGAGACAGTATCTGAAAATGGAATTCACACTTTCAGTTTCATGTTAGTACTGTACATCATACTTAAAGTGAGAAAATTGCCATTAATTTTGCTTTAAAAATCTATTTAACAGTATCTCCAGGAATGCTGCTGGAGAAAAGAAATATTTCTTTTAAATAAGTAAAATCAATCACAAATTTCAGGCATTTTTAATTTAATTTGATTTATTTTAAATATAATTCAAAAATCTCTTTTAGAAAGCCAAGGAAGGAGACCTCTATATTTTAAAATAAAAAGTTGTTTTCACTTACTGATATCAGGCAAATTTAAATTGATTCACATGGTACAAAAATTACATAACAACATGTTATTCAATATAGTATAATTTAATGATTAATGATTTTAATAAATAATTGTTAGCTGTATTTAGGAATCCTCGCTGTAGACAGTGACAAAATTGCTTTAATTTTCCTTGAATTCAGATTTCTGGGTTCACGGAATTGAGGTAACTCACACAAACCATGCACCCTTAGGTGTCCTTTGCCTTAGACATTGGGTTCCTTTGGAAAACTATTTATGTGCAGCCAGCTTTGAGAGGTAAGGGCTGCAGGGTCTGGTTAGAGGTGGTTTTAGGATGTATGGCTGTCCTTGGTGACTGTTTCTGTAGCCTTTCCTGTGCTTTGATGTTATCTTCTGAGAAATTAACATAATAGTGATCTACATAACCTGGCTTCACTCTCTCCTCTTCAGAGCTCCTTTCCAAGATATTCTGGTGAAGATTTGAATCATATTTACTCACAATGCATATATTCTGTTACACTAATTTTTGGTGTTTCTCTAAGCAATGTAGGTTTTTGACAATAGTAACTATCAATTAGCTACTTACTGATGACTCCTGGAAAGCAGCATATAGCTTTCCTTCATTAGTCCTTGAAGATATGTTAGCCTGGGTGTTCTGGAATGGAAATCTGCTGTAGGTTACGAACATCGATCTACATGATGTCTGCTCTGGGATGCCTGTGGCATCTGGACACTTCCTGGAGGCCTTGAGAGAAGTTGTAGGTGTGTATTTGTCTGAGCTGATACTCAGTGGTGAAAAGCACTCCTAGAGTGAAGACTTTGGCATCCACATTTTCGCTGAATAGCAGAAGATGCAGTGATGACACTGAAGGCCATATAGAATTGGAAGATCAAGCTTCCACTTTTTATTTCCTTTAATTGTTTTTTTCTGCATCACCTAAGATTTCCAAGCAATATAAATATATAGAGATTTTTTCTTCAGTACAGAAAGAGCCTTGATAAATGGATAAGAAACAACTAATAATGATATAGATAAAAAAACATAATTAGCTTCACCGAAAAAATTTCTTAAACATATGGAAAGATGCTCAAAATCTAGGATATTAAAAAAAACAGATCCCAAATTCACTTATAACATATACAAAATTTTTTTAAAAAATCTTGCAGTGTTAAAATTAGCAGTTTGGCAGAGCAGAATACATGATAATTAATATTTACGTATTTGGAGCCCGGGTGTTGCAATGGTTAAGAGCTTGGCAGCTAACAAAAAAGTTGGCACTTTGAAGCCACCAGCTGCTCTTTGGAAACCCTAAGAGGAAGCTCTACTATGTCCTATAGCATCGCTATGAGTTGGAATTGACAAGAGGGTAACTTTTTTTTTTTTGCTTTCCCCATGAAAATAATATAGCATTTGACATTATTTTTCAAATTTTCAGTAAAAACTATTCTAAGAAGGTATGCAATAGACTGATTTAAACAAATGAGCTTTATTTTTCACTCTCCCTGTATACATAATCTTTGTGATGCATTTTTGCAAATCCTTGCATTAAAAGGTAGATTCATTTTCCTTTCCTTTCACTCTGAGTTACCTTGAAAATTGGACTGACAATAAGAATGCAACAGAAGGGAAAGTATGCCAGTTTTGAGTATAGGCCCAAGGAGGCCCTGCATGTTTCTTGGACTCATACTACATATGCCATGAGAATCAGTCTAGGATAAATCTTGGGAGAATGAGAGCTGATGAGGAGCAAAACTGAGGCATCTTGTTGCCCAAGGTGAAGCCTCAAACATGAGAGCTCAGCCAAGTTCAGCAAGCCATCTAATTAACCTACAGCTGAACACGGTCACATAAGTGAGCCCAACTATGCTTTGGAGTGATTTTTATTACGTATCATTGTGGCTGTAGATATTCATTACAGAGTCATAGAGTTGTGATAACTATATTCCATCTCTAAAGATTCAATAGCCCCATTAAATACATCCCCTGACTCAGACCTGCAATCGTCAAAGTCCCAAATATGAGAAACTCTTCACACAGTTTATTCACAAATAAACTGTAAGAAAAAGAAAAGTCATTGGAAAGAGAAGCCATCAACTTTACAGATTTAAAACACATTTCTATAAAATGCAGTGTATGGCTTTGTTTGAATCCTAATTTAAAGAAAGGAACTATAAATGAAACCTTTCATAACTCAGATAGGGGAGTTGGGATACTAGAAATTTTTGATAATGGTTTTGTGTATTAATGGAGTAATAATGGTATTGTGACTTTACTTCTACAAAAAAGAAATCTAACCTTGGCGATCTACATACTGAAATATTTAAAAAGAACATGATATGTCTGGGATTTTCTTCAAAATAGTCCAATGTAAAAGTGGTAGAGAAGTGGGTTGGATTATAGACCAAAGTTTTTCCTGCTTTAATCTGCTTAAGAATCATTCTGGGTCTTGCTGCAGTGCAGGCTCTGATTTAGTTCTTCCTCAGTGGGGCCTGAGAATCTACATGTTTAACAAGGACCCAGATTATGCCAATGATGCTGGTCTAGAAAACACACTTTGTGCATTAATGCACAAGATGAAATAGAGGACCTGAAATGATAATTGTGTACCTGGGCAACGGGTACATGAGGGTTCGTAGAACCACTCTCCGTACTTCTGTATATTTTTGAAATTTTCATAATAAAAATGTTTAAAATAATGTTTCTAACTCAGTTGAGTAGCTAATGCTACACTGCCAGTGAAACAGGGAGACCCAGAATTATGTTTGGCTCACTGACATTAGGTGTAATAGCTATTTTCAAAGGATGAGCTACTGAGACCTAGGGGAGTTCAGGAGGCTTCAAGGAAGAAGCATTATTTTGCACCTGGTCTTGATGATTAGAGCTCTGGTGGCGCAGTGGTTAAGAGCTCAGCTACAAACCAAAAGGTCAGTGGTTTGAAGCCACCAACTGCTCTTTGGAAATCCTACGGGGCAGTTCTACTCTGTCCTGCAGGGTCGCTATGAGTCAGATTTAACTCGACAGCATGGGTTTTGGTTTGGTCTTGATGATTGGATAAGACTAAGATATGTGGAATGAAAGATTAAAAGATCTGAGCATTTCAGGGGAGAAACTGCCTTGTTGTTGCTTGCCATTGAATCGATTCCTAAAAAGCAAGAATGAGTGTGGCATGATTCCATACAGGATAATTAGTATGCATGCTGTTGGAAAGTTATTTACAAATTTGCAAGGTTGGCATGGAATTTAAAAAATCAAGATACACTACCCCACCTAAACTTTTTTTTTTTTTGGCTCCATTCACCGAAAGAAACTTTATGGGACAGAGTAAAACTGTCCCATAGGGTTTCCAAGAAGCAGCTGGTAAATTCCAACTGCCTACACTTTAGTTAGCCATCAAGCCTTTAAAACACTGTGCGCCAGGGCTGGCCCACATATATATGTATATATACGACCACAAAATTATTTGGTAATGACAGACCATATTTTTCAAAATTAACTTTCAAAATTAGTAAATAGCTAGAAACATGTTTTATTCATCGCCATGGAGGACATATACACATTCAGAATTCAGAATATATTGTGAATGCTATTATGAAATACGTAGTTACATCTCAAACATATCTAGAAGCCTGGAATTCTTACAATGTAACTCCTATTTCAGCAATAATATTTACTATTTCAGCATTAAAATTTACTTAAGAAGTAAAACGCTACTGAATATTCAGAAATTATGTCTATCGAATGAACTTTCATTTTCCTCAGAAAGTACTGTCCGTGGCTCAATTTGCCAACATTTGACTGTATTTAAAAAAAAAAACAAACATAAAGATACATTCTTATTGCTTTAATTGTGGGTCTTGCTAATGATATGCTTGTTCAATACGGAAAGAAAAGCAAAAGAGGAACATAATTTAACAAACCACAAGATGGAGCCAAAGTCCCTCGTGACCATTTAGACAGTTGGCCTTTTTCTTTTCTTCTCTTTTCTTTCATTTTCTGGGTGAGATCTGGGGAAGGACCAGAGAATAAGATAGAAACTCAGTGTTTTAAGTAAGTCATTAAAATAATTAAAATTTGAACCTAGCTATTACCAAGAATGATTTAATCATAAGAGAACTCATGCATTTTAATCACAGATATTAAATGCATTTATTAAAAAGAAAAATAGCTCACATTAAATGATGGGAAAGGTACATATTCATGTTTGATAAGTTTATTCTTCCTTAAATATCTTGGGCAAACAGAAAGACAAAGTTTTATTGGCAGTACTAATAACCTCTAAAGTTAATTCTTCAACCTTATTTATCATATTCATTATTGTGAATGTTTTTTGAATACCTGTACAAAACTGATGACTCAGGCAGAAAACTGGTCAATTCTTCATTTTTTTTTTTCTTAAAATGTTTTATAAAAGAATGAAGCTAATGTTGTTATAAAAGAATACGTGCCTGAAATGCCAAATGTATTACTCAATAGCAATGAGCATTTCTAGTGTTAGATACTGGTCTTAGAATTCTGTTTACAACTAAAAGAAGCTAGGACTTCTTGAGAAATGACCTGTCCCGTGTCTGCAGCAAAAAGTGTAAAGGATATTCAAGGAACATTTTTGTCTAGCAAGAAAGCTATCAGAGGACACGAGGGTAATGAGAGACGAAGTCATAGGAACAATATAAAGAGGCTCCAATTAGCTAAAGATGGGTTTTGAAAAAGAAAATAATTTCAAAGGATTAGAATCTATTAAAATGCTTAATTCTATGAGTTAATATTGACATTAAGAAATGGTAATAAAAAAAAAAGCTTGACCAACTTATGGGACAATAAAGAAAAATCCATTGCCTTGAAGCTGGATAAATAAAGGAAAATAATCAAACATTCATTCTGCAATCCCTTTAGGAAGGTACTACTGGGTATCCAATCATTGGGTGAGAAGACCACTCTGCATCAAAAAATCCCTAATAAATAAAATAAAAATTGGTAATATTAGAATGGCATCATTTTGTAACCCCACAATTAAGAAATGGATGTAGTCATTGAGCATCAGAGGTCACAAACTTAAAACCAGAAACAACCTGGTTTGTGACTCCAGATGAAAGCACATAACCTCAACTATGGTTTGCTCAAGGTTAGACCGTGGATCTACCATCCAATTTGTATCAAATAGGTAGGACAGGGGAACAGTTCAAACTCAGACCAGAAAATTCTACAGATCAAATAGCAAAGGGGGGAAAAGAGAGAGAGTGAGATGATGATGAAAGAAACTGTAAGTTATC
The DNA here is from genome assembly GCF_030014295.1 of Loxodonta africana. Taxonomy (NCBI): domain Eukaryota; kingdom Metazoa; phylum Chordata; class Mammalia; order Proboscidea; family Elephantidae; genus Loxodonta; species Loxodonta africana. The sequence continues at coordinate 47,910,206 of NC_087358.1, forward strand.
AGAAAATTAAAAAATAGTCTGAACCTCCCATCCCACCTGCCCAAAAAGAAAGAGATGATTGTCCTATAGTATTCAGAGTTGCACATTTGTGTGATAAATAATTTTAAAATGCAAGGCATTAGTGCGATACTAGAAATGTCAGTGTAGTGGTTACCGTTGGGGAGGAGATGGTGTGACATGCTCAGATTTTTCTACGACATTGGAAAAATACTAATTCTTGGTCTGTGTGTGGGTAAAAGGGCATTTGACTTATAGTATTCCATTAAGTTAAAAATGCACTTAAAAAACTGTCCTAGTGTGCATAATACCACTTATATTTATTAATTGTATTTTTAAATATCAAATCATTAATTTTATTTAATGAAAAACTGTAAATAGATATAGATTTATATAGACAGTGTATCAATATGTGTTCATATATATAATAATGTCTTTTAAGTAAAATGAAGTAATATTTCAATGTAAAAAACCTGTAACATATAATACATCAATAATTATGACTGCATATTGCAAATTAAATGTACATGGGAATTCAAGTTGCATTCGAGGCAAAGCAATGAAAAAGGACTCTAGTTTACTGTAGTATCCAGGCTGCAAGAAAACGAAGTCTAGTTTGATAATCTGGGTTAGAAAGTTTTATATCTATTAATATTGATATGGACATAAATATTGATATTTATCATATGAATGTAAATAATTCTATGTAAGTTTAAGAAGTTCGAGTGCAGGAAAGATTGTTAAAATATAGTACACCATTGTGCATCAAGATAATATTAAAATGGACGAGACAGGGAAAGTGGGAGGTTAATACTATTTGTGACTACTTTTATATCCAAACAGTATAGTAAATATCTCTTTCTCTGCATAAAAGTATTATTATGTGCATTTTATGGTTTTAAAAATATGAAGCCTTTCCCAAATATCCATGTCCAGTAAAAGGCAGTGGTAGTCTTGGAAGGCTGAACTGAATGAATTTAAAATACAAGTTTCCCTGACTCCAAACATCCACTCTCAACCCTATCCCCTCCCTAAGTGGAGACAAAACTTCATTTAAGATAACAATGGTCTTCGGAATAGAAATATGTCTTTAAAGTGAATATCTCAATATCAACTTGCTTTTCTCTTCTCCTGTTCTCAAAATGGAAACCCTGGTGGTGTAGTGGTTAAGTGCTATGGCTGCTAACCAAAAGGTCAGCAGTTCAAATCCTCCAGGCACTCCTTGGAAACTCTATGGGGCAGTTCTACTCTGTCCTACAGGGTCGCTATGAGTCAGAATCGACTCGATGGCACTGGGTATTCTCAAAATAAACTTGTTTATACCAGAGACCATGTCTTATTCATCTCTGGCCATGCTTTCACATAGTACTTACTCATTAAGTGAAGTGTTTTTACCAAAATCTTACTTACAGCAAGTTGCCTTGCAAGTAATAGAGCTAGCTATTGAAACTGTCTGCCTGACTTCAAACCCACATTTTCTTTCAAAAATCTAAAATACTGTAATGACGTGGAACTTCTTCAATTCTACAAATAAATCCAGGCTTCCAAAATTAGAAGAGTATCATTGAAAAAAAAAATGTGGAAATAAGTTTTTATTACTGTTTAAAAAAAAAACATGAAATTGATGATGAGATCAACATGGCTTGCACAATCACTGCAAGTCTGCCAAAGGATGCTGCAAATCAGGAGTGATGTATGCAAATGAGATGAAAGGAGAGCATAAGCTGGCTCCCATTCTTGAAAATGTGTTTCCTCTTCTTAGAAAGATGTGCCTAGGTAATTTTTTGCCAGAAAATGCCTTAGTATTGAAATTTTTGCATAGGGTAGTCTACCAAACACTTTTTACTTGCATTTGTGTATGTGTTTCCACAGGGCATAGATCAGAGGACTTTTTATATCCAGTTAAAGAAAGGAAATTCTAAGTAAATGAGGACTTCTAATTTACTCTAGTAATTGTTTCACCGGTTTAAAAAATACGTTTGGTGTTTCAATCACATTTCTTTATATTTTGTTTCACATATGGACATGCCAACTACAAGCTCTCCTAGGGCAGCAAAGCCAAACAAATATAATGTAAAAGGTAGGTGAGAGTATATGATACTTGAATGTGTATGTTGTACGTGTGTATATATATATTCTATATATATGTAAAAATTGCATTATGTGTCTGTTATCTTTAGTAAATAAAACTGACATGGTGGCTGTGACAATGTGTTCAGATTTATCACTGATAGTTAGGGAATGTCACCAGACAGGGCAATGTTTTGATGTATTATACAGAAGGTCGCCAAAATTCTGAATCAGCTACATGGAAACTAACAACGACAATCTTTAAGAAGTGGAGTGTACTAGTCGAGTCTGAGTCAGACTACCTAGGTGCCATTTGACTTCTGAAGACCAGGTAAGGGTGGGTGGTAGGAAGAGATGTAAATGATTTTAAGTCTTGGGGCCTGGAAAATGGTTTACAGTTGCAATAGAGTTGCTTCCAACTCATAGTGACCCCATGTGTGTTAGAGTAGAACTGTGATCCCTAGGGTTTTAATGACTAATTTTCCAGAAGTAGATTGCCAGGCCTTTCTTCTTAGGTACATCTTGGGATTCAAAAGATGGGTTAAGCCAGACTATTTCTCTACAGTGCTTCAGAGGCTGTGGTCTGATAGATCCTCTTTCCTGCAGTTTATTTGGCCCAAGAGCATGCATTTCTCTTTTGGGTGGCTTCTAGGGACTCCTGGATCCTTCCCCTGCTCTGTGTGTCTGGTGTAAAGCTTTAACCTCTGTGCTTACCTTTTCTTACCATTTCCGTTGGCCCTCTTCAACAGGATCCAAGGGGAGTCCACTCTTGGCCCTTTCCTGCCACAAGAAACATTTCTCCTGATACGCTTGATAGAGCAAATTGGTCCCAAAGCAGCATCTCTGACAGGGTATTAGTTAGGACCCCCTTATCCTGACTTCAGGAGTTTTGGTGGCACAATGGTTAAGAGCTTGGCTGCTAACTGAAACGTCATCAGTTCAAATCCACCAGCCACTCCTTGGAAACCCTATGGGGCAGTTCTACTCTGTCCTACAGGGTCACTATGAGCCAGAACCGACTTGATGGCAACGGTTTGGTTTTTCTGGTTTATCTTATCTTCAGCATTTCTTGGCTCAGAATAAGAACACAGGGCATACTCTCCTTTAGCCTTCTCAGGCATGATTCAGAAGTCTGTCCTTCCCCAATGCAACAGACATCTTCCAGTGGTCCAGAGATTTCACACAAAGTTCCTTCACCAAGACTGAGGTGAGCAATGTAAACAAGGGACTACCCCCTCCCCTCATGGATAAGGCACAGGGACTCTGAGCAGCAACAGCTTCATCTCCAAAGGCATTTTGTCTCTAATCCCCTCACAAAACTTCTCTTACACCTTTGATACCCTTGATGTAGCTGAAGGACCCCAGCATTATGGAACAGGTCATCATGTAGTTACTTTGTATATACTCAATACTGGTGGTATAGGAGTTCTTTCTGTCCTGCTCTCATTTTTTTATAACTTTTTTTTTTTTGTATTGTGGTAAAATAAAACATGTATCAGAAACAATTTAAACAATTTGATTTTTCAGCTAATCTTAAGTGTACAATTCAGTGGCATTAATCACATTCATCATAACCCAAAACAGAAACTCGGTATCTAGCATTTAAAGCTTAGTATATGTTGAAGTTTTATTCTTTCTATTTTTTCCTCTAGTGGCTACTCTTAAAATTTTTAGCATATGTCTTAGGTGCCTAGTGCTGTCATAACAGAAATACCAAAAGTGGATGGCTTTAACAAAGGGAAATTTATTTCCTCACAGTCTAGTAGGCTAGAAGTCCAAATTCAGGGTGTCAGCTTTCTGTCTCTGCTGGCTCTGGAGGAAGGTCCTCATCATCAATCTTCCCTTGGTCTGGGAGCATATTAGCTCAGGAACCTCAGGTCACGCGCTTTGCTCCTGGTGCTCCTTTCTTGGTGATATGAGGTCCCCCTGTCTCTCTGCTCCCTTCTCTCTTTTATATCTCAAGAGAGATTAACTTAAGACAGTATCTAATCTTGTAGAGATCATCAATATAACTGCAACTAATCCATCTCACTAACATCATAGTGATAGGATTTATAACACATAGGAAAATCACATCATATAACAAAACAGTAGACAATCACACAATCCTGGGAATCATGACTTGGCCAAATTGACAGATATTTTGGGGGGAAACAAATTCAATCCATGACAGCATACATATCTGATTAAAGTCTAAAGTGTATTAGTATTTCTATCTTCCTTCAGAATGATCTCAGAAAATTTTATTTATAATTACCTTTTTCACTTCTATCTTCCATGTCATTGCTATCCATTATTTTAATTTCACCTTAAGTTTAGTCATTACTGAGATGATCATTTCTCCTTTTATAGGCATTATTTTAGATATGAATTCATACATTAGCTTAAAACCAAACCAAAAATCTATCACCGTAGAGTCGATAGACTCACAGACACCCTATAGGACAGAGAAGAAATGCCCCATAAATTCTCCAAGGCTGTGAACTTTACAGGAGCAAACTGACAAATCTTTCTCCCACGGAGCAGCTGGTGAGTTCAGACTGAAGACCCTTTGGGTAGCAGCCAAATGCTTTACCACTGTGCCACCAGGACTCCTATACATTAGCTTAAGTAGTCTTTATTTATTGTTACATCCTAGTGCAAAACATTTTAAAACTCTGGTATACAGCATAATGTTCTCATCAGTTTGTTAATGAGGAAGAATTATATATTTTTTAATAACAACACTAGTACATACACCTCAAGTCATTTCATTCCTATATAAAAATATTAAGGTATAATTTAATTAGGATATTTACTACTCAGAACTGTAAGATGAATCATTATTAAATAATCTTTGTGTGTATGTAGTAAAGAATTCTATGAAACACTGTTTTATGTAGATACATGGTAAATACTAATAAAAAAATTTGCCTGTCATGTGCATAATTTTGAGGTAGAACCATGCATAGGATATTTCCACAGGTTACATAATATTCCACTTTTACAGCATGCAGGAAAATTTGAACATCCAGTGAGCTTATTTATTGTTAAGTGAAGTTTTTCATGAATAAATTCTGTTACATTCTATCTGCCATCTTTGATTGTTCTTCTAGGGACTGTATACCCATTCTGTGTCATAGCCCTGCTCTATCTGACTCTTCAAATAACAAGTTTCTGCTTCCTTTTTCTGTGTGCCTCATCCTTTACCACTGTAGGGATAAAGTGTTTTACTTCAGACCTTTTGGGCAGAGAAATTAGTATCTTGACTGAAGTCTCAGCTGTAAATCGTTTTTTTCTGTTGGCCAGAATCTTTGCAATTATAGTATCTCCAAGTGTATAACATGGTTAAACATCACCCTGTAAATGCATCTCATGGAAGATACAAAGAACCAGTTGGAGAATATTTGTATATATATTTTTTCTGTCTCTATGTATATGTGTATATATATGTATACAAATACACATACATAGAGAGAGATGGAGCCCTGCTGGCAAAGTGGTTAAGAGCTTGGCTGCTAACCAGAAGGTCAACAGCTCGAATGTTTGGTGTTTTTGGTATATATATATACAGATATAGATAGAAAGATGGATAGATAAAGATACAGATATAGACATAGACATAGATATTAGAGAGAGAGAGAGAGAGAGAGAGATTCATTGGGATGTAGATTTTAAGGAACTGGCTTATTAAATTATGATGGCTCCTAAGTTCAAAATTCACGGGTCAGGTAGTAGGCTGCAAACGCCGATAAAATATCTATCTTACTGTCTTGAAGCAGAAGTCCTTCTCTTAGAAGAGAAATTAAGTTTAGAAAGGATATTAAGATAACAATATTATCAATTTTATAATTTTAAAATAAATTTGGCAGATAAGAAGTAATAATTTTGGGAACATTATTTTTATATTACCTCTTAATTTCACTATTCTTATTTATATTTGTCTCTATTATCACCAATAATCAAAAGGGTTTAATATATACACTAATTATTTACTTATTTTTTACAGTAAGGAAAGCCAGAGACAGCCTAATACATCTCTAATTTTAGATTTTTCAGTACTGCAATCTACATCAATATGAGTTAATCATAATACTTAAAATATAAATTGATTTTCCTGTTTTTTTGAATTAGTTTTTCTTCACTTATTTTAAACGCTTACCCTTCTCTCATATAGCTAGCTGGGAGAATTCTGGGCTTAAATGTCTCAGAGAAATCGTGTCATTGCAGAAAACAATAAATCAAAGAAACAATATTGTTTTTTATGTCTCAAAGCCTAGCTCTTGAAGGGATTTAAGCCTAGAAGAAAAATAAGAAAAGTAAGTGCTCATAGATGAGAAAAATTCCCAAAGTAGAGAGAAAATAAATAAAAGAAATGGGATACAAAAATTATACACTGAGATACTGAGTTGGATTTTTTCTTAGGCTGAGTGCTGTATTGGGGATGAAGGCAACTCTTCCTGCACACGCACACATGCATATAGGCCCGTGCACACACACATGCACACAGGCACGTGCACACACACATCCATACAGACATGTGCACACGCACACACGTACAGGTTTGATGGACTTGAAGACAGAAGCAACTGATGCCTAAATATCCAAACTGAGCAAGACCTCATATTATAGCATGGCTACTTTACTGTAATTACTCTTTTTACCTGTTCATGTTTGATAGCAACATTAAGCCCAGACAACCCCAGTTTAGCCCTTATTTTCAAAGTTTGATCTCCATATAGTTCTATCGGCGATAGGGCAAACCCCACCCTAACACGTATGCACCCTCCATATTATACTACTCTGATTTTTTTTTTCTCTCTGTGTAACATATTAATATTTGATACGGCATAATTTTAACTTTTCTTTCTTTCTTTCTATAAATGACCCCCATTGGAACATAAGATTGTAAGTGTTATGATTTTTGTTGTTGATGTTTTTTGCCGTCATTCTTACTGTTGTATTCTCAGCATCTACAATACAGTATGCATACCCAGAAACCATTTATTAAATAAACAAACAAATGAATGAGTAAAAGATAAATGCAAAATGAGCAGTGCAGGTAAGTAGTATTATGGAAATTCAGATGCCTTAAAGTGCATTTATAATTTTAACTAAGGTCGGGTTTCACTGAAGAGATTGGATTTGAGTGACACTGTAGGAGGTTGTGTGGTGCTTGAACAGCTCTACAGGAGAGCAAAAAGCTTTCAAATATGTACATGTGTATACTGGATTTGTTGGAAGAAGTGATATATGAATAATTAGTGCTAAATACATACCGGAACCCTGGTGGCTCAGTGGTTAAGAACTTGGTTGCTAACCAAAACGTTGGCGGTTCAAATCCATCAGGTGCTCCTTGGAAACCCTCTGGAGCAGTTCTACTCCGTCCTATAAAGTCTCCGTGAGTCAGAATCTACTCCACAGCAACAGTTTAGGTTTAGACACATATATTGCACTGAGCAGCTTACCTGGGATAAGGTTTTATTTTTTTGAAGCTGGAAATGGCCATAGTCTATGGAGTTACTTTAAAGGCAAATGGATGTCCACTTAAACTACTTCCGCAAAAAAAATGACATAAGCAGAAAGTTAGAGAAATAAACTGTGAGCAAAATGCAGACAGATGAGAGATAAGAGGCAGGGGAACAATTGGGAGCATATTTGCAAATGAGCATAAAAGCACGAGAGTCTATATATATAGTATATATACTCTAACGTATATACATTATACTATATACTGAATATTTTTATAATTTTCTGGGAAGCTTAGCTTTCTGAATGATCTTAATGTAACTTGACATTAGGTATTTTATTCTTAGAGAAAAACATTACTTTTTTTTTGCAAAATAAAAATTACATGTAAGTAGATGAGAATACTTAGACACTTGGACATTTTCTGTTAGATACTTAGACAGTTATTGTTAGTTGCTCTCTAGTTGACTCTGACTCATGGCGACGTCTTACGTGTAGAGTAGAACTGCTTCACAGGGTTTTCAAGGCTGTGACCTTTTGGAAGCAGATTGCTAGGCCAGTCTTTTGAGGCACCGCTGGGTGGTTTCAAACCGACAACCTTTTGGCTGGTAGTTGAGCACTTAACTGTTTGTTCGACCCAAACCAAATCCACTGCCATTGAGTCATTTCCGTCTCATAGCGGCCCTATAAGACAGAGTAGAACTGCTAGATAAGAGTTTCCAAGGAGCGCCTGGTGGATTCAAACTGCCGACCTCTTGGTTAGCAGCCGTAGCACTTAACCACTACACCGCAAGGGTTGCTCCACCCAGGGACTCCTAATTATAATAGTAAAAAGCAAGACAGAGAGAGGAATACTAGAGGCAATTTTAAAAATTTCCGTTTAAATTATTCCTGTTGGATTTCACTGACACTCATGATTCAGAGGGAAGGACAGATCTTCTCCACGAAATTAAAAAAAAAAAAAAAAGAAGAAAATTAAAGTTTAGTGAGATTAATGCCAGTTGAAAATTAAAAAAGTAAGTGGCACAGCAGAACAATGATTTTATTCTTTCTACACTAAACCTAGTGGTTTTCTCTTTTACATTATCCTTGTGCTCATTCTGTGTGGTTTATACAAATTTATGCACAGTAATATACTCAGTGGACTGGGATCCTGGGTAAAGTGACTCATGAATAGCTGAGATTTTCTCAGGCTGTCATTTATGGTTCTTGATGGTGTTATTTAAGCTGATCATTTTCAAAATTACTCTAAGTTTATAATTGTAAAAGGATTAATTAATCAGTTTTATCTAAAAGTTTGGCCTTTCAAATTCTCTGTGACTCCTTAACTTAGCTCCCTGAGGGTGATAAGGAGAAGCGCTGCTCTATTGGCTAATGAGCTTATCTTAAAAGCAGAACCAGGTATGTTCAGAGTTGGAAACTAATCTTTTCAAATAATTTAACATCTCCATGAAGGGTCTGGGAGATGGTAAAATGAACCCCAAACAGAAGTCAAGGCTGGAGAAAATATCATTTATAAATTCTGGTTTCAAATGCTAAGAGACCAAACTAAAGATAGTAACATTGAAAGTTCATTTCCTCAGACACACGATAAGCATACTGCCACTGCCACACTGAATGACACTGAATGACTGGAAATGGGTAATTGCTGAGTGATCGACAAGTATGTTGGCCTTTCATATCTTAATATCGTTTTTAGAAATGCACACATAGTAAGTAGAAAATGTGAGATAATTATCCTTCTATGCTTCCCTACTTAAAATGCATTACAATATTTCATTTCCTTCTCACTGCCAATTTGATAGTGATAAATGTTAAACTTCACAAGAACTTGAAAAACTGCAACATAGACACTTAGAATGTGGGAAGTGTATTAGGTAATATATTGTTAGAATCAAAATAATGGGGAGGGGAAAAGAAGCAGTCTGTCAGATATTTCTCTACTGGATCTGATTAATTCGCTTATTAATTAGAAGTGAAGAAATGCACAATAATGCTTACAATCCTTACTCCCTTTTCTTCATCCATCATCACAACCAGTAATTATTGCAGGACAGGACAAGGCAATTATGGTGCGTCATTTTTTCCTATTTCTATTTTTCTTCCTTTCTATTTGCTTCCTTCCTTATATTTCTCACTAATGGATTGTGGGGCCACTTTCTCTGTTTGTATATTTCTAAAATAGCAGTAAAATAATTCTAGAATACCACGTATTTACAAATCTGGTATACATTAAGATTTACTGGGTTTTATAGACTGATATATAAATTCACTAATTGACACAGATACAGGCTGTTTTCGAATTTCTTCATCTTAGAGTTCACCTACAAACTCTAAGAGTGAAAATAGAAAGGAAGCCATTACCAATTAATTCAGTTGTATTTGTTAAGTGTTTGGATCACTGAAATATTCGCAAAAGGGAAACATTCAATCAGTTCAGTACTTGAGCAAATATTATGCTATCGTTGTTGTCAGTTGCTGTCAATTCCCACTCATGGTCATATGATGTGTGCAGAGTAGAACTGCTGAAGGCTGTGACCTGTCAAAAACAGATTGATAGGCATATCTTCTGAGGTGTCTCTGGGTGAGTTCTAGCCATCGCCCTTCTCACAAGTAGTCAAGCGCTTAACATTATGAAGAGTTCTGTAATATCTGAAGACAGAGATGAGAAAGAGAGAGAATAACTCAATTCTTCACTTCAAGGAGCTTACAAATGAAGTGCAGGTATAATTAAAGACTGAAAATAAATACTTCATATTTTGAACTCTTATTTTACTAAAACAGTAAGAATCAAGGGAATAATTGGAGCATGGTGACTTTAGGGAAAGGAAGTTGAGAGCTGATCCTAGAAATAATTCATAAAACATGTTATAATGAAGAAAGTAACCAAGGAAAACATTTAAAGTGGGGTAAGTAGATTGAACAAGTATACCAAAAATGAAGTAAAGAAACTGTTGACGAGATTGTTTGGGACAAATCATGCTTTGAGATAAAACCATCTACGTAATTTGGTGAACCCATTAATGGAGTAGAATTGGTGTTTGTGAAAAAATTTAAATTGAATTAAACAGAATATGTGGAGCATACAAACACCTTGAAAACAGCAGGGAAATGAATAATAATGTCTTAGAATAATTAGTCTTCATTTTTGAAGGTGGCAAGGAGATTGTGAAGATAAAATATATATGTGGATGACTGAAAAATAAATGCTTTATATTAGAGTTTGATCTACTGAAAAGAGAGAAAGACGCACAGTATGAAAAACTTTGTGGCTAAGTAATAGTATACAAAACTTAGTGACTAAATGATATTGTGAGATCACAAACTAGTAAATAATTTTTATAAGCAACTATCTATAGGGTCGCTATGAGTTGGAATCGACTGGACTGCAGTGGGTTTTTCTGGAGTCACTAGTCACTAGGCGATGCAAATGGTTAATGCATTCAACTGCTAACAGAAAGGTAGGGGGTTTGAGTCCACACAGAGGCACTTTCCACACAGAGACACCTAGAAAGAAAGGCCTGGTGGTTTACTTCTGAAAAATGAACAACTGAAGACCCTATGAAGCATAAGTCTCCTCTGACATACAGAGGCTCACCAAGAGTGGGAATCACCTTGATGGTCAGTGGTTAAGTATCGTTCTAAGTGGACTGATTCATCTTATGAAATTTAAGTGAGACTGAATTCTGAGAATGTCATCCTACAGGTTTATCTAGAGTATATGATTTTTTAGGTGGGTAGCTCTCTAAACAATCTTAGCGTAACTTTATATTTAGTAGTTTTCCCTTAAAAATATTTTTTGTTAGAAAAATAAGAATTACATATGCAAATAAGAGAATAGTTAGAGAAATTTAGACATTTTACTATTTAAACATATGTGTAAGTGTCAAATTTTGGAAACATGAAAAATTCTTATTCTTTTGACTAAATGATTTCCCAAATACATATATTGTTTTAATAATGCATATAATAAAATTCACTCTGTTAATTAGAAGTTATACATATAAACTATTTTATAAGTATATGACTAAAATACTTAATGGAACGTTTAGTCATCTTAAAGTAGTTTTTCCACTTTTTTGACTATTAGTATTCCTTAATATAAAAATTTATGAAATAATTTGTTTGAGATATTTCTAGTACAGTCTTTCTCATTAAAGAAAGCTTTTAAAATATTTATAAGATCAATCTCTTATAATACTTCAAAATGATTTGTAAAGAAATTAGTTCCAAATATTTTTATCTGAAATAGTCACACTTTATGTTCTAGACAACATTCAAAATTTAAAGGATATAATTAAACAGGCATGGTTTCTGTGATTAAAACAAAGAGCATTGGAAACAGATTTTATTTTACTATTTTGTACAGATTTATGATTCAGATATTATCCTGAGCAGATTAAACTCTATTTAATAAAAATGCAAGCAGATAATAAAACATATGGGTAACGTTTTCATCCTGCAGCTTTCCCATTGCTTAGGTTGCAAAAGTTTTATATCTAAATAATTCAAAGTGATATAAAATATAGAAAAATATTGTGGTGGGTGAATGACAGTAGACTTGGATTTTAAAGAATGTTTAAATAAGGCATTCATTGATTTCTTGATGGCTTGTTATTTATAACAATATTTATAAGCATAACAAGCATAGTTAAACTCACGTTTACTTTCTCCATCTGGTTCTAAGCCGTGTTTGATCCTCCCAAATGCTAATTACTGAGAGACATAAAGATCTTTATGATCATAATAAAGCCATTAATATAATTCACAAGGTTTTCTCTACTCGATTGTCTACAAATAATATTGATTCTATTAATTTCCAGGACCATTGAATACAAGTGATTATGGAGGAATTGCCCTGTGATGGCCATGAGTAAATCATGTTCTATGCTCCACTGGGCAACACCTCTTAAAATTATATTGGAATCTATAAATATGATCTGGACAAAGGATGGAAGCATTTATAGCAGGGTAATGACAATGTGGTAATAAAAAATAACTGAGCTGGAAGTTGAGAAATCTGTGGCCTGACTCTGTTCTTTCACTAGCTGCGTTTGTCGGGGATATGCTGCTCCCTTTGTCGGCTCTCAGCATTCTCATTTGTAATGTGGAGGGCTGTAGTAGGTTTTCTAATGGTCTCTCCGGTTCTAAAAACAATTTGTAGTTTTAAAGTTAAATTTGTATGTAAATATAGGCTATTAGTCAACTCAGTTAATTATGTTTGCACTTAACGTACTGAAAGCTGCCTTATTTTAAATCTTTGAAGTTGGTTCTGTGTGAAAAAAAAAAACAAAAACAAATAAAAGAACGTAGTGGTTTATTCAGAATTTAACCTACACTAAATTTCTCAATATGGGAAGATATTTTTGAGTTTTCCTTTACTTTCATGATGTTATATGGACCAGTTTGGTTGGTTTCTGAATTACCTAGTTATTGTTATTTGCTCTTACATGCATATGACACTTGCGTGAAAGCAAACCTGTTAAAGGATGGAAGATTTTGTTTAAATGCACCCAGTAGTGGAATGTGGTTGTTATAAATATTTACCACAGTGTTATTAGGATATATATAGTCATTACAGAAAGATTTGATTTCAAAATATGTACAGAGTAGAGATAATGCACAGAAGACTGAATTCCTTCTATTCTTTTGAAATGTGATCGTTAGAAATTTTATTAGTTCAAAATATCATTAAAAGAGTACATACTAAGTGCCTCACTTTAAGCATTTTAATTAATATCTCTTGTTTTGTACACCCACTTATATAAACTGATATTGCTGTCTATCAGGCTACGTAGGTAGCTAATTAGATACCTAGCCAAGTAGCTAGCTATACCTACACACACACATATTTATATATTCATGTAAGTATAAATATATATTAGTTATATAAGCATTATTTTTATTTTAAACAAGTTTTTTGGTTTTTCTTTTCTTTTTATGTAAGTGAGGTTATATAATATTTTTTGTTTTATGACTCAATTATTTTAGTTAGCATGATGTCTTCAAACTCCATCCATACTGTAGCATGTATCAATACTTCAGTCTCCTACTAGCTGAGTAGTATTCCATTACATGTATGTACCACACTTTGTTTCCCGTTCACCTGTTGATGGGCATTTAGGCTGCTTCCACCTTTTTGGCTATTGTGAATAGTGACACAATGAATGTTAGTGTATGGCTCTTTTAGAGTTTCTGTTTTCATTTCCTAGGGGAGGAATCGCTGGGTTATATAGGGTTGTTATGAGTTGGAGCCAACTTGACGGCACCTAACAACAACATGGTAGCTCTATTTTCAGTTTTTTGAGGAACTGCAGTCTTGTTTTCCACAATGGCTGTGCACTATTTTGCCTTCCCACCGGCAATGGATAAGAGTTCCAATTTCCTCACATCTTCATCAATATGTTATTTCCTATTTGTTTGTTTTTAATCTTAATCATCCTAGTGGGAGTGAAATGGTATCTCATTATGGTTTTGATTTACATCTCTCTGATGGCTAATGACGCTGAGCATTTTCGCATGTGTTTGGTGCCATCTGAACATTCTCTTTGGTGAAATGTCTATTCAAGTTCTTTGCCCATTTTATTTTTTATTTGTCTTTTTCTTGTTAAATTGTTAATGTTTTATAAATATTTTGGCTTTTAAATTTTTTTTGGATATGTGGTTTCCAAAAATATTCTTCCAGTCAGTGGTTTGCCTTTTCACTTTTTTTAGCAAAATTTTTTGATAAACAAAAGTTGTTAATTTTTATGAGATCCCATTTATTTATCTTGTCCTTTGCTGTTTGTGCTTTTGTAATTATATTAGGAAATACATTGTTGAAAGCTAGGCCTGACTGCATTGCCCTTCCATATTCTCCTAAGAATTTTATGTTTTCTGTTTTCACATTTAGGTCCTTAATCCATTTCAAATTTGTTTTTGTGTATTGTGTGAGTCATGGATCCTGTTTCATTTTTCTGCATGTGGAAATACAATTTTTCCAGCACCATTTATTGAAGAGACTCTTTCGTCATTGAATGGACTTAACACTCTTGCCAAATATCAGTTGACCATAGATGTATGGGTTTATTTCTGGACTCTCGATTATATTCCTTTGGTCTAGGTGTCTATTGTTATACTAGTACTAGGCTGTTTTGATTACTGTAACTGTATAGTATGTTTTAAAATCAGGAAGTGTGGAGAGCAGGCTAGCTGAAAGCAAATGTAGATGAAAACAACATGTGAAGAAAGGAGATAAAGAAGATGATGTAACCTAGAGGAGAAAAACAACATAATCAATAGAAGACACCGGGACAAGCTAAGTCACAGACAAGGACTTATCAACACCAAATGGGCTCAAAGAGCTCCAACGTATGTAAAAGAAACGACACTTAAGACTCAGCTTTTCTTGGAGTCATAACCAGAGCCACCTTGGTCATATGCTGCGGCAGTTTGCCCGGGCCTACTCCCAAGCCCTACAGACGTTGTCTATCTCGGTCATACGTTGAGGACTAGGGCCCAGGAGGTCAGGAAGCAGTGGACTATGACAGCCTGTTTGGGCTCACTCTCAACCTTCCTCCTAGTCCAACATGCTTTTCTTGTTGCTTCACTATGACAGTCATACATTGAGGGTCGAGACTCAGTGAGCTAGGAAGCAGTGGGCTGCGGCAGCTCACCCGGGCTTACTCTTAGTTCACTCCTGACCCAACACACATTGCTTCGGTCATATGCTGAGAGCTAAGGGATAATAAGCCCTCGTGCTCAAGAGACGTGACGGAGATTCACGAGAGATTCTAGGGGATTGAGGCTGATTTGACATCCGAGCCACCGACGATGATGTGGTCAAGAGTTGGCCTGGACCAGAGAACAACAACGCCCAAACGCCATCCTCATTTGCCATAAGCTTGCTTGCTTTCCCTCTCCTTTCTCCTGGTGAATTGAGATCTCTGGCACCTGGGATAGCCAAGAACCTGTGTGCCTAATAACTAATAAAGACATTGTGGAAAGACACAAATCATTTGGAGTAGTAGTTGAGACTCCCTCCTCACGACAGGAAGTGTGAGTTATTCTATTATGTTCGCTTTCAACATTGCTTTAGCTCTTCAGCATCTCTTGCCATTCCATATAAAGTCAAGGATTGGTTTTTCTATTTCTCTAAAGAAGGCTGTTTAAGTTTCGACTGGTATTGCATTGAATCCATAGATAGCTTTTGGTAGTATTGGTATCTTAATAATATTAACTGTTCTAATCCATGAACATGGAACATCTTTCCATTTGTTTAAGTATTCTTTAATCATTTTTAGCAGTGTTTTATAGTTTTCATTGTGTAAGTCCTTCACATCTCTGGTTGGATTTATTTCTAGGTAATTTATTCTCTTAGATGCTATTGTAAACAGAATTGTTTTCTAATGTCTCTTGTAGATTTCTCATTGCTGGTAAATAGAAACCCAGGTGATTTTTGTTTGTTTACCTTGCACTCTGCAACTTTGCCAAATTCCTCTATTAGCTCTAGAAGTTTTCTAGTGAACTCTTTGGCATTTTCTATATATGGAATCATGTTATCTGCTAGTAGAGATCATTTTATTTCTTCTTTCCCTATCTGAATATGTTTTATTTCTTTTTCTAGTAGTATTGCTTTATCTAGGACTTCTAATACAATATTGAAGAGAAGCAGTGAGAGCTGGTGTCCTTGTCTTGTTCCCAATTTCAAGGGTAAATCTCTCAGTCTTTCTCCATTAAGTATAATGTTGGCTGTTAGCTTTTCATAAATACCCTGATTCATACTGAGGAATTTCTCTCCCATTCCAGTCTTCTTCAGGGAATTCATCAAGAAAAGGCATTGGCTCTTTTCAAATGCTGTTTCTGCATTCACAGAGATGATCATGTGGTTCTTTTCCTTTGTTCTATTGATATGATTCATTACGTTGATTGAAACTTTTCAACGATTTTTTGTTCTTTATTTTATATTTCTCAGCATCACAATAGTTTTCTATATAACATGATATTTTTGAGACTTTCTCACATCATGCTTTAAAAAATATATTAAGGGGCGGAGCCAAGATGGCAGACTAGGCAGACGCTACCTCGGATCCCTCTTACAACAAAGACACGGAAAAACAAGTGAATCGATCACATACATAACAATCTACGAACCCTGAACAACAAACACAGATTTAGAGACGGAGAAAGAACTAATATGGGGAAGCAGAGATTGTTTCCAGAGCCTGGAGCCAGCGTACCAGTCAGGTACGGCACAAGCACAGCGACCTGCTCCACCCTCCTGAACTAACCCCGGGAGGGGGACCAGCCGGTTCCACGGGTGGCATGGGACGCAGCTGGTAGGAGAAGTCCCCGGGAGGCAGTGACTGGTCTTGGAGCAGAAAGAGCAGCGTCCGAGCCGGGGAACCGTCCCGCAAGGATTTGGACTGGACGCAGCGGATTTTCTGGAAAAACTAGTTTCCCGGTGATGGCTCGGAGACAACAATCCATATCAAACCACTTAAAGAAGCAGACCATGACAGCTTCTCCAACCCCCCAAACAAAAGAATCAAAATCTTTCCCAAATGAAGATACAATCTTGGAATTATCAGATACAGAATATAAAAAACTAATTTACAGAATGCTTAATGATATCACAAATGAAATTAGGATAACTGCAGAAAAAGCCAAGGAACACACTGATAAAACTGTTGAAGAACTCAAAAAGATTATTCAAGAACACAGTGGAAAAATTAATAAGTTGCAAGAATCCATAGAGAGACAACATGTAGAAATCCAAAAGATTAACAATAAAATAACAGAATTAGACAATGCAATAGGAAGTCAGAGGAGCAGACTCGAGCAATTAGAATGCAGACTGGGACATCTGGAGGACCAGAGAATCAACACCAACATAGCTGAAAAAAAATCAGATAAAAGAATTAAAAAAAATGAAGAAACCCTAAGAATTATGTGGGACTCTATCAAGAAGGATAACCTGCGGGTGATTGGAGTCCCAGAACAGGGAGGGGGGACAGAAAACACAGAGAAAATAGTTGAAGAACTCCTGACAGAAAACTTCCCTGACATCATGAAAGACGAAAGGATAGCTATCCAAGATGCTCATCGAACCCCATTTAAGATTGATACAAAAAGAAAAACACCAAGACATATTATCATCAAACTCACCAAAACCAAAGATAAACAGAAAATTTTAAAAGCAGCCAGGGAGAAAAGAAAGGTTTCCTTCAAGGGAGAATCAGTAAGAATATGTTCTGACTACGCAGCAGAAACCATGCAGGCAGGAAGGGAATGGGACGACATATACAGAACACTGAAGGAGAAAAACTGCCAGCCAAGGATCATATATCCAGCAAAACTCTCTCTGAAATATGAAGGCGAAATTAAGATATTTACAGATAAACACAAGTTTAGAGAATTTGCAAAAACCAAACCAAAGCTACAAGAAATACTAAAGGATATTGTCTGGTCAGAGAACCAATAATATCAGATATCAGCACAATACAAGGTCACAAAACAGAACGTCCTGATATCAACTCAAATAGGGAAATCACAAAAATAAACAAATTAAGATTAATTAAAAAAAATAAAAAAATACACATAACAGGGAATCATGGAAGTCAATAGGTAAAAGATCACAATAATCAAAAAGAGGGACTAAATACAGGAGACATTGAACTGCCATATGGAGAGTGATACAAGGCGATATAGAACAATACAAGTTAGGTTTTTACTTAGAAAAATAGGGGTAAATAATAAGGTAACCACAAAAAGGTATAACAACTCTATAACTCAAGATAAAAGCCAAGAAAAACGTAACGACTCAGCTAACATAAAGTCAAGCACTATGAAAATGAGGATCTCACAATTTACTAAGAAAAACACCTCAGCACAAAAAAGTATGTGGAAAAATGAAATTGTCAACAACACACATAAAAAGGCATCAAAATGACAGCACTAAAAAACTTATTTATCTATAATTACCCTGAAAGTAAATGGACTAAATGCACCAATAAAGAGACAGAGAGTCACAGACTGGATAAAGAAACACGATCCATCTATATGCTGCCTACAACAGACACACCTTAGACTTAGAGACACAAACAAACTCAAAGGATGGAAAAAAGTATATCAAGCAAACAATAAGCAAAAAAGAAGAGGAGTAGCAATATTAATTTCTGACAAAATAGACTTTAGACTTAAATCCACCACAAAGGATAAAGAAGGACACTATATAATGATAAAAGGGACAATTGATCAGGAAGACATAACCATATTAAATATTTACACACCCAATGACAGGGCTGCAAGATACATAAATCAAATTTTAACAGAATTGAAAAGTGAGATAGATACCTCCACAATTATAGTAGGAGACTTCAACACACCACTTTCGGAGAAGGACAGGACATCCAGTAAGAAGCTCAACAGAGACACGGAAGATCTAATTACAACAATCAACCAACTTGACCTCATTGACTTATACAGAACTCTCCACCCAACTGCTGCAAAATATACTTTTTTTTCTAGCGCACATGGAACATTCTCTAGAATAGACCACATATTAGGTCATAAAACAAACCTTTGCAGAGTCCAAAACATCGAAATATTACAAAGCATCTTCTCAGACCACAAGGCAATAAAACTAGAGATCAATAACAGAAAAACTAGGGAAAAGAAATCAAATACTTGGAAAATGAACAATACCCTCCTGAAAAAAGACTGGGTTAGAGAAGACATCAAGGAGGGAATAAGGAAATTCATAGAAAGCAATGAGAATGAAAATACTTCCTATCAAAACCTCTGGGACACAGCAAAAGCAGTGCTCAGAGGCCAATTTATATCGATAAATGCACACATACAAAAAGAAGAAAGAGCCAAAATCAGAGAACTGTCCCTATAACTTGAACAAATAGAAAGTGAGCAACAAAAGAATCCATCAGGCACCAGAAGAAAACAAATAATAAAAATTAGAGCTGAACTAAATGAATTAGAGAACAGAAAAACAATTGAAAGAATTAACAAAGCCAAAAGCTGGTTCTTTGAAAAAATTAACAAAATTGATAAACCATTGGCTAGACTGACTAAAGAAATACAGGAAAGGAAACAAATAACCCGAATAAGAAATGAGAAGGACCACATCACAACAGAACCAAATGAAATTAAAAGAATCATTTCAGATTATTATGAAAAATTGTACTCTAACAAATTTGCAAACCTAGAAGAAATGGAAGAATTCCTGGAAAAACCCTACCTACCTAAACTAACACATTCAGAAGTAGAACAACTAAATAGACCCATAACAAAAAAAGAGATTGAAACGGTAATCCAAAAACTCCCAACAAAAAAAAGCCCTGGCCCGGACGGCTTCACTGCAGAGTTCTACCAAACTTTCAGAGAAGAGTTAACACCACTACTACTAAAGGTATTCCAAAGCATAGAAAATGACGGAATACTACCCAACTCATTCTATGAAGCCACCATCTCCCTGATACCAAAACCAGGTAAAGACATTACAAAAAAAGAAAATTATAGACCTATATCCCTCATGAACATTGATGCAAAAATCCTCAACAAAATTCTAGCCAATAGAATCCACCAACACATCAAAAAAATAATTCACCCTGATCAAGTGGGATTTATACCAGGTATGCAAGGCTGGTTTAATATCAGAAAAACCATTAATGTAATCCATCACATAAATAAAACAAAAGACAAAAACCACATGATCTTATCAATTGATGCAGAAAAGGCATTTGACAAAGTCCAACACCCATTCATGATAAAAATTCTTACCAAAATAGGAATTGAAGGAAAATTCCTCAACATAATAAAGGGCATCTATGCAAAGCCAACAGCCAATATCACTGTAAATGGAGAGAACCTGAAAGCATTTCCCTTGAGAACGGGAACCAGACAAGGATGCCCTTTATCACCGCTCTTATTCAACATCGTGTTGGAAGTCTTAGCCAGGGCAATTAGGCTAGACAAAGAAATAAAAGGTATCTGGATTGGCAAGGAAGAAGTAAAGTTATCACTATTTGCAGATGACATGATTATATACACAGAAAACCCTAAGGAATCCTCCAGAAAACTACTGAAACTAATAGAAGAGTTTGGCAGAGTCTCAGGTTATAAAATAAACATACAAAAATCACTTGGATTCCTCTACATCAACAAAAAGAACACCGAAGAGGAAATAACCAAATCAATACCATTCACAGTAGCCCCCAAGAAGATAAGATACTTAGGAATAAATCTTACCAAAGATGTAAAAGACCTATATAAAGAAAACTACAAAGCTCTACTACAAGAAATTCAAAAGGACATACTTAAGTGGAAAAACATACCTTGCTCATGGATAGGAAGACTTAACATAGTAAAAATGTCTATTCTACCAAAAGCCATCTATACATTTAACGCACTTCTGATTCAAATTCCAATGTCATATTTTAAGGGGATAGAGAAACAAATCACCAATTTCATATGGAAGGGAAAGAAGCCCCGGATAAGCAAAGCACTACTGAAAAAGAAGAAGAAAGTGGGAGGCCTCACCTTACCTGACTTCAGAACCTATTATACAGCCACAGTAGTCAAAACAGCCTGGTATTGGTACAACAACAGACACATAGACCAATGGAACAGAATTGAGAACCCAGACATAGATCCATCCACATATGAGCAGCTGATATTTGACAAAGGACCAGTGTCAATTAACTGGGGAAAAGATAGCCTTTTTAACAAATGGTGCTGGCATAACTGGATATCCATTTGCAAAAAAATGAAACAGGACCCATACCTCACACCATGCACAAAAACTAACTCCAAATGGATCAAAGACCTAAACATAAAGACTAAAACGATAAAGATCATGGAAGAAAAAATTGGGACAACCCTAGGAGCCCTAATACAAGGTATAAACAGAATACAAAACATTACCAAAAATGATGAAGAGAAACCCGATAACTGGGAGCTCCTAAAAATCAAACACCTATGCTCATCTAAAGACTTCACCAAAAGAGTAAAAAGACCACCTACAGATTGGGAAAGAATTTTCAGCTATGACATCTCCGACCAGCGCCTGATCTCTAAAATCTACATGATTCTGTCAAAACTCAACCACAAAAAGACAAACAACCCAATCAAGAAGTGGGCAAAGGATATGAACAGACATTTCACTAAAGAAGATATTCAGGCAGCCAACAGATACATGAGAAAATGCTCTCGATCATTAGCCATTAGAGAAATGCAAATGAAAACTACGATGAGATTCCATCTCACACCAGCAAGGCTGGCATTAATTCAAAAAACACAAAATAATAAATGTTGGAGAGGCTGCGGAGAGATTGGAACTCTCATACACTGCTGGTGGGAATGTCAAATGGTACAACCACTTTGGAAATCTATCTGGCATTATCTTAAACAGTTAGAAATAGAACTACCATACAACCCAGAAATCCCACTCCAGGAATATACCCTAGAGATACAAGAGCCTTCATACAAACAGATATATGCACACCCATGTTTATCGCAGCTCTGTTTACAATAGCAAGAAGTTGGAAGCAACCAAGGTGTCCATCAACGGATGAATGGGTAAATAAATTGTGGTATATTCACACAATGGAATACTACGCATCGATAAAGAACAGTGACGAATCTCTGAAACATTTCATAACATGGAGGAACCTGGAAGGCATTATGCTGAGCGAAATGAGTCAGAGGCAAAAGGACAAATATTGTATAAGACCACTATTATAAGATCTTGAGAAATATTACAAACTGAGAAGAACACATACTTCTGTGGTTATGAGGGGGGGAGGGAGGGAGGGAGAGGGTTTTTTATTGATTAATTAGTAGATAAGAACTGCTTTAGGTGAAGGGAAAGACAACACTCAATACATGGAAGGTCAGCTCAATTGGACTGGACCAAAAGCAAAGAAGTTTCCGGGATAAAATGAAGGCTTCAAAGGTCAGCGGAGCAAGCGCGGGGGTCTGGGGAACATGGTTTGCGGGGACTTCTAAGTCAATTGGCAAAATAATTCTATTATGAAATCATTCTGCATCCCACTTTGAAATGTGGCATCTGGGGTCTTAAATGCTAACAAGCGGCCACCTAAGATGCAGCAATTGGTCTCAACCCACCTGGAGCAAAGGAAAATGAAGAACACCAAGGCCACATGACAACTAAGAGCCCAAGAGACAGAAAGGGCCACATGAACCAGAGACCTACATCATCCTGAGACCAGAAGAAGTAGTTGGTGCCCGGCCACAATCGATGACTGCCCTGACAGGGAGCACAGCAGAGGACCCCTGAGGGAGCAGGAGATCAGTGGGATGCAGACCCCAAATTCTCATAAAAAGACCAAACTTAATGATCTGACTGAGACTGGAGGAATCCCGGCGGCCATGGTCCCCAGACCTTCTGTTGACACAGGACAGGAACCATCCCCGAAGACAACTCATCAGACATGAAAGGGACTGGTCAGCGGGTGGGAGAGAGACGCTGATGAAGAGTGAGCTAATTATATCATTGGGACACTTGAGATTGTGTTGGCAACTCTTGTCTGGAGGGGGGATGGGAGGATAGAGAGAGAGGGAAGCCGGCAAAATTGTCAAGAAAGGAGAGACTGAAAGGGCTGACTCAAGAGGGGGAGAGTAATTGGGAGTAGGGAGTGAGATGTATGTAAACTTATATGTGACAGACTGATTGGATTTGTAAACATTCACTTGAAGTTTAATAAAAGTTATTAAAAAAAAATATATTAAATCCATGTCCTGAAAGCAGTATATGATAGTTGGGTTAAAAATAAAAATATTGTTAAGACTCCTGGGTCAAATAAATTTAGATTTAATTCTATTAATGCCCCTTCTTAACTGTTTGAGTAAAGACAAGTCTTTAAACTGCTAAACCTCAACTTTCTCATCAATAACATGGATATTGGAAAAGGAGAAGACTTATACAGTTTTTGTAAGGGTAACATGAGTTAATTCATAGTAGGTGCTCAATAAATGTTATTATGTGTCATAAGCATACTTTGCATAGAGAATAGTATTAAAATCTGCCCATGGTTGTGCATTATACATTGAGAATATATACATTAAACATATTGTTGGACAACATTTCAATAAATACATAATTTGGTAAGTTTAAACTTAATGCTTCTATAGTGACAAATGGCTTTTCTAACTAACTGATTCTGAGGATAATAAAATTTACCTAATATATTAAAACATATTACTCCAATTAATCATCTGTAATTTTCCCTTAAATTTTACCAGGTCTTTTTGCTCAGAAGCTCAGATGGGTGCTCTGACCCATATGATCCAATTAGCAAGTTGCTTGTGATTCTTTTATACAATGGTTGCATGCCAACATTACATTAATCTATGCATAATTTTCGAGTAGCTGCTCCTTATTCATTCATTCACAGGAATCATTTTTAATGGTTACTAGGTAAGTGCTAATCTTTTTGGTAGGTCCTTGGGTCATCAATAAATAATACAGAGAAACTCAATGCTATTATACAGTTTACTCAAAGGACGGAGACAGACACCAAACAATAACAACAATAACAAAAAGGAAAATTACATAGTGTAGTATATTAAGACAATATGGATAACAAGATACATTGGGGTGAGATAAATATGTTATGTTTGGGAAGACAGCTAACATTTTACTTAGAGTAGTCAAGACTTGCTCACTAAGAAAATGGTGTTTGAGCAACTACAGAAGGAGTGAAAGTCAGCAGCTATCTGGTGGAAGAGTATTTCAGAAAGAGGAGACGAAAAGGTCCCGATGTGTATGCTTGCCTGTAGTATGCAAAAGGGAATAATAGAGGCCAGTGCGGTCTAAGTAAGGGTGAATGCAGTAGAATGTATAATCAGGAAAATGAGCAGATTGGGGTGGAGAGGGAATGGTAGAGCATGTAAAATGTCATTAAAAGATCTGTGGCTTTCATTCTGAAGGAAATGGGAAGCCATTGAAAGATTTTGAACAGAGATGTGGTAGGATAAGGTAAATGATAACTTTAGTATGTGGAGACTATCTAGAGAATGGAGCATTGGTGGTACAATGGTTAAGAGCTCGGCTGCTAACCAAACGGTTGGCAGTTCAAATCCATCAGCTGCTCCTTGGAAGCTCAATGGGGCAGCTCTACCCTATCCTTTAGGGTCACTATGAGTCAGAATCAACTGGAAGGCTAAATATTTATATAGAGAATGAATAGGCCAAGTTTAAAAACAAGGATTCAAGACAGAAAGCTGTTGCATAATACAGGCTGGAGTTGAAGGTGATGAGGCCCAGGGCTATAGCAGTGATGGTGACAAAAATATTCATAATCTGGCTATAGTTTGAAGATAGAGCCAACAATCATTTGCTGATAGACTGGATATGTGGTGAGAGAAAAGGAATCAAGATCATACCAAGATTTTTTGCCTGACAACCTGGAAGGGACATGAGACAGAGCATGCTACAACTTGCACGTACGGAAAAGGGAAAAAGATCAGGAATTCTTGTTATTATACTCCCAGTAGTTTTAGTTTTTCAGCTAGCTCTCTTTTTCTCTCTTTCATCCCTAACTTGTATTATCAGTGCCATCTCTGTCTCTTTAAGTAATCTTAAGATTTCTGTATAGGTAAAATATGTGCTGCTTTGGAAAAGATCATAATTTTTTGGTGAAATAGAACTTGACTTCCCACCGTGGTTCCAATTGTCCCTCTTATGTTTAAAACAAACAGCTTAACTTGAAGAAGGAAATATTTTGTTTCAATGTAAAAAAAGCCACATATCAGACCTATAAGAACTAAGATTTCAGATAAAAGCAATCTCTACAAGAATATGTTTTATACGGAGGATGCGTTGGATAACATGAAAATTGATTACTTTGAAGCCTATGATAATTTCTTCATATATTATTAAAAATAAGAAAAATTTGAAAACTCCTACCAGTAAATTTTTAGAACTTGTAAGTCTAAAACAAACAAAAAATCTCATCTATTACTCCAAATGCCATGTAATAAAGTATATTTGAACCAAATTTATTAAGCACAATTTGGAATCAAAGAAAATACTGGACTTTTGCCCTCTTTGACCTGGGATCATCAACCTATGTAATTCAGAGTAGAAAAGTGACCAGCCAGGGAGGTTGGCATGATTTGGAAGGAACTGGATTACTCTTCCAATTAGAGGCATATGCCAGAATGCTGCTGGGCCCAGTGCTAATGCTAGTCTCAGAATCAGGAGGGTGAAGTAGGATCTTCTCTCAGGTAAGAAAAGGGTGAGGAAGAGCTAGGGAATTGGGAAATATGGCTATTAACCACCGGGGAATGACCTCCTTTAGGTGTCTGTGGAAGATCAGAATGAAAACCTTCTCATCTAATGTCCTACGGAAAGTGTTGTCAGAAAGACGTGGATATTTTATCTTAAATTTTATTTTCTCTTTTTCAGTTTCTCCTTCTGGGAAAATAATTTTTCCATATACTCAGTCAGCTCAAACCATAAACTTAACAGTTGTTTTTAATCCTTCTTAATTCTAACATAGCATATATAATCATTACCAAATGATAAAAAAACAAGAAATAAACCCTTGCCACCAAATCAATTCCAACTTGTAGCAACCCTATAGGGTCCCTTTCATAAAAGCGATACTAAATTGTGATTACTTACTGAGTTTTTATATGTCAGGCAAGGTGTTAACAGCCTTATATCCACAATCTTATTTAATTATCTCAACAGCTCTACCATTATTATCCTCAAGACATTAAAGCTTATAGAATAAGCAATTTGCCCAAGAAGATAGATTTTAGAATATAGACAATCAAGTTATCTGACTTAATTGCATTATATAGCCTCCCCAAGGTGCCTTGCTTATATCACCTAAAATTTTATTGTCTTGGTCACTTTACTCCATTCCTATTGCCACAACTTAAATTCAGGCCACGTTCATATCTTTCTTAGATTAACACAGTGCTTTCATCAATTGCCTTCGTTCTCTATTCTTGCCTCAATCATCCATTTTACACACTACAACCACAAACACCTTTTAAAATCACAAATATAATCATGTTCATCCTTCTGTATTAAAATCTTTCATGTTATCCTATTTTCCTTCATCTTAATATAAAGGCATAAGGCCCTTTGGACAGGCATATGTCTAGTCCACAACCCTAGGCTTTACAATAACTTCCCAGGCCTGGTAGCTTATGTTTTTCAGTATACCCAGAACTAACCAGGGCGGCTGTTTTCCCTGAAAAAATAAAATTATACATAAATTTAAGGAAGAAAAATCTCTTAATAAAATCATAACTGCCAAGTAGAGTACTTTTTTCAGTCTCTGTATTTTCTACCAGTATTCAAATATATGTGGGAAGCAAAATTATAATGAGTATAGTTTCTAAAAGTATAGAATCTAAACATGAAGATTTTACTACATGGTATCAAGGGTAGTATCAACTGTTCATATTAGCCCGATGGGAACATCTATACTTGCCACAGGATCTGCTAATCCTACTTTCCTGAAAAAGCAAGATGTTGCTGAAGAATTTTCACTCTTTTGGCTTTCCATTTATGAACTCCATGCTGGCTGTCATAATTATGTTAGTGCTTCAATATCTAGATTAAAAAACAATACAATTTATTTGAGTTCATTTTTATAATTTACAATAATTTAATTCACCTGAACCTCTGATTTTCTCTTCAAATTACCAAGATTTGAATCTGACTTTTACTGAAATTCCTTAAACACTTATTCATAAGTTATTATTTGAAGTAGGTCACCTGTATTTTCTTAGGATCTCATTCTTTGCAAGGTCATTATTCATTAAATAAATAACTAAGTACTGAACAAAATTCTTTGTCCTTATGGAGTTTGCTTTCTGTTGGATGGAGAAAAACATTAAGCAATAACCCATACTCATAAGAAATGAATTTGTAAAGTCTGTCTAGACATCATAAGTGTAATGAAAATTCTTTTTTAAAAATAGAGAGTAGACTTAGGGGAATTTGGAGTATTGGGTGATTGTTATTTTAAATGGACCCAAAAATGGAGTGGTCAGGAAAAGCCTAATAGACAATGTGATACTTGAAGGGGTTAAAGAAGTTAACCATGTATCTGGGGGAGGAATATTTCAGGCAGAGGAAATAGAGGAAAATCCTTGTGGCAATTGTATATCTGATGGATGAGTTCAAGAAACAGAGGTGTGGGCAATGTGGCTAGGATGGAGAGAGTGAAGGAGCAGATAGTAGGAGAGAGGTAACGTTAGGCATGGGAAAGCCTTGTAGGCCATTGTGAGGACTTGGACTTTAACACTGAGTAAAATGGGAAGCCATTGCAGGGTTTTGAACAAAGGAACGAATTGTTCTGACTTACATTTCAAGTATCATTTTGACCACTGTGTTGAAAGCACAAATGAACCTTGAAAACATTATTCTGTGTGAAGTAAGTCAATCACAAAAGGACAAATATTTTGTGATCTCACTTATACAAAATACCTAGAATAAGCAAATGTATATATATACTTTTTTATAGAGATCAAAGTTTAATAGTGGTGTTTCCAGGGGCTGGAGGAAGTAAATGGGGATCATTGTTTAGGCAGCATTAAATTTCTTTTTACTGCAATGGAAAATTTGGCAACGATATTGATGAAGGTTGCACAGCATGGTTAATGTAATTGGTGTCACCGAATTGTGGACGGGGAAAATATTGAATTGGAAAATATGTTGTATATATATTTACAACAATAAAAAATAAGCCATGTAGGTGCAAGTGTGGAAGCAGAAGATCATTGAGGAGGCCTCTACTGTAATGCTAAGAAGAGATAATACAGCTGCTAAGACTTGGTTAGACTATACATGTATTTAAGGCAGTCAGTAGTTATTGCTGACGGGTTGAATGTAGACCAGGAGATAAAGAGAGAAGTCAAAGATCACTCCAAATGTTTTGCCTTGTGCACATGAAGGAATTGGTGAGTTGCCCATGAACTGAGGTGGGAAAAGTTTAGTTCAAGCTACTTTTGGGGGGCAAGTCTGGAGTTCAGGTTCAGAAAGTTAAGACTGGGCTATTAGTAAATGGCGAATAAGTAGTTAAATATATGACTCAGGAGATCAGGAGAGAGTTTTTTTGATTCATCAGAAAATACTGGTAACATTTTTAGACATGATATGAGAAGAAATCACCAAGAGAATGAGTGTAGCTAGAAGAGAAGAGATCCAAAAACTAAGCCCTGGAATATTCCAAAATTAAGAGGTTGGGGGAAAAAGAAACAATCAGAGATAGTGAGATTGAGAACAGGTAAGATGACAAATGTGAATTGACCCATTGATCTAGTTATGTGGGCATTATTAGTAACCCCAGCTAGAATATGGAATGATGTTTATGAATTATAAATTTCTTTTTAGGTACAATTAGTTTCAGGCATATGGAATCACTCTTATTTTCCCTCTAGTGCTACCCACATATTTCATAATAGTTTTCCAAAAAAAGAAAAACAAAAATGTGATAAATTTTGATGGAATATCTATACTACATTATATTTCAACTGAGGATCTAGCCACTAAGCATAAAGACACTTTCAATCCTCCCTTCTATCTAAATTGTATATTGTAGTCAATAGGATTTATTGTTTTGTGTACTATCTATCTTTAGTCTTCTCTGTTGCTTGTTGCCTCCTTCCTGGTGGCTGAAATTTGGATGTCCTGGTAGGAGCAGGTACCATGGACCATGATATAAAGATCACTAACAGAGAAATATAAGAAGGAAGGAGGAATACTAAGATGGATCCCTGGCACCATGACTCATAGCAGCCTTGCCATGTACCCAGATTTGTGCATAAGGAATAAAACGTCTTCTACATCATTTAAGTCATTGCTTTTTTTCTTTAATTGTTATTTTCTTCCTTCGCAGCTGATCAGAAAGTTAACTAATACAGGGGCCAAACCAAGAGCTGTTTCCTTTATACTATGGTGAAAGTAAAAGAAAAGGGATGGGGGGAAGAAATTATAGAAAGAAGAATCACATTAAGTATCAGTAAAGTGGACCATATATGCTGTTTAAATAAGTCGAGTAATTGGCTGATGGAAATAAAACAAATTTAAGTGGAAAAAAAAAAAAGCTGGGAATTTGGACTTAAAGCACAAGGTTTCATTTCAAGTGAACATCAAACGTCTCCTTGAAAACAATACTCAGAGAAGTTGCTGTAAATATGGGCATGTACGAATTCTTGTCAACATAGTCCCAGATCGAATGATCTAGTTTAATGTTTCTGAAAACATGTGTTCAAGATGGTACTCAAAAAAAGAATCTGAAGAGTTTTGTATCTTTTAATTACCCTTTGAGGGCAATATTTACATTAAGGGACTTGGGCTACAAGTCCTCCCGATTTACAATGAACTGGAGTTATGACAAACCCCATTTATGACCTTCTTTATATTTTTGTACATCTTATCATTAGTAATATATACTCCATACAATGTCACAGCTCATAATTTGCTGATGCTATCATTCTCAGATGTTCTTTCCCAGATGTTCAAAGATCAGATTTATAGAGATACTGATAATAAAAGGCAATAATAATGAAAATTAAAGAAAAAAAAAAGGTATTCAACTTAACGTTAGAATCGACTTAGAACAGAGTCAATGGAATGGAATCCTGTCTTAAGTAGGGGACTACCTGTATTATTATATTAAAATATTATTTGATTTTGCTTAACCAACATTTCTTAAGGACTCACTTTTTCTTGTTCATATAATTATTGATATCTAACACATGCCTTGGAAACAACTCAACAAAAGCTTTAGAAAAAGCTATTTTAATAGATAACCTCTATGCTCTAAGTTTTCTGAGTATTGTTTTTATTGATGCGGTAGCCAAAACAACTTTGCAAAAAATATAATAGCAAATAGTGGTTTGTATTCTGAATTCAATAACTATTGCTATCTAATTATCTCCAGTGTTTTTACTTTTCTAGCTTCCTTCTTTGTTAAATAATAATAACAGTAAGAATCGAAACATTTGCTTCCCTGCCTGGAAGATTCCTGACAACCTCTGTAAAAAAAAAAACTAATTCACTTCTAAGAAGAAAATCTATTTAATACATTTCAAAAAAAATCACCGACCAAGCAGTAAAATTACATTTCAACCATGATCAAACAAACGTAGCATAATCAATTGGTGTTAAAACATCTAAACACAATTATCCAAACACATAATTGAATCCAGAAAGTAGTCATTGAACTTAAAGCAAATGAGTTAACACCTTAATGGTTGTGCATTCATAGTGCACTCACAGATACGGGGCAAATTAGAGCAATTTTAAAAAGTAGATATTTACTGTTAAAAACTTTTAAATTATTTTTTAGGTCTTAGTTAAAGATACAGCTAGCTAACATTATGTAATGATTTATAAAGCCACAAATATTTCTTAGGTACATAACAATACTATAGAACTTTTTCTTAAGTTTACATTTATACTTCAAAAAGATGTTGAATAAAATATGTATGGAAGTAATTAATCATAAAAGCCCATTATACTGATTTTTATTACTTTATCTCTGAATTATAGCTATTTATATAGCAGGTCATGGAGCCCTGGCGGTGCAGTAGTTAAGAACTCCTCTGCTAACCGAAAGGTCGGTGGTTCGAACCCAGTAGTCCTTCCACAGGAGAAAGACGTGGCAATCTGCTTCCATAAAGATTTACAGCCTTGGAAACCATATGCAACAGTTCTACTCTGTCCTACAGGGTTGCTATGAGTCGGAATTGACTTGACGGCAATGGGTTTGGTTTTGGTTTGTATAGAGGGCCTAAATACTAGGAAAGAAATCTTTTAGTTACGAAGACAACAGCTCAATTAAGCTGCTTATTTGGCACAAATAAATTTAAATTTTTAAAATATTTATTTGGGCCTCTCTATTTTCAAAAACTTTTTCTGGCTACTGAGTATAATGATGGATAAGATATTGTATCTACCATGTTATATTTTCTTTAGCACAGTGCTTCTACTCTATCTCAATGTCATGTCATTCATAGATTTTTGTATTAAATGACTTAATAGCTCTGGAACACAATTAAACATCATATAAGATTGCTTTCATCAACATCACAGTAATCAGTACTATCACTCTTCATCATAATTTGTTGTTTTTCTATATTTATTTCTTCCCTTTACATCAAAAATAGAGTTATCTGTGTTTCAAACACAGTTCCTGGTATGTATGGCCATTTAAAAATGTTTAAAGGACCAATAATAACATAAAGATAGCTTACACAAATATAGGTGTAATTTTGGGTTGCAAAAATTATTTCCTGATTAGTTTTTGAAATACTAAAATATTAAAAATCTTATAGTTTTACATATGATATGTGATAATGGAATGTAGCAGATTTGTTTATAAACCAATGATTTAAAGAATAATCTATTTCTATTTCAATGTTTATGAAATAACCTGTGTGTTGAAGTTATAAGAATAATAGAAATTATTTTGTAGTGAAGAAAAATAGTCACAGCATAATCCACCACAATACTTCTTCATTAAACTGTGCTCATAAAGCTCATAACTCTAATTGAAATAAGGTGGCTGTAGATTATTAGTTAGACTGAGATGATATCATCAAGGGGGGGAAAATAGTTACCTACGTAATAAAGCTCAAGACAGGGACAACAAGACTAGGGGAGGTTGTGCGTCTAAGAGAATGAAACCAAGATGTATTCAGAAATATACTAGAACTTTTTTTAAGAGGTTTATGTCACAGATATATTACTTTTTTTTTTATTTTTATGGAGCAGCTGCTAGGCACTGAGAATGCAAATATAATTTAAAAAAACCACTAAATAAGGTCTAAATCTGGTGGAAGGGAAACATAATCACATATAATTTAACACCATATATGCAGTATTCTAATAAATTTGAGTGCAAAATTATTTCCAGCAAATAATGGAAGATGAATAAACTATTTTTACACAAATAACATGCATGTTTTTTGCCAACTGCACCCTCCCTCCCCTCAGATATTTTCTTAAGTACACTATGTATTTTTTTATTTTCCCCATAGCATGCTTACAAAAATACCTAGGAGGGGGTGGGAGGGTGCTGTTAGCAAAAAAAAAAAAAAAGTAGAACGTATTCGTTACTTGCATAAAAATAAGGAACACTGCCTGAGAAAGACAGTGAAAGTTTCAGCTGAGGACAGGATAATTAGATTGGATCTTGAAAATTGATTAGAAGCACAGCAGTCAGAGATGGAGGATGTCTTCTAAGCATTGGGAGCAGAATGTTCAAAATGTTGAGACAAAAGAGCACAAAACTCATCCCCAAACAGGTGCTCTTAAACTGGAAAATAACTAGGGCAGAGATGAGTTATTACATGTAGCATGTAATAGGAAAGATATTAGATGAAAGTATTAATCACTTAAAATTATGTAAGAGGCTTCAGATATTTGTTATAGAAAAATATCTGGCAGATGGATTGGGATGTGACGAAATTTGAGGAAAATGGTGTATGTAACATTATGTGAAGTAGGTTAGGAAAGAAGCAAAGATGAGGACTAGAAATGCCATCAATAAGTTTTGTGGCAAATTGTTTACTGCTTTCAAAAATAAGAGAAGGATAAACCTTGGTTACAGATCGTATAGGTCTTTTTTCAGTCAGTCAATTTTAATAAAGATTCACTGAATACCTCCTGTGTACCACACACTACAGATAGAGGGAAACAACAGGACTCTTTTCTAGGCACTCGTTCCATTACGAGAAAAATACACAATAGCAATATAAGGTGAAACATACTAAAATAGAGATATCTGTGAGATGCAATGGGAATACAGAAGAAAGAAATTCACTCAATGTTTACACCACTACTCTAAAAAAAAATCAAGATAAGAATTCTTATTTTTTTTTTTCTGTTGTTGAGAATATACACAGCAAAACATACACCAAGTTTTAACATGTACAATTCAGTGACGTTGATCACTTTCTTGTTGTTTCTTTTCTGAGTTGTTCCTTCCCCATTAATATAAACTTACCGTCCCCTAAAGATCCTATCTAATCTTTTAAGTTTTTATTTTAAAACCAACATATCTTTAAGGAAAGCCTTCTATGACCTCCATAAGCAGATTAAGTCCTTCTGTGCTATGGTTTTATAACATTGCTTACAATGAGCTTCACATTTATACATTGGAGTTGCATTTTGATCATTGCTTGTTTGATTATTATCATTAATGTCTGCTGTGACATCCAGAAGGCAGTGTGTTATAATAGAACTCATGACATCTGACTTCAAATAGACATTAATCCAGTGCTGGGATATTCAGTTATTAGTTGTGACTTTAAGAAAAATTGTTTATCCTCTCTCAACTTTACCATCTGAATAGATAAAATGGGTCCAATGTTAATATAATTTTCAACATGATGGTCATGATGAAGTAAGGTGTTGAATCTAAAGGGTTTGGTGCTTGGTTTTCAGGATACATCATAACTGTTATCTTCCCGTTAATCGTTGGTTGTCACAGAGGGCACTTTGGAGACGTGGGGTAACTGAGGAAGGATTTCAAAATCTGCCCCAAAAGAGGAGAGAATTGAGAGAGTAAGTTTCCAGCCCCCACCATTCTGTCTTGCCTTCCCCACTTCCCTCAGGAAAGCCTAGCCTTCATCTATTTTACTTATTTGTCACACCAATAAAATTTTGTTTTAAAAACTGAAAACTACTTATTTAAAAATTCCAGTTATTGTCATGGAAACCCTGGTGGTATAGTGGTTAAGAGTTATGGCTGCTAACCAAAGGGTCAGCAGTTCGAATCCACCAGGTGCTCCTTGGAAACCCTATGGGCCAGTTCTCTGTCCTCTAGGGTTGCTGTGAGTTGGAATCGACTCAACAGCAATGGGGTTTTTGGGTAGTTATTGTCATAAAACATCTTTTTTTTTCCTGTAATATCTTTACTATCCTTTGAAGTATTGAAATGTCACATATTACATTTTCTCTTTGCTTCTAAAAATAAAATGGTTTTCATTATAAGATACGTTCTAAATGTTTTATGTAATTGGTAATACGTTGGTAACAAGGTAATACGTATATCAAAAATATTCTGTCTTGACTGGGATAGCATGTGTAGGAATAACGCTTGCAAAAGCTCTGCTGAGGGTGTGCAAAAAAAGACTATAGATATATTTTGGTGGCTATATTTTTACTAAATCAGTCTTCTGGAACTTTTTATGACATAATGGTATTGAACACTTAACTCTACATGAACACAACACTTTAAAGTTGTTCCTACTTTTTTATAGAATTTGAAAATGTGGTATTCATTTAAAGGGAATAGATTTTATGGACTTTTAATTCTAATGTAGGTACGTTCAAAACATTTAAATGATTTGATAATTACATAAATTGTGTGTGTTACGTGAGTAAAACAGCCTTTTGTTCTTAAAGCTGACAGATGGTTTGGACCAATCTGGGCAACTGAATGATGGTTTGTGAAAATAACCTGAGTTTTTCAGCTTAACCACTTTAATGCACTGATTTTGAATCCTGTATGTTCCTTAGAATTATGAGATAATTTTTTTTAATACTGTGAATGTCAAACCTTACATAAGCCCATACATAATTAACTTTGAAATAAAATATAGACTTAAATGTAGTACCTAAAGTTATAAAATTCCTAAAAGAAAATATAGAAGAAAAATTTTGTGACCTTAGGGTAGGCAGTGTTTCTTAGATATAACACAAAAAGCATGGAACACACACACATAGGCACACAAAGTGGTAAGCTGGATTTCATCAAGTTTTTGTTTTTTTTTTTTCAATTGCTCTTCAAAAGACACCATCAAGAAAACAGAAAGGCGAGTCACAGACTGGGAGAAAGTATTCATAACACATACATCAAGTGAGGGACTGCTGTCAAAGATATATTAAGAATTCTTGTAACTCAAAAAAGATAAACAATAGTATTATTGAGGAAAGTTTCTGAACATACCCTTCATGAAATAAGAACTATAAATAGCAAATAAAATCATTAAAAGCTGCTCGACATCAGTAGTAACTAGGTAAATGAAAATTAAAACCACAGTGTGATACCACTTCAAATATACTTAGGTTTGGCGAGACTATGGAAGAATTGGAACTCTCTAAATCTGTTAACTCAGTGTGTGGTACAATTTAAATGGTTTTGCATTTATTAACTCATTCAATCCACATCATGAACCAGGAACCGTTAGGTCAAGTTTAAACACAATTATCTCCATTTTGGAGAATTGTATTTGAGAAAACTGAGGCATAAAAAGAATAACTTGCTGAAGGGTAATAGCTTATAAGTAACAGGGAAAAAGTTTCCAGGAATCAACTACAGGCAGTTAGTACCAGATGCATTTTTTATTTTTACCACCGTGTTCTACTGCCTTTTCATGTAGATTTTAAGTGTGATAACGGTGATAGAAATGAATAATCAGGTTTGTATCTAAATGGTTCAGCTCAACTATTTGTCTTCGTCTAAATAAACAAACAAAAAAATCCGTTGCAGTCGAGTCGATTCCAAATCAGAGCAACCCTACGGGACAGAGTAGAACTGCCCCCTAGGGTCTCCTTGGAAACCCTAAGAGCGCCTTGTGGATTTGAACTGCTGACCTTTTGGTTAGCAACCTTAGCTCTTAACCACTACTCCACTAGGGTTTCCAGTCTATGTCTAGATGACTGCAAAAAATGATTCCAATTTTTAAATTTATTTGGTACTTGTTTTCGTCAACCCCTTTAAAGCAGTGAGGATTGGAGGTCTTTGTTCCTTTATTTATTTTCCAGCATAGATCAATAACAATATCCAATTGTTTCAAATGCTCTAAGATTTTATGTTCTGGAGTGTGCGTGTGTGTGCTTGTGTGTGTGTGTGTGTGTGTGTTTTCTCTTCACTGCTCTAGGCTTAAAAATTAAAGACAGCATGATCCCAATTGTTTGAGGTCATGAAAGAAAAAGAACTAGCTTGTTTCAAATGATTGTTCAAGTGACAGACAGGCATAGCCTACATCACTGAACTAGTGCCTTTGCTGCTTGTAAGTTGAACCACAATTTACTTAAGTTAATTTAAGGTGTGAAAATAAGCCAAACATATTATGGAATTTCACTCTACCTTCACTTTCATTTTAAATGATAAATAAGTTGACTTTATACAGGCACAGCCATAATTGAGCTAAAATAATATTTTGAGTCTTTATTAGATCACACCCATTGCTGTACAGTCGATTCTGACTTAACAGTGACCCTACAGGAGAGAATAGAACTGCCCCATAGGGTTTCCAAGGAGCGGTTGGTGGATTCAAACTGCTGACCTTTTTGGTTAGCAACTGAGCTCTAACCACTGCACTACCAGGGCTCTTCTGTTAGCTGTTATTGCTATGAGGTGCCTTTGAGTCGGTTGCAACTCATAGCAACCCTATGTATGACAGAATGGAATGCTTCCCAGTTCTGCGCCATCCTCACAGTTGTTGCTATGTTTTAGCCCATTGTTGCAGCTACTGTGTCAATCCATCTTGATGAGGGTCTTCGTCTTTTTGGCTGACCCTCTAGATTACCAGGCATGATGTCCTTCTCCAGGTACTGGGCCCTCCTGATAACAAGTCCAAAGTATGTGAGACAAAGTCTCACCATCCTCAATTCCAAGGAACTTTCTCTCTATATCTATCTATAAAAGTACATACCTACAGTCTACATCTATGTCTACACCTACATCTATCTATTCATCTATCCTATCTGTCTATAAAACCTTAAAAAGGAGCCCTGGTAGCACAATAGTTAAGCACTCATTTGCTAACCGCAAGATTGGCAGTTTAAATCCACTCAGTAACTCCAGCAGGAGAAAGACCTGATGATCTCCTTTCCTAAAGAACAAAACCAAAAGAACCAAACTGGCTGCCGTCGAGTCAATTCTGAATCATAGTGGCCATATGAGACAGGATAGAACTGCCCTACAGGGTTTCCAAGTTGCACCTGGTGGATTTGGACCATTGACCTTTTCGTTAGCAGCCATAGTTCTTAATCACTGCTTCACCAGGGCTCCAAACAGCCTAGAAAACCCTACCAGGATGGCTCTATTCTGTCACATAGGATCACTATAAGTCACCATGCAGAACAATAACACCACATTAAAATAAAAACAATAATAAAATCTTGGTGTTTTATTGGCCTATCTGGGAGATGACCATCAGACAAGTTCCTTACTCTGTTTCATATATATATATGTTCTTTTCTTTTCTTTTCTTTAGTTTTCTTTCCTCCCTTTATAAAAGACAGGAAGGCTAGAGGGGACTGGAGTTGGCTATCTTCTTCCCCCTGGTAGATGTGGCTCTGGTAGTTTCCCTTGGAGTGTTGGCCTTTTTTAGAGAACTTAAGGAATATTTCACCACTCTTTCTGCCCCAAACCGGAGGATACTTTCTCAGATCTTCTCCTTGAGAACCTAGTGGGTCTCCTGGAGATAAAATCCAGGAAAGTGTAGACTGCAAGGCTGGACCCTCAAGAGTTTCTCACTCTCAAACTAGCCCACCCTCGGACTCCAGCTAGATTTCTTTGTTACAGCAGGATTCTTCTCCAAGAAACTTTGTTTTTTGTTCTCAAGACCTTCAACTGTTTGGATGAAGCCCACCCACATTTTGAGGGCAATCTCCTTTACTCATAATCAGCTGATTGTAAGTGCTAATCAAATCTACAAAATACTTTCACAGCAGAATATAGACTAGCATTTGATCAAACAACTGGGCAATATAGCCTCGCCAGGGTGACACATAAAATTAACCATCACACTCATATACATTGCCATATTTTAAAGAGATGCCCAGTCATTTCCACAAATCCCCCCCAAAAAAAAACAAACCCATTGCCATCCAGTCATTTCAATAAAGAAATTATAGTACTTCAACAAATTGTTTTGGAAAACTGGTTGACCATGTACGAAAAGATAAACCTTGATCCATATCTTATTCCACATGGAAATGTCAGTTCATAATGTATCACATACTTAAATTTAAAACCAATAGTCATAAAATTTTCAGAAGAATCTAAGGAGAGCATATTTGTGATCTTTATTTAAGGCAATATTTGCTTTTGTTTTTTATAATTGATACCAGAAGCATAAGCCATATGGAAAATATTACAAATTTAACTTCACGAAAATTAAAACCTTCTGGTTTATGAAAGATCCTTAACAGTAAGACAAGTCACTGACTTGGAGAAATATTTGAAAAATGTATCTGATAAAAGATATGGATAATACACTAAAAAATTACTAAGATAAATACACAAAAATGGGAAATGCTATGAACACATTATTTCACCAAAAGTAAGGAGGTGAGGATAAATCAGCACATGAAGAGATGCTCAACGTCGTTAATCATTAGTGAATAAAAATTCCCACTTGAGATACCCACTCAACCAAACACCAAACCAGTTGAGTTGTCGTCCAGTCAATTCAGACTCAAAGCAACTCTATAGGACAGAGTAGAACTGCCCCCTAGGGTTTCCAAGGAGGGGCTGGTGGATTCAAGCTGCCGGTCTTTTTGATTAGCGGCCAGGCTCTTCATGACTGTGCTACCAGGGCTCCTCACTACATACCTTTAAAAATAAAATGACATTACTCAGTATTGACAAGGATGCAGAGCAAATATAACTCTAATAATTTTTTGATAGGTGTTGCACATGTTACTATGGAAAAAAATATTTTATTGTGTTGTAGGTGAAAATTTACAGCATACATTCAGAAACCCTGGTGAGGTACTGCTACAGCTGCTAACCAAAAGGTCGGCAGTTCAAATCTACCAGGTGCTCCTTGGAAACTCTATGGGGCAGTTCTACTCTGTACTGTAGGGTTACAGTGAGTCGGAATTGACCCCACAGCAGTGGGTTTGGTCTTGGTTTTTAGTTTCTCATTCAAAAATTTACACAGAAATTGTTTTGTGACATTGGTTCCAATCCCTGCAATATGTCAACAATCTTCCCTCTTTTGCTTTATACCCAGGGTTTCCTGTGTCCATTCTTCTGGTTTTCCTGTCCCTTCCTACCTTCTTGTCTTTGATTTTGTGCAGGTGTTACCCATTAGGTCTTCTATACTTGATTGAACTAAGAAGCATGTTCCTCAAGTGTGTTATTGTATTTTCTATAGGCCTGTCTAATCTTGGCTGAAAGGACTTCGGGAGTGTCTTCCATTCTGAGTTAGTAGGGTGTCCAGGGGCCATAGTCCTGGGGGTTCCTCCAGTCTTCTATGGAAAATATTTTTAATATAGGATACATTGAAACACATAATTATTTCTTGTTGTTGTTAGGTGCCCTTGAGTTGTTTTTGACTTACAAAGACCCCATGTAACAGAGCAAAGCTCTCCCATAGGGTTTTCCTAAGCTGTAAGCTTTATAGAAGCAGATTGCCAGGTCTTTGTCCCTTGGAGCTGTTGTTTGGGTTTGAACAGTCAACATTTTGGTGAGCGGCCGAGTGCTTAATCTTTGTGCTACCAGGGCTCCTTATATTTACTCTTAGACCCAGCAGTCTCCCTACTACTTTTCCAAAAAGAATGCAAACTTTCATTTCCAAAAACACCTCTAGGTGAATACATACTTAATCAGTAAGAGGTGATATATAATACATTTCCTTTCTTGTATTCTTCACTTGTCCTTTTAATAATTTAATATGTTTGACTGTTCTCCCTAGATATCATTTATAAATTACATAAGAGAAGGGAACATGCCTCCTCAACTTTTGAGAAATAGAATTTTCTTACCATTGTCTTCAGTGATATATTTTAGGCTAGTGGCTCGGCTGGTTGTTGGTAGTTGAGGTCAGAAATATCTTCAGATGTTAGAAATAACAGAAAATTCAGTTCACAATAAATCAGAAACTGTAGTTTTTTAATCTTACAAGAATTCCTGAGGCAGACTAACCAGATAGATCCTTATCATTTAAGGCAGTGGTGCTATTTCGCTTGATAAGTGATGCTGTGCATGGCGGCGCTTGAAATGACAGGATATTAATAGTACATTTTCTTGCATCATAAATTATATTACAAGATTTGTGGGCAATATTTTGAATTTCTAGGTTCCTTACACTAGTATTTTAACTTTTAAAATTATTTTATGTTAATATAAATCAAGGGGGTATTAGGAATAAAATGCAACAGTTACCTGAATTTTTAAGCTTGTTATAGGATTCAAAGAATTCTCAGTTTATAGGAAGACATTGATTGCCTGCTCCAATCCATTTCTTAGGAATCTGTGACAGAGTATAAGTATGCTTCCTTTTATAGTCCAGAGAATCATCATATCCCAATATTTTATATATATATATGTACATACATAAATATATACATACATCAATATTGTAGAAGTTCTAAGCCAAAAAAAGAATTCGAAGAATCTAGTTTACTTTTACATTAACTCATGAGCCTGACAGAAGTAAAGGACATTTCTGAAGTCACTAAAAAATGTGGTGGAGCTAGCTTGAAGTATCCAGCCAGAAGTTTATGATAGTTTGGTTGCTACATTAAACCATTGCTTCAGCAATGTCCCTCATGATCATCTATGTGAGGAGCTCGATAAAATTAAGCCTGATAGTTCAGAAAAATAACATTTTAAGATTACTTCCCAAAGTCAATGAATCTACTTTTATTTAGCATGACTATCTTAGGTTTTTTATCTTGACATGATCAAGGTGTCTAAATATAAGTTGCATAAAAATGGAATTTTATTATTGATGGAATTTTTTTTATTTTTGTTGTTGTTAGTTGCTGTTGAAACAATTCCAACTTATGAAAACCACAGGGTTCCTGAATTCTTGCCATCAAAAGATTATTGCCAAGTAGTCTTCATTTTAAGACAAAAAAGTAATAACTTGTTTTTATTCTGCTCGCATCCTATAATTTACTAAAGCTCACAGTAGGGATCATTCATAATGACAAATCATTAGCATTCTACAAGCCTAATATTACATACTTTAGCAATGACAAAAATCAAAGGTAAATAGAAATGGGTAAAACAGCAGTTATGGGATTATGCTGGAAAATAAAGTATAACAGTTCACATTCAAGTTTAATATACTATACCTACGCACTTATCAGCTATTCTCATTATCCAACATTTCACATTTAGGACAATTGTAAAAAAAATCTACTACCTGATTATTTTTGTGCATTAACAACGTACGTCTGGCAGTAATGAATTCCAAGGTGTGAGGCGAGAGTAACACTGGCTGTGATGATTAAGGTTATGTGTCAGTTTGGCTGGGCCATGATTTTCAGTGGTTTGGCAGTTGTGTAATGATGTAGTTATCCTCCATTTTGTGACCTGATGTGGTCATCTTCCATTTTCAGATAATGCCAATTTTTGTACAACAACCTGGTCTTTGGAACCTAATCATGTTGATAAGTGAGAAGTGGATGTATATTGTAAACCTACAATTTATTTTCATTACTTCTTATGGTTTATTTAATGTAATATAGTGAATAATCCAACAAGTAACTTTCTATTTAACTTCAAATATTCGATTAGTAAAGACTTTGTATAGGTAATTTAGCTATGTTTAAGAGAATGTTAAAATATCAATTTAGTTTACATTTCTCTTCTTTTGAAAGACCTGCTTTCTTGCATTTGCTAATCTATTTAATGGGAAATAATAAAACTCAATAAATATAAAGCATTTATAATGATAGGTCTCAGAAAGTGCTTTTACCACAAGATAAAGAAAAAACAAAGAATATGACAATTCCAAAAGTAGGAGCATTGAAACCAATTTTTATGCAAATGTGTGTGTGTGCCTGTGTGTGTGTGTGTGTGTGTGTGTGTAGGCAAAGCATTAAAACAGCAAAATGAAAGATTTTCTTATTGAAGCTATGCTGCATTTGGAATGTGAAAATATACTTAAGGGAAATCTTAAAATATCATAAGAACAAATGTAAACATAATAAAAACAGGATAGATTCCTTGCTTTATTTTTCTTAACATGTAAACTTAAAGTTGCTTCCAGTGAGAATCCTATATTTAATGAATAAGTAAATGTCATATAATTTAGCTGTCATTTTTATTTTTTAAATAGATCTTGTTGTCCACTGACTTCCATACATTATTGACCATATGAAATGCTTTGAAACTTTCTTTTTAGGTTAGTATTTTTCAGCAATATCCTGATTTCAGAATCTTTCTTATTATCTGCTACTATGTATATTCCTAAGTATATTAGAGTTTTTTTTTCCCCCTTATGGCTGATAATGTCTTTACTCATAACAGAAATTCCAAGAAATTTACTCTTCTTTTCATCTTTGATTTTGGATATTTATAATGGTTAATATTCTTTGTTTGTGTCAGTGTTCCCCAGAGCTGGTGATGGACAGTCTAAATTATAATTTTCATGTGGGTACAGTTAACCCTAACTCTGGCTGATGTGCCAAGTATGCACAAAAAACCATAAGGAATCAGTTAATTGGAATGAGGAAGATATGTTTCAGCATCTACAGATAAGGATGCAGGACATGAGATTATTAGCGTCC
Organism: Loxodonta africana; assembly: GCF_030014295.1. Taxonomy (NCBI): domain Eukaryota; kingdom Metazoa; phylum Chordata; class Mammalia; order Proboscidea; family Elephantidae; genus Loxodonta; species Loxodonta africana. Next base: position 47,953,194 of record NC_087358.1, read on the forward strand.
CCACAAAGGTATTGAATATGAGAGGATATCTCTTACTGAAATCATGAAAAGAGTCAGTAATGCAGGGGGAATCATGGTTCCATGGTCTAGTGTGCACCCAAGTGGTATCCCTGAAGTGCCAGATGCCAAACTTATGCAAGTCATTTCTAGTTTCTGACTCTTCTCTTCAAATTCTATGAAATAGTGGCTGAATTGAGTCAAGAATTCTGTGAGAATGGGTACGTGCTTGGAAGGAACAGCACATACAGGCACATACAGGCAACAGGTCAGCCAGCAAGGACTGGTGAATAGGGAGATGGGACACAATCCACCCCAACCTGCCAAACACATTATCTTGTTTAATCTTTAAAGCAGCCCTGTAAAATGTATTATGTATATCTTAAATTAAAAAAATTGAAGTTAAATAGCTTGCCTGACCACCACCTGTTTGTCAGTTTGTTGCACTATGGTGTCTTACATGTTGCTAAGATGCTGGAAGCTCTGCCACTGGTATTTCAAATACAAGCAGGGTCACCCAGGGTGGACAAGTTTTGTCAGAACTTCCAGACTAAGATAGAATAGGAAAAAAAGCCCTGGCAATTTACTTCCAAAAATCAGCCTATGAAAACCTTATGGATCACAACAGAATATTGTCCAGTAGTGCTGGAAGATGAGCTCCCTGTGTTGGCAGGCACTACAATAGCCCCAACAATGTTGGTATCCACAATTGTGAAAATGGTACAAACCAGGCAACATTGTATTCTGTTGTCCATGGGGTCATCATGGGTTAGAGCTGACTCAAAGGCAACTAATGACAAAAACTTGATGGAAGTCATCAAGTGGCCCAGTTGGTTTACTGGGAGGGGTGTATTTGATCTCAGATATAATTGCCTAAAAGTGAATTGTTTTTATAAATTGAAGTTATAGATTCTATAAAAGATATTGTCAGGCTGGATTTATATATGCTATGATATTTTTTGTTTTGGAGGTCCCATATTATTGTACATGTTGTACTATTCCAAATGTCCTGACAAAGTCATCTATTTAGGCCACTGAGTTAGGATTGCATAATCAGTCATATTTCTGGGGAAATTTAGGGTTTAAGAAAAAAAAAAAGAAAAGAATCATTGCATGTCAGAAATATATTAGATTTTCCTTTTTTTAAGAGTCAAATTGTATACCTGTAATTCTTTTGTGTGTGTATGTGTGTGTTTTCTTTCTTTTTTTATTGTACTTTAGATGAAGGTTTACAGATCAAACTAGTTTCTCATTAAACAGTACATATATTGTTTTATGACATTGGTTAACAACCCCACGACATGCCAACACTCTCCCTTCTCGACCTTGGGTTCCCTTTTCTCAGCTTTACTGTCTCCTCCTGCCTTCTAGTCCTTGCCCCTGGGCTGGTGTGCCCCTTTAGTCTTGTTTTGTTTTATGGGCCTGTCTAATCTTCAGCTGATGGGTAAACCTCAGCAGTGACTTCATTACTGAGCTAAAAGGGTGTCTGGGGGCCGTACTCTTGGAGTTTCTCCAGTCTCTGTCAGACTAGTAAGTCTGACCCTTTTTTGTGAGTTAGAATTTTGTTCTATGTTTTTCTCCAGCTTTGTCTGGAGCCCTCTACTGTGATCCCTGTCAGAGCAGTTGGTGGTAGTAGCCAGGTACCATCTAGTTGTACTGGACTTAACCTGCTGGAGGTTGTTGTAGGTGCAGTCGATTAGTTCTTTGGACTAATCTTTCCCTTGTATCTTTAGTTTTCTTCATTCTCCCTTGCTTCCAAAGGGGCAAGACCAGTGTTTTATCTTAGATGGCCACTCATAGGCTTTGAAATTGCCAGACACTACTTACCAAAGTAAGATGTAGAACATTTTCTTTATAAACTATGTTATGCCAATTGAGTTAGATGTTTCCTGAGACCATGTATACTCCAATTCTAGCTGATTTATTTTAATTTAAAACATAGCCTTCTTACACCAGTAGGAGGTGCATTTACTGGGTGGTGCAAAAGGTTAAATGCTCAGCTGCTAACCGAAAGATTGGTTCAGGTACACCCACAGGAGACACAAAAGAAAGGTCTGGATATTTACTTCCAAAAAAACCAGTCATTGAAAACCCTATCAAGCACAGTTCTACTCTGACATCCATGGAGTCACACGTGGGGTGGCCATGTGTAAAAATAGACTGAACAGCAACTGGAGTTTTTTGTTTGTTTTTTAATCTTAGATAAACTGGCAAAGGTGCCAAATAAGGGATGGTTTTTATGCTCAACTACTAACCTAATGGATGTCAGTTGGAACTCACCCAATCGTGCCACTGAAGAAAGACCTGGTAATCTGCTTTTGGAAAGATTATAGCCAAGAAAACTCTATACAGCACAGTTCTACTACGTAACACATGGGATCACCATGAATCAGAATTGACTTGAAGGCAACAGATTTGCTTTTGATTTACTCTGTATTATGTAGAGATAACAAACAAACAAACAAACAAAAAACAGTGGGTCATCAAGTGGCAAACAATAGTGACTGTTTTTCACTGAGTGAATGTATTCCCTGTTAGAAAAAGTAGAACGTGATGACAATTTTAGAGAGGCAAAAACCCATCTTGAGATATACTTATTTGTTCTATGTTTATTTTGAAGAAAAGAAACAATATTGAAAGAATTTCATGATAAAGATTTGAGAAAATATGTGAAAACAGAGAAGGGGGCTGTTTGGAATAAACAGAATACTCATGATTCAAGCTGCTATTTGTAAAATCAAGAAAAAGGAAATTAGAGAATCTAAAAATAGGAGTTGGGGAAGGAGAAAATAAAAACACTAAATAGTAGGTGAAAGAATTAGATGTTTATTAATTAACATCAGTAACATTTAAGAGAATTATGTGGATTTTGTTGTAATAACACAAAGAGTATTTGAATAAGTTTAGAAAAACTGGAAATATACATACTGGTAGACTGCTGTATTTTCCCATACATATGTTTACGTGTCCAAAAATAGATGTAATAAAAATACATGGAGGATCAAATAAATGCTATTTCTCATGTCTCAGCAATAAATTGAACCTCTAGATGTTGGCTGAGTGAATAAAGATTGTGAGGAAAGGAGTAAGAATAAAGACATATTCTCAAGAAACAGGCAAAAATCCTGGTCCCTTCATATTTCGTACGAATAAGATAATTCCTGGGATAATTTTAACACTTTTGATGAATACAAGTTTAGTCCAATTTAATACAAGTGTCTTTAATTTAGTACAAGAGTCTTTCTGGTGTTCTGGAAAAGGCACATTTCCAAAGTTTCACATTTGCAATATTGAGTTTATTTCAATGGCGCTGACATAAATGCACTTCAGGGCACTCAGACAGAAAGTAAGAGCTCCAGGCATGCATGCCCAGAGGCAAAGATGTATCATATTCTGCCACGATTTACTTTTCATTGCCAGATCACTTTTAGAGACCAGCTTTGGAGGTAAAGTTTCTTTTAACCGCCGGGGTATACAAACCTGCAGAAGTCCTTTAATCTAAACTCTAGAAGTCTAAGATTTCTGTAGTATATTTGACACCAGAGATAATGTCGGGCTTTCTGGGTAAAAATGGGGGCATTTCTGAAATCTTAAAAGTTTATCTTGGACCTAGCCTCAATCTAAATTTGAGACACCCTGTGGAAGATGTCTGTAGTTCTGAATTTTCTAAATGTGTGCATGTATTTCTCTAAAATCCATAGTAACTTACTTCAAAGAAAAGCCTTAACCTGGAATATACTAATTATTCTTTTAAATGAGGCGTCACAGAGGGGATGAGTTCCTCTAACTTTGAGAACATGACGAGCCAGCATTTCTTATTTCTTTGAGAGTATATTGGGCATTTTAAACTTCTGTTAAATCAGCTCAAAGGTTGATTAGCTGAAGTGTTTTAAACAGCTGGAATAATTAATATTCTTCGGATGCCCCTTGGATGGTCACATTTTTTCACTAAGAATGGATGCCTGAGTAGTACAATTAGTAGAACAAAGATATACAAATGTTCATAAAGCCCTCAAATGAGTTCGCTGTTGGCCGTATGCCTAAATTTGTGTCTCTGCTGAGCTAAGACAATTTTCGGAAAACATGAGGTATGGGCTAAAAAAGAAAAAGCTGATGATACCATAAAGTAGGTTCGAAGTTACTAGATGCTTCCCAGAGATCTGGTTTAGGTCTTAATGTTTCCTCTTATAGTGAAAATAACTGAGCTCTGATGTACCAATACCTTGTAATGAGGGCACAGTATTTAGTTTTTCAAACACCTCAAACAGTAATCTTACTGCAACTTATGTCTATATAACTAGAAGGAGTGTGAGAGGAATAACACTCATAATGTTAAACAAAATAGAACTTAAGAAATTATGGAATACTTTTTTTTTTTTTTGCTTCGTAGCAATACTTAGTTTTCTCTAAGACACATTACAAATATACTCAGAAACATCTCATAGGAGAAATTATTTAATACAAATCTTATTTTTTTAAAAAACAGGTTATCCTCATAACAGGAACTTACAGTCTACTACCTTTATTCATGGAGTCCCTGGGTGGCACAAATCATAAGTGCTAGAGTATTAAACAAAAGATTGGCCCTGTTGCCTCTGAAAACCACCCAGATTTACCCTGGAAGAAAGGCCTGGCAATCTGCTTCTGAAAGGTCACGGCCTTCAAAACCTTGTGGAGCAGTTCTACTCTGCACACATAGGGTAGCTGTGAGTCAGAATTGACTAGACAGCAACGGGTTACTTCCATCTGTCTCCGACCTTTATTTTCTATTAGTGTATTTATCAAAGTCTTTCCAGAGGGTTCTAAATGCATAGTGTCTTGAAAGAGAAGGAGATCTTCAGTGGAAATGCCTTGCTTTAAGCCTGGCTCCAACATTTACTGCTTCTATTTAGACAGAGCCACTTACATGTTTCCTCATGTGTACAATGAGGCAATGGGATCATAACAATACTAAACACAGAAAAAGGATGATACGGGTATGGGGAAAACAAAACAAAACACACATGCACATCAATGAAATATAAGGCTTACACACCCAAATAGTAGCCGTTGTAGTTTTTAATCGCCCAATACCATCACCAACAAACACAATAAAATGATTGGTTCTGTTCATTTTCAGTAATCATCCCTTCTATACATGCGCACACACACACACACCTAAAAACTGTAAAGGCAATTATTTGGTTTATTAAAATGGAAAAGCCACAAATCTGTGATGATTGAGTGATGACTCACTTTTCTGCTGCAGGTTAACGTGGCTTTGTTGCTTTCACATTTCGGGTTTGTTATGTTCTTAGGTTTAAACCTCCTATCTTCTGTCTTGTGAGTGTTTACACTGACATTTTATTACCTCTTAACCCTTTTTTTTTTCACCAGAAAATAAATGCAGTTATATATACTTTTAAATATCTTTTAAACAACAATTCCTTTTTCTTGCTTATATCAGAAAAAAAACAAAAAATGAAACAACAACAACAAAAAAAAAACAACAACTAAGCCTCGTTTGTTTGCTTGGTCATTTAATTAGACATCCAGGTTGCCCCAGAGATGGTAAAGAGAAATCATCTTTCCTTTTATTCTCTAAGAGTATTCAGAGGGAACCTCAATTGTTCAACCTGCCTCCATGAGGCTGATCCCCTAGGGACTCATAAGGAAAGAAGGAAAAAAAAAAAAAATCCATTAGATAAAGCATTAAATTTTATTTTGGTGGACAACCTTGGTCTTTTTAACATTTTGGTAATGTTACCATGAAATCATGAGGGAGAGCATGCAAATGTCTCCTGTAAAGTGGGATTCATGGTTACCTTTTAATCAACTCGATGGCACTGGGTTTTATAATAGTGCAATTGTAAAACTACAGTAACATCATCTGCATTATAAAAGTGTAAGCTGAATTGGAAGCTTGGGATGGAAACTTCATTCAAACATTATGAAATGTTAATGTTAGCAAGGAAAAACTAAATCCTGTCATGATTTTCTAACACTTTTTAAATGTAAGTGACAAGAGTGAATGCCGTTAACAAATATGATTTTAAATGTTACTTTAACCAGCTTTGTCATTTATGAAAGCAAAGTGAACAGAAAAAACTCCACTGGATTATAGACCAGAAAGATCATAGAATGTAGCTTCATTAATTGAGCACATATGCAAGTCTTCTGGAAAGAAATCCCAGTAGCGCAGATAATCTTTTCTAAGGAAACTCAAATTCAAAGCATTTATAAGAAGCTTATGTAAAAGTAATTTTACTTTTTTTATGATTTACAGTGAGTAAAAGGAATTTTCTTCCCTTAGCCTTGACAATATAAAATTGATGTATATTTCCCTCTTACCAGGATCACCACTATGAACCTATCATCCTCAAGTGGAAATGTCAAAGGTTTCCACAGAAAAGACTTATACAACTAATTTTGCAAAAAGTCAGAGAACATTTAATTTCATTCTTCTTAAACTTCAAATTTCAGGAACTTAAAAACATGAATAACCTCTCTCTCTCTTTCTCACTATCTACCATCTTAATCCTGAACAAAATGAACAGATCATTAGTCATTTTGTAAAAATGAACTTATCCTGAGAAAGCCATTTATATTCTTCTTAGTAACTCCATAGATATAAAAAAGAAAGAAGATGCCTTTCTTATTAGTTGAATTAACTACTTCAGGTCAGTAGGCAAGTGCTTGCTAACTGAAACAATTTTATTACATAAAAGCAATACACATCTTTATTGTTTTCTCCTCTACAGTCATACAAAAGTAAAATTTCGCTGAAAATAATCAAAAGTGGTTACAGCAGTACATCGGCAGGGAACTGCCAGAAATTCAAGCCGGATTCAGAAGATGATGTGGAACAAGGGATGTCATTGCTGATGTCAGATGGATCCTGGCTGAAAGCAGGGAACACCAGAAAGATGTTTACCTGTGTTTTATTGACTATGCAAAGGCATTCAATTGTGAGAATCATTACAAATTATGGATAATATTGTAAAGAATGGGAATTCCAGAACACTTAATTGTTCTCATGAGGAACCTGTGTACATAGATGGAGATGCAGTCATTCATATAGAACAAGGGAATATTGTGCAGTTTAAAATCAGAAGAGGTGTGTATTCTTTAACCATACTTATTCAACCTGTATGTTGAGCAAAATAACCTGAGAAGCTGGACTATATGATGAAAAGTGGGGCATGAGGATTGGAAGAAGACTCTTTAACAACCTGTGATATGCAGATGACACAACTTTACTTGCCTGAAGTGAAGAGGACTTGAAGCACTAACTGATGAAGATCAAAGACTACAACCTTCTGTAAGATTACACTTCAACATAAAGAAAACAAAAATCCTCACAGCTGAATCAATAAGCAACATCATGATAAATGGAGAATATACTGAAGCTGTCAAGGATTTCATTTTACTTGGATCCACAATCAACACCCACAGAAGCAGCAATCGAGAAATCAAATGACGTACTGTTCTGGGCAATTCTGCTGCAAAAAACCTCTTTAAAGTGTTAAAAAACAAAGACGTCACTTTGAAGACAAACGTGTGCCTGAATCAAGCCATGGAATTTTCAATCACCTCATAAGTGTGGGAAACCTGGGCAATGAATAAGAAATACCAAAGAAGAATTGATGCCTTTGAATTATGGTATTGGTGATATACCATGGATTACTCGAGCAAGCAAAACTGCCTGGAAAAAGTACATCCAGAATGCTCCATAGAAATGAGGATGGCAAGACTTCCTCTCATGCACTTTGGATATGTTATCAAGAGGGAGGAGTCCCTGCAGAAGAACATCGTACTTGGTAAAGCAGAGGAAGGCCCTCGATGAGCTGGATCGAATAGTGGCTTCAACGATGAGCTCAAGTATAGCAATGCTTGTCAGGATGGCGTGTGACTGGGCAGTGTTTCATTCTGTTGTACATAGGCTCACTACGAGTTGGAACCGACTTGACTGCGCCTAACAACAAAAACAACTCTACAGTCATAGTTTTTTTTTTATACCAAAATTACTCATTGGAATAATAACATTTTAGAAGTATGAAATTTGCACCTATCTATTTTATCACTTATCTGTAGTCCTATTTGAGAAAAAGTAATATTGTTACTAGGGGAAGAAGCAATACTTTAAATAATGATAAAGATTGTTTCCATTACCTTATTTTTCTTTTGAATCAATTCTAATTTTCCAGGGTAACTCTGACACATACATATATGTATATATATTTTGGCTGCTTTCCTATCTGGTGGGTCAGATATGTCAGTCCAAGTGTATATTCACCTTATTTTTTGTGAAACTTACAGAGTATTTAATTAGCATAACTCATATTGTCATACAAAATATCATTTACAAAATCATTACAACATTAAAATACGTATATCTTTCCAGGGAGATCTTTTAAGTGCAATAGGAGACATATAGGTATCTTTTTATTTAACTAAGACAGGGCAAGCACTCACAGAACAGATACATTTGATAGGAAAACTATGAAAGGAAATGGGCTGATATGTTAAATTTAGTATTTCAGTCAATTTGACATGAGCAGAATTGTGGGAGGAAAGGGATTCTAGAACAGAGGGAGTGAAAATTTAAATTGTGTTTGGCCATTGCAAAATGGTGTTAGAAAAGTATTGACATTGGTCTATCATCTTGCCTTTGGGACATATTGAAACTCTCCATGCGTTGCTTCCTACTTTACAATGGGCTGAACGGAGAGTCACAGCCGCGTATGTCTATGTCTTAACAGACATAGACTCTAGGATCAGCTTTCATATGCTTTTGCTAATTACAAATTGCCAGCAACTTTGTTTTGGTAGATAATGAAAATGACGCTATCTAGAAAATAGTTTGATTTTCAAAACTTGAGTGTTGAAGGAAATACTTCAACGTTAACCAAGCAATATATTTTCTGATTAAGATGACATGACATACTGAGACTAACCAGCTAGTTTGCACCATCTTTTTGAAAGAGACATGTTAGTAAGCATCGCTGCCATTTTCCATTTCAAAAATTTCGAGTAGTCAATCTTAACCTGAAGTGTTCACCACAACCACGTACGAAGTCTTAAACAAACACATATTCTCTAGCCCTCCCTTTTCAATTTTGAGAGATTATGCTAAAACATTATGAAAAATGTAAAAAAAAAAACCTAAAAAGCCAACAAACAACAAAAAAAAGAAAAAAAAAACTCGTATATGCGATTCTATCGTATAATCCTATTTGTAAATTTTAGTAGAACATAAAAACCATGATGCAGAGTAAAAAATGGTGAATCACTCAATAGTCTTCCTTCAACATCTGGTTCATCATTCTGAATGTATTAGAATAAAACCTTAGGCACCTGGAGAGAAATGTAAACCTCATGTTTGACCTTATGACTTTTTTTTTTTTAATTATAATTTACAACAGATTGTAAACTTGATGTGGATTGAGAACTTTTCTGACCTCTTTGCTTTATATCCTCCTAGCTAGAAGAATACATGGTACATAGTTAGCTCTCTGCAGTTATTTGTTCATAATCACTCTAAACTGAAAAAAAAAAAATTCCTTCAATGGGCGAATACATAAACAGTGGTTATTTCAGTACAGCTCAATAGTTTGCAGCAACAAAAAATAATGTACTACTGAGACATCAACAAGTTGCATGAATCTCAATGACATTATGTTAAATGAATGAAGCTATTGCCAAAAGGTTACATATTGTATGATTCGATTTACGTGGCATTTTCAACAAGACAAAACTACAGTAACGTACTAGTGGCCTCAGAGTTTGGAGAAGGAAGTGTCACTACAAATGAATCCCATGAGATTATACTCTGAGATGATAGAATTGTTCTATATAGTGAATGTGGTAAAAGCTAAACAAACCTATACATGTATTAAAATTCACAGAACTACGCACCAAAAATAGTAATTTACTGTATGTTAATTTAAAAAGTAATCTTTTTTGGAAATATTCCTTGTCACAAAATACATAAAATTATATAGATTATCTTTTTGTCTAAAATCACAAAAAAATATTTAATTTTGATCTGAAGAATGAGAAATTTATATAGAACTACCATCATCCTGCAAATTCACAAGGGCTCTTACCTTTTACAGTTTTCAAATTAGAAAATTAGTTACCACCCTTTCAAAGCTTACAGGTTGCACGGGAAGGTAAGGGGTATGATCTGGAACTCACAGTATATATAGACTCTCAAGTGGTGTTTTCTTGCACTTTAGGCAACGTTTCCATTACACTCACAACAACAACTTACATATTATGTGGTCCACGGGAAAGCATTTAGTAGCTTTCTAAACTTTTGACTGAATAGCCTGTGGTAGAGATTATTCAATTCAATGTGACAAATATTAAGTGCTTAGTAGGTGCCATGTACCATTTTCATCACTTGTATACACCAGGTATAATCTGATCCATGAATCATTTTCTAAATCATTCACTCAACAAATGTTTATTGATTAGTTAATGTGTCAGGCACTTTACTGGCTATTAAGTAATCGACAGATAACAAGATGATGCAGGACTTAGAATGGGTTTGTTGCATTTCTAACACGTACCTAATATCAAGTATTCAGGACCTTATACATAAGAATCACCTGGGGATCTTATTAAACTGTAGATTTCAATTTAGTATATCTAGGGTAAATAAAGCAAATTCTCAGCAGGGAACTTGTTAGAAATGCAAATTCTCAGTAGGGGTTCAAACCGGATGGAACTGGTTTGAAGCCCTGGATGGATGGATGGATGGATGGATGGATGGATGGATGGATGGATGGATGGATGGATGGATGGATGGATGGATGGATGGATGGATGAACATCCATCCACCCAGTTGAGTAGTAAACCAAAAAAAAAAAAAAACCTGTTGCCATCAAGCCTATCCAATTCATAGTGACCCTATTGGACAGAGTAGAAGTCCCTCAGAGAGTTTCCAAGGAGCAGCTGGTGGATTTGAACAGCTGACTTTTTGGTTAGCAGCTGTAGCTTGCCGAGGCTCTTAACCACTGTGCCACCAGGGCTCTGAGGAGTAAACAATATCTAAAAATACATAAGATTGAAAATATCTATGGAAGGAGAAATGTAGATTATTATGACAATACATAGCAAGAAGATTGAGCTTCATTTGTACAGCACAGAAAGTTTTATAAAGTAACAGAACTCTTTCTAGCTTAATGATTTTACTACTTCTTCAACACAGGCATGTTTTGCTTACTTGTGTCAACCATTACTGTACATATTCAACCATGTTCCCCACACAACCACCTTATGAGATAAGAACACATACTACTCCCATTTGGAGGCTGAAGAAAATAATGTACAGATTTTACCTAATAGACCATAGCAGAGATGTGCCAAAGGCAGGGATTCTAACCCCAAAAATCTCTTCTTGTTATAACTACACTATGCTGTTGCTTCCTTCAGCTGTTCTTGCATTACACAAGAAGTGCTGTCATGTTCAGAGGCTTTGAAATTTGTGTCATTACAATTTTCAGAATCTGCAGTGCATTAGCATGATGCTAAATTAGGCCAGTAAAAGAACATTAAGACTTGATTCAGTTCAAGTGAGAAATGCACAGACCGTAAAACCCGTGAGAGGGCCATGATCTTTTCCAGAGCACTGCATTTTGGGGAGGAGAAATCAACTTTATCCTGAGTTTACAGTGTGTATGTTTTATTAATATATCTTTCTATTTTTTTTATGTTTTATTAATATATCTTTCTAGCTATCTTTTAACCTCTTCATATCTTGAATGTGGCATACACCTGACTTCAGAAATGTCCCTGAACATATGCCACTTTGCCCCAGGATGGAATCCTTATAGAAACACTGTGTTCACATCAGTGGAAAAGACGCACAGAAGACAGAAGTCAGATGATTGACTAGACATGTTGTCTGCTGTAATTTCGCCACAAGTCTCTGCTTCTAAAGTGTTTTGGTTCGTCAGCTTTTCTGCCTGAACAGGTAGGCAGTTTTTCCCTCTGCAAAAAACTTAATGTAGATATTGCCGCCTGCATTCCCCATTAACACTAGGATATCAAATCTTGCAAATGTGCCAGCATGTATCAAAAAAACCAAGAATGCATGTTATATATTGCTAGAGAGTCTTCCATTGAACATTATGACGTTGCTAGTTAAACGCGGAAGATGATTTTTTTCCAGGAAATTATACCGACTCAGAATGTAAGCCCATTTTCCAGTGACTTCCCAATATGACTGGTTTATTTATTTGTTTTTACTCCTCATATTGTCTTGCTTCTGGCCTTTGTAATAGGTTCCTTCTGATGAGCTTGTCATCATGTTCCTTCTCAAGTTCTCTCTCTAACATTTTCTTCAATAACCGTATAATTTTTTAAAGTTTAATGTAACAAAAGAGTAATAGCCCTAAAATACAAAACACAGGACAAACCTACTCATTTCCAGAATAGGCACCTGTGTGTATGTGTTCTTGTGTGTCCTCACTCTTTCTAATCTCATTTAAAATGTTGCACAGTATTTTGTTTTTGATCATAGTTTTTACCATAAAAATATGTTGGAGCACCTGAGGTAGACCCAGTAAATGACACTCTTCTTCTCTATCCATGTCTGAATCAGTTAAGAAACAAAACAAAAAGTAGATAGAGGCCGATGCATCACCTTTACTATAAATAGAGGCCAGGTTGAAAGATGTTGTAAATGTCTGTCAGCTGCTAGTTGTTGTTGTTGTCACTGTGTGCCATCGAGTCGATTCTGACCTGTAGCAAAACTACAGGACAAAGTAGAACTGCTCCATAGGATTTCCGAGGGGCAGCTAATGGATTTAAACTGCACAGGAAGACTTTACTGGGCCAAGCTTCCTGATGTGAGGAAGTATCCAGAGAAGACTCACCACACTGAGAAACTAAGGGGACAACTCTGAGCAAGTTTCCTCTCAAGAGGAGGAAAAATAACTGGGTAAGTATACCCAGTTATTTTTGCCAGTTTCCCAATCAGACAAGTCATTGGTTTTCTGCTGCCCTTCACGAAGCTATTCCCAAACATTGCCTCTTTCAGGTCTTTCTGGGGACTCTGGTGGATGCTCTGTATTTTGTTCTCCGCATACTCTGAAATGGATCTGAACTGCAATCTAATTAAGTCCCTGACATCGTCAAGCTGTACTCAAACCTGGCTGTACTTCCTTCTCTATTTTCCACTCTACGTTGTTTAACACATAAGAATATACAGTACACAGTAGGCTGTCTGCACATATTTCAGGAAAAAAAAATGTAAAAAGCTCATTTGAAGGTACAGATCATAATAATGTATGCAAATTTGTGGATTACCTAATTTGTCTATAATGCCTCAATTCACACACAAAATATAAAATTTTCATCTGAAAAATGGGGACCCCTAGAAATGTAGAACCACCATGAGTAAAACTTCGTCAAGTCCACCAGGACATGTGTCCCATTATACTGTACGATTTGGAACTAACGTTAACGCTTTTCCAGTTAGACAGCTGCACAGGGAAGGTACATGTGTGATCCAGAGCTCACTCAATAGTATATTCTCAAGCTGTATTTCTTGTTTTTATAAGCAAAGTCTTACATGAAACTGAGAATAAATTGCGACAGTAAGAAAAAAAAATGTGAAGCTACTTCAGTAATAAAAATTGGGAACAACATAGAGATGAGCCAATTTGAATATAAATTTCCTCCTGTTATAAATTTCCTGAGGAGAAATGGAAGTTAAAATAGGAAATCCCTTTGAAAATAAAATGCACAGATCAAAGGCATTAAAGTCCAAGACAATTTGCTTTAAACCTTGAGCATTAAAAAGCCCCAAATCTACAATCCCAAATTAAATAAAAATCCAAAACGACAGTACCTGATTTCTTGTCCAGCTTAGAGTTTGCTAGGGCTTTTTTTTTTTTTTTTCTTTATCCTTGCATGGAACTGGGGCTAGCAACAGTTGCACTCACCTGGGCTGTCTCACTAAGTAGGTATGGTTTCTTCAGGGTCCTGGGACAATTGTTATATTAATTTAATTGCAAATCTCTCTGTAACCTTTTAAAGAATCTAAAGCTTTAAAAGAACATAGAAGATTTGCATAGTGGTGGCCCAATGTTTGTGATATTTAGAAAACCATGCAACACTTATCTTCTAAAATACTTATCTCAGGCAAAACTATGTTTGCAAATTTCAGTATTGAGTATTTCAGGAAACACTCATGGCAGTGATTGAGTGGTCTGAATTTCACTTGGAGCTCAGACTGCCTATACCTGCTATCCAGAACTCAAGGCTTGCAAACTAAAATTAAATTGCTAAATGTAAAAAAGAATTAGGAAAAAAAAAAAAAAAAAAACCTCAAACAAGATGTTAATTTTGGTATTTAGATTTATGTATTAGTCTCCTGTTCATTCTGTAACTACTTACAGCAAACTTAAAGGCTTAACACAACACAAATATCTTACAGTTTTGAGATCAGAAGTCTGAAATGAGTCTTATGGGGCTAAAATTAAGATCTCAACAGGACTGCATTCCTTCTGGAAGCTCGAGGAAAGAATGAGTTCCTTGTCTTTTTAGCTTCTAGAAGCTGCTCAATTTCCTTGATGGCCCTCCTCCACCTTCAAAACCAGCAACTCCGTCACTCCGACCTCTGTTTCCCCTCTCACATCTCCTTCTCTCACTCTTATCCTCCTGCATCCCTTTTAGATGGTCCCATATAATTACACTGAGCACTCAGAATAACCGAGAATTATCTCCCCATCTCAAGATCTTTAATTTAATCACAACTGCAAAGTCTCTTTTTGTCCTGTAAAGTAACATACAGATTTGTTGCAACAGCCACACAGAACTCACAGACAACACTCACAATTATGAGGTTTATTAGGGAAGCAACAGGTTACAACTCAGGTTCAGGAACACTCAGGATACAGTTCTCCCAACAGGGCAGCCTCTTCTCAGCTGTGCCCGCAGGCACGCCTCTCTCTGGCTCCTCAGTGTCTACCCTGCGCAGGCAAGTGTTACAAAGCTCTTTCAGCTCTGCTAAGTACCCCAAGGCACCCCACTCAGCCTGGAGGCACTCAGCTTTCTTGCTTTGTGGGCCACTGGGCTATGTCCCGCTGATCTTCTAGTTCTGACGCTGCCATTTCTCTGCCGCTATTCCTCACCATCTTCTGTGTTACAGTTCTCTGTCTCTTTCTCTTGACTCCAAGAGTTTCTTAGTGCAGGGATCCTTGGTCTACAAGACATGCTCTACTCCTGGCTTTTCTTTCTTGGTAGCGGTGAGATCCTTTCCGTCCACCTCTGGGATGGCTCATCTTAAGCCTAGTGGAATGGCAAAGCTGACCAATTCCCTCTTTAAGTTTCCATGTAATTTATTAGCATGGTCCCACCCAATCATTTGGTGGGCGTTACAAAGATCATGGCTAGAAGGGCCATATTAAGTAATTCATTGCACTGCAGCTCCATTTCTTGAAAGTTTAAACTTTTCAATGGTGTCTGAGGTGCCTTTCTTTTCAAGTCAGCACTTGCAAAAATCTCAATTTTTAAATTTTTGTTTGGTGATCCTGGAGACGCATTATAGTAATAAGAAAAGCATCGAAGTTGCTGTCAAATGCTTAAATATGTAAACTGATACCATAGTAGTAAATAAACCTCCCACTTACTGACTCTGACTGGGAGCATGTAAGTCAAACAATATTTTATGTCTCAGATTTCTTATCCATATAACTGGTTATGAGTTTTAAATAAACTAATGCATAGAAGACACCCAGAATGACACTTAAAGCATAGCAAGAGATCAGTAAGTTATTATATACATTATTATTGATTTGACTCTCTCTTAGAAGATGACAACAGGGTTGGGAGACCTTAAACACTACAGGAAAATCTTCCTTCTACTGCTCACTTCCTAGCCTGCCCACGATAACCCACTCTTTATTCCTACTCCTACTTAATGAAATTCTCCTGTTACTTCAATTTGTCCTGGATCCCAGTGGCATGCTTGGAAGTCAATGTGTTATGCTTTCTTTAGCCACCATGAGTTATTTGCCATGCTAAATTATATCTCAGAACAAACACCTGGTTCTTTCCTCTCATTATGTCCCTCCCTCGAGTAGTAGAGCTTAATCTAATTTTGATTCACTTAACATAAACAGTCTAGGTCAATAATACCTCAAGGCATTTCAGAAAATTTAAAATCTATTGTGACTAGATTGATGTTCTGGCATAGGTGGGATGTCCTTGAATCTGTCCACCTGTGTGTGAGTGTGTGAAAAGGGATAGGGAAGGGTTTGTTGAAGAAAGATTCTGCAAAATCAGGGTGAGCCAATATATTACTCTCATCTTCATGATTTCTTAGAAGAATCAAATAATAGATTCAGCATTCTTTTGAAATATGCAGTAACCTAAAACTAAGTACTGAACTTCTCTATTTCCAGGTCAGAGTGGGATACAGTATTTAAAGCCCCCTCCATAAAAAGAGTCACTTTGTGAGAGTAGTCTTTCTTAAAAATGACTTATACTTTCATAATTCTACATATTCTTAATAATACATTGCTCAGGGGTGACACTTCAAGTCTGAGCATTTCACAGTACTTCAGAAGCCTTCATTCTCAGAGCACCATGGAGAGCCATTAGCACCATTCTCATTTTATAGACAAAGATATTAAAGCAAATGGTGCCAAGCCCTGGTCATAGTCACTCGTCCTTGAGGCTGAAAATCAAATTTACAATTCTCAATTGTCAAGCCCGTCCACTAACAGCCAGTATATGATACTTGTTGCTGCTTATATCTTCCTTCCTGAATCCTGAAGGGAAAATAATGGCAAATGAAAGGAATGATTAGCACTAACAGACATTATGTAGGAGAATATTAGTAAGTTAAATGCCCAATTAACATAGATGTTGTAGCTTGGATCGCATCAGTGCAGCTCATATTTACTTCACATAAAACTACAAATAAAATAAAATCTTAATGGCTGCCCTTTGATAAGCTTCATAACAGATGATACTGTAATGTTTAAATAATATATTTTGATGGAACACTAGAATCTTTAAATGATTTATTCTAAAGAAATTATTCTCATATGAGGGACTGGAGCAAAAATTATGATTATAAAGAAAAACTAAAACAAAAACTAGTGTGAAAATCACTAAGCACCAGATTCTATACAAAGCACACTCACCCAACAATCCTGCTAAATGTGTACTACTCTATTTTAGGACAGCACTTCACAAACACTTTGGTCTCCAGACTCTTTTCTAGTGTTTCTGTAGGTTACATCTCTCATCACAGAATGTACAAGAAATTAAAGTTAAGAAATTTTAAACACTCTGTTTATTAATTCATTCAAAATACCAAAAATAAATCCATTATATATTCATATAAATAGCATATTTATATGAAAAATAATTATATTTTCCAAAATGAAAAAAGGAATTGGTGAGAAGAATGGCAATATTTTTTTTCCAACTGTGTCTAATATTTGATTCAAGAAAAAACTCCTGGGCTTTTATATTCGCTTTAGCATTCAAACTACTGAAATATGTTGTTTTGTTTGAAGTATATGAAATTCTAGCTTCACTTTGATAACCAGATGAGTATTTTAATATTCTTTTTACTTAGTTGTGCATAGTGTTCTTTGACACTACTCCAGAAATTCAACATGTGGCTGTTAAGGGTTGGTTGCAATGCAGTCTGAAAACAAATCATTGAACTTTTGCACTCAGTTTCATTAAAATACATATGTCTATCTTTCCCTCGGAATGAATCTTTACCGATTCACTGAATTATTCAGATCTTATACAATATATAAAAAAAATTACATTTATAATGATCATAACCAATCTCCTCAGAAAAGTCTTTAAGTATTGGGAAGAAGTCAAGTTTATATTGTTGCAAGTTTTATAAAATTTGGATTTTTTACATTCAAAATAGGCATATATTTTCATTTTATATATATATATATATATATATATTTTTTTTTACTTTAACCCAGTATATACTAAGTACTTTGAGGGCATTGGTGGTTCAGTGGCAGAATTCTCACCTTCCGTGCAAGAGTCCATGTTTCAATTCTGGCCAATGCACCTCATGTACGACCACCACCCATCTGTCAGTAGAGGCTTGTGTGCTGTTATTATGGTGACCATGTTTCAGTGGAGCTTCCAGGCTAAGGAGGGCTAGGAAGAAAAGCCTAGCAATACACTACCAAAAATCAGCTGATGAAAACTGTATGGATTACATAGAACCAGGCAGCATTTTGTTCCCTTCTGCATGGTGTCAACTTGAGTCCAGGGCCAATTCAAAGGCAGCTAACAACAACAGCATACTGTGTTTTATAAGTTTTATCTGATTAAATATTCACATATTCTCACTTTATTTATTTTGAAGAAATGCCTGCCAACTCGCAAGTTTGAGTAACTATCATTTGTCAGTCCTTCTCTTCGGTAAAAATAATGTTCAATGAAAGAAGCGGCTAGTTCCACTCACAAATCAATTACGCAATTCTCATACTTTTGTAACACACAGCACAAGTGACTTTTGGGCACCCACTATATCATCACAGAGAAGATTAAGGTATGTACTCAAGGGCCAAAATTTAATGAAATTTTTTAAAAATATAGAATTAATATGGTTGAAGAATACAATAACTATTAGGACAGACTGGTGCCTCTGCTTTGATTTCAGCTAAGACTCCAGTAGTTTTACTCATCGTTTCTTTTGTGCCATCAATGCAAATGTCAACATAGTAGAATATCAAATAAAATCTTAATATTATTGTGAAAATAGTTTTGACGTCATGGGCCCATTGAGTGTATCTTAGAACAACCAAGAGTCATGGATCACACTTGGAGAAGTGAGGTTTTAATACGATTTCTGAAATCAAAGACCTGTACTGTCCTACTTCCCTTCACACAACAGTAAGGGGCAGATTCTGGCTGACTCTAGAGGCTATGTTACATCTGTCCCACTGTAGCCTCCTCTCTACATTTGTTGTTGAAATGTAAGTTGCTGAAAAATATTTTTGAAAAATTAATTTAACACTACAATTATGCTTTACACTTTATCAAAAATAAATTCATAATACATTATATTTTGAAGTTTATTTTTCTCAATAAATATAATGGCCAATTTGTGTTTCCCAGTAAAAACTGAAATTTTGTACAAAAAAGGAGTAATTGTTATTTGTATGTAAGAAAATGCATCATAAAACCATAAATGATTAATTTAGTTAATGCATATTATAACCAAATGATTCCAAAATATGGTTGTAAGGTAGTATAAAACCAAAACCAAACCCAGTGCCATCAAGTCAATTCCGACTCATAGCGACCCTATAGGAGAGAGTAGAACTGCCCCACAGAGTTTCCAAGGAGCGTCTGGTGGATTCAAACTGCTGACCCTTTGGTTAGCAGCTGTAGCACTTAACCACTACACCACCAGGGTTTCCAACTGTGATATAGGAGGTTATTAAACATATATTTAATATATATGATATATGTTGCTATAATGTCTGAGGGCTTAAAGCTGTGTCGTTATTTTTAGGTACCATTGAGTTGGTTCCAATTCATAGTGACCATGTGTACAACAGAACAAAACACTGCACTGTCTATCATCACCCTCACAATTGTTGCTATGTTTAAGCCCATTGTTACAGCCACTGAATGAATCCATTTCGTTGAGAGTATCCCTTTTTTTCACTGACCTTCTACTTTACCTAGCATGATGTCCTTCTCCAGGGCCTGGTCCCTCCTGATAACGTGTCCAAAGTAAGTGAGATGAAGTTTTGCTATCCTCACTTTTAAGGAGTATTCTGGCTATACTTCTTCCAAGACAGATTTGTTCGTTATTTTGGTAGTTCATCGTAAATTCAATATTCTTCACCAATATCGTAATTCAAAGGCATCAACTCTTTTTTGGTCTTTTATATTTATTGCCCAGCTTTTCCATGTACATGAAAATACTATGGCTTACTAAAATACTATGGCTTGGGTCAGGACACCTTAGTCCTCAAAGCTATATCTTTGCTTTTTAACACTCTAAAAAAGGTCTTTTCAGCAGATTGGCCCAATGCGCTGCATTGTTTGATTTATTGACTGCTGCTTCCATGGGCATTGATTGTGGATCCAAGTAAAATGAAATCTTTGACAACTTCAATATCTTCTCCATTTATCATGACATATATATATATATAGTTCTTTAACTATCTTAGATATAAAACTACATTGCTTGCTCAGTCAATCAATTCAGTCCTCAAAGTCACCAATAATTGGTTTTTTAATCACCACTGTTGTTGGTGGTGTTAGGTGTTGTGGGTGCCTTCCAACCTGAGGGGCTCATCTTCCAGCACTATATCAGACAATGTTCCTCTATTATTCATAAGGTTTTCACTGACTAATTATTTTCAGAAATAGACCAATGGACCCTTCTTCCTGGCCTGGTTTAGTCTGGAAGCTCATCTGAAACCTGTCCGCCATGGGTGACCCTGCTGGTATTTGAATACTGGTGGCATAGCTTCCAGCATCACAGCAACATGCAAGCCCCCACAGTACAACAAACTGACAGACACATGGGGGGTTTTCATCACCACTACCACTCTCATGATTACAATTATTATTGAGCAGGCACTGTGTGCAGAGTACCAAAGTGGGTCTATGGATAAAAGTATTTCCAGAACTCTAGCTAGTGTAAATTGTGTAATAAAGCATCCTCTTCTCCTTAATTGAAATATCATTTCTATCATGAAATATGGATCCCTGGTGGTTTAGTGGTTAAGAACCCTACCACTAACCAGAAGTTGAGCTGTTCGAATTCACCAGCTGCTCCTTAAAAACACTACGGTTCAGTTCTGCTCTGTCCTGTAGGGTCACTATGAGTCAGAACTGACTCAATGGCAACGGGGATCATAAAATAAATTTATAAGTATACTGGAATCTAATTTTGGATTTTAGTGGTGCAGTGGTTAAGTGTTGGACTGCTAAAAAAAAAGTTCGGTAGTTCAAATTCACCAGGTGCTCCTTGGAAAACCCATGGGGCAGTTCTACTTTGTCCCATAGGGTCATCATGAGTTGGAATCAACTCAGTGGCACAGTGTTTATTCTTTTATATCTACTTGTCTTATCATATCCCAATTTCAATATTTTGATGTTAGAGATTCATATTTTTATTCATAAATTTCCTGTAATTTTCACATACTTTTATTCTGCATAAACTTTATTTTCACTCAAAGAAAAAGAAATAGTATTTGGAAGTAAAGCATTTATAGTCTATCCAGAATCACATTATAAATATAATTGTTTTGAGAATTACTAGTCTTAAACAAGATTTTTCCAACCAAAGTATGGAATTATTTTCATTATTCTGATAATTTTATTTGTGTCCTTAAACATATAGTTTAGATTCTTGTATGTCTAGTTACTTTCTTATTAAATTCTTATTAAATGTATCCATTAATGTTTGGTAGGTTATGTGCTTGAATATATATTGCTCACATTTACAATTTCCATTCTTTAACTGTTATTATACAAATAGAGAAAATCTTTTGATTTATTTTTCTATTTATCTTGTATACAATGATCTAATCAAACATCCTTATTGATTTAGTTGTTTTTGTTTTAGATTTCATTTTTACTAAAGTCAACTAACCTTTACCACTAGAAAATGCACCTTCCTTTACATTATTTTTGCTAATTATTTTATTTATATTAATTTCTTTAGAAATCCCAACAAGAAAATTAAAATATATTGTGTTCTTTGACATTAAATCTTCTTTTTCTGCTTATAAAATTTGTATTGATATTTTACCTTTTAGAATCTTATTTATTTGTTTTTCTGTAAATTATATTTAAAGTATTCTTAGATTTAACTTAGACATTTTACTAGAATAATTACTGAATTTTATCAAATGTCAGTTCAATCTCTATTGATATGATCCCCATGTTTCCTCTTGTTAATTGTTGATATAACACATTAGTATAGCTCCTGATGGTAAACTATCTTTCATTCTTTTATTATTTCTGTCTTCATTAGTTTTGTTTTGTTTTTTATGTTAATAAAGGGCTGGATCCTAAACAACAATATTAACAACTTAACTGATGTTGGTCTATATTTTCTGTGTAAGTATATAACCTTTCTTTACCAAGCTTTGGTATTAATTTCAAAACAGTCTCATAAAGTCAATAAGAGAGATTTTAAGCTTCGTTTTTCTTAGAAAAAATTTGCTAGAAAATCATATCCTCCATACTCCTCATATACTATTCTGAAATATAAAATTTACTAAAATACTTATTATTTATTTTAAATTTTAGGCCATTATTATGTTAATTGCTTTACATGCATTATGAAATTAAATCTTTGCCCATACAACTTTTTGGGTTACATATATGTATATATGCTGTTGTTTTTAGGAGCTGTTGACTCAGTTGCAACTCATAGAGACCCTATGTACAACAGAAGGAAACACTGCACAGTCTTGAACTATCCTCACAATCATTTTTATGCTTGAGCCCATTGTTGCAGTCACTGTGTCAATCCATCCCATCTAGGGTCTTCCTCATTTTTTGATGACATTCTTCTTTACCAAGCATGATGTCCTTTTTCAGGGATTGATCCCTCCTGATAACATGTCCCAATTATGTGAGACACAGTCTTGCCATCATTGCTTCTAAAGAGCATTCTGACTGTGCTTCTTCCAAGACAGATTTGTTCATTCTTTTGGGAGTCCATGGTATATTCAATATTCTTCGCCAACGCCACAATTCAAAAGTGTCAATTCTTCTTTGGTCTTGCTTATGCATTGTGTATTCCTTTCATTTTTGTTTGATGCTTTCTGTGTCTTTTAATACTTTCCCCTTAGAATCCTTCACTATTGCAACTCAAGGCTTGAATTTTTTGTTCAGTTCCTTCAGCTTGAGAAATGCCAAGTATGTTCTTCCCTTTTGGTTTTCTACCTCTAGGTCTTTGCACATGTCATTATAATACTTAGTGTTCTCATCCTGCCCTTTGAAATCTTCTGTTCAACTTTTTTACTTCATCATTTCTTACATTTGCTTTAACTACAGGACATTCAAGAGCAAGTTTCCGAGTCTCTCCTGACATCGATTTTGGTCTTTTCTTTCTTTTTAATGACCTCTTGCTTTCTTCATGTATGATGTCCTTGGTGTCATTCCACAACTCATCTGGTCTTCAGTCATTAATGTTCAACGCATCAAATCTTTTCTTGAGATGGTCCATAAATTCAGGTAGGATATACTCAAGGTCATACTTTGGCTCTCCTGGGCTTGTTTTAATTTTCTTTAGCTTTGACTTGAACTTGCATATAACAATCGATAGTCTGTTCTGCAGTCAACCCCTGACCTTGTTCTGAATAATGATACTGAGTTTTTCCATTGTCTCTTTCCACAGATGTAGTGGATTTGATTCCTGTGTACTCCATCTGGCAAAGTCCAAGTGTAGTCCCCATTTATGTTGTATAAAAAAAGGTGTTTGCAATGAATAAGTAATTGTCTTGCAAAATTTTATCATATGATCGCTGGTATCATTTCTATCACCAAGACCATATTTTCCAATTACCAATCCTTCTTTGTTTCCGACTTTGGCATTCCAATCATTAGTAATTATCAATGCTTCCTGATTGCATGTTCGGTCAATTTCAGACTGCAGTTGTTGGTAAAAATCTTTAACTTCTTCATGTTTGGCCTTAGTGATTCGTTCATAAATTTGAATAGTAGACATATTAACTGGTCTTCTTTGTAAGCGTATGAGTATTATCCTGTCACTGACAGCATTGTACTTCAGGATATATTTTGAAATGTTCCTTTTGACTATGAATACAATGCCATTCCTCTTCAATTTGTCATTCCCGGCATAATAGACCATATAATTGTCTGATTCAAAATGGCCAATACCATTCCATTTCAGCTCACTAATGCCTAGGATATCAATGTTTATGTATTGTATTTCATTTTTGATAATTTCCAGTTTTCCTGGATTCATATTTCTTACATTCCACATTCCTACTATTAATCGATGATTCCAGCTGTATCTTCTCATTTGAGTTATGCCACACCAGCAAACAGAGGTCCTGAAAGCTTTAATACATCTGCATCAGTTAGGTCAATTCTATTTTGAAGATGCAGCTTTTCGCCAGTCATCTTTCAAATTCCATCCAACCTAGGGGTCTCATTTTCCAGCATTATATCAGACAATGTTCCTCTACTACTCATAAGTTTTTCACTGGCTAATTCTTTTCAAAAACAGGCTACCAGGTCCTTCTCCTTAGTTGTCTTAGTCTGGAAGCTCAGCTGGAACCTGTCCACTATGGGTGACCCTGTTGGTATTTGAATATCGATAGCATAGCTTCCAGCATCAGAGCAACATGCAAGCCTCCACAGACACATGGAAGGATGTATATGTGTGCAGCAAGGAAATGCCAGAAATTCCAGCTGGATTAAAAAGAGGATGTGGAACCAGGGATATCATTGCTGATGTCAGATGGATCCTGGCTGAAAGCAGAGAATACCAGAAGGATGTTTACCTGTGTTTTGTTCACTGTGCTAAGGCGTTTGACTATGTGGATCATAATAAATTATGGATAACATTACAAAGAATGGGAATTCTAGAAAACTTAATTGTGCTCATGAGGAACCTGTACTTAGATAAAGAGGCAGTTGTTCCAAAAGAACAAGGGGATATTACATGATTTAAAGTTGGGACAGCTGTGCATCAGGGTTGTATCCTTTCACTATACTTATTCAAACTGTATGCCGAGCAAATAATCCAAGAAGCTGGACTATTCAAAGAAGAATGGGGCATCAGGATTGGAGGAAGGCCCTTTAACAACCTGCATTATGCAGATGACACAATCTTGCTTACTGAAAGTGAAGAGGACTTGAAGCACTTATTGATGAAAATCAAAGACCACAGCTTCAGTGTGGATTACAGCTCAACATAAAGAAAACAAAAATTCTCACAACTGAACCAATAAGCAACATCATGATAAATGGAGAAAAGATTGAAGTTGTCAAGGATTTCATTTTATTTGGACCCACAATCAACACCCAGGAAAGCGGCAATCAAGAAATCAAATGACATTGCATTGGACAAATCTGCTGCAAAAGACCTCTTTATTTTTTTCTAATTCAATTTTAGATGAAGGTTTACAGAGCAAATTAGTTTCTCATCAAACAGTACACGCATTGTTGTATGACATTGGTTAACAATCCCATGATATGTCAACGCTCTCCCTTCTCAACCCTGGGTTCCATATTACCAGCTGTCCTGTTCCTTTCTACCTTCCAGTTACTGCCCCAGGACTGGTGCACCCCTTTAGTCTAGTTTTGTTCCATGGGACTGTTCAACCTTTGACTGAAGGGTGAACCTCAGGAGTGTCCTCATTACTGAGCTGAAAGTGTGTCCAGGGGCCATATTCTCAGGGTTTCTCCAGTCTCTCAGGCCAGCAAGTCTGATCTTTCTTTTTGAGTTAGAATTTTGTTCTACATTTTTCTCTAGCTCTGTCTGGGACCCTCTATTGTGATCCCTGTCAGAGCAGTCAGTGGTGGTAGCTGGGCACCATCAAGTTGTGCTTCACTTAGTCTGGTCTAAGCCATGGTAGATGTGGTCCATTGGTCCTTTGGACTAATCTTTCCCTTATGTCTTTAGTTTTCTTCATTATTCCTTGCTCCTGAAGGGATGAGACCAGTGGAGTATCCTAGATGGCTGCTCACAGGCACAAAAGACCTCTTTAAAGTGTTAAAATGCAAATATATTACTTTGAAGACTAAGGTTGCCTGACCTAAGCAATGATGATTTCCATTGCCTCATACACATTTGAAAATTGGACAATGTATGAGGAAGACTGAAAAAGAATTGACACCTTTGAATTACGGTGTTGGTGAAGAATATTGGATATACCATGGATTCCCAAAAGAACAAACAAACCTGTCTAAGAAGAAGTACAGCCAGAATGTGCCTTAGAAGCAAGGATGGCAAGACTATGTCTCATGTAATTTGTACATGTTGTCAAGAGGGACCATTCACTGGAGGAGGACATCTTACTTGGTAAAGCAGAGGGTTAGTGAAAAAGAGGGAGACTCTCAAGGAGATGGATTGACACAGTGGCTGCAACAATGGGCTCAAGGGCAATAATGATTGTGAGGATGGTGCAGAACCTGGCAATGTTTCATTCTGTTGTATGTAGAGTCACTATGAGTTGTAACTGACTAGACAGCATCTAACAACAACACGTGTATATGTATACAAAGGGATACTCATTTTGAACTCACATACATCTGATTCTTATGCACAGTAACATATTTCCAGATCGTGGTTAAGAGCTCGGCTTCTAACCAAAAGGTCTTACAGTTCAAATCCACCAGCCACTCCTTGGAAACCATATGGGGCAGTTCAGGTCTATCCTATAGGGTCGCTATGAGTGAAAGTCAACTTGATGACATCAGATTAGGGTTTTTTTTTTTTGGTATGGGTTTTAACTCTTTTTTTTTGTTTTTAATTTTTTTAATCTTCTATTATGCTATTTTTTTCTGTCAGGTTCTTTTTGTCTGCCACAATCTCATCCTCTTTTACTCTTAAAATCCTCTACTACCCTTGTTTCATGTAAGTTTTGTAATATTACGTTTCTTTTTTGAAAACCATGAAAAAAAAAAACCTATTTTCAATAGTTTGGGTGATTTTATTTTCAGACATGCAGTATTTATTTTAACCTTATATATATTTTTTAAAATTCTGTTTTTTATGTCACAGTAATTTCCTTAGTTTGATTATTGACTTTTTTTTTTCTGTTTTTACGTTGTAACTGAAGGGAGATTCACTAGATCCAGTTTTCAATAAACAAAGCAGAGGATCCTCTTTGTAGCCCTCGCTATACATAGGCTCTTGAAGGTTCTCTTGAAATACATGGGGTTTAGGGTTTCCTGAAACCTCACTGCTTCAATTTATACTTTTCCAAAAGCACTCTGGTTTCATGGAAATCTTCTGGCTCAAATGGCAGATTTTTTAACTAAGAGGAAGAATTCTGTGCTTGAAATACAATGCTTTGCAACTTACACTTTCCCAGTGTTCTTTCTGTCTGTACCAAGTTTATAATGATTCCGTAAGTGACTGAGGTTCATAAATGAAATGCCTTTCCATTATCTCCCTGACAGGCTGTTTGCTGGGGGTTATATTATCTAATTTAAAATAGTAAGGAAATATTTGATAAGAGTTAAAAACCAAAACAAAACAAAAAACCTGGAAAGGCGATATTCTGTAGACAGACGGATCAGGTGATGTTTATAACGTATCTGTTTTTAGCCCATGCATGTGTGAAATAGGTTCATAAATGTCACCATCAGATGTCCTCCAGTGTGCTTATAACCATGGTGAACCCATGGAACTTCGCTCCATCAGGTTTTGAATGGCTGATTTTTCTGAGCTAAATTGCCAGGCCTTTCCTCTGAGCTTCCTTTGTGTAGTCTTGAACTTCCAACCTATATTCCACCCCAGGCCTTGACCACGCTTGTAACTGATTTATTTCTCGGTTAGCAGCAATGTGTTAACTCTTTCTACCATCCAGGGACTGCAGGTTCATAAAAGAAGAGTGAGTGTATAGCATCTCCCCTCTCAAAGATTTGTGTCTATTTTCTGTTCTTTACAAATTGAGTTCATGATCACTAACAATGTAATTAAGGAAAAAAATTTTTTTTTTATTTTTTTTTTTATTTTAAAGAACAACCTATTCTATTTCAATAGAGGGTGCAATTTTACGTGAATTTGTTGTAAAGTTGAAACTATACAATGTATGTCTCTCCTATCACATTTAAATTTTGAATGTTCCAAGTATAATTTCTAATTATGCTATGTATAATTTTGGACACATTTGTGCCAAATATGTTATTGTACTTTATTTTGACTTGTTATAGTGTTTTAAGGAGCCCTGGTGGTGCAGTGGTTAAAGCACTTGGCTGCTGTTAAGCAAAAGGCTGATGGTTCGAACCAACCAGCTGCTCTACAGCAGGAAAATGTGGCAGTCTGCTTCCATAAAGATTACAGTCAAGGGGCAGTTCTGCTCTGTACTATAGGGTCACTATGAGTCAGAATCAATTTGATCAGCAGTGAGTTTTGTTTTTTTGGTATAGTTTTTTTTTTTTTTTTGGGCAATTTGATAGCTGGTCATTCAAATAATCTATAATGATAAAAATTTTTGGCAATTTTTTATTTAACAATATCTCCTATCCCTTCAATAATAGCACTAGAGAGTATATTCTGTCATATTCCATATTTTAATTAAAGAACCTAATACCTTCATTGTTGAGTAACATATGAGCTACTGATTTAAGAGATCTCGTTAACAATGCATTCTTCTATTTCTAGCCTACTACAAGCTTTTATCAGAAATGTGTTCAATTTTATCAAATGTCATTCAGCATATTTCTCCATTTTTATATTTATTCAGTGGGTTTTATTAATAGATATTCATTATCAAGACACTTTTGTATTCATGGGCAATATTCTGTCTAGAGTGGATTTTTATTTTTAATAAGCCATGAAGAAGACTACCATAGCTCATAAAATAGCTTTCAGCGGTTCAAAAAGCCACCACTGAAAAATATAGCTTATTCTCGCATTTTAAAATATATTTAAATTCCCGTAACAATATATTAGCTATTCAGGTTGACTGATATGCTAAAGGAAATGATTTCTGAATGGATACAGTAAGAATAAGTGTGATGGCACAAAAAAGGAAATACATACTTTGCTTTAAAAAAAACTATAAAATAGAGGGTCAGTTTTCTGAGATTATTGCACTGTATCAGGAAAGAATCATCTTAATTATTTACACATGATAGGAAGAGTGCAACAAATGAGATAACTTTTAGTAATGCATAGTTTCAGATACTCTTCTTAAAATATCAGACTCAAATACTAGGAGTGATGTCAGTAACAGCTAACTATATCTGACTTATGGAGAATACAAGACTACTACATAGGAGTACTTATCAAAAAGCCTTCTAAGTTATCTAAACAAGACAGCAGAAATGTATGCTTCTGGATTAACAGGGACAGGCTTAACCTTCTGTTGTAAAATAAATATTTTAAAAGAAAAGGAAACAAGAAAAATAAAAAAAAAATAAGATCATGTACATGAAACAATATACATCAAGCAGGAAAGGATATAATCTCTTAGAGAAGAAAAACAGGCAATGTGATCCATACAATTGTCTCATCAGTTTATAGGATACAGTGGTAAAAGGGAAAACCAAACCATATCTGGCAGAATAGCTGGGTGGAAGAGAGAGAGATTAGAATTCAGAGAGGCCTAGATAAATAGAATTTGCAGGGCAGGATACTATACAGGAGCATAGGATACAGAGTGAGAACCTCTGAAAATCTGCAGCACTAGCTCCTAAAGTTTTATTTTATTTTATTTTATTTTATTTTCTGAGTACTGATCTATATATGCGTGAACCAACACAATGTAAGGTCAGAAAAATAACAAAGGAAAAGCACTAGGCCAAATAATTTTCGAAGTTCCTAGACAGATGTGAGTTTTTCATTTTTTTTTTTTTTTTTTTGTCTACCATCCAGAGTGCAAAGATATCATAATACACAGGATACATCACATAGAGCACTTAGATGGGTATCAACTCATTGAGAAGTAGTCTCATTTTGCTTCTTATGGTTCTCCACATTTTTCTAGATATTCCACCCCAGGCCTTGACTGCATTTTGAACTGGTTTATTTCTCTGGAATGTTTATGCAGTGGGTAACCTTGAAAGATAAAGGTAACATCTCTATTTAGGCAACCAAGAACAGATTTGTTTACTGCTTGCTATTAAAGTGATGGATTTCCCAAGATCAGTGTTCTACAGTTGCAGAACAGACCCACTGTATTCATCTGGGCCCAACACGTTATTGCCATGGGACTTGGGGACAAGGGATACACACATAAATATGCTGATATTCATGCTGCTTACTGTGCCATAAGAAATAATGTCCTTTGTTTCTTACCCAGGAGTCCCATGTCTTTTGACAGCATCCACAAAATAAAACCTGGCTAAAGTATTGTGTAAGTATAGTTCAATCCCAGAACCTTCACAGTTTTTGAAAGTTTTGATGATGAGAGTAGGATGCTGATAGAAACTTGGCTTTCTGAAATAAGGAAAGATTTGGGGATATGAGATGACTCCTTGGGGTCTAGTAGCAAATATTCTCACACAAGTGTTAGGCAAAGGGAGCAAGTAGGTAAGTGTCCTCCACTGCCTATGCTGTTAATGAACAAGAACTGAGTTAAAAAATAAAGGCTGAGTAGCAAGAGGTAGGACTGAAACAAGCTGCCTGAATAATGCCTTGTTTAATGCTCACTCTCCTCAATGCAAGTAGAGAAAGAGCTATTATCATGACAGTGGGATACACATCACGGGTCCCAGCCAGAAAGGAAAATAGCTGTGGTTGCTTCAGTAAAAAGTTCCCAAAACTGAAATAAATTGTGTCAGTAATGACGACCTTGCTCCCTGATAGAGGGCTAGAATTTAACCAAACACATTCAAAATTCACTTGGCTGAGCCATGAGCAGCCACCACACTGCTGAAAGCCCAAAGTAAATGCAAAGCCTTGCTTACTGGCAAAAGGTTGTTCTCTCCCTCCCTGCTCTCTGATCACCCTTTCCCATACTATCTTGACCTCAGCTGTTTTAAGGAGAAAAACAGTTAGGGGTAGAGCTGAATTCTCCTAGTCTCCTTCTCGGTGTGCTGAAAAATACTGGGGAGGAAAGGATTACAAACTTCTGTGGCTCTAACAGATGCAGGTACTCAGTTCTTCATCTTACGAAGGCCCGTGTAGGGAAAGAGTATACAAGTTTATCTCGAAAAGGTCTGCAGTGGGGGAAGATGTTAGAGTGAACTTATATGTTTGGGATAATTCAATGTACCATTGTTGTAGCCCCAACATATGATTGTAAAATGGAATGGATGTATTACATGCAGCATTTCCCCATCCCATGTGTATCAGAAGGAATTACACTACTACTCATTCTAAGGATGTAGAGCGGCGATGGTGAAACCTGTAGATGATCCCCCAATCTCTGACAAACTGTCTTTGCATTCCTTGCAAAGTTGTCTGATAGAAACAATACATAGAAATTTAGAGAAAAAAAATTGCAACTTTATTTGAAGTTTAATGGCTGTGCCTGGTGAATTGCTTCTGTAGAGATTGCAGCCAAGGAAGCGCTGTGGAGCAGTTCTACTCTGTTTAACACATGGGGTCACCACGAGTTGTGATTAGTCTAAGGCAAGGGTTTATTTATTTTTTTTCTTTTGGTTTAATGACTTCCAGAGACTTCAGAGAGCTTGTTTCTCAATACAATATCATCACCAGCCTGATGAAGCCACCACATAAGCATTTTGTATAAAATGGCTGTTAGGCTTCTATTGGTCTCTTGTTGAAACTAAAGGTCTAAACCACGGAGGTCTTGTGACTTTCTGTCCTGACATCCATATTTTTCAGTGGGTCTACTTGGATTTGATCACTCACAAGGGTGGAAGGCCCCAATAGGCCTCCCTAGTCAAACAGAAATGTTATATTCAAAAACACAGTCAGCCTGGCTTTAGCAGTATCTTGATTTTACATTAAAAATTGACTTACTAAAAAAATACATTTTTTTTACTATGAGAGAGGGTTTAGTAAATTTGTAACTATTTCAGAGTAAAAATAAATAAATAGGGTATGAACTATAACCTCAAGGACCTTACATCCCGTAGAAAATGTAGAAATATGCATACATGATAATAACAAAAAGAGTTGAAGGCAATAGAAAAGGTAGGTTTAGTATGTTAAAAAAAAAAAAAAAAACCCATTGCCCTCAAGTGGATTCCAACTCATAGTGACCCAATAGGAAAGAATAGAACTGCCCCATAGGGTTTCCAAGGAGCAGCTGGTAGAATCAAACTGCCCACCTTTTGGTTGGCAGCCATAGCTCTTAACCACTGAGGCACCGGAGAAGGAAAGGTATACCTAATTCAACCTCTGGATATGGGCAGGATGAGATTCCATGATATTTGGATGTCTGAAATGAGGCTTAGAATTAAAAGGGTATTCAATCAGGTTTATAGTTATAGTTTTTTGACCAAGAAATGAAAGGAAGGAGAAAAATAAAAGTATTTCAGTTGGAAGGCAAAAACAGGAACACGATGATAACAACAAAAATAATCGCAATGCCCTGTGCAAAAATAAATGTAGTTTAATGCAAGTAGATTGTAAAGAATGATATTTTTTTGAGTTTGGAAGTTCTCTGTTCTGCTAATCTATTGCATAACAAAGTCCTTAAATGGTTTGTAGTTTAAACCAGCAACAATTTTATTATACCTAAGTATTGGGTGCATTCGAAGTTCAGACAGAGATCATCTAGACAATTATTCTGTTTTATGTGGTATTGATGATTGTCACAGCAGATGGGATGGTCTTTAGGACCAATATTCCTCTACTCACAAGTCTGGAGCCTTGATGAAGTTAGCTAGAAGGATTAGTTTGGCTGAAACCGTCAAACAGAGTGCCTAAACTGGCTCTCCAGGAGGGCAGTCTCATGGTAGTCAAACTTCTTATATGCTGGTTTATCGTTCCCACAGAGAATGTTTCAAGATGCCCAGGCAGAAGCCACAAGCCATATTGTGACCTAGTATTGAAAGTGCCAGAATATTTATCCGTCATATCTATTGACCAAAAAAGTCACTAAGTCTAGCCAATATCAAGAGGAGGGGAATTAGATTCCATTTGTCAATGAAAGCTGTACCAAATCATTTGCTATCTCCCTTAATCTGCCCTATAGACAAAAATCACCTGCATTCTGCTTACATAATAAACACTATACAGTTCTTTCCTAAGGATTTCAAAAGTATTATCTCACTATGGAAGAGAACATAAGTCCAGGATCTC
Organism: Loxodonta africana; assembly: GCF_030014295.1. NCBI lineage: Eukaryota > Metazoa > Chordata > Mammalia > Proboscidea > Elephantidae > Loxodonta > Loxodonta africana. The sequence continues at coordinate 47,986,081 of NC_087358.1, forward strand.
ACCTTTTAAGCAGATCCAGGTTCAGATGACTTATCTCAGCATCCATCCTCCCAATTTGAAGACCTGTAAAATAGAAAGAGGAGCCCTAGTGGTACAGTGATTAAAACACTAAGTGGCTAACCAAAAGCTCAGTAGTGGTTCAACCCACCAGCCACTACAAGGAAGAAAGATGTGACAGTGTGCTTTTTAAAGATTTACAGCCTTGGAAACTCCCTGGGGCAGTTCTACTCTGTCCTACAGGGTCACTATGAGTCGGAATAGACTTGACAGCACTTGGTATAATATATCATAAAATAGCCAATTATCTTTTCCAACACCATCACAGCCAACATACAACAATGTGTCAAAGATAACACGTTGCTGTCCAATTTCTACTCATAGCGACCCTATAGGACAAAATAGAACTGCCCCGTGGGGTTTCCAAGGACCGACTGATAGATTCAACCTGTGGACCTTCTGGTTAGCAGCCAAGGTCTTAATCACTGTGCCACCAGGGTAATCACAATAGACAATCCTGCTCAAAAAGGAAATGGGTAGGAAGAACGCATCAGTAAATGATCCGTCACAATTCTGAAATCTAGCCAGAAACATGTTTCCAGTTCCTTGAATAAGGCTCAGACTTGCTTCATGGGTATGATTCTTTACATCTCTGCCCTTTGAGATCTCGGTTCCTCTCTTTTGATTTTTCCTTTTACATAATCAATGGTTCATGTTTACAGCCCACAGTATTCTCAGCCTGTCATGCTCATAGAATAAGGGTTGCTTTCATTTTGAATTATCTCTGTGCTTCTGCCAGTGCAATTATCTTACAAAGATTTTGGGCTTACTGTGAAATTTATTTGAGTTTGGTCCACTAAACAAAGTCATGATGAGTGTCTTTGAAACTGTGCCTTATTTGTCTTGGGCTGAGAATCACAGGGTTGTGGGGCAACAGGCTTAAAATTCTTAAAGAAGTTTTTTATCTAGTTAAGAAGGTTTTCGGGATACAAACTTAACATTTTTCTAAAATCTTAAGTGATTTTAAAACCTCAAAATTAAGAATACCTTTAACACTGAGGCTAATTCTTATTTTAAGAGCATTTTGCTCTCTAAACAAACTGGGACTGAGAAACAATTTGTTTTAAAATCCTTCAATCCTTGTCTCCAATACATTTCCTCTAAATTTTGATTAACAACTAAACAACCCCCTTCATAGCTCGTTTCTCTCTATCCATACCTTAGCTCACCTGGCTGAAGGAAAATAGCCAACACTTCTAATATTCTGATTTAAATTAGATTTTATATTTTATATAAGTGATAGTGTTGATGCTGTAAAATAATAATAATATTTTTTCCAATATCTTATAATTATTGTCTCTCTCCCTCCGGTCTTCACCCAACAGTCTCTTTCAGTCTTGTCCACATCTTCCTACCTGCTATTGCCAAAGCCAATGACATACATTTTATATTTTTGTTATGGTATCACTCTACTCTTCCTACAAAATTATGTTTTGGATATTATTTCTGTATAACAAGCTACTACAAAATCTATTGGCTTAAACTAACAATAATTTTATCATATCTGTGATTTCTTTTCGTCAGCCTTTTGAGCTGGGTTCATCTGGGTAATTTTTTTTTTTTTTTTTTTTTTTTTTTTTTGCCACATTGCATTAATAGAGGTCACTTGCTAGTGTTTAGCTATTGAATGGGCTGATTTAAAGCTTCAAAATACTTTCATACACATGTCTAGAGCCTTGTTGGAAATACCTGGAAAGCTAGGCTCCTCTGGGATTGTGGACCAGATTTCTTACATGTGGCCTCTGTAGCACTTCGCTCTTAGGATGGCTGACTTTCTTACACAGAGGCTCAGGACTCTTTCAGGGAAAGTATTCCAAAAGGTCTAATTGGAAGCTCTACAGCTTCATTTGAACTAACTACAAATGTCACAGAATATAACTTATGCCACATTCAATATTTCAAATAAGTAATTAAGTCCTACCCATATTCAAGGGGAAGAAATGTAGAATGCATTAAAAAAAAACAAAAAACAAATCTGTTGCCTTCAAGTTGATTCTGACTCATAGCAACCCTACAGGACAGGGTATAACTGCCCCATAGGGTTTCCAAGGAGCAGCTGGTGGATTCTAACTGTTGACCTTTTGGTTAGCTGCTGAATGCTTAACCACTGCTGCATCAGGGCTCCAGAGTGCATATAGTAAATGGGGAAATCACTTCTAAGAATTTTCAACTATATTTAATACATACATTTTATGTCTTCAAATGAATTAGGTCCACATCATTGTAGCTCCCCTCCTTTGAAAAACTCTCACCATCAGTGACTTAGTTTTCCAGTGCTACTATAACAGAAATACCACAAGTAGATGGCTTTAACAAACAGAAATTTATTCTTTCACAGTTTAGGAGGCAAGAAGTGTGAATTAAGGGCACCAGCTCTAGGGGAAGGTTTTCTCTCTCTGTTGGTTCAAGGGGAATGTTCTTGTCTCCTTTCAAATTCTGTGGGCCTGGCATTCCTTGGAGATCTCCATGTGTCTTGGCATCAATCGTCCCCTGGGTCTCACCGCAGGGGCCCCTGTTCCAAAGGATGCAATCCACCACTGGTGCTCCTTTTTGGGTGGTAATGAAGTCCCTCCTCTCTCTGCTCACTTCTCTTTTTTTGAATTTCTTGTAAAATAAAAAGTGTGACTGAAGCAAGGGTGTGACTTGAGAAAGGGTATGACTTGAGCCATGCCCTTTAGTAAGGGTGTGATTCAAAACACACACCACACTAATCCTGCCTGATTAATATAGATAGTTTTAGGATTTACAACACATAAAACAGGATAGTTACACAGATTACAATGCACGATAATTACACAATACCACAAAATGGAGGAAAATTATACAATACTGGGAATCATGGCCCAGCCAGGTTGACACATATTTTGGGGGGGACACAATTCAATGTACCACAATCAGCCATGACATGTTGTCATGGCCTGAATTGTGTCCCCAAAAGAGATATGTCAAGGCAGAGCCAAGATGGCAGAATAGACAGATGCTTCAATCGAGCCCTCTTTACAACAAAGACCTGAAAAAACAAGTGAAACCAGTATATTTGTGACAAGCTGGGAGCCCTGAACATCAAAAGGCAAGCTTAGACAATAAACTGAGGGGCAGGGGAAGGAAGAGACCATTCAGAAGCTGAGAGAAGTTGCTGGACCTGAATCACGGGGAGCCCTCAGGCACCATTCTGGGAGCAACAGCAGTGGTGGCAGGCTGGCACTAGCATTTGGCTGCAGTTTCCTCAGTGAGAAGCAGCCAGCCATACATCCCACCCACACCTCTGGAACCTGAGGAGAAGTGTGCTCTTGGCAAAAGCTAAGTACTTGCGTATATTTTACCACACCAATCCCACCCCCAAACCAGCTTCAGCAGCTGAATCTCTAGGCCTGAGATAGACCCTAGTGAGCACCTGGAGCCATCCTCCCAGCCTTGAGGAAGGAAAAAAATTCCAGCTGGGGGGAAAAGATAATTTGTTAGCTCCGTTACCTGGGAGAGCTCAGGACAGAAGCAGCTCCTGTCCAGACATAAACCGTCCATGGACCTTGAGCATATTTCCCTTCTGCATGGACCTATGTGGGCCTATTTCGGGAGAATAGACCCTTGTTGGCAAATTCCAACCATTTCAGCGGTGTGGTGGAGAGGTGGGTGTTTGACATTTCATATTTCTTTGCCTATTAAACAAGGTCCTCACCTACCCACAACAGGGACCTAAGGACTGGTGGCTCCACTTGGGTCGCCCAGACAGCAACTACAGGGGTCCAGGGATAACTGGTACCTCCCAGTCCTTATAACAAAATCTTTGGGTGCAATGGTCCCTATGCAGAGCCCACCCACCAGCATGCTCTAGGGAACAGAGTGGTGTTTTCCTCAGAGACACTTGGGGGTTGGTTCTCAAGCCCCTGCCTTGTTCAGAGCATGACCCCCTGCTGCAGTCAGATACGGGTATATATGCCTATCACCCCTGCCCCTCTAAGACTGTAGGAAAGAGCCTGTACCACACACTTGATATCAGCTACCTGGAAACCTGAGCTGAATTCATACAAGAAAACGGAAAGGACTCCTAGACTGATATACCTGATAACAGCTCTAGCCAGCTGGGGACAGGACACCAGAGCTCCAAAGGCAAAAATAATCAAGCTAGCTCACTCAAACAACCCATAGGGGTATACCAAAACAAAACAAAGCAAGCACCTACGACACAGTAAGCAAGCATAAACTAATACAATAACTTGTAGATGGCTCGGAGACAACAGTCAATATCAAGTCACATAAAGAAACAGGCCATGATCACCTCAACAGGCTCTCAAAACAAAGAATCCAGGGATCTTGTAGATGAAAATGCATTCCTGGAATTACCAGATGCAGAATACAAAAGTTTACTATACAGAACCCTTCAAGACATCAGGAAGGAAATGAGGCAATATGCAGAACAAGCCAAGGAACACACAGATAAAGCAACTGAAGAACTCAGAAAGATTATTCAGGAACATAATGAAAAGTTTAATAAGCTGGAAAAATCTGTAGACAGACAACAATCAAAAATTCAGAAGATTAACAATAAAATTGCAGAATTAGATAACGCCATAGAAAGTCAGAGGAGCGGAATTGAGCAAGTAGAAGCTAGAATTTCTGAACTCGAAGATAAATCACTTGGCACTAATATATTTGAAGAAAAATCACGTAAAAGAATTAAAAAAATGAAGAAGCCTTAAGAATCATGTGGGACTCTATCAAGAGAAATAACATACGAGTGATTGGAGTGACAGAACAGGGAGGGATAGCAGAAAATACAGTGAAAATTGTTGAGGATTTGTTGGCAGAAAACTTCCCTGATATTGTGAAAGATGAGAAGATATCTATCCAAGATGCTCATCGAACTCCACATAAGGTAGATCTTAAAAGAAAGTCACCAAGACAAAATATAATCAAGCTTGCCAAAACCAAAGATAAAGAGACAATTATAAGAGCACCGAGGGATAAAAAAAAGTCACCTACGAGGGAGAGCCAATAAGAATAAGCTCAGACTACTCGGCAGAAACCATGCAGACAAGAAGGCAATGGGATGACATATTTAAAAAACTGAAGGAAAAAAATTGCCAACCAAGAATCATATATCCATCAAAACTGTCTCTTAAATATGAAGGTGAAATTAAGACATTTCCAGATAAACACACGTTGATGGAATTCATAAAGACCAAACCAAAGCTACAGGAAATACTAAAGGGAGTTCTTTGGTTAGAAAATCAATAATATCAGGTATCGATCCAAGACTAGAACATGGGCAGAGCAACCAGAAGTCAACCCAGACATGGAAATCAAAAAAAAAAAAAAAAAAAAAAGCCCAACACAGGGTAACGGTGATGTTATTATATAAAAGAAGACAACATTAAAATAATAAAGAGGGACTAAGAAACTTGTTCCATATGGAGATGGAGATACAGTGATACAAAGAAATAAAAATTATAAATTTAGAAAAATAAGGTTAAATAGCAAGGTAACCACAAAGGAGAGAAACTATCCTACTCATCAAAATAAAATACAGACCCAGCAGAAACAAAATAAAAAAAAACAAATATGAGGAAAGGACAATATATAAAGGAAAATCTACTCAGCACATACAATCAAGTGGGAAAAAGAAACTGTCAACACACAAAAAAAGACATAAAAATGATAGCACTAAATTCCTACCTATCCATAATTATCCTCAATGTAAATGGACTAAATGCACCAATAAAGAGACAGAGAGTGGCAGAATTGATTAAAAAACAAGATCCATCTATAGGCTGCCTACAAGAGACACATCTTAGACTCAGAGACATAAACAAACTAAAACTCAAAGGATGGAAAAAAATATATCAAGCAAACAACAATCAAAAAAGAGCAGGAGTAGCAATATTAATTTCTGACAAAATAGACTTTCAAGTTTAATCCATCTGAAAGGATAAGGAAGGACACTATATAATGATTAAACAGACAGTACACCAAGAAGATATAACCATATTAAATATTTATGCACCCAACGACAGGGCTGCAAGATACATAAACAAACTCTAACAGCATTGAAAAGTGAAATAGACAGCTCCACAATTATAGTAGGAGACTTCAACACCTCACTTTTGGTGAAGGACAAGATATCCAGACAGAGGCTCAATAAAGACACGGAAGATCTAAATGCCACAATCAACCAACTTGACCTCGTAGACATATACAGAACACTCCACCCAACAGCAACCAACTATACTTTCTTTTCTAGTGCACATGGAACATTCTCTAGAATAGACCACATATTGGGTCATAAAGCAAGCCTTAGCACAATCCAAAACATTGAAATAGTACAAAGCATCTTCTCTGACCATAAGGCCATAAAAGTGGAAATCAATAACAGGAAAGGCAGGGAAAAGAAATCAAACACTTGGAAACTGAACAATACCCTGCTCACAAAAGACTGGGTTATAGAAGACGTTAAGGATGGAATAAAGAAATTCACAGAATCCAATGAGAATGAAAACACTTCCTATCAGAACCATTGGGACACAGCAAAAGCAATGCTCAGAGGCCAATTTAAATCAATAAATGCACACATCCAAAAAGAAGAAAGGGCCAAAATCAAAGAAGTATCCCTACAACTTGAACAAATAGAGAGCAACAAAAGAAACCCACAGGCACCAGAAGAAAACAAATAATAAAAATTAGAGCTGAACTAAATGAAATAGAAACAGAAAAACAATTGAAAGAATTACGAAGACCAAAAGCTGGTTTTTTGAAAAACTCAACAAAATTGATAAACCACTGGCCAAACTGACAAAAGAAAAACAGGAGAGGAAGCAAATAACCTGAATAAGAAATGAGATGGGCTATATATATTACAACAGACCCAACTGAAATTAAAAGAATCATATCAGATTACTATGAAAAATTGTACTCAAACAAATTTGAAAACCTAGAAGAAAAGGATGAATTCCTAGAAACACACTACCTACCTAAACTAACACAAACAGAGGTAGAACAACTAGATAGACCCACAACAAAAGAAGAGATTGAAAATGTAATAAAAAAACTCCCAATAAAAAAAAAAAAAAGCCCTGGTCCGGACGGCTTCACTGCAGAGTTCTACCAAACTTTCAGAGAAGAGTTGACACCACTACTACTAAAGGTATTTTAGAGCATAGAAAAGGATGGAATACTACCAAATTCATTCTATTAAGCCACCATATCCCTGATACCAAAACCAGGTAGACACCAGAAGAAAAGAAAATTATAGACCTATATCCCTCATGAATGTAGATGCGAAAATCCTTAACAAAATTCTAGCAATAGAATTCAACCTATCAAAAAAATAATTCACCATGACTAAGAGGGATTCATACCAGGTATGCAGGGGTGGTTTAACATTAGAAAAACAATTAATGTAATCCACCACATAAATAAAACAAAAGACAAGAATCACAGGATTTTATCAATTGATGCAGAAAAGACATTTGACAAAGTTCAACACTCATACATGATAAAAACTCTCAGCAAAATAGGAATAGAAGGGAAATTTCTCAACATAATAAAGGGCATTTATACAAAGCCAACAGACAACATCACCCTAAATGGAGAGAGCCTGAAAACATTCCCACTGAGATCAGGAACCAGAAAAGGATGCCCTTTATCACCACTCTTATTCAACATGTGCTGGAAGTCCTAGCCAGAGCAATTAGGCTAGATAAAGAAATAAAGGGCATCCAGATTGGCAAAGAAGAAGTCAAATTATCCCTATTTGCAGATGACATGATCTTATACACAGAAAACCCTAAGGAATCCTCCAGAAAACTACTGAAACTAATAGAAGAGTTTGGCAGAGTCTAAGGTTACAAGATAAACACACAAAAATCAGTTGGAGTCCACTACACCAACAAAAAGAACATCGAAGAGGATATCACCAAATCAATGCCATTTACAGTAAGCCCCAAGAAGATACAATACTTAGGAATAAATCTTACTAGAGATGTAAAACACTTATACAAAGAAAACTACAGTACACATCTGCAAGAAACCAAAAGAGAGCTACATAAGTGGAAGAACATACCTTGTTCATGGATAGGAAGACTTAAAATTATAAAAATATCTATTCTACCAAAAGCGATCTATACATTTAATCCAATTCCGATCCAAATCCCAATGACATTCTTTAAAGAGATGGAGAAACAAATAGCAATTTCATATGGAAAGGAAAGAGTCCCCGGATAAATAAGGCATTACTGAAAAAGAAGAACAAAGTAGGAGGCCTTACTTTACCTGATTTTAGAACCTATTATACCGCCACAGTAATCAAAACAGCCTGTTACTGGTACAACAACAGATACATGGACCAATGGAACAGAATTGAGAATCCAGACATAAGCCCATCCACATATGAGCAGTTGATATTTGACAAAGGCCCCAAAACAGTTAAATGGGGAAAGGACAGTCTTTTTAACAAATGGTGCTGGCATAACTGGATATCCATCTGCAAAAAAATGAAACAAGGCCCATACCTCACTCCATGCACAAAAACTAACTCAAAATGGATCAAAGACCTAGATATAAAATCTAAAACGATAAAGATCATGGAAGAAAAAAGAGGGACAATGTTAGGAGCCCTAATACATGGCATAAACATTATAGAAAACATTATAAAGAAAGTAGAAGAAAAACTAGATAACTGGGAGCTCCAGAAAATCAAACATTTATGCTCATCCAAAGACTTCACCAAAAGAGTAAAAAGACTACCTACAGACTGGGTGGGAAAAAGTTTTGTGCTATGACATTTCTGATTAGCACCTAATCCCTAAAATCTACAAGATACTGCAAAAACTCAACTGCAAAAAGACAAATAACTCAATTAAAAAATGGGCAAAAGATATGAATAGACACTTCACTAAAGAAGACACTCAGGTAGCTAACAGATATATGAGGAAGTGTTCATGATGATTAGCCATTAGAGAAATGCAGATTGAAACTACATTGAGATTTCATCTCACTCCAACAAGACTAGCATTAATCCAAAAACACAAAAGAATAAATGTTTGAGAGGCTGTGGAGAGATTGAAACACTTTTACACTGCTGGTAGGAATGTCAAATGGTACAACCACTTTGGAAATCAATTTGGCACTTCCTTAAAAAGCTAGAAATAGAACTACCATAAGATCCAGCAATCCCACTCCTCAGAATATATCCTAGAGAAATAAGAGCCTTTACACGAACAGATATGTGCACACTCTTGTTTATTGCAGCACTGTTTACAATAGCAAAAAGATGGAAGCAATCAAGGTGCCCATCAACGGATGAATGGATAAATAAATTATGGTATATTCACACAATGGAATACTATGCATCAATAAAGAACAGTGAGGAATCTGTGAAACATTTCATAACATGGAGGAACCTGGAAGGCAATATGCTGAGCGAAATTAGTCAGTTGCAAAAGGACAAATATTGTATAAGACCACTATTATAAGAACCTGAGAAATAGTTTAAACTGAGAAGAAAATGCTCTTTTGTGGTTACAAGATGGGGGAGGGAGGGGGTGGGAGAGGGGTACTCACTAATTAGATAGTAGATAAGAACTACTTTAGATGAAGGGAAAGACAGCACACGGTACAGGGGAGGTCAGCACAATTGGACTAAACCAAAAGCAAAGAAGTTTCCTGAATAAACTGAATGCTTCGAAGTCCAGTGTAGCAGGGGCAGGGGTCTGGGGACCATAGTTTCAGGGGACATCTAAGTCAATTGGCATAATAAAATCTATTAACGAAACATTCTGCCTCCCACATTGAAAAGTGGCATCTGGGGTCTTAAACACTAGCAAGCAGCCATCTAAGATGCATCAATTGGTCTCAACCCACCTGGATCAAAGGAGAATGAAGAACACCAAGGACACAAGGTGATTACAAGCCCAAGAGACAGAAAGGGCCACATGAACCAGCATCTACATCATCCTGAGACCAGAAGAACTAGATGGTACCCAGCTACAACCAATGCCTGCCCTGACAGGGAACACAACAGAGAACCCCTGAGGGAGCAGGAGAGCAGTTCAATTCAGACCCTAAATTCTCATAAGACCAGACTTAATGGTCTGACTGAGACTGGAAGGACCCCGGTGGTCATGTTCCCCAGACCTTCTGTTGGCTCAGGACAGGAACCATTCCCGAAGCCAGCTCTTCAGACATGGATTGGGCTGGACAATGGGTTGGAGAGGGATGCTGGTGAGGAGTGAGCTTCTTAGATCAGGTGGACACTTGAGACTATGTTTGCATCTCCTGCCTGGAGGGGAGATGAGAGTGTGGAGGGGGTTAGAAGCTGGCAAAAAGGACACGAAAAGAGAGAGTGGAGGGAGAGAGCAGGCTCTCTCATTAGGCGGAGAGTAATCGGGAGTGTGTAGCAAGGTGTATATGGGTTTTTGTGTGAGAGACTGACTTGATTTGTAAACTTTCACTTAAAGCACAATAAAAATTATTAAAAAAAAAAGATATGTCAACTTGCTTAGTCCATGATTCCCAGTATTGTGTGATTGTCCTCCATTGTGTGATTTTCCTATGTGTTATAAATCATAATCTCTGCCTGTGGTTAAAGAGGATTAGGGTGGGATGTAACACCCTTGCTCAGGTCACATCCCTGAACCAATGTAAAGGGAGTTTCCCTGGGATGTGGCCTGTACCACCTTTTATCGTACAAGAGATAAAAGGGAAGGAAACGAACCAGAGAGTTGGGGACCTCATAACATCAAGAAAGAAGCACCTGGAGCAGAGCACTTCTTTCGGACCCAGGTTTCCTGCTTGGAAAAGCTCCTAGTCCAGGGGAAGATTGACTAGAAAGACCTTATTCCAGAGCCAACAGACAGACAAAACCTTCCCCTGGAGGTGATTCCCTGAATTTGGACTTGTAGCCTACTCAACTCTCAGAGAATACATTTCTCTTTGTTAAAGCCATCCGCTTGTGGTATTTCTGTTATAGCAGCACTACATAACCAAGACAATGACTAAGACACATAGGTTATGGAGGAATATGTCCTTATCTTTGCTACTGGTTCCCACAAAGAAGTATTTCTCTAAGCACACTTTTTTTTTTTTTTTTAATCCCTCTCTACTCCCTTTACTCTCAGTACTTATGAGAAAACATCCAGGTATAATCGGTTTTATAGTGTTCTTTCTCTTCCAAGCAAGACTCTGCCTAGGAGCAGATCTTCTGTACCTCTTATTCAGAGATAAACTAGCACCACCATACTCAAGGCCCAAGAAGCACTGTCTGAGGTCAGTATCAGTTATGTGACATTATATAAATTTGACTAATTCTGAGTCTCAGCATTAATAAAGCAACTCGGCTAACACATATAAAATTATAATCATTTAATCAGGTGTTTTTAGTAATAAAGGTATTATATTTGTCCCTATCTGCCCTCTTTTATTTACCTAATTGTTCAGGATCCATGATTGTGATTTTGGTGTTGGGAGTGAGGAGATAAAATGAACCTTATTTACTGGAGGCACCCTTGGAAACTCCCAACAAAGACAATTTTGTGAGAAATAAGCAACCACTTGTATTCCATACATGGAATAATTTATTGGCAGAGACCCCCTGAAGCCTTGAAAATTAAATCAAGATTCCCTTGGTGAGTTTAACTTTAAGAATTTTTACCCCCCTTCAAAAGTGGATATCTTGATTACTGTTGTTGTTTTTAGGTGCCATGAAGTCGGTTCTGACTTGATGCAATCCCACATACAACAGAATGAAACATTGCCCGGTTCTGTGCCATTCTCACAATTGTTGTTATGCTTGAACACATTGTTGCAGCCACGGTGTCAATCCATCTTGTTGAGGGTATTCTTATTTTTAGATGGCCGTCTACTTTACCAAGCATGATGTCCTTCTCCAGGAACTGATCCGTCCTGATAACGTGTACAAAGTACGTGAGATGTAGTCTTATCATTCTTGCTTACAAAAGAACAAAAAATCTGTCTTGGAAGAAGTACAGCCAGAATCTTGATTACTACTTCATCTTGTTTCCTTGATTCACATGCATTTTAGTTAAAATTTAAATTAAGATTTTACTCATAATAGACCATGTATGTTGCCAGATGCTTCTCTAGGGTTTTAAAATATTAGTCCATGCATTCCTTACATATGGGTTTATACAATTAGTGCATCTATTATGCAATTCAGGAAAATGAGGCACAGAAAAGTGCATGACAAGTATTTTATATCTGTGTAAAGACCTATAAGTTGTAATGACAAAAATGTTTGTAGAAAGCAATTTTAAAATATGATCATAATGCAGTTTGGATTTCACTTATTAGTATATGTTTAATGGATATTAAAATTAAGTGTAATTTTTAATTAAAAATGTAATCCCTATAGATATTAAATAAGAATAAAATTAGAAGCATAATCTTTCCTATTTTCCTTTCAGCTCTAATTAAGTTTCATTAAAACTGTTATTTAATTTACTTGGTGAGGTGTGATTTTTGTAGAATTTATTTAAATTTAGAAGTGCTTATAAGTTAATTTAAGATATATGTAATACCATGAGTTGGGTGAAAATATATGTTTGAATAACTAATTGTATTCTTGCGGAAATGGGTTGGGTGATGGTCAAGCGTATCCGTAGGTTGTTACACAAGGCCATTTAATCTGAAAAATAAATATAAGACCAGGAAATATAACATCAATAAATTTTATATTATGACTTGTTTGATGAAAGTTTAAGGCATAAGAGATCCTATTTAAAATTCATTTTATTCTGATAATGAGCCTAAACTAGATAGAAATTAAAATTAGCATGCTTCCTCATTGTCTAACATTATTTTTGGAAACCCTGGTGGCGTAGTGCTTAAGAGCTACCTCTGCAAACCAAAAGGTCAGCAGTTTGAATTCACCAGGCACTCCTCGGAAACTCTATGGGGCAGTTCTATTCTGTCCTACAGGGTCACTGTGAGTTGGAACCGACTCAACAGTAATGCATTTGGTTTGGTAACGGCATCTTTTTCCCTTGTAAATAATTTGGCAAGGTTGAAATCTCTTTAAGAAACAATATGCCTTTCTCATGAAGGTATCCTGTGTTTCCAAATCTAATCTTGTGAGAGCAAATCTGCTGTTGCTATGCACACATCTCAGATGGAGTGATAGGCAGGCTATCTCATGACAAAATTGTTTTGATTCTTCTGGAATCCAAATTTCTAGGTTCATGCATTTGAAGTGACCCATCCATGCCATCCACCCTTAGGTGTACTTTTGAACCTTGGAGGAAGTGGTTACCTGGAGACCTTCATGTCTAACACTAACTTTAGTAAGCATTTTAGTGGAGACCAAGCTTAGGCATTGGATTCTCTTGGAAATTTATCTATGTCCAGCCAGTTTACAGAAGCAGGAACTCCAGGGTCTGACTAGAGGCCGTGTTTTAGGGTGTATAAAACGTCTTCGGTGACTGTTTCTGTAACCCATAAACCCTGAAACCCTGCTTCTCCTTTGATGTTATATTCAGAAAATTAACATAACAATGACTTATATGTCTCACATTCTAGTAGGCTAGAAGTCCAAATTCAGGGCATCGGCTCTAGGGGAAGGCTTTCTCTGTCAGCTCTGGAGGAGGCTCTTGTCATTAATCATCCCCTGGACTAGGGGCTTGTCTGCACAGGAACCCCAGGTCCAAAGGATGCGCTCTGCTCCTGATACTGCTTTGTTGGTGGTATGAGGTCCCCCACTCTCTGCTCCTTTCCCTTTCCTTACTTCTCTTTTAAGAAAAAAGATGGTGTAGGCCACACCCCAGGGTAACTCTCTTTACATTGAATCAAGGATGTGACCTGAGCAAGGATGTTAATCCCACCCTAATCCTCTTCAACATAATTCAAACTCATCTCATTAACCACAGGCAGAGATTAGAATTTATAACATACAGGAAAATCACATCAATCACAAAATGAAGGGCAACAACACAATACTGGATATCATGACCTAACCAAGTTGACACATATTTTTTGGCGGACACAATTCATGACAAGCCATGCTTTCACTTACATAATATTTTTCTAATGTAAAATATTTGCTAGCATTGGTCATAAAGTATATTATCATATAAATAGAGAAGATCATTACGTGAAATATGATATCAGATTATTTTTAATCAATACAGGATTTTATATTTATTGTTCTTATTTTATTATTATTATTATTTATTTTTAGCATTTTATCTTAGGATCTCACCATCAGCAGACCCTGAGACAATGTCTTGGAAGAGGTAGTTTGTTTGTGACAGGACTCTAGGAAGTAGAATGGAGAAAGTGAAGAAAATGAGACATGGCAATGAGAAAAGCCAAAAAAAGTACACTAATAGACATGTTGTAACTGAAGACATCTGGGACTTAATCTCTCTCATGGAACTTTCTGCAAAACCATATGAAACATTCCTTAGAATTGTCTTGAAAGAGAAAAGTGAAGTTAGGACATTTATTAGCCAACTCCTTTACTCTCCTTTGAGAGTCCCCCCCACCAGACCCTTCCCAGGGGGTATTAATCCCTGCATATTTCCATATGGCTGAGCAAACTCCTAGGATTTGCTAGTGGGGAACTAACAGTAATCTAAAAAATATCTTCAAGAACAAGTCTGCTGAACGGATACAGGGCAGCCTATGAACAGCGTTTGTAACAGTCCAAAACCCAGATATGCTTACATTTCATGCTTAATCCATTCTGTTAGAGATGTTTCAGGGAAGAGGCTGTCCACAATCCCCAAAAAATGATAAATATAAAATCCTGAATTGATCAAAAATGATCTGATATCATATTTCATGTAATGCTCTTCTCTATTTATATGAAAATATACTTTGTGACCAACGCTAGCAAATATTTTAAGTTAGAAAAAATATGTAAATGAAAACATGGCTGGTCATGAATTGAATTGTGTTCCCCAAAAATATGTGTCAACTTGGTCAGGTCATGATATCCAGTGTTGTGTTGTTGCCCTCTGTTTTGTGGTTGAAGTGTATGTTGTAAATTTTAACCTCTGCCTGTGGAGCAGGCTATTTTGCCTATGTTTTCACCATTTTTCTTCTATACCACTTATTCTGGATTCCCTTTACCCTCAGCCAGAGCTTCCATTTCTCTAGTTTGTCTGTTTAATGCAGTGACCCAACTTTTCTCTAATGTGGAGTTGAAGTTCTTTCCCCTTTCAAAATACAGTTTTTTCAATTGTCTATTTACTATTATTACTGAGCATAGAAGCAACCAAAGATGTCCCAGTGAATCTCTGAAGCTTCAGATATCTTTCCTCCCCCCATTATGCAGCAGGAATGCTAGTGTTTCCATATAATCAGAAGCTATTAACCTCAGAAATATAATAATTCCTTACTTTGACTGCTGGTATAATGACATGAATAATCCAAAAGAATCAAATGGCAAGCACAGCCATTTTTTTTTTTCCCCAATAGAGGGAGTCAGTAGACAGTTACTGAAGTTGTTAATCAAGAATATTTTTTAATTAATATTTAAATATATTGGTATATTATAAATTGTTCTGAAGTCAAGCACTATAACAACTAAAACAGATTTTAACTTTTCACATTATAGACAGAAAATAAATATCCACTCCCAAAACTTTTGTAAATAAGTGTATTAAAAAAAAAAAAAACTCTTTGCCATCCAGTCGATTCCACCTCATATAGAGCCTATAGGCACAGTATAACTGACCCATATGTTTTCAAGGCTGTAACCTTTATGGAAGCAGGTTGCCACATTTTTCTCCTGCAGAACAGATGGTGTGTTTGAACTACCAACCCTTCAGTTACAGTCAAATGCTTAACCACCGCACCACAAGGGCTCCTAGGAATAAGTTTATGCTGAATATCAATTATTTAAAAGAAAACATAAACATGACAAATATATTCTAAAATACTGTGGCAAAACTAAGTATAAACATGTCTGACTTAGCAATCTATACAGTAAGTCATCTATCCATATAAAAAGGCTTTAAGAATAGATAAGAAAGCAAAACCAGATACACATCTAGAGCAAAGATAATAAGAAATATTGTGTAGGAGCTTGCCTCCAAGATGAGATCCATCAATTTTTCCCTCCCTGTATGATTAATTCATTCTTCTTTGAAAGATGGGGTTCATTCTCCCTCTTTCTTTGTCTGTTAATACTTTGAGGAAACAAATGCAGGTGATATGATGCTGTAAGACTTCTGAGGCTAGATCGTATGAAACGTAAGAGCTTCTACCTGAGTCTTTTGGAATGCACTCTATGTGGAACCAACGCAGTTCTTTCAGTCATTCACAATCAAACATCAGACATGTGAGTATAAAGCCTTTGGTTGATTCCTGCCCCAAAACATCATTAATTCTGTTCACTTCTCTATGTCTAGTATTTAAAACTACTGAATATTTAAATATATTTTATTTAATTAAGTAATATAAGGTAATTGTAGAAATGTTTGAATGTATGTGATCAAAAAGAAGAAAAATTAAAATTACTTATTAACAATCAGTGAAAAAAATATTTTTCTATGCATACATCTGTACTTTATATATATATATGTATACCTACTTCATATAAATTGATTCATATTATAATTTTATACCATGATTTTTACTTACTAAAATGTCTATGTTAATGTATATTCTAAAATTCATTGGGGCTGGTTATATAATGTTGCATTAAACAGCAATGGTTCCTGTTGTTGTAGAGTTTTAATCTAACATGAGAGACAATCAATAGATGTTGCCATTTAGGTTTTCCTGAAAGCATACTCCAACACAGAGCTTACTGAAGACCAGGTTAAAAAAAAGAATGCTGTTGGAATTAAAATTTGTAGAAGAGATCAAAGGAAAACAGACTGGGCAAAAGGAAAATCAAGATTTGATGGAAGTTCAAACACAGCTTTGGTCAATTTTAAGGAAACTCAAGCTAAAATATTCTCTATTGTCTCAAATTGGACAGAGATAGTCAGACTTTTATACATCCACCTAGATTACATTATAAATTCTTCTAAATACAGAGTTTGTTGATTTTTTTTTTTGGTTGAATTTGATTTTCTAATATTTTGTGGAGGATATTTGTTCCAATATAGTGATGAATATCAGTCTATAACTTTCTTTTCTTGAAATATTTTTATCTGGTTTTGATAGCACAGTAATGCTGGCTTTATAAAATAAATTTGGAAGTGGGCTTTTTTGGAATAATTAGAAACAATTTGTGTAGTACTAGTAGTAACTTTTTCCAAGAACATGAACAGTGACTATGCATTCGGACCTCGCCAGATGGAATACACAAGAATAAAATTGACTACCTATGTGGAAAGAGACAATGAAAAAGCCCAATATCACCAGGCAGAACAAGTCCAGGGGCCAACTGAGGAACAAACCATCAATTGCTCTTATGAAAACTCAAGTCTAAGCTGAAGAAAATTAGAACAAGTGCACCAGAGCAAAAGTATGGCCTTGACTATCTTCCACCTGAATATGGAGAGCATCTCAAGAATAAATTTGACATATTGAACACTAATGACCAAAGGCCAGACCAGTTGTGGAATGACATCAAAGACATCACACATAAAGAAAGCAAGAGGTCATTAAAAAGACAGGAAAGAAAGAAAAGACCAAAATGGATGTCAGAAGAGACTCTGAAACTTGCTCTTGAATGCCGAGTAGCTAAAACAAACAAGAAACAATGAAGTAAAAAAGCTGAACAGAAGATTTCAAAGGGTGGCTTAAGAACTCAAAGTAAAGTATTATAATGAAATGTGCAAAGACCTGGAGTTAGAAAACCAAAAGGGAAGAACACAGTCAACACTTCTCAAGCTGAAAGAACTGAAGGAAAATTCAAGCCTGGAGTTGCAATAGTGAAGGATCCTATGGGAGAAATACTGAACAATGCAGGAGGCATCAAAAGATGATGGAAGGATGTCATGGATTGAATTGTGTTCCCAAAAGATATGTGTCAACTTGGTTAGGCCACGATTTCCAGTATTGTGTGGTTGTCCTAACATTCCCTGTTTTATAAATCCTAATCTCTGCCTGTGATTAATGAGGCAAGATTAAATTATGTTAAAGATAATTAGGGTGGGATATAACGCCCTTACTCCAGCCATATCCCTGATCCAATGTAAACGGAGTTTCCCTGGGGTATGGGCTGCACCACCTTTTCTCATACAAGAAATAAAAGGAAAGGGAAGCAAGCAGATAGCTGAGGAACTCATACCACCAAGAAAGAAACACTAGGAGCAGAGCACGTAATTTGGACCTGGGGTTCCTGTGAGGAGAAGTGCCTAGTCCAGGGGAAGGTTAATGAGAAAGTCCTTCCTCCAGAGTCTACAGAGAGAGAAAACCTTCCCCTGGAGCTGATGTCCTGAATTCGGAGTTCTAGCCTACTAAGAAAAACTAGACTGTGAGAAAATAAATTTCTGTTTGTTAAAGCCATCCACTAGTGGTATTTCTGTTATAGTAGCACTAGATAACTAAGACAAAGGAATACACAGAGTCAATGCACCAAAAAAAATTGGTTGATGCTCAGTCTTTTCAGGAGGTAGTATATGATCAAGAACCAATGGTACTGAAGGAAGGAGCCCAATGTTCACTGAAGACATTGACAAAAAACAAAGCTCTGGGAACTGGTAGAATACCAACTGAGATGTTTCAATAAACGGATGCAGTGCTGGAAGTGCTCACTTGTGTATGCCAAGAAATTTGGAAGACAGCTATCTGGCCAACCAACTGGAAGAGATCCATATTTATGCCTATTCCAAAGAAAGGTGATCCAACAGGATGTGAAAATTATTGAAAATATCATTAATATCACATCCAACTAAAAATGTACAAGCTGTTGAAGCAGTACATCCAGCAATGCATTGACAACGTACAGCCAGAAATTCAAGCCAGATTCAGAGGAGCATGTGGAATGAGGGATATCATTGTTGATGTCAGATGGATCCTGGCTGAAAGCAGAAAATACCAGAAAGATGTTTACCTGTGTTTTATTGATTATGCAAAGGCATTCAACTGTGTGGATCATAATAAATTATGGATAACATTTCAAAGAATGGGGATTCCAGAACACTTAATTGTGCTCATGAGGAACCTGTACATAGATCAAGGGGCAGGAGTTTGAACAGAACAAGGGTATCATGTGTGGTTTAAAGTCAGGAAATGTGTGCATCTGGGTTGCATCCTGTCACTGTACTTATTCAATCTGTATGCTGAGCAAATAATTGAGAAGCTGAACTATATGAAGAAGGATGGGACATCAGGATTGGAGGAAGATTTATTAACAACCTACCTCAGGCAAATAATATACCCTTGCTGGCTGAAAATGGAGAGGACTTGAAGAACTTATTGATGAAGACCAAAGATTACAGCCTTGAGTATGGATTATACCTCAACACAAAGAAAACAAAAATCCTCACTTCTGGACCAACAAGCAACATCATGATAAACAGAGAAAAGTTTGAAGTCATCAAGGATTTCATTTAACTTGGCTCCACAATCAACACCCACGGAAGCAGCAGTCAAGAAATCAAAAGGTGAATTGCATTGGGAAAATCAGCTGCTAAAGACCTCTTTA
Organism: Loxodonta africana; assembly: GCF_030014295.1. NCBI lineage: Eukaryota > Metazoa > Chordata > Mammalia > Proboscidea > Elephantidae > Loxodonta > Loxodonta africana. The sequence goes on from NC_087358.1 coordinate 48,005,696, forward strand.
AAGTGTTCAAAAGCAAAGATGTCACTTTGAGGACTAAGGTGCTCCTGACCCAAGCCATGGTGTTTTCAATCACCTCATATGCGTGTGAAAGCTGAACAATGAGTAAGGAAGACTGAAGGATGTTGATGCCTTTGAGTTGTGGCATTGGCGAAGAATATTGAATATACCATGGACTGCCAAAAGAACAAACAAATCTGTCTTGGAAGAAGTACAACCAGAATGCTCCTTAGAAGACAGGATGACGAGACTTCGTCTCACATACTTTGGACATATTATCAAGAGGGACCGATCCCTATAGAAGGACATTGTCATGGATTGAACTATGTCCCCCCAAAATATGTGTCACCTTGGCTAGGCCATAATTCCCAGTATTGTGTGATTATCTACCATTCTGTCACATGATGTGATTTTCCTATGTGTTGTAAATTCTACCTCTATGATGTTAACTAGGTAGGATTAGTGGCAGTTGTGATAAAGATTCAGGACTCAATCCACAAGGTTAGTTTTTGTCTAAAGCCAATCTCTTTTGAGATATAAAAAAGAGTAGCTAGCAGAGAGACAGGGGACCTCATAGCACCAAGAAAGCAGTGCCAGGAACAGAGCATGTCCTTTGTACCTGAGGTTCCTGCACTGAGATGCTCCCAGACCAAGGGAAGATTGATAACAAGGACCTTCCTCCCCAGCCAATACAGAGAGAAAGCCTTCCCCTGGTGCTGGCACCCTGAATCCGGACTTCTAGCCTACTAGATAGTGAAAGAATAAACTTCGTTTGTTAAAGCGATCCACTTGTGGTATTTCTGTTATAGCAGCACTAGATGACTAAGACAGAATTCATGCTTGGTATAGTGAAAGGCCAGCGAAAAACAGATAGACCTTCAGGTAGGTGGATTGATACAGTGGCTATAACAATAGGCTCAAGCATAACAACAATTGTGAGGATAGCAAAGGGCGGAGCAGTGTTCCATTCTATTGAATATAGAATCTCTATGAGTTGGAACTGACTTGAGGGCACCTAACAGCAACAATATTATTCTTCTTTGAAATATGTGGTAGAATTTTTCAGTGAAGCCCTCTGATCTTGAAATTACTTGGTTGAAAAATTTAACTTAAAACTCAATTTATTATTATTTTTTAATTTATATACTTAATGTTTTAGAACACTTTTTGTGTTTATAGAAAATTTAACAGATAGTGTAGGAGAGTTTCCTTATCCTTCTCACGCCTGCATGCCATTTCTCCTATTATTAATATCTTGTATTTATATGGTACTTTTGTTACAATTCATAAATGCATCTTGATACATAACACTTTATTTACTGAATTGCCTTTGTACCATTGTCAAAGATAAGTTAACTGTATTTGTGTGAGTCTATTTGTGAGCTCTCTCTTCTGTGCTACTCATCTATGTTTCTATTATTTCAGCAGTTCTATGCTGTCTTGATTACTATAGCCTTGTACTAAAGAGGTAGTGTGAGTTTTCCAACTTTATTCCTCCTCAGTATTGTTTGCTATTCTAGGTCCTTTGCATTTACATTTATACTTTAAAATCGGTTTGTCGAAATACAAAGTCCCTTGGTGGTGCAAAACATTAACACACTGAGCTGCTAACCAAAAGTTTGGAGGTTCGAGTCTCCAGAGGATCCTGGAAAAAAGACTTGATATACTTCTGAGAAATCAGCCATAGAAAACAATATGAAGCACAGTTCTCTTCTGGCACCAACAGGGTCACCAAGAGTTGAAATTGACTCCATGGCAACCGGCTTGTCAATATCTACTAACTAACTTGTTGGAATTAGTTAGGCTCTGGTAATGTAGTTTCCCCTGAGGGCAGGTAGAGAATAAAATGCTCCAGGCATATTTCAAAATGATTACTTTTGCACTGGGGGTATTTCAAAATAGTTTTCTCTTCTCCCTGCTGGAAGCATGGAGTGTTGGAGGGTGTTCTCTGATCTTTACGTTACAAACTTGGTGGGGCTCCTGGAGGTTAAACTCATGAAAGTGTGGAGCCCCACCAAGACTGGACCCCTAGAGTTCTTAACACTTAAGCAAGACCACAATCATTCCCCAGCAGTTTGTCAATTACGGTTTAAACTCTTCTAAGAGATCCTGACTCTGGCTGCTTCTGCTCCCAGTAAGCAGTAATTTTCTGTCTGTATTTGCCAGTCTCTCCAAAGTTCTGTGCTGTACCTGTGGCCTCAATTCTCTATGAATGTAAGAAGAGTTGTTTATTTTCAGTTTGTTCAGATATATTTGGTCTCATTTTTTTCTGGCAAAATTTTCTATTTATTCTTAAACTATATTTTTATTGGGTGTAAAATTCTAAGTTGACTTTTAAAGATATCACTGTATTTATCTATGTTTTGCATAGTGACAAAATCATTTTCATTCTCCTGGAATCCAGATTTCTGGGTTCATGGAATTGAGGCAACTCACCCAGGTCAATGCCCTTAGGTGTCCTTTTAAACCAGGAAAGAACTGGTTCCCTGGAGTCACCTTCAAACAATAGTTTAGTAAGCAGCTTAGTGGAGACAGTTGGCGATAGGCATTGGGTTCTTTTGGAAAATTACCTATGTGCAGCCAGCTTCGAGAAGCAGGAACTCCAAGGTCTCAGTAAGAGCTGTTTTAGAAAGTACAGCACGTCCTTGGTGACTGTTTCTATAATCTACTGTGTGTTTTGATGTTATCTCTTGGAAAATTAATACAACAATGATCTACATAAACTGCTTTCCCTCTCTTCTCTTTGGAGCACCTTCTTGATATCTTTGAGTGATGCTGCTGGATTCGAATCGTATCTACTCACAATAAATATATTAGTGTTTCTCTAGGTGATTTATGTTTTTGATAATAGTTACTAAGGATAAATTTGCTATATAACTTACATATTATTCTTCTGTCTGTAATAACCGCAATCCATTCTATTTTTAGCAATTTGAATATGGTTGGTCTAGGTCTAGGTGTGTGTCCTTTGAAGACTTTCATTTATTTTTGGAAAAAAAAATTCAGTCAGACCTCTTCAAATATTTCTTTTTCCTTGTTATCATACGTGTTTATACAATTTTATATTGTGCCTCATTTCTTGTATGCTCAGTTCTGTTTTTACTTCAGACTTTTTTTTTAATCTTTGTGTTTTAGCTTGGGAAATTTGATATGTCTTCAAGTTTACCGATTCTTTCCTTGTTCGTTTTTTTAGTTGCTGTTGAATTGATTTTGACTCAAGTGACCCCATATGTGCAGAGTAGAACTATGCTTTATATGGTTTTTGAGGCTGTGACCCTTCGGAAGCAGATAGCCAGGCGTGTCTTCTGAGACGCCTTTGGGTGGGTTCAAACTGCCAACTTTTCAGCTAGTGTTGATTTTTTCCTAAGTTCTGTCAAATCTACTGATTTGTCCAACAAAGACATTCCTCATCTTTATTCCTTTGATTTTATTTCCATTATTTCCATTTAAACTTTTCTTATATTTTCCATCATTCTACTAAAATTACTAAACTCTTCAGGCATATTACCCAGTTTTTTAGTAGAATGTGTTAATATTCCACTAATTATCTTAATATACCTATCATAAAAAAATATTATTTTAAATTACACTTCTAATTATTTCAAAATCTGAGTCAACTTTCAGCCTGGCTTATTTCATTGCTTGTCTCTTGACAATGAATCTCTTCTTTTTTTTTTTTTTTAATTTGTTTTTATTTGTGCTAAGCCTTTTTTTTTTTTTTTTAAGCCATTTAGGTGTATGGTTTAAGTAATCCAGGCAAGAGTTAAGCAGTTTGGGCTTCACTGTTGCTATGGCTACATTCAGTGGTTACTACTGTGAAAGAAAGAAAAAAAAAATAATAGGTAACTAATTTTGATTTTCCTTACCCACAAAACCAAAAATTAACTGAAAAAAAAAGCCTGATGAAAACTGCAAAAGGATTTACTTTTTTTTTTTTTTCTCATCAGAAGTTGCCCTACAGGGTTGTAAATTTGTCTTTTCTGTCTAGAAAAGGGTAGTCAATAATAAATTCATTACATTGTGATTTAATGAAAAAGTTGGTGGGTTTCCTTAATTTAAATTTCCATGGCTGCAGGTGGGTGGAAGACCAAATTTTCAGGAGCTTCTTTTTAATGTATTAACTCAGTAACCGTTAAATACTTTATCACCACAGAAACTGTATTTATTAAGAAAAGAAAAAAATTACCCTTCTATAAATTCTTCAGCCCTCAGGAGGGTTTCTTTTTAATTTTTCCTTCATACTTGGGAGACTCAAACACGATTTGCAAATTCTTCATTAAATTATGCAACAATCAATTATTATTTTATTGTTTTGAGCTAATTCAATAGTTTATTTTTTACAATTATAACTAACCTATTTTGAGACATATGCTTTTAGAAGCAAAATGATCTCTCTGAATACATATATGATGACTGCTAGTAATAAACATGGTTTAATTTCTTTGTGTCTTGATCATATTTTAAAACCACTGAAACACTGGTTTTGATTTTTTCTGGCATTACCCCATGCTCAGGGCAAGGTTTAGTTTACCAGAGGATTGCTCTCAGTATTCCTGCTACACCCTCGCCTTTAGACCTTTGCTATGCTTCTGTGTTCTCAAGGAGTATCTCTCACCAGCCTCTTGTGCCTCCATCGATATTCAACTATCACGCATGTTTGCTAGCCTGTTGGTGTGTGGGCTGGGGAGATTATGTTGTGCTATTTCAACCTCCACCTTTATTAGTGTCTTGGTGTAGAGATTTCTCATTAAAGCTGGCCATTCCCTAATCATGTGTCATTTCCAATTGTCTGCTTCAGGGTGGCTTCCAGGGGCATAAGTAGGTGTGTTCATTGGTAGTTTTTCTTTTACTATTTCCTTTAACTATTCCCTGGATCCTAATAGTAAATGCTTGCTACTTTTTGAAGATATTTGTGGCTTATTATCATTCTTTCCTTCTATCTAGTTGAGTAATGTTGGAATTTATCCCTAGTTATAAGCTTTTCTTTTTTTATAAGCTTAGCAGCCAGGTGAGAAGGTAAGAGAGCCTCCTGAGAGGATACCTTTTCCCTTGCATGGAAGATACTTATCTGTGTCCTCATAAATGTGGAAAGTGACATAACTTAATACAGAGGGATGGATAATATCCACAAACTTTAAGAACTGGTTCAGGGAGTTGTGGAGCCAATGTATTTTTGGGCATCCAGCAACATGTCCCTACCCCTTCTTTGAGGGTTTTTAATTTTTTTTTTTAAATCTTACCAACTAGGACCCTGGCCTTCGTGTTTTATATTTACTTTGGCTGGGCATTTAAATGTCTTCAAATCTTTGAAACACAATTAAGTTATGATCTTGCTCCTAGCTGGCTCAGCTCTTCCACTGAAATTGATAGGACTTCTCTGAAATCTATTACCCTGAATTTTCCATTATCCCTTTGCAGGGCATCAATACAATCTAGTAATAACCAGCCATTTCTACATGCTTTGTAGACATTCATTCCCTCAACTTTCAAATCCTTAAATTGTAACACCAGCAACAACATTTCCCTCTGTCAGAATATTCCCCAGCTCAACATCCAGGAAAACTTCAGCATTTCGGTTGCCGCACTGTAGGCAGGAATTATTCATGCCCCACATTTCATTCGAGATGGTGTGCTCCTCCCTTTTCCAGTGGTGTGTGATTCTGTTCCAACACCCGATCTCACTGCCTGCTCTTTCAGGCCATTTCCAATACCAACTATGTCAACTCCATTCCCTTGAAAAATAAAACACCGAAGTGGATATAGAAATGCAAGAAATCTATTTGGAGAAATTACTATAAAAGGGAACAGACGTTATGTATGTAGTCCAAGTCTTCAGAGATTAATAAAGACCTGACGCCTATGAAAGAAGATATGGAAGAAAAAGTTTGGATAGAAGAAACCTCAGGCTGCAGGGCAGAGAAAATGTTAGGTGGGCTTGATCTAGCTCGACTACCCCTGCTGAGCAGGTCTTCCAATCAGTTCAAACAAGTACAGTCATGGCCGGCAAAGCAAAATCGGAACAAACACAAATTTTTAAAGTTTGGGTGAATATTAACAATAACCAGAAGAGAAAAAAAATTACGGTCGAAACTCTGGGATGAGAGACTTCGAAAGGGCACAGTGAGCCCTTTCAGGAACCTGATATGGGCAACTGGATTATTGCCAGACCGTGGCAAACTACACACATCAAAGTGGTATGGTCGTCCGCCATCTTTGAGCTGGGCGCTGCTATTTCCAACTCTTCTAGTGAAGAAATTTGGTTGCTTTGCAGCCGTCACGCTGCCCTTGTTTTCTAGGAGGGCGGTTGAGTTTCTATCAGGGCTTCGACTCATAATTTTTCGTGTTCCAATTACCATTCCAGATCACACACATTTAAAAAAATTTGGGTACGTTCAGGTTTTTCTGTGTTGGCCATGGATGAACTGGGCAGAATCTGCTTGAAGCCCTGGTTACTAGCCGGGAGCAGCTGGGGAGAGTGTTGCCTGGTCATGAATGCCATAGTGGATCTAAAGGCGTGTTAGCTAGCAGGCTGTCTAACACCTATCTGCCTCACAGTAAGTTTCTTGAAGGGACACCTGACTCTCCATCATGGTCACATTTTGTCATTAAAAAAAAGAAATGAAAAAAATAAAAATAAAATAAAAATGTGTTTTATTGAGAATTTTAAAAAAACACTAAATTTAAAAGAAGTTATAATTTTTTCATTCTAAAAATATCTTGTCTCTGAAAATTCGTTCTGTGACCACTTAAGATAACTTTCTAAAAGATTCTAGTCACATAGGTGAGATTTTTGTTTGGAGAAGTAAGTATATTTAAAATGTGGTGATGGCAATTTAAATCATATATGAATTAAACTGCTTACGTGTAGTACTCGTATATTGTGCCTCATAATGTTGTTTTTGTTAGGTGCCATCTAGTCAGTTCAACTCATGGTGACCCTGTTTACAACAGAACGGAACACTGCTTGGTCCTACACCATCCTCACAATATGACTCATAGTACATTTCAATTAAAAAATAGATTTCTAAGCTATTATAAAGCTATCATTTTGCCTTTAAAATATGGACAATTTGAAGAAAAGCTCAAAGAATTTCTATTTCTTTAAATACAATTCATTGAAATCTAGACTACATAATTTATTTTCCATATATGTTCTATCATTACCCATGAGGTTTTCATTGGCTAATTTTCTAAAGTTGATCACCAGACATTTCATCCTATATAAAAATATATATATATATATATATATATATATAGGGTGTGGTAAAATCTAAACTGCTTATCCTGCCATCACACTTACTTCTACAACCTCAGCTGTCACTGATCCAACCTCAGCTTACCATATATTCAGTTCTTCATAGGCTGAACCAACTTTTTTACTGTTAAAAAGTGTAACACACACTTTGACCTGAAAAAACAACTTGATAAGATAGCATCCAAGTAGATACTACTCAGCTGTATGTCCCCTTCTTGTCAGCACGAGAATCTGTACTTGTAAATATGTGCATCTCTGTCACATCATTGTAATTGTTAATTAAAAAAATCCTTAATATTACCAGTTTTTTAAAAAATCATTGCAAAGCCGAATGGCAATATTAAAAAAACATATGTATACATATATACACATATCTATGTATATGTATATATATTTCATTTTACTTGGATCCTCAATCAACACCCTTGGAAGCAGCAGTCAAGAAATCAAAAGATACATTACATTGGGCAAATCTGCTGCAAAAGTCCTCTTTAAAGTGTTGAAAAGTAAAGATATCACCTTGTAGGTTCACTTGCGCGTGACCCAAGCCATGGTGTTTTCAATCACCTCATATGCATGTGAAAACTAGAAGATGAATAAGAAAAACCAAAGAAGAATTGATGCCTTTGAATTGTGGTGTTGGCAAAGAATATTGAATATACCATGTACTGCCAAAAGAACAAAGTCTGTCTTAGAAAAAGTATAACCAGAACGCTCCTTAGAAGCAAAGATGGCGAGATTATGTCTCACATACTTTGAACATGTTATCAGGAGGGATCAGTCCCTGAAGAAGGACATCATGCTTGGTAAAGCAAAGGGTTAGCAAAAGAGAGGAAAACCCTCAACGAGATGGATTGACATAGTGGTTGCAACAAGGACTCAAGCATAGCAATAATTGTGAGGATGGTGCAGGACTGGGCAGTGTTTCCTTCTGTTCTGCATAGTGTCGCTATGAATCAGAACCAACTGGACAGCACCTAATAACAACAGCAATATATATATATATATATATATATACCCACTGCCATCGAGTCAATTCCGACTCATAGTGACCCTATAATATATACACACACACACGATGCAAAAACTCAATATCATCAGTAAGAAGAAAGACAGAGGCCAACTACAGATCAGATCATCAGTTGCTCATTTGCAAGTTCAAGTTGAAGCTGAAGCAAATTATAACAAGCCCAGGAGGACCAAAGCATGATCTGGAGTATATCCCAGCCAAATCTAGAGACCATCTCAAGAATAGATTTGATGCATTGAACACTAATGACTGAAGACCAGACCTGTTGTGGAATGACATCAAGGCCATCATACATAAAGAAAGCAAGAGGTCATTAAAAAGAGGAAAGAAAGAGAAGACCAAAATGGAAGTCAGGAGAGACTCTGAAACTTGTTCTTGAGTATCGAGTAACTAAAGTGAATGGAAGAAATTATGAAGTAAAGGAGCTGAACAGAAGATTTCAAAGGGAGAATCAAGAAGATATAAAGTAAAGTATTATAATGACATGTGCAAACACCTGGAACTAGAAAACCAAAAGAGAAGAACATGATCGGCATTTCTCAAGCTAAAAGAACTGAAGAAAAAATTGAATAACTGAAGAAAAAATTCATTCAAATTGTAATATTGAAGGATTCTATGGGCAAAATACTGAATGACACAGAAAGTATCAAAAAAAAAAAAAAAAAATTGAAAGGAATACAGAGTCACTGTACCAAAAAGAACTGATTGAAAATTCAGTCATTTCAGGAGGTAGCATATGGTAAGGAACCGATGATACAGAAGGAAGAAGTCCAAGCTGCATTGAACACCCTGACAAAAAACAAGGCTCCAGGAATTGACGGAATACAAATTGAGATGTTTCAACAAATGAATGCAGCACTGGAAGTTCTCACTTGTTTATGCGAAGATATTTAGAGGACACTTGGCCAACTGACTGGAAGAGATCTGTATTTATGCCTACTTCAAGAAAAGTGATCCAACAGAATGCAGAAATTATCAAACAACATCATTAATATCACATGCAAGTAAAATTTTGCTGAAGATCATTCAAAAGTTGTTGTAGCAGTACATCAACAGGGAACTGCCAGAAATTCAAGCCAGATTCAGACTAGGACTTAGAACTAGGGACATCATTGCCGATGTCAGATGGATCCTGGCTGAAAGCAGAGAACACCAGAGAAATGTTTACCTGTGTTTTATTGACTATGTGAAGGCATTCGACTGTGTGGATCATAAATTATATTAACATTGCAAAGAATGGGTGTTCCGGAATGCTTAATTGCACTCCTGAGGAACCTGTATGTAGACCAAGAGGCAGCCATTCGAACAGAACAAGGGGATACTGTGTGGTTTAAAGTCAGGAAAGAGGTGGGTCAAGGTTGTATCTTTCCATCATTTTATTCAATCCCTATGCTTTTTTTTTTTTTTTTTATGCTGAGCAAATAATCCAAGAAACTGAGCTATAGGAAGAAGAATGGTGCATCAGGATTGGAAGAAGACTCATTAACAACCTTCGTTATGCAGATGGCACAACCTTGCTTGCTGAAAGTGAAGTGGACTTAAAGCACTTACTGAAGAAGATCAAAGACCACAGCCTTCAGTATGGATTACACCTCAACATAAAGAAAACAAAAATCCTTACAACTTGGGAGCAGGGCCAAGATGGCGGAATAGCCGGATGCTTCCAGTGATCCCTCTTACAACAAAGACCCAAAAAATCAAGTGAAACAATTATATTTATGACAAGCTAGGAGCCCTGAACATCAAAGGAAAAGTTAGAAAATGGACTGAGCAGCATGGGAGAAAGAGACAGTGCAGAGGCAGAGAGGAGTTCCTGGACCTAATTGCTGGAAACCCTCAGTCACCATTCCCAGAGCGGCAGTGGCAGCAGGCTGGTAGTGGTGTTTGGCTGCAGTTTCCTCAGGGAGAAGCAGACAGCCACACAGCCTACTCACACCTCTGGAACCAGAGAAGAATGGTTCTCTTGGCAAAAGCTAAGTACTTGAGTATATTTTATTACATCCCCAGCCCCCAAGCTGGCTTCAGTGGCTGTTGATTTCCCTGGGCCTGAGATAGGCCCATTTGAGTGGCCTGAGTCATGTTCCCAGCTGTGGAGAAGGACTAAATTCACAACAGAGAGAAATGATAATTTGTCAGCTCCACTAACTGGGGATGCTCAGTATAGAAATGGCTCCTATCCTGTGTGAACGTATTTCAGGAGAATAGGCCCTTGTTGGCAGACTGCAACTGTTAAGGAGAGGTCAGTACAACTGCACTAAACCAAAAGCAAAGAAGTTTCCTGAAAAAACTGAACACTTCAAAGGCCAGCACAGCAGGGGCGGGAATTTGGGGACCATGGTTTCAGGGAACATCTAAGTCAATTGGCATGATAAAAACTATTAAGAAAACATTCTGCATCCCAGATTGGAGAGTGACGTCTGGGGTCTTAAATGCCAGCAAATGGCCATCTAAGATGGTCTCAACCCACCAAGTGCAAAGGAGAGTGAAGAACACCAAAGACACAAGGTAATTATGAGCCCAGGAGACAGAAAGGGCCACATAAATCAGAGACTACAGCAGCCTGAGACCAGAAGAACTAGATGGTGCCTGGCTACAACTGAAGACTGCCCTGACAGGGAACACGACAGAGAACCCCTGAAGGAGCAGGAGAGCAGTGGAATGCAGACCTCAAATTCTCGTAAAAAGACCAGACTTAATGGTCTGACTGAGACTGGAATGACCCCAGAGGTCATGGTCCCCAGACCTTCTGTTAGCCCAAGACAGTAACCATTCCCTGATCCAACTCTTCAGACAGGGATTAGACTGGACTATGGGATAAAAAGTGATACTGGTGTGGAACAAGCTTCTTGGATCAAGTAGACACATGAGACTATGTTGGCATCTCCTGTCTAAAGGAGGGATGAGAGGGTAGAGGGGGTCAGAAGCAAGCCAAATGGACATAAAAACTGAGAGTAGAGAGAAGGAGTGTGCTGTCTCATTAGGGGGAGAGCAATTAGGAGTATATAGCAAGGTGCTTATAAATTTTTGTATAAGAGTCTGACTTGGTTTGCAAACTTTCACTTAAATCACAGTAAAAATTATTAAAAAAAAAAAAAAAAAAGAACAACAACAAAAAATCCTTACAGCTGGACCAATAAGCAACATCATGACAAAGAGAGAAGAGATTGAAGTTGTGAAGGATTTCATTTTACATGGATCCACAATCAATGCCCATGGAAGCAGTGGTCAAGAAATCAAATGGCGTATTGCATTGGGGAAATTTGCTGCAAAGGACCTTTTAAAGTGCTAAAAAGTAGAGATGTCACTTTGAGGACTCAGGTGCACCTGACTCAAGCCATGGTATTTTCAACCACCTCATATGCCTGTGAAAGATGGACAACGAATACAGAAGACTGAAGAAGAATTGATGCTTCTGAATTATGGTGTTGGCAAAAAGTATTGAATATACCATGGACTATCAGGGGAATAAACAAATCTGTCTTGGAAGAAGTACAAGCCAGAATGATCCTCAGAAGTGAGGAGGGTGAGAGCCACATGAATTGGACGTTATTAGGAGGAGCCAGTCCTTGGAGAAGGACATCATGCTTGGTAAAGTAGAAGGGTAGTGAAAAAGAGGAAGACCCTCAAAGAGATGGATTGATACAGTGGCTGCAACAACTAACTCAAGCATAACAATGATTGTGAGGGTAGCGCAGGGCCTGGCAGTGTTTCATTCTGTCATGCATAGGGTCTTTATGAGTCAGAAGCAACTTGACAGTACCTAACAACAACAACAATAAGGGGTAAAAGGGAGAGTACAGAACAGCAGTCTTTATGAAAATGATATGAAAGTAATACATATTACCTCTGTTCACATTGCATCTGCCTGAATTTTTCAAAATTCAGTAAAGAGCCTGGGAATGTATTATATAGCTGCCAGACATGTTACCAACTATAATTCAGAAGATTATATCACAGAAAGGAATAAGGAAAGAGTGGATACAGGAGTGCTGTTATCAGTCTTTTAAAGAAATCAAGTTGAATACTAACTTGTATTTTTTATTGAATAAGGAAAAAAAAAAAAAGACCAGGGGAGCTGAAATGCAGTTAACCTTGAAGGAAGAATTGAGGTTGGTGAGTTGGACAGCCTGTGGATAATTTAGAGCCCTGTAAACTATGATAAGAGCTATGCATTTTATTCAAAAGCAGAGTGAGAATGATAGATGTCATTTATCATTTAAAAAATATCAAATCAGCTCATAGTAAGGAACAGATTCTTGGTGGGACAAGCAGATGGATGATGAATACTTAAAAGCTGTAGACATTCTTCCAGAACAAAGATGATAGTGCTGGTGACCAGGATAGTAGCTCTGGAGATAACAAGAATTGAATCATTTGGCCAAATTTTGGAGATAGAGGTGACAGTTCTTCCTAATGTATCACATGTAGAAAAGGAAGGACAGAGAAGGAAATAAGGGTGACATACTTGATTTTGATGTGACAAACTGGAGACACGGTAGTTCCAAGTATTGAGATGCAGAATGTTGTCAATGAAACAGCTTTATTGAAGCGAAGCAGTGGTGGGGAAACTATATGTTCTCTTTTGAGCAAATTAAATTTAAACTACCAATTGAATATCCAGTATGATCAGAGATAAAGAGGAAGACCCTCAACAAGACGGATTGATACAGTGGCTACAACGATGGGCTCAAGCATAGCAACAATTGTGCAGATGGTGCAGGATTGGACAGTGTTTCGTTCTGTTATACCTAGGGTCACTATGAGTCAGAACTGACTTGATGGCACCTAACGATAACAACAACAAGGAGCCCTGGTAGCACCATAGTTACGTTCTTGGCTACTAACCAAAGGGTTGGTGGTTCAAAGCCACTCAGTGGCTCCCTAGTAGAAAGACCTAGTGATCTGCTATGGAGAAAGACCTGGAGATCTGCCTCCATAAAGATTACAACCTAGAAAGCTCTATGGGGCAGTTCTACTATGTCACATGAGTTGGAATCGACTCGATGACAACCAACAAGAGCAACGTTAGACTGTCATGTAGAATTGTCAATAAGCATGCAGACACAGGGGTACAGAATTCAGGGAAAATGTTAGTACACAGAGTAATTGGAAGTTCCCAGCTTATGCATTATACATAAAAAGAGAAAGAAATATATAGAAGAGTACATATAAAATACCTGCAAATATATAAAAGACAGAACCCTAGTTTATGTCAAAATTAGCAATTAGTCAAATAAGAATAAGTCAATAAGAAAGAAGGAATAGCAGTCAGATGGGAGAAGTGTCAGAAAATTTTGTCTTGGAAGAGGATAAATGGTTTCAGAATGGAGAGTATTCAAAGCATGGCACTGGAACCACCATTTATAATCCCTGAAAAATCACCAAAAAAATGGAAAGTTAGCAGAAGACAAGTAGTGTAGGTCAGATTCCACTGGAAACATATACTAAGTATCTGAAATGTGTATACAGGCTTTTCTTTTTTTTTTTTTTCTTTATTAATTTTGATATGTTTTATTTTTACAGTTCTCTTGGGAACAACACGTATGAGGGAATGAAATCAGCAGGGTTTGGGTAGAATGAGCAGTTGAACTCTGATGTAGTGGCAATACAGGCATCAGACAATCCTGCAGGGAGATCTGGAACTGGGATGCCTCTTCAGAGTTCTCACAATTGAGGAGCTGGAGTCAATCTTTTCCTTCTTCAGCCAACAATGAGCAGATATTGAACACAGTCTACCCTCAGGAAGCAGGCATAAATTTGAGCTAGGGTAACTGGCAAGAAGGAACTCAGTTGTGAAGCAGTCATAAATCAATATATCCAGTAGCTGATGGAATGAGTTCTTTCATTCTGAACGGGAATCAGGTAGCGGTGGTAGACACAAAAATGGAATACCGAAATCCCTTTCAAGGAAGGACTTGTTGCCTCACTGCTAGGAATGCTGTCAGAAGACGCTAAAATTTCAGAATCTTTGGGAATCAACTGCAGGGAGTTACATCACTTCAATTTGGGCCCAATCCTAGGGAGACCCATATCCAACAACTGATTGTGATGGGGAAATACCCAGTAATTTTAGCAAGAGATAGAAGATCTCTGATATGCTGTTTCAGCTCCAGAATCCCCTGGGCAGTAAACCAAGGCTGTCAGTTCTGTATTCCAGCTTGACTTTTTGCTCTGCCCAATCCTGCCTCTTTTCGCTTCCTTTCACAAGTGTTGTTCCCAAGTTCTCAATTAATAAATATCCTACACTTTGATCTTCATATCAGAGTCAGCTTCCTAGAAAAACCAGAGAGTTGTCTAGGAGCAGTAAGATGGGACTGTGGAATAAGATCACTCACAATCTGATTAGCGACAAAGACACCATGGACAAACAAATCTGTCTTGGATGAAGTATAGCCAGAACGCTCATTAGAAGCAAGGATGGTGAGACTTCATCTCACAAACTTTGGACATGTTATCTGGAAGGACCAATTCCTGGAGAAGGACATTATGCCTTGGTAAAGTAGAGAGTAAGTGAAAAAGAGGAAGACCCTCAGTGAGATGGATTGACATAGTGACTGCAACAGTGGGCTCATGCATAACCATGTTTGTGAGGATGGAGCAGGATCGGGCAGCGTTTCGTTCTGTTTTACCTAGAGTAGCTATGAGTTGGAGCTGACTCAAAGGCACCTAACAACAACAATAGATAGATAGATGGATGGATGGATAGATAGATAGATGATAGACAGATGATAGATAGATAGATGATAGATAGATAGATAGATAGATAGATAGATAGATAGATAGATAGATAGATAGATAGATAGATTAGATAGAGATAGGGAGAGAGATAGACAGAGAGACAGAGAACTAGAGAAAGAGAGAGAGATAGAGATAGAGAGAGATGGAGAGAGATAGAGGATAGAGAGATAGATGATAGATAGATAGACAGACAGACATAGATAGATGACAGAAAGACAGAGAGACAGATAGACAGACAGACAGACAGACAGACAGACAGATAGATAGATTATATGCATCTTCTACTGTTTCTGGCTATGGGAAAACAAGTATCCAAATTGGGGAATCTCACAAGGCAAGGTCTGTGGACAGCCTCTAAGAGCTGAGGTGGCTTCCGGCCAAGACTAAGGATAACTGAAGCTCTCAGTGCTACATTTATAAGGAACTGAATGCTGATAACAGTCATGCAAATGAGGAAGTTGATTTTTTCACCATCGAGCCTGCAGATAAGAAGACATCTGGTTGATACCTTGATTGCAGTCTTGGGTGACCTTAAATAAAGGACCCAGCTAAACTGTGCTTGGGTTCCTGGCTCAACAAACAATAAAATAACAATGTTCTGTTGCTTTAAAGTGTTCCATAAGTTTTGGGTAATATTGTTATGCAGGAATAGAAAACTAAAACAAAACCGATGTAATCAGGAGATGATTGCCAAACTAGATTGAAGCACTAGGGAAAGATAATACAAGGCTGATGGAGATTTACTGGCATTTGGAAGCCTTGTCTCATTGGTAGTATATAAACAGCCTGTTATATATTTCAAGAGGAGGGCAGAAAAAAAGCTGAGGGACACAAGTGATAATTATCAGAAAAGATTAGTTCCTAAGAAGGTTAAAATTTTAACCAAAGCAGGTCTGCTATATCAAAGTCAGGTTTCTGGTTTGAAAAGCAGTGAGTTCATGACCCTATAGTTTTTAATTCCCAGATTCCCCTAAAGGCTCTGAATTTTCCAAGACAGCTACCACTCCCTATTAAGAACTAGTAACCACCTCCTTAAGAGCAAGGTGGCACAATGAATGTCTAAGTGCTTTGCTGGTAACAGAAAGGTTGGAGGTTCAAACTCTCCAGCCACTCCATCGGAGAAAACACGTGATGATTAGCCTAGGAAACCCTATGCGGCAGTTCTACTCTGTCGTATAGGGTCCCTAGGAGTTGGAATGGACTGGACGACCCACAACAACAAACCACCCTTACTTGAGTGTGATAATGATTTGAGAGCATTGTCTTCAGAAATAAATCTTAGCACCTGGTGATAAACCTAGACCATGATCCGGCCTTGTTACTAGGATGGTTCCATGAAAGATGAAGAAAAATGGTCCCCTTCCTTTGACTAAGGAGGGTCAAAGTTCCAGAAATTCTCTGATAGAAGATAATGGAATTAAAGGACACAGTAAAATGGGCATGCTTGAGTGAGTATAATAATTAATTATCATATGGTTACAATTCAGGTAAGGCCCAGAGGAGACACCATGTATTAAAACATAAGGAATGTCTGATAAGGGAAGCGCCAACATTACTCGGTTTATTGGTGGTTCTGAGGTGTGAAATTTGGCATAGTAATTAAGGGAAACGGTTAAAGTGAATATCAACATCACCCCAATATGCTACCTTTTCTCCAGGATTTGGCCACTCAAGTTCTAACTGGATTGTTCTACAATGACTTTGATATTTTGGTTGTTGCTGCTTGATTTTATGCAGAATTTCTATTTTTCTCAGTGTCGGGGTTAGTCTAATAGAGCTACTCTATTTTTTTTTTATAATCAATAGAAGCTGGAGTTCTGGAATGATTATTTAAAAACATTTGTCTTCTATTACAGGGTTTTTATGAGTTTTCTTGATTCATAATTTAAGTTATATCTAGATCATTTCTCCCAAATTTTTTTGCATTCTTTTTGTCTCAAATATTTGGTATTTTTTCTCTGCTTTCTTGCTTTTTTTCCTATTACTAAAATAAAATCCCATTTCTGTTATTTTATTTCACACTGGAAATAAAAACTTATTTGATTTAACAAAGTGTAAAGATCACTCTAAAACTTTAGTTCCAATCATTCTCTTCTAATTGACATGTTACTATTTTTTTTTTAATATAGCAAATTATTAATGTTAGTTTAAACAGTTACTAGTTGTTCAGTTTCTCTGATCTTTCTTCTTGGATTTTATTTTTTCTTCTTCAAGTGAATATTTTTTCAGTAATTGCTAGCTAACTGTCAATATGTGTTTGAACAAAATCATGATTATTCAATATTATTAGCTTGACTTGGTATAGCAGTTTTCTACTGATTTTTCTCCACAATTTGAAGATATTATTTCGATACTTTCTATGTTCTTTTTATTTTTGATATATCCTTTGCCAGTTTAATTGTTATGTTAGGGCATCTACATTTTTCTCTTGATACTTCAGTGACCTTTGGTCTTTGTTTTGGTGCAGTTTTACCCAAGGTACTTAGATGTGTTTCTTTCTCAATCTCTCTCTCTTCTTTCTCACTCTGTCTTTATCTCTATCTCTATCAGTTCTCCTGTGTTTTGTTTTTTAATTTAGATAATTAATATTGTTCATTAATCCTGCAATAATTTTAGGATTCATATGTCTAATTTTTGTCTCCTTTCCCTCCAATTATCCTCTTTTTGGTTTTCATCACCTTCTGGTTCTATAATTAGACCTTAATACATCTTTGAAGTCTCTTACCATTTTTTATATTCCCATTGCTTTTTCACTCTGGGTATCAAGATGCTAATTTTTATTTAAATCTATATTCCTGGTCACTTCATTTCTCTTTACCTGTGTTGAATGTATTTAACGAGTGCATAGAGTAGTTAATCCTCATATTTATCAAATGTTAGAGGATTATGTTGTTTTTAATTTCTAGTAATTATATTTATTACTTTAAAATATCTATTAATTTTTGATATATATAATTTATTTCATTCCCTCAAGTATATTCTTTGACATGCTATGTCGAATGATCAGTACAAGCTGCCTTTGTAAAGCTGTTCTTCAGTTTGTTTTTCCTGCTGAATTTTGTTCGTGGGAAACTCATTTCCTTCCGTGTTTTATGAATTTTGATTGGTAGAACTTTAGTCAGGCATACTCCTGTGATATTAATCATTTTTTTTATTTATTCCAGTGAGATAAAACTTTCAGAATACAAGTGTCATCCTGTCTTCCACTGAGGATCGGTTTTTAATGTTCACTGTCTGGCAGTTAATACCTGGGGCTGGTAAATTTGTCTGGCCAAAGTACTCTAACCAGTCCAAGCTCCATGAAGTTTCTAGGCCCTCACTTATCATTTGAGATGATCTGAGATTCCCTCTACCTTCCAAGGGTTCTTCTTTTATGTGACTGTCTTTATTTAATCCCCCATCATTTTTTGTTCCCAACCTCTACCTCCTATTTTCTCTGTGAGGTATGTAAAGGCCAAACCTAAAGCTTCTAAGATTTAGCAAGATACTATATCCAGGGAAATGCTGGCTTTAACATTCATATACATTTTTAGATTTTCTCTTCCTCCTTGTTTCTGAGTTCTAGAGATATCCCATATTTTCCTGCTAGAGTCAGATATCGTCGTGGATTGAATTATGTCCCCCCCCCCAAAAAGAAAAGATTGTTATCAACTGGGCTGGGCCATGATTCCCAGTATTGTGTGATTCTCCTATATGTTATAGATCCTGCCTTTATGATGTTAATGAGGGAGGATTGGCAGCAGTTGTGTTAGTGAGGCAGGACTCAACCTACAAGATTGAATTGTGTCTTGAGGCAACCTCTTGTGATATAAAAGACAAAAGCAAGCAGAGAGGCAGGAGGGCCTCATACCACCAAGAAAGCAGCACTGGGAGCAGAGCACGTTCTTTGGGCCCGGAGTCCCTGCGCCTGAGAAGCTTCTCGACCAGGAGAAGATTGAGGACAAGGACCTTCCTCCAGAGCTGACAGAGAGAGAAAGCCTTCCTTCCCCTGGAGCTGATGCCCTTAATTTGGACTTGTAACCTACTAGACTGTGAGAGAATAAATTTCTCTTTGTTAAAGCCATCCGTTTATTGTATTTCTGTTATAGCAGCACTAGATGACTGAAACAGATATCAATTTACTTTTATTTTCAAATTCAGAATTTTTAGATATGCTTATCTAGTGTTTGTTTTTCTATAAACATAGTCTTCCGTGCTGATGAAAACTTAATTCCTCACTTCACTGCAGTTCTTAGCTCTCCTACACTTGCAAATTCCCTTTCCTGTTTCAAGAAGGATATAACTTGCATTCAGCATTATTCAGTCTTTCTCTGAATGTGAAAAACATCAACTTGAACAAGAAAAGGAGTTGGGTAAATTAATTTTGAGTTTCTCAAAACTGTAGGAAGACCAGTAAAACAAATAGATCTCACAGAAAATTAGAATCAGTGTCTCTGATGGCACCGTTACTTAATCTGATATCTCTTATTCTCGCTTCTTGTTAAATTCATCTTCTAATACTACAGGACTGGGAATGGAAAAACAGGAAGCTTTAATCTCTCCCTTGTCATGGCTTTGCCAGTGGAAAGGGATTTGATTTTCCCTGTGTTCATGTTTGAAAAGTCCCATGGAAGCAATCTGATAGATCGGGATTGGTTCAAATGCTCTCTTTTGTAGCCTGGAGCTAAAATACAATGATTTTGTACAGCTTTCTGCAGAATTAATAGCCCCCTCTAGAATTATATGATTGGAGTGGGATATAAACATAACTCCAGAATGTAAGCTGAAGCTATTCTCAAAAGAATATAGATTTAACAGTATGCTTTAACAACACCTGTGTTGAAGATACCAAACCGTTATTCATGTATGGAATAACATTATTCTGCATTTGCATTACATAATTCTAGAGAATTACATAAAAACCTGTGTTGAAGATACCAAACCGTTATTCATGTATGGAATAACATTATTCTGCATTTGCATTACATAATTCTAGAGAATTACATAGGTCTGAAAAAATATAATTTTATTATATAAAAAACATTATTCTGCATTGTGTTTTTTAGAATTACGTAGTTCTTTTGAGTTTCCCAAACGCTGTCCTTTCCTATCATTTCCTTTCGCCTGTTCAGCCTTAAACAGTTTCTAAACGCAGTGAACATAATTCGTTTATCATTTACCAGTGTCAATTAAAAATATCCCTGTCAGCATTTTTCCAACCTCCTAAAGCATGTTTTGTTTTTTTTTAAAGCATGTTAGTTCCTCATTGCTTTTCTAAGCCTCCAGTAACTGCTCAGTGTTTTTCTGGTCCTTACTGTGAGTTTTTCTTCTGCTTTTCCAGTATCTGCCTCTAGCCCAGCCTCAAAGCCGATTCCTCTAAATTTTTTATTTTTTTTATGGCAGCGCCCTAACTGTGGTACCATTATCATGTCAGTTAGCTTTTGCTGCATGAGAAATCACCTTAAACATAGTTGCTTAAAACAGAAAGCATTCACTTATGTCACAATTCTGTGTGTTGGCCGTTTGGGATGGATACGGGTGGGCAGTTATTTGGTCTCAGATGGAACCTCTCATGGGTTTGCAGCCAGCTGACAGGTCTTATGGGGAGAGGCAAGTTTCTGAGAGCCCTATCGGGGGAGATTGCATCAGTTCCTCATAACAGCTGATTGTCCTACAGCTTTATTTAAGCTTGTTCTCCTGGCAGCTGTGTTTCAAGAGCTCAAAAGGCCACTTTCATTCTGGGCTTATAACCCACGCAACGCCACTTTCTGTTCCATTCTCTCACTAAAAGTTAGACTGGATTCAAAGGGTGGATAAGTTGACTCCACATCTTGATGGAAGGTGCTGCAGAATTTTCTTTTTTTTTGCCTATATGAAATCTAGCACATGAACTTTCTTCTGTTCCTTACTTTTCATAGCTCCCATTATTTAACTTTTAACCTTGGAGATATTTATCATTTCCTCTGTTAGTAATTGGTATTGCATTCTCTTCTCTCTAGTTTTGTATATATACTATATATATATATATATAATGGATTTTTTAAATTGTCTTGATTGAAGGATGACTCTTAATTACAATTTCGATAGAAACAATATGTGAATGTTGTTGTTTGGTGCTGTCAAGTTGATTCTGGCTCATAGTGACCCCACGTGACTGAGTAGAACTGCCCCGTAGAGTTTTGAACACAAGAGCTCATTTTCATGCCCTCCATAGTTCATCCATTTTTGTGTAGCACTCATTATATATTCTACCTAAATTAGAAAATCATATATACCCTTAAAATATCGAAAATATTTGTATTGAGCATTTTATTTCTGTCAAAACTTCTTTTGCTCAATAATTTGAATAAATATATCATCATTGCTTTGTAGGCTTTTTCAGTCATTTCTGCTTCAGTTTGCTAATTACCCTATTGTGTAACCCCAGGACGATTTCCTTCCATTGTCATTAAAAATAATTTACAAAATCAAATATTTCTGTGCATAGAAGTGTGCATGTTTGTATGCATATGTGTATTAGGCTGCTCTCATAAACAATGGCACAAAGTAATTGAATGCAATAACTAATTGTATCTGCAATTTTTGAAGATTGGGTAACAGTCTGAAATCACTATACATGACATTTCATACTCAATAGAATATTTTTGAACGATGTCATTTTCTGAAAAGGCCAAGTATATGGACACATAATATGTTCATGAATACCAGTGCAAACTCTAAGCTTTTTTGAAACCCACAGGGGTCTGAATAAAGCCTTTAGGAAAAAAAAAAAAATTTGAACCTGTATTATTGGCCACCTTTTGTGCTCATCCATTGGAGTAGTGTTAGAACACACCGTTATTCTTTTTTTTATCATTTGAACCACAAATATGAAAAATAAGATCTGATTATTAGCTCCTATTCCATCAAATTCCACCAAAAAAGTAAGTGTTAAAGTTTTTATCTGGCTGAATTGTCTGTATGAATTCACACAGTTTGATGATTCTGAGTATTGTAAGAATCGAAAGAATACAATTATTGTCATTATGTGCTGTTGAGTCGGTTCCAACTCATAGCGACCCTATGTAAGACAGAACGAAACACTGCCCAGTCCTGTGCCATCCTCACAACCTTTGTTATGTTTGAGCCCATTGTTGCAGCCTCTGTGTCAGTCCATCTCATTGACGCTTGGGTCTACTTTACCAAGTATTATGTCTTTCTCCAGGAACTTGTCCCTCCCGATAACGTGTCCAAAGTATGTGAAATGAAGCCTAGCCTTCTAAGGAGCATTCTATCTGTACTTATTCCCAAATAGATTTGTTCATTCTTCTGGCAGTCCATGGTATATTCAATTTTCCTTGCCAAAACTATTATTCAAAAGCATCAGTTCCTCTTCGGTGTTCCTTAGTCATTGCCCACGTTTCACGTGCATGTGAGGTGAATTGAAAACACCATGGCTTGGATCAGGTGCATCTTAGTCCTTAAAGTGACATCTTTGCTTTTTTAACACTTTAAAGAGGTCTTTTGTAGCAGATGCGCCCAATGCAATTCAGAAGAGGATGTGAAATGAGAATATCATTGGCTGAAAGCAGAGAATACCAGAAAGATGTTTACTGGTGTTTTATTGACTATGTAAAGGCATTTGACTGTGTGGATCATAACAAATTATGGATAATATTGTGAAGAACAGGAATTCCAGAACACTTACTTGTGCTCGTAGGGAACCTGTACATAGACCAAGAGGCAGCTGTTCACATAAAACAAGAGGATACTGCATGGTTTGAAATTAGGAAAGATGTGTGTCAGGGTTGTATCATTTCACCATGCTTATTCACTCTGTATGCTGAGCAAATAATCTGAGAAGCTGGACTATATGAAGAAGAACGTGGCATCAAGATTAGAGGAAGGCTCGTTAACAGCCTGCAGTATGTAGATGACACAACTTTGCTTGCTATAAGTGAAGAGGACTTGAAGCACTTACTGATGAAGATTAAAGACTGCAGCCTTCCGTATGGATTACACCTCAACATAAAGAAAACAAAAATCCTCACAGTTGGACCAATAAGCAACTTCATGATAAGTGGAGGATTTCATTTTACTTGACTCTACAGTCAGCACCCATGGAAGCAGTAGTCAAGAAAACAAATGACACATTGCATCGCATTGGGCAAACGTGCTGCAAAAGACCTTTTTAAAGAACACAATTCTGATCAAAAAATAAATTAATTCTTTTTTTAAAATTGTTTATATATATATATTTTTTCTCCTAGAGTAAATCCACCCAATTTAGTTCACATACAATAGAAGTCTTAAAGTAAAGAAACATGTATTAGAAGTGTATGGACTGTTATAGCTTATTATTATTATTTTTTAATACATTAAAAGCCTGATGTGAAATAACCCTCAATAACTATGTGTGGTTAATTTTTTATTAACTATTGAGAAAATTTAAATATCATATAGGACAAGTCAAATAACAAATTTTCCACTATGTAAATTTAGCAATTGTTAAAATGTTTTCTTTCCTTCTGTTATTCTTTCTTTTAACATAGTTTATGTGATTATGATAATAAATACTGTGTGATATCTTGAAATTTTATGAAATGTTTTAATTTAATCAGATTTTAAACATAGTGTATGTATTCAGATAGTTTATCTGCTACCTAATATTTATTCAATTAATGTCTTATTTTTTTTAGGTTGCATTTAATTACTAATGAGATAGTCATTCTGAAAGTTAATTGTGAAAGGGCAATATCCTTACATCTGAACTGGTAATAGGGTTACCTTGCAATATTAAAATCAATACTTATCAATACATATCTGGTACTTAAATAAACAAAACGATAATAATTATCATTTTTGATCACCTATTGGATACAAAATATATAATATCGTTACCACATACACATCATATTGATTTTAGTAAGAACAAAACTGAACCTCAGAAAGTTTATGTAACTCATGTTGTTGTTGTTATTTGACATTGAGTTGATGCTGACTTATGGAGACTCCATGAGTGCAGAGTAAAACTATGCTTCATAGGGATTTCAAGACTGTAAGCTTTCAGAAGCAGATTGCCAGGCCTGTCTTCAGGGGCCCTTTGGATGGGGTTCAAGTCACCAAACTTTTAGCTAGGAGTTGAGTGTGTAACAATTTTGTGCCCGCAGGGACTCCTCATATACCCTATATAAGTTATCAAAAAGTATGTAAAAACCAAAATTTAAACCAGTGGTTGTTAATTTCAGAGCCTTTCATTTTTTCTGTTGCAGAAAGCTTTCTCCAATCTCTCTACATGATGGCATTTAAATAGACAGTGATATCTGAAAATATCCCTGTTCATGTCTGATAAAATTTCACCTCCGACAGTTTTTAATGCTGAGATGATATGACAGAGTGACTGTGATCTAACCAAAAACAACAAAATCAGAATTATTGATGTTTATTTTATGAAGGAATATTGTGCTCTCTGAAGGAATATAGTCCATAGCCTGAAAAAACATAGAAAATAAGTTAGAATATCTCCAGCTCTGTCCCAAAGAGATGTCTTCCAGACAAGCAGATATTTTCTTGGGACTTATTTCTGACAGATAGGTTCAGTGCAGTATCATAACTTAATGATACTCCCATTAAGATCATTAAAACTGGCTCTGCTTTGATTCCACAGTCATCAGCTCATAAATGTGATGTTAACTACACACACATAATTCAATGAAGGGCATGAGATGACTTTACTAGCCAATAAAATATATCTGGTCCACATTCCTCGATGTAAATTAATGGATTGCTGTGCCACTCTACCCACTGTGTTTCATGATCATGATGGTCTAGTTTATATTCACAGGTTAATCAACTTATGGGTCATGAAAAAAGAATTTGGGTCCTCCAAAACCTTTAATCCAATACTTTGCTCTATTTTTTTTTTTTTTTGCTCTACTTTATTTTAGGCAGTGACTTTTAACTGTTTTGTTCTGTTGTGTGCCGTTGAGTCCATTCCAACTCATAGCAGCCCTATAGTACAGAGTAGCACTGTCCCGTAGGGTTTCCTAGGCTTAAATCTTCCCAGGAGCAAATCACCAAGGATTTTCTTCCTCGGAACAGCTGCTAGGTTCAAGCTGCTCACCTATCAGCAACTGAGCACTTAATCATTGCACCACTAGGGCTCCTTAACAAACTTATGGTTGTTTTAAGAACAATATAATATTGCCAAGCAAAATTTATTTGCCTCAGGAATAGGCCGTGCCAAAAAATGAAATAACAATACAAAATGTTTTCAAAAGAGTGAGCCATGAGACAAAGATTACCCATTTTTACAGAGATAACACGAATCTTCTGCATTAGTTTGCTGGCCTTGCCCTCCACCCTCGAGGTATTTTCGTAAGTGCACCACGATAATTTTTTTACAGCAACATGGGGAAGAGGATTGGCATGGAGGTGCTTGCGATGGTGCCTTTCAGGACGAGGGCTCTGCAGGCAAACAAACCCAGAGGGTGCTCATTATATGGGTTAAAATACGATACTTATTAGAAGTTTCTTAGCACTGTTTCCTTTAGAACACGTTTATCTGTGAATGTAACTTTAAGTCTTCTGATACCACTCCACTGTCTGACCTGATATTCACATTCTAACTCACACCTTCCACTTCTATCAAGATCGATGGACGTGAATTCTGTGATACAGTACCTGCTTATATTAGACCAACTTGCTGTGTGATCGACTCTCTAACTCTCCACCAGGTGAACTCTCTGGACAAGTAGAAGTTTAGCGTTTGCTAGAATATTGTCAATTTATTCGCACTCTGAGAGGCCTAACAACTGGCCACCTTATTTAAGATCAACTTGTTATTTATTTGTTTTACTTCAACAGGCTTCTTTTTGCTACTTGTACCTCGTTACTAACATTGAACCTCACATTAACTGATCAAATATGGCTGATGAAATATGCAGTTTGATTGAAAGGTTCCCCCTCCCCCCCATCTGCTTCATTCCATGAGTATTTTACCCAGGAACACATTTCTGTTTCTTAAAAAATAAGGGTCTGCCAAACATGATTTACGTTAGAATCTCACAATCCTCATAATTACTGCAGTGCTCAAGTATGATATTAAAAAATACCTTTATAGTTTAGCAAAGCATATCTTTTAAAATGTCAAACATTTGCTAAAATTATTGAAAGCTGTTCAGTAGCCTTGGGCTCTGCTTGTTTTGAATAAAACTAGCATTGAAAGAAACCAATGTAGACAGTAATATCTGGAAATGCTTCGTGCCTCTAAGGTTTAAAATGAATCAAAGAGCTTTATAACTTTCTATAACATGAAAAAAATGTCCTAGCTCTGTGACCTTTAGGCATCAGGGGGGAATGCAAGTTATTTTTACTGAATTCTATCACTTGACGTAATTTGGGAACAGATGGGAGTCTAGAAACAAGTTAAGGCTTCAGGAGGATAGCTCAATATGCATAACTTTCCTAAGGCTTCAAAGGTAAGACAAGCTGATCTTCACATGACCCTTATTCAAAACCTTTCTCTACTCCATCTTTGACTACTAGAATCATTTATGAGCTTTGGCCTTCATCACTACAGAGACTTTGTAGTTTCTTTCTCGACGATATGCAGACATTGACAAAAGTATCTCCAGTGAGGGCAACAAATATACTGACAGGTTTTTACCCACCTGGCCATGATCCTCCAAATATTCAATGGCTTGGTTTAATGCCATTAATCTCTTGAAAGGATCTTTACTAGTTAAGAAATCAAAATGACTCAATGCATAATCAATAATTAATGTATCAATAATTAATGAACATATTTATTCTCATGTACGTTGGGGAATATAAGGGTTTAGATACTGTATCCTTACTTTGAGATGAGAAGTGAGCATATGGGAATTTTTTTTCTCTATTTTTTATACAATAAAGGATACATTGATGATACAGGAATAAATTTATATGTTAGAAATATGTTTTCCAAAAATTCCACTATGGGGATCTCCTCTTTTTTTTCATGTGTAAAATCTGCAGGTAGGCAATAAGAAAAAGGCTCATTGGAAAAGGTGACAATTGGACTGGCCAATCAGATATCATATTATATATTTTCTTTTCTATTTTGCTACGTATATAAGTAAAACCTAACTCATTGCCATTGAGTTGATTCTGATTCATAGCAACCCTATAGGACAGAGTAGAACTGCCTCAAAGGGTTCCCAAGGCGCAACTGTTGGATTTGACCTGGTGACCTTTTGGTTAGCAGCCAAGCTCTTAACCACTGTTCCAGGAGCAGTCTGAATTCACCAGACACTTCTTGGAAATCCTATGGGGCAGCTCTACTCTATCTTATAGGGTTACTATGAGTCAGAATTGACTTGACCAAAAAGAGTTTGGTTTTGCTTAAGTGTATGGGTGACAGAACATTTGCTATTTCTACAATCCTCACATGTACAGTTAAGTGACATTATCTTTGTTCATCATGTTGTTCAACCATCACCATTAACTGTTCCTGAATTTTTCTATCACTCTAAGTGTCCACTAAGCATTGTGTCTTCAATCCCATGCCTTCTCATCCACACTTGGTAACTATATATCATTTTTTTTAAATAATTTTTATTGTGCTTTAAGTGAAAGTTTACAAATCAAATCAGTCTCTTGCACAAAAACTTATATACACCTTGTCACATAATCCCAATTAATCTCCCCCTAATGAAACAGCCCACTCTCTCCCTCCACTCTCTCTTTTCTTGTCCATTTCTCCAGCTTCTAACCCCCTCCACCCTCTCAGCTCCCCTCCAGGCAGGAGGTGCCAACATAGTCTCAAGTGTCCACCTGATCCAAGAAACTCACTCCTCACCAGCATCCCTCTCGAACCCATTGCCCAGTCCAATCCATGTCTGAAGAGTTGACTTCAGGAATGGTTCCTGTCCTGAGCCAACAGAAGGTCTGGGGGCCATGACCACCGGGGTCCTTCCAGTCTCAGTCAGACCATTAAGTCTCGTCTTTTTATGAGAATTTGGGGTCTGCATCCCACTGCTCTCCTGCTCCCTCAGGGGTTCTCTGTTGTGTTCCCTGTCAGGGCAGTATCGGTTGTAGCCAGGCACCATCCAGTTTTTCTGGTCTCAGGATGATGTCGTTGCTGGTTCATGTGGCCCTTTCTGTCTCTTGAGCTTGTAGTTACCTTGTGTCCTTGGTGTTCTTCATTCTCCTTTGATCCAGGTGGGTTGAGACCAATTGATGCATCTTAGATGGCTGCTTGCTAGCGTTTAAGACCCCATACACCACTCTTCGAAGTGGCATGCAGAATGTTTTAATAGATTTTGTTATGCCAATTGACTTAGATGTCCCTTGAAATCATGGTCACCAAACCCCTGCCTCTGGTACACTGGCCTTTGAAGCATTCAGTTTATTCAGGAAACTGCTTTGCTTTTGCTTTAGTCCAGTTGTGCTGACCTCGCCTGTATTTTGTGTTGTCTTTCCCTTCACCTAAAGTAGTTCTTATCTACCATCTAATTAGTGCATTCCCCTCTCCTACCCTCCCTCCCTCCTCTCGTAACCACAAAAGAATGTTTACTTCTCAGTTTAAACTATTTCTCAAGTTCTTATAATAGTGGTCTTATACAATATTTGTCCTTTTGCAACTGACTAATTTCACTCAGCATAATGCCTTCCAGGTTCCTCCATGTTATGAAATGTTTCACAGATTCCTCACTGTTCTTTATCCATGTGTAGTATTCCATTGTGTGAATATACCATAATTTATTTATCCATTCATCCATTGTTGGGCACCTTGGTTGCTTCCATATTTTTGCTATTGTAAACAGTGCTGCAATAAACATGGGTGTGCATACATCTGTTTGTGTAAAGGCTCTTATTTCTCTAGGGTATATTCTGAGGAGTGAGGTTACTGGATCCTATGGTAGTTCTATTTCTAGCTTTTTAAGGAAGTGCCAAATCGATTTCCAAAGTGGTTGTACCATTTTACATTCCCACCAGTAGTGTATAAGTGTTCCAATCTCTCCACAGCCTCTCCAACATTTATTATTTTGTGTTTTTTTGGATTAATGCCAGCCTTGTTGGAGTGAGATGAAATCTCATTGTAGTTTTGATCTGCATTTCTCTAATGTCTAATGATCATGAACATTTCCTCATGTACTTGTTAGCTACCTGAATGTCTTCTTTAGTGAAGTGTCTATTCATATCTTTTGCCCATTTTTAATAGGGTTATCTGTCTTTTTGTAGTTGAGTTTTTGCAGTATCATGTGGATTTTAGAGATCAGACGCTGATTGGAAATGTCATAGCTAAAAACTTTTTCCTAGTCTGTAGGTAGTCTTTTTACTCTTTTGGTGAAGCCTTTGGATGAGCATAGGTGTTTGATTTTCAGGAGCTCCAATTTATCTAGTTTTTCTTCTGCATTAGTAATAATGTTTTGTATATGGTTTATGCCATGTATTAGGGCTCCTGAAGCTGTCCCTATTTTTTCTTCCATGATCTTTATTATATATCATTTTTACTGAGGAAAGAAAGGTAGGAGAGAAAAAAATACTTCAATTCTAATTTTATTTTTCTGTAACTAGATATTTACTTGTACTGGCTTTCTGCAAAATGGAATATATGAGGAGAAGCAATATCTTGTTTTTATATCACACAGCTCTGGTACATGGCCTAACTGATAATGCTACATCACTGTAGTAGAAGACTTGTCCACCACATGGCAGAAAACCAACGTGATGTTTCTAATATGACCCTGTTTTTGTTGTTGGGTGCCGTTGAGTCAGTTCTGACTCACAGCAACCCTATAGGACAGAGTAGAACTGCCCCATAGGGTTTCCAAGGAGCAGCTGGTGGTTTTGAACTGGAAACCTTTTGGTTAGAAGCTGTAGCTCTTAACCACTACAGCACCAGGGCTGGATCTGACCATGAGTACACAAAAATTTACCTCCTATTGAGCCTGATATTTACTGTATCCCCCCAAAATATGTTGCAACCCTAATCCCTATAGCCATAAATATAATCCCTTTTGGGAATAGGATTTTCTTTGTTATGTTTAGGAGGCCATGTCAGTGTAGGGTGTGTCTTAAACCAATCACATCTGAGAAATAAAAGAGCAGATTAAGACATAGGAGAAAGCAAGAACAAATGTAGGGGAATGTTTATGCCATGTAGAGATCATCAAAGAATCAAGGAGTGCCGGATCTACAGAAATGGAAAGAGATTTTCCCCAGAGATGACTGAGAGTTAGTCTGCCCCTAGAGCCAGTGCCCTGAATTTAAAATTCTGGCCTCCTAAAGTGTAAGAAAATAAATTTCTGTTTCTTAAAGCCACCTGCTTGTGGTATTACTGTCAAATCAATGCTAAGAAACTAAGATGAACCCAAACGTTTTTATCCATGTGCAGATAACATAGCTCCTAACTTTGATTACGGATATAAGATCCTGTAAGTACGCTGGAATTTAAATCATAAATTTATATTAAATACTATTATAGGAAATGCATATACATTGTGTACCAATTTACAAATACTGTATAATATAGCCATTAGATGTTGAAAACACTGCTTTGACTCAGTTCTGCACCCAGCAATACTTGTACGACTCTGGAGATGTTGATTACTTCACAGGTTATAGTTAAATGAACACCCCAATGCCAAATTTGCAAGACTGTAGATGACTAAATAAGGCCAGAATATGCTTCATCCAGTGCCTCACACAGAAAACTAAATATATGTTAGCTCTTTTAATGTTCATCTGTGATCTATGAGTTGGAATCAACTTGACGGCAATGGAGGTTTTATGATTTAGAAACTGAAAATATATTAGAGTTAGTTCTCTGCCTGTGATTAACTCCATTTTTTAAGCTTCTCAGTAAGTGACATAATGATTATAGCTCATTAATTTTTATACATGATTATGAATTTTAAGCTTAGTAACTTCAAACCCTGAAAAAATATGTTTAGCAAATACTATAGAGAGAGGAATTGGAGATGATATACTTTGATAAGGGTCAACTATATAAATTCTGAATTCTATTTAGTATTTGAGGACTTGACAAAGGCTTTCCCTAGATTATTGCGACAGCACCTGTTCCTTTTATTTTTTCATAGGCTGCCGTCAAACTCCTTACTGCATCTTAGATGTTTTTGGCAAAGAACCTTTTCCAATTGTCTCATCTCATCTCTAAAATTTTTCTGCCCTTCATCATAAGTCGAGAAGACTTCCTAGGCTAACATCTACACATTCTTTCATCATGCCATGAAGTATTGAACTCGCTCTTATCTCACTAATGTTCTGTTTGGCTTTGGAAAGTTGTTTAACCCTCTCAGATTATAAAATTTGGATTTAGAGTAGGAATCTCTAGTATTTGTTCTGATTCCAAAATTAAATGTTTTGCTCAACAGGAAAGCTTTCTGTGTTTACATACTTAAATAGGTGTGACAGTAGTCATTCCAAGACCAATATCAGCCACCAATGATACTGGCTGGAAAGGCCTCGGTCTTTCCTGTTGTTTCGTGTATGCGCTCTCAGTAGGTCAGAGCTGCTGTACTAATATCGCTCCGATGGATAGTATTTATTCCAAATATGCTTGTGTCTGCAAAGTGTTATTTACATGATTTTCTACACTTTCAGCAAATGGATATTAAAGACACAGACTAGCATCACATTATTATATCTCTGATTTTTTAATCCTTTTTATAATAAATGATGATAAAACTAGCTACTGTTTTACTCCTGCATTATACATGGTGCTTTACATATGTTATCTCATTTATTCCCATAAGCTACACAGGCGTCCACCATATACTGAGATTTTCAGATAAGGCAAGCCCAGAGCAACCCTTTCATCTCATTTATTTCTGACAATCATCTAAGAGGCAGGTGATATAAACCTTTCACCATACCTGTGCTTTCTGATTCTCTACTTTCTTATCCTGAGGAGCAAGAAAAACACAGCATATACTTAACACATGATTTAAAAATTTGGGAAGCAAAACATTGAGAGCTTCATAAGCTTGCTAACGATTACACGTGAAGTGAAGTGATTTTGAATGAATTGAAAAGCTTTTTGGGAAATTTTAAATATTTAACAATTAGTAAAAAACAATAATTATTCAAAGGTAATAAAGTAATTTACAGTGATAAAAACCCTTCGGAACAACATTTTTTTTTTAATTATTTTCTTATTCATTTCCAATCTTTTTTTTTTTTTCAGTCATGGATGTAATTTTCCCATATTGTCAAATTCCTCAAATATCAAATTTAAGATCACATTTGGAGACAGGAAGAAAATCAGTCTAAATGTTAGTAGTGTTTATTCAAGGCTGGTAGGATCAAGAACAGTTATTATTTATGTATTGATTAGTAATTACATTATTACCATCTTCCATGAAATAAATGTTCAATGGTATGTTGTTAGATACAAAGGTAAGTTTTATATTTTGCCAAATAACAAATCAGCTTTCATGATCAGTATTGTCATTTTTATGGTACATAAAAATCATATTTTTTTTAAAAAGTTGTCTTTGTCGTTAGGTGCTATCGACTCAGTTCCAACTCATAGCGACCTTAAGTATAATAGAAAAGAACACTGCCCGTCCTACAAAATCCTCACAGTCATTGTTATGCTTAAGCCCATTGTTGCAGCCACTGTATCAATCCATCTCAGTGAGGGCTTCTCTCATTTTCGCTGACCCTCTACTTTAGCAAGCGTGATGTCCTTCTCCAGGGACTGGTCCCTCCTGATAACATGTCCAAAGCATGTGAGACTTGCTTCTATGGAGCATTCTGGCTGTACTTCCTCCAAGACAAATTTGTTGGTTCGTTTGACAGTTCATGGTATATTCAATATTCTTCCCCAAAACCATAATTCAAAAGCACCAATTCTTCTTTGGTTTTCCTTATTCATTGTCCAGCTTTCTCATGCATATGATTGAAAATACCATGGCTTGAATCAGGTGCACCTTAGTCCTTAAAGTGACATCTTGGCTTTTTTTTTTTTTTTTTTTAACACTTTAAAGGGATCTTTTGCAGTAGATTTGCCCAATGCAATGTGTTGTTTGATATCTTGACTGCTACTTCCATAGGTGTCGATTTTGGAGTTAAGTAGAATGAAATTCTTGACAGCTTCAATTTTTTTCTTGGTTTATCATGATGTTGCTTGTTGGTCCAATTGTGAGAGTTGTTGTTTTCTTTATGCTGAGGTGCGATCCATACTGAAGGCTGTAATCTTTAATCTTCTTCAGTAAGTGCTTCAAATCCTCCTCACTTATAGCAAACAAGGTTGAGTCATCTGAACAACGAAAGTTGTTAATGAGTCTGCCTCCAATCCTGATGCCACATTCTTCTTCATATAGTCCAGCTCTTCGGATTATTTGCTCAGCATAGAGATTGAATAAATATAGTCAAAGTATGCAACCCAGACACACACCTTTCCTGACTTTAAACGACGCAGTGTCCCATTGCTCTGTTCAAATGACTTGATTCTTGGTCTATATACAGTTTTCTTATGAGCACAATTAAGCATTCTGAAATTCCTATTCTTCGAAATGTTACCCATCATTTGCTATGATGCACACAGTCCAATGCCTGTGCATAGTCAATAAAACATTGGTAAACATCTTTCTGGTAATCTCTGCTTTCAGCTAAGACCCATCTGACATCAGCAACGATATCCCTTATTCCAATCTTCTTTTGAATTGGCTTAATTTCTGGCAGTTCTGTGTTGATGATCGATTTATTATAATGTATCTTGAGGACTTCAGTTTATCTCTGGTCAGATTTTAGTGAGACTGAAAATTAAATTTACTTGGCTTCTGAAGCAAGGAGTATCTCCTCCTGTCTAGGTCTGTAATATCTGTTTTGACAAACTGATGCACAAAAAATGCCACCTGCATTTTAACTTTAATTCACCTTGTTGCATTTAAACAATTCGACATAAAAATTGGTGGATTTGCACTGCTGCTACTACCTTAGATTTTCAGCAAAATTTTACTTGTGTGATATTTATGGTATTGTTCGATAATTTCTGCATTCTGTTGGATCTGTAAGGTCTATTTATGACCTTTATATTCTTTTTTATTCTCAGAGAAGTTTTTTTTTTTAATAAAGAACCGATGTCCAACAGAGAAAAAAATAACAAAATGCTCAATATTCAAATTATTTTTTAAGATAAATTTTAGATAAAATGTCTTATATAAACCCAGATATTTTTCTTTGCTTTCCAATTCTATTTTCTATTCTGGTTCCAATAAGTATCATCACCAATATCACAAGAAGTAATTGCCTACTCATGCATGTAAGGCCCATGACAGAGCTGCTTTGAACTAGTGTATCTTGAGGACTTCAGTTTGTCTCTCTTCAGGACTATAGTGGGACTGAAACTTAAACTTACTTGGCTTCCAAAACAAGCGATGTCTCTTTCTCCTGTCTATGACTGTAATATCTGTTTTGACAAATTGGTGCACAAAACTAATACCTGTATTTTTTTAAAACTTTAATTCATCTTGTTGCATTTAAACAATTTAACATAATGACAATGCAATTTTCGTGCTAGCAAGAACTTTTTGTTTGTACTACAACTTTTATAAATTATTTTTAAACTTTATGTACCTTATTTTATTACAAAAAAATAAAAATAAATAAATAATTTGTTAAGTGATATTATTCCCCCTCTAATATTACGGGACCTTGATGGCACAGTGGTTAAGCGTTCAGTTGCTAACCAAACGATCAGGAGTGCGAATCGACCAGCCAGCCCTTGAAAACCCTATGGGACAGCTCTACTCTGTTCTATAGGGTCATAATGAGTCGTAATCAACTTGATGGCAATGGATTTGGGTTTGGTTTATTTAATATTATATTTTCCAAATAGATTAACAGAAATGGAATTTCTGGATGAATATATGTATATATGAATAATATATGTTAATACATTAAAATTAATAATATTTTGTGAATTTACTTTCCAAATAATTATGAACATGTAATGCTATCAAAATCACTGACATTCTTTCAGACAAGATTGTTAAGTTGGTAGTTGGTTTTTCATTTGATACTTGCATAGATGAGCTACTGTTCTGAATTCAGTAGCATGCATCCCTTAATGGTCTCTTTCTACCTCTAGGCATATCACTTTCAGATGTGATCCTTGTTAGTAAATTTTCTGGTCATATTGGCTCCTCATTTTCATACTAAATGTATTTTTATTGTGTTGACTCTTTCTTTTATATATTTCTGATTAATGGAGAGTTTGTTAATCAAACATGATAAAGTTATGTAACACAAAATATGAAAGTCTCTAGAAGTAGTCCAGAAAAATCATTATCCAAAGCTTTGCCCACCCAAATTCTCATAAAAAGACCAGACTTAATGGTCTGACTGAGACTAGAGGAATCCCGGCAGCCATGGTCCCCAAACTTTCTGTTGGCCCAGGACAGGAACCATTCCCGAAGACAACTCATTAGACATAGAAGGGACTGGACAATGGGTTGGAGAGAGATGCTGATGAAGAGTGAGCTACTTGTATCAGGTGGACACTTGAGACTGTGTTGCCATCTCCTGTCTGGAGGGGAGATAGGAGGGTAGAGAGGGTTAGAAACTGGCAAAATTGTCACGAAAGGAGAAACTGGAAGGGCTGACGCACTAGGGGGAGAGTAAGTGAGAGTATGGAGTAAGGTGTATATAAGCTTATATGTGACAGACTGACTTGATTTGTAAACGTTCACTTAAAGCTCAATAAAAATTATTAAAAAAAAAAGCTTTGCCCATGTTATTAACATATATTTTATTGTAAGAAAGGCCTGGCAATCTATTTCCAAAAAATTAGCCATTGAAAACACTGCAGAGTGAAGTTCTACTCTTATACACATGGGGTCGCCATGATTCGGAATAGACTAATTATGGGCGGTAATTAAGCATCAAAATGAATTGCTTGGCTGGACATTGCATATAAAATCTCCTTTACCAGTGTTCAGATAAAAGATCCATTCTCAAGATAAGGAAGTGGCTTCCAGCTCTATGATCCCATTAGCACTTGGAGTCTAGCAAGAGGTAGAAGTATGGTCCTTACTCTGGTGTGCTGACTATCAGCCTCCTGCTTCTGTCCTCTTCCAGAACTGTGGGGGACCTGCAGCTTCAAGGATTCCCAGCTGGATGCATACCACTCACTATTTGGGCCTGCTACCAGCCGGAAGGTGTGGGACTGTGCCCTGTGGTCTCCAAGTGTGCCCAGGTGGGATGAGACTCAGGCCTACTGTTAACATGGGGCTTTTTCCCCCCAGCCATTCACTTAAGGGGTCAGAGTGTGGACAAGAGATTGTTATATGAATTCATTTGCCTGAATTCAGTTATAAGAATAAAGCCCCACAGACTGAGAGCAGAGGAATGTACCCTCAGTTCTTCTTGTCTTCTCAGGTCAATTATCTTGAAACTTGACTGAACTGGAACAGAGGCCTGTTGGGAAAGTCACCTCTATGAAGGCTATAGGGAGAGTCTCTCAACTGACCTGGCCTTGGAGAACATTCTGTGCTGAGACGACTGAAAATAAACACAAGAGAATTTTATGAATGAGCTGTCATACTTTCTACATGAAGCAGAGTCTCTTCACTTTAGAGCTGTCTCCAGGCCAAGAATTGCATTTTCCAATCTGAGAGGATTACCCAGTGCTGTCCAGTCGATTCTGACTCATAGCGACCCTACGGGACAGAGTAGAACTGCCCCATAGAGTTTCCAAGGAATGCCTGGTAGAGAGGATTAGAGAACTATATATATATTTTTAGTGGATTAATAAAGAAGAGACTCATCCTATTTCCCTATGTAGAATAAATCATTTGAAAACTCTAAAGAAAAGCAAACATGTTTTATTAAGTTCACATGCAAATATTAATTAATGCATATTGTTATGTCTGATAATATTTATTAGAGTACTCATTGAGGACCAGCCACTGCTGTATTCACAATTATTTAATCCCCTGAAGTATATACTTTTATTTTGTCCGTAGTTACCCTTTAATCTTTTCTAATCATATTTGTTCCACTACCAGCCGTGCCCTCACTTCTCCCACTTCAAATTTCTCCCATTTCGTTTTCCTTGGTAATGAAGTAGCCTACTTATACCTCCAGTCTCCTAATCCATTGTCACAGCACAGATTCTACCTTGGACCTCTCTCAAGCCCTTACGGCTAATTTTTAAGAGTCTTCCCCCTTTCCCATTGCTAGTACAACTCAAGGAAGCCCTACACTTTCGTATCAAAAACTCAGGACTTTATTTCATTTTTCATTTATTTATTTATTTATTATTGTACTTTAGATGAAGGTTTACAGAATAAATTAACTACTCATTAAACAATTAGTACACATATTGTTTTGTGACATTGGTTACCAACCCCATGGCATGTCAACACTCTCCCCTTCTCCACCTTGGGTTTCCTATTACCAGCTACCCTGTCCCCTCCTGCCTTCCCCTCCTTGTCCCTGGGCTGGGCGTGCCCATTTAATCTCATTTTCTTTTATGGGCCTGTCTAATCTTTGGCTGAAGAGTGAGCCTCAGGAGTGACTTCATTACTGAGTTAAAAGTGTGTCTGGGGGACATGCACTTGGGGTTTCTCCAGTCTCTGTCAGGCCAGTAAGTCTGGTTTCTTTTTGTGAGTTAGAATTTTGTTCTACATTTTTCTCCAGCTCTGTCCAGGACCCTCTATTATGATCTCTATCAGAGCAGTCAGCGATGGTGACCAGGCACCGTCTAGTTGTGCTAGACTCAGTCTGGTGGAGGAAGTGGTATTTGTTCCCCAATTGTCCTTTGGACAAATCTTTCCCTTGCATCTTTGGTTTTCTTCATTCTCCCTTGCTCCAGACAGGATGAGACCACTGGAGTATCTTAGATGGCCCCAGACACTACTCAGCAAAGTAGAATGTAGAATAAGGAACATTTTCTTTATAACTATGTTGTGCCAATTGAGCTAGATGTTCCCAGATACCATGGTCCAAGAGCCCTCAGCCCAGCAATTCAGTTCCTCAGGGAGTTTGGATGTGTCTACAGAGTTTCCATGACCTTGCCTTGTACAGGTTGTGCTGGCTTCCTCAGTATTGTGTACTGTCTTACCCTTCACCAAAGTTACCACTTATCTATTGTTTATTGAGTTTCTTTCCATCCCCACCCCACACCCCTTGTAACCATCAAAGAATGAGTTTTTATAGTAATGGTCTCACACAATATTTGTCCCTTTGTGGCTGACTTATTTCACTCAGCATAATGCCCTCCAGACCCATCCATGTTATGAGATGCTTTGCAGATTCAGCACTGTTCTTTATGGTTGCATACTACTCCATTGTGTGTATGTAGCATAGTTTGTTTATCCATTCGTCTGTTGATGGGCATGTAGGCTGTTTCCATCTTTTTGCTGTTGTGAACAATGCTGCAGTGAACATGGGTGTGTATATGTCAATTCATGTGATGGGTCTTATTTCTCTAGGATATATTCCTAGAAGTGGAATTGCTGGATCATATGGTATTTCTATTTCTAACTTTCTAAGGAAGCAACGTATCATTTTCCAAAATTGTTGTACCATTTTGCATTCCCACCAGCAGTGCATAAGAGCTCCAATCTACCTGCAGCCTCTCTAACATTTGTTATTTTCTGTTTTTTTTTTTTTTTTTGCCAATAATGCTGGTGTGAGATGGTATCTCATTGTGGTTTTGATTTGCACTTTTTTAATGACTAGTGATCATGAGCATTCACTCATATGTTTATTAGCTACTTGAATGTCTTCTTTGGTGAAGTATCTGTTCATTTCCTTTGCCTATTTTTTAGTTGGATTATTTCTCTTTTTGTTGTAGAGGCATTGGATCGTCCCATAGATTTTTGCACTTTGTCAGATTTGTCATAACCAAAAATTTTTTCCCAGTATATAGGTTCTCTCTTTACTTTTTTGGTGAAGTCTTTCGACTAGTATAAGTGTTTAATTTTTAGAATATCCCAGTTATCCAGCTTATGTTCTGGAGTCTGCATGTTGGTTATGGTTTGTATCTTGTTAATGCCATGTATTAGGGCCTCTAGCGTTGATCCTATTTTTTCTTCTGTGATCTTTATAGTTTTTCATTTTATATTTAGGTCTTTGGCCCATTTTGAATTCTTTTTTGCGTATGGTGTAAGGTATGGGTCCTGCTTCATTTTTTTGCAAATGTACATCCAGTTTTGCCAGCATCATTTGTTAAAAAGACTGGCTTTTCCCCATTTGATGAACTTTGGGCCCTTGTTGAGATTCAGTTGACCATAAGTGGATGGATTTACATCTGGGTTCTCAATTTTGTTACATTGGTCAATGTATCTGTGGGTGTACCAGTACCAGGCTGTTTTGGCTACTGCAGCTGTACAGTAGGTTCTGAGGTCAGGTAGTGTGAGTCCTCCTACTTTATTCTCCTTCTTCAATAGTGCTTTACTTTTATAAGTCCTCTTCCCTTTCCATGTAAATTTGATGATTAGTTTTTCCATCCCTTTAAAGAATGCTGTTGGTATTTGGATCAAGGTTGCATAGTATTTGTAGATTGGGTAGAACTGTCATTTCACTATGTTGAGTCTACTTATCATGAGCATGGTATATTTTTCCATTTATATAGGTCTCTTTTGGTTTCTTGCAATAGTGTTTTGTACTTTTCATTGTATAGGTCTTTTACATCCCTGGTTAGATTAATTCCCAAGTATTTTATTTTTTTAGGGGGTATTATAAACGGCATTATTTTCCTGATTTCCTTTTTGTCATTCTCTTTCTTAGTGTTCAGGAACCCAACTGATTTTTGTATGTTTATCTTGTATCCTGCAACTCTGCTGGATCTTTCTATTAGTTCCAGTAGTTTTCTCATGCAGTCATTTGGGTTTTCTATGTATAGTATTATATTGTCTGCAAATAGGGACAGTTTTACTTCTTCATTACCAATTTGGTTGCCCTTTTGGTCTTGCATCCTAGATTCAAGCTGTTGTCTGATGTTGTTTGTTCTCTAACTGAAGGGCTCCCTTTAATAATTCTTGTAAGCTTGGTTTGGTTTTTACATATTCCCTTAATTTCTGTTTATCTGGAATGTCCTAATTTCACCATCATATTTGAATGAGAGTTTTGCAGCATGCATTATTCCTGTTTGGCTTTTTTTTTTTTTTTTTTTTTCCTCCAGAGTTTTATAAATGTCATTCCTTTGCCTTCTTGCCTGCCTGGTTTCTGCTGAATAATCAGAGCTTAGTCTTATTGTTCACCTCTGTATGTGACTTTTCATTTTTCTTGAGTTTCTCTCAGGGCTCTTTCCTTGTCTTTGGTTTTAGTGAGTATGATTATGATGTGTCTTGTTTTTCTTTTGAGGTGCATCCTATATGGGGTTCATTGAGCTTCTTGGATGGTCAGCTTTTCATCTTTCATGATATTAGGGATGTTTTCTGTCAGCAATGCTTCAATGATCCTCTCCGTGTTTTCCGTTTTCTCCTCTTATTCTGGAACTTTGATCACTCACATATTTAGCTTTAGACCGTATCCCACATCACTTTCAGGGTTTCTTCATTTTCCTTCATTCTTTTCTCTAATTTTTCCTCAAACAAAGTGACAGCCAAAGATTTGTCTTCAATTTTGCTGATCCTGTCTTCTAGTGTTTCAAAACTGCTCCTCAAACTTTCTTTGACATTGTCCAATTCTCTGAAATCTTGTTGTTTATGTTTTGGATTGCTAATTTTTTGTTGTTTTTGTATGATTTCTAGTTCTTAATTTATTTTGACATTTTGTTCCTGTATTATTTCCCTGTGTTCTTCCATTGTTTTGCCTGTCTTTTCTATGAATTTATTTTTTCCTCAGTTTTGGCTGCTTTTTCCTTCAATTCTTGGATAGCTTTGAATATTAGAGATTTTAATTCCCGGTAGTTCCCATGCCTTTTCTTCTACTGGAAGATCATCTGGTCTTTTATTTTGGATGCCTACTGGAACCATCCTGTTCTTTTTTTTTTTTTTTTGCTATTGTCTGCTGTCTTTGGGACATTAAGTAGTTATTTTCTTCATTAATTGTTTGTTTTGTCCTGCCTTTTTTGTTTTATTTGGTTATGTCTGAGCAGGTGGGTTGTGATTTCTTTGTTGTTTGCTCCTCTGTGGGCATGATACTTCTCAACACCTTGTCCAATGGGCAGGGCCAGTCACTCAGCTATTGTGCAGCAAGGCAGGTCCAGCCAAAGGGAAGGGGCTGGAAAGAGTCATTTGTGGCACGTACTGGGGCTGACAGGGCTGGGTCATGGGTCCATGCTGGGGAGGCTCTGGTAGACCGTGCTTGTGCAGCTCGGAGGTGCAAGGTTCAGCACACAGTGCAGATAGGCAGGAGGAAAGGAGGGCTTGTCATGTATGGAGATTATTGAGTGTGGGGAAGAAAAAGATAAAGAGAAACAGAAGCCAAAAAAGTGCTGAAGGAGCCCATGGATGGAGTGGCACAGACCTGGGAAAGTCATGTGCCAGTGGCTTTTTAGCCAGGTGGTGAGGCACCGCCCATCAAGAAGGGACAGATAAGGTGCTCACAGCTTGGTGGGCAGAAGAAAGGAATGGAAGGGAACAGAGAGAGGTAAGAAACTAGATTTAAAATAAAAAGGAGAGAGAAAATCTCAGACAGCTAAGTGTCAGGAGAAAGGAATGGAAGGAATGTAGAGAGAGATAAGAAGCTGAGAAAAAAAAAATGCCAGGTGGTTCAGAGGAAGGAAAGGAAGGAAAGGAAGGAAGGTAAAGAGAGACAAGAAACCAAGAATAAAAAGGAGAAGGAGAAAAAAAATGGCCCAAGGGAGCCCACCAGAAGCAGGTCCCCGGCCAAGTGGTGCTGCACTGCTTGTCCAGAAGGAGCAAAGATGGTACACTATGCCAGATGTTCAGGAGAAGGGTAAGGAAGGAAGGTAAAGAAGAGATAAGAAACTGAGAAAATAAGAAGAATGAAAAGGAAAAAAAATGCCCCAGGGGAGCTCACCAGAAGCAAGTCCCCAGCCAATGGCACTGCACAGCCCGTGAAGAAGGAGTAGAGACGGCACATAGCACTAGATGTTCAGGAGAAGGATAAGGATGGAAGGTAGAGAGAAACAAGAAACTGAGAAAAGTGAAAAAGAGAGAAAGAAAGGAAAAAAATGTCCCAAAGGAGCTCGCTGGTGTGGTGGCAGGGACCGGGGAAGTGGCTTCCAAGCTGAGCGGCACTGCACAGCCCATCTAGTAGGGGCAGAGATGGCACACAGCACCAGGTATTTAGGAGACGGGAAAAGAATGAAAGCAAAGGAATGAGAAACTGAGAAATGAAGAAAAACAAAAAGGAAAAAAAAATAATGCCCCCAGGAATCCCACTAGCATGTTGGCATGGACTGGTGAAGTGGTTCCTCAGCCAAGCAATACTTCATAGCCTGTCAAGAAGGAACAGAGATGGCCCATGGAGCCAGGTGTTGGAGAAAAAGGAACAGAAGGAGGTGAGAGAGAGAAAAGAAGCCAAAACAACAACAACAATAGCAACAACAAAAAAATGGCACTGAAGGAACCAGCCAGTGTGGGTGGGGCAAATCCAAGCAGCAAGGAGCCAGCACTTCCCTAGCCTAGCAACCATGGCTGACCGGGAAGCAGTAGAAGCCAAGCAGGGTGAAGAAAGATGAGTGGTAGGAAAGTATGTATCACTGGTTGCTGGTTGTTATCTCCTATTAGGAGCTCCTCGTTACTGTCTTCCCGTACTCTGGGTCCACCGTTCTCGGTGGCTGAGGAGTCCTCGATGGCAAATCCATGTCTCATTAGCTGATGGGGTATCTCTACTCCGTACTTCTCCTCACTCTCTCTCCTTAGTCGGTTTCTTATTCCATTTAGTGCTCGGTTGAGTTTTTTATCTCTTCATTTGACACTTAGAGTTCCGGGATTGACGTTTGTCTCTGTTTTACTTAGTTTTTCAGGTCTTTTCTGTGGATGCACAGCATGAGGCTCCTGTCTATAGCACCACGTTGGCTCCACCTCAGAAAGTT
This sequence comes from Loxodonta africana, assembly GCF_030014295.1. Lineage (NCBI taxonomy): Eukaryota > Metazoa > Chordata > Mammalia > Proboscidea > Elephantidae > Loxodonta > Loxodonta africana. Next base: position 48,048,644 of record NC_087358.1, read on the forward strand.
AGGATTTTAAAAGTCTTATTAGTCTTAGGAAAACCTAAAGTTTGTTTTAGAAACCAAAAACTGAACAGAGACTGTGTTTTGTTTTGAATTTCTGCTCAAAAATATCCCAATCACACTTGAGTAATATGAGTGACTTTGACTCTCACTGAGAAGTGAAATATAAAATTGCACAGAAGAGAAAAATCACAAAGGATTTACTAACCTTGTTTTAGGTTGATCCCTTTTGTAGTTTCCAGTTGTTTTTTAGCTAGGTTTTTTTTTGCAGCTGCTTCTTTGTATTTTTTCTATAAAATCTGTGTCAGATATTGCCCTCAACGTTATGGCTTGACTCTGATTTGACTCATAATAACCCTTGACTTAAAAATCAAACTAGTCTATAAAATTTAAATATTTCACATATGTCACTATAATAGGTTGTAATTTTTTTTTTGGAGGCATCAACATGAGTGCTACATTATAGAGTGTGCTTCACTTATTTTTTTTAAAAATGCCCAATAAATATGCACTTAGCCTTAGTGCTTTCCATGGCTCTAAGCCAAAAAATCAGTCTACTCTTCTTGCCCTTCTTCTACGTTGTACATAATCTCACTTTACCTCCATCTCTTTCCTTTATCCTGAAGCATACTTCTTTCTTCTTCATAAAACCTAGAAGATCCCATGTTATTCAGGAGCTGATTATGTTCGTTGCATACCATATCTCCCAGAAAAAAAGATCAAGGTGAATTCAAGATAAAGAACAAGGGTGGAAGTTACTCCCAAGTGACCTTTTTCTTGTTTCTTCTGTATGAATTATAAGTAAATTTTAACTAAATGAGCTATAAAATGAAGCCCATCTACAAAGTAGAAAAATTACTATTTAGAGGATATCAAGTAGTGAAAAACCATAGTAAAACTAAAATAATAGCTCAAATATTAAGGTACTTCATCATGCCTATAATATTGTTCCCCTTATTCTTTTCAGAGAAAAATGTGTTTTCTTTCCTCAGTCATATGTGGTTGTGCTGGCTCCTTTAATTAGATAAGGACGGTTTCTGAACAACCATAACTTCTTGTGATTAAATAAAAAAAAAAAAGGCCTCTCTATAAGGATAAAAGAGGTGTGCTGTCATTCCTGACAGTCTTGCATTTTTATTCTTTATTTTATTTTTTTAGATATACTTAATTTATATATCCTATTTTTTTTTTTTTATCTCGTATCTACGTTTTCATAAGACTTTAGTTTTTATGGCTGCTTTTGATGATGTACAAGGTGGCTTCTTTCCCTTTTTTGTTTTGTTTTATTACTGATTTCACATTGTCCAAGCCTTTTCTGGCAATATTGTGCAGTCTAGCTTGAAAGCATATCCTTTCAGAGAGATTTGTACTTGCTCCTGCCGTCTACCCTGTTGGAATGTTCGAATATTAGAATGTCCTATAATGTCCTAGTTGCTGGTGTGTTCGAACCACTGACCTTTTCAGTTAGCAGCTGAGTGGTTTATCCACTGTACCAGCAGGGCTCCTCTTGAAGCCCAAACACTTGTAAAGACAGACTTGAAAATACAATTTACCAGTGAAGATTATATTTTCATATTCAGAACTCAAACCAAGACAGACTACTTCCTTGCCTCCATTTCTCATCAAATTTTCTACCCTGCCTTTACCCTGAGGTCTTAACCTCTGAGAGTATACACAGTGGCTTTAAGTGGGAATCTTGATTCTGTCTCCAACACTTGATCAAGTTCAAGGCCTTGTCTGCTGCCCCTGTGCAGCCCTTAAAAATTAAGCTTTATGGTTACTGAAGCTGCAAAACTGTCAGACAGCCATGGCTTTAGCATCATCCTTATTACTCTGGTTTTGGTTCTTAGGGGCTTTTCTTATATCCTTATGAACTAAGGTATAAAGTCGAGATTAACTTTGTAATATTTTATTTAGCATTGCCAGATATTTGCAGTGAGAGGGTGTTCAGGTTATATAATCTGCATTATCACCACACTTAGTAATTTCTTGCAGTCATTTTGATGCATAATGGAATGCACGCTATCATTTCTAGAGTCATCCTGGAAGTTTTAAATACTGAACTGTCATAAATTTAGTAATTTGTGGAATGAAAAGGGAGTCATTTATTGGCTCACCTTACTAAGAAATTCAAAGAATTCAGGCAAGGTATTCTGTATCTCTCAGTCTGCTTTGATTTCCTATACATTAATTTTATTCTTAGTCAAACCTTTCTCAGATACTGAAGATCTGCTGGTAGACCACTCATCAGTCCCCTCTAACGAAATCTAATAAGCCCTTATGTGCGTGAATGTTCATTTTTTGGGCAAAGGCTCTGTCCAGGAGAATGGGGTTCCATGACTGAATGGCAGCATGTGTGTTATATAGAAAGACAAGGCCATGTATTCACAACCCCAGCTGCTCCCCCAAGCAAAACCAAACAAAATCAAAATAATGGGTAGGAAGAAAAAAATAAACTCAAAGATATCTAATATCTCTCCCTTCATTAAAAGAAAGTGATGGCAGTGTTTCTGTGCAAGGGGAAAACGTAAGCTAGGTAAGGTTACCAAGTAGCCTATGAGAACTAATTCCCAGTCTGAGCCTCTGCATCCTGGGACCCACTGCACTTTCCAAAGCCACTTGCGAAGTCAATGTTAATACATTGCAAGAGGCATTTTTGGGGTGATGGAAATGTTCTAAAGCCGGATTGTGTGGAGGTTATATAACTCTTAACATTTACTAAAATTAATTGAATTTTACACTATAGTATGCAAATTTTACCTCCATGAATAAAAAAATTCAAATAATAGCATCTCCCCACCTGACCTTCATCAGCTGCTTCATGAATCCCATTACACTGAGCCCCACTGATTTCTGCTTAGATGTTAGTCTAAGTACACTGGGTGTTCATTTCAGTTCTCATCGAGCCAGACATTCCCATTACTCAAGAATTGTGGGTCATTTGGCCTTTACACAAGATTGATCTGTCTTGCATTATGTTTCAAGGAATTTTCTTAATATTGCTATAATATCTATGATAATCTTTTCCATTTTTCAGAATGGAAATAGAATTCTTTAACATTTTGAATTTTGGTTTTTTTAATTAAGGTGAATTTGTAGATTCAAAATTACATTTTGAATTCTAATTTATATTTTAAAAAATGCGTTATGATGCATATAACATAAATTTTGCCATTTTAATCATTTTAAGTGTACAAGTCAGTAGCATTAATTACACATAGAGTGTTTTGCAACCGTCACTACCATATATTTCCAAAACTTTTCATCACCCCAAAGAGAAACTCTGTGTGCACTAATCAGTAGCTTCCAATTCCACATTCCCACTGGTAACCTCTAAACTGCTTTCGGTCTCTGTGAATTTCCTTGTTCTAGTTATTTCATATAGTTATTTCATATAAGTGGAATAATATAACATCTGTTCTTTTGTGTCTGGATTATTTCACTTTAGTTGTAGTATGTGTCAGAAATTCTTTCTTGTGTAGCCTCAATAATATTCCAATTGTAAGTATATACCTTATATTTCCTTTTAATAAACATTTTGATCAAAGGTTTATATATTATTGATTAATGTAGTTGATAGTTTTAACTTCTTTCAACAAACTTAATCAGGGGTACTATTTTATTGACTGATAGGTTGTATTATAGATGTGCTAGAAAAGTAATGAGAATCTTAATAGGAAACTCTATTTCTAACAAAAATAGATAATTTTGGTTATCAGTAGAAGCTCCTGTAATAGTAGCATACTGTGCTATTATATGCCCATTTGGAAAGTGCCTTCTTCCACATATTAATATAAAAGAATTATTAAATTATAAACAATTAATAAAATAATTAGAAAAATAGAGTAATAGATTTATATATTTTTAGTTTGTTAGATCATTTTGATGGTATGGGAAGAAATTCTGGTTTGTTTTTTTTTTTTTTGGCCTTGGGAGGCCAGAGACATGGACTTCAAAGTAAAAAAGGCATTGAATACTGCAATGTACATGTGTTAAGCCATAACTACTTTAAGTCTTAAATCTAAGACGACAATATTTATTGGCACTGCAACAACTGGCTGTGAAAAGTACCTGATCTTGTACTCAGCCTTAGTTCCTCTTTGCCGGCTGCTGCCATTGCTGTCAGGTTTTCTAACTGTAGCTGTGATCTATGGCGTGAAGCACTTACATATAGCTAAGGGCATTTCCAAAGTAACTACGCAAAACAGTCTCCAAGAATGACTGGCTCCCTAGATGTGGGTGCTTATGTCTATGTAAGGTCCTGTTCTAAATAATTAAACGCCCTCTTTGATGAGTCTTTCTCACTGACGTAAATCAGTTGCAAACAAATTTTGAAATATGTATACACCAAAATTATCAGTAAAACCGAAGCAGATAATACCATTTCACATAGATAAAGCTAGTGGTTTCTGTGCCATGCCAACATTTTTTAATTCATCATGAAGTCTCCATGGGGCGGGGGGGCGGGGGGGGGAGAGAAGCACATTTCACCAAAGTCCATTAATTTAAAATGTCAAGTAGCACATATTACAAAGATAAAATGCTATGTTTCAATAAGAAGAAACTTAATTACCAAATTAATACAGGAATTTTCCTTAGGCATATGAGAATTCAGTTATACTTGGTTGCTTCAGTCACCACAAATTCATCAACATTATAAAAAAACCAAACCAAACCCACTGCTATCGAGTCGATTCCGACTCATTGCGACCCTGTAGGACATTATAAAAAAAAAAAACATAAAATAGGAGGAAGAAGCAACATCAGCAATTGCTGCAGTATTGGATAAAAAATGCATCTTTATAGAGTCTCTGTAAGATAAGTATATATACGTGTGTGTGTACATGCACACGGTGTGCACGCACACACACACTGGGTTTTATATATAAAATTCAGTCCCTAGGTGGTGCAAATGGTTAATGTGCTCAGATGTTAACAGGAAGGTTGGAGGTTCGAGTCCACCTAGAGGTGCTTTGGAAGAAAAAGTCTGGTGATCTACTTCTGAAAAATCAGCTACTGAAATCCCTGTGTGGCATAGCTCTACTCTGACACACATGGGGTCACCATGAGTTGGAGTCAACTGGAAAGCAGCTGGTTAACTGATATACATAAACCAAAACAAAGCTATTGCCGTCAAGCCGATTTCTACTCATGGAGATCCCATAGGACAGAGTAGAACTGCCCCATAGGGTTTCCAAAGAGCAGCTGGTGGATTTGATCTGCTGTCCTTTGGTTAGCATCCAAGCTTGTAATCACTGTGCCACCAGTTCTCCATATATGTGTATATATGTATATGTGTAATATATATATGTATGTATGTATACATACATGTAAAATATATGTATTATATATGTGTATGTATATGTGTATATGTGTATGTATGTATCATATATATACACATACATGTTATATATATGTATCACATCAGGGACTACGTAATTTCTTATGTATTAAAGTAAGAAAAAAATCTATTCTAAAGAAATTCAATTTAACTAAAAATGTGATTAAGGGGAAAAAGTCAAATGGAATTAGTATTAGTGATCATAGTTATGAAGAAATCAATACAGATTGTCTCATTATTCTCAACTGTGTGATAAACAGTTGGATGAATTTATTATGCAGTTGATTCCCTTACTTAAAACATAAGAAGTAAATGACAAACCTAAGTGTTGAAACCTACAGTAGCATATTTATGTTTTTTAGATTACAGTATGTCCAGTATAGTATAGTACAGTCTTGGGCTTTCCCTAGAGAGCAATTTGTAATAGCGCTAATTTGCTTTATTATTTTACTTCCTTTACTTGTTATTAATGACAGAAACTTAGGAAGATTGGCACGTGTAAATAGTAAAATAATAATAATAATAAAGGCACAACCTGAATGAAACCCAAAACCCATAATCATGTAGCTCCTAATGACTTATTCAAAGATAGTTATTTTCAAATTTACTCTTATACCTGAAAAAAATTGCACCATGTGATAAAATATATTTCTATAATAGTCTATGTTCTATTTTTAGTGTAGCATTTAAGTGGCATTTACACAGTCTTACAGAATTACAAGTCATTTTCACGTATATTTCACAATCTTGCTTAGGTTTTGTTTGCTTTGTGGTTTATATGGATTTTAAATTCCAGAGAAGTTAAGTGACTTGTTCAATGTAACATAGCCAGTAAAAAATGATAATTTATCTGTTCCTTAAAGACACATCTCCTTCCTCATACTTATTGTTCTGTATCTAACGTCCTCTCTCTAGCCAAACATTGTGACTAATTCATCTGCAGTCACTGGGTCTATTTTTCCAACGATATATTAATTCATTGCTGTTAGACTTTTAACTCTACCCCACAATGACACTATTCTTACAAAGGTCACTAGTGGCTTATTTGTGGTTAAATTGGAAGGTTAAGTCTTTAAATAAATTGAAATCTTTGCACATTCTTCACTGTTGATAACTCCCTTCCCCTTTCACCACCCATATCTATGCCACTGGTATTTCAAATACCAACAGGTCACCCATGGTCAACAGGTTTCAATGGAGCTTCCAGAGTAAGACAAACTAGGAAGAAGCCTGGTGATCTACTTTCAAAAATTAGCCAGTGAAAACCCTATGGATTGCAACAGTCTATTGTCCCATATAATGCTGGAAGATGAGTCAGTTCTCTAGTTTGGAAGGCACTCAAGAATGGATCCAAATATACTCATGATCATTGAAATGATTTATACAAGGTGCATTTTCCTTTTGTTGTCTGTAGGGCAACCATGAGCCAGAGCCTACTCAAGGACAGCTAACGACAACAACAACACACTCTATGAATTTTTCTTAACTCCAACTATAGCTTCTAAGTATGTCTTCTGCTCTTTGAAGGTTGGTTTTTCTGTGAGTTTTGCCTTTTTTCTCTTCATTCTACATATTTCTGTCCTGATAGTTATTTTATTTTTTCCAGGTTTCATTTCTCTCTATGTTCTCAGGTCCTCTAATCTCTGCCTTCAAGTTCATAGTCCTCTCCTTAGACCTACCTAATTTTATTTAAATCAGATGCTCTTTTATTTCATAAGAAAACGTTTCTATTGTAGTGTCACCTGTCTAGGGGGCAAGGACGTAAATTATACATGTATAGCTCAATGTTTTTTCCCAGAGGGAACACATATATGTTATCTCAACCCAGATCAGGAAATTGATCACTGCAACATTTCAGAACTCTTCATGCCCGTTCCCAGCCACTCTCCTCCTCATGCTTAAAGGTAATTCTCATTCTGACTTTTATTACCATGTATTAGTTTTTTCTATTGAATTTATATACATGGAATCATAAAATGCCTTCTCTTTATATATTTGTTTGAGCTTAATACATATGTGGTTTATTTTAGTTTTTCTATAGAAATTTGATTTGGCTTTCATATCATTTTTTTAAAAATTAATTTAGTTGTTGAGGGATATTTTTACTGAAGAAGGACGTCAGGGTTGTTTCCAGGTTTGAGCCATTCTTACGTAGATCTGCTGTGAATGTTAATTTACATGTCTGTTACTGCAAATGTGCAAGCATTTCTGTTGGGATATATTCAAGGATGAAATCAGTGGGTCATAATGTATGCACATGTTCTCATTTAGAAAGTACCAAAAAGGCTTGTAGCAATTTATACTCTACAATCAGCGTGTGAAAATGCTAGTTGTTCTTCATCTTTGCCAACTTTTGTTAAATTCTTTTTCATTTACCATTTTGGTATATATGAAGTTGTTTATCTCTGTGTTTTTTTTTTTTTTAACCTTTTTTCCCCATTATTATTATCTCTGTGGTTTAATTTCCTTTTACCTGATGAATTATGATGTTGAGCACAGTTTTACAAGTTTACTGGATATCTGGATTTACTCCTTTGTGAAGTGTCTATTCAAGATTTTTTCCATTTTTCTATGAGTTGCCTTTCTTAAATTTACAGATGCAAAATCTTCATCTGATATGTGTGTTGTGAATGTATTCTCCCATTCTGTGGCTTGCTTTTTTCACTTTGTTAATATTGTTTTTTGATGAATGTAGATATTTAATTTTCAAGTAGTTCAATATATCAGTCTTCCCTTTATGGGTAATGCTTTCTGAGTCTTGTGGGAGTCACTTTGCTTATATTTTAAAGTAATTTTGCATCTATTTTCATGAGTGACATTAAGAAAAATAATCTTCCTTTGGTACCTTTGTCACGTTTTGGTATTATGGTTGTGTTGGCTTCATAAATGGATCAGTAAATGCTCTTGGTTTTGTTTTGTTTCCTATTCCCTTGAAGTGTTTGCATAATACTTGCTCAGTCCTTCCTTAAATTTATGGAAATCTTACTGGTGAAACCATCTAGACTTTAGACTTTCAATGTGAAAAGTTTTCAGTGTCTTTTTATTTCTTCAGTCTGTTTCTATAACTTATAGTTTTGTCCACATCATCCAATTTTTAGAGCACATGGATATAAATTTATTGATAATATGTTCTTATTACTTCTTTTAATGCCTCTATTTCTGGTTCTGTTATAACCATTTTTTTTTTTAATCTTCTATAATCAGATTTGCTAAATATATACTAATTTCATTATGTTCCTTCAAAGACCTAAACTTTGGCCTAATTTATTTATTTAAGGATTTTTACTATTACATTGATTTTTTTTGTTTTATTTTTTTCTTCCTCCTTGATTCTTTATGCTTTATTTGCTGAAATTTTCAAACTTCTTGAAATAGAACCTTATATTATTAAGGACCAGTGTTGTTTTTTTTTTTTCTGATATATTCATTTAAAGTATAGATTTCTAAGTACTGTTTAATACATCATATTTTTGTTATAATTCATTACAATTCATTTTGTAACAACCCATTTCAAAATAGTCTTAATTTTATCATGATTTCACCTTTACTTAGAAAATGTTTAAAACATTTCGGTCTAATTTCCAGGCTTTTGGGAATTTTCTGATTATCTTTTAGTTAATGATTAATATCACTCTGGTATAAGATTAGTCTCTGAATGATTTCAATCCTTTGAAATTTGTCGAGGTTTACTTTATGACCCAGCACTTGAAAATAATGTGATTTCTGTTGCTGCTGTTTGTTAAAACTCTGGAGATGCAACATGGACACCTGCTCAAAACTTGGTTTGAAAATCAAGACATGGTGCCACACACACACACACCAAGAGGATATGAAAATTTTACTAGTCACAGAATGGAGTTTTGTGAGGAAAGATGGACAGACCTCCCAAGGTGATCTGAAAACGGCTTGACAGAGCAGAGAACGGAGACTGGCTTGGCGTTTGTATGGCGGTTAGGGAGTAAGACTTAGGCGAAGGTTCAAGTGTCTAGTTTGCCAAAGGTGGGGCCACCCAGACTTTCTTATCAGTTCACCCAGATGCGGGGCATAAGAGAAAGAAGAAAACGTTAGCTTAAAAACCGTTAGTAGTAAAAATCATAAAATAGAGTCAGACTCCTTATTACATTGTATTGTTCGGAGTTTCTATATGTGTTCTTCTAGTCAGAATCGACTCAGCAGCAGCTAACAGCAACATACGTCGATTGACGTTTGTTGATTTTGTTGTTCTAATCTTCTATATATTTATTGTTTGCTTGTTTGCTTTTTCTACTTGCTCTATCAGCTATCATGAGGTAAATGAGGCATGTTAAATAATTAAGTTTGTGAAAACTTCCTCATGGTTTTATTCTTTTATAATATTTAATTTCTCTCCTTTTCTCTGGTAATACTTCTTGAATTCAAGTCTACATAGTTTTATATTAGTAGAGCTATACCAGATTTTTTTTGATTAGTGTTTTCATAGTGTATAGTTTTCCAATATTTTACAATTAACCTTTTTATATTCTTATAATTAAGATTTCTTTTAAGCTATATAGGAGTCCTGGTAGCACAATGGCTAAGTGCTTGGTTGCTAACTGAAAGGCAGGTGGTTTGAACTCACTAGCTGCTCTGTGGGAGAAAAGACCTGATAATATGCTTCCTTAAAGATTACAGCCTAGGAAGGCCTATGGGGCAGTTCTACTCTGTCCTGTAGGGTCACTATAAGTCAGAATCGACTTGATGCCACAGAACAACATAAACAATATAATGTGTTATTTTAATCTAGTGAGAGAATTTTAATTTTTAATAAAAAATTATCCAATTTATATTTAATAAATTCATTCATACATTCACCTTTTCCATCACTATTTTCTTTCATGTTTGTTTCTTTCTGGGATAGTTTTTCTTCTGTCTGAAGGTGTTCTTTTGGTACTTCTTGGGGCCTGCTTGTGACAAATTCTCTCAGTTTTTGTTCATCTAAATACGTATTTATATCATCTTCATTTTTTAAGCACTTTTTCATTATGCATAAAATTCTAGACTGACAGGTATTTCTTGCACAATTTTAAAATTATTTATTCACTGTTTTCTGATTTTCATAATTCATGTTGAAAATCAGTCCTTGATTTTCTTTTTGTTCTTTTGAAATTGTACATTTTTTTTCCATTTACTATGTTTAACTTTTTTTTTCCTTTGTTTTACTGCATTTGTGCCTAGTTGTGGTTTCTTTGTATTACCTTGCTTGGGGCTTGATAAGTTTCTCGAATCTGTGGTTTGATATTTTGTATCAGTTTTAGAAAATTCTTAGTAATTATCTTTTCAAATAGCGCTTCTGTCCCAACCCCTGTCTTATTATAATCCAATTATATGTAAATATTAGAACTTTTCTCTTTGCTCCATAGCCATCTTATACTCTGTACTCCTTTAGTCCATTCTTTTCCCTCTATGTGTTTCAGATTGTATACTTTATATTGATTTGAATTCCATTTTATTTATTCTGTGCTGTGCTGTATCCCACCTGCTTTTAAATCCTTGCAATTCAATTAACTTCAGATATCGTGTGTGTGTGTGTGTGTGTGTGTGTGTGTGTATAATTTATTTGTTTGTTGTGTTTTGTTTGTGAAGTCCCCATGGGCGATTTTCTATAAGTTCTTATTATGTAAGAAATTTTCAAACTTCTCCCCTGTTGTTTACCAGTATATGGCTCCAACTTGTTTTATAGTAGTTTTTTTTTTTTTTCTGATAACTACAAAGTTTAGTAGTCTCTTTCAAATTCCTCTATTTTCTCTTGGTTTTCAGTCATTTGTCCTGTTTTGAGGATAGTGTTTCATTTTTCTTTGGATTATGGACATTGTGGATGAAAACCTGAGAGTAGCTCAGGATGTTTTACCTTTCAGATAAGAGTGCTTTATTTATTTTTAATTTTTTTCTGTCCTTTTTTTTTTTTTCCCGTCTGGCAGATAATTAGATTGTTAGTTAACCTTTGTTCTATTAAGGGTTGGTTGTAGTCTTTGGAAGGACTGATCTATTTTGGTTTGTCCCTTATATTTCAGGTGTGGACTTGTTAATAAGGCTAAGGCATTTCTTTCACGTCATGGACCCTATACCAAATGCAAGGCTCTTCTGAGGATTCACCTGAATGTCAGATGTCTTTGCCAAGGTCCTTCAACTTGGTGGTGTTTGAACTTCAACCACTCTCTCTGTAGTACAACAAGGCTACTTAAATATCTGCTCAGTCAGCAATTTATCCTCCTTCTCTTTCTTTCTTTTTGTTTTTTTTTTTCTCTTTCTAATGGATTTCTTGGTCTTCTCTCCTGTACATGCACAAGTTATTACAACATAATGCAGAATGTGAAATGCATATTTGAAGGTTCTTTATCTGGGATATAGTATACTTTTCTCTAGAAGTGTGCTTTTTAAAAGCCAATAATTCATCTGGCTTCAACCCAGGCATCTGTCTCCTGAGATAAGTAAGACTGCAGGATTCTTCTTGATTTCTATTTCTCTCTGTGGTATTGTTGGAAATTGAATCCAAGGTGAAAGCTTAGGTGAATGTGACTTCACTTCACATGTTTTTATCCTGTCAAGGATTGTATTAAAATTCTGTATTGTTTTCTTGTCTTTACAGCTCTTAGAGTTACTTTTATCTGGGAGTTAGTCCAGTGTAAACTACCCTATTAGGGTAAGAACCAGAAGCCATTCTTTCTTCTTGTTTTATAGTAAAATTTTATTTATATTCTTTAATGACCTCCCCAAAATATTTCCCTGGAGAAGGATGTCATGCTTGGTAAAATAGAGGGTCAGCAAAAAAGAGGAAGATCCACAACGAGATGGATTGACACATTGGCTGCCACAGTGGGCTCAGACATAACAATGATTGGGAAGATGGCACAGGACCAGGCAGCATTTCCTTCTGTTGTACATAAGGTTGCTATGAGTTGGAAGTAACTCTACAGCAACTATCAGCAACAACAACAAAAAATTTTACAAGCACATATAGCCATAAATTTTCTCAAATGTCTCTGTAAATATCAGATTTGGTCTTCTTCAGTTATTGCTGAATGATTATGAAAACAGGCTTGCCCAATCTGAAAGACTGAACAGAGGCAAAACTAGAACACAGGTAACTGCTCAAAGAAAATAAGTACACCCCAAAAACCTGTTAAGAGACATGGAGTATCTGTCTAATAAGCAGTGGATGAAGTAGTGCTGAGAAGGGAGATCAAGATATTATATAGCTACATAAAAGACCGTGAATTTCTCAAAGTTTGAGTAATGTGGCCACATGATGATGGGTCTTATGAATCTCTCCACTATCTAAAAAATAAAAATAGGTATGTCTGTGTTCACTATTTTTCTAACATTCCAAACCCAAGGATATTGCTCAGTGTTCAGTCTTCCTTTCAGCACTCTAGACCAGCTATTGTATATGCAATCGACTTAAGGGTCAGTCATTTTTCTCTCTGAAAAAAGCTCACATAACCCTAACCTTTAACTCAATCTTCTCTCTCTACACCCTAATATTTCTAGATCCTGGGTACTTTATGTTTACATTGCTGAAACATAATTTTAGTTGTAAATCACCTATTACCTCTGAACACATTCCCTTTAAAACTGGGGTGTGCATACAATACACTTCCCCTACTTCCTTTCACCAAAGCATATGTCTCCATTTTGGGAAGTCATAATTACTTTAAATCCATACCCAATAGACCCAGAAATACACTAAAACATGTCTTTATAAATCTGCATTTTATCCAAATGCATATAAATGTCTACTACATATGGGATTACAGTATATATTCTGCCCCATTAATATAAATATATCTGCACTACTTTTTTACACACAAAGTTGTCTTCTTTTTGTAATTTGCGTTTTTAAACATGATATCTTGGAACACTTTTTCATGTGTTTAATGCCTATCTGTATTGCCTCTGGAGGTTTGTTGACTTATGCCCTTTGCCCATTTTTTTATTCTAGTATCATTAGTTCTTCTTGCATATATAAATGTTCACTAGAACTAAAGCTATTATCACTTTGTTTGTCACCTGTCATGTGTATTTCAGATATCATTTGTGTCTAAAGTTTCTTACAGAAACACCGGTGGCATAGTGGTTAAGAGTTTGGCTGCTAACAATTGTTTCTTATACTTTTTATGATAGAGGTATGGATTAATAAATAATTCATAATTTATTCCTTCACTGTTGTGCATAGACACAAAACTCCTGGCTTTCTTCCTATAAAACCCATTGCTGTTGAGTCAGGGCCGACTCATAGCAACCCTATAGGACAGAGTAGAACTGCTCCATAGAGTTTCCAAAAGGCTCCTGGTGGATTCAAAATGCTGCTCTTTATTTTATGGTTAGCAGCTGTGGCACTTAACCACTATGCCACCAAGGTTTCCTTTCCTCCTATAGCATTCTCTAATCCTTCTCAGTCACCTTTTCTTGTTTCTCCTATTGCCCCTAAAATGAGGAAGTGCTCCAATGCTCGATCTTTAGTTATATATCTTGTCTACCTACATTCTTTCCCTAGTGACTTCATCCAATTTAAAACTTTTAATACCATCTATATATTGATGAAGTAGCCCTGGTAGCACAGTGGTTAAAGTGCTCAGCTGCTAACCGAAAGGTCAGAGGTCTGAACCCACCAGCCGCTCTACAGGAGAAAGATATGGCAGTCTGCTTCCATAAAAATTACACCCTTGGAATCCCTATGGAGCAGTTTTACTCTGTTCTATAGGGTCACTAACAGTCGGAGTTGACTTGACGACAGTGGTTTTGGCTGTTTATTGATGACTCACCAATGTTTATGTCTCCAGCCAAAACTTTTCCCATCAAATTCACACTGATATACGCAATTCACACTGATATACCAACTTGTCATCCAGTTGGTCAGTTTATTTCTGTTCTCATCCTTTTGTTATATATGAATAATAATTATTATAGTCACCTTTTCCTATAGAGCAAATATTTATTTTTAAATAGAGTTACCTGGCTCATGCAATACGGGCTGTTTTCTCATCTCTCTATGGAATAGGATGTTTACTTTTCCTTAAAGCAATCATAAGCAAGGGCAGTATGTGAACGGGCAACATGAAAATGGGAACATTACTGAAAGTTATAACTTTACCAGTACACTGAAGACAATCTTCTATGGTTTACAAACATGTTAAATTATGCTTGTGGCAGCCTATTTATAGAAAATACTGTCCAAATCTAAACCAAAAGAGAGAAAGAAAAGGTCTCACATAATACACGTATAGAACACAGGATAAATATTCTGTGTTCTGAAGAATTATTTTTGTAATAAAATAATCTTAAGTCTTGTATATTATTAGATTATATCTGTATCCATTGTTTTAGTATCTGTGAATGCATCATGGTATAATACCAAAGCACACGTTTGTTCTTTGTACTTGCTCAATTGTGAGATTTTTCTACAAATGTATCAAAAATAGCAGCATTTTTACAATCTTTTTTAACTATTATATTATTTGAATGCAATTATTTTTAATAGTGTGCTTTAAAATTAATTAATTAGGCTAAAGTTGTGTGATAAAAGGTGAATTTTTTATTCTTCTGTTCCACTTTTATTTATATTATGCAGATTATGTGCAATGATGTGAGACTGTCAGTAACACCCAAGTTCCTAAATTAGGTCACAAGAAGTGAAAAGTTGTCACAGTATTTTTGGATCGCAGTAAACACTGTCTCTAGTCTTTTGTATTTTTAAAGTAACTTTGAAGACCTGAAAAGAACCTTATGCAAGATTTTTTCTTCTAAAAACCATTTCTGTTTATCTCCTCCATCAGATTACTTGAGACATAAACTACTTTTCAGTTAGCAACGTTCTGGAGTCAGTGGTTTAAAACATGAATAAATAAAAAATAATAAGAGAAGGATACTTTGAGAATACTTTTAGAGGAAGACAGATTTCAAGGGAGTTTCTTAATTCCTTTTTTTTTTAACTTTACAGCTTTAATAATCTATTAACCCATATGTCTATTTTTTACCACCAATGTTGTATATTTTAAGGTGAATACTACAGAATGTAACTCCCTCCCCCCTTTTGAGAACAAAATAAATCAAAGAAGTATGCTTCATCAAGGAATAGACAGCATAAATTGCCATAAGATGGAATTTCTTAATGGCAGGGCCAATTCAAGTAGGGGGGAAAAAAAAAAATAGAAAGATCCAAAATATAACATGGCAGCTGTTGCCACCTCTCTTTTTGACTGCCAGACTGGTAATTTGGAGTTAGCCAAATAGGAACTTGTGATAGGTTTTCAGATCCATTCCCTAGATTTTGTTCATGCTCCAAAATTACAGCGCAAAGCTATATTTGAAAACAGTGACACAATAAAAGAAAAAAAAAATCCTCAGATTTCAAATGCATTTTCTTTTGTTTTCTAAGAGATGTGAATCACTGCTTCTGAGAAGAGTTTTAACAGACGCTAAGCTTGAGGCTGTCTGGATTACTCACAGACCATGGTGCTTCCTCCTCAGTGTCTGAAAAGTTATTTGTCATTGCACTCGCTTTGACAGCTGAGCTAAATCTTATCATGACCTTGTTAAAAGACCAAGGAGTATAATATTTTGGCCTGGAAATTTCTGGAGCCATGCTACATTCCTTCTTAATGGCAAACTATGCTATTTGTTATACACTTTAAATCAGGAACATGATGATTGGGAATCATTGGTAACAAGCAATTTATCCTGATGAGCTCTCAGAAGAGTTGTTGGCACCAGGCTGTGAATTTGCAATTGTTTCCATTTCTTGAATGGCAGCAATATCACTCTGTTGCTAAGAGAAGCTAGCAGTAACCATTTCATAAATGCCTGTTTTTTTTTCTGGGTGCATTTTGGTATAGAATTCTTATTTTACCTTTTCCATGTCATAATGGTATATAGGCAAAGACTGAGCCTGCTCATAATTTAGGAGAAATCAAGTGTCAGAGTGCTGCATTAATTTATCCCTTTCTGCTAAATTATCTTTCAAAGAGAATTAACCTTTCTCTGAAGTTAACCTTATAGAGGTTTTGATAATAATATAATTTGATTGTATTCTGAAATTACCTTGTAGATAAAAAAAAAGAAAGATAGTAAAGGGTAAATCATTACTTCATCATACTACTACTTTCAAATAATAATGAAATAGTGTTTCTCACAGAATTTCTTATGAGTCTTATTTCCATGAAGTTAACATAGAAGCATGCAGGTATTTATTTTTGTCACCATTAGGAAAATCCTTGGCGTTTATAATTAATCCTTATTCGTGAAGCCATTCAAATAATCATCTAGACATGGAGGTGTTATTGAAACTGGTGCAAATCTCTAGCTCATAGGAAATAGTTACAATCTTCTCATTTAATTGTTCATTTATTTAATACAAATTTATGTAACACCAACTTTGGTCCAGATATAGAACCGTCCTTTAGGAAAGGGCTCAGTGTTTTGTATAACAGTTATCAGGTAAATTAAAAAAAAAAAAAAAAAAAAACACATGAAAAATATCAAAGGAAGTGAATTATCTATTGGGAAAATTGGTTAAAACTTCATTGGACAGGGTATTGAGTTTGATGCTAAAGGATGAAAAGGAAATTCTCAGCTTTAGAAAATTAGAAAAATATAGAACCAGAATAATTAGTAAAAAGGTATTACCAAAGAATTTCAATCAGAACAATGTGAATGACATTACAATTGTTTTGAAACATTGTAATTGTAGTAAAAGTTGGGATGAACAGGTAAGACAGAAAGAGAAAGAGATGTGGGGGAGGGAGGCAAAGCACGAAGGAAAGAAGAAAAGGAGGGTGAGAACGAGGGGGAAAGAAAGGTAGGAAGGAAGGAAACATATGGGTAAATTATTTGGCACCAAATTTTTGACAAATAATTCTTAGCTATGACAGCAAAAGTAGGAGCAACAAAAGGCAAGGGAGATAAATTAGACTTCCTCAAAATTAAAACTTTTATGCATCAAATGATTTTATTAACTAATGGGAGAACATTTTTGGGAATCATATATAAAATAAGGGTTTAATATCCAGATCATATTAAGAACTTATGAGACTTAGCAACAAAAAGACAGTGCAATAAAAAATTGGGCAAAGAACTTGAATGAACATTACACTAAAGAAGACATGTAAATGGCCAACAAGCACTTGAAAAGATGTTCAATATCATTAGTCACTGGGGAAAAGCCAATCAAAACCACAACGAGACACTATTTCACGAACCACACTAAGACAGCGATGATTAGAGAAATGAAAAACAGCAAATGCTGGCAAGGGTGTGGAGAAATTGGAACCTTTATCCATTATCATTGGGAATGTAAAATGGTATAAGCCACTGTGGAAAAGAGTATGGTGGTTACTCAAAAATGTAATCATAGATTATGAGAATTACTCTATGACCCAGCAATTCCATTCTTAGGTACATACACACCCAAAAGAATTTAATGTAGGGATGCAATCAGACACTTGTACTCCAGTGCTAATTGCAGCACTATTTACAAAAGCCAAAAGATGGAAACAACCTAAATGTCCATCAACAAATGAATGGATAAACAAAGTATGGTATGACACACACTGGAATATTAAAACAAAAAATCAAGCCTGTTGCCTTCAAGTCAATTTTGACTCATAGAGACCCTGTAGGACAGAGTAGGACTGCCCCATAGGGTTTTCAAGGCTGTAACCTTTGCAGAAACAGACTGCCACATTTTTCCTCCACAGAGCAGCTGGTGGGTGTGAATTGCCAGCCTTTTGGTTAGCAGGCAAGCTCTTAACCAGGGCTCCTCGAAAAATATTACTCCTTAATGGAATATGATTAGCGCTAATGGTCCAATGGCTAAGCACTTGACTGGTTACCAAAATGTTGGTGGTTTGGACCTACACAGTGGCTCTGTGACAGAAAGATTGAATCTGCTTCTGTGAAGATTACAGCCAAAAATACCCTATAGGGCAGTTCTACTTTGTCACGTGGGGTTGCTTTGAGTCAGAATTGACTCAATAGAACTCAATAGCAACAATATTACTCAGCCTAAAGAAAATATCTAGACAATAATGGCAACCTGTTGCTTGCAACTGTATGAGAAAAAAAATGTACAGATAATTCTAAGGCTCCATTTGTACAGTTCTCATATAATTGTACGCAACAGATTGCCATCATTGTCTAGATACTTTCAATATTTCCTTCTTTATGTGGGTATCTGTGCTACTTCCCCAAATTATATATGTTTATAGATTAGAAGAGCTATCTTAATCCTCTTTGATATCTCTTTTAGTGCAACATTATTCTTTAAACCTAGTAAATGTTTAATAATAACATATTAAAGGTGATAATTCTTAGATATGAGGATGAAATATAGTACATTTTCGTTTGCCTTCTGTATTTAGGGTTATATTATACTAGATCTATTCTCTTATTTTTGGTTTTGCCAAGATTAAAAGGAATAATTCTTTAAAATAATGTTTGAAATGTTCCTTGTCTCTTTTTCTCTATGCAACCACTACTCATTTATTCTCCTCCAATACAAAACAATATGTCCCTCAAATCTGTATAAACTTTTTTTTTTTAACAAGGACTTTATTACCTCTTAAATTCTAAAACCATTGTCTCTTCAGTCTCTTTTTTCTGTTTTTTTTTTTTTTTTTAACTTCTCTTGGAATTAATACAGTTAGCCTTATCTACTGTCATCTTTTGACTCGTAATTTTTGAGAAGCAGTTCTTTTCTGTAACTTGACATTTCCCCTACAACCTTACCTTACAGATCTCAGTATCACAAAACCTGTTTTCTCTCATTCTACGTCTATTCTTGTCAATCCACAGTCTGAGAGACCAGATCTCGGAGAACAGAAAAAGTATGGACAAGGAAGGAAGAGCCAGTTATTTATTACTTCACCATAGGTTCTTGGGGGTATACAGGTAAAATGTCAGCTATTCATATTCTTCCTCACTTTTTTTTTTTTTTGAAATTTAACTGCAGAACTTAGAAATCCATTGACTTCAAAAACTAATCTGTTTCTAGTTATAGAGGAATAATTTGTAAATAAGCAGGGATTTTCATGTACATTAAAGATCCCAATTTAAGGCAAATCCTAAGTCAGGTCCTCAGGCATTCACATCCAGGAAAAATAAAATAAAATAAAAAAGCTATATTAATTAAATGAAGTGAGGTTGTTGGGGAACCAGTTCCTTGTACCTCCTTGCATTCCTTGACCTTGATCCCAAGAAGGTTCATTGCCAAGTTCTGGAAAGAAAAGAATACAAGATTACCTTCAAATCTTATCAAATATTGCCTTAATATACAGATGCAGAGGTTAAAAAAAGAATAGTATGTCTAGGTCTGCTTACTCAATACCGATGTTGAAAACTATTAATCCACACTGCTGGAACTGAAAAGATAACGAGAAATAACCCTCTATTCCCATTATCTTTTAATGTCACTCTAATCAGGCATTCATGCCAAGGGCTATAACAGCAGAGTTTTTATAAAATTTCAAATCCATATCCACTTTCCAAACACAATGGTAAATATTAATTTTTGTATTATTTGAACCAATGGTATCATTTTACACAATTTCAATAGACTCCCTTCATCTAGAAACATTTTCCCCCACCCACTGGTTTCAAGGAAACCAATTTGTTTTGATTTTTATATTTCACAGCACACTCTGATGGAACTTTATTCTCTTTAATTTCTAAATATTGGAACACTTGACTGCTCAGTCGTAAGACCTCTTTTCCTTTTTATCTAAATCTATTATTTGAGAATCTCACCTAGGGTCAGAGTTTAATAAACCTTTAAAATTAATATGTCCAAAACAATTTCAATTCCTTACCACAAATCTGCTTCTGTATGGTCTATGCCATCTTAATGAATGGCAGCTCCACCCTTCTAGTTGCTCAGGACAAAACTTGAAGTTTTTTCTTGAGGACCTAACCTCTCTTTTTTCCTTAAAAATATCCCATCTGTCAGGATGTTCTCTTTGCTACAACTATATATATTTACATGTATAATTTATACAGTCCAAGATTCAAATGTTTCTTTTTTTATTTTCTGTTACTGTACACTATTTTAAAATATAGTAATGGCCAGATACCATTTATTAAATCAATTATATATACTCTGTGCAAGTGTGAGCTAGAATTTTAAATATAGGTAGGTCAGATAAATAAATTGACAGATGGATAGGTAGATAGGCGACAGACAGATAGATATACAGATACACCTAGCTAGTCCCCATCCCCATCATTTTATATAATACATAAATTGTTTGTTTTGTTCTGTTTTTTGATCTCCTGTCTCTCCTTAAAGTGATATAAATGACTATATCTCCAGTACTTAAAGCAATGCTTGACATATTATAAGGCCTCAATAAATACGTTTTGGATAACTGAATGAATGAAAAGATATATTTCTCTTCTCAATATTTGCATTTTTCATTGCCCTGATACCCCTGGCAGTCCCTACCATATAAGTAATAATGCTTATTGTTTGCTGAATGACTGAATTATTTAAACTAAATCCTTGCAAATTTTATAAACAAATGCTTTATTTATATAACTGAAGTTAATTCCCCCTCTTCTTGGTCAACTAATAAGTCAAGTTATCATCAAGCTTTTTACCTTTTTTTTAAATCTCTTCTCACTGTATTAAAGGAATATTAATAATAATAAAATATAGCAGTAACAAAGTCAAAGAGCTCTGTGTGTATGCATGAACACATGTCTGAGACTTGTGTAACTCATAGCTAGAACCCATGTATAACCTCATCTTTTCTATCTCGGACTTTGCTGTTGTTAGGTACCATTAAGTTGGTTCTGACTGACAGTAACCCTATGTACAACAAACTGAAACACTGCCAGGTCCTGCACCATCCTCAAAATAGTTGTCATGCTTGAGCCCAAGGTTGTAGCTGCTGTGTCAATCCATCTCCTTCAGGGTTTTCCTTTTTTTGTTAACCCTCTACTTTACCAACCATGATGTCATCTTTTTCCGAGGATTGGTCCTTCTTGATAACATGTCCAAAGTACATGAGACAGTCTCACCATCTGTGCTTCTAAGGAGCATTCTGGCTATACTTTTTCCAAGACAGATCTTTTCATTTTTCTGGCAGTCCATGTATATTCAATATTTCCGCCCACACCATAATTTAAAGACATCTATTCTTTTTTTTTTTTGGTCTTCTTTTTTCATTGCCCAGCTTTTGCATGCATATGAGACAATTGAAATTACCATGACTTGGGTCAAGCACACTTTAGCCCTCAAAGTGACATCTTTGCCTTTGAACACTTTAAAGAGGTCTTTTGCAGCAGATTTGCCCAATGTAATACGTTGTTTGATTTCTTGACTGCTACCTCCATGGGCATTGATTGTGGATCCAAGTAAGGTGAAATCCTTGATGACTTAAATATTTTCTCCATTTATCATGATATTGCTTATTGGTCCAGTTGTGAGTATTTTTGTTTTTGTTATGTTGAGGTGCATTACATACAGAAGGCTTTGGTCTTCACCAGTGAGTTCTTCAAGTCCTCTTCATTTCCAGCAAGCAAAGTTGTGGCATCTGCATATCGCAGGTTGTTAATGAGTTTTCCTTCAATTCTGATGCTGCCTTCTTCTTCACATAGCCCAGCTTCTCCGATTGCTTGCTCAGCATACGGTTTGAATAAGTATGGTGAAAGGATACAAACCTGACACACAACTTTCCTGACTTTAAACCGTGTGGTATCTCTTTTCTATAGGGTCGCTATGAGTGGGAATTGACTCGAGGGCACTGGGTTTGGGTATCCCTTTGTTCTGTTGGAACGACTGCATCTCGGTGTATGTACAGGTTCTTCATAAGCAAAATTAAGTGTTATGGAATTCCCACTCTTTGCAATGGTATGCAAAATTTGTTATGATCCACACAGTCGAAAGCTTTTGCACAGTCAATAAAACACAGGTAAACATCTTTCTGGTATTCTCTGCTTTCAGCCAAGATCCATCTGAATCAGAAATAACATTCCTCATTCCATGTTCTCTTCTGGATCAGACTTGAATTTCTGGCATCTCCCTGTCAAGGTACTGCTGCAATCACTTTTGAATGATTTTCAGTAAAATATTACTTGGATGTGATATTAATGATAAACCAAAAAAACAAAAACAAACAAACCCACTGCCATTGAGTCAATTCTGACTCACAGTGACCCTATAGGACAGAGTTGAACTGCCCCATAGAGTTTCCAAGGAGTGCCTGGTTGATTCCAACTGCCAACCTTTTGGTTAGTAGCCATAGTTCTTAACCACTGCACCACCAAAGTTTCCTATGCCACCTGCAAGCTTTAAAAAGTTGCCATGCATGCAAACATATAAGCACTCATTTTATTCTTTACTAATCTCAGATTTGACTTTATTTTTAATTTTTTAATCTGTCTCATGTTTTGATTTTTAATTTATGTTACACCTATGTATATAATTGGAAGTTCTGGCTTTTAATATTTGAATAGTTTGTGTGTGTTTGTGTGTGTGTGTGTGTGTGCATGTGTATCTGCACTTTATAATATGATATGAGGGACTCATTGTGTTTTGTTTCAGATGCTATTTTGAAAAAAATATTCTTAACATTTTTAATACATACAACCATAAAAAAGAATTCTAAAAAATCAAACTAAATGTACATTGTAATTAATCTCTGCAAAGATTTGAGAAAATGTGAATCTCTAAAATATTTTCCGATTTAGAACACTTTACTGAAATTGTGTAATATATTCTACATACTATGCGTTGATCACATAGTTGGTTCCTGTATATGTCAGGTAGAATTCTAAGATGGCTCATAATACTCTCACCTCTTAGTATATAACCTGAGTATGAGTGGGAGTTGTGGATACCGTCGGAGAGTTACTCCCCTGATTAGGTTATTTTATATAATGCTCTGATGGAATTGAAGATTTGAAATGCCATGTGGGCAGGACCTGAGGGATGCTTCTAGGAGCTGAGAGAGACCCCTGGCAAACATTCAGAAAAAAAAAGTCAAACCTCAGTTCTGCAAACATAAGAAACTGAATTCTACCAACAACCCATATGAACTTGGAAGAGAACCCAGAGTCTCAGGTGAGATGGCAGCCCCGGATGACACCTTAGATTTCAACCTGGTGAGATGCTGAGCGGAGGACCCAGCTATGCCATGCCTGGACTCTTGACCAAGGAACCTGAGTATGTTTTCTTAAGGTGCTGTTGGTGTTAATTTGTTTTGCAGCAATAAACAAACAGAAAACTAATACATTAAATATTTTATATTTTGTTGTTACAGTGAATAGTGGCTTTTTCATTACATTTTTAATGCTACCTTCATTTAATATGCTCTTTAACTTCAATCCAGTTGGCACAGCTTTGGACCAATATGCTCTTATGACAGCTCGCGGGTAGGGCTGGCACTGAGCAGGTGGTGCACGCTGATACAGCCAGATCACCTTTTTTTTTTTTTTGCCCAGTATCCATTCTGCTTCGTTTAATGCATCTATTTAAATTGGCTGATACTCTACTATATTATTTATTACACATCTTAGATAACTCCTGGTCACAGAGGTTTGTTTACTACACGAAAATTATAAAAAAAAAATGCATGCAGCACAAATTATATTTTGACCAGTGCATTTGCAAGTAGATTTATATTGTGTAGTTCTTCACTCAAATGTAGGATTCATTCTGTGTCCTGATAGGTTTAAAAACATCAGCATTATATTAAATGGTTAGAAAGATTTGTGGAATTTGGCAACTTTTTGTACAAGATGCTGGTAACTGGAAAACAACTAAACACCCCCCAAAACAAATCACAATTTTAATAATAAGTATTGGTAATTTTCATTTTACCAGGCAATCCAAATGTGGCTTGAAAGTAGTTAAAAAGGAGAATAAGTCATTTATCCTCAGAAACTCAAATATTAGGATAGAGTTTTGAAACCGATGTTACTCCGACATAAACCTCATGCTGCCTAGGAAGTAAAGAAGTACTACTCCCAAACCACAGGGGTAAGAATATGCTCTTCACTATGCTACATAGTAAAATACAAAGACATGTTTTCTTAGGTTACCATTGATGAGAGCAACACATCAAAACATAAACATTACTGAAGGAACGCATCAAAGATTATTACAATATCACTGTACTACCTTCTTTTCATTTCTCTTTCACTCTTTAAATAACAATATTTCCTGGAGACCCTTAAGTTCAGATCAGAAATTACATACAGTGGCACCCTATGGGCAATGCGATCTGCTATGATTATATATTAAATTTATAGGGTCTATCTCACATTGCTTCCAACATAATTTCCTTTACTTCTTTATATATTCATCTGTAAGATAAAGATCAAATCAGACACTCTTATCCATGAGAAATTCTCTAAGTGCAGTCCTGGCAGATAGGATATGGGCCCTTTCATTTAGTGTAGGACTTTCTATCTTTCTATCTCTTTCATCTCTTGTATCTCCTTATTTCCTCAATATTGTTAATATATACTGAGAAAAGGGAAGGAAAAGATGGATATTAAATTTTATTTAGGGAGTGCTTGAAAAAAGGAGTACAAACACACAAAATCAATTTGTGTTCTTTTCAAATAGAATGAAGGGAAAAATACAGCTTCTAAAATTGGCCACTCAATGTTTTGTTCTCTGAGTTGAGAGACACAATGTCTTGTGAAAAAGAGGGAAAAACACACAAATTTGTGATTCCAAAAACTGAGGACCCAATATAAGATTAAAGCAGATTCCTGTGTTTTGGCAACTTATTGTGTGTATTTTTTTTTTTTTGACATTTACAAAAAATAAAGATTTATGCTTTAAATTTAAAATAAAAAAACTACAGCTTTAAATATGTTGTCTTATTTTTCCTTCCTATGGAAATTTCTGCTAGCTCCTGCATATTTATTTTGACTTTGAATCCAATTATAATGAATGTAGCATTAAGAAATTCCTTCATAAGAAGCAAGTTACATGATATGTTAATATATCTGAGCATAAACTCAATTAAGAAGGGAACTTGCCACAATAATAGATTTCTAAGGTTGCAAACTGCATTAGCACTCAGTGTTCTCAGTGCGGGAATCAGTGACCACCAAAAATTCTGGTAATAGACCAAATAGACCAAATCGAAGCTCAACAAGTAAATCAAAAAGACAAATTGATACATAACATTCTTTTACCTGTCTCAAAGTTAATGTCAGTGTTCATTGAAAACTTTTATCCACATTTTCATAATATAAATCTTAACCAATATCTCAGAAAGTTAAAGCAGAACTCATAGCAGCTTACTGAAAACTAGAACTTTACTGGTGCCCTTGTGTTCTTTAAAAAATAGTACATTTTAAAATTTGCAATATACTACATCTTGTTTTTCATGAAAATTGATGCTCAGAAAAGATGTTCTACATTTATTAGGGATTTTGTGCACTTCAGAGGCATTGTGTAATTACATGGATCAAGAAAAAGTGTAGCTTGATAAGCAATTGCATTTTTGAGACGTTCTTACATAGTACCTATGTTTTATGCAACCACATTAAATCTACAACTTTAGTGGCAGCATGGTACCATGGAAACAATTTGAGATTCCAAAATTAAAAAGAATAAAATACATTGCTCTTAAAATGGTCCTAACACTGTTCTAAGTACATTGTTTATGTTTTCCATTTAATCCTTGTCAAACCCAGTAAGTTAGCTATTATTATTTTCTTCATTTTACAGATGAGGAAACCAAGGAACAATTTACCCAAGTGTACACAGCTAGTGAGGAACAGAACCCCTGGGCATTACCCTCACGATCCTGCATTAGTTACCTTTTCTTGGAGCTATCTCATTTTGACTTTGAAATTTTAAACAACTTACTGTATTTTTCTGAGTCAGTCCTCAGTTTCCTCATCTGTAAAATGAGATAATAACCACTAAAATTTAGTGCTATTAAGAAGATTCTTGGGTGTGTGTATAAGTAGTAAGATTAATAGATTAGTGAAGTATATACATGCCTTATAAACCAAAACCAAACCCATTGCTCTTAAGTCGATTCTGACGTCTAGTGGCCCTATAGGACAGAGTAGGGTTTCAAAGGAGCTGCTTGTGGGTTTGAACTGCTGACCTTTTGGTTGGAAACCCTAGCTCTTAACCACTACACCACCAGGGCTCCATTAGAAAAATTCTCTAGGATAAAAAAAGTTATTTACCCAACATATCAAATAAAGCAAATATTAACTATAACTTCAATAACTATAGTATTGTTAAGTGCCATCGAGTCCACCTCAACTTACAGTGACTCCGTGTGACAGAGTAGAGCTATCCCATAGGGTTTACAAGGCTATAATCTTCAGCAGAACAGAAAGCCAGGTGTTTTCTCCAGAGGAATGGCTGGGTGGGTTCAAATCACCAATCTTTCAGTTAGCAGCAGGCACTTAACTCTTTCGACACCAGAGATCCTGCAGACAGCTATAACCTTTGAAGTAAAAGGCTACCACGTCTATGTACGGGTCTGCAAAGGGACAGCTGATAATCCATTTTTTTTTTAGTCAAACCTGATTAAATAATGACTGAAAGTTATTGGTGTCATCTTCCTTGACAATGAAACCTGATACTATGAAATTGCATCTTTTTGTAGGAATTGTACTATATTATCTGCTTTGATAAATGCTGTGTTTAGCAAAAGGTGTAGCATTTTAGATTGCCTTATTGGACATTTGCCTCTAAAACTAGGTGCACACAAGTTTGATAACTCTTTTGAACTGGTGAAATAAAGAAGTTTCAAGATTATTTGTTAATTGTTTTTAACTTCCATTACCTCACCCTTCTTGTTAACAGTAGTACATTTGCGAAATGTATCATTTGAGTGGATTGAACCCCTTCCCCCAAACTCCAGTGTGGGGCCTGAATAGATTGACTGCAATGATTTGTCAAAAGTTGGATAAATGGTGTAAGAGTTTCCAATCCGAGTGTTATGGGGAATTATTTACTAGGAATGCAGTGAAACGCATTATCACTCTGATTAACTTGGAGGTACGAGATTATAAGGCTAAGAACTATTTCATCCTTGTAAGTTTCAAGAACAAAAATTTAAAAACTGCTGAAGTTAAGGATGAGATAAAAATTACTCACATTATATGAAAATCAAAAAGAAATGGTGGACAAGTAGAAGGAGAAGAGGAACTGGAAGGGGAAGAAGAAGGAGGAGGAGGAAAAAACAGATTTGAGATAGAAGTCTTGGTGAGTGAGTCCTTTTTCATTCTGGACCAGGCCATACCTGTTACCTAAAGTATTATTGGCCTCTCAAAATAATCGGTTAATACATCCCATTTCATAACCGTTTGACTTGGGTCTTACAGAATTTACAACCAACAGAATATGACAAAATAACTCATAAATACTTTTGTGATTTTTTTTCCTTTGTAAAGAACTGACTTATAATCTCAAACACAATTCTTGATACAGATGTTAATTATTGAGGAGTAGGGTTATAATTTGATAACTATAAAATAGTTTATAATTTTAAATAATTTATGATCCTATAATTTAAAAATCATTATTTTTCAAAATTTCATTGGAGTCCTTTTCTATTACCATTAGAACCATTAATAATAAATGAAAACAGTGAGATGACTGATTTACAGGGATGACGATTATGGAAAAGATCCTGAAAGAGTAGAAGAGAAAGAGTATGTTTATTGATTTCCTTTATATAGATATACTGTTAAAGATAATATCTAGGCTTATAATATTAGTTTTATTATATATTTGGAGCAATATATATCAACTAAAAAGATCCCTGGATGGTGCAGATGATTTGTGTTTGAATACCAATCTAAAAGTTAGTACTTCGAAATCATCCAGCAGTATTGCAGAAGAAAAGACCTGGTGATCTCTTCCTGTAACTATTACAGAAAGAAAACCCTGTGGAGCAGTTCCACTCTGTAAAACATAGGTCAGAAACGACTCTAAGGCAGCAGTTTTGAGTTCTAGTTTGATATTATCAACTATAAAGCACAGAGAACATGTTGGGAGAATGTTAGTGTTAATGGTTTGACTTCTGTCCCCCCAAAATATGTGCTGTAAATCCTAACCCCAATACACCTGTGTTTATAATCACATTTGGGAATGAGTTCTCTTCGTTATGCTAATGAGACAGTATTAGTGTAGGGTGTGTTTTAAGTCAATCTGTTTTAAGATAAAAAGAAGATTAAACAAGCAAGCCAGCAAGCAGAGATGGAGGAAAAGAGAGGCCAAGCCACGTGGAAGATGGCTCAGAAGAAGCTCAGAAGAGACAAAGACCTTCCTTCAGAGCCTAAGAGAGAGAAAGGCACCTTGAATTTGCAATTCTAGCCTCCCAACTGTGAGAAAATAAATCTCTCTTTTTTTTTTTTTGGTAAAGCCACCCACTTGTGATATTTCTGTTATAGTAGCACTAGGTAACTAAGACAATGACATTCAACATTATGTAATCATCCCAAAAGATGTTTTACTCTGAATTCCAAATACCACCCCCAATATTGGTATAGATTTTTCATGTAAGCCATTCTTCAATTGGGATATACCTGTATTAATCTTACTCTAGTAGCCCTTCTTGAGAAAGTAGATCCTGTGAAGTAAGCAAAATTATAAGAGCGTTTTTATCCATAGCTAAAAGTGAGGCAAGACAATTGGATGTCAGGGAAAATAAACTTGTTCACTTGGGTATTATTAAACCTGTTCACTGTTCAGAATATGATCAAATTGGGCTTTGGGATTTTTATCCAACTGTTAAAATGGCATGGCAGCAGCTGTGTATGATCTCCTCTAGCCCTCACAAAGGAAAAGGAGAATCAAGATTAACAGCCCAAGGCTGATTCCTATGAGGCAGAGGTCAGACATGCCTCCACCCTGCAGCCTTTTTACAGTTTTGAAACCAACTGTCCCTCCTACAGCACTCTACTTTTCTACTGGGTTCAGCAATTTGTTGCAATGGCCATTCAGAACTCACAGACCGTACTCACAGTTACGGTGTTTGTTAGAGAAGTAACAGGTTACTATTCAGGTTTAGGAACACTCAGGATACAGTTTTTTGATCTGGACAGCCTCTTTTCAGCCACGTCCCAGGCAGCCTTCTCCTTCGCCCTTGATCCCTCTGTCTGGCCTCTGCCTTTCTCAGGCAAGTGTTATAAATCTCTTTCAGCTTTGCCAATAAGTGCCCAGTGGCACCCCATCTGCCAGTAAGCCTTGGGTTAAACACACAAAGCTCTAGCTCCATGGGTTGGCAAACCTAGCTCTACCAAGTACCAGGAGGCACCCTACTCCACCAGCAAGCCTCCTGCCTGAAGTTGCTCAGTTTTCTTTCTCCATGGGCAAGGAAACACACCGCTCATCTGGACCAGGATACTTGGCCACTATCTTTGTGCTTCTCCAAGCACCATTTTCCATTTGACTGAAAGCCAGAATGCATAGTATACAAAGAAATTACTTATACTAAACACTAAGAAAGAAGAAAAAAAAATTTGGGGGGAGGAGTAAAAAGGTAAAGATACAAATATACTAAACAGAGAAAAAAAGAGACTTCTTTTATTTATTACATTCTCACTCCATTATTTTAACTCACCCATGTTTGTGGTTGATTAGGACAGCCTGCACAAATGGAATATAGGTAAAAATTAATTCTGGAACTAATGTTTCATAGACACCTACTTCTAGTATGTGTGCGTGCCTCTGTGTGTGTGTGTGTGTGTGTGTGTGTGTCATAAAATCATTTAATCAGTCATACTTTTTTAGAGTTAGGCACAATAGTATAGAAAGACATGTTCGTTAATGATTGTGCTATGCTTTGGGGAAAATAAACTATGGTAAGTAGTAAAATCACAGAAAGAACTATTCTGTAAAATTCAAAGGTATTGGCCATTAATGCTCTGGGTGTTAATGGTCTCTGCATGGATAAATTGTGCCGTGCATAGAGAGTACAGGCAAAAAATGTGAAATGGTAATTTAACCTAAGGAAGGGCTACATCTTCACTGCAGGAACAATCACTTGTTGATCTTCCGGTTTCTCCTAACGGCTTGTGATATATTGTTGTAAGCTGTTTCTTAAAATTACTTTTAAAGTTTCAATCCAAATTATTCTATGGTAGGGACAACTTTTTTTTTTAGTTCGAAAAATACAGTTGTATATATATTTTGTATCTCGCTTTTATTAACCTTTATGGAATCTGACATCTGAATCCACTTGACCCTTCTGCCTATAATCTTTTTTTTTTTAAAAAATAACCTTCCTGATTGCAATATTTCTTGAGGTTCATTGTGGCAGTTTAGAAATTTGATGTCTGATTTTAAGAGTCATTGGAGTATTTGGTTCTCATTTTATTGTGAGGAAAAAAAGTCTATTTTTACATGTTTTCAAGAAGATTGAGAAAATTATACCTCAACCATCAGAAACAATTAAAGAAAATGCATCATCCAAGGTATAAAATGTACTTTAAAACAATTTTCAGTATAATCATCGTTTAATTTTAAACGCTACAGTAATGTAAAACATCATGAAACAATGTCCTTCTTTATTTGTATTTATCATTAATAAATGTTAATTTATGTGCTGAGATAATTGTTTAGTAATTAAGTAAAGTCAACAAAATAACCAAAGAAATAACACCAATTATTTCAAGATCATGTGCCTGACAGATTAATTGCACAACAATAGTTTCCAAAGGGAGACATTCTAAAATGTTACGCTTACTTGAATCATTAACAGATAACTGAAGGCTAGAAGGTGAAGTGCGATATAGTAAAAACGTACTGATTTGCAATCCAGAGTGTTAAGTTCAGGTTTGCAGTGACACTTTTCATAAGTTGAAGACTTTTGGAACTAAAATTTTCTGGATTTATTTTTGTTTATCCATAAACATAAATTGCAGAACCTGTATGAAATCATGGTAACCCCTAATTCTCCATTATCTGCTGTCTATCTGAACTGTTAATTTTTGTTGTTGGCATTGTCCAATGGCGAAATAAAATTACTAATTCATAGCTACAATATTCAGTGGTTTTCCAGTTTATCTGAATTTTCTGCAGATTATTAGAGTAAATAATTTAACCTGTACCATAATTTCCCCCTTAATAAATTCCAGATCGTTGTCAAATTGGCATAAAAGTTCTGAGACTTTGAAGGAAATTAAATGGAAGCCCAGTCATAATATCAGAGGATTGGGGAGGACTGAGAAGTAAAATAATAAATGGCTATGTAGCTTACTAAGCATGAATTTATAAGATGTCTCATTTGGAGCTCAAAAACTTTGAGTGGTAATTTATTTATTTATTAATAAATTAATTTATTGAATAAATAATAAATTATTAAATAATTAATTAATTTTTATTGAAATAAATTAACCAAGGCTCATAACTTACTAAAATTGTATCCTCACATCTTTTCATGATCTATCCTTCAGCAGACACTTTGTGTTATATGTTATTGAAAAAAACAGAAACTATCAAAACTAAAAATGTCTATATATTATCTGCCCCACCTCCTCTCTCTCTCTCTCTCTTCTTTTACAATACAGACTGTGCTTCTCTTTCTATATTTACTTTGAATTCTCACACTTTTCCCAAGAGCTTGGCTGGGTTTTTACTTCTCTCCTTAAGTATCAGCCTTCATCTCTCTCTCTTTTTTCTTTTCCTTCAACCTATACCCATGAAACAGTATTTCCAATAATTTGAATAGTGCAGCTTTGAGCCCAAATCTTCCAACTACTATAAACTTTCACTTGTCTTTATAAATAAAATTCTTAAAAACATTTTCTTTTATATTTTATATTCTTTCTTTCCTTCTCCACCATTCTGCTGTCTTATATTCAATGTATTTTAACATAACTTCTCCTCATTCTTCATCATCCTTGACTGCGCATTCATATTCCAATGTATTAAAAATATCATTAATGAAATCCTTCCTTCTTTTACCTTCTGAGACCACAGTTGCTTATTTTTCTGCAAGTTCTCTGCTCTGTTCTTTTCTATCCAAACTCCAGATACTGGAATTCCTTCAGCTTTGCCAAAAGCCTTCTGATTTCTCCACATTCTCTCACTTAATCATCAGATTTAGTCCCATAGATTTAAATTCGTATAAGATAAACAAGTATTACAACTATTTATTAAACAATGAATTTTCTTTCTATGTCTAGACTCAAAGTCAAAGTGCCTACGTGATATTCACACTTTGATGTCTGGGTTAGTTACCTTGGAATTCCGTAACAAAAACTACTGTGACTGGGAGCTTTAAAGAGCAGAAGTTATTGCCTCACAGTTTGGGAGGCTAGAAGTCCAAATCAAGGCATAGGCTAGAGAAGGAGGGATCTTTCTTGTCAGTAGCCAGGAGTTTCATGGCATTCCTTGACTCCTGTGTGTGTGTAAGTGTGCCTGTATCTATTTTGCTCTTTTTTTTAAAACTCAGAAGTGATGAGGTTCAGGACCCACCCTACTCTGGTATGACTTCATTAATATAACAAAAGAAAAAACACTATTTCCAAACACTATCACACATCATTTTTACTTTTACTCAGACTTTTGCACAAATTGTCTGAAATTATAAACTGTCGACTCATCTCCTATCTGGATCTTCTTCATTTTTCTGTTCTCAGCTTGAATATATCTTCCCCAGAGAGATATTATTCAATCACCCAAACTTATCTGAATTCTCCAATTATTTTCACTCACAGAAATCTATTCCTTTCCTTAATATCCCTTGCTGTATGTGTAGTTAATAGCCATAATTTCATTTACTTGTTGATTAAATTTCCCATAAAATGCTATACGTTTTTGTGACCAAGGGCCATAAACACTTTTCAACTATTGTAAATATAAAGTCTAGCATGAACGAGTGAGTGAATGTATGTATGATTGGAGTAATGAATAAACACGAATTTACCTTCAAAGTTTTCCGACCCAAAGCCTGTAGTTCACACTGTACCAGATGACATTCTAATCCTTGAGCACATCAGCACAGATGTCAAAAATCATAATTTCCTACATTGACCACAGAACAAAACCACTTCGAAAAAGGAGGAGCCATAAGAAACTCACATGCAATTAGCTATTCAGTTTCATGGTGTCTGCTACTTGAAATTGTCTCAGTTTTTATGAAACAAGAATACATTAACAGTTAGTGTATAAACTACTGGTTTTCCAGTCCAGTAAAATTATTGTTAGGTATAATGGAATGATACCCAAAAAAAAAAAAAATCTCATTTCCTCTCTTGGTACAGTATATAAAAAAATATCTATTCCAGAAAGTTCAGCTCCTCTTGCCACAGCTTCTCTTTAGCTTTATCCTCACAATGCTAAATCCAGCCAACCTCTTGATACATTTATAATTATGCATTCATTTATGGAGCTCAGGTGGCACAGTGGTTAAGAGGTATGACTAGTAACAGCAAGTCAGCAGTCTGAATCTACCAGCTGCTCCTAGGAAACTCTACGGGGCAGTACTACTTTGTCTTATAGGGTTGTTATGAGTCAGAATTGACACGACAGCAATGGGTAATGAGTAGGCATTTGTTTAATACCAACAACTTTTCCAGATATTACATGAGATATAAACACAAATTGAGGTCACAATATCTATTTTGAAAAAGTATAATTTTAGTGAAGGAGAAAAATATATAAAAGAACAGTTATAAGATAATATGATAGACAAATAGACATTGATATCAAAGAGCATCATAGAACCATCACGAAAGAACATCAGGTAGTTGATCAAGAAGATGCTCTTGAGTCTTCTTGAATCAGGAAGGAAGCTGTATTAATAGCCACAGCCCAAACTAACAGGAATTCAGCATTAATAATCTTATTCGTATCTGGGATTCTAAAAGGTAGGCTTAAGGCTTTTTACATCCTCCACACCTGTCTGCTGATAGACCCCTAGTAATTATTAACAGCTTATTTTTTTTTTTTTTAGCTAACATAAAGGGTGGCTGTTAGAACCCACCAGCCTCTCTGCAGGAGAAAAAACCTGGCAATCTACTCCCATAAATATTGCAGCCTAGGAAATCCTATGGGGCAGTTTTACTCTGTCCTATAGGGTCACTATAAGTCAGAATAGACTCGGTGGCACACAATAACATTTGCCTACAAAGAAGTTTCTACCTAACTCCTTTTATTCTCTACCATATTGATTTATCTAATTTCAGGACCAAGATTTTGACCTATTTATCCAGGCAATTACCTGTGCCCCTAGCAAGAATGAACCCCTGGCCTGCATTCCAGGTAACTTTCCAAAGCTAGCCCTTGACAGCTGCTTCCTCCAGAGGCTGGTAGTGCATTGTGATACCACTACCATGATTATATTAGTCTGGAATTACAAACCAACCTCCTGCCAACTTTATGTATCTTCTGTCTATCGGGTTCCTTTCCTTCTCTGACCTGTCATCATTTTGGACTCTTAAATATCAGTGACGGTCTAAATTTGCAAACTCAGTTCAGATACCTTGCTAGTATTGAGCTCTGCATCCTAATTTGTTTCTCCAGTAAAAATCTGTTTGTTTCAAGCTTCTTCCCATTACCTTGACTGAATTACAGAAGTACCAATATTTCTTATACCAAATCCTACCTGTAAAGAAAAAAGGAAATTCTAATCTGAGCTTGTGTCTTAGCTTTACAAGCCACTCTATCCTATTTCACTAACATTCAGTAAGAAGCAATTTTCCTATCATTGAAATTTTGCAGTCTCAATCTCAAAAAAATTTCTTAAACCTATTGAATTCTTCATTTGCTGGCCTATTTGCGGCCCTAAGTCCTCAGTTTGCCTTGGTTCTATTACTATACTTAAGGTTTCTTCACTCTTTAGCTTGGTATTTGATAAAGCACTTTCTATATACCTTAGTCTGCTAGATGTTGTTGTAAAAAAAAAAAAAGAAAAAGAAAAATACCACAGTGAGTGGCTTTAGAGAACAGAAATTTACTTTCTCACAGCTCAGGGGGCTGGATGCCTGATTTCAGATCTTAGCTACAGTGGAAGATTCTCCCTTGTCTACTTTGGCTTCCGGTAGCTACCAGCTATCCATGGAGTTCACGGGCTTGTAGATGCAACTGTCTCCACCTTCTGTTATCCCCTGTCTGTCTCTACGTCTAATCTGCTTTTTTGTTAAACTCAAAAGTGGTTAGACGTAGAACCCACACTACTGGAGTATAATGTAATTAATATAATAAAGAAACCCTATTTCCAAATAGAATGATGTGCATAGGTATAGGCGTTAGGATTACAACACACATTTGCGGGGGACACAGTTTAATCCATAATGCCTGATGTGACTTTATTAGTTACATGGTTCTTACACTGTTTCTAGGGCCATGTATCTGATTAAAGGCTTTTGAGGTTTTTCTCACCTTACTGAATAAGGATTGCAAATATTTCAGAAATGTAATTAACACTTTAAAATAATTACAGATATTTTCAAAATTTATAAACAGTGTATACTATTAAAACATTCTTCAGTTTTGTGATTTTTTAATGTACTTATTTATTTATAAAATGATTATCTGCACTTCCACATCTCTTTCATTGAATTCATTAACCTGATATATTCCAAGAGATAGGGACATCTAACTGGCTTTTTGATTTTAAAAAATCATTATAAGCCTTTTTTTTTCCCACTATGGATCACAAGGTTGTCTTTTTTCCTAAGTAATGGAACTTCAATTTTAAACTCCTATCTAAAACTATCACTTTAAAAATAATTGGAGCAGTTCATTATTGTTTTCTTCTGAGTCTTATCACTTAAAACTTCCTATCTTATTCATAGATTTAATTGAATTTAATTCAACAAAAAAAATATATGGAGTACTTTCAATGTACTAATAATTGTAAGTTAAACAGACTGCCACAACATATTTATGCCAGTATTAATAAAAAATATTTCTAATCATTATCAAGTGGGTAAACTATAATATGCTATTAAAACTTCTGAGTTATAATAACATCTATTCCAAAATATAATATTAATATTCACTGTATTAAAATTAGGAAATGTATAATTGAATACCTTTATAATACTTACCTCTTCTAAGTAAAATGATAACTTATATCCCTTCAATTTTTCCCATTATCCTTAGTTCCCACTTCACCCCCATTAAACATTCAGACACTAGCTATTTCCTTCTGTTTAAAATGAGCTTCTAATTTCAGTCATCTTATTGTATGTGGAATGATATTTTTATGACAGCATTTAATATTTTTCATTAATTATAAAAATTGCATTTTAAAGTTTTTATCTTTTGCTTCCCCACCATGTGTCTGCGAGTTTGTTGTACTGTGGTGGCTTGCCTGTTGCTGTGATACTGGAAGATCTGCCACCACTATTTAAATACCAGTAGGGTCATCCTAGGTGGACAGGTTACAGTGGAGCTTCCAGACTAAGACAGACTAGGAAGAAGGACCTGGCAGTCTACTTCTGAAAAGAAAAAAAGACTTGGCCAGTGATAACTTTATGAATAGCAGCTGAACATTGTCTGATATAGTGCCGGAAAATGGACCCCTCAGGTTGGAAGGCACTACAAACATGACTGGGGAAGAGCTGCCTCCTTAAAGTGGAGCTGACCTTAATGACATGGATGAAGTCAAGCTTTTGGGACCTTTATTTGCTGATGTGGCACAACTCAGAATGTGAAGAAACAACTGCAAACATCCATTAATAATAAACAAAAAAAGAAACCCATTGCCGAAGAATCCATTCCAACTCATAGTGACCCTATAGGACAGAATAGAACTGCCCTATAGGGTGCCAAGGAGCACCTAGTAGATTTGAACTGCTGACCTTTTGTTCAGTAGCTGTAGCTCTTAATCACTACACCACCAGGGTTTACTCATTAATAATAGGAATATGGAGAGTAAAAAAAAAAAAAAGCACATTAATAATAGGAATATGGAGGGTACAAAGTATAAATCTAGGAAAATTAGAAATAATCAAAAATGAAGTGGAATGCATAAATATCAATATCCTAGGCATTACTGAGATGAAATAGACTAGTATAGGCCATGTTGAATCAGACAATAATATCGTCTACTATAATTGAATAGAAATGGTGTTGCATTCATCATCAAAAAGAACATTTCAAAATCAGTCCTGAAATACAACACTGTCAGTGATAGGATAATATCCGTATGCCTACAAGGCAGGCCAGTTCTGCCTTGTATTTATTCAATGTTATTACTCAAAGTTAATTCAAAGTATTATTCATATTTACACACCAACCACTAAGGCCAAAAATGAGGAAATTGAAGGCTTTTACCAACTTCTGCCATCTGAAATTGATCAAACATGCAATCAAGATACGTTGATAATTACTAGTGATTGGAATGCTAAAGTTGGAAATGAAGAAGGATTGGTAGTTGGAAAATATGGCCTTGATAGAAACCACACCAGTGATCGCATGACAGAGTTTTGCAAGATCAAGGATTTCTTCATTGCAAATATCTTTTTTTAACAACATAAATGGTGAATATGCACATGGACCTCACCAGATGGAAAACACAAGAATCAAATTAACTACATTTATGGAAAGAGACGATGGAAAAGCTCAATATCATCAGTCAGAACATGGGCAGAGACTGGCTGTGGAACAGGCCACCAATTGCTCATTTGCAAGTTCAATTTTAAGCTGAAGATAATTTAAACAAGGCCACAAGAGCCAAAATATGACCTTGAGTATACCCCACCTGAATTTGGAGACTATATCATTAATAGACTTGACAAATTTAACACTAATTGCTGAACGCCAGATGAGTTGTGGGCAGACATCAAGGACGTCACACATGAAGAAAACAAAAGTTCATTAAAAAGACAGGAAAGAAAGAAAAGACCAAAATGGATATTAGAAAAGATTCTAAAACTGGTTCTTGAACGTAGAGCAGGTAAAGGGAAGAAATGATGAAGTAAAAGAGCTGAATAGAAGATTTCAAAGGACAACTAGAGAAGACAAAGTAAAATATTATAATGAAATGTGCAATGACCTGGAGTTAGAAAATCAAAAAGGAATAACATGCTAGATATCTCTCAAACGGAAAGAAATGAAGAAAAGATTGAAGCCTCGAGTTGCAATTTTGAAGGATTATCGGCAAAATACTGAATGACACAGGAAGTGTCAAAAGCAAATGGAAGGAATACACAGTCACTGTTATCAAAAAGATTTGGTTGACATTCAACCATTTCAGGAGGTAAGATATGCTCAAGATCCGATGGTGTTGAAGAAAGAAGCCCGAGCTACACTGAAGGCACTGGCAACAAACAAGGCCCCAGAAATTGATGAAATACCAATTGAAATGTTTCAATAAACAGATACTGCTCTGGAGGTGCTCACTCATCTATTCCAAGAAATTTGGAGGATAGCTACCTGGCCAACCAACTGGAAGAGTTCTATGTTTTACCCACTCCAAAGAAAGGTGATCCAATAGAAAGCAGATATTACCAACAATACTGTTAATATCACACACAAGTAAAATTTCGCTGAAGATTATTCTAAAGCTGTTGCAACAGTACATCAACACGAACTGCCAGAAATTCAAGCTTGATTCTGAAGAGGGTGTGAAATGAGGGATATCATTGCTGATTTCAGATGGACCCTAACTGAAAGCAGAGAATACAGAAAGATATTTACCTGTGTTTATTGACTAAGTAAAGGGGTTTGACTGAGTGGATCATAACAAATTATGGATAACACTGCAAAGAATGGGAATTTTGGAACACTTAATTGTGCTTATGAGGAACCTGTACATAGATCAAGAGGCAGTCATTCAAACAGAACAACAGGATACTGCGTTGTTTAAAATCAAGAAAGGTGTGCATCAGGGTTGCACCCTTTCCCCATAATTATTCAATTTGCACCCTGAGCAAATAATTCAAAAAGTGGAACTATATGAAGAACGGGGTATCAGGATTGGTGGAAGACTCATTAATAATCTTCGGTATGCAGATGACACAACCTTGCGTGCTAAAAGTTAAGAGGACTTGAGCACTTACTGATGAAGATCAAAGTCTTTAGCCTTCCGTATGCATTGCAACTCAACATAAAGAAAACAAAAATCCTCACAATTGAACCAATAGACATCATGATAAATGGAGAGAAGACTGACAATGTCAAGGATTTCATTTTACTTGGTTCCACAAATAACCCCCATGGAAGAACCAGTTAGGGAATCAAATGACTTATTGCATTGGGCAAATTGCTGCAAAAGACCTCTTTAAAGTGTTGAAAAACAAAGATACCGCTTTGCCGACTGAGGTGAGCCTGACCCAAGCCATGGTATTTTCAATCTCCTCATATGCATGTGAAAGCTGGACAATGAATAAGGAAGACAGAAGAATTGATGCCTTTGAATTACGGTGTTGGCAAAGAATATCGAAAATGCCATGGACTGCCAGAAGAACAAAAAAGTCTGTCTTGGAAGAAATTCAGCCAGGGAGCTCCTTGGAAGCGAGGATGGAGAGACTTCCTCTTACGTACTTTGGACATGTTATCAGGAGGCACATCGTGCTTGGTGAAGTAGATGGTCAGTAAAAAGAGGGAGACCCTCGATGAGATGAATTGACACAGTGGCTGCAATGATAGGTTCAAACATAACAATGATTGTAAGGATAGTACGGAACCAGTCAGTGTTTTGTTCTGTTGTACACAGGGTCACTGTGAGTCAGAACTGAGTTAATGGCACCTAACAACAGCAACAACAATTTTTGCTTCCAAATATAAACCTGCCAATTGCTATAAAATCATGAAAGGTTTGATTGGTTAAGATTATAAAGTAGTAAATATTAACTATTTCTAGATATGCATTCTTTTTTATGAAAACCCTGGTAGCATAGTGTTTAAGTGCTGCTGCTGCTAACCAAAGGGTAGGCAGGTCGAATCTACCAGGTGCTCCTTGGAAACTCCATGGGGAAGTTGTACTCTGTCCTATAGGGTGGCTGTGAGTCAAAATCATCTCGACGGCAATGGGTTACTTATTCTTATTTATAGACCTCAAGTGTGTAATTGAATGTATTAAGAAAAAAAAAAAAAAACTGTTGCTGTCCAGCCAATTAGGATTCGCGTGATCCCGTGTGTCAGAGTAGAACTTACTCCATAGAGTTTTTGTTGGCTGGTTTTTCAGAAATGGATCTCCAGGCCTTCTTCTGAGGCACCTCTGGAGGGACTTGAACCTTCGACCTATCAGGTAGCAGCCTAGCTCATTAACTATTTGCACCACCCAGGGATGTATAAACAGAAATGTCATTATATCCTTGACCCCAAGGAATATCGAAGAATATGTTATAGGGAATAAACCACTCCAAGTCACAGGCCACAAATATTTACAACTCTGATTCGGATGTTTTCTTCATTACAGGTTTCTATTTGCAAGGCCTGAACTGTATAAGTTTATATGCTTTCCTTGTTTCTATTACTAGAATTCAGATGACTACCACAAGCTGAAGCTAAATCTGATGAGGTAGATATTCTACAACTTTAGAAGACTACTCTCAGGTTTCATCTCAGCTCTGACTCACAACAAAATACAGTGAGAAAAATTTTAAAAATAAGCAATATTTGTTATATCTATGAAAAACAATATTATAAAATTAGATTCAGCTGAGCAACAGGTGACATGAAACTCCATTGCTATCTATTAGTTCATAAGTTAATAATAATAAAAAAAATTTTTTGTTGTTTTTTTTATTGGGTATATTATGTACCAAGCTCTCTGATAATTCATGAGTTAACCTCTTTAACCCTCAAAACAACCTAATAGGGGTATTTTTGGTTGTTCACCTATTACCTCCTTGATTCTTAATCAGCGATGATTTTGGCCCCCAAAGAGATATTTTGCAATGTCTAGAGACTTTTTTTTATTATCACAACTTGGAATGGGGAAACAATGCTATTGGCATCTAGTGGGTAGAAGCCAGAAAAAAAAAAAAAGTGCTGTTAAACATCCTACAATGCACAAGGCAACCCTCTCCTCCACCCCTACCAACAAAGATTATCAAGTCTAAAATGTCAATGAAAACCATTGAGAAACTCCATATTATCTTACAGATTGTAAGTAACTTTGCCTTAGTTATGCAATTATTAATTTTAAAAATGAATACACAAACAAACAAAAACTTGTTTAAAACAAGTTTTCTTGACTTAAAGCTTCATCTTAATATCAGCATAGATTTTTCCGTGTAGTCCACTCTGAGTTGTTTAGTATTGTTCCAATTAATTAAAGCAAAAGCTATGTGAAAATGGGTATGTGTACCACCAAAGGTAATCATTAAGTTACGTATAAACAAGAGGCATGACAAAGAACCAAAAGGACTGATTCTTAAACATAAATCCAAATGCACTTTAAAAAAGAATAAATATTTGCATTACAGTTGTCGTCCAAAGGAGCTATAACTTATTTCAGTGATACTTCTATTTTGTAACAGATTTAAAATTTCCTCCTTAAGTATTCCTTCTGAGTTAGGGTCTCATTCTATTAGAAAAACTTCTATGACATTAAGTAATTGTTTAAAATATCAATTTTAGTTTAGAAGTAGCTAAATACAAAGTTAAATTTAATAAATGAGTAATTAGAGTCCCTGATTTTGTATAAAAACGTGTTTATAAAAGCATATAAACAGTAGGGGAATGTTTTAAGGCTAATCATTGGTCTTGTTTCAAATTGTTTAAAATGCAGAAGGTTTGCATTTTGTTTTGTTTCAAAGCTTCTATATAAGAGCTGGATTTTTCAAATTTATGAATAATTCAGGATTTACATTAAATGAAAAAATAA
The DNA here is from genome assembly GCF_030014295.1 of Loxodonta africana. Lineage (NCBI taxonomy): Eukaryota > Metazoa > Chordata > Mammalia > Proboscidea > Elephantidae > Loxodonta > Loxodonta africana. The sequence continues at coordinate 48,090,713 of NC_087358.1, forward strand.
AACAAAGAAGTTTTTATGATAAGCTTGTGTTCTATTTGATGATATTTAACTTCTCAAAACAAATATTAACCCTTTTGTTTGTATAATATAGGAAATATGTTTCATTTACCAACTAAAACTTTTCCTTAATGTGTTTTAAAGTATAGCCACAGTGCTCCTTAGAAGCTAGGATACGTTATCAGGAGGGATTCTTGCGAAGAACAACATGCTTGGTAAAGTAGAGGGTCAGAGACAAAGAGAAAGACCCTCAGTGGATTGACACAGTGGCTGCAGCTATGGGCTCAAGCATAACAACGATTGTGAGGATGGCACAGGACCGGGCAGTGTTTCATTCTGTGATAAATAGGAACCAACTTGATGGCACTTAACAACGACAATAGTAAAAGCCTAGATTGCCTTGAAATTTAATCTTTGAAGAATATATTAAACTCAAAAACAGTTACTCTTAGGACACTCTTTTCACACAATTTAAATTTGGCCATCCAAGTATTAGCGGTATCGAAGCATATTTGTAACGCAGTATTCAGGAGTGGTTTCGCTTTTGAGTGCTTACTAAAGAAAACCTGATGAATATTAATTGTAAACCGGATATGAGTAAGTGTTTATCATGGGGACTTTGAAAAACCTGCAAGGTATGTAAATAGAAATATATTTAACTGTTTAAAACTGTATTCTACTAGAAAAGATATCAATCAGCCAGTACTTAATGGATATCAACTCTCTGACTAAATATTCCCTAAACTCTGAGTGGTATACAAAAGCACCAAGTACAACACCTGTCACTGATGACATATTATGTAATGATGGAAATAACACAAAGGTAATGCATCTATTTTAAGGTCATAAACCTTAGCATGACCAGTGATGAAGAGGAATTGATCCATAAGCATTTACTCTGAATTTACTACATCCTGGATTCGAATTAGCTTTTTTCTTTTTTCTTTTTTTTGCCTCCAAGGATGTCAAGCTGGTCACAAATACATGGGGAAAACAGACTTACAATCAAACATGAGACTGTTATACGTATTAGCATAGTAGTCTGTAAAGTGTTCAGCAGAGCATACAGGAAAGAACCCTCACTAGCTACAAGTATAAAGATTCTATCTTTGTTACATTAGATCTTCTCTTCAATTTATGTATTCTCTCACCTTCATTTTCTTGTATTCAATATCTTACATTCATTATCCTTTTTCCATGTAATTAAAAAAAATGCCATCCAGTTGATTCCAACTCTTGGTGGCCCCATGTGCTATATATATTAGAACTGCTTCATAAGGATTTTTTGGCTGTAATCTTTACAGAAGTAGATTGCCAGGCATTTTTTCTGCAGCATTTCTGGGTTGGTTCAAACCACCAAATTTTAGGTTAGTAGTCAAGCCAAACAGTTTACACCACTCTGGGACCTGTTCCATACCATAGGTGTTGTTAGGTGCCCACAAGTTGGTTCCAACTCGTAGCCACCCTACGTACAACAGAACAAAACACTGCCCAGCCCGGCACCATATTCAAAATCGTTATGCTTGAGCTGATTGGTGCAGCCACTGAGTCAATCCATCTCTTGAGGGTCTTCTACTTTTTCACTGACCCTCTACTTCACCAAGCATGATGTCCTTCTCTAGGCACTGGTCCCTCCTGATAACATGTCCAAAGTATGTGAAAGAAGTCTCACCATCCTTGCTTCCAATGATCATTCTAGCTGTACTTCTTCAAAGACAGATGTGTTCTTTCTTCTGGCAGTCCATGGTATATTTAATATTCTTGGCCGACAACGTAATTCAAAGGCATCAATTCTTCTTTGGTTATTCCTTATTCACCAGCTTTTACATGCATAGGAGGCAATTGAAACTGCCATGGCTTGGGTCAGGTGCACCTTAGTCCTTAAAGTGACATCTTTGGTTTTTAATACTTCAAAGAGATACCATAAAACCAACCAAAACCCACTGCCATAGTAGAATTTAAATCCTTCAATGTCTTAAATAATAAAATGATGCCTTGCATCTTAAATAGTTACACTTAGGTATAGTAGCTTTTTAAAATTATTTTTTGTAGTTTCTTTTAAATATGAATCAAAGATCTGAATGCCATGCTCTGGGAACAGAACTCCATGCATTAATCTTTAAATGTGAGTGTACTTCTGTGGGTGGAAACGGATTGTTTGATCTGAAATTACATTTAGAGATAAAGTAGTTTTGATATTTGTTGGTATATTTCTAGTGAATTTAACATTGTAATTTAAGTCAAAAATCGGAAGAAATGAGAAGCAATTAACACATGATCTGAACATCTTGTTTCTAAATTCATATACATGCATATGAGTTATACATATGAACTAATTGTAATTTATGTTTACTTATACATGAGTCTGGTGAATTTATTTGATAATATTACAAATTCAAAAAATATTTATTTTAACCTTTATAACTCAACAGTGGTAGTCATAATTGATTTAAAAATTCAGAATTATCTATATGAAGAAAAATAATTATAGCATGGTTTTAATTTTTAGAACATTTACACATATTTTGTATTCACTTAAAAAAAAATAAGGAAATAAGATGGGAAAGGGGAATTAAAATATGCTTAAAAGAACCCGGCTACATTCTTAAAGAAAGCAGTTCTAACTGTAGGTAACAAGAACAAATCCTGAAGCACAAGCATTGGTGCCGCATAAAGGCTCTGAAGTTGAGTGAAAGGTAAACACCATTATGTAGGTCAACCTCAATAAATTTCAGAACGGATCTTCTGCAGGGACTAGAGATTTCTGACTTCCCATAAATGTCGTCAAGGAAAAAAAAAAGAAATCATCTTAACTCCATTTAATTAACAACAGTGAAACTTAAACTCCTCCCCTTCTTCTGCTAGATTTCTGGAAAGAAAATAAAAACACTTTGTCCTTTGCTTCCTTGCATACATGTGACCTATGAGTCACCATGTACTGGAAGCTGTGAGAAATTATGTATTAAAATAAGGTGACTATATTTCAACTGAATTAATAGTATCTTTTAACTATTGCAGGCATCTGTGTAAAACATCAGATCCTAAATTGTGGTCCCTTTCCACGTTATATGTAGTGGTTTAGGGAGCTGACTTAGTGACTCTAAGATTGTGAAGTTCTTAAGGGTTCCCGTACACTTATTGCCTGTCTGCCATGAATTCTTCACGGTAATCTATTGAGCAAACATGCACACAAAGTCTACTGAGCACAATGTACTCTTCAAAATACTATGGATAAACAAATGAATAAAAAACTTCCCTTCACATTTCATGTAATGTATTGAGATAAATGTGGAAAAATGTCCTACGGGTGGAATGATTAATTGTGCTGGGGACAGTAAAGGGACTTGAGTGAAGACATAAACTTTGATTTAAGTCAGAAGAAAAAAAAACAATTTCATAAAATTAGGATGTTATTCATTTAAATTAACTTACGTATACATTATCCTTTCATTTGTTCCTATGCCATTGATGTTTTCTTAACATTAACTGCTGTATTGAACAATGAAGTCTCAAATAATGTGCCATCTGTACTTAATTTTAATCACAAGAGGACAAAACACATTTCAATGAAGAATTTCATCCAAATATTATGTATGATAAACAATGAGCTGAGTTCATCTCTGTTCTGTTCACAACTGTTTGCCCTTCAATATTAAGAAGCCTGTGAGAAGAAAACATGTTTTTATTTTAATCTTTTGTTGAATTTTTGTGCGTATTTATTTCTATGATGATGGCCTAGCTGTGAGTTAAGATGCTTAAAACCAATGTGTGCTACTAGTCATTATACACATACACACACGCGCGCGCAAGTGCGTATATATGCGTACGTACACACACACAAATTTCATTTTCAATACTTGAATAGGATGCAAAAGCCTTCCAGTTTCAATAAAAAACTTTTTTTTTTCTTTTTTAGGAGATTGGATATAAACTATGCAGTGGTATATTACCAGAGGTGTTTTGCGCTTCTGCTTTTTATTTTAGTAAATTCAAACACTTCTGAATGAATTGGATGCATACCTTTTTAACATTTAAACCTGCAATAAAACAAAAATGGAAAATGTGAGCCTTAAAAACTAAAAATAGTTCCTTTTTATCATAAATATAGAGAGTGTCCCTGATAGACAACTGGCCTTTTTCTCCTCCAATCACTGCCAGAAAGAATGACAAAATCACCCTCTCCAAAACTAAAAAAAAAAACCTTTTCTATCAAGTGATTTCCTGGTAATATTTGGCATATATTAAAATTTATCGGCTAGTCTTCGGCTAGTCTATTAAGCTAGTTTTCAAAGTTTACAAAAATTTTATCTAAGAATGTTTTCAAAAACTGTTTATGAGACTCTTATTAAGGCTGTGTCATGGATTGAACTGTGTCCCCCAACACGTGTCACCTCGGCTAGGACATGATTCCCAGTATTGCGTGATTGTCCACAATTTTGTCATCTGATACTATTTTCCTGTGTATTGTAAATCCTACCACTATGATGTTACTGAGGCAGGAAGAGGCAGTTATGTTAATGAGGCAGGACTCCATTTACAAGATTAGATTGTGTTTTAAGATACAAAAGAAGCAAGTAGAGGGACAAGGGCCAAATTTTTCAATGTTCCTAAAAAATCCCAGCTCTAACTTTCTAACTTCAGAGATTACTAATTCAAAATATCTATCATTACATGTTAGCTTCTTTTTTCTAAACCTGGCATTTTTGCATATAAAAGAAATGTTAATAACTTGTCCCAAAATCTAATATATATATATGTATGTACATATACACAGTGCTTAAGAAAGAAATAATACCAATGAAGGAATCAATTTCCTAAGAATTCTATAGTATAAAACCTGGGAATAAATCCAAGCTTAAGAGTGACATACTAATTTTGCATTGCTTTATTTCATTCTGCAGATCTGGTGATTCAGTGAGTGGTTGAGAGATCAGCTGCTTACTAAAAGGTCGGCAGTATGAATCCACCAGCCGCTCCTTGGAAACTCTGTGGGGCACTTCTACATTGTCCTATAGGGTCGCCATGAATTGGAATAGAATTGATGGCAATGGGTTTGGGGTTTCTGGTTTTACTTTACATCCTCCAGTCATACCTAGGTAATTGCTTTTACTTAATTTTTTATGTATATGCATTTCATTGTTACATTTATTTGAGAGATACAGCTTAGAAATTTTTCATTATACTGTGTGCTTCTTTTAATACCCATAGGAAAGATACAGTTTAGAAGTTGGGTTCTCTCAAATAATTCTTGTTTTTGTCTTCTGGATTTGAATATTTTAAATGAGCACTTTATGTTTTTTTTTTGTTTTGTTTTTGGATATGAAAATAGTCAATATTAAAATTGAAAACTATGCTTTTCTCAATTAGATATATACATTTGTGTATTAATATAACTCTACCTTCGTTTCATAATTTAATTATTCTCCCCCATATCATTCTAGCTGTCCTATACTATCACTTTCTATCGTGTATTTTTGCCTATTACTAAAAGAATTTCTAAATAAATCAGGGAGGGAAGAAAAGAAGGAAGGAAATGTGTAAGACTTAAGGGCCAAAAAACACATACTCTAGGAACAACATTAAGTTCTTGGATTAATGGAAGGAGTATGAGGCCCATCCTTTTGCTTCTATGACAATAATGGAGACCTGTCAGCGCATGACATCAGCCCTAGGAGAATGACGGCAGCTCTTGGGTTACTGGGCTTTAAAACTGCATGATTGGGGAAGCATGAGCCCTTCCTCTGATATAATTATAATAACAACATCCCCGCACTTTGGTTCTAGCCCTATCTTTTTTTTCCATCAATTATGGGGTTTATTAGGGAAGTAACAGGTTACAATGCAGGGTCAAGAACTCTCAAGATACAGTTCTTCTATCAGGACAGCCTCTTTCCAGCCATGCCCTCTGGCAGCCTCTCTGGGCCTCGGCCTCTGCCTTTGTCTCTGGGCAAATGTTACAAAGCTCTTTTGGCTCTGCCAATAAATGCCCCAAGGTAGCCCACTCCACCAGTAAGCCTAGGCCCAAAGGTGCTCAACTCTAGCTCCATGAATCAGCAAACCTAGCTCCACCATGTGTCCAGAGGAACTCTACTCAGTCAGCAAGCCTCCAGCCCAAAGGCATTTAGCTTTCTTGCTCTGTGGGCTGGGAAGCTCACTGCACCATCCCCTGTTGGTCTCTCCTGCTGCCTTTTCTCTGCCACTACTTCTCAACATCTTCAGTGTTACAGCTCTCTCTCTGTCTTGGTCTCCAGATTCCAGGAGCTTCTCAGTGCAGGAATCCCAGATCCAAAAGATGCACTCTGCTCTTGGCCCTTCTTCCTTGGTGGTGGTGAGATTCTCTCTAGCCTGATCTTGCCAGCTCAGCATTTACATGGATGGAGAGCACCAAGCCCTGCTCTGGTGTGATCATATTGCTAAACGCTTTTTTTTTTTTTTCCAATTCTTGATTGCTTTACTTAATTTGCTTTCTTAATGTCTTTACTCTCAAAATACCATTTGACACAGTCAAACACTCCCTGTTTCTTGAAACACAGCTTTTTTCCTCTAAGTGTATCACAATGCTTTTTATTGTCAGTAGCACAAACCAAATTAACAGTAGCTTAATCAAGAGGTCATTTACTCATGTAATGAGAAGACCAGAGTTGGGAAGCTTTTGAGGTTGATTCAGTGACCAGATGATCTAGTATCTGGTGCTGTCCACATTTACTATTTCAGCCTCATTGTGGTACAATGTTCTCCATTAACATTTGTAAGATGGCTTATGGCAGTGGCAACTATCATAAGCTACTATGACAATATCCAAAGGAGAAACAAGACACCTACCTATTTTCTCCCTCATCCAATTAGGCTCAAAAATACATTGTATCCTCCTTGGAAAGAGTGGTTTATTATTTAGCAAGAATCGGTCAACACCTTCTAAGTTAAATTCTTATCTTGGTTCACTACTTAGGTGAATATGCCCCTGTCCTATAGGGTTGCTATGAGTCGGAATCGACTCGACGGCAGTGTTTTTTTTTTTTTTTTTTAAGAATTGTGTTTACCTCTCCTGCTTAAGGCATAACTAATAAGTAAGAAAAATAGCATCTTGGCCCCTTTCCCTAATGCTTTCCTATAATCCAATGTTAGAAGGGATATAGCAACACCTGGGAATTGGGAGTCCTGCTAAATCTTAGTGCATCTGTTATATTTAAACACACGCACATAAAAGAAACAATTCTATTCTAAAAATGTGCTTGAGAAGGAAAGAATGTCAAAGAGAAGATGATTCATTAATGAATCTGAAACATGGGTCTGATTAACATTCAACAACTCTTTTGGGAAAAAAAAAGTCTTGCAAAATTTAGGAATTTGAGGCAGTGGGCAACTCAACTTACTCTGAAATCCCCTTGTTTTCTTTACTGCCCATGTATTACTTTAATTCCCTAACATAGACTTAGCAGGTATAACATGGACACTTCAACCAAAATGACTTTCTAGTCTTTACAGTGAAAAATTTTCAGCTGTGACTGAAGTACATGGAAAAAAAAAAAAAAAAAGAGAGAAAATCACTAAGGTCCAACAAAACCAAACCCAATGCTTACAGTACTAAACTCTGCCTATTTGGAACAGAACGTAACTCAGCTTTATTTTTCTGATAAAATTATATTCTGCTTGCTCAATACCACATATGATCTATTAAGAATGCGTATATTATTGCTTTTTAAGTGTAAAGTGTTCCTGCCAGGGCTTTACACATGACTAACATTCTGTGTAGATACAAAGTTACTACAAAACCTCCCCTAACTTTTAATTGGAGAGCCTCAAATGAGCTTTTTCTGGCCCTAGAGTAGCATAGGCCTGCAAACAGATGTAAACTCCACCAGCAATTCAGGAGGCTTCCACTCTGTAAGGAACTGACTCTATAAGAAAAGCAGCTGCTTTTGAAGTTTGATGCTCCTAAGTGAGTCGGCCTGCCAAATCCTCATTTTTGTTTGCCAAGCTACAGCAGATGTCAGGCATATCTCATGGGAAGAAGGTTTGGCAATGTTCTTCAGACCTTGAAGTGCCGGCCAGCTGTATACTGTGGCTATAACCACTCCTCTTGCTTTACTGTTGCATAAGGTTAGAGAAGGCAGTCAAGAGATGTGCACATACTTGTTTCCTAGGGAGGAACTTGGCTGCACACCCCTCTGTAATCTCCTCCCTGGGAACTCAGCTGGAACATGACTTGAATATTCCTTTGCACTAGCTCGAGGGCTAAAATCTAAAATCAGCGTTTACAACTTTCTCCGTGACTTGCCCTTAGCCTTACTCTAGTTTGAATTTGGACTTCCAAATAAGCAGGGGACAGTTACAGAAGGTAGTGGGAAGGTATAGCCTTCTGCTTCAGCCAGTGGTGTTCTAAGCTATGTTATTTCACCAGTTATAAGAAAGAAAGTTATTTGAGAAGGAAGTTTTAAAAGAGAGTTTTGTCAGAAAGAATACAAAGAAATAAAAGGATAAATGGATCAAAGATAGGTGGAAAATAAGAGAGAGAGAGAAGAAGCCATACTACATTGAAGTTTTTTTTTTTTTTTCCTTCTTGGCCAAAACTAAGGGTACACTTTGGTGGAGCTAGCGTTTCTTTGGCTTTTATAGAAACTTCTTTTAAAAATTTGAACAAGGCTATGAGTCGAGTCAGAATCGACTCGACAGCAACGGCTTTTTACAGGTGGCAATAAAATGGTCAGGCCAGGGGCAGCTGAACCAAGGCCCCTACCCATTACCCTTTTCCTTTTCCCACTCACTCTGAGGTCTAAAAACCCTTATCCTCTTTGCCTAGGGGCCTTTTACCTACAATGTAAACTTACAGCCTTATTCTGCAGAAAAAATTTCCTGCACCAACTCACTCTGGGAGACAGTCTGAGAGAGGCCCATGCCACAATAAATCTTTTTTTTATTCATTTACCTCCTCACCATTATGTAAGTAAGTAAAAGCTTATGATCTTGCCATTGCATAATGTCAATTAATTACTAAGAGCCACAGTCTTCTACCTGTTGCCTTCAAGTCAATTCCTGACATATAGTGACCCTATAGGACAGAGTAGAACTGCCCCATAGGTTTCCAAGGCTGTCATCTTTACGGAAGCAGACTACCATGTCTTTCGCCTGAGGAGTGAGTGGGGTTCAAACTGTCAGACATTTTGGTTAGCAGCTGAGTGCTTAACCACTGCACCACCGAAGCATGCTTCATCTTACTGAGGATTTAAAAAATATGGTAATGCAGATGGGCAGAAGAAGTGATGACATTAGTCTTGAATTCCTCCTAAAGGTTAGATGATAATTAATTAGAATAAGTAATAAGGATTAGCTACTTTAATACCAGTTATTTCAAAGTTAGTCACGGCAGACTGAAATAGTGATCAATAAATTAAGGCTTAGTTAATTAAGGTGTAAGAACGCTTTCTGATGTACCTATACAATAACTCGAGTATTACAATTCCGTTTGAGGGCATTGTTCCTAATTATCTTTCAGGAAACAGACTGTCACGTCTTTCTCCCATAGAATGACTGGTGGGTTTGAACAGCCCAACTTTTGGTTGGCAGCTGAGCTCTTTAACTGCTGTGCCACCAGGGATCCTTCTGTAAAGATTATCGCCTTAGAAACGTATGGGGCAGCTCTACTCTGTCCTAAAGGGTTGCGAGAGATAGGGATCAACTTTATAGGCAAACTGTTTGGTTTGGGTTTAGTAGGATTTTGCCCCCTCCCAAGAGCCTTCTCCCTTTTGTGGTTTTAGTCATGGCCCAGAGGTTAAGGCGATGGCCTAGAAATCCACGAAGGTTCAAATCTCGCTGACTACATCTGAAATTTTAAGGACCCTTGGTGGCGCAGTGGTTAAGCACTTAGCTGGTAACAGAAAGGTCCGCAGTTTGAACACGCCAGTCGTTCCTCAAAAGAAATATGTGGCAATCTGCTTCCATAAAGGTTGTAGGCTTGAAAATCCTGTAAGGAAGTTCTACTCTCTCTTACAGGGTCACTATGAGTTGGAGTTGACTCAATGGTACACGACAACAAAATAAAATTAAGAGAGACTAAATAAAAATTCCAAGTTACATTAAATTAAAAAAAAAAATTAAAGCTATTTACATTTAGCTTTATAATTCTAGTTGCTGAGTAATTTTTAATGAAATTTCTTTGCCTATATAAGGAACGTATCAAATTACATATGCAAATTAGCAATTTATAAATATACATAAAATAGCACTGCAATCTACTTTTAAAAACCACTTAAAATGATTTCTCCAGCAAAATAAAAACAATTGTAACATAAAATAATTTTTTTTAAATTATTTTAATGTACTTTTGATTTTTGGTTGAAATGAGAAAATAATTTGTACCTTAACTAGCTGCTAGGCATTTTTTCAGATATTGTCAATATACTTTTTTTTTTTTTTTCTTTCTGGCACTTGACATCATTAAAGATGGATTTATATATACATTTCATAGAAATAAAATATAAACGATTTTTATGTAATTTCCAAAGCCTAAGTATGCTGCACTCGCAGGCTGCCTTAAAGGCTGTCTCCAGGTCCCAAGTACCCACCACAGTACTGGGATGAGAATTCTACCCAGTGGTGACAGCCTCTCCAAGGTTATTACATCCATTTATCCTGATCAGGTAGTACGTATGAGGCAGGTACATAGTGTTGGCAATAGTAAAAGCTGTTTTAATTGCTCGTAGACAACAGAAAGTGTACATCAGGAAAAGTTTCATTAGAGGGCTCTTCCCTAGCTCAAAAGCTAACTGGGTGGGATCGCCCCATCTCTTTGCACCATCGACAAAGTACCATGAAGATCGTCCCCACCCAGTTTTATATTCCAGGGGTTGTATATTTCACCGCAAGGAGTGCAAAGATATCTTTCCCCACTGGTCACCTGAAGAGGGGATAGTCAGATATGCGGGTGCTAGCCCAGAATTGTTAGCCCGAAATTGTATCTCTTTAGCCCTGCTGGTTATTTAGACAAACCATTGTGCTTCAGAGGGGGAGGTGCAGTGGTTTGTTTTGAAGTCAAAGATGCTGGGCGGGGTGGGGGGAGGAATGGAGAGTAATCACAGCCATTGGGGCAAATCAGAAGGACTGCCTCCTCTCACTAAGTCATTCACAAAGCACTGAGGATCAATTTTACAAATGTTTCCCTTTGCTAACAAAGTTAGACACAAGGTATGTTGTATGACTCCATTTATATAAAGTTCTAGAACAGGAATAACAAATTATTAAAAATAAAAATAAAATTTGCTTCTGAATGAATGAGAGAAGTGACATGACATAATCTTCTGGTCTGAAATTTTCATATGGGTGTGGATAAAACAGGTGTACCCATTAATCAAAATTGTGGCACTAAGATTTCTTCATTTAAAGTGGTAGAATATTGAAACTAGTTAACGGTTACCTAGCTAGACTTGCGGACTGATGAATTAAAATGGATAGTAAGTAAGAAGGAAGTGTTTTGACTCCTTATAATTTTTTGGCTTAAATATATGTGTGAATATATGTATTATATATATTGATATATGTATACCTATGCCTGTACCTATACCTATACCTCTATCTCTATCTCTGTCTCTGTCTCTATCTCTATATATGAGTGGATTGTGTCTGTCAGTTTGTCATACTTGCCTATTGCTGTGATGCTGGAAGCTGTGCCACCAGTATACAAATACCAGCAGGGTCACCCATGGTGGACAGGTTTCAGCTGAACTTCCAGGCTAAGACAGACTAGGAAGAAGGACCTGGAAGGTCTATTTCCTTTAAAAAAAAAAAAAAAGAAACTAGCCAGTAAAAACCTTATGAACAGCAGCAGAACATTGTCTGATACAGTGCCAGAAGATGAGCCCCTCAGGTTGGAAGGCATTCAAAATACAACTGGGGAAGAGCTGCCTCCTCAAAGCAGAGTTGACCTAAATGACTAAGAGGGAGTTAAGATTTTGGGCTCTTCATTTGCTGACGTGGCATGACTCAAAATAAGAAGAAACAGCTGTAAACATCCATTAATAATCAGAACGTGGAATGTATGAAATATGAATCTAGGAAAATTGGAAATCATCAAAAATGAAATTGAATGCATAGACATAGATATTTAAGAATTAATGAGCTGAAATGGACTCATATTGGCCATTTTGAATTCAACAATAATATGGTCTACTCTGCCAGAAATGACAAACCAAAGAGTGGTGTTGCATTCATTATCAAAAAGAACATTTCAAGACCTATCCTGAAGTACAACATCGGTGATAGCATAATATCCATACAGGAAGATCAGTTACTACAATTATTATTCAAATAGTACACCAATGACTAAGGCTGAAGACGAAGAAATTTAATATTTTACTAACTTCTGCAGTCTGAAATTGATCAAACATGCAATTGATATGTGTTGATAATTACTGGTGATTGGAATGTGAAAGTTGGAAACAAAGAAGAAGGATCAGTAGTTGGAAAATATGGCTTTGGTGATAGAAATGATGCTGAAGTTTGCATGATAGAATTTCACAAGACAGTAGCTTTTTCATCACAAATATATTTTTCACCAACAAAACCAATAGCTATACATGTGGAATTTATCAGATGAAATACATAGGAATCAAATCAACCACAACTGTGGAAAGAGACGATGGAAAAGCTCAGGATCATCAGTCAGAACAAGGATGGGGCCAAATGCAGAATAGACCATCAATTGCTCATATGCAAGTTCAAGCTGAAGCTAAAGAAAATTAGAGACAAATTATCTCCTTGAGTCTATCTCGCCTGAATTTAGAGACCATCTCAAGAATAGATATGATGCATTGAACACTAATGACCAAAGACCAGATGATTTGTGGAATGACATCAAGAACATCATACCTGAAGAAAGTAAGAGGTCATTAAAAAAACAGGAAAGAAAGAAAAGACCAAAATGGATGTCAGAAGAGACTCTGAAAATGGCTCTTGAACATCCAGTAGCTAAAGCAAAATGAAGAAATGCTGAATTAAAAGAGCTGAACAGAGGATTTCAAAGGGCCGCTTGAGAAGACAAAGTATTATAATGACATGTGCAAAGACCCGAAGTTAAAAAACTGAAAGGGAAGAACATGCTTGGGATTTCTCAAACTAAAAGAAGAGAAGAAAAAATGCAAGCCTTGAGTTGCAATATTGAAGGATTCTACGGGGAAAATATTGAATGAATACACAGAATCACTGTACCAAAAAGAATTGATCAACGTTCATTCATTTTAGGAGGTAGCATATGATCAGAAACCCATGGTACTGAAAGAAGTACAAACTTCTCTGAAGGCATTGGTGAAAAACAAGGCTCCAGGAATTGATGGAATACCAATTGAGATGTTTCAATGAACGAATGCAGTGCTAAAAGTGCTCACTTGTCTATAGCAAGAAATTTGGAAGACAGCTACCCAGCCAACCGACTGGAAAAGATCCATACATAGTCCTATTCCATTCAAAGGTGATCCAACAGAATGTGGAAATTATCAAACAATACCATTAACACCACACTCAAGTAAAATTTTGCTAAAGATCATACAAAAGTGGTTGCAGTAGTACATCGACAGATAACTGCCAGAAATTCAAACCGGGTTCAAAAGAGAGCATGGAACAAGGACTATCATTTCTGATGGCTGATGTATCCTGGCTGAAGCAGAGAATACCAGAAAGATGCTTACTTGTGTTTAATTGGCTATGCAAAGGCATTCGACTGTGCTGATCATGAGAGATTATGGATAACATTTTGAAGAATGGGAATTCCAGAACACTTAAATGTGCTCATGAGGAACCTGTACATAGACCAAGAGGCAGTTATTCAAACAGAGCAAGGGGATCTTGTGTTATTTAAAGTCAGGAAATGTGTGTGTCAGGATTGTATCCTTTCACCATACTTAGTCAATCTGTTTGCTGAGCAAATAATCCGAGAAGCTGGACTATATGAGAAAAAGGTGGTATCAGAATTTCAGGAGGCTCATTAACAACCTGTGATACGCAGATGACACAACCTTGTTTGTTGAAAATGAAGAGGACTTGAAGCAATTACTGATGAATATCAAAGACCACAGCCTTCAGTATGGATTACACCTCAATATAAAGAAAACAAAATCGTCACAAGAGGACCCATAAGCAACATCATGATAAGCAGAGAACAGATTGAAATTCTCAAGGATTTCATTTTGCTGGGCTTCACAATCAATGCCCTTGGAAGCAGCAATCAAGAAGTCAAAGGATGTATTACACTGGACAAATTTTCTGCAAAAGACCTCTTTAAAATGTTAAAAAACAAAGATTTCACTTTAAAAACTAAAGTGTGCCTGACCTAGGCTGTAATGTTTTCAACTGCCTCATATGCATGCAAAAACTGGACAAAGGAGAAGGAAGATTAAAGAAAAATTGAGCCTTTTAATTATGGTATTAGGAAAGAATATTGAATATACCGTGGATAGCCAGAAGAACCGCCAAATCTGTTTTGGAAGAAGTACAGCCGGTATGCTCCTTTGATGCAAGGATGGTGAGAGTTCATCTTACATACTTTGAACATGTTATCAGGGAGGACCAACACCTGGAAAAAGATATCATGCTTAGTAGAGTAGAGGGTCAGTGAAAAAGAGATGGACTGACACAGTAGCTGCCACGATGGGCTCAAGCATAACAACACTTAGGAGGATGGTGCAGAACCAGCCAGTGTTTCATCCTGTCATGCATTGACTTGTTATGAGTGGGAACTGACTAGACAGCACCTAATAACAACGACGTATGTGTGAATAATATATCTTTTTCCAAGAATAGAATTAGAATTGTTGGAGCCTTGTTTTGTGTAAAAAAAAAAAGTCTCTATGAACATAATGATTTCAAGCTTTGTCTTGGATATCTTGATAGAAAAAATGATAGAAGTGACTAGTAAATCAATATTATCAACTAATCAGAGATCTGAACTCACTCACACACACACACGCATACACACACACACACATAAACATCTCTACAATTTAGTCCAGAAAAGCTGACGTTTCCAGTCTACCCAGCTGTTCTGAGGAAGAAAGACCTGGCTATCTGTTCCTTTAAAGATTACAGCCTAGAACACCCAATGGGTCCTATAGGGTTCCTGTGAATCAGAATGGACTTGCAGCACACAACAATAACAACAGTTAAAAATAAGGATTGACTCACAGAAAAATTGATATTCATCATTCAGTATAATTTTAATCATCCACATATGCAGAATTGCTAATCCTACTTAGTGGTTGTAAGAAGCTGCACAATGTAACAATTTAGCACATGCCTTGATAAGAAAAGTTCATTTCAATTAAAATATGACTCCTTTTAAATGATGAGAATATTTAAACTTTAAAGAGTTGAAATTTTAAATAATTTCACAGTTACCTGAGGCATGATTTAAATGCACATTATATATTTATTAATTCAGATTAATGTGATTTTAATATGAGATACCTGATTCTAGTTATTCTAAAATCCACCCACCATTAGCATCACATAGCTTGGATCTATTTTGTATTTTTGTATTTCTTTGTATTGCCAAAGTTTCAAAAGGCCTTTTAATACTTTACATTTCCACATATACAAATAGTCAGTTCTATCATATTTGATAAACTCTTTGCTGCATTAGGAACACACATCTGCCCGATGCTTTGCCATGAATTTACATTTTATTTAAGATCCCCGTAGGTCCTAAATAAATATTCAACAAATCCATTTTATCTGCTTCAGGGTAAAAGTGTTTTGCAAAATAAGGAACTCTTTGTCAAATTCTAATGAAAACCAAGAACTTTTGTTTTAGCTGCCTCCCAGAACTACTATCTATAGGCTACAGGAAGGAATGATAATGGTGACTAGCACACGACAAAAGTAACAGAATATTCAAGAACAAGTCTCTGAACTGACAAATACAATTAAATCACTACATGCAAAAATATACAGTGACAAAAAACTTTTACCAAGAAATAAAATACTTAGAATTCCTAATGCTTCATAAAGATTTGATTGACAAGAGATAGAAATATGTCCAAATAGGAAAAAAAAAAAAAAAAAAAAGAACCACAACAGTGAATATAAAATAATGAATGATTATTTCTGTATAGCTGTCTATATGTTTCAGGAAAAGCACCAAGTCAATACCATGCTTGCATGTACAATATGTAAAACAAAAGAGTGCATTTTTAAAGGGACACTTAATCGCAACATTTTGTGGTGAGACTTAGGATTTTATATCTGTGATCTTCACATTATTTATTTTAAAAAAAACAGAAAAAAAGAATAAGAGATTAGAATTTTTCAAAAGCTGGGGCAGTGAATTAACTGCAGCATAGAAGTTCCACTGTTCTGAAAAAAATTAAGATATTAGAAGAACATGTTAAAAATTAAAAAAAAACCATTAGTGACTGTCAGTGGTGTTAAGCAATGATCCAGAATGATACTCAACAATTAATTAAAGAAACACTTTCCCCCAGGAATTTAGAAACACTTTGTCCTCCCAGGTAGAATTTGTGTGAGTAGGTCATAAAACAAGACGGCTGAATCAAAAGTCAAAGTGACTATTAAAGAAAAGCCACGTAAGGCTGAAAGAACAAACTACCCTGGAAATGAAAAATCCTTGACCGGCCAAATGGGATTTTTCCTTTTTAATCCTTTCTTTTTCTTTATAAGAGAGAGAAAAAAGAAACCTCTAACAACCAAATCATACGTTGGTGCTGAGTACAGGGTTTGTGAGCCCTTAATCATTTCTCAAACTGCAGCTGCATCAATCTTCTTATTTTTTTGAAGAAATATTTGAAGACATTTGATTAACCTCAAGAGTCTCAGCTTGACCTGATGGTCATAGATGGTTTTGTTTTGTTGCGTGCAAGGATTCTAATAGAATATTATATTCTAGTCTACATTAATAATACCAGAAATGTATTTAAGAGTTCTGTATAAGCCTATGGACTACCAAGTCAAGCAAAACTCAGGAAAATGGTATAATTTTACTACAAAAGAAACTAATACATTTGTGTTAAGGATCATCAAATCCCCAGTTATGTCGACTTGGTTGGATTGTTTTATCCTACAGTCATAGAAGTGCACATGGGACAAAATTTACCAAGAATTCTTTTAAAAGTAGACAGTTCATGAGGCTGTCAAAGTAAATACACAAAATGTCTTTGTTTTAGTTAAGCAAAAACAATGCCAAAACAAAAGAATAAGGAATTATTTTCCTTTTTTAAATCAGTTTTATCAATATATTGTTATCAGTCCCTGCCCTTGGTCAAGTATCAAGGAGTTTAGTCCTTATATACTTGGAAATCTCTATCCTTACCCAAACTGGCTAACCATGTAGTTAGTCTACATGCGGATTTGTTTAGCCAGCATAGCTTTATCGAAAAACAAAAATCCGAGCCAACATTTTACATTAAAAAAAAAAAGTTGCCATTGAGACGATTCCGACTATAGCGGCCCCATAGGACAGAACAGCACTGCGCCGCAGGGTTTCTAAGGAGCAGCTGGTGGATTCGTATTGCCAGCCTCTTGGTTAGCAGCTGAGCTCTTATCCACTGCGCCACCAGGGCTCCAGCATGCTGCATAATAATCTGTATTTCTGGGTTCTATTTTCTCTCCAGCTCATCGTAGTAACTTCATTCAGGTAACGAATGCAAGGCTATATTTTTTTCATCCTTCGTCCAATTACTTTGCCTGCCCTGTCTTTATAAGCTTTTGGTATATTTAGGACTAGGACTCTGATTGGTGAGCTAAATTATAATTCTGAACTATCGTTTATAAACTAAGTATTAGCAATTCTGTTAAGCATTGTATTTCTCACCTTCTTCATGTTTCACAAGAAATTTAACAGAACTATTACAAAATCTCCTCCAAGATCCCTGGTAATAGTTATCTCTTGACCATCTATGACCATTAAGGTCAAGCTTCTATGAAGCTTTCTATAGACATCTAGAAAAAAGCCCACCTTCTGCGGTCATTTGAATTTGATATAGAAGAATACTTATAAAAAAAATTATACCATTACTATTAAGTTTTTTTCTCTCCAGTAAATTCTGAAGTTTCAAGGAATATCAAAGGGTTCAATCATTATATACTTGGGAAATCTCTATCATTACCGAAACTGGCTAATCGTGTAGTTAGTTTACACGGGGATTTGTTTAACCAACATAGCTTTACCAAACAAACTAAAATCTGATTTGGCATTTTACATAAAAAAAAAAAAACCTAGCCAAACCCATTGCCAGAAGTGAGGAGACTAGCTTTTCTGTAACCACAGTTCCTGGCCCAGTATCTGATATACTGTCCATTGCAGTCCTGTTGCCACAGAGTCAATTCCAACTCATGTTGACATCATGTGTGCAGAGCAGGACTGCACTCCATAGGGCTTTGGGGGATATGACCTTCTTCAAGCAGACTGCCAGGCCTTTTTTCCGAGGTGCCTCTGGGTGGGTTTAAACCACCAAACTTTCAGCTAGTAGTGGAACACTTAACTGTGTCATCAAGGGACTCCTTGATATATTATATGGGAATCGTAATGTTTTGGTGAACAACAAAAAAAAATGACCATCTTAATCTGTGAGTTTCACCCTTAGAATATGCTCATCAAAATGCAATTCTTTTTTTTTCTTTTTTAATAAAATACCTTAGAATAAAATAGTCCAAAGAGTGCGCGTTTAGAACAGTTTTGGAGTTTAATGTTTAATTAAAAATAATATCCAAATAAAATCTGAAATCAGAAAGGCAATCTATATAGCAATAACAACAACAACAAAAAACACTTTTTCTATTAAAACTGAGCTGGAATGGAAAAATCTCTGCAACAGGAAGATATTGGAAAAGAGTCACAAATTGAGTAAGTTTAAGGGGAGATAGTAGTATACATGATAGAAAAGAGAAAATTCTTATATTAGGGGAAGAAATAAGCAGAAAGAGTAAAGAGCAGAACAGCTGTGGAGCAGGTTAGAAAATATCCTCAGATGATTTAAAATAATGAGGGCAATTTCAAACCAGGTCTTAATAGGACTGAAAATCCAAGCTACTAGTAAGTTTGAGAACAGACTGCTACCCTTTTTTTTTTTTTAATTCATAAATAGAGGTCGGTAATATTATTTGTTTCAATGAGCAGAGAGGTAGGTAAATAACAGCAAAGAAAATTAAAAGAGCCCATCTTTTGGACACAGTTTCTTGAACATCCCTTGGATGGTTTGTTTTTATGTTTAATGATACAATGGATATTTTTATTCCCATATCTCCTAATATTACGTGGACCATTAAATATCATAGAATGTGTTTGCCTTATCTATTGTACTTTCCCTGATATGGAGAATAATTCTCCACCAAATGAGGATTTTAAAAAGAGCAGTAAGAAAAGCACATCCTGAACTTAAATGATTTCCATCCATTAGCTTAGTTCTAAGAATGGGTAAACTAAAGCTATTGTTATTGCTGTCAGTTATTTTGTTTTGTTTTGTTTTTCTTTTATGACTATAGCGTTGCTATGAGTCAGAATCGACTCGATAGCAGTGGGTCTCTGGCATTGATTGTAAAATAGCACCATAACTTTTTTTTTTTTTTTTAATTTTGGAATTGTAAACTTGTTACCCAGTGTAGAATCAGTTTATGTTTGTATGTTGCCAAATGCAGTCAGTTGAAAGGGACCTGTGTTACAGGAGATAATATTCAGAGAAAATTGTAGTCAAGAGAAAGAAAATAAAACACTTCCATCCACCCAGTTCTTTGTGATTATCTCCTTTTGGCAGGCGATTTTTCAGTGGTCACAGCTTGCTCCTTTCTTTTCATTACCAGCTAATTGCAATACAATTTCTCTACAAACCTCTGATAGAAAAATGTTTTGTTGTTACATAAAACATAAGTTGCTCTGAATTTATTTGTGGGTTGTTACATATTGAATGAGTCAAGAACTCTGGATAAGATATGATAAGAAAGCATTTTCTCCTGTGAATTTTCAAAGTGGTAAAATAGGAAGAAATGAGGAAAAACTAAAGAACGGTGGCATTAAAATACATATATATATATTATTTATTTCACCAAGTTTAGATATTTTCTCACACATATGACCCGGTGAAAGTCATGTTATCGTGAGCATTTTCTAAGATTCTGCTGCACCAATGGTCCTTGTCATCTGTTAAGTTACCCAGGGACTCCAGGAACTACATTTATTGGAGGTAATGGTTGACTGGTAACAGAAAGAGGAAACTACAGAATTAAACATTTCTATTTCCACTTAATCCTTTTACTGTTTGGTAGTATGTGTTATTATACTAATTAATTTTTTTGTCAGTACATTTACATAACATCATTTTTTGTCATTAGGTTACCTATGTCACTATATTTTCATAATGTCATTTATCATATTATTATGTCTGCCTAAAACACACTTGATAAATTCTAACTGAACCTCCAAAACTTACTTAAATTTAGCCTTCATGAAGTGTCATATGACCTCTGTACACCATACCCAGGACAGAGTTAACCCATTGCTCTTCTATAGTCCTACTGAACATTTTTCATGTTTCTAGGCAAAGATTCTGCAGAGGTATTTGCTTAGATATCAGTGAACTCTGGGATATATGAGTCATTTAATATTATCTCTATTTTCAACCATATTTTCATTCAAGTACAAAGTAATACAACTTCTTTCTGGGCAATTATTTTTATATAATTACAAACTTTTCCACCATTTGTCTCCTAGATGGATAGATTGACAAATAGATGTTATATAGATGATAGATAGATAGACAGACAGACAGACAGACAGACTGACTGCCTGATTGATTGATTGATTGATTGATTGATTGATTGATTGATTGATAGATGATAGATGATAGGTAGGTAGGTAGGTAGGCAGGTAGGCAGGTAGACAGGTAGATAGGTAGCTAGATAGATGATAGATGATAGAGATAGATGATAGAGATAGATAGATGATAGATAGATAGATGGTAGCTAGATGAAAGAGAGATAGATGGATAGATATAGACATAAAAATAGAGATACATGTGCATTTTATATTTATCTATTAAGTTCTTAACATACATTCTGATAAGCACTATATATTTATTTAGTCTTTAGGCATTGCATTGATAAAATAAATGCCTTAAATGAAATGGTTTGGAAATTTTGCAATACTTGGACATGGTGACCAGTAACCAAATCACAGAGAATGTCTAATTTTGGTCTTTATTTAAATTTCAGAACATACATTTGTTTCTCTTAGAAATATGACTCAGTATTCTTCTCATTTCCCTAGATGTCTAATTATTGGCTTCCATCTGTCTTTGCCAAAGGAAAAACAAATAGGCTGTGGTGTGAAAACCCTGGTAATCACCCATTGCTCACTTGGAATAGCTATGCAAAATAGCTTTTTTTAGCGTCATTGTTTTTATTATGAAGTATGCAAAGGGTATCAAACTATATGCAAAACATATGTAATGAAGAAAAACAATAAAATGAATACTTTATACATATAAACAAACTTAAGAAAAAAGTTACCAATATCTAGAAATCTGCCTATGTACTCCTCAATCCCTTTTCCTTTCTTCCACCAAAAGAATCCTTTATTGTGTCTCTCATTGTCTCATTTTTTCTTTTAGTTTTACCACATATATCTATAAATGCATTTTTTTGCCTTGTATAACCATACCGTATGAAGCCCTCTGTGACATACTTCTTTGTGCCCAGCTGTATGCTTTGAGTTTTTAGAACTTTTTTCAATTTTACAATTTTTTATTTTTTAACTTTTTCATTTAGAACTCAAATTGTTACCACAATTTTGCTAGTTAGAGCCACCTGCTGCAAAAAGCCAATTCTTGAGACAGGGTGAGGTGGGTAGCAAGAGCTTTATTATATACACTGGTATATGGAGACAGAGAGGAATGATCTCCTTCTAAAGCTGTCTGTCTTGAGGAATTGCAGTCCAGCTGGGGTTTTATAGGGAAAGGGGGACATGGGTTTTAGGAACTTGTGGAATGTCCATTCTCTTTCTGTTTGGTTTTGGTTGTCATATTTCAAACATGTTGATTTTTCCTGCCATTATCCCATCAGCCCAGGGGGTGGTTGGTGTCATCCTTCATCCTATTTGACAGGCTTAGATTGATATCACTTGTTTCTCACTGTCCTAGAGGAAACATTAAACATTTAAGGGAGTTAACAACAAAATTATACTTGGAGACGGACAGGCTAGGGAAAGGAAAAATGGCTCAGGTTCTGTTCAAGATATGGCTGAGAAGCCTGTTTCAATCCCCCCTTTTTGTCTGTAGGTTTCTCAGTCTTGGGAAATAAGGTGCTGTTTCTCTGCAGCTGCTTCCTGCTGGTTGGGGGCATAGAGGTCTAAAGGCTAGAGAAGTGGAACTTTTGTGTTGTCTGAGTTAAATTATTATATCTCTCTTGTATCTTGTATCTATAGTGGCCCTTTATTGGGCTGTTGTCTCTCTTCTTGATGGGGGATGGCTTGAAATCTCTGAGCAACCATCATTTGGAGCTGGAACTTTTGAATCACTTGAAATGACTCTACCCTTTGGGGGAGAAGGCACCAACTCATTAAGGCATACGCCAAGACACATAAGCTTGTCTAGAGAGAGGAACAACACAAGCAAAGGTTAAAATAGAAATTAGTAAAAGGGTCACAGCAAAAACAATTCTTAATAACTCTAGGGAACTTATTTTTATGATACTTATTTACCGGCCTTTGTTTTGTCCCTTGAATAGCCACTTAAGTCTTTCTACTGGTTCATATATTTAAAAAGGCAAAAGTGGGAAGCAGACAAGCATGCTGCTAGAGTCATGTCTTTTCAAGTCTTAAGAATATTAAACCACTAACCCACTGCTGTCAAGTTGATTCCGACTCATAACAACTCTATAGGACAGAGTAGAACTGCCACATAGAGTTTCCAAGGAGCACCTGGCGGATTCAAACTGCAGACCTTTTGGTTAGCAGCTGTAGCACTTAACCACTGCACCACCAGGGTATAAAATGGTCAAAACTATTGAAAGCTTTTCACAAATTGGCTGGAAAGTGTGATCTTATATTTTGAATTGTCTTTTTTAACAATCATTGGTACAAATTTCAGTAATCAACAGGAGGGTCTTCATTTGTCCAACAAATTTTCTATTTACTATAAGATTTAGTCAAAAAAAAGGAGTCTTTCGTTTTGTAGTTTATGTGAAAGTTTCCCTAAAAGATATTTTCTTTTCTTAAAAAGATGATTTTTAATATTGCCCCATCAATTGTCTCTATCTCAGGGCTCAGTTGATGTGTCCTAGTGAGTCCTTGTGAGCCCTTGTGAGCCCAGCTCCAGCTGGGTCACTATTTCAGTGTTTAAGGACAGGTAATAATGACTCCAATATTATTTCTTAAATCATTCTCTCCTTTTGATTGGATATAACACATCGATAATCAACACCTGGACTTAATCAAGTTCCTAGATGGCAGCCATTGCAGGCTCTTTAAACTCACAGTGCTGGTGTTCCACTGGATACTATCTGGTTCTTCACAAGGGTCTTAAGTAAGAGCAAAGTTTTCATTAATTGCAGACTCACTGTACATCAACATTTTAGCCCAAGGCCTTTTCTTTTGCCTTTTAAGTGTGTAAGACAATAGAGGATAAATTATATTATGCCTAATACTATCAGGATTATCTCTTGCAGTAGTGATGTGGCTCATGTATTTATTTTTTGATGGTAATCAACCAAATAAATCTGGTGCTTGTAATAGTGTTACAGTGTGTAACCAAGTAGCTTGCTGTCCAATTCTATGTGTTCTACTTCTCTTGTGTTATTCATCTAAATGCAACAAGAGGTATTTGTTACA
This sequence comes from Loxodonta africana, assembly GCF_030014295.1. NCBI lineage: Eukaryota > Metazoa > Chordata > Mammalia > Proboscidea > Elephantidae > Loxodonta > Loxodonta africana. The sequence continues at coordinate 48,114,528 of NC_087358.1, forward strand.
GCATAGGTTATACCTTTTTGGGAGGATAAAAAAATCTCAAGTCTGTTTCGTTATTTCATGTCACCTCAGCTTAATGAGGTCAGAGATCTCTATTGTGTTTTTATCCCAGTAGCAAATTTGTCTGTCATTTGTTCCATAGCGATTGATGAATTTCTTAAGTTTTCTCTAATTTAACTATATCATAAAAAAAAATTTTTTTTTTTTTTTTTAGGAATTAAATCTACCAACCACACCCTGAGTGTTGGACCAATGGGCTTTCTTCTGATTCCTGTTTTTTAATGGGTATCAATTTAACATTCCCTTTCTAATATTTACTAGGATTATTACTATGAATATCTAAAGGTAATCTTAAGGTCCTCAAAGTGCATTTTCCCATGTATTCCTTAAAAATTTAGGACTCTAAAAAAGAGATTACTCACATAAATTCACTGTCAGTTAGAAAAGGATTATCTAAATTAGTTTAGTTGAATCTATCACACACAAAAAAAACATATCTACAAAGAGCACAAAGTTTGTCTAGAGAAAACAGAAGGTATAGAAAAATTTACATGTGACGAGTTTCTATTAAAGAATACATGATTAGCAAGGTAATACAGGATGGACTTCTGTTGGCGGTTTCTAGTTAATTTGCTTAAAACATACTAAGTGTCCTTCCCAAGGGCAAGCTACCCCTCCTTGGTTTACTTATTAACAGTCATGGGTCACTTTTTCAGAAGCAGATGTGAAATCTAAGACAGAAAGGAGTCTGAGCCATGTGGTCGATCTCCTCTGAGAGCCTGGTTTCTTTAAGATACATAATTCTTTGTACATAGCAAGAGCGTGACGGTTCGATTACAAACTGTAGACGGGTATTTCATACAAATTGTTTTGAAGACTGATTAAACTGGTTACTGATTTACCTTAAACATAATTAACTCCCAGTCTGATCTTTGGGGTTAGTTTCTCAAAACAGACTGAATTCTTCAAAAAAAAAAAAAAAAAGCACAATGCCCAGAGCAAAATGGTCTTGTTAGTTTATGTGGACAATTGTTTGACTCAAAGTGGCTTCAGGAGTCAGTTTTTTGTTTTTGTTTTTGTTTTCAAAGCTCAAGGTTGAAAAGGACACCCAAAGGTGATGGCCTACGTAGGTTGCCCCAACTTCCATGAAAGCCAGGAATCTGGATTCTGGGAGAATTATATACAACTGTCTCAAGGTTTTCTTTTTTGGATCATGGTCTTGTTATAGAATCTTTGATCAAAAATGTTCAGTAAGTGGTAATTGGGCACCATCTGGTTTTTAAGATCTCAGGCACCATACCGCGAATCAGGAGATAGAATAGAAACAGTAACAGTACTATTAGGCCGATTGTCTGAAATAACTAATAAAACCATAACTCTAAGGCCTTTGAACCAAAGAACCAAATCTCATGAGGTCTTTATTTATGCATAAGAATCATAAATATGCCTCAGGAGCAGCTGTATTTTGCAAAACTTCAGCTTCTGTAGTAATATAAATACAGCAACAATTATCTATTAAGGCACAAAACTGTTCCAAGAGAACTAATAGGAAGTCTAATGTTATTTTAATTTGTAAAATTATAGGTCAAATTTCAGATACTTCTCTGGTTATGATATTTACAACTTTGTTAAATTTATCAACAGGAACTTCCAATTCAAGGGTTATAATATTTAAACCCACTAGTTAGATAATTTAGGAGAAAGGAGCGTGACCCTAATACTCTCCAGTATGTTTTCTCTTTTTCAAAATGGGCTACTGAGCGGTTGCCATAACTAAGGCCATGATAAACATATAAGTTTTTCTCTTTTTTCTGCTTGCTTCTTCTTTCACATACCTCTGTTAATGACTTTGTTCTTTGTTTTAATCTGATGCAAACAACTTAGTTTTGTTTTGTCTATCCGTGATTTACAACACCCTACATGGAGATTAGAGCCCAGGTATCTGATATGCATGTCCTTAGCCCAATAAAGAAATGTTCTGACCCATGTCTTTTCAGTCCAACAGAGCCCCCTGTCACTATTCTGGAATGAAAAACTCTTCTGGCCATCTCCAGGCTACAAAGAAACTTGTAACCCCTATAAAACCCCACACAAGCTCTGATGCAAAATCGCTCCCCGGGACTCCACAGAGACAGTTAGTTACCCTAATGGGTCCCAGGTAATGTACACATCTCTTAAACAAACTTTCTCACTCTTTCTAACTTGGAGTACATTTCATCGGCTTGACTGCTCCAGGGCACAGACCTTAATCTGGGACACAATGAAAATAGTTAGGCATTTCTTATTTTTAGAAAGAAAGACTTTAAAACATCAGCAATATTTCCACATAAAACACACAGTATCTTTTCGCTTACTCAGTCTTATATAGTTAGTTTTTATTCCAAGTGATTCTGGACCGACTGGAATTTGAAAACCCATCAACTTTTGCATAGGAGCTCTGGAAATCTTGACTGAGTCTAGTTACAGTCTTTTTCAAAAGCCCAACATAGCCTATTTTTTTTCGTTGAGATGTTCTGGTCAAATGTTTTTGGAAAATCAGCAAAGTAAAAACTTATTTGCAGATTACAAAACAACATGACTATGATTAATTTATAAACATAACTCTTCATAGTGAAAGGCCTGTTAGAAATTAATTACAAGCATAACATAAAGGCCAAATAAAATCAGTTAAAAAAAAAAAAAAAACTTAAGATAAAAGTATTTTTAAATATAACTATTAACCATTTTTTTTTTTTTCAGATATAATACATAATAATCTTGAGACTTAATACCATATAGTCAGGACATATTAAGAATATACCAAGATTATAAAGTCTCTAAATACCTGAATAATAATAAAGACAACTTCATGGATAAATGATATGAATTCTGTAATCAAACCATTGGCTTTAATGATGCTAGATTCAAAAAAAATTAATTTGCAACCAAGTTAGCAATAAAGAAATAATAATAAAATTATGGCATCATATTACATGTTTGTCTAATATTAGGCAAAAACACAAGCGGAAATACTAACATATAAATTTTAACCCAAAGAGAACGAATCAGGCACTTCTCATGATTTTAACAACATGTTTTATGTAATTTAAAAAAAAAAAAAATTTTTTTTTTTTTTTTTATTATAGAATATCTTAAATATACCTTTTTAGAACTTTTTCTTTATAAAAATTCTGTGGCTTCCCATTTTGTCAGGAGTTTGTCATAAGTTACTAAGAAACAATACTTTATTTAACCAAAAATCTTACAGTAAAAACCTTAGTTTTTTTTTTTTTTTCCTTAAAGCCATGTGGCTTGGTTTCTGCTCAGGAATCTTATTCTGATGACACACTGAACCTTTGTCTTTGAAGCAGATTACTCAAAGAAGACATCAACTCTAACTCAGTAATCAAAGAAAATTTTGTCTTAACAGTGAGAAACCTTATCTTTTGTTTTATATGCTATTTAACATTAAAGCTCTTAAAAATCTCATAAATTAAACCATTAAACTTTAGTCAGACAGTTAAGGCTTTTGACCATTATCAAGTAAATTTCTTTTTTCAATAAACCTCTTAAACTTTCTTTGTTGTGTATCTCTTATAGTAAAACCGAAAACCAAACCCAGTGCCATCAAGTCAAGTCAATTTCGACTCATAGTGACCCTATAGGACAGAGTAGAACTGCCCCATAGAGTTTCCAAGGAGCGCCTGGTAGATTCGAACTGCTGACCCTTTGGTTAGCAGCCATAGCACTCAACCACTACGCCACCAGGGTTTCCATTCTCTTATAGTACATCCCTTTAAATGGCAAAAATGAACTCACTCATGAGCAGACCCAAATACCCATATATATGTATTTTTTTCTTTTTGGCTTCTTAAAGTTCTCTTACAATAGGGAGAACTTGTTTACAGTTGTTGTTTTGTTTTTTTTTCCCTATGATTGAGATCCACCCAATTTTCTGATAACTGTAGTAAAACAGCAATTTTCTTTATCTTTTGTCTTAAAAGGGTCTCCACTCAGTTGAAAGGCATCTTTTAAAAGCTTCTCTGGAGCTATATGGCCCTGGAGAATAGGGACTGGGGACTCAGAAGGCTAATCTTGCCCCACCCTACCTACCTTTTAACTCAGGGTGAAAGACAAGATTAGGTCAAACTAAACTCATTTATATATGTTTAAGTCAACCTAGAGGTTTTTGAAAGGCAAAAGATAACTAATTTTTTTTTCCTTTTACTGTTCTGGAACAATTACTTTTACTTTAAGACAAAATTATCCTTTTTTGTTGCTGTAGTGGCTTTGTATTTTGTACACTCTCACTTTTAATGTCCTTTTTCTTTACACCAGCTGCACTGGTCTCTTTTTAAGGGGTGTGGGGTCTTCTTGGCTCCTGTGGTGTTGGTCTCCCTCCTTTTCTTTGTTTTCTTGAGGGGTGGCCTTTAGCCTGCAAGGCAGCAGTTAGGAAAGCTGCCTGGTGTTTGGGGGCTGTAAATTTTTTTTTTTTTTTTTCCTTATCTCAGTTAGAGTAAACTTGGCAGGTCAGTTCTACTAGCCAAGAGATTTTTAACCCTACCCTTCCTTCAGATTTTGAAGCTTTTTTTTTTTTTTTTAATTGTTCATAAGAATTGCCAATGTTTAAGAATGCACCCTGGGGGTGAATCTCCTTGTACATTCTCTTGATTTTTCATTCTGTCCACTTAACTGTCCCCAAGAGCCTAGCTTTTTACTTTTATAGGTAGTTGATACCACCAGCTTTTCTTTTCGTCTAATAGGAATTTATTTGTTTCTTGTGCTGCAGCCAAGAGTTTTTTTCAGCTGTGGGAAAGAACCTCTTTTAAAATCTTAACGCTCTGGCTTGTGTTCTCTGTATTGTGATTCAAATCCCAGCCTAGACTGAAAATCTGTTCTCTCTGTGCATCTCTTTTTTTTCAACCCAATCAATAAATCCTAAGGAATCTCTATAAGTATGTTCTAATTCTACCTGGATTTTTTTTCACCAATTAATTTCTATGCATCACACATAAATTACACATAAGACAGACAGAGGCGACAGAGGTAATCTTGCAGTCTCAACCTCCCAGACAGCCCCAGTCACACATAAGATTCATCCATAAGATAACAGACAGACAGAGAGCTCTCGGACCAGACAAGCCAGAAAGGAAAGGGGGAACGGGGACAATTTTAGTGAGGTCTAACATATTACTAGGAATGTCTGAATCTCCACCTCAATCCTCCAGATACCTCGTATCCCTGATACCAGGGGGAGGGGATTCAATCTCCCAATCTAAGCAGATAGAGATGTCTACATCCACTCCCCAGAACCAGGGTGTGCCAACCAGAGACAGACAACATCAAGACACACAAAAATGACAGCCACCACACACTCATACGCCTGCCCAAACTCTAGAGTCACCAAGAGTCCCTCCTTGTGATCCTACTCATGGGGACTATCATCTAAGATGTCACTTGCCTTAGAAACCAAGGGCCTGGGTCCAGTTCCAGAAGCCACGATGGCCTGACTTATCCACCCCAGCCCTGATGGAGAGGGTCACGGGCTCACCTCAGGACCCTGGTTAGGTTTTGCCTTCATCCACCTCTTTGGTGCAGTTGGGGACCAGTGGCACTACAGGGGAGCCCAGGCCCAGGAACAGCCTCTGGGGACAGAGTCCCTAGCAGCTGCTTAGTAGGAGGACTGTTGATCAGGCCTGGGCACCGCTTCAGGGGCACCATGTCTCAAATGGCTGGAGGTTCCCGTATGGCCCACCAAACTGTTACTGTAATTTTGCAAGTTAGGGCCGCTTGCCACAAACAGCCAGTTCTTGAGACAGGGATGAGGTGGGTAGCAAGAGCTTTTATATACAATGGTATATGGACACAGAGAGAAATGATCTCCTCCTAAAGCTGTCTGTCTCGAGGAATTGCAGTCCAGCTGGAGTTTTATAGGGAAAGGGGGACACGGGTTTTAGGAACTTGTGGAATGTCCTTTCTCTTTGTTTGGTTTTGGTGGTCATATTTCAAACTTGTTGATTTTTTCTTGCCATTATCCCATCAGCCCAGGGGATGGATGGTGCCGTACTTCATCCTGCTTGACAGGCTTAGATTGATATCACTTGTTTTTCACTGTCCTAGGGGAAACATTAGTTAACATTTAACTTTTAGGGGAGTTAACAGCAAAACCATACTTGGAGACAGAGACAGGCTAGGGAAAGGAAAAATGGTTTTGTTCAAGATATGGCTGAGCAGCCTGTTTCAAAATCATTACACAATTTTCACTGTGTCTTTACTGTGGTAACAGTTCTATACCACTCAAGAACAAGAACATTGCATATGAACTGATTGAAACCAACTAGTGTCCATGAAAGTCCCCAAACCATGGCTTTTAACAACGTGAATAACCAGCCTTTACCTTCATTTGTGAAGAGAATGAGCATCACAAGTTCTTAATTTATATCTTCCAAACATAGGAAACAGAGAGGTAGTACATAAATGGGAACTGAAAAAGTATCAGAAATGACTCGGTATCAAGAAGGACTTTAAGAAGTAGCTCTCAGATAATCGGTTCTCTTCTAAACAAAATGGTCTCACTCTAACATTTTTTAAGAAACACTTTCGTTTCTTCTTTATTTCCCAAAAGGACTGAGAATGTACTAAAGGAAAGATGGGTCAGAGTAAACCAGCTCACTTAAAAGAAATACTCCTGGATAATGAAGTCTGCAGCTGAGAATATCCAACACATTGTTTCAAAGTGACAAAACTCAGGATGGAGTGGAGAAAGAGTTCAAAAGTAGTAGTTTATTTGCTGATAAATGGACATGGGTTCCACGCACATACGTCTCCCGTCTTTTCTGGTGTGTTTATCTATGGGCTAAGACCATTGCTGATAAATTTATCTTGCACAATACAGTGCACAGAATAAGAGGAGAGTTTCTTGAAGAGAGATAAGGCATTTCATACCATTCTTTTCTCCTTGAAATGGAGGGATCTGAGCGCAAACCCCTGACGGCCATTATTCACTTGTTCCTGGTGTTTGTTGTTGTTGTTTTAGTTGCAATGGTATCAGGGAGTGCCATTGTCTGTAAATCTTCTGGTAGCTCCTTCCTTTCTGGGATACAGAGGTCTGGGAACTTCTGTTGATATCCTAGAACTAGTCTGCATAGATTAACCCCTTGACCTCTTCCAGGATACAGAGGAAGCAGGAAAGGAAAACTGTTTCCTGTGGGGGCCTCTGACCATTTCTCCAAGCCTTGAGCATTTGCAGTTAATATATCTCCTTAGTAGTATCAGCAGGGGTGGGGGCGGGGAGATGAAAATGGTTGTACCCACCCAGAGGCACAACATAATAACGGCCTGGTGATCTGCTTCCATAAAGATTAAAAAAAAAAAAAAATCTGTTGCTGTCTAGTCAATTCCGACTAATAGTGACCCTATAGGATAGGGCAGAACTGCCTCACAGGGCTTCCAAGTCTATAATGTTTACGGAAGTAGATCACCACCCTTCTCCCTGAAGCAACTGATGGGTTCAAATGGCCAACCTTTTGGTTAGCAGCCCAGTGCTTAACCACTGTACCACCAAGGATTCATCCATGACTATTACACCCAAGAAAACACTATGGAGCTCAGTTCTACTCTATAACACATGGGATCACCAAGAATCGGAACTGACTCGGCAACAACAGGTTTGGTTTTTTTCTTTATCAGTATCAGTCATTTTTTGCTGGCAGTAGGCTACCGCTATAGCCAGTTGTCCTGGCTCACATCAGAAGTGGCTGCAGCTCCATGCCGTGACCTCTCTTCTGGACCAGGCAGGATGAAGTTAGGCCCACATGTACACACCACCTCCAAACCTGCATGCTTAGACTGAAAATATGTTTTTAAGATCCATCTATATTTATTAATTTTGCTAGTTTTTAGTATTCTATAATAAGAGTAGAAGGTGGCACAGTGGTCAAGACCATCACTGCTAACCAAAATCTACTAGTCTGTCCTTGGAAACCCTGTGGGTCAGTTCTGCTCTGTCCTATAGGGTCACTATGAGTCGGAATTGACTCGAGGGCAATGGGTTTGGTTTGGTTTGGTTAGTCTTCTATTTTAGTCTTATTGTTATCATAAAAATAATTTTAGGAAGCTTTTTTCCTACACAGTTCCTTTAGGGTATAGACGTACAGACCAAAAAAGTAGAAAGTTATTTCACAGAGCAAGTACATTTTCACATTTTCTCCGTTATGACTGATAGTTCCCTAATATGGTGTGATAGCTGTATTTACCACATCTTTTCCTCTCCCTTTTTCTTGTGGGGAAGTATATCTTTCTAGTCTATCAACACCATTTATATTGGACTTGGCCACGTGCCTTGCCTTGTCTAACGGAATATGAAGTGATCTGACAATATTCAATCAGAAGATTTAAATGTTATCATGTAGTTTATTTTGGGTTTACTTTCCTCTGTGCCTCTGCCAGACAGGTACTGTTTCACCCTAAATCAGAGAATAAGAAATTATGTGCGGCAGACCTGTTCTTGGCTCACAGCCTGGAGCATAGTCACAGAAGTTGCACTATAGTTTTTGACATGTGATATGGTGAATAAATAAACATATGTTGCCAGTGAAGCCACTGAGGTAGTTTGTATTCAGTGTAATTTAGCAAAATCTTATCAATCCATGCTGATGGCAGAGACAGCTTTGGCAGGGATGACTGGTTGACTATCAAAAATTGATTTTCCTTTCCATGGTTAACAGCTGTTTCCAGGAAGTAGTTACCAGTTCAGAGACTATATAGTCCCACTCTCTTGATGGATATCTAGATAGGCCATATGGTTACCATGGATGATTGGAATATGAATAAAAATTATGCATATTAATTGCAGGCCAAGATTATTAATATGCCATCTCCATTTCTTCCTTTTCCGTGTTGACCTCCGAAGCCATGGATTGGGATGACAGCTTTAGCAGCTGGAAGGAGCCTGGATCCCTTAACTATTGCTTGGAGAAGAGTCACAAGAGTAGGAAAAAATAGTTCATGGATATTGTAATTTTCCTGAGGGAATAGTAAGATTACATTAAATTAAGCCATCATGATTTAGGGAACTGTTTGTTATAGTGGTTAACATATCCTAACTGACAAAGTGGTTATACTAATCCTCCTTCAAAGCCTTGTTAACACTTGGAATCAACACATTTTATTTTTTATACTCACCAAAAGAGTGAGTACAGAATAAAACATCGTTGTTGTTTTAATTTCATTTCCCTGATTAATAATAATATTGAGCATGATTCTGAAAATATTTCTATTTTACCTTTCGGAATACTGTCCGACCTACGCTTGTTCACCAAAGTCTGACCTCCAGTGGGCTCCTAAGTATTTTTTTCCTTTGATGAGAAGCCAAGAACAGGCCAAAACAAAGAGGAACTTGTGAGGTAAGGAGGTTTCCCTTATTCTCGGCCTCTGAGAAAACCTCACACTGTGTCCATTACCTGACCCAGGGTCACTTTGCCTCATAAGTCAACATTCTCTACACTACTTTCTCCTTTCAGTTATTGGTTATTGCTGCCTCTCCTTGTCATCTTTTATTAGATGCATTTTTCATGACTTATAATTTTGTGTAACAATAGCATCTTCTTGTAAACTTCATTTAGTGACTATTTTTTCATAGTTATAGAAATATTATTGACATTTGTCTAAATGCTTATATACAACATCCTTATTAAACTCCTACTTTAGTTTTAATATTAATTCCAATAGCTTATCTATAGATTAACTTTAATTTTCTTTTCAGGTAGATGATCATATAATCAATAAATCATGACAATTTTTAAATTTCCAATAATTAAATGTTTTAATATATATATTGCCTTCCTTTTCTAAGACCTTCAAAAGAGTATTGAGTTGAAGAGGTGACAGTGAGATTTCTTATCTTGTTATGATTTATTTTAAATTTTCTGCTTAATGTTTCAAAGTTGAGTGCAGTTTTTGTTTATAGATAGCCTTCATCAAGATAAAAATGTTCGTATACACTCTAAGCTTTATCCTGATTGAGGGTAAATAATTTTTATCAAGGTGGATATGGAATTTCATTGAATGATATTTTCCGGTGTTTACTGAGAGTAGATGATTTTTCTTCTGTTAACACTAAACTTACATTAAACAAAAATCCAAATTGCTCATGACATACTACCACTTTTTACATAGCTGTATTGTTTTTTTTTTTAGCTCTTTCTCTCTATATTGCCCTATTTGACAAATACATACTTTGTACTTACTATGAAACTGACAATTATCTAGGTGTTCAGGGTACAATAGTGGAGCTTAAGTTCTAGTGGAGAAAAACAGAAAATAGGTAATAATAATAAATAAGTAAATTATGTAATATGTTAGAAGGAGATATGTGCTTTGAAGAAAAAAAGAGTAACAAATTTTCAGAGAGGAGAGCTGAGAAAGGAAGAGCGGGTCGAAGTTTTAAATAGAGAAATCAAAGTAGGTCATATTGAAAAGATACCATTTGAGTAAAGACTTGAAGGGGGTGGAGGCAGCTACACTGTGAGTGGGATTGACCTGTTATTTTTAAAAATGTTGTTGTTGCATCTCCCTTGAATTATGAAACTCTCCAGTAAATGCTTCTGGGTCTGTGATCTTTCTTCATGAAGGTATTTTTCCCTTAATTGATTTCTATTTAGGTTTTCTGTTTTCTTGAGATTGCTCCCAGTCATTTTTCAATTTTGCTTAACAGCTCAAAATTATTAACATAAAGTCGTACACAGTATCTTCCAGTTTAACCACAGGTGAAGCTCTAAGTGTGTCCTCATTTTCACCGACTGTGTCATTTGTATACAACCTCTCTCTTTTATTCTTGAATAATCTCCATAGTAATTTGTCAGTTTTATGAGTATCAGAAGAATCAAGTTTTGTTTTGTAGATATTTTCTATTAAATGCTTGTTTTGTATTTCATCGATCTATGATTTTTTCTTTAATTTTTGGTAAAATCTCTTTTATATGAGCTTTTGGTCCTCTTGCTCTATTAAAAACTGAGAATGCTGTGCTAGAATCTCCTTCTGTTCTGTTGGATTTGTTACCTTCAACTCATAATTTCTTCAGTTTTTTTCTGCTTATATGTTGAAGTTATGCTTCTTATTAGTTTAGACTTATTACTTTTATGGTGTACTGAACTTTGTAATTATTAGTTTTTTTTTTTTTTTTATCTACCCAGATCTCTAATTTTATTAAAAAGTTTATTTTATCTGATATTATAACCATACCGGTAAGATCATGGAAGATGTACAATATTTCTCTGGTTCTACCTTCAACCTCCCATTTTCTTCATGTTTTGTATGCATGTCTTTAAATAGCGTATGTCAAAATGTTTTAATCAAGTTTAACAATAATTTTATTTATGTAAAGGGTTTAATATGCTTACATTTATTGTGATTATATTCATGTTTATCTTTCCTAAATGCTCTATCTTTTCTGTTGTCTTTTAGTTATTTTATACAATTTTTTACTTACACATTATTTGAAGAATTTAAAACATTCTAAAATTGCCTTTACATAAAATATCCATTCCTGCCAATTCTTTGCTTATTTCCTGCTCTGAGAGGCAAAAAAAAAAACCCTGACCAATATATTTTTCTTTTGATTTATACTTCCCCATAACAATCCCCTGCTTCATTTTTTCAGTTGTACACTTTATTTAGTGAATTTTTACAACGGAAAAATAAAAAGTTGATCTTCTTTACTTTCTTACACAAATACACTCTTACACAAAAACACACACTTCTAGGCATCCCATTCTCACCCCATCCATCCTCCTCAACAGCTATAGGAACATTTTGTTTTGGTGAATTTATTGAGAATTTTTATTATGGTGGTTATGCAAATGCTATTTACAAATGAAACATGTAGCACAAAATAATTGTTTCCCTCGTGCAACTATTTGTTTTCACTGGAATTAATACTTTTATGTTAGCTGTTCGCTTAATTGTATGTATTTATCACTCTTATGGATTGAATTGTGTTCCCCAAAAATGTATGTCAATGTGGCTAGGCCATGATTCCCAATATTGTGTTTTTGCCCTCCATTTTGTGATCTGATGTAATTACCCGATGTGTTGTAAATCCTAACCTTTATGAAATGTTAAAAGACAGGATTAGAAGCAATTACTTTAATGAGGCAAGACACAATCAATAAGATTATGTTTTATCTTGAGTCAGTCTCTTTTGAGATATGAAAGAGAGAAGCTAGCAGCAAGAGAAAGGATCTCATTACCATCAAGCAAGAAGAGACAGGAGCAGAGCACGTCCTTTGGACCCAGGGTCCACAATCAATGTCCATGAAAGCAGCAGTAAAGAAATCAAACAGTGTATCACGTTGAGTAAATCTGCTGCAAAAGACCTCTTTACAGTGTTAAAAAGCAAAGACATAACTATGAGGGCTAAGGTGTACCTGACCCCAGTCATAGTATTTTCAATGACCTCATATGCATGCAAAAGTTGGATAATGAATAAGGAAAACTGAAGAAAAAATGTTGGCGAAGAATACTGAATATACCATGGACTGCCAGAAGAACAAATCACTTTTGGAAGATGTACAGTCAGGATGCTCCTTAGAAGTGAGGATAGCAAGACTTCATGTTACATAACTTTGGATATGTTATCAGGAGGGATCAGTCCCTGGAGAAGGACATCATGCTTGGTAAAGTCAACTAAAGAGAGGAAGACCATCAATGAGATGGACTGACACAGTGGCTACAATGCTGGGTTCAAGCATACCAACGATTGTGAGGATGGCTTGGGACTGGGCAGTATTTCGTTCTGTTGTACATAGGGTCTCTATGAGTCGGAACCAATTTGATAGCACCTAGCAACAAAAACAACAATGGTTTTCATTAACTATGCCCCAGGTTATAAACTGTTTCTTCTAAGACAGCCTTTATGTTTTTTGGTGTTTAGTTAAAACTATATTTCCAAACACAAGTCTCAAATCTAGACAAATAATCAGACAAACATTTAGCATTTGAAGAATAATAAATGATTAACATATTCTCCACTTAATATAGTTCTTGACAAAAGTATCTCAGTCGTGCATTTGTTCAATGCATTAAAACTTAATGCTTTTTTTCAAGTTTGTGTTTTATATTTTTTATGTAAGTAAGCTTTTAATGGTAAGACAATTAAACTAAAGTATATCCCAAAGTCTGCAGTGAAAGGAAAAAAAAAAAAATCAGTGTACAGCAGGGTAGTCGATTATGGAAAATGAATTTATGTAATATTTTGGAAGTATCTGATTTTGAAATTATATATAGTTGAGCTCTACATTTTTGTCCATATCCTTTGACTTCAAAGAAATTCTATTTTGTAAATACTATAATTTTCATTATAATAGTTTAGGTAATATTGCAATAGAAGTAATTTACCTGTCCCAGTCTACTGATTCAAATCGTATTATCAACAGTTTTCCCAAACAAGAGTCAGCCTTTTAATATATATTTTTTCCACTTGTCCTACAAACACCTTCAGGTAGCACCACTAGCAATTTTTAAACTTGATATTTTTAGCTGTATTATGCAATGTTACCCACATTTGAAATAAATCTGATACTCTGATAGGAATCAAATATATCCAAAGATTAAGTTCAAGACAAACCCTCTAAAGTTGTGACCTCATAATTATAATTGGCTATTTGAATTCTCAACACGACTGGAATCTCAGTACACTTACAGTTACACAGACAAAAGGCCCAACTTTGTTTTATACTAACTTATGTCAGAATATTCAACATATAATACCCATCTTCTTAATCTACAATTATTTCCTCTATAAATACTGCTTTTCAATGGTACATTTTGTAGTTCATCGATGTCATAACAAGAAAAAGATAGCACTGTATATCCATGATGTTCCTGATTCCTCAGAAGTGCTCATATTGATCTTTCTGTTGAAAGAATGTAAGGAAAGGGATACCAGAGCACCAGCGTTGGTGCTAGTTTGTCACCTGCCACTAATAAAATTCTACCTCCAGAGAGAGAGGAGGAGAGGTTGAAAAATGAGAAGATAGAGGATTCAAATATAATTCAAATAACAACATTTGATTTGAGTAATGCTGGGAAATCTAATTTTTCATAAAACATTTTCAACTTCACACGCATTCCCTGTGGTCAAAATTCTAGTTTTAGAGAGAATTCTTTCTTAAAGTGTAATAAAATAAAAATAATCTTGAAAAATGTAGCTTATTCAGGTGTTATAAATTTCTAAGGGGTATGAATATAATCTGGTTTCCACATTTCTGACATTATTGATCCTGTGCATACTCAGTTGGAAGGTTGTTGTTGTTGATGTTGTTAAGGTGTCCTAAAGAAAGTTCTGACTCATAGCGACTCTTGGTACAACAGAACAAAATACTCCTGGATCCTGAGCCATCCTCACAATCATTGTTATGCTTGAGCCCATCGTTGCAGCCACTGTGTCAGTTCATCTCACTGAGGATCTTCCTCTTTTCACTGATCCTCTACCAAGCATGATGTTCTTCTCTATTTCCTCAAGAAATCACTCTTGTAAAGTGACAGAAAGCTGAAGACAATTTTTAAGAATAGAAAGGTATATTCATTTTTTTTGTTCCTGCTGCTTCAATTTACCACAGACATAAGCTTTAAACACAATACAAATTTATGCCCTTATTGTTCCTTTGTATAGATGTCTGACACAGGACCGACTGGGCTAAAATTAAGGGACCGGCAGAGCTGCAATCCTCTTTGGAGGATCTCTTTCCTCACCCCTTCCACCCTCTGGAGGCTACCCACATTCTTAGGCTATTGGCCCCTTCCTCCATCTTTAAAGCCAGTAAATGGGTGGTTGACTTCTTCTCACATTGCATCACTTCATGATGTTCTTCCCTCATCACATCTTCCTCTGACTCTTTTTTTCTGCCTTTCTTTTGCAGTTTTAAGAACTTTGGAAAATACACTGGGCCCACACAGATAGTCCAGTATCACCTTGCTATTTTAAGGGTAGTGGGGAAGATATTCATTAAAGATATTAAAAAATGAATATATAATTGCAAATTAACATATATGTTTTGAAAGAAACTTACTGGAGTCTTTGTAAGAGAATAAAGGAGAGAGGGAATATATTAGATTGAACAATGACAATCTTCTTGAATAAGTGAGTTTATAATGAGACTTGATGAGTGTGTAATTATTATCTGGGAAAACTAGATAGAAGATGGATAAGCTCTGATTACATCATGTAGAATCTTACCGTCTGTATTTTAAGTAAAAGGAGAAAGAGCTGAAATATTTTAAACAGGAAATTAACAGTATGATTTTGTTTTTAAATTTTATTCTTGTTAATATGTACAGAATGAATCAAAGGAGGAAAAAGGAAAAGTGGGGCACACACTTACAAGGCTATTGTCATCATGCAAAGGCAAGATTTATGTATAATCTTGATGGAAAGAAAAGCTGATAGTGTTAAGAGTCAATATGTGCTTTGAAGGTAAAACTTCAATGACTTGGTAATGATTTGGTGGAAAGCAGAAAACATTCTCAAGAATCAATCAACCGTCTTGGGCTTAAGCATTTAGGTAGCCAACGAGGCCATTGACTGAGAAGGAAGAGATTAGGAGAAGGGTAGTATGGTAGGAGTCATAGAAAACATCAATTATTTTGTTTGGAATACATTAGGTTTTGTATTTCTGTTAGAGAATCAAATTAAATTGTATTTAGGGATTTGGACATGAAATACTGATTCTTACTAGTGAAGTCTAGGGTGAAGATTTACATGTATCATACATAATGTATAATAAGCCTGTACATAAAAAAAAAAAAAAAAGTTGCCATCAAGCTCATTCTGACTTATAGCGACCCTATAGGATAGAGTAAAACTGCCCCATACGGTTTCCAAGGAGCGGCTGGTGGATTTGAACTGCCGACCTTTTGGTTAGCAGCCAATCTCTTAGCCACTGTGACACCAAGGCTCCCAAATGCATTACCTAGCTGAAATTGTGGCAAGATTAAAAGGACCCCAAAACAAACCCCTGGTAAATTCCAACAGTTTGGGATTAGATTGAAAAGAGTAAGAAGGAACAGTAAGTAAAGATGAAAAATCAGGTTAGTAACATGTCCCAGAGGCCTAGGGAAGTGATTACTGAAGAAGTAGTAAGCTCTATTAGGCTATTGAGAAGTTACATAAAATGAGGTCAGGGCAGTGTTCACCAAATACGTAGTGTTCATTGAATACTGCCGCTTCTGTAATGTAATGTCTCCATAGGATTTTGACAGTGGAAATCCAATTGTAGTAAATTGAGGAAGGAGAATGAAAGATGAGCCAATGGAAACAGTATGTGAAGACTTCTTGAGAAGTTTGATTATGAAGATGGCAGAAGATAGGCTGTCAAATAGAAAAGGGGACAAGGTGAAAGAAGAAAGGCACTAGATTATGTTTGTTTGCCAACGGAAATTATACAACACAGGAGGAACTAGTGATAACAAGAAACAGAAGGAGATAACTTAAGAAACAATATTTCCTTAGGCCATGACAAGACATGGGATCTAGCGCACACAACGTTAGATAGGTCTTTTAGATGGTGGCACACTTTCTCCGTTATACTTGAAGAGGAAAAAATGGCCACAAAGCATGGAAGTTTTGAAGAATGGTGGAAGAAAAATGAGAGAGATCCTATCAGAAGGCTTCTGGTAGCAACAATAAACCAAAAACCAAACCAAACCCATTGCCATCAAGTTGATTCTGACTCATAGCAACTCTATAGGACAGAGTAGAGCTGCCCCACTGAGTTTTCAAGGAAAACCTGGTGGATTCTAACTGCCGACCTTTTGGTTAGCAGCAGTAGTTCTTAACTACTATGTTACCAGGGTTTCTGGTGGCAACAATAGTATCACAATAATCATAATGTGGTTCAATTTTATAGTATGCACAACATATTCATATCTTCATATATAAATACAATAAAAAGGGCTTCATTAATAAAAACGAATGATGGAATTTTTATCATTTATTGCATTTTTTCAATATTAACTTCATAAGCAGAAATACATGCATTTATAACAGGCAGCTTTCATTCAATTTGGGTAGTATTTCCATATTTAAAAAACAAAAAACACCAAAAGGATTTCAGAGCCATGACATTCCTGAGTCCAAGGCATCAGACCAGAAAATATATATCAGAGCTAGAACAGCCTAATATCAGGCACATGACATAATTACAGAATTGATTTCCACATTACTTCTTATGCCCACTAATGGGTATAGTGATATGATGTAATGGATTCTTTGATTATGAGTTCAGTTATTCTAATAATAATCCTGATGGCCTACTCATCTATGAGAGACCATTTATATTGGCAGTAGTTTGGGATCGTCGTGAGTCAGAGGCACGACTTCATGGCTGCTAAGAACAACAAATTGTTCCTTCTTGATGCTATCTCCACAATCAATCCTTCAGAACTCTTTGAATAAAGTTAATGAAGAAATAAATGCTGAACATTGCTTCCTTACCACAGAAAAAAGGAGTTAAAAGTATTCCAATGGTATTCAGGATTGAAATTCAGCAGAGTAGGTTTGTTTTTTTCCCAAAAATTGAAACAAACATTTACAATAACTGAAATGCTTGCTAATTTATATAATATATGCCTTGTAGTAAGGTTCTAATAATATTCACTGCTGTGATTTTCTGTTTTGTATTAACTTTGTGTTCAGTGGAAATAGGATTTTTCCATTTAAACTTGATTCCGATTTAGGTAAACTATTAACTGAGATAGATGCAAGTCTCAATTCTTCAATTAAAACAATATGTCATACTTTCTCTGAGATGCGCCACTTGACATTATCAGCCTAGTAGGGACAGCATTCATAGCAACACTAAAAGTAATATACACCAATTTTACTAGATTGAGACTCAGAATTTCTCCCCTCACTGTTAAAATTGTTCACTTTTTTTTTTTGCTTTTGGAGAAATTCCAGGCTACAATTTTGCGTTTACATCTGGGAGTTCTCATAGTTTGTTTTTGTTTTGTTTTGCTTTGTTTTTTAAATTCCTGAATCCATCAATCTCTCTTTCTCTGCTAGAATATCTCAAGGGTTAGGACTGAAGAAAATATCAGTAGTTCAAAGTTAATTTTTAAATCTTGCCAAAACTAGAAGTTGACATATTTTTTTTATAAAGGCAAATCTATTTTGATTTATTTCACTTATATGTGACTCCATCTATTATTTTAACACTTAACCCTTTAACCAAGATCAAGATCAGAAAAATATTCATATAGTTTTTTTAGTTCTACCTCATTTGTTCACTTAAATTTCACTATTGTTTCATGCGGAATAACGACACTATAATATTAATTGAAGATTCAGTAATGATTATGACCTAACCATTCTTTTTTGTGGTTTTATAATCCCCTGTGATCAGAAAGAACCTCCCTTCCTCCACTGATCAACCTCAGATTAATAATTTAATGCCAGGTTTTTTAAATGCACCTCACTTTATAATGTATTTTAACATATAAACAGCAAATAACACATTACACACCTTTATTTTCAAAATATTTCTCTAACTAGTATACACTTCTATATGAATTTTATAATAACCTGCACATATTAAATAATTTCTTTGGAATTGTGAATGTGATTATAATTGAAATATTCTTAGGATATAATAAGAGAACAATGACAAGCTTGTAATATTCTATTTTCTAATCTGGTGGCACGATATATACTCCCATTTTTCAGTTTTTTCTTTAAAATGCATTATTTTCTTTACAATGACATTTCTTGTAGTAGCCTTTGTTATCTATGTAGATTGCCTAAGTAAAACCAACCAACCAACCAAACAAACAAACCCAGTGCCATTGAGTCGATTCCGACTCATAGTGACCCTATAGGACAGAGTAGAACTGCCCCAAGGAGTGCCTGGTGGATTCGAACTGCCAACCCTTTGGTTAGCAGCCATAGCACTTAACCACTATGCCACCAGGGTTTCCAAAGATAATCATAATAATAATACTCACCGGCATTAAAAAAAAAAAAAACTGAAGCCTCCACCAAGACTTCCCCCACTCTGCAGCAGTTCCCTGCCCCCCTCACAGCCCATCAAGCCTCGGCTTCTAACTGTGATTTGGCCTGACCACACCGCGGCCCTAAACCTAACTGCGGTTTGAATTTGGTGCCAGAATTCCACCCATGCACCAACCAAGATTTTGGCGCATGCACAGGACCTGAAGATCTGTGTCCTCAATTTGTCCTTGGACCTGAACATCACTGACAGGATTCAACATCCGGACCTCCAAATGTGAACATGGAAGGGCTCTGGGCGGAGAGTTCTGGGCACCAAAGCCAATCACCAGACTCCATTGGAAATAAAAAGCTCCCCATCCCCCTCAGACAGTGCACATGTGGCCTTATCGTCGCTAGACCTCGCCTTGCTCCTTGTCTGTGCAGGCAACAAATTTCAACTTTCTGTTTCCCTTGCAACTGGTGGCGTGGAGTCTGTCTCATTTCGGACCGGTAAATAGGACAGGGCAAAACCCAAACCTGTCACCATTGAGTGGATTCTGACTCAGGACAACCCATGTGTATCAGAGTAGAACTACCCCGTAGAACTACCCCATGGCTTTATTCTTTACGGAAGGAAATCCTCAGGCCTTTTCTTCCGTGGAGCTACTATGTGGGTTTGAACCACCAACCTTTCCATTAGTAGGCAAATGTAAACCTCTGTGCCACCCAGATCCCTTTAATTTAGCTTAGACCTGTTGTTGTTAGGTGCTGTCACGTAGATTCCTACTCATAGCAACCCTAAGTACAATAGAACAAAACACTAACTGGTCCTGCGCCACCCTCACAATTTCTGCCATCCTTGAGTGTATCATTGCAACCACTTTGTCAATCCTTAGATCTAAAAAACTTAGACCTAATCAATCTAAATTATACATTTTAATGAAAATCTTAGCAAGCCAATATATTTATGAAAATTCTGAAAAAAAAAAACCCAAAAAACAGTATCAAGGGAGTATAAACCCTACCAGATAAAAATCTTAAGATAACTATAGCATTAAAAGCTTCTCTCCCCTGGTATGTATTTAAACTAGAGTAGAAAATAAGGTTTATGAGCAGGTGCAAATTTATACACTAAGTATATAACAAAAGTGACTTGGAATTATTGAATAAAACATGTTAAGAAAAATGAGGGTGATTATGGACAAATGCAAAATATTTGCAGCACTATCTATACCCTTCACCAATAAATCCCAAAATGATCAAATAATGAATCTAAAAAATGAATCAATGTAGAAACCAAAGGTTATTTAAATGGTTATTTTATGTTTATGAGTTGAATTGTAAAAGAACTCCATAAACCCCTGAACAATGAAAAAAAGAACATTAAATATTATCTTCATGGCAATAATTAACATAAAACAAGTAACCCATCAAATCGAATAAAAATTCTTCTGGTGGATGAGAAATTCCATAGTGTCATGGATTGAATTAAGTCCCCCCAAAATGTGTGTATCAATTTGGCTGGGCCAAGATTCCCAGTATTGTGTGATTTTCCTAAATGTTGTAAATCCTGCCTTTGCGATGTTAATGAGGGAGGATGGGCAACCGTTGTGTCAGTGTGGCAGCCTCTATCTGCAAGATTGAATTGTGTTTGAGGCAATCTCTTGAGGTATAAAAGAGAGAAGTGAACAGAGAGACTGGGCGCCCTCATATCACCCAGAAAGCAGCACCTGGAGCAGAGCGTATCCTTTGGACTTGGGGTCCCTGCACCTGAGAAGCTCCTTGACCAGGGAAGATTGATGACAAGGAAACTTCCTCCGGAGCTGACAGAGAGAAAGCCATCCCCTGGAACTGACACCTTGAATTTGAACTTATAACCTACTAGACTGTGAGAGAATAAATTTCTCCTTGTTAAAGACATCCACTTGTGCTATTTCCGTTACGGCAGCACTATATTTTTAGCACCATGTGACTAAGACACATAAAAGAAAAATAGCTTTAGATAATTCCATAAAATGGGATGAAAAAAATGGACATAAAATGAAATATGTTATTTCTCTCCATCATCTCTCTATTTATGTATCTATATATTTTAAGCATATCAAAAATGTTTGACATAACTCAAAATAAAAGCAATTTAAGCAACAAAGACTATCATTCTCTCCAATTTAATCAAAGGGTGTGGGGAAACCATTTTTATTATCTTCTTACTTCTATATATGTAATTTTCTCAGGGCGATTTAACAATATTATCCAAATTTAAATTTTACATTTTCTTTCACTTGCTTTGGAAACCCTGGTGGCATAGTGGTTAAGAGCTATGGCTGCTAACCAAAGGTTGGGTGTTTGAATCCACCAGATACTCCTTGGAAACTCTATGGGGGTAGTTCTACTCTTACAGGGTCACTATGAGTCAGAATTGACTCGATGGCAAAGGCTTTGGTTTTGGTTTTTTGACTTACTATGTCCACTTCTAGGTATTTATCATATTCACATACATGGAAAATGAACTATGTTACGAAGATATTCATTGTTATCTTTTTAAAGCAAAAACAAAAACTTAATTTTTATAAATAGGATCCTAGTTAGGTTAATAAATATGTATTCACATAATGGAACATTAAGCAGTCATTTAAAAGGAAGATTTGTTTATAGGGAAAAAAAGACTGTAAATCATATTATTATGTAAAAAAATAAAGTACACAACTGTATAAGTAGAGTACTACATTTATTACATTTATGTAAAACTCATGTGTGCATGCATGTTTCCAAAAAAAATGTGTTTGAAGGTATCACAAGTGACTATTTCTGCAGAGGAAAAATTGATAACTAGGGGAACAGGTGTATAAACACTTTTACCTTTGAAATATTTTCCTCACAAATGCATACATAGGAAAATGGATTAATTAGTTAAAATAATAAACTATACCCTGCAGAATTATTTTATGGCTGTGATATTCACTAGCCCATAATCATTACTGAACAAGTATTAATGGAGCTGAACTGCGGTTTGAGGGGTTTAAAGAGAAATATTCCATGGAGAGACACAAATTCCAAAAGGACAGAAATATAAATATCTAAGTGTTTTTGACTGTGTAAACCTAGTTGTCATCTTTGACCTTTGTTTTACACAGTGGTATCACTAGCGCTGGTGTCACTCACTGTGGTAACTCATGGTGTCAGCCCTCATGCTAATCACCACAATGTCATAGCTAAAAACCCAGAAAATCTGACAAAATCAGGGACTACAAAAACACCAGCAGCAACAAAAACAATGCCTGCTTGTAGTAGGTGTGGACGGAATGTGCGTGCAAAGCATCATCGTAACTGGGCAATAATGATAGCTCTGATCAGAGCACATTCAAGGCTAAAAAATAAGTTAGCATAAATGTTTAGCCTTGTAGGGTCACTATGAATCAGAATAGACTCGATGGCACTGGGTTTGGTTTGGTTTTTGGAGGTGTATTGATACATATAAGCTGAGCTTATGATTTTTTGTAAAAAATAATACATTTCAGCTGAAACACTGTACAAAAATTTTGTAGATGGTCATTTTTGTGTCACTCCTCTGACAGTGTTACCTGTTATGGTCCGCAGCCCCTCACTTACCCTAGAGACGACACTGGTTTTATATAAACAGTAACAGCCCATATTTCTTTGTGCTTCATTTTCATGTTGTTGAGTTTAGTCCTAAGTCTACTTAGTAACTTTTGAGAAGTATTTTGAGAAAGAAAATGATGACAATGTGCTTCTTTGAATAAACAAACAATGGAATATAAATATTATATGCACACTAGCATGAAAGGCAAAATATTATTTTCATATGGAAATTTATGTCTTTAGGGAAAATAAATTGTTGTCTACATAAATCTTATACACAACAATGATGAAAGATTCCTCTATTGGAATGGAAGTAGCGACTTGGCTCGCAGGAGAAGGGCAATCACGGGTGTTTAGACTCAGAGAAAATGTTAGGTTTCCAACCAATTTAAAACAGAATCACATCTTGAAAACACTTTCATTAGATCATTCTAAAAGAACCTGAATTGAAATTTTGTGCCACCATGCACTGGTTGCTTTAACGACTTTCCTATCACAATATTCAAATTGAGTAATAAATTTTTCATCTCATTTTTTGCCTTTAAAATAAGTTGCTAGTCACTATTACTGTATAATCAAAGCTCTGCCCAATCATAAGAATAAGGATTTTTCAGCCATTGTGCCATCTTTCTGGGTGCCAAGACTTCACTGAATTTGCCAAATACTGCTGGCTTCTGACATACACAGTTACTCAGACCAACAATTCTGTAGTCTAGAGGAAATTAAAACAAAATGCTTTCATTATATACAAAGAAGAAAATCTCTCTAGCTCATAAAAGAAAACGTAGATAAAATTATCTTTATATTTTACAAAATAATTCTAGTCCTATTGTATCTATGGAGTCATTGAACCTAAGTTAAAGAAAGAGAAAAAAAAAAGCCAACTTACAAAGGCAAGGTTTATAAAAAGTATAAACATTTTTAAAACTGCAGATGAACCAGAGATAACCTTATTATCTGTTTAGCAAAAATTCTCACAGTTATGTTATACATACGGATTTTATACTTATTAATTTGAAGTATAAGACACATAGAGAAAACCGCACCATCAAAACTGCACAACTCAAAGGATTATTGCAATGTAAGCATACCTTCGTAATTCCAACCAAGATCAAAAGATAGAACATTATTTTCAAACTAGAAGGCTTTTTTTTCCCACTTCTCCTAATTATCGTTATCTCTGTCCTGTTGTTCTCTGTTTTGAACTTTATAAATAGAATAGTAAAGTATGCTGTAGACTTGGTTAATTTTGCTGTTTGTGAGATAAACCCATGTTATTGAGTCTAGCTATACATTATTCATTTCTCATTATTCAGTCTTTATACATTAAGCTAATATTAGTCTTATAGTTGATCGATATTTGGGTTGATTTTAGATTTGTGCTACAAAGAATTTTTGAAAAAATACTGTGAACATGATGTCAAGGTGATTGGTAATTGTACCAGTTTACACTCCCGCCTCTATAAGTGTTCCTTTTGCTGCACACCTTCAAAAATTCCTAGTGTTTCCTGTTCTTTTATTTAGCAGGGTTTATTTTTTATTTCCCAATAAATTATAGATTTGTTCTCCATTTCCCATAAGATTGAGGTTGAGCAACTATGTATGTTTTATTGCTGGGTGCCGTAGAGTAGATTTCAACTCATAGTAACCCCATAAAACAGAGTAGAACTGCCCCATAGTGTTTTCTTGGCTGTAATCTTCAAGAAAATAGATTACCAGGTCTCTGAGAGAGTTGCTGATTGGGTTTGAACTGCCAACTTTTTGGTTAGCAGCTGAGAGCTTAAGCATTGCGCCACCAGAGCTACTTTATATTTACTTACCACTTTTTAATGAAGCCTATGTCTCTTCCGCACTCACTTACGTTTTTCATTAAGTTTCTGTTTTTCCTGCTTCTCCAATTACCCTTTGGACTCGTTTTCCTTCTACCTAAAGAAAAGCGTATATAACTTTCTTTAATTTGAGTCTTATGGTCATGAGCTTTTTTAAGTTTTTATTTGCTTATAATGTCTTTAGTATGCAGTTATAATAATTTTGACATAAGTCTACTGATGTGATGCTCTGTCCTTCACCGAAAGTGGTGTGTTGAAGTCTCCTATTATTACTATGGAGCTGTCTATCTTTCTTTTCAATGCTGTTAGAGTTTGTTTTATGTATTTAGGAGCCCTGTCATTGGGTGCTTAAATATTTATTATGGTTATGTCCTCCTGGTGTATTGACCCTTTAATCGTTATATAGTGTCCTTCCTTATCCTTTGTAGTGGACTTTACGTTAAAGTCTATTTTGTCAGACATTAATATTGCCACTCCTGCTCTCTTTTGATTGTTGTTTGCTTGATATATTTTTTCCATTCTTTGAGTTTCAGTTTGTTTGTGTCTTTAAGTCTAAGGTGTGTCTCTTGTAGGCAGCATATAGAAGGAGCGTGCTTTTTTATCCATTCTGCCATTTTCTGTCTCTTCATTGGCGCATTTAGTCCAATTCCATTCAGTGTAATTATTAATAGGTATGAGTTTAGTGCTGTCATTTTGATGTCTTCTTTGTGTAGTTGACAGTTTCTTTGTTCCACTTAATTTTCCTCTTTTTCGTTGTTGTTGATTTTGTATTTGCTGAGTCTTTATGTTTTTCTTACTTTTTTATTTTGATGTGTAGGTTTTCTAGTTTCTTTTCTGGTTACCTTAATATATATTTTTTAATATTTACCCTATGTCACAAGGCATCCTTCCTCCAGGCCCCTGTCTTTGTGTATCTTCTCTTTTAGAAGGAAGCCAGTCATGTAGGATTAGGGCCCACTCTACTCCAGTACGACCATATGTCAACCTTGATAACATCTTAAAAGATCTTATTTCCAAACAGGGCCACATTAACAGGTACAGAGGTTAGCACTTGAACATATCTATTTTTTAGGGAGACACAATTCAATCCATAACACAGGTCATTGGATAAAGGCAAATTAAATCCACAAAGAGCTATCAAAACACTATTTTTGGAAAGGCTTGGGGGGGGGGAATTGACACTGCCAAGTGCTGACAAGAATTCAGAGAAACTAGAACTCTCATACTATTTTCTGTGACAATGTAAAATGGAACAGTCACTTTGAAATTAAGTTTCTCAAAAAAAGTAACATATACTTAATCTACGCAGCAACAATCTAACTCTTAGGTATATAGCCAATAGAAATGAAAACTCAAAAACTTGTATGTGAATGTGTATATTGGCTTTATTCATAATTACACAAATATGGAAACAATCAAATGATATTTAGCTGGTGAATAGATCAGCTACCTTTAGTACAATGAGCCACTACTCAAAAATATAAAGAATATCCACAACAGGGGTGAATCTCCAATGCATTATGCACAGTGAAGAATGTGGATTCCAAAGAATATATATTATGTGATTCCACTTATGTTACTTTTTAGAAAAGAAAAAAAAAAAATTAGAAGAACAGAAAACAGGCAGTGATTAATGGAAGCTAGATTTGTGATTGGGTAAGTTGACTACAAATAGGCAAGAGAAAAAATTGTATTATTTTGCTTTTTTATTGTTATGGTGCTTTCACATCAGTAGACATATAGTAAAACTATTATAACTGCATACTAAAGAGCTTGAATTTTACTGTATACAAATTATATTTTAGTTCAAAAGAAATAAAGGGTTAAAAAGACATTACAAGCAAATACAAACTTTAAAAAGGTCATGACAATAAGACTCAAATTAAAGTAAATTATAAATGCTTTCCTTCAGGTAGAAGGAAAATGAATCCAAAGGGCACATCCAGAAAGAAGCTCGATGAAGACATGGAAGATCTAAATGCCACAATCAACCAACTTGACCTCATAGATATATACAGAATACTCCACCCAACAGCAGCCAAGAATACTTCCTTTTCCAATGCACGTGAAACATTCTCCAGAATAGATCATATATTGGCCATAAAACAAACCTTTACAGAATCTAAAACATCAAAATATAACAAAGCTTCTTCTCTGACCATAAAGCCATGAAAGTAGAAATAAATAACAGAAAAAGCAGGGAAGAGAAATCAAACATTCGGAAACTGAACAAACAATACCTTGCTCAAAAACTACTGGGTTATAGAGGAAATTAAGGATTGAAAAAGAAATTCACAGAATCCAATGAGAAGGAAAACACTTTCTATCAGACCTTTGAGACACAGCTGAAGCAGTGCTCAGAGGTCAATTTATAATAATAAATGCACACATCCAAAAAGAAGAAAGGGCCAAAATCAAAGAATTATCCATACAACTCGAGCAAATAAAAGAAGGCAGCAAAAGAAACCCTCAGGGGCCAGAAGAAAGCAAATAATAAAAATTAGAGCTGAACTAAATGAAATAGAGAATAGAAAAACAATTGAAAGAGTTATCAAAACCGAAAACTGGTTCTCCGAAAAAATTAACAAAATTGATAACCACTGGCCAAACTGACAAAAGAAAAACAGGAAAGGAAGCAAACAACCTGAATAAGAAATGAGTTGGTTGATATCAGAACAGACCCAACTGAAATTAAAAGAGTCATAACAGAATACTATTAAAAACTGCACTCTAACAAGTTTGAAAACCTAAAGGAACTGGACAAATTTCTAGAAACACACTATGTACCTAAACTAACACAAACAGAGGTAGAACAACTAAACAAATCCATAGCAAAAGAAGAGATTAAAAAACTCCCCCCCCAAAAAAAAAAGAAAAAGCCCTGACCCTGACAGCTTCATTGGAGAACTCTATGAAACTTCCAGAGAAGAGTTAACAACACTACTACTAATGGTATTTCAGAGCATAGAAAAGGACGAAATACTCCCAAATTCATTCTATGAAGCCACCATAACCCTGAGACCACAACCAGGTCAAGGTACCACAAAAAAAAAAAAAAAAAAAGAAAATTACAGACCTATATCCCTCATGAACTTAGACACAAAAATCCTCAATAAAATTCTAGCCAATAAAATTAAACATCATATCAAAAAAACAATTCACCAAGACCAAGTGGGATTCATACCAGTTATACAGGGATGGTTCAACATTAGAAAAACAATAATGTAATCCAGAACATAAATAAAACAAAAGACAAGAACCACATGACCTTATCAACTGATGCCGAAAAGGCATTTGACAAAGTCCAACACCCATTCATGACACTCTCAGCAAAATAGGAATAGAAGGGACATCCCTCAACATAGTAAAGGGCATTTATACAAAGCCAACAGCCAACATCATTCTAAATGGAGAGACTCTGAAAGCATTCCCCTTATTAATGGGAACTAGACAAGGATGACCTTTATCACCACTCTTATTCAACATTGAGTTGGAGGGCCTAGCCAGAGGAATTAGAATAGAAAAAAGAAATAAAAGGCATCCAAATAAGTAAGGAAGAAGTAAAAGTACCTCTATTTTCAGATGATATGATCTAATACACAGAAAACCCTAAAGAATCCACAAGAAAACCACTGGAACTAATAGAAGATTTCAGCAAAGTATTAGGATACAAGATAAACATACAAAAATTAGTTGCAGTCCCTATGTCAACAAAGAGAACGTAGAAGAGGAAATCACCAAATCAATACCATTTACAACAGCCCAGAAGAAGAAGAAATACATAGGAATAAATCTTACCAGAGACGTAAAAGACCTATACAAAGAAAACTACAAGACACTACTGCAAGAAACCAAAAGAGACCTACACAAGTGGAAAAACATATCTTGCTCATGAACAGGAAAACTCAGCATTGTGAAAATGTCTATTCTCCCCAAAGCGATCTATAGATACAATGCAAACCCAATTCAAAGTCCAATGGCATTTTTTAATGCAATGGAAAAACAAATCACCAACTTCATATGGAAACAGAAGAGGCCCTGGATAAGTAAAGCATTACTGAAAAAGAAGAACAAAGTGGGAGGCCTCACTCTACCTGATTTTAGAACCTATCATATTGCCACAGTAGTCAAAACAGCCTGGTACTGGTACAACAACAGATACATAGACCAATGGAACACAATTGAGAATTCAGACAGAAATCCATCCACATATGAGCAGCTGATATTTGACAAAGGCCCAAAGTCTGTTAAATGGGGAAAAGACTGTCTCTATAACAAATGGTGCTGGGATAACTGGATATCCATCTGCAAAAAAATGAAACGAGACCCATACCTCATACCATGCACAAAAACTAACTCAAAATGGATCAAAGACCTAAATATAAAATCTAAAATGATAAAGATCATGGAAGAAAAAATAGGGACAACACTAGAAGCCCTAATACATGGCATAAACAGTATACAAAACATTACTAACAATGCACAAATACCAGAAGAGAAACTAGATAACTGGGAGCTGCTAAAACCTAAACACTTATACTCATCCAAAGGCTTCACCAAAAGAGTAAAGAGATTACTTACAGACTTGGAAAAAATTTTGGCTTTGACAAATCTGATCAGTGTCTAATCTCTAAACTCTACAAGATACCGCAAAACCTCAACAACATAAAGACAAATTACCCAATTGAAAAAATGGGCAAAGGATATGAACAGGCACTTCACCAAGAAGACATTCAGGTGGCTAACAGATACATGAGGAAATGTTCATGATCATTAGCCATTAGAGAAATGCAAATTAAAGCTACAATGAGATACCATCTCACCCCAACAAGGTTGGCATTAACCCAAAAAACACAAAATCATAAATACTGGAGAGATTGTGGAGAGACTGGAACACTTATACCTTGCTGGTGGGAATGTAAAATGTTAAAGCCACTTTAGAAATCGATTTGGCACTTCTTTCAAAAGGTAGAAATAGAACTACCATACGATCCAGCAATCCCACTTCTTGGAATATATCCTAGAGAAATAAGAGCCTTTACACGAACAGATACATGCACACCCAAGTTCATTGCAGCACTGTTTACAAAAGCAAGAAGATGGAAACAAGCAAAGTGCCCCTCAATGGAAGAATGGATAAACAAATTATGGTGTATTCACACAATGGAATACTACACAACAATAAAGAACAATGATGAATTCATGAGATATCTCATAACATGGTTGAATCTGGAAGGCATTATACTAAGTGAAATTAGTCAGTAGCAAAAGGACAAATATTATATGAGACCACTATTATTAGAACTCAAGAAAAGGTTTAAACACAGCAGAAAATATTGTTCGATGGCTACAAGGGTGGGGAGGGAGGGAGGGAGAGGAGTACTAACTAATTAGACAGTAGACAAGAATTATTTTAGGTGAAGGGGAAGAACACCACACAGTACAGGGGAAGTCAGCACAACTGGACTAATCCAAAAGCTAAAATGTTTCCTGAATACAACCAAACACTTCGAAGGACAGAGTAGCAGGAGCACAGGTCTAGGGAACATGGTTTCAGGGGACATCTAGGTCAACTGGCATAACAAAGTATATCAAGAAAATGTTCTGCATTCCACTTTGGTGAGTGGTGTCTTGGGTCTTAAAAGCTAGCAAGCAACCATCTAAGAAGCATCAATTGGTCTCAACTCACCTGGAGCAAAGGAGAATGAAGAACACCAAAGACACAAGGAAAATATGATCCCAAGAGAAAGAAAGGGCCATATAAACCAGAGACTCCATTAGCTTGAGGCCGTAAGAACTAGATGGTGCTCGGATACCACCAGACTACCCTGACAGGGAACACAACAGAGAATCCCTGATGGAGTAGGAGAAAAGTAGGATGAAGACCTCAAATTCTAATAAAAAGACCAGACTTAATGGTCTGACTGAGACTGGAGAGACCACAAAACTAAAAACATTCTCGAAGCCAACTCTTCAGACAAAGATTAGACTGGACAATAAGAAATAAAATTATTTTGGTGAGGAGTGTGTTCCTTAGCTCAAGTAGACACATGAGACTATGTGGGCAGCCACTGTTTGGAGATGCAATGAGAAGGCAAAGGGGGGCAGGAGATTGTTATATGGATACAGGGTGGAGAGAAGGAGTGTGCTTTCATTTCATATTGTAGGGAGAGCAACTAGGTCACATAACAATGTGTTTATAAGTTTTTATATGAGAAAAGGACTTGAATTGTAAACTTCACTTAAAGTACAATAAAAAATAAAAAAATAAACGAGAAATAAAATAAAATAGTCCTCTGTTCTCTGGGACCTTCTGGGGAATAGCTCCACCCTCTAGTCTTTTGATGTTGCCCATGCTGTCTGGATTCTGGGTGACAGCCCTGCCTCCCAGGTCCACTGGGAGGGCAACTCTGATCCCTCAGCCCTGCGAGGCCCCAGTTCTGCCCCTTGGGCATGGCAGCCCTGTCCCCTCAGCTTTGGGCGGCAACCTCATCCTCTTGGCTCATCTGAATGGTAGCCGCACACTCTGGAACTGAGATGGTGGATATCTGACTCTTTGAATCCTAGTAGGCCACAGCTCCACCCTCTAGGACCTAGGACTCCTCCCTTTGAAACCTACAAGACCATGGCTCCACCATTTGAAACAAAGGAACCTCTGCTTCCCATGCTCCTTCCAGCAGTTCTGCTGATCTTCAAACTGTTTCGGGGTGCTCTTTTTCTTTTCTTGGAGGTGAAACAGGTGATGGGAACGAAGTCACTCCATTGGCCCATTTCCTGCCTGTAGAATTCCAGGAGGCAAGCAACTTTCCTTCATTTTCTAAGCTGGTGGGATTTTTACTTCAGTGGTGGAATAGATCTGCTATTCACAGGTTTAATCTCTAACAAAAGACTGAGTCACCAAGTCCTTGGTGAGAGTTTTGGGGCACATGTTTTTACAATAGAATTTTCCAATTCTTTAAGTTCTGGTTTCATTTTGCACAGTTCATTTTTAAGTCCAACTCTTTCCTCCCGCATTTACTGTAGGCGGCAAGAAGAAATCACACTGCCCCTTTCAGTTCTTGCTTACAAATCTCTTCAGTCAAATACTCAAGTTTATCATTTACAAGTTGTACCTTCCATCAAACATACAAGTTCTTGGCCACTGCGTAAAAAGCATCACCTGTCTGCCATTGCCCAATCACGTGTTCACCATTTCTTTCTAAAGCTTCACCGGAAGTACATTTAAAGTCCACATTTCTAGCAACATTCTGTTGATGGAGACACACGTATTCTCTAAGATGATAGGGACTTTCTCTATAGCTCTTCTCACTTCTTTTTGAGCCCTCACCAGAATTGCCTTTGACGTCCATAATTCTAAAAACATCTTTTCAAGGCAAGCTACAGCCTTACAATGAAGCTCCTTAAAACTCCTCTAGATTCTACACATTATCTAATTGCAAAGCCACTTTCACATTTTAGATGTCTTTTTAGAGCAGCACTTCATTCCTTGCTACCAAATTCCGTCTTAGTTATTTAGTGCTGCTATAACAAAAATAGCACAAGTGGGTGGCTTTAACAAACAGAAATTTGTTTTCTCAGCTTAGTAGGCTAGAAGTTTGAATTCAGGACACCAGCATGAGGGGAGGGCTCTCTCTGTCTGCCCTGAGGGAGAGTACTTGTTTATTTTCAGCTTCTATTTTTTTTTTTTTTATTATTCTTAGGTTTCTTTATCAGCAGGAGCTGTGTATCTCCCTCCCCATTTGTTCTTGCCTACCTTCTTGCTTCATTTGCTGTTTTATATCTCAGAAGAGATTGATTTAAGACACAGACTACACTTAAACTACCTCATTGACATAACAAAGAAAACCCATTTGTAAGTGGGATTATAACCACAGGTTAGCGTTTACAACACATATCTTTGGGAAACACAATTCAATCCATAACACATTGTATTGTAAAAAAAATTCAGGCGGGTAATTTTTTTTGATGAATATGTTGTTTGACACAAACTAAAAGACAGAATATCTCAAGGCAGTGAAAAATTAGTCCCCCTTCAACCAAACCAGAAGTAAAGAAAAGCAGCAAGATTTTCCACCTCTAAAACTATCAATTTACACACAAATTACATTGTAAATTATATTGTAAACAATGTTTAGAAAGTAACGAATGGCTTGCATTTCTATTTTTCTACCAAATGGATACTAACTCTTTTTCTGAACTTTCATAGGATTAATAACTAACCACACACACATTGTTTTGCATCCTAAGTATTACTAAGATCTCATTACGGTATTTGATATCTCAAAATAAAAAAGAGCCAATAAAAAAATAAATAAAAATAGTCACTATTTGGAAAAGTGATTTTTTTACACTAGACAGTGAAAACTAATTTGAATTTCCCAAAGAAGTCACTGACAGACCAATCATGACTGTATCCCTTGGAATACATTTGTTCTCCTATAAAACATATTATTTTAACACCTAACGGTCTGGGTAACATTGTCTAATACATAGGGTGAGGTTCTGATATTACTCTTATTATTCTGAAACTGAATAAAAGCCATAACTATGTGTTCTATGTATTTTAAATAAGCTTTTGAATAATATACAATTTCCTTTATAAAAATGCTTTACGGTCAAAAATTCCATGCAGGAAAATTCTATATGCCATAGCCTGACATACGAAGCCATTAACTACTATCCAGAGCTGGATTTTTAACTGCATATGCAGTCATGTCCTAGAAAATCATATTGTACCATTTTGAAACATAACTTTCCAACACGTCTCAAAATAATTTGTTCCCAGAATGTAACCTTTACATTGCCAAAGATACTCTTACTCATGCTTCAAAGTCCCATGGAAATATTACCAACTTCTGGATACCTAAACTTTAAGCGAATATAAAGTGAATATGGTATTCATTTTATTCTCAATTACCTCATATGCATGAGAAAGCTGGACAATGAATAAGGAAGACCAAGGAATAATTGGAGACTTTGAGTTATGATGTTGGCGAAGAATATTGACTATATAATAGACTGCCAGAAGAATATCAAGCATAGCAAAATTTGTGAGGATGGTGCAGGACCAGGCAGTATTTTGTTCTGCTGTATACAGTGTTGTGGCAAAACACGGATTCGAGCTGCCTGCCACAAAGCCAATACTGAGACGGTGAGATATGCAACAAGAGGGCTTTATTATATACCGGTATATCGACTCAACAGCAGTGGGCTATACAAGAGACAGAGGGGAATGGGCTCCTCCAAAGTCTGTCTGTTTCTCAGAGACCGACCGGAGGATTTTATACAGTTAGGGCTTAGGTTTGAAGAATCTGGAGAATGGCAGTTCCCCTTTGAGGGGGCGTGTTGACTTTCTGTGGGTATTCTTAGAAGTCCTCTGATGCCATCCTGATTTTTGTCACAAGATGGGCTCCCATTGTCTAGTTGCCTCATTCCAGATTTTATTGACTGCTGTTCTGCTTCTCCAAGAGGAGCGTAGGCTAATTTTAAACTTCATAGAATCATGGAGAAAGGGAGAAGGAAGGGAGGAAACAAACCACAAATCACAAAATCAGCAGGGTATGCAAAAGCTAACTATGCAAGCCATGTAGAAACAACGCTACAATATCCAGGCCGAAATCTCTTTCTCATGCCGCCCCTTTCAATAGTGTCTCTGAGTTGGAATTGACTCAATTGCACCTAACAACAACAGCATAGTATTTGTCTGGGCTACTATAGTAAATTATAAACTTCTTAGCTCATTAAAAATATTTATTCAACATGTAATGTTAAAATTATTTATATTTTATTGTTATATTTTAAAATATTAATATATCTATGTAATATAATACGTATGCATTCATTCTCTAGTATATATCACATAATAGCATAGCAATGTTTATATATCCTTCTTTTGTATTAGTATTGTTATATACTACTTAGATTATGACTAACACTATAAAATATTTCGCTGAAAGCATTTGGGTCATATTGGTTCAGCCCAGCAGGGTTAGAGCAGATTCAATGATCATATAGCA
Organism: Loxodonta africana; assembly: GCF_030014295.1. Lineage (NCBI taxonomy): Eukaryota > Metazoa > Chordata > Mammalia > Proboscidea > Elephantidae > Loxodonta > Loxodonta africana. Next base: position 48,148,934 of record NC_087358.1, read on the forward strand.
TTTGCCAACTAAAGAAAAGGGGAAAATCCAGGAGTAAGCTGGTATTGCTTTAATTTGGTTCACTTGTTTTACACGATTAAATAAGGGGTCAGCAAACTTTTCTTGAAAAGCATAAGCAAGCCATATGATTTCTATCACAGGTTTGCACTTTGTCACTGTAGTGTGAAAACAGCTATAGACAATATCTGAATGAATGAGTGTGGCTGTTTGGACTTGATGAGCTGTGGGCCATAGTTTACTGACCTCTGAATTAATCTAAAGGTGACCTGCTGGTGCAGTGGTTAAGCATTCAGCTGCTAACTAAAAGGTCAGTAGTTCAAACCCACCAGCTGCCCCATGAGGGAAATATGTGGCAGTCTGTTTCCATAAAAATTAGTCTTGGAAACTCTGTGGGGCAGTTCTACTCTGTCCTACAGGTCGAATGACTGAGTCAGGATCAACTGGACAGCAACAGGTTTTTGTTTTTTTTTTTTTTGGTTCCAATTTGTCTATGGTTAAGAGCTCAGCTGTTAACCAAAAGGTCAGCAGTTCAAATTCACCAGCTGCTCCTTGGAAAACCTACTCTGTCCTATAGGCTTGCTATGACTCTGAATCGACGTGACAGCATGTATATATATATATATATATATTTTTTTTTTTTGATAACACTATCTACTATTATTCTAAAATAAAATGTAAATCTTGAATACAAACTGATGATCTATGTCATTCCATTTGGCTGCAGTTCTTATTCTTGCCATTGAAGGCTATGAAAGAAACTTTCAAACCTAACAATTACTTTTTGGCAAAAAGAAGTTTTACAACCTGTCTAGAAGAATCCACAGAGGTAAGTGAAAGAGGGGAATAAGAGCCACCTAGCTCTCTGATAACAACATTCAAATTTCCTACATCAGTGGCACTAAGAAAAAAGGGATAATTATAAGTACATTGGGAAATTTGAAAGGGCAAAGAAGTGTCTATAATATGGACCTTTCATTTTTGATAAGGAATAATTATCTCATTTTCATATGAATAGTGAAAATCTATGAGATTTGGGAATAAAAATAATAACATTGAGTGAATAGTACTCACCAAGAAACATCTTCTATGTATTAACTCACATGTCAGCAAAATAGCCTTCCTAGGTAAGTGTTATTATTGTGATCCCTGTTTTCCGAGTAATGAGACTGAGGCATGGAAAGCTTAGAAAATTACCTGTTGCTCCACAGCAAGTACTTGGTAGGCCATGGATTCAAACCCTAGCAGTCTGACATTAAAACCTGTTCCAGTTCAAATAAGGCTTCTTTATGCCTGGTTTATATTCCTGGATGCACAATTTCCTAGCTATTGATTTCCATAAAGTGACTTAACCTCTCTGGATTTCAACTGTATCATCTGTGTAATCATTGTCTTGAAAATGAAGACAATCTCTAAGGCCTTCTATAAACACCTTGATCAAATTCTTTAAAAGTCTTAGCTTCATATGTATTTTTGAATACTTCAATATTTTATCCATGTTATTTTTTATATAGAAATGTTACTCAGATAATCTAAACCTGCTTGTATTTTCTCAACAGTAGTACTTCCTATTGGAGGATTTTGTTTAAATGCAAGCTCCAGGGAGAGAATGGGATGGCGGTATTTCAGGAGTATTGTAGAAAGATGGTATAGATGGGAACGAAAGGGCTAGGTCTCATTCACTTCTGTTTCCCTTACAATTTTGCCTATCCTTATTTTAAACAAGGTGATTCTTGGAAAAAAGGAATGACTAAATCTTTCTTAAAGGGCTTCTATGAGGTAAAATATTCTGTGATATATGAATTTCAATATTATTGATCTGAGCTACATAAATATTTGCTATTTTCTGAAGGAAATATTACTACAAGTATTGATCCTACCTAACACATTCATTTTAACATGTGATATTGTTCACAGGTCAAGGGTGATCTTGAATCTTGGTTTCAGCTGTGACCCCACAAATTTATATTTTTATATTTCAATTTAATGGAAAACACATCTTCACACATAAATGTGTACATAAATGCTCATAGCAGCATTATTCATAAAAGCCCAAAGGGACATTCATAATGTCCCTCATCTGATAAATGAATAAAAAAAATAGCATATCTATTAAATAGTATATTGTTATTGTTAGCTGCCCTCAAGTTGGATCTGACTCATGGTGACCTTACGTATAACAGAATAAGTTGCCTGGCCCTGTGCCATCTTCAGGATTGTTGATATGTTTGAGTACATTGTTTTGGTATTGTCTCAATCCATCTCATTTGAGGGTTCCCTCATTTTCACTGACCCTCTAGTTTACCTAACACAATGTCTTTTTCTAGGGATTGTATTTTCTTGGTGATGTGTTCAAAGTAAGAGAGCCAAAATCTCATCATCCTCACTTCTAAGAAGTATCCTGGTTGTGTTTCTTTTGAGACTGTTTTTTTGGGGGGGGTGGGGGAGGGTGCAGTTCCTGGTGTATTTAACATTCTTCTCCAACGCTGCAATTCGAATGCCTCAGTTATTGACCTGTCTCCCTTTTTCATTGTCCAGTTTTCATGTGCATACAAGGCAATTAAAAAGGCCATGAGCCTTACTTCTCCAAGTGACACCTTTGTTTTTTAACACTTCAAACAGGTCTTTTATGGCAGACTTGTTCAATACAATGTGTCATTTGATTTCTACTTCATCAACATTGAATGTTAATCCAAGTAGAATGAAATCCTTGACAACATCAATATCTTCATTTATCATGATGTTTTTTGTTCCAGTTGTGAAGATTTCATTTTCTTCATCATAAGATGTAATTCATATTGAAGACTGTAGTCTTTGACATACATCACTAAGTGCTTCAAATTTTTTTTTTTTCCCCACTTTCTGCAGGCAAGGCTGTGTCATCTATATATCACAGGTCGTTTACAAGTCTTCCTCAAATCCTGATGCCCTGCTCTTTATATAGACCAGCTTCTGTGATTAGTTGTTTAGCATAAAGATTGAACAAGTCGGGTGAAAAGATACAACCCTGCTGAACACCTTTTTCAATTCTGAACCACACAGTATCCTCTTGTGTTTGAGAGACTGCCTCCTGATCCATGTACACGTTCCACATGAGCAGAATTAAATGTCCTAGAATTCCTATTCTTCATAATATTACCTGCAATTTGTTACGATCCACATAATCGAATGCCTTCAAATAGTGAATAAACACAGTTAAATATTTTTTCTGGTATTCCCTACTTAAGGCCAAGATCCATCTGACAACGGTAATGCTATTCTTCCTTCCACATCCTTTTCTGAATCTGGTTTGAATTTCTGGCAGTTTTTATTTGGACATTAAAAGAAATGAAATATTGATGTATAATACAACATGGAAGAACTTTAAAAGCATTATTGTAAGTGAAAGAAGTCAATCACAAAAGGCCACAAATTAAGTAATTCCCTATATGTGAACTATTCACATTAGGCAAATCTATAGGGTCAGAAAGTAGATTAGTGTTTTCCAGAGGCTGGGAATAAGGGACTGGTGTGACTGCTACAGGGTGTGGGGTTTATTTTTGGGGTGTGAAATATTCTAAAATTAGATAGTGGTGATGATTGCACCCCTGTATGAATACTAAAAATCACTGAATTTAACACTTCAAACAATGTTTTTTATGGTATGTGAATTGTATCTCAATAAATCCATTATTTTAAAAAAAAGTGCAAAGAGGTTTAGGATAATTTACATGTCCTCTCTTGTATGCATTTCAAGAGAACAAACTATTCATATATAAATACTTAAACTCTTCCCAAATATAAAATGCACTGGCTGCTAACCAAAAGATTGGCAGTTCAAATCCTCCAGGCACTCCTTGGAAACTCTAAGGGGCAGTTCTACTGTGTCCTATAGGGTCGCTATGAGTTGGAATCCACTCAACCACAACAGGTTTTTTATATGTTATTAAGGAGTGGTATTAAGAGGATGAGAATACAGGCTGTTGGAATGTAAAGTATATCACTCTGAAGAGTGACACACCTCAGTTTCCATAACATAAAAAGAAGAAAGATGAGTTTATTTAAAATTTCTTGAAATTTCAAGCGCCAATATGTCAGCTCAGTTCGTAGTCTTCATTACATGCGGGTACCACAGACTACTGACGGCAAAACTGAAAGTTTTTGGCAGAATTCTAATTAGCTCAGAATATGCTATAGTTGAAAAAAGTATTAAACGTAATACCTAGATATGTGTAAAAAATGCTGTCTCTTCAACCGTAATCAAATGTGCATACGGTGTTTTCACTGCACGTACCTAAATAACCCATTACATAGGTTAGGAACTATTTAACTCCTATGCTGGAAATGAGAAGTTCTAGTTCAACCAGAGTAAGTAAACAGTCTCATACAACTATAGCTCACCGAATGAGAGCCAGATTTCAAGTATGAATATTTTACGTTAAAAACCAGTTCCAACATTAAAACAAATGATCCCCATACATTTCACTTTAAATATTTGTGATTTTCTATGAATAAAGAAAGATATTTTCTAGCTGTATGCATTCTTGTGAAGGATAAATGAAAACCAAATGCCTAATATGTGCTACCCAACCCATAAATATTGATAAGATTTGGTTGAATTATTATTTCAGAATGAAAATAATAAAAGGCAAATATCATTTAAACCATATTGAACATACTAGAGATATTTTAACAATTTAGAAAACATTTTTATATTTGGAAAATGTCTAAGTGTCATTCTCATGAACACTTGTTATTGCTTTCTACATGCCTGGAAATAAAAATTTCTACCTAATGAAACAAAATGTAGAGTGTTTCTCTATCACTAATATGGCAGAAGCTCAAATTTATGAAAACATTACATAGAATCTTGTAATTAGGATAACTAACAGGAAGCGTTTTGAAATCTAAGATATAAGATCAAAGCCTCTATGATTTATAAAGAACTGGAGGGAACAATGAAATGAATAATACTTCTAAAAGGAGACATATCTTTTGAATTAATATTAAAAATGTAATTTCTGACCACTGACTACTCAGTGTTGAAGGACAAACAGTAAATGATACAGTATAGCAGTTTGGCAAAACAATCACTAATAAGTAGCATATAAAATATAAGTCATTACTTTTGTCATTGTTGCTAGGTGCTGTCGAGTCGATTCCAACTCAGAGTGACCCTATGCATAACAGAAGGAAATCCTGGCTCATCCATCACCATTTTCACAATCGTTGCTATGCTTAAGGCAATTGTTGTAGCCACTGGGTCAATCCACCTCATCAATTAGTTATTAGTCTTAGGTGTGCAGTGGTTAAAGCTATCTATCGAAAGGTCTATGGTTTGGAACTAACAGTGGCTCTGTGGGAGAAAGATGTGGCAGTCTGCTTCCTTGGAGATTTACAGCCTGGGAAACTCTACGGGGTCCCTGTGAATTAGAATCAACTCAAAGGCAGTGGCTTTTTGGTTATAACTGATCATATGCAATTTAGGGTGGATTACAATGGTTGTTGTTGTTGTTACGTTCTGTCGAGTCAGTTCCGGCTCATAGTGACCCCATGCACAACAGAACAAAACACCGTCCTGTCCTGAGCCATCCTCACAATCGTTGTAATCCTTGAGCTCATTGTTGCAGCCACTGTGTCAATCCACCTCATTGAGGGACTTCCTCTTTTCTGCTGACCCTGTACTCTGCCAAGCATGATGTCCTTCTCCAGGGACTGATCCCTCCTGACAACATGTCCAAAGTATGTAAGACGCAGTCTCGCCATCCTTCCTTCTAAGGTTCTACTTCTTCTAAGACAGATTTGTTCGCTCTTTTGGCAGTCCAGGGTATATTCAATATTCTTCGCCAATACCACAATTCAAAGGCCTCAATTCTTCTTTGGTCTTCCTTATTCATTGTCCAGCTTTCACATGCATATCATGTGATTGAAAATACCATGGCTTGGGGTAGGCTCACCTAAGTCTTCAAGGTGACATCTTTGCTCCCCAAAACTTTAAAGAGGTTCTTTGCAGCAGATTTACCCAATGCAATGCGTCTTTTGATTTCTTGACTGCTGCTGCCACGGGTGATGATTGTGGGTCCAGGTAAAATGAAATCCTTGACAACTTCAGTCTTTTCTCCATTTATCATGATGTTGCTCATTGGTCCAGTAGTGAGGATTTTTGTTTTCTTTATGTTGAGATGCAATCCATACTGAAAGCTGTAGTCTTTGATCTTCATTAGTAAGTGCTTCAAGTCCTCTTCACATTCAGCAAGCAAGGTTGTATCATCTGCATAACACAGGTTGTTAATGAATCTTCCTCCAATCCTGATCCCCTGTGGTACTTCATATAGTCCAGCTTCTCATATTATTTGCTCAGCATAGAGATTGAATAAGTATGGTAAAAGAATACAACCCGGATGCATACCTTTCCTGACTTTAAACCAATCAGTTTTCCCTTGTTCTGTCCGAACAACTGCCTCTTGACCTATGTAAAGGTTCCTCATGAGCACAATTAAGTGTTCTGGAATTCCCATTCTTTGCAATGTTATCCGTAGTTTGTTATGATCCACACAGTCGAATGCCTTTGCATAGTCAATAAATCACAGGTAAACATCCTTCTGGTATTCTCTGCTTTCAGCCAGGATCCATCTGACATCAGCAATGATATCCCTGGTTCCACGTCCTCTTCTGAAACCGGCCTGAATTTCTGGCAGTTCCCTGTCAATATACTGCTGCAGCCATTTTTGAATGATCCTCAACAAAATTTTGCTTGCGTGTGATATTAATGATATTGTTCTATAATTTCCACGTTTGTTTGGATCAGCTTTCTTGGGAATAGGCATAAACATGTATCTCTTCCAGTCAGTTGGCCAGGAAGCTGTCTTCCATATTTCTTGGCATAGATGAGTGAGCACCTCCAGCACTGCATCTGTTTGTTGAAATATCTCAATTGATATTCCATCAATTCCTGGAGCCTTGTTTTTCACCAATGCCTTCAGAGCAGCTTGGACGTCTTCCTTCAGTACCATTGGTTCCTGATCGTATACTACCTCTTGAAATAGTTGCACATCGACTAATTCTTTTTGGTATAATCACTCTGTGTATTCCATTCATCTTCTTTTGATGCTTCCTGCTTCGTTTAATATTTTCCCCATGTAATCCTTCAGTATTGCAACTCGAGGCTTGAATTTTTTCTTCAGTTTTTTCAGCTTGAGAAATGCCAAATATGTTCTTCCCTTTTGGTTTTCCATCTCCAGCTCTTTGTACATGTTATTATACTACTTTCCTTTGTCCTCTCGAGACATCCTTTGAAATCTCCTGTTCAGTTCTTTTACTTCATCAGTTCTTCCCTTTGTTTTAGCTGCTCAATGTTCGAGAGCAAGTTTCAGAGTCTCCTCTGACATCCATCTTGGTCTTTTCTTTCTTTCCTGTCTTTTCAATGAACTCTTGCTTTCTTCATGTGTGATGTCATTCCACAACTCATCAGGTCTTCAGTCACTAGTGTTCAGTGCATCAAATCTATTCTTGAGATGGTCTTTAAATTCAGGTGGGATATACTCAAGGTCATATTTTGGCTCTCGTGGACTTCCTCTGACTTTCTTCAGTTTCAGCTTGAACTTACATATGAGCAATTGATGGTCTGTTCCACAGTCGGCCCCTGGCCTTGTTCTGACTGACGATATTGAGCTTTTCCATTGTTTCTTTCCACAGATGTAGTCAATTTGATTTCTGTGTGTTCCATCTGGCAAGATCCATGTCACCATTTATGCTGGTGAAAGAAGGTATTTGCAATGAAGACGTTGTTGGTCTTACAAAATTCTTTCATTCAATCTCCAGCATTGTTTCTATCACCAAGGCCATATTTTTCCTAATACTGATCCTTACTCTTTACCTCCAACTTTCACATTCCAATCGCCAGTAATTATCAATGCATCTTGATTGCATGTTCGATCAATTTCAGACTGCAGCAGCTGATAAAAATCTTCTATTTCTTCATCTTTGGCCCTATGGTTGGTGCATAAATTTGAATAATAGTCGTATTAACTGGCCTTCCTTGTAGGTATACGGATATTACCCTATCACTGACAGAGTTGTACTTTAGGATAGATCTTGAAACGTTCTTTTTGAGGATGAATGCAACACCATTCCTCTTTAAGCTGTCATTCCCAGTATAGTAGACTATATGATTGTCCTATTGAAAGTGGCCAATACCAGTCCGTTTCAGCTCACTGAAGCCTAGGATATCTCTGTTGATGTGTTCAGTTTCATTTTTGACAATTTCCGATTTTCCTAGATTCATATTTTGTACATTCCAGGTTCCAATTATTAATGCATGTTTGCAGCTGTTCCTTGTCATTTTGAGTCATCACACATCAGCATATGAAGGTCTTGACAACTTTACTCCATCCACATCACTAAGGTTTACTCTACTTTGAGGAGGTAGCTCTTCCCTGGTCATCTTTTGAGTGCCTTCCAACCTGGGGCCCTCATCTTCCAGCACTATATCAGACAATGTTCCTCTGTTATTCATAAGGTTTTCATTGGCTAATGCTTTTCAGAAGTAGACTGCCGGGTCCTTCTTCCTAGTCTGTCTTAGTCTGGAAGCTCAGCTGAAACCTGTCCTCCACGGGTGACCCTGCTGGTATCTGAATACCAGTGGCATAGCTGCCAGCATCACAGCAGCATGCAAGCCACCACAGTACAACAAACTGACAGACATGTGAAATGGTAATATATTAAATTAATGCTTGTAGGCAAAATATTGTGGAAATAAAACTTAATATGTTGTAGTCTCTTTTATCTAAAAGTCCTGCAAAAAAAGGAAACAAAAACAACAAAAATAATTCTTTTCTTATAGAAAAAGTAACTTAAATCAAAATGTCGTCAGTGAACTGGCAGAACTGCAATACACAGCCCATGACAGTTTTCATAGTGTCTCAAATAAATATCGTAGAGGAAGAGAGACGGAAGACAAACCCCACAAGGTGCTATTCAAGAATTCTTACAGCGAATGAACAAAAACCCACTGGTGCCCTTCGGGTTCCTGTCTGTATAGGAGGAACAAAATCACTAAAGATAGGAGCTCATCAAGCCTGACTTCATAGCTCCTGGTCATTGATGTACAACATTCCTGATGCTAGATGTCATATCATTCAATATGAAATATGAATAAAGAGGAACTAGAATTTTTTCTAAAAATCTAATTATTTTCCCATACGCCTTTAAAACTCATTGTCTTCCAGTCAATTCTGACTTACAGCGACTCTATAGGACAGAGTAGAACTGCCTCATATGATTTCGAAGGAGCACCTGGTTGACTCGAACTGCTGATCTTTGGGTTAGTGGCTGTAGCTCTTAACCACTATGCTACCAGGGTTCCTCAGATGCACCTAGGTATACAATTTGCTTTTATTGGAAAGTTATTTCCAAGTTATTTATTTCTGCAGATAAACTTCTAAGATCAGATAGAAAATTCCGAGCACGTATCTTTGAAAGCATGAAAAGTAGATAAATAGACCCGTTAGGAAAATGAGGTAATATTGTGCCTTTTGTATTATTTTCTACTTCCATATTAGGTGCTTTTTCTATTTTGTTGTTGTTGTGTGCTGCTGAGTCAGTTCTGAATCATAGCGACCCTATATGACAGAGCAGAGCTACACCATAGGGTTTCCTATGCTGTTATCTTTACGGGAGCAGATTGCCAGATCTTTCCTCTGGAAATACTAGGTAGGTTTGAACCATCAGCCTTTTGGTTACCAGTCAAGGGCTTAACCATTGTGTACCAGGGCTCATTACTTTTCCTATAGAAATCATTTTAACCCAAATCAGGTATATGTCTTGGCATAGAAGAGCTATATAATATGCAATTGGTATAGAAGATGGATCAGTAATATAATTTTATTCTTAAAATGTACATAAATTGAGTAGATTTTGGGGGAGAGTTCATTTTAGAGTTCTAAGGAAAATTAAGGGAAAAAATAGAAACAAAACTCAAAAGTTCTCCAAGTTTATATTCACGCAGCGGAAAATACTTTTATATACACACATATACATTTATAAAATGTGGTTACCAGGGAATTGATTCTGATCCTTTTATTTTGTGGAGTGATTCTGCAAGGTACTTGTCATTCATCTCGGTTAAATGCGGCAGAGCAAGACTTTTAGGTCTCAGCTGCATTTATTCACTCTTGCAACTAACTTTGTGCTGTATTAAATTTATGAAAAAGACATTTTGTTTTGTGCTCTCAGTTACAACAAGGGAATTACAACAGAGAACTATTGGTATGAGTAAATAACATAAACATTCAGATAAAGTAAAATTTACCAACTGTAATTCCCATAAAGATTGTAAACAATACTGATGTAATTTGCCGTGCTTTGGTCTGGCTTTTATTATGTCAAAATATGAACTATTTCTTAAGAACTCAGGAAGAGTTTTCTGATGTAGGTATTTATTAAAAATCCTCTGACGTACGATCAATCAGAAAAAAACGTGTATATACAACTCCATGATCTAACATCTTCCATTTAGGCCACTCTTAGGTTTTGTCCTCTATTCTTATTGCTGAAATACGTGCAATTAAATTAGCTGGCTAGGGTATAATGAAAAAATATGGGAACACTATAAGTTTTTTAATAATAGAGGAAAAATGATAAACTTGTCTTAGGAATTTTGAGACTGACTCTGTAATACTCCACGATCTCCCTGAGTGAAGTCCGCGTATAATTTAGTGGCTTAACAACAGATGATAAAGATATTTTTGATCTACTGAAGTCAATGAGTCTAAGAAAAATGATGACTTTTAAGATAAAATCATATGAGATAAAGATCCCTTTTTATTTTTCTCTGTGAGTGGGAATAAAGTGGTACGAAGATAAAGTTTTTCAATGAGAATGTCAAAAATTAGGAATGCCTGTAGAAAAATCAGTATTATCTAGTATGAAGTTATACTCCAAAGATAGGCAAATATTCCATTTCTTTATTCATTGAAGACAGAATAAGAGAGAAATTTAGGTAGAGTGGGGACTTTGTGAGATTAGAATTGTATTCCATATAACCATATAACCATCACCTGTTGCCATCCAGTTTGACTCCAACTCTGGATGGACTCAAATTTCTAATCATTCAGGTAGCAGCCATCAACGCTTTGTACCACTCAGAGGCTATATTGTGATTTGGATTCTATCTTTATTTTGAATATCCTTGGTATGCTCAAGATACTTTCTTATATGCCATTAGGAAGTTTTTAATTTAGTTGAAGGGAAGCTGATAATCAGAAACCCCATTTGTAGAATCCTTACACTTAGGACTGTCATTATTATCTGATTTGTTGTGGTAGTAGTCATACTTCTTATAGAAGTGCTATGATATTCTAATTCAGTTCTGGTTATCAAGAGACGTCCATCAATAATTTGGAAAATGCAGGACAAGGCAGTGCTTTGTTCTGTGATACACAGGGTCTCCGAGTTGGAACCAACTCAACAGCACCTAACAACAACAACAATAATAGAAATAAACTTTAGTTTTTACGTAAGAAAAGAACCTAAGAATTATCATCTTTCTAGATGCATTGTTGTTATGTTCTCATTTTTAGGTGCCATTGAGTCAATTCTGACTCTTAGTGACTCTATGTACAATGGAACGAAACACTGCCCAGTCCTGCACCACCCTCATAATCGTTGTTGTGTTTGAGCCCGTTGTTACAGTCACTGTGTCAATCTATCTTGTTGAGGGTCTTCCTCTTTTTTGTTGACCCTCTACTTTACCAAGAGTGATGTCCTTCTCCAGGGACTAGTCCTTCCTGATAACGTGTCCAAATTATGTGAGAAAACGTCTTGCCATGCTTGCTTCTAATGAGCATTCTGGCTATACTTCTCCCAAGACAGACTTGTTCAATCTTCTGGAAGTCCATGGTATAGTCAATATTTTTCACCACCGACAACAAAAAAAAAACAAACCTATTGTCATCCAGTGGATTTTGACTCACAGTGACCCCATAGGAGAGAGTATATTGCCCCATAGAGTTTGCAGGGAGCATCTGGTGGATTCAAACTGCCAACCTTTTGGTTACCAGCCTTAGCTCTTAACCACTACACCACCAGGATTTCAGGAACACCATAAATCAAAGGCATCACTGTTTTTCGGTCTTCCTTATTCATTGCCCAGCTTTCACATGCATATGAGGCAATTGAAAACACCAAGGTTTGGGTGAGGCGCACATTAATCCTTAAAGTGACATCTTTGCTTTTTAACACTTTGAAGAGTTTTCTTGCAACAGCAGATCTGTCCAATGTAATGCATCTTTTGATTTCTTGACTGCACTTCCATGGGTGTTGACTGTGCATCCAAGTAAAATGAAATCCTTTACAACGTCCATATTTTCTCTGTTTATCATGATGTTGCTTATTGGTCCAGTTGTGGGGCTTTTTGTTTTCTTCATGTTGAGGTGTAATCCACACTCAGGAGGATTGTAGGTTGTAGTCTTTGAACTTCATCAGTAAATGCTTCAATTCCTCTTCACCTTCAGCAAGCAAGGTTGTGTCATCTGCATATCACAGGTTGTGGATGAGTCTTTCTGCAATCTTGATACTCCCTTCTTCTTCATATAGTCCAGCTTCTCAGATTATTTGCTCATTATACAGACTGAATAATTATGGTGAAAATGTACAACCCTGATGCACTCCTTTCCTGACTTTAAACTTTAAACAGAACCCCTTGTTCCATTCAAACAACTGCCTCTTGGTCTAAGTACAGTTTCCTTATGAGCACAATTAAGTATTCTGGAATTCCTATTCTCCATAATGTTATCTATAATTTCTTATGATCCACACAGTCGAATGTCTTTACACAGTGAATAAAACACAGGTAAACATCTTTCTGGTATTCTCTGCTTTCAGCCATGATCCATCTGACATCAGCAATGATATATTAGTAGACAAGTCAGTTTTTTTTTTTTTTTTTTTTGGAGAGCAGAAAAGGTACCTTTATTTCATTGTGCAAGGAAGGGAGGCAGTAAAAGCTGCTGCTGGCAAGACTGCTCCTCAAGAGCAAGGGGAAAAGTTACTTTTAAGGGTTTACAAGTTAGAAGTTCATACAAGTTACCTCATTGTATTTTAATACATATGTTTTAGGATAGAGTCAGATACCAATAGAAAATTGAGGTAATTAATGATTCTCCAAATTTAGATTCAAGAGATATTCTTTTCTCCCATGGTAATCTTCAAAGATACTTGTGACTTTATTTTCAGAAACATTATATTTGGGAGTTATTTAATGTGAACACTGTCTCTGGTTATGTTTTTATACTCATGTCATTTGAATACAGATAGGCCTAAGTAGAATATTTGAAAGGGGGAAAAATATTATGTCAATTTAACATTTGTTGTTTTATTTGCAATGCTCTCATGTAGCTTACAGGCTGAAATTCTAGTCATAGAGTCTGCCAGCACTATATTTTTGGGGACAAGATGCTTACTAGCTCCATGACTTTGGGCAAGTTACGCAAGCTTTCTAAATCTTCATGTGTCAAATAAGGAGAAAAATAAAACACAGGTGTGATAATTAAAAGAGGTGCTGCTTGGCACATATTGTGAATTAATAGTAGTTCTTATATTATGCAAGGAGTCTCTGGTTAACCATGCAGCTACTAACCAAAAGCTTGGTGGTTCCAATGCACCCAGAGGCACCTTGGAAGAACGGTCTGGTGATTTACTTCTGAAATTTCACAGAGGCCGTGAAAACCCAATGGAGCAGTGTTACTCTGAATCACATGGGGTTGTGGTGAGTCTGAGTGGAATTGATGCAATTGGTCCTTTGATGTTTATATGTTATGCTAAAAAAGATAAAGACAGCTTTATAAGATACACTTTGTAGTTAATAGGGATGTATGTTTTCTGCTCTTATTAGAGGCATCTTTAACCAGAAACCCTGTCCTTTTCTTAGGAATAAACTTTGAGTGTATTTTGGCAGCCTACAGAAAATTATCAAGATTTATCTGAGACAAATATTGTTTTTGCTGGAATAAAAGGTAAAACTAAATATTGATCTTTTATATTAAGATTGTCTGAGTCTTAATGATGTAATCCTTTCCATCCGAGGTGCTCATTCTTTTTTAAGGTCATATAAATTGATTACTTTTATTTATTGCTGATGAAAATCTGATAGTTTTCTGCCTTCTACAGCTACGTTTATTCTGAAGCAGACTTCCTAGTTTACTTCTCTGCATATTTCATTGTTTCTACTTTTATTTTTTTCAAATAATTTGCTCTAATCTTGCCAATATTGCTTTTGTTGTTTAGAATCTATATATACATTTGGATACGCACATTTAATTTTTAAAATCTGTTTTCTCTTTTGGTTACAATAACTGTTCTTCATTCTCAGAATCCTGTTATTTTTTTTAATTATTTTTTAATCAAATAATCTAGCATATTATTTTAAAAAATCAAAGTGGAAGACTTCTGCTTTTGACCATGTTTGAGTAACTAGGACTAGATTTACTTCTCCCCTGTTAACCATCTAGAAAACTGTACAAACTGTATGAAACACACCCATTAGAAGGGCTAATTGAAAAAAAAATTAAATTTTGTTAAGAATGTGGTGCAACAGGAATTTTCAGAATGGAAATTGCATAGCTGCTTTAGAAAACAGTTTGACGGTATTATCGAAAGTTAAATTAACTTATCATACCCTGTAGCATCACATTCCTAGGTATTTACTACAAAGTAAACGCATGTCCTGGTGACCTTGGCTGTCACAACTGTTTAAACCCTCAGCTACAAACGGAAAGGCTGTCAGTCCTAGTCCACCCAGAGGCACCTCGGAAGAAAAGCAGGGTGATCTACTTCTGAATATTAGTCACTGAAAACCCAAGAAGCACAGTTCTACTCTGACACACATGGGGGTCGCCATGAGTTGGATTTGACTCTGTGGCAACTGAGTTTTTAAATGTGTCCACACAAGAACTTTTACTTGGAGGATCATATTTGACTTTTTTATAATAGCTAAATTTTAAAATCCCCATTTAAATACTCAGTTTATGTATTTGTCATAACTAATCCATTAATATAATTGATGTGTGTTCAACGTTATAATGGCTGTTAAATAATAAAATAAAAAATGTACCATTTCTTGTATAAACTGCTGTAATCATCAAAGAAAACAATTTGAAGGAAAGACATAAAAAAATGCTTTATTTACAAATCAATGAATTAATTCTTATGTTCGTATACCAATCAGCTATTTCTATAAATATTTTTATTTGTCTTCATATTAAATATTACTAACTGTGATGGTTCACGCTGTGTGTCAACTTGGCTAGACCATGATTCTCAGTGTTCATAGGTGATCACCCCCATGATGGGATCTGCTGTGAGTACCCATCATTAGAAAGGGAGTTCCAGTGGGCATGTGGACTGCATCCAAATATAAGTGGACATTCTGGATTTTGCCTGCTCTGGACCCTGCAGCTGCCTCCTATTTGTCTGGCCTCTGATTCTTGGGACTTGAGCTAGCAGCTTACCTGCCGATCTTGACATTCGTCCATCTTCACAGCTTGTGAACAAGAACCTTGCTTTCTGAGCTGCTGATCTTGGGTTCTCCAGCCCCTGCAGCTACATGAATCAGGAGAAGCCTCTATCCTGATCCAAAGACTTGGGACATTCCAGCCTCTACAATCATGTAAGCTTTTTCTTGATATAAATCTCTCTCTGTCTATATATATTTATACATTTTACTGGTTTTGCTTCTTTAAAGAATCCAGCCTAAGGCACTAATATTTTACATAGTGGTAATTTCTGTAAATTATATAAAATTTTAAATCTTATAAATTGATTACATATTAATTATATATTTTTTAAATTACCTAAGGGATATTATCACAATGAATTAGAGCAAATAAAAATATTCACATGTTAGCATCTGAGGTTATGAATTTTATATGATGTAAAAAAAAAAAAAAGTGACATAAGAAAAACAGATCCATAATCAACAAAATAAAATTTTTTTTACTGATTACCATGATGCCTAGTGGTTAAGTGCTATGGCTGCTAACCAAAGGGCAGGCAGTTGGAATCTGCCAGGCTTTCCTTAGAAACTCTATGGGGCAGTTCTACTCTGTCCTATAGGGTCGCTATGAGTCAGAATCGACTCCAGGGCACTGGGGGTTTACCATGATCATTTTCAGGATAAAGAATGTGGAATTAAGCTTTTTGGTCCCCAGTATTTTAAGGGATGATAAACACTCATTACTTTCATTAGAAGAACTAATTGGGCATTAAGTTGAAAGTGAGGCATAAATAAAGAGAAAGGGAAAAAACTGCACATTCCCTTTTTGTCACCCATGTGGTCCAGTCTTCTGTGCTTTTCTGCCTATTTTAACCCTTTTGTTTCTTTGTTGTTATTCTTATTTGTTTATTTTAGTTGAAGTATAACTTATACAATAATGTTCACCAGTGTAAGTATTATGGATTTTTTCCCAAAGAGATATGGGGACAAAGATATGTTGAAGCCATGGGATGTAAGGCATGGGATGTTAGAGCATGGGATGTTAGATGATTAGTGGCCAGAATCAAATTTTGTTGCTTGTATCCAAAGTAATATAATTAATACAGAATCTTCCAAAATATCTTAGAGAGGAGAGAAGAGAACGTAAACATAGGGTGGTCATTCCTGACAGAGGAGAGTACCAGAATCCAACTGGAGTGAAGCGTATATTGCATGCACAAGGGTGTCGCTGTGACCATGTCATTGGTGCCAGAGCAGGCAAGGAATGTGTCCACATGGGCTTCAGCCTAGCATAGAGTGTTAGAGCCTGAACATGATTAGAAGAATGTCCACACAGAGCTGTGGTCTTGAGGTGCCAAAGACCAAGTAGAGGGAGATGTTCTTTGGTGTGGAGGGCAGACGTCTGGCACAGGGTGTTGGAAGACTTGTGGGGAGATGAGGATTCCTATATGGGGAGGAGGCCTAGCTTGGTACTGGGATTGGAGCATGGGCGTGATGAACAGGGCATCCACACAGGGAACAGGGTATAAGTGGCAATAGTAGATTAGTTATACAACAGTAGCAAGTTGTTACAAGTAAGGACCAACTCAATGGTACCTAACAATAACACAGTATTATTACAACTTCCCTGTTTCCCTTACACATGACGTGGAATTTCTATCATTATTTTTCTTATCCTGGGAATAAGTACTAACAGCCTTTTGAGGGTGGGGTGGGACTAGTCAGGAATAAATTCACTTTAAGGGAAGCAGTTAATCTGCTTATGGTTGATAGACCTTTGTGTATAGCACTGAAGCATTTCTATCTCCTTCCCTCAAGGAAGGTTTATAACAGTTAAGACAATTGCAGTTGGGTTTGTGATGAAACCCCAACTTTGAGGGAACTGGGGTAAGAGACTCAGAGTCCAAGTTGAGATTTATTTTCCAGGAATAAATAATCAATATGACATTTCTCAGTCACACACTGATTTTCAATGAGATTACATTCATCCATTCCTGAGATATGGTTCTCTGATTAAATAATACTATGAATAAATCCTTTACAGTTTATTTTGCTTGAAAAGAGATTATTTCTATCACAACCAGTTTAATTTTTGCAAAGGGGGGACAATTTTGAGACCACTTATTACTTATGAACAGATTTCAATTCTATAGTGTGTGTTCACTGAGCTAGAATAGGAATTACACACAGATTGACCTTTTTTGAGGGCAAATGTCTCATAGAAATGGTAACAAATCCATAATGTGTAAGCATCCAAAACATCAGATTGTGAAAAAGGTATTTTAATCAAGACACTCCAAATCAGTCAAGAGATGTATAATGCAATTTCTTATCATTATTATGCTTTGTTAGGGATTCATTCAGCATTATAAATTATTTTTCAGGTATAAAACCAAGCCTGATAGGGACATTTGCCCTGTTCTGAGGGAAAAGATTAACTTACTGCTATTTAACCTGTTTAGGAGCCCTGGTGATATAAAGGTTAAGCGCTTGGCTGCTAACCCAAAGCTTTGTGTTGGAACCTGCCCAGAGCTCCATGGGAGAAAGACCTGGTGATCTGCTCATGTAAAGATTACAGCCTCGAAAACCCTATGGGGCAGCTCATGAATTTTGCTGAGTTGAAATTCATTTGACATCACCTCAGAAGAACACCAGCTTAACCAACGAAAGTTTGTAATATCTAGTAGTATAATAAATTGTGACTTCTTCAAACTAAAAAAATAAAATTAAAAAAGCTGTGGATTAAATTAATTCTACTAAAATTAAACATAATTCTCCAATTTTATTTAACTACCTTTTTTAAAATACAATGTAAGCGCCAGCCTAGTTTTCCCCAAGTGTTTTGATTTTCAAAATCTTTAACATCAAAAAAGTACCTACTGAGATGTGTGTGTGTGTGTGTGTGTGTGTGTTACAAGTGTTGCCTCTTAAATCCCAGATTAAGGTAAACTATTTTTTTTTTTTTATGTTATAGACAATTTTGCCTTAGACTCTGTGGTGAATTTTTGGTTGATTGACATCAATTCTCCTTTGTAACAGCACTACAATGTTGTTTATTATTGGGACTATGTATTACATTAGATTTATCTGGAATATTTTATTTGCCCCTAATAAAGTAGCTGCTTGGCAAGTGACATTCATTAAGTTGTTTTTCCTGAAATATGAATATTGTGAGGAATGATAGAGACCAAACGTGTTTGAATTTAGATTCTGACCAAGAATTTGACTTGATCAGTCTTTTTGCTACAAAACCACGATTAAGTTTCCAGTTTCCAAAGTCTGGAAAGTCCTCATTCCTCTGTTTTTCAAAGCCTAGTTCTCTAGCATATTCCACACATTTATTTCACCCTTTAACTTTATTGAACAGAATTAGATTATGTTGCTTGTATTCCAAGTAACATAAATAATATAGAATCTTCCAGAATATCATTGTCAATTATACCCTGAAAGTGCTGCAATTTTGAAACAAAAAGGAAGAATTTATAAACCCCAATGTTATAATAATTTCCTTCAAATATTCTAAATTCCGGTACCTGGCATTTGTATATCAGAACACACAGCAAAGAGGATTGGAAAGTCTTATCTTTCCAGTATACTTTTATCTTACCATTCCCTGATTTACAACACCAGTAGTAAGTTCAGCATTGAGTATATCCCATTGCCTAAATTGTTCAAAGGAATGTGAGCAATTGTGTGGCAATATAAAGCAATTCGTTTGTGTGCAAAAATGAACAATAAAACAACAGAAAAGTCTCCCTTGTGTTCACCACTTCTGTGCTATGAAAAAAAAAATACTAGATATCTAGCTAATCATGAGGAATGAAAGGATTTAAAAGCTCTTCTAATTTAGTTCACTTCTGCTTAAATCTTAGGTAACTATGAACTATTTATTTCTCTGTAGTCTGTAAATTAGTACTCCTCAACTACTTATGTGTACAGAAGATAAAAGAAGGAATTGAGTAAATTACCTGTAAAAATTACAGGAAAATAATTTTCTCTTTGATTTCCTTTTACTAAGAGGGCATTATTTCTTTTTTTTCTTCAGTTATCTGGACCTTACTAAGAGGGAACATGAATGATTGAAAAAAACTGTTTTGGATTTGAGATCAGAATATCTGAATTTAGTCTTATTATGCAATTTTTAATCCTTGTTTTCTTGTTGAATGCATATAATACGTCACCCAAGGGAGTGGAACTCTCCTGGGTAAAAAAATGTCAGGGCTTGAGATTTGAAATCATGTGGAATCAGTCACATAGTTACATAAAAAGTCTAGGCTTTTCTGTGGAACAAAAGATTAAAGAGATTAGAGAATTCTTTGGGGCCAACAGCCAGCCTTCTCAGGCTAACTTTTTGAACCATCAGGATACAAAAACTATCATTTAATTGTATAAAGAATATACTGATTTTAACAGTGCACAACCTAATTGAAGGGTAGAAAATCTCAAGGTAGCTGTGGGAATGACACTCTTAGTCACGTCAAAGTGGAAGAATTTCTAGGCTTGCATGGTGCTGTGCCCTTCAGGTGGGATTCCAGTCTGGTTGCTTCTGCATAAATTCCAGAGCCTTGGTCAGAATGAAATAAATTACCGTGAAATAAAATCTTTAGTACTAAACACATGTGTATGTGTTTGTAAAGGCATAATAAAAAAATGAAAAAAAAGTCGCAACAGAAAGCCAGTTTTTTTCTGTGTCTCAGCATGGTTGCTATGAAGCTTTGCAAGGTAGCAGAAGAGCTGTCTGTGGGCAATTGCTCAGCACTGGGCAAGCAGCTGACCCTCCAAACACCATTAGAATATTTGAGTTTCCGGAAATGGTAGCTGTAGTAGAATGTTTTGTACAGAAAAGTAGAGGCTAGAAAAGGAAACTAATATTGTCTTCTCATTGGCAGTTTGAGCCAAAATGGAGTAATTCCGTAGGTAGCACAGTTTCGACAATATTCCTGCTTCTTGTCCAGTGTTACTAAGTTTATGTATTTATTTTTAATAAAGTTGTTATTCAAGCTAGTTTCATTCTTAAAATGAAACACTGAATAAGGTAATGTGTTGGAAGAAAATACATTTGTTTGAAGATTGATTGCTATTTTCCTGTCGGTGGATATTGCTTCTTCCTAACTAATGCTTAAACAATCAATCGTTTAGTTCAAAAGATGATGACTCTGAAATAAGTTAAAAAATAACTTCTGCTGAATATATATTCTAAGTTAAATAATGCTAGAGAGAGATGAGAATAAAGCATGCACGTGCACCTATAAAAACTTACCTCTGCCACAAATATAAGTAAAATATTAAGCACAGCTAATCGATGGCACTGGGTTGGGTAATCTTATACATAGCCAAATATCTTAAAATACACAAGTAAAAATATCAGAAGGCTTTTGGAAAGCCTTGGTATAGGAATTCATATAAGTCTGTACAGTGGGTAAGAGCTTAGCAGCTAGCTAAAAGGTTGGCAGTTTGCATCCACCAGGCACTCCTTGGAGGCCCTATGGGGTAGTTCTACTCTTGTCCTGTAGGGTTGCTATGAGTTGAAACCAACTCAATGGCAACAGGTTTGGTTTTGGGGTTTGCTTAAGTGTACACTTTCCTATACCTTTTTTTTTTCTCAATACAAGATAATGATTATTTGTTTTATAATACCTCTGAAATGGTTCATGGTTGAAGTAGTAAAATCCCACTTTCCTGTGAAAAATTTCTTACTACTTTTTCATATTACTAAGACTTTAAATCAGAATGTCAGAGATGACATGGTATGTAGGAAAATCAGGCATCAGTAGTTCCCCTTTGTTATCCTATTAATGTCTATCTGAAAGAATACATGCATGGATGGATAGATGTTTGAATGAATGACTGCCATAACCCAAAACCTAATACTTTCTTTAAGATACTTGGGTAACAAGTATTTACTTAGTATGCATGCAAGGCTCTGTACTCAGTTCTGGGGAAAGAATATTGAAGGTCAACACAGTTCTTGACTTAGAGGTAATATAACAGAGGGTAACAACACGGTAGGCATTATGAAGTTACAGACACAAAGAGACAGTAGCCATGATCTAGTTGAACACGGTAATCTAATGGTTCAAAATAAGCAATATTGTTTAAATGTGTAGCAAAAGTTTTGTCATACCATGAACGAGCAATATTTAAAAATGAAATTCCCAAGGAATAAAGGAATACATCATTAAAATTTTGGCCTTTCTTTTAAAAATGTATTTAATATTTTACATTTTAATGCTTGCTGCATATAGATTTTTAGAAAATAGTTAAAAATGAAACAGTACATATTCACACCATCATGTGTCTGTCAGCTTGTCATACTGTGGTGGCTTGTGTGTTGCTATGATACTGAAACTTTGCCACCAGTATTTCAAATACCAGCAGGGTCACTGTTAGTGGATAGATTTCAGTGGAGCTTCCAGACTAAAACAGAGCAGGAAGAAGACCCCGGCAGCGTACTTCTGAAAATATCGGACAATGGAACCTTATGAATAACAGTGGACCATTGTGCCAGAAAAAGAGGCCTCAGGATAGAAGGCACTCAAAATGTGGCTGGGAAAGAAACACCCCCTCAAAGTTGAGTCGACCTTAACGATGTGGATAGAGTCAAGTTTTTAGGAGCTTCATTAGCTGATGTGGCACAACTGAAAATGAGAAGAAACAGTTGCAAACATCCATTAATAATCAAAATGTGGAATGTATGAAGTATGAATCTAAGAAAATTTGAATTCATTAAAAATGAAATGGAATACATAAACATCAATATCCCAGGCTTTAGTGAGCTGAAATGGACTGGTATTGGCCATTTAAATACAGCAATCATATGGTCTGCTATGCTGGGAGTAAAAATTGAAGAGGAATGGCATCGTATTCATCATCAAAAAGAACATTTCAAGATCTATCCTGAAGTACAATGTTGTCACTGATAGGATAATATCTATAAGCCTACAAGGAAGACCAGCTCATATGACTATTATTCACATACACTTACTGACCGCTAAAGCCAAAGAGGAAGAAATTGAAGATTTTTACCAATTTCTGTAGGCTGAAATTGATCAAACATGCAATCGAGATATATTGATAATTATTAGTGATTGGAATGCTAAAGTTGGAGTTGAAGAAGGATCAGTAGTTTGAAAATACGGCCTTGGTGATAGAAACAATGCTGGAGATAGCATGATAGAATTTTGCAAGACTAAAGATTTCTTCATTGCAAATATCTTTTTTGAACAACCCTATACATGTGGACCTTACGAGATGGAAAATTCAGGAATCAAATTGACTACATCTGTAGAAAGAAGCAAGGGAAAAGCTCAATATCATCAATCAGAATAAGGTCAAAGGACTACTGTGGAACAGATCATCAATTGTTCATATGTAAGTTCAAGTTGAAAAAACACTAGAACAAGTCCATGAAATCCAAAATACAACCTTGAGTATATCCCACCTGAATTTAGAGATCATCTCAAGAAGAGATTTGAGGCATTGAGCACTAATGACCAAAGACCAGACTAGTTGTAGGATGACATCATGACATCATACATGAAGAAAGCAAGAAGTTATGAAAAATACAGGAAAGAAAGAAAAGACCAAAATGAGTTTCAGAAGAGACTCTGAAACTTGCTTTTGAACGTAGAGTAACTAAAGTGAAAGGAAGAAATGACGAAGTAAAACAGCTCAACAGAAGATTTTAATGGCTACCTCAAGAAGACAAAGTAAAGTATTATACTGAAATGTGAAAAAACCTGGATATAGAAACCAATCCTATCAGAGACAACATGCTTGGCATTTCTTGAGCTAAAACAACTGAAGAAAAAATTCAAGCCTCGAGCTGCAATACTGAAAGATTCTACAGGGAAAATGTTAAACGATGCAGGAAGCATCAAAAGAAGATGGATGGAATACACAGAGTCACTGTATCAAAAGGAATTGGTCGACATTTCGCCATTTCAGGAGGTAGCATATGATCAAAAACTGACGGTACTGAACTAAGAGGTACAAGCTGCGCTGAAGGCATTGATGAAAAACAAGGCTCCAGGAACTGACAAAATACCAATTGAGATGTTTCAACAAATGGATGTAGGAATGAAAGCACACATTTGTCTATGCTAAGAAATTTGGAAGACAGCTACTTGGTCATCTGACTGGAAAAGATCCTCTCTGTACCCACTCCAAAGAAAGGTGATCAAACAGAATGCATAAATCAAACAATATCATTAACATCACACACAAGTAAAATTTTGCTGAAGATCATTCAGAAGCAGTTGCAGCAGTATATCCACCGGGAGCTGCCAGAAATTCAAGTCAGCTTCAGAAGAGGGTATGGAATGAGGGATAGCATTGCTGACATCAGATGGATTTTGGCTGAAAGCAGAGAGTACCAGAAAGATGTTTACCTGCGTCTTGTTGACTATGCAATGTCTTTCAACTGTGTGGATCATAAAAATTCATAGATAACATTGCAAAGAATGGGAATTCCAGAACACTTAATTGTGCACATAAGAAACCTGTACATAGACCAAGAGGCAGTCATTTGAACTGAGCGAGGGGATACTGCATGGTTTAAAATCAATAAAAGTGTGTGTCAGGGTTGTGTCCTTTTACCATATTTATTTAATCTGTATAGCTGGACTATATGAAGAAGAAGCGGGCATCAGGACTGCAGGAAGATTCATTAACAACCTTGCTTGCTGAAAATGAAGAGGACTTGAAGCAAATATTGATGACAATCAAAGGCCACAGCCTTCAAGAATGAATTACATCTTAGTATAAAGAGAACAAAAATCTTCACAACTGAACCAATATGCAACATCATGAAAAACAGAGAAAATATTGAAGTTGTAAATGATTTCAGTTTACTTGGATCCACAGTTAACACCGATGGAAGCAGTAGTCAAGAAATCAAAGGACACATTACATTGGGAAATCTACCGCAAAAGATTTCTTTAAAGTGTTGAAAAGCAAAGGTGTTACTTTAAGGATTAAGGCACGCCTGACCCAAGCCATGGTTGTTTTCAATTGCCTCATAAGCATATGAAAGCTGGGCATTGAATAAGGAAGATGTAAGAATTGTCACCTTTAAATTATGATGCTGGCAAAGAATATTGAATATACCATGGACTCCGGGAGAATGAACAAATCTGTCTTGGAAGACATACAGCCAGAATGCTACTTAGAAGCAAGGATGGTGAGACTTAGTTTCATAAACTTTGGACATGTTATCGGGAGGGACCAGTCCCTGGAGAAGGACATTATGCTTGGCTTCGGGTCAGTGAAAAAGAGGAACATCCTCGGCCTGAGGGATTTACACAATGGTTCTAACAATGGGCTTAAGCATAACAACAGTTGTGAGGATGGCTCAGGTCAGAGCAGAGTTTCTTTCTGTTGTAAATAGGGTCACTGAGTCAGAATAGACTGGATGGCACCTAACAACATAAAACACATTCATATAATCTTTATATATAACTACTTATCATATTTTGTATATAAACTTACACTCTTCGAAATATCAGAATTTATCTCTATCATCTATCTATCTCCTTACCACAAAAATAAGGCAACTGTACACATATAATTCTAGAAATTGTTCTTTTTATTGAAAATGTAATGTTAGAACTTTTAAATATATCTATAATATTCTTCAGGACCAAGCACTTTTTTTTTCTTTTGGTTTTTAATTATTTATTTAAGTATATGGTTGTTGCTGGGTGTCGTTGAGTGGATTCCAACTGATAGCAACACCATGTGACAGAGTTGAAGTGCCCCATAGAGCAGCCCATTTTAAATCCTTTCCCCTTACATTATCACAGCATACTGTATTTCCATGTTCATTTCACTTGTCCAAGCAGTAATTATTGGCATTTTTGCTTTACTTTATTTATGCTATACTGCAAGAAACTATTATTTTCTTATCAACTATCAAAATTTGTGTACTGGGTTTTCAAAGTGCTTAGAACATCATTTTTAGTAAGATTCCAAAACTGAATCAAAGAATATATGAAGTCACTGGATATCATAAGCATGATAGAGACATAATAAACAAACAAACAAAAAAACCCAAATCCATTGCCATCAAGTTGATTCTGACTCATAGTGACCCTATAAGACAGAGCAGAACTGTTCCATAGTGTTTACAAGGCTGTATAATCTTTACAGAAGCAGATGGTCACACCTTTTCCAGGGGAGTGTCTGGTGGATTCGAACCACGGCCTTTTGGTTAGCAGCCAAGTGCTTAATCAGGGCACCACTGGTGCTCCTAGAGACGCAATAAGTGGGTTGAATATAGAAGTTGGACATTCAATATTCATTCCCAAATTCTGCTACTGTGTATCCTTTACTCTAGAAGATACAACACATAAATCTCATTTCACAGATACTGTTAGGATTCTGGACATAAATTGAATTTCATCAACTAAATTCACTCACGAAATATTTGGAAAGGAGAAGGAAACACAAAGTGTTTTTGCTATCTTAAAATTCCCTGCTCACAAGCAAACTTGGGGAGATGTTGGTTTATCAAAGCAAGCTTGGTACTGGGAGCTATACTCAGCATTATCCTATCTAGTAGCTCTTTTCCTGGACAAGAGAAAAAGAGAAAGGCATGGAAGCAGAGAAAAGGTACCTTTCTAGTCTGTTTTTCTTTTCATGAATTGTAGCTAATTCAGTTTTTTCTTTTTCCCCCTGAATTCACTAGTTATAGAAGTGACTTGGAAACTCTGGTGGCGTAGTGGTTAAGAGCTATGGCTGCTAACCAAGAGGTCAGCAGTTTGAATCCGCCAGGCGTTCCTTAGAAACTCTATGGGGCAGTTCTACTCTGTCCTATAGGGTTGCTATGAGTCATAATCAACTTGACGGCAGTGGATTTTTTGGGTAGAAGCGACTTAGTAAATCCCATTCCCAGAGCATCAAAGGTTGTTTGAGCAGCTATATATACAGTTACACTAATAATTTCTGCCTAAAAAACTGAAAGTGGTTGCTATTTTCTGTCCTAAATTTTGAGTGGCAAGATCTTCAGGCCAGAAGTGGTTGCATACACTTAAGGAAGGGAATCGGCTTGATTATTTAGATGAGTTATTATCGAAGGCCATTATTATCTGGTTACTGTTAGAAAATGGGTACTAGGAGATCAAGCCAAGCAATAGCAAAATAGTAATGTATATTCTGTGGTCACCTGAATGTCAGTTAAGATAAGGCTTTGAAAGACCAAATGTTTGCTACCACAGGAGTTTTTAACGAAATGAAAACTGTGTGTGGGCTGTTTCCTTCTGTCTGTACTCGTGATATAAAAGAAAGAAAATGGTAAACACGAGATTTGAAATTAGTGGCTCAAGGCACAATCAGAGACCTAGGGGGAGTCAGTTGCCTGAAATAATATCTTATTTCTTGTAATCACAGGGCTGTTGTCACAAAATATAAGATTCACTGTCTGATACTGTGGGTTGTTTAATTACCATACAAGTTTAATTCATAATCTTGCTAGATTGATTACTCAAAACATAGGAAATTTAAGAGATAGAATGAGACTGTGAGAAATGAAATGAGAATTCAAGGATAAACTTGAATATCTCTGATGGTGGGATTGGCTGATGGGCTAGTTCATCTTTTTGGAAACTATGTAGTGACTTCTCCTAGGGGAGTTAACATGCAAGAGAACGTCGATTGTTCTCATGATGTATCCAGACTCTTCCAATTGCCATCGAATCCATAATTGGGCCCAGATACCAACATTCCCTCAGGTAGACAAGTGAAAAGTTCTACCTGGGATTAGAAGGTTTGCATGCCAAAAATATTGCAATATTTTTGTAACTTTTATCAGTAAAATTTATCAGTAGAAATCTAAATAATATATGTAGAAATTTATGTTCTAATTGCTTAAACCAGAAAGAAGAAACGTATATTTAGATAAAGCCAAAAGCATCAATAAGGTTATGCTAAGCAGAGATTCTGGATTAAAAGATCTAACTTGTGCATCTACAAGTGTTTTTGAAGTTTGCTCAGGTGGCTGCCTAAAATTCAGACTCAAAAAATTTAGAATACATGTAGTTCCGGACTCACAAAGTACTTGAATTGATGAATCGCGCTTATAACTGTTGGGTTTTTTTTTTTTCTTTTTTGTGCATCTAAATATCAGTAATATGTGCTACATACAATGTGGCAATCATAATTTCCTGATGCCATCCTATCTGTAAACTTATATGTAATATTTCCAATTCTGAAAGACAAAGATTGGATTAACAAAGATACTAATAGTAAAAGGCAATAATAATAAACCTTAAAAAAAAAGAGAAAAATTAGGTATTTGACTTACGTAAGAACTGGCTTATGACCAAGTCATTAGAACAGAACCCCGTCATAAATTGAGGGCTACCAAAAATCTCTTCTGCCTCATAAAAAAGGCAAAAATGGACAGCAAAGAATGAAGAAAATAGAACGATTTAAGTAGATTATTATATAAGACCTTCTTTCCTTCGTCTTAACTATATCCCACCAGAAGAGCCTAAACACTTAATTCACCAAGGTGGCAAAAATATGGATTGGAGAGAAAATGCCCACATCCTTAAAAGTTCTGCATTGGCTGTAATTGCAGGCTGTGAAAGACACCAGATGGGATCCTGCAGCAGGAGAAGCTAAAGAGCAGCATTTAATAACTAGATAATTTACCTACAGAAACAATCACCTTGGATACTGTAATAATCAGCAGTTCTGAGGAGTCATCTTTGGAAGGTGGTTAATTGGTCGTGGAATTCTTAGGAGTAAAATACACAGCCAGCCTTCCAAAATCCGATCTGATTTATATACATGTGAAAGAAATAACTCTAGGATTAGCGAGTAAGGTCCAGATATGAGCCACCACAACAGGAGGTAATAACCCCACTCTCAATTTGGCATAGATTTGTTCACAGACACAGAGACCCCTAAAGGAAGAAGAGGTCTAGGACTCTATGTGAAGACTTTATGATAACATCATTTGATTATACTGCAAACCATCCTTCTATTTGCCAAAGGTACCAAGGCCATTTGTGAGGCTAGAATGTGTGGGCAAAGGAACACACTGTGCTGTTTGTGCCATTACAGAACACTGACTCTGATTCATCATTAACCTCAGTGGGCCCAGAATGCTGCTATCATTCATGGGTCAGAATGAAAGACTGTAGAGGTCATGTAATTAATGGAATGTTGGCCAAAAATTCTTCTCACAGTGGACTCAGTTTACCTATGAGCACATGTTATGATTATTTCACCAGCTTCTGAATTCATGAAGAGACCAACCAAAAAAACCAAACTCATTGCCATTGAGTCAATTCTGACTCATGGTGACCCTACTGGACAGAGTAGAACTGCCCCACAGGGTTTCCAAGGAGTACCTGGTGGATTCAAACTGCCGACCCTTTGGCTAGCAGCCATAGCACTTAACCAGTACACCACCAGGGTTTTCAATGAAGAGACTGGTTGGTTCTCAAATTCTAGCCTATGCTTCCCCTATTCAAAGTTTTCTTAACCAGTAACCAGTTGCTATTGAGTTGATTTCGAATCATGGCGACCCTGTAAGTTTCAGAGCAGAACAATGCTCCATAGGTTTGTCATGGTAGTGACCTTTCAGAAGCAGACTACCAGCCTTTCTTTTGAGGTGCCCCTGGGTGTGCTCGAACTGGCAACATTTTAGCTAGCAGCCCTTAACTGTTTCAGTCATCTAGAGGTGCCTAACGTTTACTTAATACTAAGATTTTATGTGCGTGTTTTCATCTGCACTGATGACGCAAAAGCAAAAGTGGACAAAATTGCCGGCACGTTAGCATAGATCAAGACAGTAATGCCGGAAGTACTCATAGTCATTGCATCCTTCACTGCCATGTATTCACATTTCACAATAAAATGAAAGCTTCATTAATAAAGCAGTAAAAATTATAAATGTTATAAAGTACTGACCTCATGCTATGCAAGGGGAAGTATGCAAAAAGTACTTTTGCTTCATATAAAAGTTAGATGATTTTCTATTAAAAAAAAAGTATTTGTTTCATTTTTTCTGTTACAACCTGATCTAGCTTCTTATTTCATGGAACAATGTTTTCACTTGAAAGAACAATTGACAGAAAAAGGACAGGAATCAAGACTTAGGTACTTGGCTGATAGTTTCTTGAAAATAAAGTGAACATTTTTTTTTTCCCAAAAAAAGAACTGAGAGTATTTTGTTCTTTATTTTTTTATTGTACTTTAGAAGAAGATTTACAGAATGAACTAGTTTCTCACTAAACATTTGGTACACGTATTGTCTTATGACATCGGTTAACAGCCCCACGACATGTCAACACTCTCCCTTCCCCAACTTGGATTCCCTATTACCAGCTTTCCTGCCCCCTCTTGCCTTCTAGTCCTTCGCCTTGGGCTGGTATGCCACTTTAATCTCATTTTGTTTTATGGGCCTGTCTAATCTTGGCTGAAAGGTGAACCTCAGAAGTGAGTTCATTACTGAGCTAAAAGGGTGTCCAGGGACCATACTCTCAGGGTTTCTCCAGCCTCTGTCAGGCCATGAGAGTATTTCTTGCCATTGAAAAAATTCTAGCTTTCAAGTGGAAAAGAGCTTACAGAAAACTGGAAAGCTTGTCTCTGCCTCCATAAGCTTGGCAGCTTCCCAATAATCAAAGATTTTTCTAATAAGATTCATGGTAATATTTATGAATGATATTTTTGATATTGCTTACAAAAATGTGTCAGCATTTGAATGATCTTCATAACACCGTGAATCAATGTTATCCTAATGTCAATGCATGATGCTACAAAATTATACAGGCATAGAAATTTCATTCAAAGTGCAAACTAGAACTTTGGCTTTAATATAAAAGATGATGAAATTTATTGATAATGTTTTAGATTCCACATTGCAACTAATCTTTATAAAACTATTATTTGTCATGTTTTACTGTAGTATTAAAAAAAAGAATACCCACAACTATCTAAAAAGGCTATTCAAGTGTGCCCTCCTTTTCTAGCTACCTGCTTGTGTAACACTGAATTTTCTTCATATACTTCGACTGAAACAACATAATTACAACTGTTTGTATGCTGCAGTAGAAAAGAGAATCCAGATCTCTTCTACTGATCAAGGCATTAAAAGATTTGTAAAATGTAAATGCCACTCTTTTCACTACTTTTTTTTAATTTTAGGAAAGTATAATTATTTTTTATAAAATTATATATATATGTTATTATATAATGACTTATTGTTATTTTGAGATGAATTCATATATTATTTTACAAAGTGCTCAGCTTTTATTTATAACACCAGAAATATCAGTAGATCTTGTTGTTGTCATTGTGTTAGTTACCATCAAGTCAATTTCAACTCATGGCCAACCCTAGAGAAGAGCTTCTCCTTAAGGTTTTCAAGGCTATGATCTTTTGGAAGCAGATCACCAGATCTGTCTTCTATGGTGTTTCTGGTGGCTTAGCACAGCCAACCTCTTACATAATAGTCAAGTGCTTAACAGTTTGCATCACCCAGGGATTCCTATCAATAGATTTAACCACTTAAAAGTTCTTTTGGATCCTCAATAATTTTTAAGAATGCGAAGTGCCACTAAGAACAAAAATAAAATTTTCAAAATCACTCAATTAGACAAGCTTGTTGTCATTGTCATTAGGTGCCATCAAGTTGGTTCCCACTCGTAGTGATCCTATGCACAACAGAATGAAACACTGCCCAGTCCTGAGCCATCCCTACAATTGTTGGTATGCTTGAGCTCATTGTTGCAGCCATTGTGTCATTCCACCTCGTTGAGGGTCTTTCTCTTGTCCACTGAAATGCTGGTGGCATAGTGGTTAAGTGCTATGGCTGCTAACCAAAGGGTCAGAAATTCGAATCCACCAGGTGCTTCTTGGAAACTCTATGGGGCAGTTCCACTCTGTCCTATAGGGTAGCTAAGAGTCTGAATCGACTCGAAGGCACTGGGTGTTTCTTTTAGACAAGCTTAGGAACTGAAATTCTTGAATTTGTCTTTCTATAAAACCAAAAAAAAAAAAAAAAAAAAAACTCATTGCTGTCAAGTTGGTTGCAACTCGTAGTGACCCTGTAGGACAGAGTAGAACTGACCTATAAGTTTTCCAAGGCTATAATCTTTACAAATGCAGACTGCCACATTTTTCTCCTGCAGAGCAGCTGGTGGGTTCAAGCCATGAACTTTTTAGTTAGTAGCGGAGTTCTTAACCACTGTACCATCAGGACTTCTATGTCTTCCTATAACTTTTCAAGATCCAATTAATTTCTTCTTTGAATTTTTTGATGATACTATGCATTTTCATTAATGAAGGGATGCTGATTTAAAGACCAATTCAGAATTTTAGTTATAAGTTATGGATTTTGGTAGCCACTAGCTAGGATCACGTATGTCCCAGAGAACTATGAACAATGTAAATTCTGCCAATATGAGTCAACTATAACGTCATTTTTTTAAATATTTTTTAAATATGTATTTCTTGAAAATTTGCAAAACGTTAGGTAAAACATGAAGGTGCCTGGCAATGACTGCACATATATTTTATTCTAGTCCCCTTTCCTTGGGCTTTTTATTATTTGTCATGAAATTTTTCAAAACATGGTACAATGGATTCTTCCTTACTATAAACACAGCACTTACACAGCTCAAATAAATAAAGCCAAGGGGCTTTTTTATCTTAGGAAAATTACCACTACAATGCCTTTTTCATTACTGTAAAAGCAGTACTTACAGGCTAAATAAATAAAACTAAAGGAATTTGAATCTCAGGAATTTTTTTTTTTTTTTTTTTTAATGTATTCTTCATTATAACAAAAGCAATACTAATAGCTAAGAAGCAGAAACAGCTGCCCTGGAACACTACAGAACTACTCCCAGCAGTGCATTCCATCTGCTATACGTGGAAGAATGATTGGGCTCTAAGATTGAACACAGAGTAAGAATAAGTTATTGGAGCTGCAATGCATTATTCCTTATTGGAAAGGCATTATTTACTGTTCAGAAGGGAGCCAGTAACACCTGGAAGCAACAAATGACATAAAGGAGAAAATGACCACTATGACTGAATGGAGACTGGCAATAGTATATTCTAGCAATAAGTACATTCTCCAGAGAATGTGGTAACTGGGAAACATAGTGAGAAGGCTTATCTCATGGAAATAAAGGCAACCAATCCAAAGTTTAGAAAATTCACACATCCGGGACACATCACTTAAGATAATGCTCAGTCTACACAAAAATGAGGCTCCTACTCAAGATTTTTTAGTTTCATGCATTTCAAAAGGCTCCCAATTTGAGGTTAAACATCTTAAAATCAGGCTACCCCCCTTTCAAAGAATTCCAAAGGCATAAAAAGTGATGCTGGGATATGGTATGTCCCAAAGGTCTTGACAGGGATGTGGCTGTTTTTAAGTGCCATTGAGTCAGTTCCATCTCACAGCAACCCTACGTACAACAGAACAAAACACTGTCTGGTCCTGCACCATCCTCACGATTGTCATTGTGCTCGAAAGGGTAACTAATAGAAAATCAAAATACTGCACATAAAAGCCCTAAGCTTTACATTCAAAATATATTTAAAATACAACCACGTCTTATTATCATCATTTACATAAGCCTGGTGTAAACCTCTGTTGTTTCTCCCTCAGATTTTGCACAACTTTTTTGAGTGACCTTCTTGAACTTGTAACTGAACACAGATTCTTGTCCTGTCCTATTAGCTGATCAATGCCACACCACCAGTTGCAAGGGAATGGCAATTTATTGTTTGTGCAAACAAGGAGCAACCTGGGACCTAGCAGCCGAAAAACCACATGCTCCCTGTCTGAGGGTGTTGGGGAGCTTTTTATTTCTAATGGTGTTTGGGGGTTGGGATTGGTGCCTGGAACCCTATGCCTTAGCCATCCCATGTCCAAATTTGGAGGTCTGGATGCTGAATCAAGTCGGTGATGCTCAGGTCCAAGGACAGATTGAGGATACAACTCTTCGGTTCCTGCACATATGCCAAAATCATGGTTCAAGCACGTGTGGGATTCTGGTATCAAATTCAAACTGCTATTAGGGTCACAACATGGTTGGGCCAAACCCCTGGTAGAAGCCTTGGCTTGATGGGCTGCGGGGGGGCGGGGAACTAGTGGTAGAGCAGGGGAAGTCTTGGTGGAGTCTTCAAACTTAGTTCTCTTTAGCTAATTAATTATACTGCAGCAGATAAGTGTGTTATTAAAATGTAAGCCAGATCACATCTCTACTACTTAAAACTTCTAATTAATTTCCTCATGTGGGAATGGGTTCTAAGGGTGTCAGAATGAGGGAGACTAAGTGAAATTCATTACAGATTGTGCTCTCCTAAAAAATTAGATTTTAATGTGTTGACTTGACTACCTAAGAGTGATGTTAACAGTCTCTTTGGTTAGTTAACCAAAGCCTGGACTTAATATTGGACAACAGTTAACAAGTTTGAAATGACCAAATTTTCCAGGCCTACTGTGGAGAAAAATGGTCTCTGAGTTGCAAGAAATGGGCTTCTTAAAATGGATCTACTATGTGAAACTTGCTTAGCTAGCCTTTCAAAAGCCTAGAGAATATTTCATTCCCTAGACTGAGGGGGACACCAGAGCCTTTGAAGATTTTTGTGACGGTACATCTTTGTAGGTCAGAGGTGATATGTGGGACACAATAATGGAATTTTATTCCATGATCTCAGTAGAAATAATGTTTTCCCGGAGTAGTAAAAGCCAAAGTGTCTTGCTTAACTATCTTAGAACGGGTGAGAACAATTATCACAGTAAAATAAACAGTTGGAGTAGTAATACAGAGTACTGTTCAATAAGGGATTGCTAGTTCAATGTGGGATCTAAAAATGGAATAGATAGACACTCTATGAAGGTGCTGCCATTCTGAAGCATTGATGGAAAATGAGCCCTGAATATGTGGCCCACACATGAGAAGGTTGGAGTGTCCTGGGGACTCCCTAAGCTGTGGTTAGCAACTGCCTATTTGGGAGTCTGAATGAGGGTGTTCTTTTAACTTGAGAGCTCTGACATAGCTCCAGGTGGGTAAGGTCAGAGAGAAAGACCACTGTGGGGGGCAGCTGGTGAGGAAAATGGAGAAGTTGGAATGTGAGGACTG
Source organism: Loxodonta africana (assembly GCF_030014295.1). Taxonomy (NCBI): domain Eukaryota; kingdom Metazoa; phylum Chordata; class Mammalia; order Proboscidea; family Elephantidae; genus Loxodonta; species Loxodonta africana. The sequence continues at coordinate 48,183,512 of NC_087358.1, forward strand.
GGTCAATCTCCACATTTGAAGGACTGGATTCCTTACCACCCAATCATCTGTATAAACCTGCAACTATCTGATGGCAGGTGGATAACATTGATACTTTCCCTTTATGGAAGGAGCTTTGCTTCTTTTCAGTTGGACACATATTTTAAGTTAGTATGTGCCTTCTCTGGTCAAAGAATGTCTACCGGCACCTCTATTTGTAGCCTTATAGATAATCTATTTCATGTCAAAAAGTTTAGAGGCAAAGATATTGGTTAGGTCAGCCATTATGAACTTTCATGCCACTTAGTATGATTACAGAACTCAGAGTGAAAGGAAAATGGAAAATAAGATAGCAATGTCTACTAAGGGTAATGGGTAATGTAACAATAGATAATAATGATGAAAAATGATAATAAGTGTGAACCTCAAAAGTCAGGAATTTTTTGTTTTCTTCTTTTATAAAAGTGTGAGAAAGGGTGTTCTAGAAACGACATTGAGGCGGGAAATGAATACAATGATACTAGTTGCACATCCCTACTATTTAAAAGTAAGGCTAACCTGTTATGAAGAATCTACAAGACCAAATACTCTCAAAACAATGAAACATTTTTCTTTTTTGTTGGTTGTTTCTTTTTTTCAGAGGGAAAGTGGCAGGAAAAAGAGGAAAGATTTATTGCAGAGTATACACATACAGGTACTTTTATCGTATATTGAATGATAATTCCTTAGAAATTCTATAATGGGAAGGAACAAGAGTGAACACAAGGATGCGGTATATTTGAGGGAAGAGGAAATATACATATTATGGGTATATTCAGTTACCTACTTACCAAATATATACATTTGATAGAGAAGAGAGTTATTTCATGCTAACGTGTGAGCCCTCTATGAGCATTAAAATACTGACGTCTGCATTATCCTCAGGTCAAGTCCAAATTCCTATATAAATTTCATTATAATTTAAGGAACTTAAGGTCTCTTTCCTCCCTAGCTTTGTCATTTGTTATTCCTCATTTAACACTCTCTGCTCCAGTCCACCTGTTTTTAAATCTGTGATATGTTTCAGAATTACTTAAGATTTTCTTTTCTTTTCAAAAAATGCATTTCCCAGAAAATCCTACATGTATTGAATTAAATGTTCTAATGCATAGACCCAAAGACAAAACACATTTGTATTTTGGACAAGTTTCCCAGATGATCATGGCATTACCACTGATTTCTCCGTTCTTTGTGTCTTTTTTTCTTGACTTAAATGTTCTTCTCCTTGAAGTCCTTGATATTTTGTACTGAGCTAAGAAACCTACTGTAAGAAACTGGCCATTACTGTCCATATCTAAATTTTATTAATTTTATGTGCTCTTGAGCCTTTTAAGAGTAAACCTTTTAAAAACATATATCATAGTCTTCTTTTCATACACATACTTAATCTTCCCAAGTGAACTCTGAGTGAGTTAAAGGTGGGACTGTGCTTTAATTTGAATTTCTAGAACAAAGAACTTTATATGGTGCTTGGTGGGCATTCAAAAATATTATTATCATAAACTAATAAATAAATTAATTAACCTGAAAGGAGATGGATTTACTAGTTCAGTGCCAGCTTTTTAAAAATATTTCTCTCTCTCTCTACCTACCTATCTACCTGTCTATCTATCTATCTATCTATCTGTCTGTCTGTCAGTCTGTCAAACTGTTAATCTATCTATCTATCTGTCTGTCTATCTGTCTATCTAACCGTCTGTCTGTCTGTCTATCTATCTACGGGTCTTAGAATCCCAGGAGGTGAGTGGTTTCTGGGGGAAAAAAACAACAGATTCAAATAATTTCTAGACTTTTTTTTTCTAGTTAAACAAAAGATAAGATTATGTATCTCCCTAGATATGTATCTAGTGTTTCCTGAAATATTAGAATAGAGCACAAACTTTAAAGTTATACAGCTTAAATAAAATAAAACTTAGTGTTGTCTTGAATTAAATAAACTTTATTTTGTAATGCTTACACCTTAATTTTCAGGGATTATGTTTTTAAGCTTCATTAGAGATATTCTTAAAGTATATTTTTATGTATTATCAAAGTTCTCATATTAGCCAATTGGAAAACAGAAGACACTATCTATAAAATTGAACATAACAGCCAAAATTACAACCAATCTTGAATTTTATTAGAAAACTTGGAGTTATTTGAATACTCCATTACTCTTTAAAATTTAACATTATGCATGGTGAAAGCTATGCATGGTATTGAAAACAAAAGACCAAGAAGAATGGATTCATTCAAATTGTGGTGTTGGCAAAGAATACTGAATTCTCCTGGACCGTCAGAAGAAAGAATAAAGCAGTCTTAGAGGAAGTACATCCAGAATGCTCCTTAGAAGGAAGGATGGCAAGACTTCGTCTCCCTCACTTTGGACATATTATCAGAAGGAACCAGGCCCTAGAGAAGGACATTAAGCTTGGTAAAGAAAAAGAGGAAGACCCTCAAGGAGATGGATTGACACAGTGGCTGCAACAATAGGCTCAAAAATAGCAACAACTATGAGAATGGCACATGTCTGGGAAACTGTTTTTCTGTTACATATAAGATTGCTACAATTTCAGAGCTGACTTGAAGGCACCCAACAACAATGACACAGTGGAAGCCCTTTTATGAAAATAAGTGTTCAGAACATCAAGAATTCTTCTAACAAAAACTCTTCATCACCATCTTGATACATGTGGTCAAAAGAGTTTGAATTCTGTTCCAAATAGTTTATGTAGCACTTTCAGATGCATGTAACTAAATATAGGCAAGTTTACTTATCTACTGTTTCCATGTAAGTGAGCAATCATATTTTAAATTATAACATATAACAAGTTTTAAAATATTCAATGGTTGTCATAAGTAATGAGTTGAGAAAAACTTCAGAAACAGTTTTGTTAAAAATATTGAACAAAAGATACTTCTGTTCAATGCTTAGTAAAGAATTCCCTGTTGAAATTCAAAATTAAAAGAAGTTTCAAAGTGCTTAATAACTGGAAGGTACCTTAGTCAGTGAGAAACTTTAGTTCCATTATAAGTAAGTTATTATTGGTTACATAAATGAGTCAAAAATGACCTCTGTGGAACCCCTGAGGGAGCAGGAGAGCAGTGGGATGCAGACCCCAAATTCTCGTAAGACTAGACTTAATGGTCTGACTGAGACTGGAAGAACCCCTGTGGTCATGGCCCCCAGATCTTCTGTTGGCCCAGGACAGGAACGATTCCTGAAGCCAACTCTTCAGACATGGATTGGACTGAACAATGGGTTGGAGACGGATGCTGGTGAGGAGTGAGCTTCTTATATCAGGTGGACACTTGAGACTATGTTGGCATCTCCTGCCTGCAGGGGAGATGAGAGGGTAGAGGGGGTTAGAAGCTGGTGAAATGGACATGAAGAGACAGAGTAGAGGGAGAGAGTGGGCTGTCTCATTAGGGGGAGAGTAACTGGGAGTATGTAGCAAGTTGTATATAAGTTTCTGTACGAGAGACTGACTTGTAAACTTTCACTTAAAGCACAATAAAAATTGTTTTAAAAAAAAAAAGGCCTCTGTGTATTGGCCCCAAGTTGTTTACTTCATAGCAAGTTGAGGCCTATTAGCCCAAAAAAGCCCATCACACCAAACTCAAATTTGCACACATCCAATTTTTTTTTAATTGCTTTAAAAATAACCTAAATAAGTAGATTTTAGCTACTTAGAGCCTGACTGCTTTATCTATTCCTCAAACTTCACTCAATATCTGCTAGCCCTAGATAAGATAAAGCCTTGTGGTTATAAGGACTCAGCTGCATCTGTTCTTGGCGTTCTCTGACCAGAGACTCCCCACCTTGATGCAGGAGGAAGTTGTCTTACTCAGTAAGCCCTGGTCTTTCTTCTCGTCTTTCCTAGTATTTTTCATGCCCTCCCCCCTTTCTGGTAGCTACCCCTGTCACTTGGTTTTGTCAGACCTCCTGCTGTGGGACCCCCCCCAACCACCACTATCCAGCATAAGGCTGCCAATGTTTCAGCTTCAATAAATAGCTTGTGTGCAAAGCTATCTCATGGTCGTATCTTTTATCTTGTTCAGCCCCAGTTCCCTCAAACTCACTCCATTTTTATAATACTGCTACACAACAATATTAAATCTCAGTGGCTTATAAAAATAAATTATTGCTCGTGCATCTGAAGTCAGCTGAGGTCACCTAGGAGACTGCTCATCTTGGTTGAATTAGCTGGCTTCTGACTGGTCTAAGTTGGCTTTGCCAGTATTGAAATTCCCCTCAATTTGTTTTTTATCCTCCAATAATTTCTCATGGGAAGAGATTGGCTATAGGAACTTAAGGGAAAACATATAAGACTTCTTGAGGCCTAGGCTCAGAACAGGCATACCACCATTTCTGCCACTTCTTATTGGATGAAGCAAGCCAGAAGTCTAGCCCATTTAAATAGCTGAGACATAGACACTGATTCTTCAGTGAGAGGAATTACAAAACCACATGGTGAAGTATATTGATACAAGAAGTAAAATATTGTGGCCATTAATGAAACTAGTCTAAAACCACTGTTTTAAAACTCTCGTATAATTTTATGGAAACCCCGGCGGTGTGGTGGTTAGGAGCTACAGCCGCTAACCAAAAGGTCAGCAGTTCGAATCCACCAGGCATTCCTCGGAAACTCTATGGTGTGGTTTTACTCTGTTCTATAGGGTCTCTGTAAGTTGGAATTGACTCGATGGCAATGGGTTTGGTTTGGTTTTTGGTATGATTTTGTATTAACAAATCTTCTTTATTGCCTGATTTTACATGAATTATGCAGAATGTTTCCTTACAAATGAGACAGGTCAAGATTTGTGAGATTTTAACTTAAAAGTTATTTGATGTTATTTGAAAAATGATTAACAACCATATTTTGTTACATGCCACATTTGCAAAAGTTAGAATTTTAATCTCTATAGCAAATAAATGAGCCAGATGTTAAGTTATCTATCAATAATTTTGTGTCCTGTAGAGTATATAGTGTTAAGTATTTATGATTGAAAGCTGGGTCCCCAATGATTAATGACAGCTTGGCATATATAATGAACGTTTAAATGTCATGTTTTGTCCTGGTGTAATTCTCTTTACTTTCCCTTCCCTCATAGATCACTTTGCAGAAGGAAGAAATTTTAAATTTCCACATGAATGATGCCAAGGAAAACATAAAAAATTTGAAGAAAGATTAAAAAAAACTTATATAAATTTTGAAAAGAGTTGTTTTAGGTTAAGAGTAATTTTAGTAATCAGTTTATTCATGGCATAGCCCATCAATATTTGGAGGAAAAAGAAGTCAACGTAAGAAAAAAAGAAAAGAAATAAAATGTATGCAGAAATTCTCTAATAATCTCTGAAAATGAAAACTGATCAAAGTAGCTAGAATAATAGTCATTTATACGTGTCATAAAATATGTATCTTTAAATCTGTCTCCTCTCTATTAGAAATGTTTGAGTTGTTTGATAATGTTTTAAGATTTTATTATTCCTAAAGAACATTTTTACCAAGCTTATTTGAAAAAGCTTTACATTCCCTTTTTTTTTTTTTTTTTTTACAATTTTCTGTTTCAAGATTTAATGTTCATTCTTCCTGCAGTTAAGGAGGATAAGCTTTCTTCTAAGTTTGAGAGAATTATAAACACAAACAGCTAAAATGGATCAAAGCTTGCTACTTATAAATTGTTTTTAAATACTGGTAAGTGGCTAGTCATAGTCTTGAAGTTAGTAAACTCAAGTATGATATCAATTCTTCATGATTCGCTGTTAGACTATCATGTAAAATTATCTATCAGTGTTCTAGTTACAATTTTCACAGTAATCCAAGCTCCTTCATTTTTCCAGAGACACATGGAGAAGGAGGAACCTGTTAGTCTTTCAGTTTAATTCATGATGCCTGCAAGCATCATGGAAGCAAACCATGGCTTTTTGAAACATTACTGAAATTATAAGTAGTTGCAAAGATTTATGTATAGATAAGAATGCCTTCCATGACATGTAATTTCTCCCCAGTTCAATCTTCTCCAAAATAATTCCAAAGTAGGCAAAAAAGACCATGCAGGATATATAGGACGAACAAATATTAAAATTAACCCTCATCTTCAAATCAAAGATGTTTCACCTTAGGGTGGTATAATCTGGGTGTCACCTTTTTTAGGGGTTTGCCATCCTTTGAACTACCGTCATATTAATGAATATGTGAATTTTCCAGATAAATCATGAGCAACTAACTTATAGGCATGTATGTAACATTCTGCTATATCTATAATCTTCACATGAAAATTCCCAGGCAACATAAATCCTGTGTAGATTTATGTGGCCTGGAATAAATTTTCCATCTCTATTTATGTCACTATGAGTAAAAATTGACTTGACGGCAATGGGTTTGGTTTTTTTTTGGTTATAATGTAATTAAGAACTGGATAACAATGGCAAAAACAACGTTCTTTTGAAATGAATGGGAATATTATAGAGTATGAGAAAGGGTATTCTTCAGCATAAAAGCTGTTAAAGAAGAGAAAAATATAAGCTAAAGAGGAATTGTTAGGCTAAAGAAGATGTACATCATGGAGAAGTATCACACTGGTTTCAGAGTTAGAAAGACCTAGATTAAAACATTGGCTCTGACATTACTAAGTGGGTTTGAGAAGTTATGTAATTTTAAGAATTTTTTTATTTCCATCTGTAGAAAACAAGTATAAAAATACTAAGTTTTGGTGAGAACTTTTGAGGATTAAATAATTTATGTAATGTAGTTGGCACTTAATAATCCCTAAGTACCTGGTTACTGTTATCCTGTATAAGCTTTACTGAGACAGAAAATATATCTATTTTTTAATTTTCATGGCCTAGTTTCTAAGACATAGCCTGGAACATATTATGTGCTTAATAAATACTTGGTGAGTAGGTTAATTAAACATAAAAATATAAAAAGGGGGAAAAAGCAAATGAGAACTGAACTTCTCAATACAATTATGTCTTACTAAACTTAAAGTAAATCCTTCCTAATTAATTGATCAAATAGAAATATATTGTTTCTTTACCTTTAATCTCATTGAGTATTAATTAATGTAATGTGAATTAGTATAGTTGCATTAATCCATGGAAAATGCATGGGACATGACATTTCAAAGGAAATGATAAGTATTTAGATAAAATCAAGGAAAAAGCTGTGTAATAATTAAAAGGATTTTCAAATTTTTATTGTCAGGAGCTTTATGTTTTTCTTTCCTCAATTTGAGTTTTATATGAGTTACAATTTTTAAGAAATGTGGAGTGTTGGAGGGCCAAGCTATCTAACGACATTTCTCCTTAGTCATGAATAACTACTTTCATATTCCCTATTCCTTCCCATATGAATTCTTTGTCTTGAATTATTATAGGAAAAAAAATAATTGCATATTAATATGCTTACTGCACTGTTTTTGTACATTTTTACCCTGACATCTCCTACTCACTTATATATATATATATAATTTCATTATAGTAACTCTTAGATGTTACAGTATATGTTTATCACTCTAAATATATATAGTGTTTTAAATTAACAAAGCACTAAAAAAATGAATCAGTGGGACAATTCCTGCAAGGGTGGACTTGAAAGTTTGAAGCAGAACACCCTTAAAAATTTGGAAAGGTATTTTGTTTCAAACCTGATTGAGTGTTCTACAAAGATAACAAGGAAATGAAAATTATTGTGCCCAGATTCCTTAAAAGAAGAAAACTAAGGAAGTAAAGTTTAGCATTTAAGACATCTTTTCCCCTGGAGGTACCTACCAGTTTAGGAAGAGATAAATGAGACACTGAGAAGTTTTGAGGTGCTTTTGACAGCCTCCTGGGAATAGGGAGACAAAACTAGTACCCAGAGCATAATAAAGAGAGGAGGTAATAAAACGCTAAATTTTGGGCTGTATATATGAGTAGGGATCGACTCGATGGCACTGGGTTTGTGTTCTTACCCTAAAAGTAAAGCCAAGATTGGGGAGAATGAAACATATATAATCTCTCATATGTACTCAAGCCCAGCTTTTAATCATTTCTTTTCTCGTAAATGACTTGACCACAAATGGGATTGCTAATGCTGCTGGCCAGCTGGCAGGAGGAAATGTATATGGCCTCTGAAGGAGATAACTTCTTCTGAGCTTTAAATTATTTCTATAAATTTTATTTGCAGTGCTACCACTCAATTTAAAAAATACATAATATGGCACATATGGAGAAAAGGCAATGTGACTTGGCTCATGAGATATAAGAGATAATAATAACACACCCATAAAGGATCCAAGCCCTGGAATATATATGTTCAAGAAAATTAAATACAGAAATTAAAATTTATGCAGAAAATTGGAAAATGTAAAAAATCCAAATGAATTTTAGCAACTTCAAATAAGCTAATATGTGAAATTAAACCCTCAGAAACCCTTAGCTAAACAAAACCAACCCAAACCTGTCACTGTTGAGTCAATTCCAGCTCAGAGAGACACTACAGGAACCACTTCATAGGATTTCCAAGGACTGCTGACCTTTTGATTAGCAGCCGAGCTCTTAACCACTGCACCACCAGGACCCTGATACTTAGCTAAAGAGCTAAAGAACTGAACTGAAAGATCAGAAGAATGAAGTGTAAAGGAACAAAATGATGAAAATACAAAAGACAAAGTTCTATAAAGATAAAATGAGAAAGTCTGTCAAATATGTAACTGCATTTGTAAAAGAGAAAAACAAAAAGGTGCAGATACAACCTCGAAGAGAAAAAAACAGATATTTTGACTGAAAAAAAAAATAATGCACACATTCAAGAACCCCTAATAGAAATAAATATTATGTCTATACACATCAGGATAAAACTTCTGAAGTGAAAGATGAAAAAAAATCTTAAAAGCAGATTACTTTTAAAAGTACCAAAATGGATCTGATTGCTGACTTCTCAATAGAAGCAATGGAAACATTAGACAATCTAATGGTGGATTCAAAGTGCTGAATCCCACAATGAATCCCATAGCAAGTGATAAAGGCAGGCATACATAAGCTGATAAAATTAATGAAGAGCAAAGGTAAATAAATGATTGAGGTAAATTAAAAGATCCTTGTCTGCATAAAGCAATAACAATAACTCCTAGATTTAAAATATTCACAAAGCAATAGATTATAATCCTGCAAGAGAGTTAACTGGAATCAAACTGAGTTTCTTGTATCACTTGGGAATATTGAGGGGGGATGAGTAACTTTTGACTTTGCTGATTCAAAGATATGCACTATAATCTGCTATATAAACGAGCCAAAGAATGATTCCGTGTATTGGTCCTAGGCTGTTTATTTCTTCCCAGCAAGCGGGGGTCCTGCATTAGTTTTTTAGGGCTGCCATAACAAAGTACCACAAATAAATAGGTGGTTTAAACAACAAAATGTATTGTCTCACAGTTCTGGGGGCTAGCAGTTCCAAGTCAAGATGTTGGCAGGGCCATGCTCCCTCTGGGGGCTGTAGTAGATCTTTCCTTGCCTCTTCCTAGCTTCTAGTATTTCCTGGATGCCTTGGCATCTGTCTTAAGCTAGAATCTCTAGAGAAGCAAAACCAGTAAAAAGTATAAATATATATAGAGATTTATATCAAGAAAATGGCTCACACAGTTGCAGAGGGTGGGACATCCCAAGTCCCTGGGTTAGAATAGAGGCTTCTCCTGATTCACATAGTCACAGGAGCTGGCGAACTCAAGATCAGCAGGTCAGAGAGCAGGGTTCTTGCTCACAGGCAGCTATGATTGATGAATTCCAAAATCAGCAGGCAAGACCTCAGGTGAGTTGCTAGCTCAAGTCCCAAGAACCAGATATCAGACAAATAGGAGCCAGCTGCAGGACCCAGAGCAAGAAAAAGCCCACAAGCTTTGCCAGAATGTCCACTTATATTCAATGCAGGCCATAAGCCCAAGGAAACTCCTTTCAACTGACTGGCTACTCAGAGCAGATCCCATCATGGAGGTGATCATATTATATCAAATCTCATCATGCACGTGATCACAATATCAGAAGACTCTCAAACTACGTCATAACTGCCAAACCACTGAGAATCATGGCCAAGCCAAGTTGACACACAACCTTAACCATCATCCCTTGTAGATGCATTATTCCTATCTCTGCTTCCATCTTCATATGACCGTCTCCCCTATGTACTATATGCCTCTTCTTCTCCATTTAAAGGACACTATTTTTTTTTTTTTTTTTTTTTTTTTTAGTCATTAGTCATATTGTATTGGTACCTGCCCTACTCCAGAAAGACCTCATGTTAACTGACAATTCTCAAAGACATTACTTCCAAACAAGATTATTTTCAAAGTTACTTAAGGTCAGAAATCCAACATATCTTCGTGGGCAAGCCAATTCCTTCTACAATAGATCGTTTAGCCTAAAATCTTGCTGGCACAAAACTCAAATTTTTACACATCCTGTTGCTATAAAAATGCCCTCAAATAGGCAGATTTTTGCTATTTAGTGCTTGTCTTCTTTGCATAACCTGTGAAACGATGCCCACCATCTGTGAGCCATAAGATAAAACGCTGTAATTATAAAGACTCCAGCTGTTACTTCCCTCTGGAGCTCTCTGACACAGGAATGTCCCTTCATGATGCTAAGAGACATCATCATGACCTGTAAGCCCTCTCTTGTTGACCGCTCTTCCCCAGAGTTCTCTTGCTCTTTTCTTTCTTATGGCTCCTGAACCACTTGCCTTTGGAAAATTCCCTGCTGTGAGGAACTTTCCTCACATATAAAAAAAAAAAAAAAAAAAAAACCTGTGAAAACATTGACCTAATAATTAGCTTGTTTTGCAGCACTGCCATATCATGATCTTATCTTTTTTCTTGATCAATCCTGAAATCACTCAAAAGCACTATATAATTTATGTGGCAATTACAAAAACAGAAAAAAAGTATGTGTAACTACTGATCTAATAAATGGGGAAATACAATAATAATTTATTTTTTTAATAGATGGAAGAAAAAATAGAACAGAAAAGTTGGAATAAAAAGGAAATTGTAACATGACATGTTAAAACCAAATGAATCTTAAATGCAATGGACTAATAATAATATTAAAAGTATCCTAGGTCTGGATAATAAAACAGAAATCTACCATGCTATAAACAGCTTTTAAACAGCACACTTAAGTATACATTTATAAAAGTGGCTTTATTTTAGGACCCAGAACCAAACATAGCGAATGCAAGTTTAATGTTACATTTAAAAATCTGCATACTGTACCAAGTGTCAAAATAGCTGAGAAAAATATGTAATTACTTCAATAGCTGTATAAAAGAATGCTTGATATAATTCATTCTTTTTTGACAAAGAAACATATTTTCAAAAAATTAGAAGCAAAATGAAAAATAATTATCTGTTAAATTTAATGAAGAAATGTTGAAAACATTTAAAGATTCTTCTTATCATTATTTCTATTAATAACTGTATAAGGTGTAAAAGTCAGTAAGTTAAGACAGAAAATGGGGGAATGGAATAAATAAAAATACAAAATTTTAGAAGGAAAAAATAAAATATTCTCATAAACAGATGACATAAATGCATATGTGGTGAGTTCAAAAGAACCTGCAGATAAGCTACTAGAATTAATAAGTAAAATTTCAACTTTACTGGAAAATTATAATATAATCAATCATTTATATATCAACAAAATCATTATAAAATTAATGTATTGGAAATAACTTCATTTTAATAGCATCAAAAATCGATGCCCTAGAAATTTATAAACAATGTACACAAAATGTAGTAAAATTTATAAAGCAGCATTTATATAAATTTATAGGTATTTAAATTAGTGGAGAGATATGCATACTCATAAATTGAAAGATAATATAGTAAAAGATGCTAAATTTACCTAGAGTTTTAAATTAATCTTAACCAGAATATCAGCAGATTGGCCATTGGGGTTTCTGTTGTTATTTTGCTTTGTGGCAATTGAAAAGCTGATTTTTAAATTACTTTCAAAATTCAAATTTCATGGAATTGACAAAAACATCTTAAAAGAGAATAATAATTTTCAAGATATTTAAGAAATAAAAAGACTTCATAAAGTAAAACAGAGTGTTATAGACAACAAGAATAAACAAATAAATAGGCCAAAGGGATGGAATGCAGAGTTTAGAAATAGAATCAAGCATATAGAAAAATTTGGTGATAAAGAAGGCACTGAAGAATATTGGAGAAAAGATGTCCTATTAAAAGCTGGCGCTTGGTCAATCTTATATCTTCATGGCAAAAATAAAAATTTACCCTCCTTCATAAATAAAATTACTAGTAGGTGGACAATAGGCCTAGGTATAAAAAATAAAACAAAGACACTTCTCAAATAGTACAAATGGTGAGTGAGTGTAAGAGTATGTACAACTAGGAAGAAAGAATGTCATAAAGGACTTGTGTGTTGTGCCGACTGACTTGAAATTTATAGTGAACATTGTGACAGGCATTGCAGAATTGTTAGCAGACGGAAGAGTATATAGATGTTTTAGAAAGATTATTCTGGCAACAGATCGAAGGACCTTTTAGACATAGATTAATTTAATACAAGGATATCAATTAATACAGTGTCAGGGGAATTAAAAAAAATACAGGAACAGATTGAAGAGAAACTCGAAAGATACCTATTTGTTGTGATATCTTTACAGAGCAAGGCATTCAGAAAATGAGAAAGAGGAGTATAAAATTACACATAAGACTTTCACTTGGGAAATCGGGTGACTAAAAATGCAAAGCTATTAAAATTTGGAATGTACATGAAAGGTGATGAGGAAACAGATTGGGTCCAGATTGGGACAGGTACCTGAAAGATTTAGCAGATGAGTTTGGGGTATCTATAAGATTTCCAGCAGTTAGGCGTGTGTATCTGAAGTGCTACACATCAAGAAGTCATCAGATTTAGAAGACACTTGAAATCACATGTTTTGGAAAAGTCGTCTAGAGGGGAAATGGCATGAGGAGATTCAGGGCCCAAGATAAGGCCCTGAGGACAGCTAAGAGGTAAGAGATAAAAACAGTGGAGAAATTGTGAAGGCATCTGATGTAATTAACAATCAGAATGGTGGAGAGAAACCCCAAAGATAGTGTTTTAACTGAAGGAAGAAAGAAATATGAAGATAGTAATCAATAATATCAGTGGTGTCAAATGCAATATTGGAGCAGGTTATATAAACATAGACTAAGGCATTTATTTTACCAATATGCTGATGGACATTTCAGTGAAGTAATGGATTCAGAAGCTACAGAATGTAGAGGTAAGGAATTTGACTTGTGCAGATACTGCTTGAAATATATTCCATTTTGCTGTTCTCCATCTCTGGTGTTACCCTACTTGTTATGTTACTTTCTTCCTTTACTGTGCATGATTACTCTGGCAATTGCCTCTTGAGCTACTTCCATAGCGCTCGGATAGTTTCTTGCTGTAAATTGACTTGTTACTATAGTAACAATATTGCAACACATTATACATAATATATAAAAGACTGTCGAAAAAGATAAAAGAAAGCTTAAACAATCCAAGCCCAAAAAGTGTATCATTTTACAAATATGTATTCAACTTGCATTAACTTCTTTTTAAAATAAAAAAAAATTATTTTGAATTTTTCTGCAAAGCATCCTGAAAACAAGAAAAAAAAAAAAACTAAGATTATCATGGATTTTACTGTAACTATACTCAGTATACTCAGTAACATTAGTTTGATGTTAAGACCTTTATTTAAATCATGCAACAATACGTGTTTTTATGTATTTAGTTATGATTGTAGCGATCTCCTAATGAACTATTCTTTATTCTTAATAGTTCTATTACATTTCATTGCATATCCTTTCCAGAAAATTAGAAGATTGCTAAGAATGATTCCTGCAAGGTGGAGAACAAACTTTGATTTATTTGTGTAGCAAGCTACACACAGCCTACCGTGTGTAGAGTCTGTCTAGCTGCAGCGGAAGGAGGGTAACGAAGTTGCAGGCTAAGAGACCAAGCTGACCACAATTCATAGGACAAAGTACTGGAAAGTTTAGTGCTTCAGAGGTGTGCACTCACACACGCACACACACACACCCCAGATGAGCACACACGCACATGCACACACACACACACACACACGTGGGGGAGAAGGTCCACAAATTCAAAGATAGTTCCACTGGAGTCTAATCTGAATGTCTAAATGTTAAATACTCTGTGATTGTAAGAAAACATCTAAGGCTGGGGAAGAACCGCCTCAGATAATTAAAAGGAGAATTTTCATACCTTACACAAGGCTAAGAATTGTTCCTTTTCCACCACTAAGAGTTGGAAACCTCGTAATTCATGGGGCATCAGCTAGAGTACTCAGAAGCATTTTTTTTTTCCCCCCAGGATGGGTCAAAATCAGCCATAGATTAAAATTGCTCAGATACCCTCTAAAAAAGCTTAAAAGCAGAATTCAAAAGCAAAAAACTCTTCCCAGGAAACTTAAATGCATGCCACAATTGCCAAAATTGACCATATTCAGGTTCATAGAGCAATTCTCAATATGTTTAAAATGATTAAGATAAGAAAGTGTAAGTGCTCTGACAAAAGTCGCATAAAATCAGAAATCAATAACAGAAATATATCTAGAAAAATTTCCAAATATTTGACAGCTAGATAACATGCTTCTGAATAATCCATGTGTTAATTAGGAAATAAAAGGAAAAATAAAAAAAATACTATGAGCTAAAGAAAAATGAAAATAGCATAATAATCGTGGAATGTATCTAAAGATTTACCTTAAAAAATTTTATAACACTAAAATATGTATGTCATGCTATGATCTCAGCTTCTACCTAAAATAATAAATAAAGAGCAAATAACAGTCAAGTTTTGTAGAAGAAATGGCAGAGTAAAAGTTAGAATGGTAATAAGTTAAACAGTAAACAAAAAAGAGAAAATTATTGAAGCCAAATACTGATTTATTAATAAAATTGATAAATCTAGTGACAAATTTACCACAAAAATGTCAAAAATTACCAATATTTGTTAAGGACAGAGGTGACATCACCAAATATTCTGTAGATATTAGTAGAAAATACCATGAACATTTCAACAAATTAGAAAAAAAAAAAGCATAATTTTCTTGAAAGAAATTGTCAATGCTTGCTTAAGAAGGAATAAACCAAAAAACCAAACCCAGTGCCATCGAGTCGATTGCGACCCTATAGGACAGAGTAGAAATGCTCCATAGAGTTTCCGAGGAATTCCCGGGGGATTTAAACTGCCGACCCTTTGGTTAGCAGCCATAGCACTTAACCACTACATCACCAGGGCTTCCAAGACAGATACTTTGAATAATCTTACATCTCTTAAAATAATACAGTTTGTTGTTAACTCTTCCTAAAAACACAGTTTCTTTCCCAGATGGCATCACTGGGAAGGGCTATCAGACATTTAATGAAGAAATAATACCAAAGCCACACAATGTTCTAGGAAATTGAAGAGTTTTTAATACTTCTGAACTAATTCTATGTGACAAGTATTATTCTGACACTAAAAGCAAAGAAACAAAAATTTCCAAAAAATATGTATCTACGTATAATATAGATATTAAAATATTATAAAATATATGTGTTTGTGTGCATATATGTATATGTGTATACACACACATACATATGTAACAAAATATTTTTTTTTAAAACTATAGACTCATCTGGCCTTCATTCATTAGTGTTCAATGTGTCAGATCTATTCTTGAGATAGCCTCCAAATTCAGATGGGATGTACTTTGGCTCATGGATTTACTTTAATTTTCTTCAGATTCAACTTGAAATTGCATATGAGTGGCTGATGGTTTGTTCCACAGTAGGTATCTGGCCTTGTTCTGACTGATGATATTGCTTCTCCATAGCCTTTTTCCAAAGATGTAGTCGATTTGATTCCTGTATTCCATCTGGTGAGGTCCACATATATAGTCACCATTTATACTGTTGAAAAAAAGGAATTTGCAATGAGTAAGTCCTTGGTCTTGCAAAATTCTATCATGTGATCTTGGTGTCATTACTATCACCAAGGCCATATTTTCCAACTATCAACCCTTCTACTTTGTTTCAAACTTTTATACTCCAATCACCAATAATTATCAATGCATCTCGAGTGCATGTTTGATCAGTTTCATACTGCAGATGTTGGTAAAAACTTCAATATCTTCTTTGGCATTTGTGGTTGGTGTGTAAATTTGAATAATGATTGTATTAACTGGTCTTCCTTGTAGGCATATGAATATTATCCTATCACTGACAGTATTGTTCTTCAACTAACCAAAAAAAAAAAATCAAACCCATTGTGATTCAGTCAATTCTGACTTGTAGAGACCCTATAGCACAGAATAGACCTAACTGTCACATACGATTTCCAAGGAGTGGCTGGTGAATTCGAATTCCTGACCTTTTGGTTACCAGCCAATAAATCTTAAAATGTTCTTTTTGACATTGAATGCAATGCCAGTACTCTTCAATTTGTCATTCCCTGCATAGTAGACCGTACAATTGTCTGATTATAAATGGCCAATACCAGTACATTATAGCTCCCTAATGCCTAGGGTATTGATCTGTATGAGTACTATTTTATTTTTGATGACTTCCAATGTTCTAGACTCATAATCCATATATTCCATGTTCAGATTATTAATGGAAAGAAAGAATAGACCAATACGGATGTCAGAAGATACTGTGAACTTGCTCTTGAACTTAGAGCTGCTAAAGCAAACAAAAGAAATAACAAAAAGAGCTGAACAGAATATTTCAAAGGGTGGCTCAAGAAGACAAAGTATCATAATGAAATGTGCAAAGGCTTGGAGTTAGAAAACCAAAACAGAAGAACACACTAGGCATTACTCAAGCTGAAAAAATTAGAGAAATATTTCAACCCTGGGTTGCAATATTGAAGGATTCTATGGGAACAGCATTGAAAAATGAATGAAGCATCAGAAGACGATGAAAGAAATACACAGAGTCACTATAACAAAAAATTAGGAGAACGTTTAACCATTTCAGGAGATAGCATGTGATCAAGAAGCAATGGTTTTGAAGGAAGAAGTCTAAGTTGCACTGAAGGCAATGGAAAAAGACAAGGCTCCAGGAATTGACTGAGTACCAATTGAGAAGTTTTAACAAACGAATACAATGTTGAAAGTGCTCACTCGTCTATTCCAAGAAATTTGGAAGACAGCTACCTGGCCAACTGACTGAAAGAGATCCATATTGGTGCCCATTCCAGAGAATGGTGATCCAACACAATGTGGAAATTATCAAACAGTATCACACACAAGTAAAATTTTGCTGAAGACAATTCACAGAATAAGTTATAGCAGTTCCTCTACAGGGCCTGCCAGAAATTCAAGCCAAATTCAGAAGAGGATGTGGAATGAGGGATATCATTGCTGATGTCAGGTGGATCTTTGCTGAAAGCAGAGAACATCAGAAAGATGTTTATTGTGTTTTAGTGACTAAGCAAAAACATTCACCTGTATGAATCATAACAAATTATGGATAACATTGCAAAGAATGGGAATTCCAGAACACTTATTTGTGCTCATGAGGAATCTGTACATAGACCAAGAGGCAGTTGTTCTAACAGAACAAGGTGACACTGTGGCTTAAAATCAGGAAAGGTGTGCAAAAGGATAGTATCGCTTGACCATATTTGTTCAATCTGTATGCTGAGCAAATAATCTGAGAAGCTACAATATCTGAAGAAGAACATGGTGTCAGGTTTGGACACAACCTTGTTCACTGAAAGTGAAGAGGACTTGAAGAACTTGCTGGAGAAGATCAAAGACTACAGGTTTCAGTATGGTTATAGCTCAAGGTAAAGAAAATAAAAATCTTCACATCTGAACCAATAAAAAACATCATGATAATTGGAAAAAATATTAAAGTTGTCAAGGATTTTATTTTACTTGGATCTGAAATCAATGCCCATGGAAGCAGCAGGCAGAGGATCAAAGGATGTATTGCACTAGGCAAACCTTCTGTAAAAGACATCTTTAAAGTTTTGAAAAATGAAGATGTCACTTTGAGGACCAAGGTGCACCTGACCAAGCCATGGTATTTTCAATCATCTCATATACACAAGAAAGCTGCACAATGAATACATAAGTCTGAAGAAGAAGTAATGCCTTTGAATTATGATGCTGGTGAAGAATATTAAATACACCATGGATTTCCAGAAAAACAAACAAACCTGTCTTGGAAGAAGTTCAGTCAGAATGCTTTTTAGAATTAAAGGTAGTGAGACTTTATTTCACGTACTTTGGACATGTTATCAGCAGGGACCAGAACCTGGAAAAGGACATCATGCTTGGTACAGAGAAAGAGAGAAAAACTCTTAATGAAGTGGATTGAGATAGTGGGTGCAGCAATAGGCTCAAACGTAGCAAAGATAGTGAGGATGTTTTAGGACTGGGCAGTGTTTCACTCTTTTGTACATAGGTTTGCTATGAGTTGGAACTAACTTGATGGTACCTAACAGCAACAACATTCGCCATAAGCATAGTTTCAAACATTTATTACAAAGTTTTAGCAAATTGAATTTGAATATGCATAATATATATTATACATGCATAATAAGGAAACCCTGGTGGCATAGTGGTTAAGAGCTATGGCTGCTAACCAAAAGGTAGACAGTTCAAATCCACCAGGTGCTCCTTAGTAATTGTATCTGTGCTATAAGATCACTATGAGTCAAAATCCACTCAACGGCAAGAGGTTTTTTTTTTTTAAACACATAATAAGGATAATTTTCAATATTAAAAACTTAATGAGAGAAACATACATCGTCTCAATAGATGTAGAAAAATGTGACAAAATTCTACAAATATATTTAATAAAAACTATGAGGAAATTAAAAATAGAAGAGAACTCGTCCATCCTAATAAATGATGTCCAAGAATACATATATCTATTTATCCTAAAATCAAGAAAAAGTAAAAATGACCTCCCTCTCCATTTTTATTTTACATTGTACTGATGATTCTAGCCAGTAAAATAATGCTAAATGAAATGAAATGAAATGAAATTCATCCACGCTGGACAGGAGAAAGTAACATTGCATTTAATCACAGATGTCAGGATCACTATGTAGAAAGTCCTGTGTCATCTACAAAGCAGAGACTAGAATTAATAAGTGAGCTTAATAAATTTGTGCAGTCAACAAACAATATAAAATTCATCTGTATTTTCTATACTAGCAATCAACATCTGAAAGTAGAAGCTTTAAAAAAATTCTATTAAAAAGAAATACCATGAAATATTTAAGAATATTCGAAAATATCTGCAAGGTCTGTACAATGCAAACTATTTAAAAATACTGTGAGAAATTAAAGATTTAAATAAGTGTAGCTATATCTCGTGTTCTTATTCTGGAAGAGTCCACATTATTAAAATGTCAGTTCTCTCCTAACTGATCTATAGGTTCATCCAATGCCAATAAAACTTCCCAGAGAATTTTGTTAAATATGACAAGATGGCTCCAAAATTCATATGGAAATGAGAGGACTCTGAATAATCACAGTGATTCGAACACTTGGGATCCTTTGAGTTTTCACAAAGAAGATGCACAATGGATTCAGGGGAGCAGTAATAATATCGTAGGAAAAATTGAAGATCTGTTTGCAAAACAAACAAATAAAATAATCCAATATACAAATGATGTACTTTGACCCATACCTTGTTCCATAACAAAAATGAACTCAAAATGGATTACAGACCTAAATTTAGACCTACAATTATAATATATCTAGAAGAAAATCTAGAAGTAATTTTTGTAACCTTAAGGTAAGCAAATGTTTCTTGTATAAAATAAAAAGAAAAACCTATTAAAAAATGAAAAACTGGACTTCACCGAAAGTAAGAACTGTTTTTTTTCTCTTAAAGACAGACACTTAAGAGAATTAAAAATCAGCTCCAAACTGTGAGAAAATATTTATAAATGACATACCTGATTAAAGACTTACATTCGCAATATATAAAAGAAATGCAAAACCCAACAATAAGAAAAAAAAAAGTCCAATAAAACTAGTTTTTAAAAATGAGCACGCATTTCACCAAGACATAAAAAGATGTTCAATATCAGTCATTCCAATCCAAAGCTATTGACATCCGGTAGATTCCTACTCATACTGACCTTGTAGGACAGAGTAGAACAGCTCCCTAGAGTTTCCAAGGAACGGCTGGTGGATTTAAACTGTTGACTTTTTGGTTAGTAGCCACACTCTTAACCACTGAGCCACAAGGGCTCCCATTAGTCGTTAAAAAACAACAAACCAAACCCAGTGCCACTGAGTCGATTCCGACTCATAGTGACCCTATAACCACCCTATAAATAACCACCCTATAGGGAATGTAAACTAAAATGTTATGAGATACCACTACACGCCTATTAGAAATTCGACAAAGTTAACTCCTGGTAAGAATGAGAACAACTTAAACTCTTACACACTTCTGGTGGGGATGCTAAATTTTAAAACATGTTAGTAGTTTCTGCTCTTAGGATTAACCCAAAAGGAATAAAAGAATGTGTTTACACAAAGACTGCACGTGAATGTTCAAAGCTGTCTTATTTATTGTAACCTCAAACTGGAAAAATTTTTAAAAGTCTATTTAAAAGTGAATGGATAGACAAATTGCTCTGTCTATGCACTGGAATACTACTCATAAATAAAATGAAATGCACAATTTACACATGCAATAACTTTTATGAATCTCAAAATAATTATGCTGAATTAAAAAAAATCAGATTAAAAAAACTATGTAATGTTTTGCTTATAATGTAAGATTCTGGAAAATGCGAACTAATCCGTAGTGACAAAAAGCAGATTAATAATTTGCTTGGCAATGGGGTGGGAAGGGGGTAGAGGGAGGGACAGTTAAAGAGGGATAAAGAGTCTTTTAGGGGTGATGATTTGTGTGTGTGATGACGGTTGCCTGGGTGCACACACGGAGACATTTACCAAATTATGTAATTTTAACACTGCAGTTTACTGTATGAGTATTATATTTTAATTTTTTTCTGGGTATGCTAATATTTAATTTCATCCATATCACTATTCTTATATTTTATACTAATTTTGTAGCCAGGTTTAATAAAAAAATTCAAGACCTATTAAGTGCCAAGATCTCACGTATGAAGATTTCAAAATCAACAGCATCAAAAATTTTTTTGTTTGCATTTTCCCTTTCGTGAGGCTTTCAGTAAACTCCCCCCACCCCTTTTTTCTAATCTTAGAAATCTTCTAAGGTACCAGGTTTTTTTTTTTTTTTCATTATTTCTGCTTTTCCTAGTCCATCAACTATACTGCTCCTATTTTCCTTCTTATGATTGGTTTAAAGTCAGGAAAGCTGTGCATCAGGGTTCTATTCTTTCACCATACTTATTTAATCTGTATGCTGAACAAATAATACAAGAAGCTGGACTATATGAGGAAGAACGGGGCATCAGGATTGGAGGAAGACTCATTAACAACCTGCGTTATGCAGATGACACAACCTTGCTTGCTGAAAGTGAAGAGGACTTGAAGCACTTACTAATGATAATCAAAGACCACAGCCTTCAGTATGGATTACACCTCAACATAAAGAAAACAAAAATCCTCACAACTGGACCAATGAGCAACATCATGATAAATGGAGAAAACATTGAAGTTGTCAAGGATTTCATTTTACTTGGATCCACAATCAACAGCCATGGAAGCAGCAGTCAAGAAATCAAAAGACATGTTGCATTGGGTAAATCTGCTGCAAAGGACCTCTTTAAAGTGTTGAAGAGCAAAGATGTCACCCCGAAGACTAAGGTGCACCTGACCCAAGCCATAGTATTTTCAATCACATCATATACATGTGAAAGCTGGACAGTGAATAAGGAAGACCGAAGAAGAGTTGACACCTTTGAATTGTGGTGTTGGCGAAGAATATTGAATATACCATGGACTGCCAAAAGAACGAACCAATCTGTGTTGGAAGAAGTGAGGCCAGAATGCTCCTTAGAGGCAAGGATGGCGAGACTGTGTCTTACATACTTTGGATGTGTTGTCAGGAGGGATCAGTCCCTTGAGAAGGACATCATGCTTGGCAGAGTACAGGGTCAGCGGAAAAGAGGAAGACTCTCAATGAGGTGGATTGACACAGTGGCTGCAACAATGATCTCAAGCATAACAACGATTGTGAGGATGGTGCAGGACCGGGCAGTGTTTCTTTCTGTTGTGCACAGGGTCGCTATGAGTCTAAACCAACTCAACGGCACCTAACAACAACAACAATATATGCTGTGACAGTTAATTTTATATGTCATCTTGGCTAGAGTGTGGTGCCCAATCATTTAGGAAAACTGGAGTCTAGCCTACATGTGATTAAGTTAGTTTGCCTTAAGTGAAACAGATTATATATAAAAATATATATATATATATATAACTGGTTCTATTTCTCTAGACAACTCTTAAGGCATGTGCTTTTTAAAATGTCTGTTTTCAAATTCATTTTCTATTCATTTCCTCTCAATAATTTATATGTTTCATAATTACAATTAGGCTATATTTAAAATAGTAGATTTCAGTTATACTTAGTGAGGCGTATAGTTGAACAGCTTTACAATTACAATATTCCCCATGACTTGGCCAAATCATTCCAAATACAGCCTTTTTATGGGTAGTGATTGCTAATTTCATCTTCTTTGCAGTGCAATTACTAATGTCACATCGTGCCTCATTACATGGCCACGTGCCCTCAGTCCCTTTCAATGTCTTTTATACATTTACCTTTTCTAGTGTCAGCAATATGGCTCACAGAGCTTTCATAATTTCTGTACTGTTATGAATTATTTCTCTCCAAGAAATTTCACCAATATAATACATATTATGCACAATTTTTTAAGGGAATGCATCTTAAAAGCACAACTGGAGATAATTTACTTTTAAAATCTATTGTCAAGATGTTTAACTTTTTCCTAAGTAATCAGGATTGTAAAGCTACTGCTACATGATTCCCAGCTCTAGAAACTAAAAAGATTATTTTGTATTGTACTATTGTTGAAGATGTTACAATGTTAAGGGTTGGAATTATATTATGACTGCATCAATTTTTCTATGAACAGGTTGAGGTAGTAACTTAGGCATAGTTTTAACTTTTTTAAACATTTAAACAATATTCAGTTATATTTTTCTATTATTTATAGTGTTTCCAATTCATTTAGGAAAAAAAAAAATTTATATAGTAGCTTAAACACCAAAAAACCCAAGCACTTTGCTGTTGAGTTGATTCCAACTCATAGTGACCCTATAAGACAGAGTAGAGCTGCCCCATATGGTTTCCAAGGAGCAGCTGACAAATTCCGACTGCTGACCTTTTGGTTAGTAGCTGAGCTCTTAACCACTGCCTCACCAGGGCTCCATAGCTTAAATAAGGATATTAAAATGATATATAGTTCTTTTATCAGATAAAAAAGTAATATTTTGGGTTATAGTCTCTCAGTATTTTTTTTAATCTCTTTGAACACATATACAGAGGAATATAACCATATGTCTTCTATTTTATATTTTTTACACTTAGAGACAAATTTAGAGATTCTATCAACAGATGGTGTAGTGAAACATAACTGTCTTTCCTTTTCTTTCCCAGGAATTGTCAAAATACAAAAGAAAAAAAAAAGTTATGAAACAAACAAGCAGAAACAAAGCTGCATGCCACGAAATGAAAAAAAAAATAATAATAACAAGTAAAAAAATTATAAAAAACATATCCTGGCATAGAGGCTTCTTAGCCATAGGAATCCCTCATCACTTGGGACAATGTAGAACAGGAGTTGAGGAGAGAAAATCCTGGAAAATGTGCATATTTTCCATCTGTGGCTTTTGTCTTGGTACCCAGTTGGGGACAGTTAATGAAAATGTGTGCAAAAAGAGAAAGGCCAACCATGGACGTGAACAAACATGAGGATTGCCCTGGCAGAGGCCTAGGATCTAGGCTCCACATATTCACTCATTCATGTATTTACTCCATACCTCTACACTAGAAACCCTGGAGGCTGAGTGGTCAAGTGTTAAGGCTGCTAACCAAAAGGTCAGCACTCCTTGGAGACTCTACAGGGCACTTCTATTCTCTCCTATAGGGTCGCTATGAGTCCGAATTGACTTGATGGCAATGGTACTACACTGAGTATAATCTAAGGAATGACAACTATTTCAAGAACTAGGATTAGTGACAAAAATTAGATCATTCTGATAATTACTTTTACCCATCATGTAGCTGAAATTCTAGCTAGTGAGAAAGACACAGAATAAGAACATAGAATATAAGTTTATCGCATGATAAATGATGGGATTAAATCATTAAGGATAATGTAATGGAGAGTAACTGGGGTAAGAGGGTGGGCATCACTAGATAGGGTGGCGAGATCTCTCTGAGGGGGTAAGGTTTGAAGTGTAGCTTGGATGAAGGATGATGAGGAACCAGCAGGGCAAAGATCAGGAGGCAGAGTGGACCCAGCAGAGAACAGGGGAAGAGCAAATGCTGTGAGGGGAACAAGTTCAATGGATTCTCTGTCCAGATTGGTAGTGAGCTGGAGTAAGCGTACCAGAGAATAAGCTCGGAGAAGGGAAACAGGCCAGACTGTGCACACCACAGCAGCTGTGGTTTTAGTCAAAGTGGAATTGGAAGACAAAGGAAAATTTAAACCTGGAGAGCAATATGTTGTGCTCTGCATTTTTAAAAGACTTCTTCAGATGCTGTGAGGGAAATGGGTTTCAGAATAAAAAGGAATTGAAATACAAGCCCATGGGTGGTAAACGTGGTAGTACTGCTAATAGAAAACCAGTTATTCTCGAGTTGGCCTTGATGTATGGCGAGCCCATGACAGGGTAAAACTGTGCTCCATAGGGTTTTCAAAGGTTGATTTCTAGGAACTAGCTTACCAGGCTTTTCTTCCTAGGGGACTCTGGGTGGACTCTGGCCTCCAACATTTCAGTTAGCAGCCTTGCATGTTAACTGTTTGAACCATAGGAAGGAGTCCTTGAGTGGTACGAATAGTTAATGCACTCAGCTGTTAATTGAAAGTTTAGAGGTTCAAGTCCACCCAGAGGTACCTTGGAAGAAAGGCCTGGTGACTTATTTCTGAAAAACTGTTGCTGTTAGGTGTCATCGAGTTATCCTTGAGCTCGTTGCCACCACTGTGTCAATACACATGATGCGATTGAAAATACCATGGCTTGGGTCAGGCGCACCTTAGTCTTCAGGGTGACATCTTTGCTTTTCAACACTTTAAAGAGGTCCTTTGCAGCAGATTTACCCAATGCAATGTGTCTTTTGATTTCTTGACTGCTGCTTCCATGGGTCTTGATTGCGATCCAAGTAAAATGAAATCTTTGACAACTTCAATCTTTTCTCCATTTATCACGATGTTGCTCATTAGTCCAGTTGTGAGGATTTTTGTTTTCTTTATGTTGAGGTGCAATCCATACTGAAGGCTGTGGTCTTTGATCTTCATTAGTAAGTGCTTCAAGTACTTTTCACTTACAGCAAGCAAAGTGGTGTCATCTGCATAACACAGGTTGTTAATGAGTCTTCCTCCAATCCTGATGCCCTGTGCTTCTTCATACAGTCCAGCTTCTGGGATTATTTGTTCAGCATACAAATTGAATAGGTATCATTAAAGCATACAACCATGACACACATATTTCCTGACTTTAAACCAATCAGTATCCCCTTGTTCCATCTGAACAACTGCCTCTTGATCTATGTAAAGATTGCTCACGAGCACAATAAAGTGTTCTGGAATTCCCATTCTCTGCAATGTTATCTATAATTTGTTATGATCCACACAGTGAAATGCCTTTGCATAGTCAATTAAACACAGGCAAACATGCTTCTGGTATTCTCTGCTTTCAGCCAGGATCCATCTGACATCAGCAATGATATCCCTGGTTCCACATCCTCTTCTGAAACCGGCCTGAATTTCTGGCAGTTTCCTGTCAATACACTACTACAGCCATTTTTGAACGATCTTCAGCAAAATTTTGCTTGCGTGTGATATTAATGATATTGTCATATAATTTCTGCATTCAGTTGGATCACCTTTCTTGGGAGTAGGCATAAATATGGATCTCTTCCAGTCAGTTGACCAGTAATCTGTCTTCCATATCTCTTGGCATAGACAAGTGAGCACGTCCAGGGCTGCACTCATTTGTTGAAACATCTCAATTGATACTCTGTCAATTTCTGAAGCCTTGTTTTTCACCAATGCCTTCTGAGCAGCCTGGACTTCTTCCTTCAGTACCATCAGTTTCTGATTATAAGCTACCTCTTGAAAGGTTGAACATCGACCCATTCCTTTTGGTATAATGACTCTGTGTATTCCTTCCATCTTCTTTTGATGCTTCCTGCTCCGTTTACTATTTTCTCCGTAGAATCAATTGTTCACTATTGCAACTTGAAGCTTGAATTTTTTCTTCAGTTCTCTCAGCTTGAGAAAAGCCAAGTGTGTTCTTGCCTTTTGGTCTTCTATCTCCAGCTCTTCACACATGTCATTATAATACTTTACTTTGTCTTCTTGAGCTGCTCTTTGAAATCTTCTGTTCAGTTCTTTCCCTTCATCATTTCTCCCTTTAGTTTTAGGTGCTCAATGTTCATGAGCAAGTTTCAGAGTCTCCTCTGACATCCATCTTGGTCTTGTCTTTCTTTTCTGCATTTTCAATGGCCTCCTGCTTTCTTCACGTATAATGTCCTTGATGTCATTCCACAACTTGTCTGGTCTTCTGCCACTAGTGTTCAGTGCATCAGATCTATTCTTCAGATAGTCTCTAAATTCAGTTGGGATATACTTAAGGTCATATTTTGGCTCTCGTGGACTTGCTTTGATTTTCTTCAGTTTCAGCTTGAACTTTCATAAGAGCAATTGATGGCCTGTTTCACAGTCGGCCCCTGGCCTTGTTTGACTGATGATATTGAGCTTTTCCATAGTCTCTCTCTACAGATCTAGTCAATTGGATTCCTGTGTGTTCCATCTGGCGAGGTCCACATGTATAATTGCCATTTATGTTGGTGAAAGGAGGTATTTGCAATGAAGAAGTTGTTGGTCTTGCAAAATTCTATCATTCAATCTCAGGCATTGTTTCTGTCACCAAGGTCATATTTTTCAACTACCAATACTCCTTCACTTCCAACTTTTGCATTAATATCACCAGTAATTATCAATGCATCCTGACTGCATGTTCCATCAATTTCAGACTGCAGCAGCTGATGAAAATCTCCTATTTCTTCATCCTTGGCTTAGTGGTTGGTGTGTAAATTTGAATAATAGTCGTATTAACTGGTCTTCCTTGTCCCAGAAATCTTCCTTGTAGGCGTATGGATATTATCCTATCACTGACAACATTGTACTTCAGGATAGATCTTGAAATGCTCTTTTTGACCATGATGCAACACCATTCCTCTTCAAGTTGTCATTTCCAGTATAGTATACCATATGATTGTTTGATTCAAAATGGCCAATACCAGTCCGTTTCAGCTCACTAAATGCCTAGGATATCAATGTTTATGTGCTCCATTTCATTTTTGATGATTTCCAATTTTCCTAGAGTCATACTTCGTACATTCCAGGTTCTGATTATTAATGGATGCTTGCAACTGTTCTCATTCTGAGTTGTGCCACATCAGCAAATGAAGGTCCCAAAAGCTTTACTCCAGCCACGTCATGAAGGTTGGCTCTACTTTGAGGAGGCAGCTCTTCCCCCAGTCACCTTTTGAGTACCTTCCAACCTGGGGGCCTCATCTTCCAGCACTATATCAGACAATGTTCCGCTGCTATTCATAAGGTTTTCACTGGCTAATGCTTTTCAGAAGTAGACTACCAGGTCCTTCTCCCTAGTCTGTCTTAGCTGAAACCTGTCCTCCATGGGTGACCCTGCTGGTATCTGAATACCGGTGGCATAGCTTCCAGCATCACAGCAACACACAAGCCCCCACAGTACGACAAACTGAAAAACTAGCCACTGAAAATCCTGTGGAACATCGTTCTACTCTCAGACATATGGTGTGGTCATGAATCAGAATTCCATAGCAACTGGGCTACTGGCTATGGGAGAGATTAATGAGTCAGAGATTTATTGAGTGTTTATAGGTATTGAGAGAGTAGAAAAGAATAAGATATGATCTAAAATACAGGTTATGCCTTCCAATAAATAACATATATTTATGACGAGATGATGAAAGCCTAGAACAAGATATTGAATTGCAGAAAAGAGAATGCATTTCAGATGCTACAAGAATAGCTGCACAGGGTCCCAGTCGAGTTCTCTCTAGCCATCATGTCTCCTACCAAGGATGCTACAGAAACCAAGCATGCTGGATCTTTCTTCTCCCGGTTCTTTTTTTTTTTTTTTTAATAATTTTTATTGAGCTTTAAGTGAACGTTTACAGATCAAGTCAGCCTGTCCCATATAAGCTTATACACCTTACTCCATACTCCCACTTACTCTCCCCCTAATGAGTCAGCCGTTCCAGTCTCTGCTTTCATGACAATTTTGCCAGTTTCTAACCCTCCCTACCCTCCTATCTCCCCTCCAGACAAGAGATGCCAACACAGTCTCAAGTGTCCACCTGATACAAGTAGCTCACTCTTCATCAGCATCTCTCTCCAACCCATTGTCCAGTCCCTTCCATGTCTGATGAGTTGTCTTCGGGAATGATTCCTATCCTGAGCTAACAGAAGGTTTGGGGACCATGACTGCCGGGATTCCTCTAGTCTCAGTCAGACCATTAAGTCTGGTCTTTTTATGAGAATTTGGGGTCTGCATCCCACTGATCTCCTGCTCCCTCAGGGGTTCTCTGTTGTGCTCCCTGTCAGGGCAGTCATCGGTTGTGACCGGGCACCATCTAGTTCTTCTGGTCTCAGGATGATGTAAGTCTCTGGTTCATGCGGCCCTTTCTGTCTCTTGGGCTCATAGTTATCGTGTGACCTTGGTGTTCTTCATTTCCCTTTGATCCAGGTGGGTTGAGACCAATTGATGCATCTCAGATGGCCGCTTGTTAGCATTTAAGACTGCAGAAGCCACATTTCAAAGTGGGATGCAGAATGTTTTCATAATAGAATTATTTTGCCCATTGACTTAGAAGTCCCCTTAAACCGTAGTCCCTAAACCCCCACCCTTGCTCCGCTGACCTTTGAAGCATTCAGCTTATCCTGGAAATGTCTTTGCTTTTGGTCAGTCCAGTTGAGCTGACCTTACCTGTATTGAGTATTGTCCTTCCCTTCACTTAAAGTAGTTCTTATCTACTAACTAATCAGTAAATAACCCTCTCCCACCCTCCTTCCCTCCCTGCCTCGTAACCACAAAAGTATGTGTTCTTCTCAGTTTATACTATTTCTCAAGATCTTATAATAGTGGTCTTATACAATATTTGTCCTTTTGCCTCTGACTAATTTCACTCAGCATAATGCCTTCCAAGTTCCTCCATGTTATGAAATGTTTCACAGATTCGTCACTGTTCTTTATCGATGCACAGTATTCCATTGTGTGAATATACCATAATTTATTTAACCATTCATCCGTTGATGGACACCGTAGTTGCTTCCAGCTTTTTGCTATTGTAAACAGAGCTGCAGTAAACACGGGTGTGCATATATCTGTTCGTGTGAAGGCTATTACTTCTCTAGGGTATATTCGGAGGAGTGGGATTTCTGGGTTGTATGGTAGTTCTATTTCTAACTTTTAAAGCGAACGCCAGATAGATGTCCAAAGTGGTTGTACCATTTTCCATTCCCACCAGCAGTGTATAAGAGTTCCAGTCTCTCCGCAGCCTCTACAACATTTATTATTTTGTGTTTTTTGGATTAATGCCAGCCTTGTTGGAGTGAGATGGAATCTCATCGTGGTTTTAATTTGCATTTCTCTAATGGTTAATGATCGAGAGCATTTTCTCATGTATCTGTTAGCTGCCTGAATATCTTCTTTAGTGAAGTGTGTGTTCATATCCTTCGCCCACTTTTGGATTGGGTTGTTTGTCTTTTTGTGGTTGAGTTTTAATAGAGTCATATAGATTTTAGAGATCAGGCGCTGGTCGGAGATGTCATAGCTGAAAATTCTTTCCCAGTTTGTAGGTGGTCTTTTTACTCTTTTGGTGAAGTCTTTAGATGAGCATAGGTGTTTGATTTTTAGGAGCTCCCAGTTATCTAGTTTCTCTTCGTCATTTTTGGTAATATTTTGTATTCTGTTTATGCCTTGTATTAGGGCTCCTAACGTTGTCCCTATTTTTTCTTCCATGA
This sequence comes from Loxodonta africana, assembly GCF_030014295.1. Lineage (NCBI taxonomy): Eukaryota > Metazoa > Chordata > Mammalia > Proboscidea > Elephantidae > Loxodonta > Loxodonta africana. Next base: position 48,213,795 of record NC_087358.1, read on the forward strand.
TCTTTATCGTTTTAGTCTTTATGTTTAGGTCTTTGATCCACTTGGAGTTAGTTTTTGTGCATGGTGTGAGGTATGGGTCCTGTTTCATTTTTTTGCAAATGGATATCCAGTTATGCCAGCACCATTTATTAAAAAGACTATCTTTTTCCCAATTAACTGACACTGGGCCTTTGTCAAATATCAGCTGCTCATATGTGAATGGATTTATATCTGGGTTCTCAATTCTGTTCCATTGGTCTATGTGCCTATTGTTGTACCAGTACCAGGCTGTTTTGATTGCTGTGGCTGTATAATAGGTTCTGAAGTCAGGTAGAGTGAGGCCTCCCACTTTCTTCTTCTTTTTCAGTAATGCTTTACTTATCTGAGGCTTCTTTCCCTTCCATATGAAGTTGGTGATTTGCTTCTCCATCAAATTAAAAAATGTCATTGGAATTTGGATCGGAAGTGCATTGTATGTATAGATGGCTTTTGGTAGAATAGACATTTTTCTATGTTAAGTCTTCCTATCCATGGGCAAGGTATGTTTTTCCACTTAAGTAGGTCCCTTTTATTTTCTTGCAGTAGTACTTTGTAGTTTTCTTTGTATAGGTCTTTTACATCTTTGGTAAGATTTATTCCTAAGTATTTTATCTTCTTGGGGGCTACTGTGAATGGTATTGATTTGGTGATTTCCTCTTCGATGTTCTTTTTGTTGATGTAGAGGAATCCAAGTGATTTTTGTATGTTTATCTTATAACCTGAGACTCTGCCAAACTCTTCTATTAGTTTCAGTAGTTTTCTGGAGGATTCCTTAGGGTTTTCTGTGTATAAGATCATGTCATCTGCAAATAGAGATAATTTTCCTACCTCCTTGCCAATCCGGATGCCCTTTATTTCTTTGTCTAGCCTAATTGCTCTGGCTAGGACCTCTAGCACAATGTTGAATAAGAGCGGTGATAAAGGGCATCTTGTCTGGTTCCCATTCTCAAGGGAAATGCTTTCAGGCTCTCTCCATTTAGAGTGATGTTGGCTGCTGGCTTTGTATAAAAAAAAAAAAAAAATTTTTTTTTTTTTTTTTTAGATGCCCTTTATTATGTTGAGGAATTTTCCTTCAATTCCTATTTTACTGAGAGTTTTTATCATGACTGGGTGTTGCAGTTTGTCAAATGCCTTTTCTGCATCAATTGATAAGATCATGTGGTTTTTGTCTTTTGTTTTATTTATATGGTGGATTACATTAATTGGTTTTCTAATATTAAACCAGCCTTGCACACCTGGTATAAGTCCCACTTGGTCGTGGTGGATTATTTTTTTGATATGTTGTTGAATTCTATTGGCTAGAATTTTGTTGAGGATTTTTGCATCTATGTTCCTGAGGGATATAGGTCTGTAATTTTCTTTTTTTGTAATGTCTTAACCTGGTTTCGGTATCAGGGAAATGGTGGCTTCATAGAATGAGTTAAGTAGTATTCTGTCATTTTCTATGCTTTGAAATACCTTTAGTAGTAGTGGTGTTAACTCTTCTCTGAAAGTTTGGTACAACTCTGCACTAAAGCCATCTGGGCCAGGGCTTTTTTTTGTTGGGAGTTTTTTGATTGCAGTTTCAATCTCTTTTTATGTTATGGGTCTATTTAGTTGTTCTACTTCTGATTGTGTTAGTTTAGGTAGGTAGTGTTTTTCTAGGAATTCATCCATTTCTTCTAGGTTTGCAAATTTGTTAGAGTACAATTTTTCGTAATAATCTGATATGATTCTTTTAATTTCAGTTGGGTCTGTTGTGATGTGGCCCATCTCGTTTCTTATTCGGGTTATTTGTTTCCTTTCCTGTATTTCTTTAGTCAGTCTGGCCAATGGTGTATCAATTTTGTTAATTTTTTCGAAGAAGCAGCTTTTGGCTTTGTTAATTCTTTCAATTGTTTTTCTGTGCTCTAATTGATTTAGTTCAGCTCTAATTTTTATTATTTTTTTTCCTCTGGTGCCTGATAGATTCTTTTGTTGCTCACTTTCTACTTGTTCAAGTTGTAGGGACAGTTCTCTGATTTTGGCTCTTTCTTCTTTTTGTATGTGTGCATTTGTCGATATAAATTGACCTCTTGAGCACTGCTTTTGCAGTGTCCCATAGGTTTTGATAGGAAGTGTTTTCATTCTTGTTGCATTCTATGAATTTCTTTATTCCCTCCTTAATGTCTTCTATAACCCAGGGTTCTTTCAGGAGGGTATTGTTCAGTTTCCAAGTACTTGATTTCTTTTCCCTAATTTTTCTGTTATTGATTTCCACTTTTATGGCCTTATGGTCTGAGAAGATGCTTTGTAATATTTCGATGTTTTGGATTCTGCAAAGGTTTGTTTTATGACCTAATACGTGGTCTATTCTAGAGAATGTTCCATGTGCACTAGAAAAAAGTATACTTTGCAGCAGTTGGGTGGAGTGTTCTGTATAAGTCTATGAGGTACAGTTGGTTGATCGTAGCAGTTAGGTCTTCGGTGTCTCTATTGAGCTTCTTACTGGATGTCCTGTCCTTCTCCGAAAGTGGTGTGTTGAAGTCTCCTACTATAATTGTGGAGGTGTCTATCTCACTTTTCAGTTCTGTTAAAGTTTCTTTTATGTATCTTGCAGCCCTGTCATTGGGTGCATAAATATTTAATACGGTTATATCTTCCTGGTCAATTGTCCCTTTTATAATTATGTAGTGTCCTTCTTTATCCTTTGCGGTGGATTTAACTTTAAAGTCTATTTTGTCAGAAATTAATATTGCTACTCCTGCTCTTTTTTGCTTATTGTTTGCTTGATATATTTTTTTCCATCCTTTGAGTTTTAGTTTGTGTCTCTAAGTCTAAGGTGTGTCTCTTGTAGGCAGCATATAGATGGATCGTGTTTCTTTATCCAGTCTGAGACTCTCTGTCTCTTTATTGGTGCATTTAGTCCATTTACGTTCAGCGTAATTATAGATAAGTATGTGTTTAGTGCTGTCATTCTGATGCCTTTTTATGTGTGTTGTTGACAATTTCATTTTTCCACTTACTGTTTTGTGCTGAGACATTTTTCTTTGTAAATTGTGTGTTCTTCATTTTCATAGAAGTTGAATTTATTTTGCTGAGTCGTTATGTTTTCTTGGTTTTTATTTTGAGTTATGGAGTTGTTATACCTCTTTGTGGTTACCTTAATATTTACCCCTATTTTTCTAAGTAAAAACCTAACCTGTTTTGTCCTATATCACCTTGTATCACTCTCCATATGGCAGTTCCATGCCACTTGTATTTAGTCCCTCTTTTTGATTATTGTGACCTTTTACATATTGACTTCAATGATTCCCTGTTTTGAGCACTTTTTTTCTTTTTAAAATTAATCTTAATTTGTTTTTGTGATTTCCCTATTTGAGTTGATATCAGCATGTTCTGTTCTGTGACCTTGTGTTGTGCTGGTATCTGATATTATTGTTTTTTTGACCAATTTCCCTCAGCATTTCTTGTAACTTTGGTTTGGTTTTTGCAAATTCTCTAGTGTTTATCTGTAAATGTTTTAATTTCACCTTCATATTTGAGAGAGAGTTTTGCTGGATATACGATCCTTGGCTGGCAGTTTTTCTCCTTCAGTGCTCTATATATGTCATCCCATTGCCTTCTTGACTGCATGGTTTCTGCTGAGTAGTCTGAACTTATTGATTCTCCTTTGTAGGAGACCTTTCTTTTATCCCTGGCTGCTTTTAAAATTTTCTCTTTATCTTTGGTTTTGGCAAGTTTGATGATAGTATGTCTTGGTGATTTTCTTTTTGGGTCATTCTTAAATGGGGTTCAATGAGCATCTTGAATAGATATCCTTTTGCCTTTCATGATGTCGGGAAGTTTTCTACCAACAGATCTTCAACTATTCTCTCTGTGTTTTCTGTTATCCCTCCCTGTTCTGGGACTCCAATCACCCGCAAGTTATTCTTCTTGATAGAGTCCCACATGATTCTTAGGGTTTCTTCATTTTTTTTTAATTCTTTTATCTGATTTTTTTTTTTCAGCTATATTCGTGTCAATTTTCTGGTCTTCCAGATCTCCCACTCTGCATTCCAATTGCTCGAGTCTGCTCCTGGGACTTCCTATTGCATTGTCTAATTCTATAATTTTATTGTTAATCTTTTGGATTTATGAATGCTGTCTGTCTATGGATTCTTGCAACTTATTAATTTTTCCACTATGTTCTTGAATAATCTTTTTGAGTTCTTCAACTGCTTTATCAGTGTGTTCCTTGGCTTTTTCTGTAGATTGCCTTATTTCATTTCTGAGGTCATACCTGATTTCTTGAAGCATTGTGTAAATGAGTTTTTTATATTCCATATCTGGTAATTCCAGGATAGTATCTTCATTTGGGAAAGATTTTGATTCTTTAGTTTGGGGAGTTGTAGAAACAATCATGGTCTGCTTCTTTATGTGGTTTGATATCGACTGCTGTCTCCAAGCCATCACTAAGATATTGTAGTGATTTAGTCTATATTTGCTCAGTTAGTCTTATCTTGTTTTGTTTTCTTTCAATATACATAGATGGGCTACTAGATTGCACTGTCTTGATTGTTGTAGCCCTTGAATCACTTATGTCCTATTACCAGCTGGTTTGGGCTGTTACCAGATATATAAGCTCAAAAATCCATTCACTATTCTTGAGTAGAATCTGATTTTGGGTCATCAAGTGTGTGGAGCAGACTGTCACCTATCCATGTAGAGAAGTAGTGGTGATAGTTGTGTGCACCAGATTCTAGTTGCAGCAGGGGTTCACACTCCAGGGGGGGCAGGATGCTGGCAGGCTTCCCCCAAGTTTCAGTGAGGTAGGTGTGTCTCTGTTCCTAAAGCACCTTGGTGGGTGGGCTCCGCAGCTGTACCTTAGGCCCCCAATGCAAGTACCTCTACAGATTGGTAGGTGTCACCCTCCTGATACCCCTAAGGCAGGAGGCTAGGTGGTCTGGGGGGAGCTTCAGCCCTCAGTTCCCTGTTGTGGGTCAGTGAGGGCTCTGTTGAATACGCAGAGATATCAGACGTGGGAAACTTGTCTTTCCAGTAATCCGCTAAAACAGTTACAGTCAGATCCCTATCGGAAATGCCTTTGCATTATAATAGCCACCTTGTTCCCTGTAGGGATGAAAGCCCAAGACTGTGGATCACATATGCTTGGCTGGAGCTGGTTCTGTGTTTTTAGGTCCAATTAGGGAAGGATTTTTGGTCCCTGGGTTTTTTGTAGCTGCTTCTCTTGGCCAGGAGAATGGGTTAGGAAAAGACCAAAAAAAAAAAAAGAAAAACTGCAGTGCATTTCACTCTCTGGCTCAGGAAATTCCCATGTTAATGAAGCCGCCTGGGAAGTGGAGGGGAGGGTTGAGATAAATAGGAGAGAGTAGCACCCCGGAATATAGACAACGTTACTTATCTTGCTTGGGATGACTGTTTTATCTGAGATTCCCAAGGGGCGTGTCGACTGTGTGTGCTGGCTGGGTAGAGATTGCCCCCAAGCATCAGGCCCGTGTCCTGTGCTTGCGCTGTCTCAGAAGCCATGGTTAGTTCCTCTCCTCCCAGTCCAAAGCTTAGCACCAATGTTCCCCGGCTGGGATGCCGTACTCCAGGCTCCAAAACCAGTCACTGCCTGCAGGTGACTTTTCCTCCCGTCAGCAGCGTCACTGCGCTGTCTGCGGGCACTGGCTGGGCTTCCCCCGAGGTCACTTGTGGGGGCTAGGGCTGTGTCCCATGTTTGTGTCATCTCAGGATGCCCTGCTCAGCTCCCCTGAGCCCAGTCCAATCACCGGCGCCAAGGTTTCCTGGCTGGGACACTGGCTCCAGGCTCCGAAAACAGTCGCTGCTTCCCTGTGGTTGTTCATTCTCTGTCTCTGTCACTCAGGTCAACTCTTTAGATCTGTGTTTGATGGTCAGGATTCGTAGATTGTCATGTATATGATCGATTCACTTGTTTTTCCAAGTCTTTTTTGCAAGAGGGATCCGAGGTAGCTTCTACCTAGTCAGCCATCTTGGCCCTGCCTCTCACCCAGTTCTTGAAAAGCCAGAAGGAGGGCATGAAGCAAAAGACCAGCCAAGAACACATTCTTCCATGAGACCAGACTTAAAGTACATAGCACAGGAAACAGGACATGGTGGAGCACACTGCAGCAGGCATGGTAAGGCTGCGAGAGGTAGTGTCTCAGCAGCTTGCTTCCCAGGCTATCCCAGTCATGAGCTTCTTGGTTCAGACTTCCTGACTCTTTGAAGAGCTCTTTGAATCTGTTTATTTCTCAGCATCGCCTTCTTGCCTTCTGTAAAATTCATGAGCACTTTGATATGCTTTCAATAAATTTAATTTTACTTGCCACTTATGTATTTGTTTTTTAATTTTTATTGTGCTTTAAACGAAAGTTTACAAATCAAGTCAGTCTCGCACACAAAAATTTATATACACCTTGCTATATACTCCTAGTTGCTCTCCCCCTAATAAGACAGCACACTCCTTCCTTCCACTCTCTCTGTTCATGTCCATTCAGCTAGCTTCCGACCCTCTCTACCCTCTCTTCTCTCTTCCAGACAGGAGATGCCCACATGGTCTCATGTGTCTACTTGATCCAAGAAGCTCACTCTTCACCAGTATCATTTTCTATCCCATAGTCCAGTCCAATCCCTGTCTGAAGAGTTAGCTTTGGGACTAGCTCCTGTCTTAGGCTAACAGAAGGTCTGGATACCGTGAACTCCGGGGTCCTTCTAGTCTCAATCAGACCATTAAGTCTGGTCTTTTTACAAGAATTTGAAGTCTATATCCCACTGCTCTCCTGCTCCCTTAGGTATTCTCTGTTGTGTTCCCTGGCAAGGCAGTCATCGATTGTAGCCAGGTGCCATCTAGTTCTTCTGGTCTCAGGCTAATGTAGTCTCTGGTTTATGTGGCTCCTTCTGTCTCTCAGGCTTATAATTACTTTGAGTCTTTGGTGTTCTTCATTCTCCTTTTGTCCAGGTGGGTTGAGACCAACTGATGCATCTTAGATGCTCACTAGCTAACATCTAAGACCCCAGACACCACTCTCCAAAATGGGATGCAGAATGTTTTCTTAATAGATTTTATTATGTCAATTGACTTACATGTCCCCTGAAACCATGGTCCCCAAACCCCTGCCCCTGCTATGCTGGCCTTCGAAGGATTAGGTTTTATTCAGGAAAGTTCTTTGCTTTTGGTTTAATACAGTTGTGCTGACCTCTCCTGTATTGTGTGTTGTCTTTCCCTTCACCTAAAGTAGTTCTTATCTACAACGTAATTAGTGAAAACCCCTCTCCCTCCTTCTGTCCCCACTCTCTTAACTATCAAAAAATATTTTCTTCTCTGTTTGAACTATTTTTTGAATTCTTCTAACAGTGGTCTCATACAATATTTGTCCTTCTGCAACTAATTTCACTTAGCATAATGCCTTCCAAATTCCTCCATGTTATGAAATATTTCACCAATTCATCATTGTTCTTTATCGATGCATAGTATTCCATTTATGACTATATCATAATTTAGTTATCCATTCATCCATTGATGGGCACCTTGGTTGCTTCCATCTGTTTGCTATTGTAAACAGTGCTTCAATGTACATGGGTGTGCATATATCTGTCTGTGTAAAGGCTCTTATTTCTCCGGGATATATTCCAAGCAGCGGGATTGCTGGATTGTATGGTAGTTCTATTTCTAGGTTTTTAAGCCTTCTATAAGTTATTGTATTGGTTTATTTTATGTTTGCTTACTCTATCCCAGTTTCATGCTTTGTTTTGTTTTGATATGCCCGAATGGGTTGCTCGAGTGATGTAGCTTGATTATTTTTACCTTTGAAGCTCTGACATCCTGTCATCAGATGGCTAGAACTGTTATCAAGTATATCAGCCTAGGAGTCCATTCACTTTTCTTGTATGGATTCAGCTCAGGTGTCCAGGTAGCTGGTCATCATGTGTGTGGTACAGGCTCTGTCCTAGAATCTTAGGGGGGTGCGGTGATTGGTGTAGGTACTGGTATCTGGTTGCAGCAGGGGGTCATGCTCCGAACGCGGGAGGGGGCTGACAACCATCCTCCAAGTGTCTGTGAGGAAAGCACATCCCTTTTCCTTAGAGCATACAGGTGGGTGGGTTCTGCAGACAGACTATGGGCACCCAATGCTTTTGATTCTAAGGACTGGGATGTACCAGTTATCCTTGGACCCCTGTCGCAGGTGGCTGGGTGATCTGAGTGGAGCCACCAGTCCTTAGGTGCCTGGTGTGGGTAGCTGAGGACCCTGTTTAATGGGCAAAGTGTTGTCAAATATTAAACACCCACCTCTCCACCACACTGTTGAAATGGTTGCAGTCTGGCAACAAGGGCCTATTCTCCTGAAATAGGCCCACACAGGTCCATGCAGGGGGGAAAGGTATTCAAAGTCCATGGACTTTTTATGCCTGGGCAGGAGTCGTTTCTGTCCTGAGCTCCCCCGGTTAATGGAGCTGGCAAATTATCTTTTCCCCTAATTGTGAATTTATTCCTTCTCTGACGCTGGGAGAATGGCTCAGAGTCCTCAGTGGAGACTATCTGAGGCCCAGGGAAATCATACCAACTGATGTTGGCTTGGGGTAGGGGGCGGGGTAAAATATATGCAAGTACTTAGCTTTTGCTGAGAGTGCCGCTCTTCTCTGGTTCTGGAGGTGTGAGTAGGCTGTGCAGCTGAGTGTTTCTCCCTGAGGAAACTGAGGCTGAACGCTACTACCAGCCCGCCACAGTCGCTTCTGGGAATGATGCGTGAGGTATCCTGGTGATTCAGGTCTGTTAAGTCCTCTCCGCTTCTGAACTATCTCTCCCTCTCCAGCCACCCAGTCTGTTTTCTAACTCTGCCTTTGATGTTCATGGCTCCTAGCTTATCATAAATATAATTATTTCACTTGTTTTTTCAGGTCTTTGTTGTAAGAGGGATCGCTGGAAGCATCTGGCTATTTTGCCATCTTGGTCCCACCTTTCATCACTTATGTATTTTTGTTATTATCTTTCTGTACTGCCATGTATCCAATTAATGATACACAAAAAATCCAAAGATAGGAAGGAAGGGAGGGAGGGAGGGAGGGAGGAAGGGAAAGAGGGACGGGGAAAAAGGAGGTGGGAAAGGAAGAGTAAGAGGCTAAGATCACCCAAAAACCTGAGATAACTGGGAAAGAGGAGAAAAACTATAGCAGATCCAATACTCATTTATTAAACCACAACACTAATAATTAAAGCCTTGGAAATCGGCACACCAATAAATGTTGTTGTTAGTTGCCATCAAGTTGATTCTGACTCACAGTGACCCCACGTGTTCAGAGTAGAACTGCTTCATAGGGTTTTCCAAGCCATGATCTTTCAGAAACAGATCTCCAGGCCTATCTTCTGAGGCACCTCTGGCTGGGTTCAAATCGCCTACCTTTTGGCTTGTAATGGAGTGCTGAACCATTTGCCCCACCCAAAGTTTCCCACACTACATTAAAAAATAAGATAAAACTAGTTTCCATGGAGTCAATTCCTACTCATTAAAAAAAAAAAAAACCTCATTAAGTATACTTTAAATACTAATATATGATGAAGTTAATCGAAGAGATTAAGAGTGTAGAAACAGATCCAAACACATATGAGACCTTGATAGCATTATATTATATATAAGTGAATAAAAGTGGGGTATTCTTTCCTTCCTCCCCAATTCAGTGCAGCAGAGGGTAGGATCCAGTGCCTGAAGAACTGACCCACACAACTGGAAAATGCTCGGCTCTCCGGTGCACCAGGAAGAGCCCTTGATCTCCTGGGCCAATTGTTCAGGGTGTTCCTAACTCTCCCCCTACTGGCATGACAGAGGAACAGACCCAGTAGCTGCAGCTGCTCCAAACCTCCAGTTACACTGAAAAGGGACCCTAACCCCTTAAACCAGGAACAGGACAAAAGCGCCCACTTGTACCACTGCTGTTGGATATTGTACTGGAAATTCTAGACAGAGCAATTAGGCAATAAAATAAAAGGTATCCAAATCAGGAAGGAAGAAGTAAGCCATTCCTTCTCACCCGTGACATAACCTTACGTATGGAAGAGCCCAAAGAAGTCACAAGACCACTAGAACTAATATATGGATTCAAGAAAGTAGCAGAATACAAGGTTAACACATAAAAATAAGTTGGATTTTTAATACATTATAGCAATGAGCAATCTGAAAAAGGAGCTAAGGGGATAATTCAATTAAAAATAGAATAAAAAATAATAAAATACCTAGGAAAAATTAAATAAAAGAAATGAAATATCTGTACACTAAAAACTATAAAACAAGACTGAAAGAAATAAAAGAACCAAATAAATGGAAAGACATTCTATGCTCATGGATTGAAACACTTAATATTGTTAAGATAGAAATACTATCCAAAGTATTCTGAAGATTCAGCACAAACACTATAAAATTTCCAGTTGCCATTTCCTGCAGAAATGGAAAAGCTGATCCTCTCTTTCATATGAAATTGCCAGGGTCCCCAAATAGCCATAACAATCTTGAAACAGAACAAAATAAAAGAACCCTAACACCCTGATTTCAAAACTTACTGCAAATCTACAGTAATCAAAACAGTGTGATGCTAGTATAAAGGCAGGCATATAGACCAACGGAATCGAATTGACAGTTCAGAAATAAACCCATACACCTATGGTCTATTGACTTTTGACAAGGGTGCCGAGTTCATTCAATGGTGCAATAATTGTCTCTGTAACAATTGTACTGGGATAACTGATTTCCACATGCAAATGAAAGAAGTTGAACCCAGATCTCACATCATATACAAAAGTTAACTGAAAATGAGCAATCTGAAAAAGGAGCTACGGGGATAATTCAATTAAAAATTGGTCTAAAATCATAAAACTTTTGGGAGAAAATATAGGCATAAATCTTTGGGGCCTAGTTTTCGGCAATGGATTCTTAGATACAATACCAAGCGAAAAAACAACAAAAGAAAAAACGTATCAATTAGACTTCATTAAAATTAAAAATTTGGGATATCAAAGGACATTACCAAGAAAGTTAAAAGAAACCTACAAAATGGAAGAAAATAGTTGGAAAACAAATATTTGATAAGAAGTTAATATTCAGAATGTATATGTATAGACATATTTAAAAAAAAAAACTAATACAACAAAAAGACAAATAACCCCATTTAAAAATGGGCAAAGGCCTTGAACAGACATTTCTCTAAAAAAGGTATAGAAATGGTTAACAAATACGTGGAAAGATTCTCAAAATCATTAGTTACTAGGGAAATGTAAATCGAAACCACAATCAGATACTACTTCAGACTCACTAGGATGGTCATTATGTAAAAAAAAATAATCAAGTGTTGATGAGGCTGTGGAGAAATGTGAACTGTCATGTAATGCTGGTGGGAATGTAAAATGGTACAGTTGGGACAAAACACTTCAGAGGTTACTCAAAGAGTTAAAAGTAGGTAACTTATGACCCAGAAATTCCACTCCTGGTTAAATACCCAAAGTAATTGAAAGCAGGGACTAAAACAGATATTTGTATACCAATATTTATCGCAGCACTATTCAAATAGTCAAAAGGTGGAAACAACTCGTGTCTATCAACAGACGAATGGGTAAACAAAATGTGGCAAAATAGCCCATACAATGGACTATTATTCAGCCATAAAGAGAAATGAAGTTCTCATACATGCTACAACATGGACGAACCTTGAAACATTATTCTACGTGAAATAAGTGAGACGTAAAAGGAGAAATATAGTATGACCCCATTTATATAAAATATCTAGAATAGGCAAATGCATAGACACAAAAGTTGTTTTTAGTGGTTACCAGGGTTTTGACTAGAGGTGGGAATTGGAAGTTGTTGCTTAATGGATATTGGGTTTCTGTTTGGGGTTATGGAAAATGTTTTGGAAACAAATAGTGCTGATGGTTGCACAACACTGTGAATGTAATTAATTAATGTCACTGAATTGTGCACTTATGGTAGTTAAAAAGTCAAATTATATGACACATAAATACATTCCACCATGATACAATTTTTTAACACAAAAAACAAATTTGAAAAAGAAAAAAAGCCATCCCCAAAAGTTACATACTGTATGATTTCACTTATATGACATTTTGTGAAATGACAAAATTATAGAAATGTAGAACAGATTAGCAGATGCCAAGGATTAAGGACTGGTTGGAAGGAACAGGATGGGAAGTGAGGGGGTTCAGTTTAAAAAGAACAAAGCAAACGATCCTTGTGATAGAACAGTTCTTTGTCTTGACTCTGGTGATGGATACAGGAACCTACTAATGTAATGCAATTGCTGAGAACTAAATACACACAGACACACACACACAGACAAGCACAGGTAAAATAGGGTATCTGAATAAAATTGGTGGATTGCGTCAATGTCCATATCCTGGTTCTAACATTGTACTATAGTTTCGCAAGATGATATCATTGAAAGACACTTGGAAAATACTTCAGGGAGTCTCTGTATTATTTCTTACAACCCTGTTTTAAGAACTATGGTTGCTAATCCATACAGGTTGACAGCTCAAATCCACTAGCCGCTCCTTGGAAACCTTATGGGGCAGTTCTACTCTGTCGTATAGGGTCTCTATGAGTCAGAATGGACTTGATGGCAACAGGTTAACAGGTATGTGAATCTACAATTGTGCGTCATTGTGAATACGCTAAGATGACTGAGGTCAGAGAATGCTTGCCATCCACTGGAGAGACGTTTTGTCCTCCTGGTTGTTGCATTCCTCCTGTTCGTTCATATTCTTCTATCACAAAGCACTCCCTTTTTGGTTTTTCTCTTACTCTTTCTAGGCCCCTGACCATCATTCTAAGTGATTTTGCAAGTTAATGATCAAACGTGCTGATGTCCACTGGCATTGTAAGAAAAGGAAAAGTTTGATTAAAAAAATAAAAGGCATCTCCTGGTATATTATAGGACTGGGTTAAGATGATGACCAGGAGACACCAAATGACTTTGTGCCCAGATTTGCTCATCATGAGTTGGGTTTTGTTTTTGCAACAAGTTATGAGATCAGGAAAACAGAAAGCAGTCCATCCTACAGTGGAAATGATATCTATCAAAGCAAATGCAGAGGTACATAAATAGTTGCCCAAAACTCTCAATGGCATCAATCTCTGTTGCATCAATGCTTCTTCACCAACTCACACATAAAGCCTTGTGAGCTATTTCCTATGACCAACTGATGAAGAAAAAAATATCTAAGTCCGATTTATAGGAGGGTCCACTGCATACATTGTTGTGAGCAGACATTTGACTGTGACTGTTACTAGACTGTAACCACATTTATGGGTTACTTTGAAAAAAAAAAAAAACTTTTTTTTTTTTTGAAATACAGAATGAGGGGAAATCATTCCAGTGGACATTAGCTACAGCTGCTAAACAAAAGGTCAGCAGTTCGAATCCACCAGGGACTCCTTAGAAACTCTATGGGGCAATTCCACTCGGTCCTATAGGGTCACTATGAGTCAGAATTGACTGGACGGCAATGGGTTTGGTTTTAGTTTACATCCCCAACACTAATAAAAAAAAAAAAGAGTCCAAGAAACAAGGCAGTGATCTTTGTCTCCAATACTCCCTGACACAATAATGATTTTATGCTTCACTGTAGACTTGGTAGAATTAGAGGAGCTGGACCTGTGGGCATAGACTGATTGAATTGAACATAAGCTGTGATCCCACTTGGTCATTTTGGATTCTTATGGCAGTGCAACAGCAGACAAAGAAATTACTATATTTGTGAGGGTAACCAAATGTGAACATCATGAAGAAGTCAGGTTGCTTCTACATACTTGGGGCAGGGCAGAGTGTGTCTAGAACTCAGGGGGTCCACTGGGTTGGCTGTTTATGTTTCCATACTCAGTAAAATGGAAAATTGCAGCAGCCATATCCTGACAAAAGTGAAGTAACTGAGGGCTCAAAAATCTTACTGAATAAAGATCTGGGTAACCCTACCTGCCAAGCAATCTGGAATATGAGAATTACTGCTTTTTTTTTTTTCTAATAGAAATCATGGCCAGCCAAAAACTTAAGGAAATAGTGACATGGACATGGTAGAAGGCACTTAAATTTGGGAATAAGCGTATCTGAGAAGCGAAATGCGCGAACTATAGCTGATTTAGCCTGGAAACAGTTTCCATACGTGTCAACAGCTTTCTTCATCCCTCCTTTGGATAAAACTTTAGTCATTAGGTGGTGTTGGACCAGAGCACACCATGAAAGTACCAGAAAGTTAATGCCCCTAGAAGCACTCCAACTAATGAGTGACAAGGGTTTGTGGATAAACATCACAGATGCCCCGTATCTCCAAGGTACAATTCGGAGACAGATTCCACACAATCTCTCAAAGGGTACCCACAAAATAGATAATCCCCAACAGACGTTGCTCAGAGAGGTAACCTGTGAACCACATATTTTAACGGCTTCTGTCTGAGTTCCCTAGTCCTAACAACTTTTCCTCTGGTCATAGCTTAAAAAAAAAAAAAAAACCTGCACCTGCTGTTGAGAGAAACTTTACTAATTTGACAGAGGAAATCAAAGAAAACATCAATTTTATCTAAGTTATTACTAATGTTTGAATTTTCCTATGTATAAACAGGTTGTACATATTTATTCTATTATAGTCTGTAATTTTTTGGTTTTCAAATCACTAAAAATTGATAAAAAATTCAAAGTCACAAAGATTTGTTCCTCTGTTTTCTTCTAACACTTTTAAAGTTTGAGGTTTTACATTGAAATGTGTAATTTATTTTAGGTTAATTTTTATATATGTCAAGAGGTCGCAATTGAAGTTATTTTCTTGTGTTCTGTTTTTGTTTTTAATATGAATGTGTAGTTGTTCAAACACTATCTGCTTAAAAGAGTGTCCTCTCCCCACAAATTTCCTTTGTATCTTTGCCATAAAAAAGACAGAACTATTAAAGATCTGTGATTTATGCGATAACATGGATGAATCTCAAAATAATTATGCTAAGTAAAAGAAACTACACAAAAAAGTGCATATTTTATGATCCATTTACATAAAATTCTACAAAATGCAAACTCAGCTATAGTAAGAAAAAGCAGATTTACTGGTTGATGGGGATGGGAGAGGACCAGGAAGGGTGGGGGGGGAAGATTGCGAAGTGTACAAAGAGGCATTCTTGATTGTGGTGATGGCCCTGGTGGCACAACAGTAAGTGTTTGGCTGCTAACTGAAAAGGTGGTGGTCCGAACCCACCACCAGAGACCTTGGGAAAAAGACCTGGCCACCTGGTTTCATGAAGAGTACAGCCTAGGAAAAACTGTGGGGCAGTTCTACTCTGTCATCTGGGGTAGCTCTGAGTCTAAAATCGACTTGAGGGTACTTAACAACAACAGAAACTTACAAAATAATACATTTTACACATGAGTGGTTCATTGTACATAAATTTTACCTCATGAACCTGACAAAATAGATAATAGAAAATAAATAACAGAAAAAATAGATTAGAGGAACAAAGCCCTTGGCATGAAAGAAAAATGAAATTTCAGTTAAAAATAACCCCTGTCCTCCCAAAACTTTTTACCAAAAGGGAAAATAACATGACCTATGCTAGTAAATGTATTGGGCCTTAAGTTTCGGTAAGAAGTCTTCATACGTCTGGTAGACACAGCATGTCACTTCCTGGGAGAAAATTACTGCAGCGTTTGTACATCCTTATAGAAGCCTTTATTGCTAGAAGAAGGAAGCCAGGAGTGACCCAGAACTACGGTACTGACCAAGGTTTTCTTCAGCTGTACAAACAAGAAGATATGCACATATACAAGAGTAAGAGGAGTGTTGGGCTTTATATGCCATTTTTATAACTTAACTTTAACTGTAATGAAATGTCACAGGTTGATCTCTCACCATATTCTTAAGGCATTTCCAAGAATTTCTCTTTGCATTCCTAAAATTTAAAAATATTTTGAATATCTGTCTCTTACTATCATTGCCAACATTGAACTATTGGCCCCACCCTGAATAAGATTAAAAATAATAATAATAACTATCACTTTTTTAATTCCTTTGGCTTCTCTTTTCACAGTACACTTGTTTTTTATTTGTTGGTGTTATCTCGGAATTTCACATTGACTTATAATTAATTAAATTGTTCATCGTGTCTTATCTCTTTCAAAAATGGTTACAGAGACACCGAGCTTCTGTTAAGGGTGATGGAAAATTTGGAAATGGTTGATGATGATGAATACACAACATGATGAACTTAATGTCCCTGAATGGTACCAGTGAAGAATGTTGAAAGGGCAAATGTTTTGTTACGTATGCATTTATCACAGTTAAAAAAAAAAAAAAAAAATACCTGTATCATTTAACTGCTTTCTCCTAATCATATTTTTGCAAGGTTTTGAGTCAATTTCAGACTAAAAGCATTAAAGAAGTCATCTCATTTTTATGATAGAATTTTGATTATTGCAGTCTCTGTTTTATAGCTTAATAGCTAGGAATATGCATTTATTCTTTCCTATTTTTTTATAGAATATGTTGATGTCATCTTTCCTGATATCACTTCTGATGCTTTTGCACATGAAGATGGCTTATGTGTATTGAACATTTTATTTTTTTTCCTTGAACCCTATCTATTCAATTTCTTTAGCCATTTTATTTTTATTTATTTAGTAATTATTAATTTGCACAACCTATTTGCATTTGGAGTTACTGAGTGGTGGAGACAGTTAATGCACTCAGCTGCTAACCAAAAGGTTGAAACTTTGAGTCCATCCAGAGGTGCCTTGGAAGAAAGGCCTGGCAATCCACTTCCAAAAAATCAGCCATTGGAAGCCCTGTGGAACAAAGTTTTACTCTGACAGACGTGGGGTTGCCATGAGTCATAATCAACTCAAAAGCAACTGGCATTTGCATATGAAATAAATTAGCTCTACGTCTGTTATATGTATGGCAAATAATTTTCCCGAAGTGTGTGTGATTACTATGTGCCTGAATTTCCAGGCCTCCTCATGTGCTGATAGCTCTTCCCATTCCCTTGTGGGAAGTTCCACTGTGTTGTCGACTTTGTTGTTGCCATTACTTAAACACAGGGCCTTACAAATCCACTTTCCAGTTCTATGGATTCCTAGTAACTTTGAAGATCTTAAGAGGTACACTCTCCGTTTGACTTTCCAAACCTTCAACATTCACCCTCTAGTGTTCGGAAGTCCCTCTACGGTTGGCCTACTTCTCATAACAGAATGCTGCATACTTCAGTAAAGAAAATTCAGAATTATCAAGGGAACTTTGTCTTACTTCGGTATCATGGGGTCATTATTATATTAATAAAAATCTCTCTAATATATTAGCTCTGCACTGATGTGTTTCCCTTCCTTTTATGACCCTGTATTTGTTTCAAAAGACATCTGGTAGTTATGCAGCAATGGGGACACATTTGGACTTTATGACCAATTTTTCCTATTGCCAAAACGTCTCTAATTTCCTTTTTATAATACATATGAGCCTCTGCTGAGATATTTGGCATTTTTAACAGCTTTATGGAGGCATAATTTACATGAAGCAAACCTATTTTACTTGTACAATTTAATGATTATTTTTAGTATATTTACAAAATATTTCACTACAATCTAATTCAAATTATTTATATTACCTACAAAAAAAAAAAACTTCTAATGCCCATGTCCAGTCACTTCCCATTCCCAGTCCGGTCTTCGGCAGGCATTCATCTCTTTGTGTCTCTAGAAATTTCCCTTTTCTGAATATTTCATATAAAAAAATCATAGAGTATGTACCATATGTAGTCTTCTTTCACTCAGCATAATTTTTTAAACTTAGCACTCTTTGTGAAACACAGCAAGCAACTAAACTACACTAAAATAGAGGCAGTACAGGTTTTGAAAAACATAATGGATAAAATTTGGCATAAAGAAGAGAAACAAACTTTATTCTTTTTCTTTAATGACAGTATATTTTAAGTTTTATGGTGGAGGCATCAACATTAGGGAGAATATGCTACTGTTATGTACCAACTAAACAATCTTTCATTATCAAGAATTTACATTATTTCATTTTATGAAATATTTCTAGTGTTAAGAATCCACTAAGTACATTTGTCAAGAATGGAAAAACAATTTAAAAATAAATGTTGAGTAAGGTGTCCTCGTGGCTCAGTAGTTAAGTGCTTGGCTGCCAACTGAAAGGTTGGCTGTTCAAAGGCACCAACAGCTCAGCCGGAGAAAGATGTGGCAGTATGCTTCTGTAAAGACTTACAGGGTTGAAAACCCTATGGGGCAGTTTTACCCTGTCCTACTGGGTCTCTAGGAGTCTGAATTGACTTGACGGTAGTGGCTTTTCGGTTCTACTCTGTGATCCCTAGGTGGCGCAGATGATTTGCTCTTGACTGCTAACCTAAGGATTGGCAGTTCAAACTCACTCAGCAGTACTGTGAAAGAAAGCCCTGGAGATTTGCTTCTGTTAAAATTACAGCCAAGAAAACCTTATAGAGTATTTGTATTCTGTAACCCATAAGGTCACCATGAGTCAGAATTAACAGCAACAGATTTTTTTTGAGGGGGAGGGGAGGGTACTACTCTGGTAATAATATAATAATAATATCACACTCAAGTAAAATTTTTCTGAAGATCATTCAAAAGCAGCCACAGCAGTATATCAACAGGCAACTGTCAGAAATTCAAGCCAGATTCAGAAAAGGACATGGAACCAGAAATATCATTGCTGATGTCAGATGAATCATGCTTGAAAGCAGACAATACCAGAAAGACGTTTACTTGTGTTTTACTGACGCCGCAAAGGCATTTGATTGTGTGGATCATAACAAATTATGGATAGTACTGTAAAGAATGGGAATTCTGGAACACTTAATTGGGCTCACAAGGAACCTGTATGTGGATCAAGAGGTGGTTGTTCAAACAGAACTAGGGGATACTGCGTGGTTTAAAATCAAGAAAGATGTGTGTCAGGGTTGTATCCTTTCACTATATGTATTCATTCAGTCTGTATGCTAAGCAAATAATCTGAGAAGCTGGACTATATGAAGAAGAATGGGGTATCGGGATAGAGGAAGACTCATGAACAATCTGCAAAATGCAGATGACACAACCTTGCTTGCTGAAAGTGAAGAGGACTTGAAGCACTTACTGATGAAGATCAAAGACCACAGCCTTCAGTATGGATTACACCTCAATATTAAGAAAACAAAAATCCTCACAACTGGACCAATAAGCAACATCATGATAAATGGAGAAAAGATTGAGGTTGTCAAGAGTTTCATTTTACTTGCATCCACAATCAACACCCATGGAAGCAGCAGTCAAGAAATCGAAAGACGCATTGCAATGGGCAAATCTGCTGCGAAAGATCTCTTTAAAGTGTTAAAAAGCAAAGATATCACCTTGAGGACTAAGGTGTGCCTGACCCAAGCCATGGTGTTTTCAATCGCCTCATATGTACGAAAAAGCTGGGCAATGAATAAGGAAGACTGAAGAAGAATTAACACCTTTGAATTGTGGTGTTGGTGAGGAATATTGAACCATGGACTGCCAAAAGAATGAACAAATCTGTCTTGGGAAGAAGTACAACCAGAATGCTCCTTAGAAGCAAGGATAGTGAGATTATGTCTCACAAACTTTGGACATGTTATCAGGAGGAATCAGTTCCTGGAGAAGGACATCATGCTTGACAAAGTAGATTGTCAGTGAAGAAGAGAAAGATCCTCAACAAGATGGATTGACACAGTAATTGGAACAATGGGCTCAAGCATAACAACGATCATGAGGATGGTGTGGTACCGGGCAGTGTTTCATTCTGTTGTACATAGGGTTTGCTGTAAGTCAGAACTGACTCAATGCCACCTAACAACAACAACTTTGAAAAAAAAAAAAGTTACACATATTTGTTAGCAATTACCAACATAAAAGATGCTAGTTTCTACTGCTTAAGTCAATGAGATGGAATCTAAATAACATGAGCCAAAAATTAAAACCTTTTTCTTCTTATAGGAGAAGGAAGGAGAATGGGGCAAGCATATGCAGCATATACCTGGCATGTTTCAAACTATGATGTCAGTAGGAGAATATTTTGAGCTGCATGTCAATCTGTTATACAGTTTATATCTCTAAAGGAAAAGGAATGAGGATCTTAGTCATTTAGATTACTAAATTTTTATACCAATTTATAGTCATTCATTCTTCATTCAGTACATTTTGTATGAATGCCTGTTATGTGGGGCAGTGATTTGGCAATGGGAATATGAAAATCCATATGTTGAAGAAACACATACCCTAGTGCAAGAGATAGGCACCAAATCATAAAATGCTAGTGCATAAAGCAGTGAAATAAGATCTTATATAAAAGCATAAAAGGGGAAGTATCACACTATTGGAGGGGGGTAACGTTTAAGCTGCTTTCCAAAACAAAGAAAATACGGTGCTTTTTATAATTAAAGATATTCATTCTACAGGAATGACCTTTATCTCTAAATTATGTGCTTTCTGATTTTATGTTAAGATGTTCTTTGTTTCACAAAATCAGGTTGATTATGAATTTTATGATTTTACTTTTAATCAACTTACATGAAACAATAAAATGTTGACAACCTTCTTAACTCATCCTTCTACCCCCTCCCCTTTTTTTAATTTACTGCTACTGGTATCTACAATTCAGAGAAGCACTGATTTAGCATACAGCATTACTTAGCTTGAAGCAGAAACCTAGGCAATATATAAGTACCTGTAAGAAAGAATCTCTATGTTTGAGTTGAAGAGTAAATCATTAAACACTTTAACTTTTTAGGGACTCAAGAGATTTGGCAGCAGAGAGGGTATGCCTGGGATCTTAGAGCTCAACACAAAACAGGAGGAGGACTGGACTCAATCAAAAGCATCACCCCCAAAATATCTGCGCTCAAGAACCAGTGGCAGCATTTTACTTTCACCGTGAATGAAACAGCTGCAAGAATGGCAACAGAGCAGATTGTCATCTTCAAAATTTGGTTTGGATGTAATGGACTAGAATTGTACAACTGGGTGTCAGTCTGTCTGAGTTTCCCAGAAATATTTGGAAAAGTTTGTAAAACTTTGGGCTAACATACGAGAGAAGAAAGCGGAGGTGGATCACGGAACACAGATGAATGGACTGTCCTTTGACGGGATTTTCTGAAGTCAAGGCTGGCAGTGGTAGAAGAATTTGAATATTAGTATAAATGTCAATATCACTATATCACTGGCTTCTCCACTCCACTAAATGACATTTTATACATTTTTAGAATATTTTCCTGAAAACATCTCCATTCATAACCTTGCCTTATAATCTACTGAAAAAATAGCAGCAGTTTTAAGAAAATTCCTTAATGTGCAAAGTATAGAATTCACAAACCCACCTTGATCTCAACCTTCCTCTCTGCTCTCTCTACTGTTATAGTAGAATAAATGGCATTGTTTGTGTCAAAAATATGTCAACCCTTCTCACCCCACCTCTGCCTGATGCTTAGGATACTGCTTCCCCATGATGTCTGGGAACTTCATTTCTCATTATTATACTCCATCTATATCTACTTTATCATCACCGGCTTTTCAATCTCAAAATAATCATTCTCTTAAGGATGGAAACATTCTTAATATCTGCATCATTAAATATATATACATGTATATGTTTAGTGTGTATACACATATGCTGTTGTTGGGTGTTGTTGAGTAGATTCTTATTCATGATGACACCATGTGACAGAATGGAACTGTTCTATAGAATTTTCTTGACTGTAGTCTTTAGGGAAGCAGATCTCCAGGTTTTTCTCTCACAGAGCCTCTGGGTAGGTTTGAACTGCCAACCGTTCAGTTAGCAGCCGAGCTCTTAACAGTTGCACCACCAGGGCCCCTAGATTAATACCGCCATATATATGTAACCTCCACTTCCTCTTTCTGCCTCTCTGATCCCCTTCACAAAATAACTTACCTGAAGGGTTGCCTATAATAATAGTTCCCATTTTTTCATTCTTCATTCTCAAATCAATCTACTATAATATGGATTTTCTATTTCATTAAAACTCCTTTATTTATTTATTTTATTTCTGTCACAAATGACTAGGGCAAAGACACTTCCCAGTTTTCAAGGAGCAGTCCTGGTTTACACTTACTGCTGTATTGTTACTAATACCCCCATTAGACTATACCTTATTTTATGTAACTTTGTTATCAGATGAAGGTCATTCTACACCATGTATCAGTAGCAGATAATAGAGGTAATCCCTCTTATGTTCTTATAAAATTTCCTCTTTTTTCCTATAATATATTTTCCTGGTAGGTCAGTGACTATACTGTTTATCAAATTTTCAATTTGCTCCACTACATTTCCCAGACTTTTGCAATTAGGGACATGTAACATGAGTCACTTGGACTTTTAGACAGTGAAAAGTTCAAATACGACTTTCTAGTGTTTTTTAATAAAAAAATAGAACTTCATTTTCAGCTAGTACGGTTACAAAGTATTCCAGCAATCATCAATCTAGATCAACTTGTGACTTTACGGAGCCTATTACCCTGTTATTACCCTGCTGATTCAGGTAGGACCGAAAGCATGAGTGAGAAATAACTTTTAGTTATGTTGGGCACTGATCCATCAGGTTGTTTGTTACAGAAGCAATAGCTTAGTCTATTCTAATATAGCTGCCTCAGCTGGCTTCTCATTCTCAATTTTTATCCTAGCTCAACATGAGATCAACTTTTCCTTTCAATCTAAGATTTCCATAGTAAATCTATATGGTTAAGAACCCTGCATGTAAAATTCCATGCCTAAAAATTACCCAGAAATTAAACATGCCAAAATTACTATGTCCCAAAAGAAACCTTCTTTCACCCTAAACAAGAATTCTTTCCTATCAGCAGTACTAGACCATTTTCTCTCTTTTTTTACACCTTATTTATCTATCTGTAAAGCCTATTGCTTCTAAATATTCTAAAATATTGCCCACATTCTCTCAATTTGTCTATATCCATTTTACTGGATATCATTTGTTCATAGTGTCACATTCTTTAAGCTCACAATTTACTCTACTGTCTTTTGCAGCAAACAGTGTAGGCAGCCAACACCTGCTATCTTTTGCTTCCTGTTCTGTGATTTCTTTGGAATTACCCCTTGGGAGTCCTGCAAATTCCAGGAGAAATCAGGTGCAAGCTTCCAGGTGTCCCCTGTCAATGGAGTTGCACAAGGACAGGCTTAATTGTCTCAGCAACGATGTGTAGCAACATATGCAAAGAGTTGTCAACCAGAGAAGATCACCTCAACCGTGATGTATAGTAATTGTACTGGGGTTCAGTTATGTACATATACAACACCTCTATGACTGACCTCAGCTATTGAAACTCTAGATACTCCTAGAACAAACACATGTGTTGACCATAAATCGCATTGTTAGGGTAAACTTATCCAGGGTACAGCATGGCCTAAGGTCTCAGATATGCAAAAGCACTCTTGTCAGACTATAGCAAGGGCTCAGAGGACACCTCACAGAACTAGCCATCAGCTTCTCATTGCTTTCCCTGAAAACTTACTCCATGTTAAGAGACTGCCCCATCATTACACCTCCTACCCTTGTTCTTTGTACTTTTTTTCTTTTTTATTTATAGAAAGCATTTATCATTCTTTCTTATGTTTTCCACTTGGATTTTATTGGCAAAAACATTGAAATCAGACATTATAAACCATTGAAAAGCATGTGATTGAAGGCAATCATTTACAGATTTCTAGTGGGTCTGTGAATTGGTGCAAGAGCTTTGGAAACAGATTAGCATTGTCTTTTAAAGTAGAGAATTCCGTAGTTTATATGCTATGGCTCAACAATGGCGTCCTTGATAAGTGAATAATAAAGAGATACAAGTTTCTTGTCTTCCACCTTTCTTAATGACGTATGACATCAGGTTATACATTTTAGATACAGTCCTTTAGTTATTATCTTTGTCGTTAGGTCTTGTCGAGTCAGTTCCAACTTATATCTACTCTATGCACAACAGAATGGAACACTGCCTGGTCCATCCTCACAATCTTTGCTATGCTTGAGCCCATTGTTGCAGACACTGTGTCAATCCATCTCAGTGACGAACTTCCTCTTTTTCGCTGACACTCCACTTTACCAAGCATGACGTCCTTCTCCACAGACTGATCCCTCCTGTCAACACGCCCAAAGTATATGAGACCTAGTCTCACCATCCTTGTTTCCAAGGAGGATTCTGGTTGTACTTCTTCCAAGACAGGTTTGTTCGTTCTTTTGGCAGTCCATGGTATATTCAATATTCTTCACCAACACCATGATTCAAAGACATCAATTCCCCTTTGGTCTTCCTTATTCATTGTTCAGCTTTCTCATGCATATGAAGTGCTGGAAAATACCATAGCATGGGTCAGGCACACCTAGACCTCAAGGTGACATCTTTGCTTTTTAACACTTTAAAGAAATCTTTTGCAGCAGATTTGCCCATTGCAATGCATCTTTTGATTTCTTGACTGCTGCTTCCCTGGGTGTTGATTGTGGATGCAAGTAAAATGAAATTCTTGACAACCTCAATCTTTTCTCCTTTTATCATGATGTTTCTTACTGGTCCAGTTGTAAGGATTTTTGTTTTCTATATAATGAGATGTAATCCATACTGAAGGCTGGAGTCTGATCTTCATCAGTAAGTGCTTCAAGTCCTCTTCACTTTCAGCAAGCAAGGTTGTGTCATCTGCATAATGCAGGTTGTTAATAAGTCTTCTTCCAAACCTGATGCTGGGTTCTTCTTCTTATAGTCCAGCTTCTCAGATTATTTGTTCAGCATACAGATTCAATAGGTGGGGTGAAAAGATACAACCCTGACTTTAAACCACGCAGTATTCCCTTGCTGTGTGTGAACAACTGCTTCTTGATCCATGTACAGATTCCTCATGAGCACAATTAAGTGTTCCAGAATTTCCATTCTCTGCAATGTTATCCATAATTTGTTATGATCTGCACAGTCCGATGCCTTAGCATAGTCAATAAAACACAGGTAAACATCTTTCTGGCAGTCTCTGCTTTCAGCCAGGATCCATCTGAAATCAGCAATGGTATTCCTGATTCTGTGTCCTCTTCTAAATCCGGCTTGAATTTCTGGCAGTTCCCTATCGATATACTGCTCCAGCCACTTTTGAATGGTCTTCAAGAAAATTTTGCTTGTATGTGATATTAATGATATAGTTCAATAATTTCCACATTCAGCTGGATCACTTTTCTTGGGAATAGGCATAAGTATGTATCTCTTACATTTGGCTGGCCAGGCAGATGTCTTCCAAATTTCTTGGCATAGATGAGTGAGCACTTCCAGTGCTTCACCCATTTGTTGAAACATCTCAGTTGGTATAACATCAGTTCCCAGAGCCTTGTTTTTCAACAATGGGTTCAATGCAATTTGGACTTCTACCTTCAATACCATCAGTTCCTGATCATATGTTACCTCCTGAAATGGTTGAATGTCGACCAATTCTTTTTGGTATAGTGACTCTGTGTATTCCTTCCATCTTCTTTTGATGTTTCCTGCATCGTTTAATATTTTTCCCATAGAATTCTTAAGTATTGCAACTGAAGGCTTGATTTTTTTTTTCCAGTCTTTTTCAGCTTGAGAAATGCCCAGAGTGTTCTTCCCTTTAGGTTTTCTATCTCCAGGTCTTTGCACATGTCATCATAATACTTTACTTTGTCTTCTTGAGCCCCCCTTTGAAATCTTCTGTTCAGCTCTTTTACTTCATCATTTTTTCTTTTTGCTTTAGCTATTCAATATTGAGGAGCAAGTCTCAGAGTCTCTTCTGACCACCATTTAGGACCTTTCTTTCTCTCCTTTTTAATGACCTCTAATTTTCTTCACATTTAATGCCCTTGATATCATTCCACAATTTGTCCAGCCTTGGTCATTAGTGTTCAATGCATCAAACCTATTCTGAGATGGTCTCTAAATTTAGGTGGGATATACTCAAGGTCTTACTTTGGACTTGTTCCACTTGTTCTACTTTTCTTTAGTTTCAACTTGAACCTGCGTATGAGTAGTTGATGATCTGATCCACAGTCAGCCCCTGCCCTTCTTCTGACTAATCATAGTGAATTTTTCTATTGTCTATTTTCACAGATGTAGTCGATTTGATTCCTGTGTATTCCATCTGGCGAGGTCCATGTGTATAGTCACCATTTAAGATGGTGAAAAAAGGTATTCGCAGTGAAGAATTCCTTGGTCTTGAAAAATTCAATCATATGATCTCTAGCATTGTTTCTATCACCAAGGACATATTTTCCAACTACCAGTCCTTCTTCTTTGTTTCCAACTTTTGCATTCCAGTCACCAGTAATTATCAGTGCATCCTGATTGCATGTTTGATCAATTTCAGGCTGCAGAAGTTGGTAAAAATCTTCAATTTCTTCACCTTTGATCTTAGTGTTTGGTGCATAAATTTGAATAATAGTCATATTAACTGGTCTTCCTTGGAGGCTTATGGCTATTATCCTATCACTGACAGCATTGTGCTTTGGAATAGATCTTGAAATGTTCTTTTTGATGATGAATGTAACTCCGTTCCTCTTCAAGCTGTCATTTCTGGCATAGTAGACCATATGATTGACTGATTCAAAATGACTAACACCAGTCCATTTCAGCTCCCTAAATGCCTAGGATATTGATCTTTATGTGTTCCCTTTCATTTTTGATGATTTCCAATTTTCCTAGGTTCATACGTCATACATTTTGGGTTCCAATTATTAATGAATGTCCGCAGCTATTTCTTCTCATTTTGAGTCTGCCACATCAACAAATGAAGGTCCTGAAAGTTTGACTCCATCCATGTCATTTAGGTCGACTCAACTTTGAGGAGGCAGCGCTTCCCTAGTTGTATTTTGAGGGCTCATTTTCTGGCACAGTATCAGACAATGTTCTACTGCTATTCATAAGGTTTTCACTGACTAATTCTTTGCAGAAGTAGACTGTTGTGTCCTTCTTCCTAGTCTGTCTTAGTCTGGAAGCTTTTTTGGAACCTGCCCATCATGGGGGACCCTGCTGGTATTTGAATATCAGTGGCATAGCTTCCAGCATCTCAGCAACACACCAGCTCCCACAATATGACAAACTGACAGATGTATGAGGGTTAGTTATCATAAGTATTTAAAACAACCATTCTGCTTTTTCTCTTTTTTGTTTCTTTGATTATCAAATGTCTCTAATTTCAACATAATAAAATGAGTGACTTAAATGAATATTGCTTTTTTCACCTTTTGAAAAAATTGTTACCCATATCATGAAAATATTACATATGTAATAATGTGTAATTTATTATTTATGTGATTTGAAATACATTATATGGAATTTATGTCTTTATTTGATCATTTAGGAGCCCTGATGGTGTAGTAGTTAAGCACTGGGCTACTAACACAAATGTTGGTGCTTCGAACCCTTCAGCTACTCCACGGGAGAAAGATGTTGAATTCTGCCTCTGTAAAGACTACAGCCTTGGAAACCCTATGGAGCAGTTCTACTCTGTCCTATAGAGTCACTATGATTCTATGAGCCAGAATCAACTTGACAGAAGTGGGTTTCATTTGATCATTTAGATATATAATCTACCCAAAATTGATTTTAGGGTATATTGAGAGATAAGGGTCAATATCCATTGATACAGCAGTACATTAAATTTTTCATCACTCATATTAGATGCATATTTTTCAATCTTTTTAGTGAGTATTCTTATTATTTCCATATTGTTTTAGTCATTTTTCAGTAAGTACCCTAGTGATCATAACATATATTCTTGATTTATTAAAATCTAATCCATATTAGATTTTAAAGGAGACCTGATGGCACAACGGTTAAGCATTCAGCTGCTAACTGAAAGATTGGTCGTTCCAACCCACCAGCAGTTCCTTAGGATAAAGACCTGGTGATTTGCTATCATAAAGATTACAGCATTGGAAACTCTATGAGGCAGTTCTACTCTGTCCTGTAAGGTCATTATGAGTCAGAATAGACTAGTTGGAACACAACAACAAAAACAATATGTATTAGAACTTCTACTAAGGACTTTATACCTAACTACTTGGGCTCATTCTTAGGCATCTCAGTGTTTTCTTTTACTTTTTTTCATTTCTTTCTTTCTTTTTTTTTTTTTTTTCAGTTTAGCTCTTATCACAGTCAAGTTGGAAATAAACGTAAATCATTTGTCTTTCTGTATTTCTGAACAAGGTATAGCTAAACATTTTGTTCTGAAATATTAATACAGAATTGATGTTTTCAGGGTTAGCTGTGATTAATGTTTTTTTCTCTGTACTTTTATGTCTTACTTTCTGATTAAACTAGTTAATAAAATATGTTTTATAAATTAAAAGAAAATATGCTTTCACAAAATGTGTTTGTATAAGAAAAGACATGCATTTAATTATCACAGCTTACTACTAACCAACAAAAAGGATAAAAAGAGTACAAAAATAAAGTCACAAAAAATATGGTAGACATTTTCTTGCTGCTCTGGCCTGGTTTGACTCTGCCCCCCCTTTACTCAGTCAAGGACTCACTGAGATGCTAATAATAATCAAGAACAATTTACAGGATGAGAAGCTAAAATCATTGTCAATATCTCCTACTAGAGATTGGCTGTTACATCTCATATTAACTGTAAAACTTTAAACTTAGAATAATTAAATAATAAATTAAATCACTTATTGAGTGAATTACTACCCAAATAGTAAGACAGTCCAGCAAATAGAAGAATCAATAAAGGCAGCGGTGGGAAGGTTGTGAATTGATCTGCAGCAGAGGACCTAAGGAGTTAAATTGTTCCTCTATATTAAAGACTGTTTTGTCCTATGATAAAGATAATGTGACAACAGTTGATTGGCAAGTTATGTTCCGATAATTTAACAACAAAAAAAAAATTGCTGTTGAGTTAATTCTGGCTCATAGCTATCATATAGGACAGAGTAGAACTGCTCCATAGGGTTTCTAAGAAGCGACTGGTGGATTTGAACTGCTGACCTTTTTTGATTAGCAGCCATAGCATGCTATAGCTCTTAACCACTGTGCCACCATGGCCTCATCTGATAATGGTGGTATATATCTTTGCCGATTTAATTTTCACATAAAATATTTCATTCAAAATTCTAAAAATAAACAGTAAGCTCACAGTTCATGAATCTCCTTGTCATTGCTTTTTAATAAGGTTGGTGATCATCTGTTAAATAAATCATTAGATTAAAACTCAATAAAATCAACAGCAATTTACTAAATCGATAGGGCTGGCAAATATAGCCAGTTGATAATTTTTATCAATTTTATTATTGTCGTTATTAGGTACCATTGAGTCAGTTTTTACTCGTAGTGACCCTCTGTACAATGAAACAAAACACTGCCCAAACTTGCATCATCCTTACAATCTTTATGCTTGAGCCCATTATTGCAGCCACTGTGTCAATCCATTTTGTTGAGGCTCTTCCTCTTTTTCACTGACCCTCTACTTTATCAAGCCTGATATCCTTCTCCAGGGACGCGTCCCTCTTGATAACGTGTCAAATGTAAGGAATGTGAAGTTTCAGTATCCTTGCTTCTAAAGAGCATTCTGGCTGTGCTTCTTCCAAGACAGATTTATTCATTCTTCCGGCAGGCCATGGTATATTCCATATTCTTTGCCAGTGTCATAATTCAAAGGCATCGATTCTTCTTCAGTATTCCTTAATCATTGTCCAACTTTCACATGCATGAAAATACCATGCGTTGGGTCTGGCCATGGTGTTTTTTAAATTTTTTTCCAGATCTAATACTACCTTTATTTGTAGTTGACTCAACACGACCTCATCATCAATCAGCATAATTAAAAAAAATGTACAGGAGGTAAAAAAAAAAAAAATATGCCTTCTAACTTAGATAACAACCCTCACATCATCAAGCTTTAAAAATATGCACAGAAGTTTTATTATACAGATAACATATTAAAAAAAATTCATATACTGATCAACAATTAACCATCCGTGGAGAAAATACAAGCACAGGATTTTTTTAAAAAAATTAACATTTTACCCCAGACAAATAATGAATTCACCTTTAATGATGAGACTACTGCAAGGCATCTGTCCTGTAGATAGATTCAAACCAATTTTATTAGTAGCTATATATTTTACCTCTCTTATACACAATTTATGGAAACCCTCGTGGTGTAGTGGTTAAGTGCTACGGCTACTAACCAAAAAGGTTGGCCAGTTCGAATCTGCCAGGAACTCCTTGGAGACTCTATGGGGCAGTTCTACTCTGTCCTATAGGGTCACTATGAGTCAGAATCGACTCGACAGCAGTGAGTTTGGTTTTTGGTTTTTATACACAATTTATAATGTCGGTGTTTCAAAAAGAATCTTGTCAAAAAGTTGAATCAGCACTTTTTCTCTAAGGTTATAAGGTTCACTCATAGATCTCCCCTAAATACTTTGATTCACACAATGTGAATACTAAACCAAAATCAAATCCATTGCTGTGGAGTCAATTCTGACTCATAGCAACCCTATAAGACAGACTAGAACTGCCTCATAGGGTTTCCAAGGAGTGACTGATAGATTTGAACTGCCAACCTTTTGGTTAGCAACTTGAGCTCTTAACCACTGTGCCACTGGGACTCCAACCACTGCACCTTAGCACTTCAAAATATCCATTGCCTTTTGAAGTAATATATAAAATTTGCTTCCCTACCCCTTGCAATTCCATAATTCCATCAGGAGGAATGAGAAAGAAGCTCACTTTTAGCTCTGTCTCTTTTTGTGTGATCACAAGGAGTTTATATTATGTGAGAAAAATCTGAGTCCTAGTTTGTTATCCATAAAGTGAGGCGTTATACTATATAATTTTTCTACTCTTTTGATTTAGTGATCAGTCTACTAAGAGGTACCTTCTTTACACTGAAATATGAGTGATACTTTTTTTAGCCAGACTTTGAGAATATCTTTTATTATAATAATATCTTTATATGTACAATAAAATTAAACATGTACTAAGTAACAGGTTACTCTGAGTTATAAAACTATATATCTATCATGGAATCCTAGTCATACTCATAAAACATAAAAGCAAGTTTGATGTCTTATATACTCACTATGACACAAAGATTGAATTATAGCTCAATAATACATATTTATCTGGCTCCTATATCACTCATGCAACTTTCAATTACCAGATTTATTTTCTGCATAGTTTTTGGCTTCTTTTCTAATTTTCTGAATGCTTTTTTATAAACACCTTTATATAGGAAGATCTTATAACTAAGTGCTAAAAAGAAAAAAGAAGGTACTGTGCAAAGGGATAATTTTGGATGATAGGATCAAAAAGACAGAAAAAGCATAATTCAAATTCATGGCATTTCAAGTATCTTTCATTGTTTCATCCCCCATTACCTCCTACTGGAATATGAAAGGTAGTTCTGTTTTAAAACAAAAGTAGTTAAAAAGAGATTTCTCCAGTGAGAAAATAATGAACTTTTTAGTTTCCATTGTAGAAATTTGATTTTCCCCTAAAGCATATCACAATTAACAATGTATTAATACATTTCAACAGCAATACCTAGAAGCCTTTGATAATGTTTATTAACCACAATTATTCACTAGTGATTAGGTGGTGCAAGGGGTTTGTATTTGACTACTAGTCTAAAAGTTGGCAAATTGAACCCACCAAGTGACATCAGAGGAGAAAGCCTTGATGATCTGCTTGTAAAGATTACAGCTGAGAAAACCCTATGGAGAAGTTCCATGTGATAACACATGGAATCGCCATGAGTCACAATAGATTCAGTGGCAACAGGTTTAGTTTTCGGTTTTTGGTAAAAACACATGAAAGTCAACTTCGGGGATAATGCTTAGTGAGGGTTTTTTAAGGTAGGTCAATAAATATATGAATCAAATGATAAGTTTAGTTTATGTTTAACCTGAAACCCCAGTTGCATAAATTAAAAAAAAATTTTCTTTCTTAGAAATAATCTTATTTTTGAGCTTCCTAGGATTATTTTTTTAATGCTGTATTATAGACAAGCTGTTGTTTTCATTTTATTGAACTAAGTTCAGTAAGTTACTAAATGTACATATAAATCAGCCTAACTATCTGTAAAATAGCACTAAATAACTCCTAAATCATATAAACAATGCACTCCTTCTACCAAACTCACAAATACTTAACATTATTTTTATCACTCTTAATTAAATGTTTTTTTTTAATTAATTAAATGCTTCTTGGTTATTATATTTACATTCTTACCATCTCAAATTTATTATATTAACATTAAGAAATCCCATTTATCAAAAGATACTATTCGGAACCAAAGCTATCCCTTAAGGTCACCTTTTAGTGAAATAACGTATTGGCACACAAAATAAAGGACATTACCTGTGAGTACAGGGGTCAATTAAAAAACCATCTATTTGAGACCAAAGGTCAACAATTACTTTCAAGCAGAGATGAGAAGACAAGTGGGTAGAGAAGCTAGAGAACTGAGAATGGGACAATTAAAATACACTTAATGAGAATGTTAACACATTGTGAAAAAACGAAACTAACGTTACTGAACAGTTTGTGTGGAAATTTTCAAATGGGAACTTAATTTATTTTGCGAGCTTTCACAGAAAACACGATAAAATATTATTAAAAAGCAAAAGCCCCTACAGAGCACGATTGTACCCTGCAACACATGGAATCACGATGAGTTAGAATTGACTTGATGGCAAATGGTTTGGTATTGCTTGTATCTTTTTTTTTTTTTTTAGTATCAAAATATATTGTATATTTGTAAGACTATAATTACAGGAAAAGACAATTGGCTGTAAATGCTCTTCTTACATCAAAAGACTGAAAATAAATGAACTGAGAAATTTAAGAAAAAGAAACAAAAAGAATGAGAGAATAAATTGAAGAGGCGAAATAATGAAAAATAAATTTAAAAAAACAGTATTCTGCTTAGAAATAGAAAAATGAACACACTCCTGATAAGACTATGGAAAAGAAAAAATATTATTTTGGAATGAGACAAATTATAACCATAGATACAGATGACATTATCAGAATTGTAGGAGAATATTATGTTCAACAATGTCAATAAATTTACATGTATTGAAAAAAAATAAAAAGATACGATTAGGAAACTGAAGAGGGAAGTTATCAAGTGGGAAAAGATATTTATAATATATATTTCTATATATCTATATAGCTACATGGAAACCCTCCCTGGTGGTGTAGTGTTTAAGTGCTATGGATGCTAACCAAGAGGTTGGAAGTTCGGATCTGCCAGGTGCTCCTTGGAAACTCTATGGGGCAGTTCTACTCTGTCCTGTAGGGTAGCTATGAGTCAGAATAGACTTGACGGCAGTGGGTAGTGGATATAGCTACATGTATTCAACCAAGCACACAAATCAATAAGAAAATAACAGAAGCACCCCATTCCCCTAATTTAACAAAATCCTGGAAAAGACGTTACAAAAATGAGGATAACCAAATGTCAGTTAAACATATGAAAATGTTCTCAACTTCACTGGAGTTTGAGTATTACCTGTTAAACCCACAGTGAGATGCAGCATTTAAGCAGAAAATACCAAATATTGGCATGGATGAGACGACCAGACCTTTCATACACTGCCGATAAATCTGTAAAAAAAAATCTGTAAGTTACTGTTAAATAGTTCGATAGTATCTATTATAGCTAAAATATGCATACACTATGACACAAAAATTCCACACCTAGGTACTTATCTCAATAGAAATGTATACAGATACTCACCAAAACACGTGTATTAGAAGATTCTTTTTAGCAGTATTCACAACATTCAAAATAAAAACTAACTGTGATTGCTTAGGCAGTGCATATACTAAAATTAGACCTATACAGGAAAGATTAGCATGGTCCTTCACAAGGGAGGCATGCAAATTAATGAAGTGTTCCATATTTTTTGAGATTTGCCCTTCAGCCAAAGATTTTACAGGTCCATAAAACAAAATGAGACTAAATGGGCACACCAGCCCAGGGACAAGGATGAGAAGACAGGAGGGGACAGGAAAGCTGATAATGAGGAAGCCAGTGTCAAGAAGGGGAGAGTGTTGACATGTTGTGAGGTTGGTAACTGATCTCAAAAAACTATGTGTATTAATAGTTTAATGAGAAACTAATTTGCTCTGTAAGCTGTCATGTAAAGCACTATAAAAAAACAAACCAGAAACTACCCAAATGCATACCAATTGTAAAATGCATAAATGAATTATGTTATCTTATCACAGTAGTATGTTGTATGACAATGAAAATGAAGAGATCTTAACTGTGTCTATTTGTCAAGCAGGTATTTAGGTTGCTAAGAAAGACAGCTCACAGAGGCACTGGAGAGAACAGCTTTTACTTATAGGGAAGAGAAGCAGAGTAAAGTCAACTTCAATAGTGGGCATGATCCCCCATGGCCAGCAGTCACTGCTACACATGTTGCTGCACTGCACACTCATCTCATGGTGCGGGTAAAGGCCTCCTTTCCTTCCCCACTAGGGATATAGCAGTGGAGTTAGCCATGTGTCATGTGATGCCCATGTAAAAGCAGAACAAAGAAGTATTCATCAGGCCAGGAACAGAAAGATATCCCCAAATAAGTTCAAATGCTCAGTAGGAACTGTGATATTTCTGTGTAAGAAGGCCCTGATTGTGAAGACTAGAGGAGGAGCAGAGAGCTATGCAAAGTCTGCCCTCCCAACTTCTGTCCACATTGGTGAATCTTAAAAACACTAGACAGCATGAAAAAATCAGACTAAGAAAGGTGCAGAGTATGTGATTCTACTTTTGTAAAGTTAAAAAATATAAATTAATCTATAAGTTTAGAATTCAGTGCAGTGGTTACTTTGAGGTGACAGGAAGAAGGGGAGCTTCTGGAATTACAAAATGTCCCCTGACCTTGGTGTTAATTATATGGAAGAATTTTTAGTTTGTGTTTTACTTATGATGGTTGCAGAGCTCTGATTTTAAATTTTACAAAAAGTGTGTATAAAATAATTTCAATAAATACGTATTTCAACTTTTTTGTGAAAAAGAAAATCAAAGAGGGGAGTCTTGCTTATCGAATTTAAAATATACTACAAATACATTGTAATTAAACAATGGAAAAGAAATAGGTGGATAAGAATAGAGAGCCGAGAGACAGATTTTTATGCAAAGAAACTTGGTATATGATAACAATCACATTACAAATTAATAGAGATATGTTGACTGTTCAATCACTGTTATTCAGAAAATCCATCAACACATGAAAAATGGTATCTCTCCCTTACTGGTCTGAAGTGATAAGGAAAAAAGTGAAATGTGATAAGGAAAAAAGTGAAATGTAAAATTATAAATCTAATAAAAGCAAATGTAGAGGAATAGTATTTCTCAATTCAAAACCCAAAGATGTAAAAACAAAAAGATATGAATGTGATAATTTTCATTATATTAGAATTTGGTTGATGAAAGATAATGGCTGATGACAAGATGAACAGTGATGTTTGTAACAGTGAGATTGATAGGAGACAAAAATCTAGAATATGTAATGACATCCAAGAAAGCCAATAAGAAAAAAAAATTTAAAACACTGTAAAAGTAGAAAAGGTATATGAGCAAGTAAACAGCACAAAGAAAACTTAAATGACTAATTACACAAAAAGAGGAGCTCATGCACATTAGAAATAAATGCTAAGTAAAATAGTGTAGATAACGGATTACATGAAAGAGATTTGGAAAAACTCAAAATTTAGGAATGGCTAATTTTTGGAAAGAAGGCTAGGAAATAGGAACAAACTGGTCAGCCATACTGGAGAAACATCTGGAAGCATTTGATCACGTGGGTCAGGTATATATCCTGTCATACGTCAATCCTTCTCCTGGTCATAAAATACTATAAATCTTGTGAAATACTTGCAGAGGTCAGCAGTGGGACAAACATTTAGTTGTTCATTGCTGTATTGCTTTTGTAATGGGAAAGTGGAGCAAAACTAGTTGTCCACTGCTAGCAGAGGACATTAAAAAAAAAAAATTACTATGGAGTCGATTCGGACTCAAAGCAACCCTATAAGGTAGAGTAGAACTGCCCTATAGGGTTTCCAGGGAGCAGGTGTTGGATTCGAACTGTGAACCTTTTAGTTAGCAATCGAGCTCTTAACCACTTCACCACCAGGGCCCCTGCAGAGGACATAAGTACATTGTAATATCTGCCTGCTCAGGAACGCATAGCAGAAGATTGAAGCAATGAACCAGACATACACAGAAATATGGGTAGCTTTTAAATCTCTTGCTCAGTGGAAAAAAAAAAAAAGAGAGCAGAGTGATGTCTATAGACCAATGCCAGTTTTTGTTGTACATTTAAAAATACACAAAACTAATATGTGGCATAGTGGTTAAGAGCTTGGCTGCTAACCGAAAGGTTCACAGTTCGAATTCACCAGCCACTCCTTGGAAACCCTATGAAGCAGTTCTACTCTGTCCTATAGGGTCGCTATGCGTCAGAGTCAACTCAATGGCAACAAGAAAATAATACACAAATATTACGAAAGAATACAAAGTAATTCAAGAATGCTCATCAGTTAGAGTGGATGATTTTAAGAGAGTAGAAAATGAAATCAATGTTACAAAAAAGGAATACACAAACCAATAAAACAAATGGAATGCTACTTGAGCCCAATCCTGTGCTTCCTATTTAAGGAAGCACAAAATGGGGCTCAAGCAGGCCCTGAAGACACAAATAAATTACATAAGAAATTTGCCTAAATGCTCATGGTTCCTACTTTTGGTACAGTAGCTTTTCTTTCCCAGTGCACACTTGTGGCCTCATGGAAAGTTCTCTTATAGAAAGAGTTTTCTTATAGAAAATTCTCTATGATCAATTGACCCTGGTTTCTAAATGATCATGCACGGTATGCAGACTCTACCTGATAGTGGACAGGTGCAGCACTACAGCCTATTTTTGGGCCTTCCTTATGAGACACTGGCAAAACTTTGAGCAGTGCACCTGGTTGTTCATTTTGCTTAGAATAAAAAATGGCCAGAAGTATGATTATATAAAATCTATGGGCTATGACCATATGTTTGCTTGGATGGTCAGGGATATGGAAGAAACAAAAATGGAAAATTGGTGATAAGGAGGTCTGGAGAAGAGGTATGTGGAGAAACCTCTAAGAATGGGCAAAAAGGAAAAAAAAGTAAATATATATATCCCATGTTAATATTCGCCAAAAGGTGAACTAAACAGAAGATTTTCACAAGCAAGTAGATAGAGTGATGTGTTCTCTGGATACCAGTCAGCCTCTTTTCCCACTAACTCCTGTTATTGCCTAATGTGTTCATGAATAGAGTGTTTATGGTGGCAAGCATGGAGGTTATGCAAGGGCCTGGCAACATAGACTTCTACTCACCAAGGCCAACCTGGCTACAGCTACTGCTGAGAGCCAAATTTACCAGCAACAGACCAACACTGAGTCCCCAACATGGCACCATTCTTCAATGGCACATTCATTACACTGGACCACTTCTATCATAGAAAGGGAAGCATTTTGTTCTTACTGGATTAGACACTAATGATAAATATATATTTCCCTTCTGTATACACAATACTTCTGCCAAAACTATCATCTATAGTCTTACAGAATGCTTTATCTACTATCAATGTCTTCCACACAGCATTGCCTCTGATGAAAAAACTCACTACACTATGAATGAAGTGTGGCAATGGGTCCGTGCTCACAGAATTTATTGATCTTACTACCTTCTTCATTATCATGAAACAGCTG
The DNA here is from genome assembly GCF_030014295.1 of Loxodonta africana. Taxonomy (NCBI): domain Eukaryota; kingdom Metazoa; phylum Chordata; class Mammalia; order Proboscidea; family Elephantidae; genus Loxodonta; species Loxodonta africana. The sequence goes on from NC_087358.1 coordinate 48,251,568, forward strand.
ATTTGATAAAAGGATGTAACAGCCTTTTGAAGACTCAGTTACAGTGCCAGCTAGGTGAGACGGAAACCCTGGTGGTGTAGTGATTAAGTGCTATGGCTGCTAACCAAAGGGTTGGCAGTTCGAATCTACCAGGCGCTCCCCGGAAACTCTATGGGGCAGTTCTTCTCTGTCCTATAGGGTCACTATGAGTGGAATCGATGGCACTGGGTTTTGGTTTTTTTAGATGAGAATACCTTGCAGGATTGATGCAGTGTTCTCCAGGAGACTGTATATGCTCTGAATCAGTATCCAATGTATGGTGCTCTTTCTCCCATAGTGAGGATTCACTCAGTCACTTTGGGATCCTCTTGCCTTTGAATAAACAGGCAAAGATGGGAGTGACTGCACTGGCTAGAAATGATTCTTATTACCAGGTGAAATTGGACCGCTACTACATAGCAGATGTGAGAAAGATATATAAATAGATATAGATAAAATTCAGGAGATCCCTTAATGCATCTCATAGTACTACCATGCCCTGTGATTAAAGAATGACAAGAACTTATTTCAAACAGGACTAATAATGGCCCAAATTCTTCAAGAATAAAGTTTTGGGTCACCCCACCAGGCAAAACCACAACCAGCTGAGATGCTTGCTGAGGGCAAAGGAAATATGAAATGAATAGTGATAAAAGGTAATTAGTTGCAGAAATGAGGGCAGTAATTGAGTATTTCTTCCTTATTTTGTTACGACTATGTTTATGTGTGTGTGTGTGTGTTGTTGGTGTGGTTGTTAGGTACTGGAGAGTCAATATCAGCTTACAGCAATTCAATGTGACAGAGTAGAACTGTCCCATAGAGTTTTCTAGGCTGTAATTTTACTGAGCAGATCACTACCTCTTTCTACCATGGAGCTTATGGGTGGTTTCAAACCACAAACCTTAATAGCCAAGCACCACCAGGCTTCTCTGTGTGTGTGTGTGTACATATATATATATATATATATATATATATATATATATATATACATATATATATATGAAAGAAAGAAAAGGCCAAAATGGATGTCAGAAGAGACTCTGAAACTTGCTCTTGAACATTGAGTAGCTAAAGTGAATGGAAGAAATGTTGAAGTCAAAGAGCTGATCAGAAGATTTCAAAGGGTGGCTCGAGAAGACAAAGTATAATAATGACATGTGCAAAGAACTGGAGATAGAAAACAAAATGGGAAGAACAGGTTAGACATTTCTCAAGCTGAAAGAACTGAAGAAAGAATTCAAGCCTTGAGTTGCAATAGTGAAGGATTCTGTGGACAAAATACTGAACAATGCAGGAAACATCAAAAGAAAGATGGAAGGAATACACAAAGTCACAGTACGAAAAGAAATGGTTGACATTGAATCGTTTCAGGAAGTAGCATGTGATCAAGAACCAACGTTATTGAAGGAAGAAGTCCAAGCTTCACTGAAGACATCGGAGAAAAATAAGGCTCCGGGAATTGATGGAATACCAATAGAGATGTTTCAACAAATAGAAGCAGTGCTAGAAGTACTCACTTGTCTAAGCCATGAAATTTGGAAGACAGCTACCTGGTCAACTGACTGTAAGAGGTCCATATTTATGCCTATTCCAATGAAAGGTGACCCAATGAAATGTGAGCTACTTCATTTCACTTGGATCCACAATCAACACTCATGGAAGAAGCAGTCAAGAAAACAAATGATGCATTGCATTGGGCAAATCTGCTGCAAAAGACCTCTTCAAAGTATAAAAAAAGCAAAGATGTCACTTTGAAGACTAAGGTGCACCCAAGCAATGGTGTTTTCAATCACCTCACATGCATGTGGAAGCTGAACAATGAATAAGGAAGGCCAAAGAAGAATTGACGCCTCTGAATTACAGTACTGGAGAAGAATACTGAATATACCATGGACTGCCAACAGAATGAACAAATCTGTTTTGGAAGAAGTGCAGCCAGAATGCTCCATAGAAGCAAGGATAGAAAGACACATACTTCAGACACGTTATCAGGAAGGATCAGTCCCTGGAGAAGGACAGCGTGCTTGGTAAAGTAGAGGGTCAGCGAAAAAGAAAAAAGACCCTCATCGAGATGGATTGACACAGTGATTGTAACAATGGGCTCAAGCATAACAATGATCATGAGAATGGTGCAGGACCAGGCAGTGTTTCCTTCTGTCGTATATAGGACTGCTATGAGTAGGAACTGGTGGCACCTAACAACAACAACATATATGCTATTTTTTCTTTTATCACTTTAAAATGCCATTTAATTTTCTATCATTTAAAAAATAAAAAGAGTGAATAGTCCCTAACCCATATTAATCTCTAGGCCTACCTTGATTAGGAGGCCACACATTTTGTCTAATCTAAGCAAGCCTTTTCTTGCACCAAAACACTTCCATTGTTTCTGATGAAAAACCAGCCATCGTTATTATCTATGTTGCCCTGTATATAATGTGTCTTTTCTGTGCTTTTAAGATTGTCCGTTAATTCTCTTTTTCAGCAGTTCATCTATGATGCTACCAGATGTGATTTTCTTTATATTTTCTGCTTTTGATTTCCTAAAAATCTTGAATCTATCAATTATATTTTATGAACATTGTAAAAACCAAGTTATTTTAAAGTCAATGTCTGGTAATTCAAGTATCTGGATAATCTCTGGATATAATTACCTTTATTGTTTCCTTTCTTGAAAATATAATACTTTTTTTTTTTTGCATTGTTGCATTTTTCCTAATTTTTCATTGTATACCAGACATTGTGTATAAAGCAAAGATTAAAGTAAATAGAATAGTGGAATGTATTCCTCAAAAAGGAATGGTTGACACTGAATAGTTTCAGGATGTAGCATGTGATCAAGAACCACCGTTACTGAAGGAAGAAGTCCAAGCTTCTTCTGTCAAGCCATTAATGTGAAGGGTTGAAACAATCTAATGTGTAATTCAGCTGGGTATTGGCTTTGTTGCAGCTATAGGTATATTCAGCGTACTAACGTCTTGAAGCATTCTGAGTATGTTCCAACTTTTTCCTGCAGTAGTTTGTGGGATTTAAGTAATACTGCTGTATGTATCAACTGCACAAACACTGGACAGTCTTCCCCTGTTTTATGCCACACGTTCTGCCTAGGGAACTTACTGGAAATTTCTTGCTCTCCATTTCTACCACTGGCATTTTACTCCTTTCTCTTGGTCAATTCCCATACTTTCATCATACTACCTTCAAGTACTTGATAAAGGCTCATACCTGGTTGCAGACTCCTTTTGGATTCTGATTCATCACCTCGACCCACAAGAGGTTATTAAATGTTTCAGCTAGTTTTCCCTTCTCCCCACCTCTGCTAAATCTCTCTTCTTCTTGCTTTGACATGAAGGCAACAGCTGTGGGTTTCTTGTTTTCGAGGTATATTTAGGTCGCTTTACATTTAGGTTGTTTTAGGTATCTGCTCTCTGTTGAGTTTTAAAGATTTGATTTTGTAGTTTATTCAGTTTATTCTCCTTTTTAGCATGGGTCTAATACATTTTTCTTTGCTTCATTGTTTTTGTGACTTTCTGTTTTCTAACGAGAAGCACAGGATCCACTTCTAGGTAAAGTCCAAAATCAGAAAAAATAGAACATATTTCTCTAAGAAACTATAATATGTGTTCTACTTTCTGTAAATAAAGATAGAATAGATTAGTAACCATATTCTCCACAGTTATTTAGTGCCTAAGTGTGTTAGGCACAGTGATAATTATATATTTTAACTCACACCTCATTTTTCACTCACCATCTTTAAAATGAAAAAAAAAAAAAGCTGTGAAATAATTTTTTCAGGTGTTACATGGTTTGTAAGTGGCAGAGTTCATAGTTGCACACATGCAGCCTCCTGAGAGCAGTATATCTTCCAAGCTTCTGCTTGATCAAAATATGGGTATTGAAACAGTAAATGAATTTCATAGTACAAGTCCCTATCATTGCATAATATTTCTTTTCTTTCTTTCTTTTTTTTTTTTTTTAATAATTTTGGAAGGAATGTGTCTTTGTATAGCTATGCTCAGGTAAAAAACATATAAAGCATTCTTAGCTTAATGCATTTTCACGATTTTATGATTCTATCTCTCTAACAATAATGCTATAAAGCTCACATATTTCATTACAGTCAACAGAAAGCCAGCCAAGCGTTTGTGTATGCCGGTGTTAGTTATTTTCACCTCACCTCCATCTTCTAATTCAATGTACAACAGAGTTTGTCCTGATGTTATTTTTTTTCCCTTCAACACCTTGTTGTCAACAGAATGTCGTAACACTATCACCCTCATAAATTTCAGTTTCTAAAAATGTCATTTTTAAAGGTCATTTATAGATCTGTCAATCTGGAGAGATGTATCTCCTTTCTTGAAAAGGCCAAGTTAAGAAGCTTTCTTAAAATTATGCTGATTCCATTTCTTTCTTAAATTCTCATATACAAAGCCAAAGTCAAAAAGCTATTTGGAAATGTTAGATATTTTCATTTTCTTTGAAGCATGTAATAGATGAAAAATAATTTCCACAATTTACATGAATTATTATGTAACAGTCTTGGTGAAACCACAGCAAGTTAGGTCACAAGTTGTATTGCAATAAACCAAGAAACCAGTAGCTAAGACGTGTTGAAAAAATGTCACTACTTAATCAGAAGTTCTAAAATTTTGCCAGAATTATTATTTAATAGATATTTTCTCTCTCTCTTTTGTTTTCCTCTCATGGTTATACTTTTACCTTTAGGGACTTCATGAGACAAAATGTTTTATTCCTTTGATCTAAACATACCCAGCTCTGAATAGCTTTATATATAAATGAAAAGCACTTTATTCTCCAAAATCTATGGTATTTGATGAGATTTGTGGGGTTTTAATTACTTTTAAAACCTAAGCAATTATTTCATCCAGACTGTTTTAAAGAAGTTATTTTCAAGAAGTTTTTCCCTCTCTGTTCAAGTGTAGTCATTAGGCTTAAGCTAGATATATACTAAAGCTAAATATACAATTACGATTACGTGCAATTTCTGTGGCAGACATAATTCTAAAATGGCCACCCAAGATTTGTGGTACCTTGTTATTCAATCAAATACAAATCAAAGTACTACCGTGGAAGGATTTTGCAGATAAAATTAGGGTTATTAATCCGTTGACTGAAAACTAGAGAGATTATCTGTATGGGCCTAGTGTAATTTTTTTATCCAGCTGGGCTTTTTTTTTAATAGTAGCAGAAAAAGAAGTCAGAAATATTTGAAGCCTGAGAAAAATTCTATATGCTATTGTGGGCTATAAACATGGGTGGGAAAGTTATATGCAAGGACTGGAGTGTGGCTTCTAGGTGTTCAGAGAAACCATTTGAGAAAGCCAGCAAGAAAAAGGGAACTTCAGTCCCACAGCTGCAAGGAATTGAAATCAGCCTAGTACCTGAATGGGCTTCGAAGTGGATTCTTCCCCAGACCCGGAGATAAGAGCCCAGTTTGGTTGACGTATTAATTTTAGCTTCATGATACCCTAAGGAGAGAAACCAGTTAATCCCACCTGGATCTCTGATTCAAGAAACTGTGAAGTAATAAATAGGCGTTGTTGTAAGCTACAAAATTTAATAAATTCGGTATGCAGCAATAGAAGACTAATACAATATTTATCTGAACTCTTATGTCACAAAGGATTACAAGGCTCAAAAGAATTTACAAGCTTTTTTCTAGTTCTTGCATCATTTTATTGTAAGTTTGCACCTGTTGGGTTTTTGTCTTCCAGTTTATTCTGAATAATTAAGAGATGAAATGCTAGATTCTATTTAGGTCGAGCTGAAATGTTCCAGATGCCATGGAAATCTTGCTCGACCATTCATCTACTCTGTTTCAAATTGTTGTAATTTTTAAAAGCATTTTAATCAATTTATCTCATGTACTGTGACTGTTAGCCACAAAAATCAGAATGTTAAGTATTTATATTTTACTACCAAATTAAGTAAATCAGAAATTATTTATTCTGTAACTGGAACCAGCCAGGAACTGTAGTAGACACTGTGTTTATAATGTTAAGCACAAAAGACAGGGCCTGAATCATGTTTTTCGCAGTTAAGTTATATATATATAGAAAACACACATACTGCTGTATATAATATATACACATGTACACATATATATAACTTATAAGTTTATATATGTTTTTCTCAATTAAGCTACATATATGTTATACATATATAGAGAGAAAATACACATACTGCTGTAATGTATATAATATTGAATTGTTCCTAGTTTACAGTTTCAGGAATATCACCTTTGGAAAAGTAAATTATTTGATCTGGGTCAGAAAGATGCAAAAATTGGTATAGGTAAAGAAGAAAGAAAATAAATGCAGGCAAATGGAAAAAAAAAATGTGCAAATCATAGTTCCTTTAAGAAATAGAAAAAAGTAAAAGTTATACCTAAGGATGGTGCCTGAGAGTTAAAAGTGGAAGAATGATCATAGAGAATTGGATTTTTTATCAAGGAATTTTGCCTTCATCTTAAACAAGATGGAAGTCATCAAGACCAAATTATTTTGGCATTAACAAAATGGAATTTTCAAAATACTGCTTTTGTTTCTGTTTTGAGACTGTATTGGAAGGGACTTGTGGAGAAATGGAAGAGAACAGACATTGAGGTATTCTAGGTAAGAGCTAATGTACAATTGGATCAAGGAAGGGACGGTGAAAGGTACTTGAAAGTAAAATTGATATGACTGTTCAACAGATTAAATGTGGAAACTGAAGGAAATCTTAAAGATAACTCCTAGATTTATTTTCTGAAGAACTGAATGTATAGGGGTGCCATTGCTGTGATGAATAATATGGAGCAGATCTGATTATGAGAGAAAACTAATGAGATAGTTTGGGATTTATTGAATTTTCTGTTTTATTTAGAACATCTAGATAAAACAATTCAAGTAGGGGTTTGGAATACTGTTTGGGATTTCAAACAAGAGTTGGAAGTTGGAAATAAGAATTTGAAAGTGATGTGCTCATGGATAATATTTGAGACTATCTACATAAATAAAAAAACTGTCAGGGAGAGGATATATAATGATATGAGGGCCTGGACATACTGTTGAGGTACTGTCAATATTTAATGATTGAATAAGGGATGAGACTTAAACAGAGTTGCCAAAGAAAAAACAAGAAAGTCCAGGAGTGTGTGGATCATGGAAAACAAAGGAGGGTCATGTTTCAGAAAAAAAAAAAAAAAAAATCAACATGTTAACTGTTACTAGGAGTTCAAGTGAGATGAAGACCAACATGCCTGGCATGAGATGAAAAAAATGGTGACTTTGGTGACCAAAGAAAAATCTGTATTCCATAGGGTGTTGATGGGGACAAAAAAAAAAAAAATAGCAGAAGGGTTGAGGAGGGTTTGGGGAAGGAGAAATCTTTTCAATGAGTATTGACTCTCTTTTGAGTAGTTGATTACGAGTCTGCAGAGAAATTGGGAAGTAGCTGTAGTAAAATTTAAGGTTGCAAATGACTTTCTTTTATTTACTAATATAAACAGAATTTCAAAATATCAAATGTTGTTGGATGGTATTTAGGGATCCCATTATAAAATGACATATTAAAATTGAGGAATAACAGTTCCAAAAATCAAGATCAGGAAGATTAAGGATTGATGGTGAGAAACATTGCCTTTACTGTTACAGAAGGAACAGGGCAGAAAGCCAGTTTGGAAGGTGGAAGACTGAAAGTGTTGTTAGTGACAGGCTTAGCGAGTTTTTCTCTGATGCTGTGTGACAGCAGTAGTATATTTGAAAAAGGATAAAAATGGTTTCAAATATTCAGGGATAAAGGTCACTTTTAGACTGGTGATCACAAATCCATAGTGATAACAATTTGCATTTATGTGGGGGCTTTTTCCAGCAGTCCTTGGCGATGTCAACTCAAACACGCACTGAAGTGATGAGAATGAGAGGAGCAAAGGAATTCCGGGTATGGGCAGAAATGTCTTTTTAAGCATGACAGAAGGCTGCTAAGGGAGGAGCTTAATAAAGCAGAGGGCGTATAAATAGAAAGATGGTAATGATTCTGTTTCTGGAGTTCCCAATAAGTAAAACAGTCACAGGGAGGGTTTTAAGCAAACTGGAGTGAGAGTTGTTGTGTCCACAGAACAGAATGTTTGAATCCACAGTAGTAGACGCCATTGGGCGTGACATGAGGGAGTTTATTGATCGCTTTACTCAGTGCATTTTCAATACATTTGTGAGGACAGAAGCCGTGTTACAGTGTGTTTAAGAGTTGGAATTGAGGCAGAAATAGCAAGTTTTAAAATCCTGGCAGGGAATGAAAGGAGTGACGTGCTAGTGAGTATAAAGATAGGTTCTCTGAATGAAAGATGTTATAACTGGGCAAAAATAAATGTGTTTGAGAGCTGAAATATATAAGAGAATAGAAATAGAGATTAAAAATCTCTATAGACATAAAAAATGTATGACAAACATAGATACGTGCTCTCTGCAAAGACAAAGCAAAACTGATAAAGATCATGATAGGTTTTGCTTTGCTGAAGAATGAGGGGAAATCTTTCTCCAGAACAACCCAGAGGAAAGAAGGTAAGAAGAGTGAATACACAGAGTCCAGAGGTTGAAGAGAGAAAATAAGAAAGGTTATCAAACAGGTTTTTTTCCTCATTTTCACAGAGTAAAACTGAAATTCTCTGTGAAAGGTGGTAGGCTCAAAGATATGATTGGACACTTGGAAATTGTGATAAAGTTTGGTCAATAAATTGAAATTTTTTGAACTTTATAGCAATTTTATATCATGGTGACATTTCATCACCTGGAGCACAGAATTTGGCAATAGCCATACCTTTGGGGTGGCAAGATCCAGAACACTTAATAATTAACTGACCAGAATGGATTACTTCTGTATTTAAAGGATTTAGGCAGAAAGAAAAGGCCTGAAGTGAGGGGCTGGGTGTGTGCACATGTACACTTATGTGTGCACACACAGACACACTTTTTTTTTAATTAAAAAAAGTGATAATCCTTCATCCTTTTGTAGAGTCTCTAGGTCTGAGGAGGTCAGCTCGGACAAGCGTTTTGCCTGGTTTAAGCATGCCTTGTTCTACACTAAAGGTGAGGAAAGTTGCCTTCTTAAACATTCCCCTTAGAACCACATCCTGATGTTGCCTTTTGAGTTACGGTTACCATAATGCCAGGACATGGCAAGTGGAACTTATTCCAAGAAAAACTGAACCAAAGGAAAAAGAGTTTCTCTCTAAATCTTAAACAGGAAACCTAAGCCTCCCATCTTTTGCATCTTTTCTCCTAGGCATAAATCTAGATTCATTACAGTATTTAGAGATGGAGGTGTCAACATGCCAATGTTCTAAGTTTTGGCAGTACATTGCACTATTAGAAGTGCCAAATTTATATAATTTCTGTGTGGCTTGGAAATCCAAAGGAAAAATATTTCATGTGTATTTTGGCATGGGCTGCTTAGCAAAGCCTTACTGAAAAAGTGTTTAAATAGAAAGAAGGCTGATAATAAACTTCTTTACTAGTCTTTACCCCCATTAAATTGGAATCTCTGTGAGGGCAAAGACTTTGCTCATGTTCCTCACTGTTTTATCCCTCGGAGATTAGGCTGTGTGTTTTTTATACTGCCAGTGCTCAATCAATAGGTAATGACTATGGATAGTTTTCCTTTATTGAGTATTTCATAGTAGTATTAAAATTATAATATTTTTCAGTTTAGTAAATAATTTGACTTTACCTAATTTAATCCTCATATTTCTTGGAATTTGGAGATAGTATCAATTTTACAACAGATAGTAATAACAGCTGACATTCCTATAACAATTAACATATTGAAAGCTCAGTTCAAACAGGTTAATACTTGTCTGCTATCCAAAAGGTCCACAGTTCAAACCCACTATCTTCCTGAGAGAGACCTGGCAACCTGCTCCCAGCCTTGGAAACAGGCTAGGAAACACTAAGGGGAAGTTCTATTTTGTCATGTAGTGGGAATTCTACTCTGGCACTATGAATGGGAATTGATTGACACCACACGGCAGCACATATACGTATATCTATATTTAGATGTGCTGAAGAAAGATCTGTAGAGATTTATAGCCTTGAAAAACCTGTGGGGTCACTATGAGTCAGAACCCACTCGATGACAGTGGGTTTGTGCTTTGGTAAATATATATGTATGTATATATATGTATGTGTATATATAGATATATATATGTATATAACCAAATTCATTGTCATACAGTTGATTCCAACTCGTAGTAACCGTATAGAACAGTGTAGAATTGCCCCATAGGGTTTCCAAGGAGCCACTGGTGGATTCAAACTGTAGACCTTTTGGTTAGCAGCTGAGCTCTTAACGGCTGTACCATAGACGTATAAAATGCATATATATACGTAATTATATGTATTATATATAATTATACATGAAGCGTGTGTGCATTGTTGTTGTTCATTGGGACAATTGCCATTTAGTTCATAAAACTTACTGCACAGATTGATTTATCTTTTAAAGCAAGGATAGTAATTAACACTCATTTAACACTTAGAAACAAAATGATATCGGCCTTTACTTCTGGTAATAATTACAATAAAGGTACTATATCCCACATATGTGTAGATCGTGGCTATACAGTGTGTTGCTTAAAAAAACAGGAGAAAGAAATATTAGCATGCATCTTCCTGTACGAAGACTTTAAGAACAAAGGAAGAAGTAATGGATTCATTCATTTAAAAATATTTATACTAAGTGCAAATCTTAGGTGGCATAAAGATAAAAAATTGTGAGAAACTTTGATTTTTAAAATTAATTTTACTCTATAAAAGCTATTCCAACCCACACCCATTGCTGTTGAGTCTATTATAGTGACCCTATAAGACAGAATAGAACTGCCCCATAGGGTTTCCAAGGAATGGCCAGCGGATTCGAACTGCCAACCTTTTTGGTTAGCAGCTGAAGTTTTAACCACTGTGCCACCAGGACTCCAGTTTTATGCTATAGAGTACAGAAAGTTCATGATGCAGGTATAGTTAAAATGCCCAAATTTGCCTCAAAAAATAAAGATGATTATGTAGTTTTGTTTCAGTGATTCCAAAGAAACCAATATGCAGGGAACATCATGATTTCATTAATTTTTGTCACGCAGATTAAGTGAATAAATACCACATCTTGACTATTAAAGCACAGTAGTTTCCATGGACACCTGATTTAATGACTAGCTAGGAAAAAATTTGTTCCAAAATTCATATGAACCATTACAGTCTAGTGGAGTTCTGACTGCTGATTCAATATGCCAATTTGTCTTATTTCTTTCTTTTAAAATTCAATAAATATTTTGGGAAGGTTTTGATATGGAGATACATATTTAAATTTTGCTTTTAAATGTATGTATGATGTGTATCTGAGAAAGATTCCTGTATTTGTGACTATGATATCTTATTAAGTAGCTGACAAAAAATATTAAGTAGCTGGCAAACTACTGAAATTAACATTGGCACCATAAATACCACAATATTTGGTACTTGGACCAAAAATAAGCTTTTAAAAACAACACTGGTACATTGTTTTTTGGGGGTACATTTTTTCATCATATTTTAACACAGAATTTCCAATTCTTGAAGTTTCTTGTAATTCTGAATTAACATATTCAATTAAGCATGAGGATATAACCTGAGAATCTAATATATTATTGTTTAAAATATAAATAAAATTAGTTTATTATTTAAATTTAACATTTTCATATAACTAAAGTGTTATATGGGTAAAGTGTTATAGGTTTATTTTAGCTTAAAAAAACACCTTATTATCTAATCCAGATACATCTTTTTTTCCAAGCTGAAAAAAAAAATCAAGGTTCAGCAAAGTAATTAATTGGGTTTGTTCAAGGTTAGCAACTGTAATTTTTTTCAAAGAATAGATTTAATTTAATCTCATTAATTTTGAATGTGAATTTTATTTTAAACAATTTTAAGAAGTATCAGTAAGAATAATGAGCTTAGGAATAATTATTCACATCTCAGAAGAAATATAACTAGAATGCTCCTTAGAAGCAAAGTTGGAGAAACTTCAGCACACTTATTTTGGACATGTTATCAAGAAAGCCCAAGAATAAATGAATGAATGGATGAATGAATAAATAAATAAATAAATAAATATCTTTAGTGCATTTACAAGGAGGCTGAGTTGCACATAGGTTTGCAGTCGACTGCTAACCTAAAGGTTTGCAGTTCAAACCTACCCAAAGGCTCTGTGACAGAAAGGCTTGTGAGCTGCTTCCGTAAAGATTGTAGACAGGAAAGCCCTTTCTTTGGAGCAGTTCTCCTGTGTAGCACGTGGGTCACCACGAGTCAACTGCCTACTCCATAGCAACTAATAGTGACAACTGTGCATTTATACACTCCCTGGGTAGCACAAAAGGTGAAGCACGTGGTAACTAATTTAAAGGTTGGTGGTTCACTCCACCTAGAGGTCCCTCAGAAGAAAGGCCTGGTGATCTACTTCCAAAAGGTCACAGCCGTGAAATCTCTATGGAGCACGGTTCTGCTCTGCATACATGGGGCTACCATAAGTCAAGCTCAGCTCGGAGCAACTAATTTTTAGTGTATTTGCAATTTAATTCGATATGTGCCTAACTTGCACAAACACGACAATTATGTTACTCTTCAAGTGCATCTCTCTCATCGAGATCCATTATTTTTAAACTAATTTCATAGCTCATTTAAATACTAATATTATTTCTAATATTCATAATAAATTCTGTAGTATCAGAATATTATGCTATTTTCTTACAATGCAGTTGCCTTTTAATAAATATTTATGAGTCGTTTTTATTCCCAAAGTCAGCAGAGTGTCTGTGTGTATGTGGGTGTATGTTTAAAAATGGCTGTGTGCATATATTAACATGGATAGCTTTTGCATTCAGGTAGCACTGACTAGAGAATGCAGGCTCATGAGGAAGGACACAGTAATCCTCAATCAATTATTAAGAAAGCCCAAAGTAAACAATTAGATGTCAGTATTAAAGCACACTTGGCCATCTGAAACAAAATCCTTCATACTCCCAGACTTGGAAAATTGAGAATTCATAGGGAAAAAATGTGAATCACATTGAGAAATCATAGCAGTATATATATTTTCTGACTTGTAATTGCTCAAACAAAATGGTCCTCCATAGGTGGTTCATAAACTGAACAAGACAACCAGAAGCCTTGACAATATAGGACAGAGTAGAACTGCCCCATAGGGTTCCCAAGGCTGTAATCTTTACAGGAGCAGAATGCCATAGCTTTCTCCCATGGAGATTCTGGTAGGTTCAAACCATCGACTTTTCACTTAGCAGCTGACCACTTTACCACTGTGTTACCAGATCTCTTTAACTCAACATTTAAGACAATAATACTTCAATTAAATTGTTAAATTATGGGAAATGATGGATAGAATCAATATATCAAAACCACACGAACAACAATCACCATAAAACTTCAAAGAATATAAGATCTTTGTCAATAACCAGGACTACTTATGTCATAGAGAAGTCCTGGTGGTGCAGTGGTTAAGTTCTTGGCCGCTAACCGAAGAGTTGACAGTTTGAACCCACCAACATTTCCACAGGAGAAAGATGTGGCAGTCTGCTTCTGTAAAGGTTACAGTCTCGGAAACCCTTTGGGGGCAGTTCTATTTTGTCTTATAGAGTCTCTACAAGTCGGAATCCACTCAACAGCAACATACGGGTTTGTTTGTTAGCATTCATGTCTTTAGGAGTCCTGGTGGCAAATGGTTAACCACTCGGCTGCTAACAGAAAGGTTGACAGTTTGAAACTACCTAGCTGTTCCCTGGAAGAAAGACCTGGAGATCTGCTTCAGTAAAGATTACAGCATAGAAAGCCCTATGAGACCTTTCTACTCTGTCACATGGGGCCACTAGGAGTCAAAAATCAACTCAATGGCACCTAACAACATTTCATGTCATTTTTTATTACTTTATGTAATTTTTGGTGCATTAAACATGCTGTAACACATTCAATTCAAATAAAATTATTAAAATGCATAATCCTTTTTCAACAATAATGTAATGTATATCATTTTATATTTACTCTTGTATTTTGTCTGAATTATTCAGTATAAACTTTTAACAAGACGGTGAAACTGATTCACATAGAAAGCATTGTCCACTGCTTAACACAAATCCAGGCATGTCATAGGTTCTTAATCACTTAATGTGCAGTAATGAATGAAAAAAAAATGAATAAATCATCACATTTATTGCTACAATGTTTTGGGAGTAGTAGACAATTTAAGAGGAACTTTGGCAGCACAATGGTTAAATGTTGGGCTGCTAAACTGAAGTTGAGCAGTTCGACCCCACCAGCTGCTCTGCAGGAGCAAGACCTGGATATCTGCTCCTGTACAGCCTGGGAAATCCTATGGGGCAGTTCTGCTCTGTTCTATAGGGTCGCTAGGAGTCTGAATAGACTCCACGGCACACAACAACAACATCCAAACAATTTAGGGAGTAAAGGCTTATTCGCAGTCACTCTTTTGCTACTTTCCCCCCTAAACTAACTACAGCTACAAAAGTATGAAATGTAGGGCTATGGCAGGCAAATACACAGTTAATCAAGGGGCAAGATGGCATTTTGCTTATGCTCTTGCCTCATTCATTTATAGGACAGGGAAGGTAACACTGACCACAGAAGTCAAAAAAGAGGAAAATTCATGGCAAATTAAAACCTGACACATAACATCGTCCAGGGAAATAGTCACGCACCCCTTGACAATACCACGTAGAGATTTTCCCATCCACAGTCGGTACACATATGGGCCTATTTTGCTGCTCGCTGCTTGAAACTTCAGAATAAAGAATGTTGCTACAGCATGAAGCCAGCTGATTCCGGGAGCTTGGCCAGAGGGAAATAAAATTTCTCTCCTGGGTACTGTTGCCAGTGCAGTCCCAAATGTAAAAGGAACTGCTTAGTTGAAACTTTTCTTAGAGCCAGTCTTTTGTCATTTCCCTACACAACTTGAATGTGTATTTACACACTAAATAACACCCTAACCACTTGTGAGTGCACGTTTCTTCTGAGAAAAAGCAGGGAATATACAACCTGAATTACTGACTTCCATGTGCAAGTTCTACCCATGGAAAAAAAGAAATGCTCATTAAAGAATATGTGCTGTTGTTTATTAGCTAAATACTTAGATGCTTGATTGAAGGAGGTATGTTTTCCTAATTGTTGACTTTGGTAAAATTCTCTCATTAAAACATAAGGCAGCATGGCCACAGATGTAGAGAATTTAAATTTGTTTTAGAACTTCAACCTCTAATTAGTGCCAAGATGTTGTTTGTGACACAGTGCATTCATATTAATAGGATGCAAGATCTTTAATTTTGAAATAAGCACTTGCTGTCAGAGAGAAGGGCATAAATGTGACATGTTCAGGCTACAGGCCTGATGAGCCATTGCAGCGAAACAGAAACCTTACAAGCACTGCAGTCAGACTCGCTCTGAGAAATGATGGCAGGGCACATCCCTCCTGAGAAAAGCGTTCAGAAGGGAGAGAAGGCTAATGCTCACACTCTCATCTCATTGCCAGATAAGAAGCCTCTTTCATTTGGAATCCACTTATGAATATCTTTCCTGACAGTTTCAGGCAATGCATTGTTGCCTTACATGGTTCTCCAAGACTCATGAAAGTCAGGATCTTGCCTGAAACTACTTGTAGCTATCATATTAAATAAATTACTGAAACATCGTATTCTACAGGGAATGAAAAGCCCTGCCATTCATGCAGGCCTGTGTCCACTCAAATCTATAATGAACTGATGATTTGATGTTGATTCTATCATTCAAAAATAGAAATAAAGTTTTTAAGAGGGGGTTTATAGTCACCAATATATGAATAAAGGAATTGATTTGCTTATCACTGTAGCATATAAAGCATGTTATAATGAAATATGAAGCCTTGGGAAGATTAAAAGCAGGTACATGGTTAAACTATAACCATATTTCATGATGTCTTACCTTCGATATTCTACAGAGTTAGAAGCCTATCGCCATTTCGCTGGAGCCCTGGTGGCATAGTGGTTAAGAGCCTCAGCTGCTAACCAGAAGGTCCACAGTTTAAATCCACCAGCCGCTCCTTGGAAACCGTATTGGGCAGTTCTACTCTGTCCTGTCGGGTCATTATGAGTCAGAACCAACTCAATGGCACCTAACAACAACAACATACATATTCATAATCTCTTAGCTTCTTATGTTCTACAGAGTTAGAAGTCGCATACTTGCACTTCAACAGACAATATTTCCCATAGACATAATAGAGATACAATTATATATCTTCTGCTGCCATGCAACTGACTTCATTACAGACTTATTTTTAATAAGACAAAATTCATTACGAATAACTGCTGCTTCCAATTCAGCAACTATGAACAAGCACAAACAATCCAACTGAAAAAAATGTTTCCAATCTGGCCTGTGTGATAACACACAAAATTGCTGAGGACACAAATTAAAGAGAGTAAATATGTCCCATCAGCATACGGCAGAAAATGTGATAATGAGAGTAGCTAATTTTTTTTTTTTTAAGTCATAGATTTATGCCCTAACTCAACGTTTGAAATTTACTGATTTTCATAGTATCTGCTAAAATGAACATATACCATAGACCACGTTCTACTGAGCTATTCTTCTGCCTAAATGATTTCATGCCTTATTATAAATTAAAATAGTAAATCTTAAATTTGCCATGACATTTCACAATTTGCAAGCACCTTTATATACATTATATCTCTTGATCTTTGCCATCGCCATGTGGCAAAATCATGTATATGAGTTTGAGTATGGAAACTGTGAACTTTGAGACCTGAGCTACTCAATTTTGTAGACCAGCCATTTAAACCCACCTCCCCTACCACACACAAATACATACACACTTGCACAAAATAGATACAAATGAAAATACCTTTTAAAAAAGCCATCTATTTTCTCCCTTATTCTAGTGCTAAAGATTTTTAATCCAAATCTTAATAACCTGTCAACAATATCTGGAATCAAAGAATGGTTGCAAAGCCCCAGAGCCTGAGTTCAAGGCTAGCTAGGCAGGAATGGGCAGGACTGATGCTGAAGATAAGATTATAGCATAACCACAATCCACAATCCCTCTGTCTGGAGTGGATTGAACGTCCAACATCAGCAGCCTGAGCTGGGCTCTGCTCCTTATGAAAACAGGAACTAGCTTTGCAGACCATTGTTCTTTCCATCCGAACACCAAAGCAGAGCTTGAACCTTTCAGCTAAGTGACCTATTTACGGGCATAGTAAAACCCAATGCCACTGAGTCAATTCCAACTCATAGCAACCCTATAGGACAGAGTAGAACTGCCCCATAGAGTTTCCATAGAGCACCTGGTGGATTCGGACTGCCTACCTTTAGGTTAGCAGCTGTAGCTCTTAACTGCTATGCCACTAGGGTTTCCACAGGCATAGTAAAAAAAAAAAAAAAAATTTTTTTGTAGTCGAGGAATATTTGAAATATTACAAATCAATCCTTAAGAATCTCTCAAATCAACTTTCCCTTGCTTCTTTCTAAAAGTTAAACATTCCTTTAAACAAATGCTTCTATTAATTCCTGAGTTTTCCGAATGCCATGAGCAAAATCTGCTGAAAATCTACCACCATTCCATTTCCTTGTTTTAAGCGTGTTCCTCATAAAAGTTTCACTTTGGTTTTAGAATTTGCTCTATACTTTCTGAAAAGTACATTATAAACCATACATATTTTATAAGTAATTCCTGATCTTTTTGAATATTATGATGGCATTAATTCAAATAAACTAAAAGTATGTTTTTATCTCAGTAAGAAGCCAACTTGTTCTCTGACCTTGATATATTTTATGAATCTCTCTAACTTCAGACAGTGTGAGATTTCTTCAGCTATAAGCTGGGCAAGAGAATCCAGTGCCAATAATTTCTCAAACTCCACTGATTAAGGACTAAAGATTTTTATTCAGGAACTTGAGTACAGCCTGCACTTTCAATATTTGTGGTGTGCACATTAGTCAGTCTAGTCTTTAGGATTTAAATACTGGTAATTATGGGAATATTCATGCAAACTAAACATTGGGATATGAATGACCTCTTATGTGGAAGAAGCAACAAATTGTCCACTAGAAGTCAGTTTTCCCTTCTTTAATTTGATGATAGAAACCACCTGCCGTTGAGTTTTAACTGGATACATGATGCCCCAGCTAGCCTCTGTATGTTCCAGCTTCATTTGCATTTTCTGTAGCCAGGAGAATGAGTTTTAACCAATAGAATGTAAGCAGAACTAATGTATACAAATATAGCATGATGTTTGTGTGAAGAAAAACTGATACAGGAAATAGTAATAACTGGAGCAATGACCATACTCTGGGAGGTGGAAGCCAAATTATGAAGAGGGAGGGACTTTCCACCTGCCTGGGTTCCTGGATGACTCTGTGGAGCAGGATCACTCTCACCCTGAACCACATGCCTACCTCTGGGCTCTTAGATGAAAGAAAAATAAAACCCGTATCTTGTTTAACTTCAGTATAATTAAGCCGCTTTGGAATGGTAGCCTTGCTAACTAATATGCTGTCCGACTTTGCTTAATAGAAGGACATTTTCTGAAGTCTTTAGGAGTCAGGATTATTGACATAATTGATGCATTACTCATATATGCAAATTTATCAAGTTGAAATAAGAGTGTAGATAGAATATTACTATGTATAGTGAAGACATGTGGCGTTAGCTTATCAAATATTTTATAACATTATTTTTTTGAAAAGTGATCTTTAATATTCTCTTGCACATGTTATTTATAATTAAAATGTCCTTCAAAAGCACCTCTCAATGAAATCTGACATTTTAACGGTAAAATAAAGGCCTATTCAGGAAATTCATTATCTATCGCAGGGTACAATGCACTTTTAATATAATTGTGTCTGCAATGAGAAGGCAGAGTGATATTGCCAACAGAATCCACATGGAGAAGTGTGACAAAACTAATAACTATCATTTATAAACACCAGCTTTGTGCAAACACCATTCAGAGGACATTTTATTTAATTCTCAAAAATACCTTATACTGTATTTATAAGACCTTCTCTGAGGGTGTCTTAGATATGGATGGTTGCCTCTTTCTCAGCCCTTATTAATTATCTTCCCTGCAAAGCCTGCTCTTAGGTTAGGTTATCCCTAAACTGCTGAGGCCTTGGAGTTGGGCCACGTCTCCACCTCTTCCATAGTAAAGAATAAAGTTGAATTGGAAGTTAAGGGAGGCTTGTTTGTTATATACTCAATATGTGCACATTACCCTGTTGCACTGTAGTCTAAAAAAGTGCCCACTTTGGGACTCTCTGGGTTACAAAGAAGTAACTTTCTCTAGGACTGATATAAAGAATACATCTTAGACTTTCAACTTTACCCAGACCCCTACTTACAGTGCCATAGATGAGCAAAATATAATACTGGAAAGGGAAAAGTCTGTTTTCCTTTCTTGGAAGGACTCAGGTTATCTATGAGTAATGGTCTTCAAGAAACACCTAATCATTTTGATTCTGAGAAGTGAAAAAAGGTGAGCATCCCTTAAGGGGTTGGGTAAAGTCTCTAGGTCTATCCATCACAATACAGGTGACTTCTCCCTCAGGCCTCTTCTCTGTGGTTTGAGGATAAAGCAGTTATCAGGGAGAAGAACCAGTTAACTCAACCCTCACCTAAGTCTGAGTAGATCTCTATTCTCATATAATAAGAACCTGTTTTTGTCTGACGTGAGATTCAAGCTAATTCAAAATCACTAGAGAAAACCCCAGCAAATATTGTTACATAATAAATCCAGGACAATTTTGCCTGAAAGATAATTTTGAATTTTGCAATAAAAGAAGGTAATGAGATAGTATCTATTCATCCAAATGAGGATGTGATTAAAAGCCTTAAAAAACTATTTCATAGGTCCAGAAATCAGGATCTCAGGCTTTCAAAACATGAAATAATTCTTTGTAAAGATATGTAAGCAATCCCCTAAATCATCTCAGAAAACCACAGAGTACCACTATCATTTTAGTCAGATGCATATATTACACAAATTAACTTTTAATTGAGTTAATCTTAAAATACTTTTTTGAAATCTCATAGATCTGAAAATAGATAAGATGGTAAATGCATAAAAGGGAAATGCATAAGTATGATTAATTAATTTACTTTGGATTACCATTGTTTGACTAATTAGATCAGCCATTACATCAACTATATACATGTGTCAGTTTTGTGTGTATATCTGTCTGTCTCTCTTACACACACACGCACACACACACACCCAAAGGGGCAGAAAGGAATTTTTTTTTTTTTTTTTACTTGTTAAAGGGCAGATACTGTTATAAATCCCAACATCTAGTTATGAGTTACAGGCTTGATATTTTAAGACAACCTTTACAAACAATATCCAATGGTTTCCTTGGGTTCATCATTAACCTTTAAATAATATTTCTGTGCACTTTATTGGTATTCATATAGATTGTTTATTTAAAACTTTTAAGCCAGAATTCTGGTTTAGAGAAACTAAGATTATTGCCTTGCATGACACTTAGCTGTATTTTCTTACACTTATTTTTAAAGAAATGAACAAAATACTAGTATTTGCCACCAAAGCAATCAAGAAACTGAATAACGTAAGTGTTTTACTGTATTCAGAAATTTATATTTCCAACAATAAGATGAGAATTTCTGGGATATATTTGACAAAAACGGCAGAACTGGTCATATTTTGATTTTTAGGATTGAAGACACATTTATCACATTTTAAAAGAGATTATTATATAGGTGTATACTTTTAGGACTATACCAGTCACACTAATGATAATATCCACCTCTAAAAATGAGACCTCATTAAAAATGCAAGCACTCTATGTATGTTGTTATGTAGTTAGGCTCCGTCAGTCAATTGTGATTCATAGTGACCCTATGTACAGCAGAACAAAATACTGCCCAGTGCTTTGCCACTCTCACAATCATTGGTATGTTTGAGCCCATTTTTGCAGTCACTGCATCAATCCATCTCATTGAAGGTATTCCTCTTTTTTGATGACTTTATCAAGCATAATTTCTTTCTCCAGAGACTGGTCCTTCCTGATAACATGTCCAAAGTACGTGCAACAAAGTCCCAACATCTTCACTTCTAAGGAGCATTCTGACTGTACTTATTCCAAGACAAATTTGTTCTTCTGAAAGTTCACGGTATATTCAATACTCTTCATCAACACCATAATTCAAGGCCATCAATTCTTCCTCGGTCAACCTTATTTACTGTCCAGCTTTCACATGCATATGAGGTGATTGACAATACCATGGCTTAGGTCAGAAGCACCTTAGTACTCAAAGCGACATCTTTGATTTGAACATTTTAAAGAGATCTTTTGCAGCAGATTTGCCCAATGCAATGAGACCTTTGATTTCTTAACTGTTGCTTCCATGAGCGTTGATTGTGAATCCAAGTAAAACAAGATCCTTGAAAACTTCAATCTTTTCTCTGTTTATCATCATGTTGTTTATTGGTCCAGCTGTGAGAATATTCATTTTCTTTATGTTGGGAAGTAATCCATACTGAAGCCTGTGGTCTTTGATCTTCACCAGTAAGTGTCCAAGTCCTATTTGCTTTCAGCAAGCAAGGTTGTGCCATCTGCACGTCACCAGTTGTTCATGGTCTTCTTCCAATCCTAATGCCATGTTCTTCTTCATCAAGTTCAGCTTCTCAAATTATTTGCTCAGCCTACAGATTATATAAGCACAGTGAAAGATACAACCCAATGCACCCCATACCTTAATTTAAACCAGGTAGTATCTCCTTGTTCTGTTTGTATGACTGCCTCTTGATCTACGTACAGGTTCCACATGAGCATAATTAAATGTTCTGGAATTTCAATTCTTCTGAATTTATCCATAATTTATTATGATCCACACAGTCGAATGTCTTTGAATAGTCAATAATATACAAGTAAACAGCTTTCTGGTATTCTCTGCTTTCAGCTAGCATCCACCTGTCATCAGCAACGATATCCCTTGTTCCACATCTTCTTCTGAATCTGATTTGAATTTCTGGTTGTTCCCTGTTGATGTACTGCTGCAGCTGCTTTTGAACGATCTTCAGTAAAATTTTATTGTGTGTGATATTAATGATATTGTTTGCTTATTTGCACATTTTGTTGGATCAAGTTTCTTTGGAATGGGCATAAATACATATCTCTACAAGTTAGTTGGTGAGGTAGAGGTCTTCCAAATTTCTTCACATAGACAAGTGAGCTCTTCCAATATTGCATCTGTTTGTTGAAACACCTCAATTGGTATTCCATCATTTCCTGAAGAATTGTTTTTCACCAATGCCTTCTGTGCAGCTTTGACTTCATCTTTCAGTACCATTTGTTCTGGATCATATGCTACTGCCTGAAATAGTTGAATGTTGATCAACTCTCTTTGATACAGCAACTCTGTATATTACTTCCATCTTCTTTTAATGCTTCCTGGGTCGTTCAATATTTTGCCCATAGAATCCTTCAGTATTACTACTCAAGGGTTGAATTTTTTCTCCAGTTCTTTCAGCTTGAGAAATGCTGAGTGTGTTCTTCCCTTTTGATTTTCTAACTCCAGATCTTTGCACATTTCATTCTTATACTTTACTTTGTCTTCTCAAACTCTTCTTTGAAATCATGTGTTCAGCTCTTTTAGTTTACCATTTTCTCCATTTGGTTTAGTTGCTGTATGCTTAAGAGCACGTTTCAGAGTCTCTTCTGACATCTATTTTGGTATTTTCTTTCTTTCCTGTGTTTTTAATGACCTTTTGCTTTCTTCATGTCTAATGTCCTTGATGTCATCTCGCAACTACTTATTTTAATTTTCTTCAGCTTCAAATTGAACTGGCCTAGGAGCAATCGAAGGTCTGTACTACTGTCAGCCCCTGGTCTTGTTCTGACTGATGATACTGAGCATCTCCATTGTCTCCTTCCACAGATATAGTGGATTTGATACCTGTGTATTCCATTCGACAAGGTCTCACATATTAAAAAAAAAACAAAAACAAAAACAGTTAACCTCAAGTCGATTTCAACTCATAGCGATCCTATAGGGCAGAGCAGGACTACCCCACAGGGATTTCAAGGAGCAGCTATTGGATTCAAACTGCCAACCTTTTGTTTAGCAGTCGAGTTCTTAACCACTTAGCCACCAGGGCTCCAAACCAAACCCATTTCCATCTAGTTGATTCCAACTCATAGTGACCCCACAGAACAGAGTAGAACTGTCCCATAGGGTTTCCAAGGAATGGCTGGTACATTTGAACTACTGACCTTTTGGATAGCAACTGAGCTTTTAACCACTGGGCCTCCAGGAATCTGTTAAATGTCACAACTTCCACCTATATAGTTACCACTTACATTGTTGAAAAAAAGGTATTTCCAATGAATAAGTCATTTGTCTTGCAGAATTCTTCCATGTGATCTCCAGTCTCATTTCTATAAACCAGGCCACATTTTCCAACTATTGATAGTTTTTCTTTTTTTTACAACTTTCACATTCCAACCACCAGTAATTATCAATGCACCTTGTTTGCATGTTTGATCAACTTCAGACTGCAGAAGTTGGTAAAAATCTTCAATTTCTTCATCTTTGGCATTAGTGGTTGGTGCATAAATTTGAATAATAGTCTTGTAAACTGATCTTTCTAGGCACATGGATGTTATCCTATTGTTGACAGAGTTGTATTTCAACATGGATTTTGATATCTTTTTTTTTTTTTTGGACAACAAATGCAATACCATTCTTCTTCAATTCGTCATTCTTGGCATAGTACACCATATGATTGTCTTATTCAAAATGGCCAATACCAGTCCATTTCAGCTCAATAACACCTAGGACATCTATCTTCAAACATTCCATTTCATTTTTGACAACTTCCAATTTTCCTAGAATTATACTTCATAAATTTCATGTTCTCAATATTTCTAGATGTTTACAACTGTTTCTTCTCACTTTGAGTCATGGTACATCAGCAAATGAAGGTCCCAAAAGGTTTCCTCCATTCAGGTCATTAAGACTGGCTCTACTCTGAGGTAGTAGCTCTTCCCAGTCATATGTTTAGTGCTTTCCAACCTGAGGGGTTCATTTTTTGGCACTATATCAGACAATGTTCTGCTGCTATTCATAAGGTTTTCACTGGCCAATTTTTTTTTTTAGCAGTACATCTACAGGTCCTTCTTCCTAGTTTGTTAGTCTGGAAGCTCTATTGAAACCTGCCCACCATGGATGACCCTGCTGATATTTGAAGTACAGGCAGCATAGCTTCCAGCATCTTAGCAACATGCAAGCCACCACAGTATGACAAACTGACCAATCAGTGGTAGACTCCATGAAGAGTCACTTATTATCCACATGCAGGTTTTGATGTCAGTCAGAACCAATTTGTGGTTGTTGAGGTAAGTATAACCAAAAATCCAAACCCATTGCCACAGAGTCCATTCTGACCCGAAGTAACTCTATAGGACAGAGTAGAACTGCCCTATAGGGTTTCCCAGGCTGTAAATCTTTAAGGACGCACACTGACACATATTTCTCCCCTAGGGCAGCTGGTGGGTTCAAACCACCAACCTTCCAGTTAGCAGCAGAGTACCTAATGACAGCACCATAGGTTTTCTGAAGTAAGTAGAAGCAAGACCAAGTTTTGCACAAATTTATCAACAGGTAATTCTAATGCACTCAGAGATGAATAAACTATCATCATTTATCATTAGTCATTTGCAAATATTTTTTTCCCATTTCTGTGGCCTTTGGTTTTGTACAGTGCCTAAGAAAAACCCAGCCGTCCAGAATTCTGTATTTGCAGTGTTCTACTCTAAGCTTGTCCTTGCTGTTACTCTTTGGTCTGTTGAGTCAGCTCCGACTCAGAGCAACTTTATGTATAACAGAATTAAATGTCACCGGTCCTGCACAATCTTCACAATCCTTACTACATTTGAGCCCACTGTTGTAGCCACTGTGTCAATTCATTTCATTGAAGGTCTCCTTCTTTTTCACTGACCCTCTACTCTACCAAGCATGATGTCCTTCTCCAGAGATTTATTGTCTATCCTGGTGATGTGTCCAAAGTAAACTAGCTGAAGTCTCGCCATCCTTGCTTTTAAGGAGAATTCTTGCTGTACTTCCACTAAGAGAGATGTATTTGTTCCTTCTCCTGGAATTTCATGATATATTCAATATTCCTCACCAATGCTGCATTTTGAATGTGTAAATTCTTTTCTGATCTTCCTTTTTCATTGTCCAGTTTTTGCATGAATATGATGTGATTAGAAATACCATGGCTTGGTTCAAGCATACCTTAGTCATCAAAGTAACATTTTGTTTTTTAAAATTTCAAAATTTATTCATCTGCTACCTCTTAATCATTCTTAAAAGACATCAGTCAAGCATTGATTTTTATGACATTCCTTTCTCACCTCACTGCATGGCTCCAAATGCCTCTGTTTTGAAGACATAGTTATTTATAAAATTTTATGCCAAAACATTTACCACTCTGTATTAAAAAAAAAATCAGCTTGCTTATGTCTCTCTTCTTCATGAGTTAATAAACTATTTGAGATTAGAAGCTATGTCTTACTAATTATCTGTGCCTAGCCCTGGAAATTTTGGAAGCTCTAATCATACATTAATAGCCTGCAATAGCAATGTACAGTTCTTTTTTAGGTATGCCAAAAAACCAGTTTCCTTCCAGTCAATTCTGACTCATAGCAACCCTATAGAACAGCATAGAACTGCCCTTTAAGATTTTCAAGTAGTGGCTCATAGGTTTGAACGGCTGACCTTTTGGTTAGCAGCCAAGCTGTTAACTAACCACTTAGCTGCCAGGGCTGCAAGGTATAGGAGACAAGGAAATAAATAATTGCAGCTGTAATTTGAAGCATCTCAGTTGGTATTCCATCAATTCCTGGAGCCTTGTTTATTGCCAATACCTTCAGTGCAGCTTGCGAGCATATGTATGATTGATAGTCATCGGTATGGGAGGAAGAATTACAAGGTGCATTGAAACCTAAATGATTGATTGAGTTAATATATATTTAACTTGCTTAAAACTGTGCCTGGTTCTTTGTAAATACTATATATGTTTTAGCTAATACTGTTCTTATCATAAGTGTGTGATTAAGATCATGTTTATGTAGAATATTTTTGATATGGAGCCAGAAAAAGGTGAGATGGTCAACAATGAATGAAGAAGACTTAGTGAGAGATGTGAAGCTATTATGGATGAATTTGAACTAGGAGAAATATTTTTTCTCCCTTTGTTGTAATTGCCACTCTTGGATGTTGCTTTTTTTTTTTTTTACTTTTATGTGAACGGTATGATAAAGCAGGGGCTGTGGAGGTCTCACTCTTACAAGTCAAAGACAAATCCAGACAACATTATGAGAGTCAGAACAGAATCTGCATACTCTTGTCTAGAATTTTGAAAAGTTAGATAAAAATGCCATCTTTGTTTTCACGAGTGAGTGTTGAGAGAAAACTAAGCAAGGATTAAAGCTGCTTAAATTTCTTAAGACTAAGTGAGTCAAGAAAACCCTGGTGGTACAGTGGTTAAGTGCTGCAGCTGCTAACCAAAAGGTCAGCAGTTCAAATCCACCAGATGCTCCTTGGAAACCCTATGGGGCAGTTCTACTCTGTCCTATAAGGTTGCTACAAAAACCAAAATGAACAAACAAATCAACTCTATGAAGTTGGAATCAGACTCAATGACAAAGGGTTTAGGTTTGTTTGTTTTGGTTTTTGTTTTGCTTTTAGACCTAAAGCTAAAGGAGCTATATGGGCCAGCAGGTGGACACAAAAAAGTAGATTAGGACAGGTGTAGTGCATTGAATAGTGAGCCCTAAAAAGAAATGTTCTAATCCTTAGAAACTTTGAAGACTACTTTATTTGGAAAAGGGGTCTTTGAGATGTAATTAAGTTATAGATCTTGAGATGAAGAACTCGTCCTTCATAATTTAGGTGGACCCTAAATCCAACAATAAATGCTCTTATATGAGCTAGAAACAGTAAAGACAGGACAGAAGAGGAGAAGGCAATATGGCCATAGATGCAGGATTGGAATGACAAGTTAATGCAAAAATTTAGGAGCTTAAAAGAACAACAGTTTCACTATCCCTTACAATCTTGTGGGTCATAATTTGGGACAGAGCTTGGATGTGCATTTTTGTCCTACATGTAACATTAGCTAGAGTCACTCAGTGGTTTTCAACTGGCAGTCTAGCTGATGGGGCAGCTTCACTCACATGTTTGAACCATTAGGTGAGACAGCTCAACTAGGCTCCTCCCCCTCTCCATATACTTGAAAGTTTCTTCAATTATTTTTTCTAGCTGGAAATTCTTACATGGACACTCAGAGTTTCGGGAGAGAATGGCCTCATAGCAAGAAGAGGAATCTGCCTGTCCCTGAAGCCATGGCCCCCAAAGCAGCACAATGTCGCTTCTACAATATTCTATTGGTGAAGTCCTTTCAGAGACAACCCAGATTTAAGGGGAGGGAATTACACCCACTCTCCATATGGGCCATGTTTATGACAATTATTGATCTACCAAACACGTAGGTTTTTGAAACTGATGTTCGCTTTTTATATTATAAAATAATTTCAAAGCATATAAACCCTAAAGGTGTTATTGTAATTTTGTTGCAAAGAAATATGGTCAATTATCTCTTCCATTTGAAGACGATTGCTATTGATTAGTATATCATTTTTTAATTAATTATGTGATTTTCCCTAATTCTTCCTTACATGGTTTATTTCTTATAATTATTCATGTTTACATAATTTGGAAAAAACAAATAGTAGGCCAGCAAGCAATTAAGTTCCTTTATTTTTAATAGTAGCAAATTAATTGCTAAGTAAAACTTTATTAAAAATACTGGACTCACATTTTTAATATTATAGAAGAATTTGTTATCTTTAAATACGTTTTATGTATGCCTTTTTTTCAGTCATGTACTCTGTCTTATAGAGTCTCTGAGTCAGAATCGATTCAAAGGCAACAAGTTTGGTTTTTGTAGGTTAGCAGTTAAGAGCTAAGGCTCCTTGGAAACCCTATGGGGCAGTTCTACTCTGTCCTATAAGGTCACTATGAGTCAGAATCGACTTGATGGCAATGGGTTTTATGGTTTTTGATATTAGTGACAAGGCACAGGCACTATTTTTATTTTATTTTATTTTTTGCTCCAAAATAATAACAAATCTCAAAACTTGATACACTTTTGTCTCTATCCACCTTAATTGCAGTAAAAACATTCAATAGCCAATAGCTAGATAAATTTGCATATAATTCTGCTAATTGTAATTCCAAAATATAAATGGTAGCTGTCTTCAGATTTTTTATTATGGAAAGCATATCAATGGAAAGTAAATAATATTTAATTTCTTTAAACCCGCTTTTCTTTTTTACATTTTGATATATTACAAGGTCATGACCCAAAGAGCATAGATTTTAACTTGAAGAGCCCAAACACTAATTGCTCAACAGCAAAATGCAAACATGAAAAAGTAGCACCTGAAAGAGAAAAACTTATTATAATTCCCTGTCTATATCGATTACATTAAATGCCTGTTCTACATGAAAAAATTGATACATTTTAAACATGTATACTCATTATATTTTTAATAACTAACATTACTATAAATTTTAACAATTAGTATAAAATTAAGGAGTCCTGGTGGCATAACGATTAAACACTCCACCGTTAATCAAAAGATTGCTGGTTTGAACCCACCCAGCTACTCCGAGGGAGAAAGACCCAGCAATCTGCTCCCATAAAGATTACAGACTAGGAAATCTTATGGGACTGTTCTACTTTGTGATATGGGTTTGCTGTGAGATGAAACTTGACTCAATGACACTTAACAAGAACAATATAAAATTATGACTTTTAAAGGGTATTACATATTTTAGCATATTCAAAATGTCTTTTGCTTTACAAAGTTGTTTATTAAAAGATATTTTGAACACATACAAAAATGAAGGCAGTGTATCATTCACAAACGTGTATGCTTCTCCTAATATTTGCTCAGCCCAGAAGAAACAACAGTAAACAAGACAGAGCAGATTTCTGATTTTAAATTGCTTACAGTCTTCTGGGGAATATGGAAAACAAACAAGTAAATACTTACATATTGTGATAGGTACACAATCAACTCAGCTTTATATAATATGATCAAGGAATGCCTTTTCTGAGGAAGTGACATTTAAGTTGAGACCCAAAGCAAGAGAAGGACACAACTATGGAAGACCTGGAGGGAAATGTTGCAGGCAGAAGTGACAGAAATTTCACATGCTTAAGGGGAAAAGAATTTCATGAATTATTGGAACTGTTTGAGTGCTTGAGTTGTTAATCCAAGTGAATAAAGAGACCGTAGTAAGAGAAATTGGCAAGGTAAACAGGAGCATTTTTTAGAGTATCAGATATAAGGAGTCCTAATTTCATTATAATAGAAGACTTAAGCTGGTTAGTGATATCATAGGGTTTAAATTTTAAAAAGAATCTCTCTGCTTACATGTTACAGAATTGATTGTTGATGAAAAAAGGAAAAGGGAGATGGAAACCAATTAAGGTGAAATTCTAAAAGCCCAATGCCAGTTGAGATGGTGGTATGGACTGGGGTCATTGTCTGAGATCAAAAAATAGAAGATTCAATGTACTTTTTAGAAGTAAGACTGATAATATGTGGTCATTAATTACGAGGATTAAAGGAAAGAGATGAATTAAGTTTGATTCCTTTGGAATTTTTAACTTGAACAACTAGGTGGCTTGTGTGGGCTTATTTACTAAATTATGAAGACATGGGGAAAAAAAATTAGCAGGGGAGCATATGAACTAAAAATTCTGTTTTAGGCAAGGTCAAATTGAGATGATAATTAGATATTCAAGAGGAGATATAATTTAAACAATTAAATATAGACATTTCAAGCTCAAATGAGAGGTCAGAGCTGGGGAGACAAATTAGATGGAAATACTGTGCAGGAGTTCTTAGACTCATTGAATTGACTGAGATTACTTATGGAGATCATGTGAATTGGGGGGAAGCTGTGGAGTAAGCCAGGGGTAACACATATTAAGGAATATTTGAGCACAAAACAAACATTCTAAAAGTTGGAGGTACCATAGAAGTTGAAAAAAAAAAAAACCTTTTAAAGAAAGAAGTACAGTGTGTGAAATAAGTAAGGTTGAAACAAATGAGGACAGAGTGATATCCATAAAAAAAAAAAATAAATGGAGATCCTTGTTGACCTTAACAAGAGTAAACTGAGCTCGGTTGAAGGGTTTAGGAGACATAAACCTAACAGAAGTGGTTTAATAAATGGAAGGTGAGTAAATTAAAAAGGGAAAAAAAGGAGGTGGAAGGCCTTATAGAATCAAGATAGTTTTTTGTTTTGTTTTGTTGTAATGATAGATGATAGGACATTCATGTGTATTTTTAGTAATAATCTAATACGGAGAGAATAATTTAACCATGTAGGACACAGGAAGA
Organism: Loxodonta africana; assembly: GCF_030014295.1. Lineage (NCBI taxonomy): Eukaryota > Metazoa > Chordata > Mammalia > Proboscidea > Elephantidae > Loxodonta > Loxodonta africana. The sequence goes on from NC_087358.1 coordinate 48,282,134, forward strand.
CAACTGTAAAGCACAGTCCTTAAGCATGGAAAGAGGGATATAATCCAAACTACAAACTGAGTAATAAACATTTGATGGATGTGAGGGTCTTTTATCCTTGTGTTAGGAGGGAAATGCAGAAAATACAGAGCATAGGACTAGAGATGTTAGGTAGGTATATGCCATTCATTGGACTGTGCGGTTGAAAGCGATTTTTATAATTTCTTTTTTTTTAATTTTTATTTTTTAATACTGTATTAGAAGTGTGTATTAGGAGTAATCCTCAGCTAATAGTAAATAGTGGGAGGAAGGCAGAGGGAGATTTCAGTAAAGAAGAAAGGCATGAAATAATTTTCTCAGCAAGTGGGAGCATTTTATCAAAAATATACATTAAAGAACTGGTAGCATGGCTGACAAGTTAAGTCTTGTGATCATAAATTTTAAATTAACTTACCTAACTACTGGGGGGAAATTTACTGATAGATTTCAGAAGAAGTGCGATAGTTCTCCCCAGTGCATGCATCAGTCAGAATGGACACTTTAAGTTCTGAAAATTTAATGTTCTGTTAAAAACAAACAAACAAAACTGTTACTGTTGAGTCAATTCTGACTCATAGTGGCCCCTATAAGACAGAGTAGAATTTACCCGCAGGATTTCCAAGGAGCAGCTGATGGGTTTGAACTGCCAAGCTTTTGGTTAGCAGGCTGAGCTCTTAACCACTGTGCCACCAGGGCTCTGTCTATACTGTAATTCTGTGCTTATCAAAGAGGATCATTGTTTAATACAACGTAAATATTATAATTCTGGATTTTTTAAATAGATACATAAAAATATCATTACCTATTTGGAGAAAATTATTTATGAATATATTAATATGCTCTATCCATGGGAGAAATTTGGCAATTTCAATGGCTTTCATTTGCTTCATCAGGTATTTGTACACAAGCCAACTCATACATAATAACTTAATCAGAGTTAAATCTTATAAAGATATTTTAAACAATATTTAGACATAGATGTAAGTTTAATTTAACCAAATGCTTTAAAAATGCACGAAAATGTGCTCCATATTAGCAGTTATCAGAGAAATATAAATTAACAGCATTAGGCAGTACTGCTCTACATTGGCTATAAAGAAAAAAGACAATGAAACACTAAATATTGCTTAGTTATTTTTTTTTTATATGGATCAGTTAGAACTTTCATACATTGCGGGTAGAGGTGTATAATTGTACTACCACATCGTAGACTTTCTGCTAAGTTATTTTGACATTAATTTTAAGAATATTCCAATTTTAAAAGCATTGATATTGTTAAATATGATTTTCATTATTAAGAAAATATATTAAAATAAATTATAATTGTTTGGTTACAGTTATGGTAAACCAGCTATCTCTTGTGGAAGCTACCAGGCTTATCATACTTTTTTGTTTACTGGGAACAGATCTTTTGCTGCATATACATAGTTTAATGCCTGTTCATTAGCAATTACTTTCTTCTACTTACCTTATATCATTGGTAAAGTTTGATTTGACTCTGGTAGGCCACCAAACAATTTGTTTCCTATGACTTTGGAACTGGAACTAAAAAATCCAGTCTCAGCCTGACTATTTAACATGTCACGTCAGGATATTTAACATCCAGGATAGATCACATCAGGACATATCCAGTTTTAGGATTTTTTTTTTTTTTTTTGACATACAAACTGAGAAGCGAAGAATAGACTCTGCATGGAGAAAAACAAACAAACAAACAATGAAACAGATTCACAGGAATTAGATGTAATAAGATGCTGCTTTTATTGAGAATATTACATTTCCTAGTTTTAGTCCATTTAAAATTCAATTATAATTGCCTGCAATCCAAAGATCTCAGACACAAATACATGTGTGAAAATAGGGAAGTCTTAGTATGTGCTTTTCAAGTTTCACAAAACATAAAAGAAATCACTCTAGGTAGGTAAAGTAGTTTACCCCCTCCTTTTCCAAACATGATGCCCTTTTCTTGAAATTGGTCTTCCCTGATAACATGTCCAAAATAAGCGTGCCAAAGTCTCACCATCTTCACTGCTAAGTAGCATTCTGGTTGTATTTCCTCTAAGTCTGATTTGTGTATTCTTTTGGCAGTCCATGGTATATTCAATATTCTTTGCCACACCACAATTCAAATGCATCAATTCTTCTTCCATCTTTCTTTTTCAATGAAAACAAGGGAAACCCTCAATAAGATGAAAGGACACAATAGCTGCAACAATATACTTAAACTGAACATGGCGCAGGATCAGGCCACATTTCGTTCTGTTATACACAAGGTTGCCATGAGTCAGAGCTGAGTTATTGGCAACTAGCAACAATATGTAAAGTAGAAATGAATTTAACAATAGGGAATTAGATGCTTACAGATTTGCTGGATGGACTGAAGTCTGGCCATTGAAGGACTATTGTGTTCAGGGGAACATCAGACGAGCTATAATTGGAAAGTCAGGAATCTGCTGCTACTGATGATACTATGGTTATATTAGATGATTAAAAGCTGATGCACACATATTAAAATGTTGAGTCTAGCTGCTGAAACTGCCTCTGAGTATCTTCGTAAACTTGCTTTTTAATATCAACAATGATGGGCTCCATCTCAACTCTGCATTCCAAAACTGACATGAGTGTATCCTATTGGAGGAATGAAGTTTATATCCAGAACCCTTACTGCAGAGGAGACTAAAATAAGTACTTTTGAGATGTCCAAATTAGTAACTAAAAGAAAGATGGGATGAATGTTAAGAATGCCAATCCATAGCGATTATCACAAATGTAATCAATAGAGAGTCTTCCTTATTACAGACATCACTACCTAGCTTCTAAGAATTCGGAGAGCCACAGATGACAATCATGACCTGAGTTTTTGTTCCTACTGGACTAAGTGACGAATAAACTTATTTTGGTGAACCATTAAGATGTTTTCCTAGTGCTGCTACAACAAAAATACTGTAAGTGGGTGGCTTTAATAAACAGAAATTTGTTTTCTTACAGTTCAGGATGCTAGAATTCCAAATTACGAGTGCCAGCTCTTGGGAAAGGCTTTTTCTCTTTGTCAGCTCTGGGGGAAGGTCCTTGTCTCTTTTTAGCTTCTGTGCCTTGACTCCCTTGTGATCTTCATGTGGCATGACATCTACCTTCCCCCATCTCTGCTTGCTTGCTTGCTTAACCTGCTTTTATATCTCAAAAGAGATTGATTTAAGATACTCCATAGACTATTATTGTCTCATTAACATAATAAAGAAAACCCATTCCCAGATGTGACTTTGACCACAGGTACCCGGGTTAGGATTTACAACACATATTTTAGGGGACACAATTCAGCCCATAGCAGACTTTTTTTCTCTAATTACTTTGTTTACATATTCTTCAAATATTTAATGAGAACGTAATACATTCCAGACACTTCCTAAGTGCTAGAAATTCAACAGTAAAAAGAAAAAACAAAATAAGTATAAATCCACACAAAATGAAATTATCTATCATGCCTTAATTCACAGAACAGTTACCATGACAACCACATCTACCATGGCTTACACCAGACTGAGTCCAGTACAACTAGATGGTGTCTGGTTACCACCACTGACTGCTCTGACAAAGATTACAATAGAGGGTCCTGGACAGAGCTGGAGAAAAATGTAGAACAAAATTCTAACTCAAAAAGAAAGACCAGACTTACTGGCCTGACAGAGACTAAAGAAGTCCTGAGAGTATGGTCCTCGACATCCTTTCAGCTCAGTAAGGAAGTCACTCCTGAAGTTCACCCTTCAGCCCAAGATTGGACAGGCCCATAAAACAAAACAAGACTGAAGGGGCACACCAGCCCATAGACAGGGACTAGGAGGCAGGAAGGAACAGGAAAGCTGGTAATAGAGAACCCAACGTTGAGAAGTGAAAGTGTTGACATGTTGTGGGGTTGTTAATCAATGTCATACAACAATGTGTGTACTGATTGGTTAGAGAGACTAGTTTGTTATGTAAACCTTCCTCTAAAGTACAACAAAAAATTATAAAAAAATAATAGTTACCGTGACAGAGAAGACTGGATATTGGATGAGTGCTTTCAGATATTTGAAAGACTATTTCATTCAGATTGTGAGGAAGTCTAATAAACTACTTTAGAGTATAATGTGCTTGAAATAGTCAGACTTTTCATTCAGAAACATGATCATTCTTACTTGGAAAATGGCTGTATAAATGTTAATAAATGTTTGCCCATTCACTTTCTAGTTTCAAGGTTAAATGCAGTATGCCACTCCGCTTTATGAAAGCACAAGAGAAACCAAAATCATACATGTTGCAAAGTATTTTACATCATTTATGTCTCAGTGACACCTTCTTAAGGGCACAATATGCGAATCCTCTATTAAATTGAGTTAATACCCTGGGCTGTCTTATTTGATTTGGGAGATAATGACTTTCCATCAAAATTTGGCTTATAAATCTTTTCTAGAATATACAAGTGATAGCAAATAGCAACAACTGACATTTAAATTATGTTTTATAATTAATTTTATTTGATTCTCAATACTCACAACAGATAAACAGACATTCAGAAAATAAGATAAAATGAGGGAAAATATTTGCCTAAGGTATGAATGTCTATTTGTGCTTTCAGACTTGGTGTGTGCCTTGTTATGTCACAACTGACTAACATTACTAATCCGAACAACTTATGTTGCTTGTACTAATTTCTAAATCAGTAGTTACATTTATTTTCTAACTTATTTCAAAGTCTTGGGATAATTTGGATCAAATATATTGAAAAATATGTAGGGTCAGATTATGCTAGTCTTCAATTCCCAGGAAAACTTCTTAGATTTTATCTTTTAAGTAAAGTGAAGTAGTTGTAAACATGTAAAGAGAAGTTAAAAAAAGAATAAAATGTTTCAGGAATAAAGTATGCTTAAAGTGTATAAAAAAAAAGTGTATAGAATATACAAAAAGACTTGAGAAATTTGGCTTTAAGAAGAAGATTCTTGAAAATTAGCTTTTAAACAGTAGTCATGTGAATAAAAAGAAAATGGTTAGACATTGCATAATGAAAATGAAGGGTTTAATGAATAGCTGGATCTCTGGAGCAAATATTTTGAAGAAATAAAAATTGATAGCGGTGTGGAAACATTTCTAAAATGGAAGAGTAAGGACTCCTGAAAACATGCTTCTCCATAAAAGCAACACAAACACTGACAAAAGGAATAAAACTCAACATTTGCAAAACTCTGGAAACTAAAAAAAGGAATGCAACAATGCAAGGAGTGTATATTAAAAAAAAAAAAAAGACTAAATCTAAGTAAGAACAGTAAACTTTATAGCATTTTCATTTTCCCTAAACACTTTCCTCCCCTATTACTCCAGATATGTTGTAGACTTGAAAACTAAGACCCTAGAAACTATGATACCTATAAAAGCCCTAACCTTTGTAGCCACTGGAGGGGGCAGAAGCAGTCTAGAAGTCCCCAAAATCCAAATACTAAGAATTATTGCCATTTGTTTTGCTTGGCAGGGCTTCTTGTTATTTGAAATGGCTCAAAGTTCAATCAGTATGAACAGTTCTACCCCAGGGTGTTTGTTGAAAAGAGTCAGCAACAATTGTTTAATATTACAGATGCATGAAATGGCAATACCAGTTGGAACTAAAAAGAGCTGAGCAACAAAATTAAAAGGAAAATATGAGGCATTAGTTGCTTATAAGAGTTCTGAAAATCTCTGACACCTACCTGGGTACCTAGAAGGCCACATATAGTACTTGGAAGTATGCATACCAAGAAATGATCCAAGAAGGTGCTAATCTCTTTCTTCTGTAAGACACTGAGACTCTGAATAGTAGAGAGTATAAGTTAAGGGAGATTGTACACTGCTTGCTGGAGTAAGGAAATCATGCTTCAACACACAAAGCCACTAAGGAAAGAATGGAAGAAATATGAGTTCAAGGCATTTAATAAAATTCCTGTCTAATCATTAGCTAACCATTATGCTAATCAAGCAGAAATTTCAGAGGCTGGACATGAAAAAAAATACAAGCTTTACATAATCTGTTTAGGAAATCACTGAACAGACAAACAACAGCAAAAACATCACAAGACTCTAGGGAAACAAATGGGAGTTCTGAATTCTAGGGTTGTCACATTACATTATTTTCAATATCAAGATTTCAATAAAACAGTGAGAAATGCAAAGAAACAGGAAAGTATGGACCACACACCAAGAAAAAAGAAGTCATTAGAAACTATCTTTGATCCATAGTGACCCTACAGGACAGAGTAGAACTGCCCCATAGAGTTTCCAAGGAGCCCCTGGTGGATTCAAACAGCCGACTCTTTGGTTAGCAGCTGTAGCACTTAACCACCACACCACTAGAGTTTCCAACTATCTTTGAGGGAGCCCAAATGTTGGACTTAAAAGCCAAAAACTTCCAGTCAGCTATTATAAATATGGATTTCTTGGGTAGTACAAATACCTAAACACAGTTGGTTGCTAAGAAAAAACTTGAACATTTGAGTTCAAGCAGAGCCACCTCAAAAGAAAGGCCTGGAGTTCTACTTCTTATAAATCAGCCATTAAAAGCCTGATGGAGCAGAGTTCTACTCTGGCACACATAGGGTTACTATGAATTGGAAATGGCTTGATGTAACTGGTTAATATAAATATATTTAAAGAACTATAACATGTCATATTTAAAGTTCTTTTTTGTTTGTTTAGAAAACTATGATAGGGATGGTTCACCAAATAGAAAATTTCCATAAAGAGATAGAAATTATAAAAATAATCAAACAAATTCTGTTAGTGTTAAAGATATTAAATAAAATTAAAAAAAAAAGCACTATACGAACATAATCACAGATTTAAGCTGGCAGAAGAAAGAATAGGCAAAATTAAATACAGGCCTGTCTGAGGAGCAGAAAGAAAAAAAATGACAACAACAACAAAAAAAATAACTGATCAGAGCTTCAGAGACCTGTGTGACGTCAAGCACACCAACATAAGCACAATTCGAGGCCCATGAGGAAAGGAGAGAAAAGGTTAGAAAGATAATTTGAAGGAATAATAGCCAAAAACTTCCCAAATTTGATGCACGAGGAACTCAAATTTGGATAAACCAAAGAGATCCATGTCCAGATACTTGATAAAAAAAAAAAGTTGAAAGACAGAGAATCTTGAAAGAAAAAAAAAAAACCTCATATAAAAGGAACCCAAATAAGAATAACACATAACAATGGAAACCAGAAGGAAATGGAAGGACACATTCAAATGGTGGGGGGCCGGGGTGGGGGGGAAGGCAAAAAAAAAAAAAAAAAACTGTCAACCAAAAATTTTATATCCAAGAAAACAGTATTTGAAAAACATAGGTTAAACAAATATTTTCTCAGATAACCAAAAACTGAGGGAATTTATTGCTTGAAAATCATCCCTATAAACAAATACTAAAAGGTTAAGACAGTACACAATACTGGGGAAACCAGCGCAACCCGTACAAGGCAAGGTCATGGAAGCTCCATATACACATCCAAACTCCTTGAGGGACCAAACTACTGGGCTGAGTGCTGTGGGGATCAAAGTCTCGGGGAACATCTAGCTCAATTAGCGTGACAGCTTATAAAGAAATGCTCCATATTCTACTTTTGGGGAGTAGTGTCTGGGGTCTTAAAAGCCTGTGAGTGGCTATCTAAGATACTCCATTGGTCTCACCCCTTTGGGAGCAAAGGAGAATGAAGAAAACTACACAACGGAAAGATTAGTCCAAAGGATGAAAAGACCACAACTACCATGGCCTCCACCAGACTGAGTCCAGTACAACGAGATGGTGCCATCCTACCACCACTGACTGCCCTGACAGGGATCACTGTAGAGCGTCCCAGACAGAGCTGGAGCAAAATGTAGAACAAAATTCTAACTCACAAAAAAGACCAGACTAACTGGCCTGACAGAAACTGGAGAAACCCTGAGAGTGTGGCCTTCAGACACCCTTTTAACTCAGTAAAAATAAAAAAAAAAAAAACACTAGGAGGAGTCAATCAAGGTAAAATATTAATGACAGTGTATAGTAACTAACATCCACACAAAGAGATACAGAGCACAATTCAAGGTAACTTCATAAAAAAAAAATGTTAAAGACCGTATGTATTCTTATAATTCTTTTCTGTTTTAAAAGAAAATCTCTACAGTAAAACTTATATAATTGTGTTGATGGGCTTGTAACATAAAATACAAAGGTATAATTTGGATGAAAACATGAGCATAATAGAGATGGAAAAATGAACCTATATTAGAACAAAGTTTTTGTATACTACTGAAATTAAGTCATTATTAACCTGAACTAAATTCTTTAAAGAAGCTAATTGTAATGCCCAGGGAAACCACTAAGGAATTAACTCCAAAATATTTAGTGAAAGAAAAAAAAAAGAGAGAGAATTAAAATAATATACGTGCAAATAACTAACAAAAAAGAAAGCATTTCAGAAGGATTTGTCATCGTTAGTTGTTGCTGAGTCAGCCCCGGACTCACGGTAACCCCACGTGCTGCAGAGTAGAACTGCTCTGTAAGGTTTTCTTGACTGAGATCTTTATAGGAGCACTTAGCCAGGACTTTCTTCCATAGAGCCATTTGGTGAGTTTGAACCACCAACCTTTAGGTTAACAGCTGATTGCAAACCATTTGCATCACCCAGGCTCCAATAAAAAAAAAAAAAAAAATAGAGGAACAAAAATATGACATGAGACATACGAAAATCAAATAGTAAAATAGCAGAGGTAGTTTCTACCATATCATTAATTACATTAACTATAAATGGACTAAGCACATCAACAAGGGTAGATATTGACAGAATTTAAGAAAAAAAAAAAGGATCCAACATAAGATTTAAAAACATAAATAGGTTGAAAGAGTAAAAAGAACAGAAAAAGATATACCATGCAAACGGCACCCAAAACAGAGCTAAAGTGACTACACAAATAGCATAAAAACCAGACTGTAGGACAACAGCCATTAAGAGATTCAAAGAAAAACTTTTTTAAAATGATAAAAAGACAATTAGGAAGGCATAATTATAAAAAATATACACAAATGCATAAAACAAATATACATGAAGCTTAAAAATACATGAGGCAAAATTTGACAGAACAGAGAAAATTATAACAAGAATAGCTGGAGACTTCAGGATCCCAACTGCAATAATGGATAGAAAAATTTGGTAGAGTATCAATAAGGAAATAAAAACCAAGTAGGCCTGACAGACATCTATAGAAGATTTTGTTCAACACCAAAACATACATCCTTCTCAAGATCACATGGAATATTTTCTGGGATAGTTCAACTATAAGGGTATAAAACAAGTATTAATAAATGTAAAAAGATTAAAATCATAGAAGATATTTCCTCACAGTACAATGAAATGAAGTTTGAAATCAACAACAACAAAAAAAAAAAATGGGAAAATCAAAAATATGCTGAAATTAAATAATAAACTACCAAATAATTGATAGGCCAAAATATAAGCATATTAAAAAGAAGTTTGAAATGAATGAAAACACAACATACCAAAAGTTGTGAGACACAGCTAAAGTAGTGCTTAAAGAGAAAAATATAGCTATAAGCCCCTATATTACAAAAGAGTATGGTTGTAAAATTAATAAGAAAATTTTTCACCTTAAAAAGGTAGAAAAACAAAAAGAAAGAGCAAGTTAAATCCAAAGTAATCAAAAGAAAAAAAAAAAGACAGAAATAAATGAAGAAAATTAACAAAATCAAAAGACGTGCCTTGAAAAGATCAGCAAAATGGATAAATCTTTAAGTAGACCGACCAAGCTAAAAAGAGTAGTCAAATTACTAAAGTCAGTAATGAAAGATGAATACCACCACCTATCTTAAAGAAAAAAAAAAAAACAGAATTATAAGGAAATACTAATAACAATTATACATCAACAAATTAGATAAAATATACTTTCATGAAATAGATAAATTTCTAAGGAGACATAAACTACCAAAATGGATTCAAGAAGAAATAGAAAATATGAATAAACCTATACCAAGTAAGGCATTGAATTAGAAATTAATAAACTTTTCACAAACAAAAGTTTAGGCTCAGAAGTCTTCACTGTCTGTTTCTAGCAAAAAATTACAGAATAATTAACACTAACCCTTCATAGACTCTTGCATTAAATAGAAGGGACACTTCCTAATTCTAAGATACACGTATTACCCTGATAGCAAAACAGACATCACAAGAAAATAAAACCACAAACCAATATTCCTTAAAAATATAAGGCCAAAAGCCCTCAAGAAAATACTGGCTAAAGAAATCCATCAACCTTACCAAGTGAGATTTATCCAGGGAATACAAAATTGGTTTAATATTAATCAATTTAATTCACCACAATAATAGCATAAAAGGCGAAAGCTGCAAGATCACTTCAATAGAGAAGACGTTTTTGACGAAATCCAGTAACCTTTTCTGATAAAAATACTAAATGAACTAAGAATAGAATTACCTCTTTCTGCTAGAAGGGTATCAATGGGGTAAAACACACAAACACACAACACAGCTAATATCATACTCAACAGTGAAAGACTGCTCTTACCCCAAATTCAGGAGCAAGACAAGATTGTCTGCTGTCACCGTTTTGTTCAACATGGTGTCTGGGGAAATTAAACACGAAAAATAAGTAAACAACATTCAGATTGGAAAATATGAAGAAAACTTGTCTCTATTTGCAGATGGCATGATCTTGTATTCAGAATATCATAAGGAATTCATTAAAGAACTACTAGAACTAGTAAAAGATTTCAGCAAGATTGAAGGGCACAAAATCAATAGGCAAAACATTAATTCTTTTTTATACACTAGCAGTGAACAATCTGAAAATGAAATTAGGAAAACAATTTAAATTAAAATAGCAGCAAAAGTAATAAAATGCATAGAAATGAATTTAACAAAAGTACAAGACTTGTAAACTGAAGACTGAAAAACAATGTTGAACAAAATTAAAGAAGATCTAAATGAATGGGAATACATCTCATATTCAAGGATTTGAATGCTTTAAATTGTTAAGATGGCAAAGCGTTCTAAATTTATCTGTCTACAGGTTCAATGTAATTTCTATGAAAATTCCTGCTGCCTTTGGCAGGAATTGACAATCTAATCCTAAAATTAATACACAAAAGAAAATGAGGACGACCAAAACAATTTTGTACAAGAAGAACAAAATTTGGATGACAAACATTTCTCGATTTCAAAACCTACCCTAGTGCTACAGTAATCCAAACAGTGTGGTAATGAATGGCATAAGGATAGACATATAGACCAACAGACTAGAAGAGTCCAGAAATAAACCATTACATTTGCAATTAATTGATTTTTGGCAAGACTGCCAGGGTAACTCAATGGGGAAAGAACATTTTTTTTTCCAATAAATTTTACTGGAACAACTAAATATAGACATGCAAACAAATAAAATTGGGCCCACTCCTTTTACCATATATGAAAATTTATTCCAAATTGATTATAGACCTAAATGGAAGAGCTAAGACATATCAGAAGAAAACACGGGAATATAACATTGTGATCTTGGACTAGATAATGGTGTCTCGGATAAAGCATTAAAAGCACAAACACAAAATTTTAAAAATAGACAAATAGAATTTCATTAAATTAAAGCATATGTTTCAAAGGACACCATCAAAAAAACAACTTCGGTAAAAAAGACAACTCACAGAAGAGGAGAAAATATTTACAAATCATATATCACACAAGGCGTCTGAATCCAGTGTATAAGTAAATGTATATGTGTGGGGTGTGTGTGTATGTTCCTTAACTCAACAATGAAAAGACAGATAACCCAACTGAAAAATTGGCGAAGAATATGAACAAACAATTCTTCAAAGATTATACACAAAAGGCCAGTGAGCACATGAAAATATGGTCAACATTATTAGCTTTAGAGAAATGCAAGTGAAAACAGAAGCGTGATACCACACCAGTTAGCACGACTATAATAAAAGAAAAGTGAATAATGTAGTATTGGAGAGGTTGTAGATAAATTGAAATGCTCAAATATTGTTGGTGAACATGCAAAATGGTTCATCTACTATGTAAAATAGGGTGAATCCTAATGCCTTCCGAATGTTGTCTTATAAAATGAGAGAATAGACAGGGAGACAGGCAGAGTAGTCCCACAAAAGGAGGAAATTCCATGTGAGGAACTATCTCTCAGGCAAGGAATACCAAACATTGTCCGTGGCTACCAGAAACCGAAAAAAACAAAGAAAGGTTTTCTCCTACTGTCAATAATGAGACAGAATAGCCCTGCCGATGCCCTGAATTCAGACCTCTAGCCACCAGAACTTGAAGAAAATAAATACCTGTTATTTAAGACCACCCACTTAGTGGCATTTTGTTAAGGCAACCTTAGGAAATTAAGATATCATGTAACCCAGCAATTCCATTACTAGGTGTATAACCAAGATAATTGAAAACATATGCTACAGGGAAGCTTGTGCACAAATGTGCATAGTATTACCCACAAGAGCCAAAACATGGAAATGACCTAATTGTCCTAAATGAATGGATAAACAAAATGTGGTATATCCATGCCATGGAATATAATTCAGCCATAAAAAGAAATGGAGTATTGAAACATGCAGCAAATAGATGAATCTTGAAAACATTATGCTAAGTAAAAGAAGCCAGGCACAAAATTCCATTACATGATTCCATTTATATGAAATGTCCAAATTAGGCAAATCCATAGACAGAAAATAGACTGGTGGTTGTCAAAGACTAGCTAAAGTAGGCTAGGAGGAATGACTGCCAAAGAGTAGGAGCTTTCATTTGAAAGTGACAAAAATGTTCTGGAATCTGGAAATCCTGATGGCGTAGTGGTTAAGAGTTATTATGGCTGCTAACCAAAAGGTTGGCAGTTGGAATTCACAAGGTGCTCCCTGGAAACTCTATGAGGCAGTTCTACTGTGTTCTGTAGAGTCACTATGAGTCAGAATCGACTTGATGGCAACGGGTTTGGTTTTGCATTTTGGTATAGTAGGGTCTATTTGTGTAGTTATGACTCTGAATGGACTCAACGGCAATGTTTTTTTTTCTTTTTTTTTAATTGGGTCCCTATGTGGTGCAAACAGTTAGTGCTCAACTACTAAGCTAAATGTTGGCAGTTTGATTCCATTCAGTGGTATTGTAAAAGAAAGACATGGTCTTCTGCTTTCTTAAAGATTACAGCCTTAAAACCTATGAATCAGTCTACTTTGTAACACGTGGGTTCACCTCCTGTCAGAATTGGCTCAGAAGCAAAAAGTTTAGGTGTCTTTTATTTTCTTTTAATAGTTGAAAACCCTGTGAATATATTACCGCTCAATTGTAGAGCTTAAGAGTGAATTTTATGATACGTGAATTCCATCTCAATAAAACAAACAAAAAAAACCTGTTGTTGTTGAGTCAATTCCGACTCATAGAGACCCCATAGAGTAGAACTGCCCTCTAGAATTTCTAAGAAGTGGCTGGTGGATTCGAACTGCTGACCTTTTGGTTAGCAGCCACAGCTCGCCGTACCTCTTATAACACCTTTATTATATCTCGATAAATGCATTATAAAAAAAAAAAAAGATTCACTGGGAAAGCACTATTACTAATCTGGAGCCCTGGTGGCACAGTGGTTAAGGGCTACTCCACTAACAAAAAGGTCGGCAGTTTGAATCCACCAGTTGCTCCTTGGAAACCCTATAGGCAGTTCTACTCTGTCCTGTAGGGTCGTTATGAGTCAGAACTGACTCGACGGCAGTGGGTTTGGTTTTAGGATTACTAATCTAAGAGTCGGAATCGACTCGATGGCATTGTTTTTTTTTTTTTTTTTTTAATCTAGAAAGAGGATATGTAATAGGAAAAAATTTTTTTTTTTACTTTGAAAATCTGCTTTTTTAATTGTGATGTTTTGACCATTTATAATTAATGCAATTACACCACTTTACATATAGAATAAGAACCTTACAGCATATACAACATACTACCATCTCTCTCTGTGCAGCAGCAATGCATTTTTACTTTTTGCTTTAAACAGTGAATTATTTTTAATAGATTTAAATAATAAGAAGTCTTTTATGTGTATCCACATAGTTAACATTTCTTGTGCTTTTCACTCCTTTGTGTAGTTTGATATTTCTACCAAGTGTCATCTTCGTTTGGCCAGAGTTGTTGTTAGTTGCCGTCTAGTCAGTTCCAGCTCATGGCAACCCCATGTAGTACAACAGAACGAAGCTTTGTCCAGTCCAGCACCATCTCCACAATTGTTGCTATGCTATAGTCCATTGTTGTGGCCACTGTATACTTTAGTTTTTTGTAACCTATGGGGCTCATCTTCAGCACTGTATCAGACAATATTCTGTTTTGATTCTGTTATAATCCATGAGTTTTCACTGGCTAATTATTGAAAGTAGATCTCTAGTCCTTCCTTCAAAAAAAAAAAGAAAAGAAAACATTTAAGTAACAGCCTTTGTTTTGCACTTTTGACTTTTGGCAGCACATAACCCTCTGAAGATGCCCTGTAGTCAATAGGAAATCATAGTGCAAAACCATGTTTCATTTGTGCTGACTTAGATTTGTAAGAAATGTTAGAGTTTAATATTAGACTTATGATAAAAGAAAATGACTATAAATGATTGTAGATATGTTTCTTACCTTAGAATGCAACCTTTTTGTACAAGGTCATAAACATCTCTTTCAGTATATTCAGAATCCTGTACCTCTAAATGTCACTAAATAATAAATTACCCTTATCCAATGTAATATCAATGCTCCATTTCAATTGAATTCTGATGAGGTTCATTTTCTTATATTTATATATGGTGTAAAATCAGCTAGTTTATTCAGATTAATTTGAATGTTTGTTCCTGTGATTGTCTCATTAACTACTTGAATCATTACTTAAAATATTTAGTATTTGAGAGTGGAGGTAGAGAGTTGAAATAGGTGATATATAAAAGGCAGTCTTCCAATTGAAATATTAATTCTCATTTTATAATCATATTGCAGTTGAAGTAAAAACACATTTCATTCAAGTAGCTATTTGTATTTTCACACTTTATATCCTGACCAGAGTAGTGTGTATTATTTTTCAGCAATTATTTTAACTCCCTTAGTGAATTTCTGAACAAAAGTATATACCGCCAACATAAATTTGCCAAAACTCATTTTCATCAAGTCACTAGCACCTTGAATTATCATATCAAGCAGTAATACTGGTGTGAAGTTTTCTTATGTTTTCAATGATTATCAAGGTGTGTGTGTGGTGTGTGGGTTTGTTTGTTTTCGAAAATGAAAGTTACATTATAATAACTGATTCACTGAAACAATTATTCCCTGACAAATTGAGAAACGTGCTTTCTCTGCAAAACAATAAGCAAACATTCAGGCTATTAAGAGGTAGGATCCTTAATTAGAAGGTAATTATTTTTGCAGACACGGAAACTAAGGTGTAGTGATTTTCAGTGTCCGCCTAATGGAGCCCTGACTAAGTAAAGCATCAGTCTCATCACTCTAATATCTAGTACTTTTTTTGTTGTTGTTAAGTTCTTTTTCTTTTCTCTGCATTTTCTTTTTTTTTTTAATTTTTATTGTGCTTTAAGTGAAAGTTTACAAATTGAGTCAGCCTCTCATACAAAAATTTATATACACCTTGCTATATACTACTAATTGCTCCCCCTTCCATGAGACAGCCAGCTCCTTCCCTCCACTCTCTGTTTCCATGTCCATTCTGCCAGCTTCTAACCCCCTCTTCCCTCTCATCACCCCTCCAAATAGATGTCAACATAGTCTCAAGTTTCTACTTGATCCAAGAAGCTCATTCTTCACCAGCATCTTTTTCTATTCCATTGTCCAGTCCAATCGCTGCCTGAAGAGTTGGCTTTGGGAATGGTTCCTGTCCTTGGCTAACAGAAGGTCTGAGGGCCATGACCACCAGGGTCCTTTTAAACTCACTCAGACCATTAAGTCTGGTCTTTTTATGAGAATTTGGGGTCTGCATCCCACTGATCTCCTGCTCCCTCCGGGGTTCTCTGTTGTGTTCCCTGTCAGGACAGTCATCAGCTGTAGCCAGGCACCATCTAGCTCTTCTGGTCTCAGGCTGATGTAGTCTCTGGTTTATGTGGCCCTTTCTGTCTCGGGCTCGTAATTAATTAATTTGTGTCCTTGGTGTTCTTCATTCTCCTTTGGTCCAGGTGGGTTGAGACCAATTGATGCATCTTAGATGGCCGCTTGCCAGCTTTTAAGACCCCCAGGTGCTTCTCTCCAAAGTGGGATGCAGAATGTTTTCTTAATAGATTTTATTATGCCTATTGACTTAGATGTCCCCTGAAACCATGGTCCTCAAACCCCACACCTGCTATGCTAGCCTTCGAAGCGTTCAGTTTATTCAGGAAACTTCTTTGCTTTTGGTTTAGTCCAGTTGTGCTGACCTCACCTTTAATGTGTGTTGTTTTTCCCTTTAGCTAAAGTAGTAGTTCTTATCTACTATCTAATTAGTGAAGACCCCCTCCCTCCATCTCGTAAACATCAAAGAACATTTTCTTATCTGTTTAAACTATTTCTCAAGTTCTAATAATAGTGGTCTTATACAATATTTGTCCTTTTGCAACTGACTAGTTTCACTCAGCATAATGCCTTCCAGATTCCTCCATGTTATGAAATGTTTCACAGATTCATCACCGATCTTTATCAATGCATAGTATTACATTGTGTGAATATACCATAATTTATTTATCCATTCATCCATTGATGGGCACCTTGGTTTCTTCCATCTTTTTGCTATTGTAAACTGCTGCAATGAACATGGGTGTGCATATATCTGTTTGGGTAAAGGCTCTTATTTCTCTAGGATATATTCCAAGGACTGGGATTGCTGGATCATATGGTAGTTCTATTTCTGGAAGTGCCAAATCAGTTTCCAAAGTGGCTTTATCATTTTACATTCCCACCAGTAGTGTATAAGTGTTCCAATCTCTCCACAACCTCCCCATCATTTATTATTTTGTGTTTTTTGAATTAACGCCAGCCTTGTTGGAGTGAGATGAAATCTCCTTGTAGTTTTGATTTGCATTTTTCTAATGGCTAATGATCATGAACATTTCCTCGTATATCTGTTAGCTACCTGAATGTCTTCTTTAGTGAAGTGTCTGTTCATATCCCTTGCCCACTTTTTAATTGGGTTATTTGTCTTCTTGTAGTTGAGATTTTGCAGTATCATGTGGATTTTAGAGATCAGATGCTGATCAGAAATGTCATAGCTAAAAATTTTTTCCCAGTCTGTAGGTAATCCTTTTACTCTTCTGGTGAAGTCTTTGAATGAGCATAGGTGTTTGATTTTTAGGCGCTGCCAGTTATCTAGTTTTTCTTCTGCATTGTTAGTAATGTTTTATACAATGTTGTCCCTGTTTTTTTCTTCCATGATTTTTATCGTTTTAGATTTAGGTCTTTGATCCCTTTTGAGTTAGTTTTTGTGCATGGAGTGAGGTATGGGTCTTGTTTCATTTTTTTTTTTTTTTTTTACAGATGGATATCCAGTTATGCCAGCACCATTTGTTAAAAAGATTGTCTTTTCCCCATTTAACTGATTTGGGGACTTTGTCAAGTATCAACTGCTCATATGTGGATGGATTTATGTCTGGATTCTCAGTTCTGTTCCATTGGTCTATGTATCTGTTGTTGTACCGGTACCAGGCTGTTTTGACTACTGTGGTGGTATAATAAGTTCTAAAATCAGGTAGAGTGAGGCCTCCCACTTTGGTCTTCTTTTTCAGTAATGTTTTACTTCTCCGGGACCTCTTTCCCTTCCATATGAAGTTGGTGATTTGTTTCTCTATCTCATTAAAAAATGTCATTTGAATTTGGATCAGAGTTGCATTAAATCTATAGATCGATTTTGGTAGAATAGATGTTTTTACGATGTTAAGCCTTCCTATCCATGAGCATGGTATGATTTTCCGCTTGTGTAGGTCTCTTTAGGTTTCTTGCAGAAGTGTTCTGTAGTTTTCTTTGTATGAGTGTTTGATATCGCTAGTAAGATTTATTCCTAAGTATTTTATGTTTTTTTTTTTTTTAATCTTTTGGGGGGCTACTGTAAATGGCATTGATTTGGTGATTTCCTCTTCAATGTTCTTTTGTTGGTGTAGAGGAATCCAACTGATTTTTGTACGTTTATCTTGTAACCTGAAACTCTGTTGAACTCTTCTATTAGTTTTCTGGAGGATTCCTTAGGGTTTTCTGTGTATAAGATCATGTTATCTACAAACAGAGATATTTTTACTTCTTCCTTGCCAATCTGGATGCCCTTTATTTCTTTATCTTGCCTAATTGCTCTGGCTAGGACCTCTAGCACAATGTTGAATAAGAGTGGTGATAAAGAGCATCCTTGTCTGGTTCCGGATCTCAAGGGGAATGCTTTAAGACTCTCTCCCTTTAGGATGATGTTGGGTATTGGCTTTGTTTAAATGCCGT
Source organism: Loxodonta africana (assembly GCF_030014295.1). Lineage (NCBI taxonomy): Eukaryota > Metazoa > Chordata > Mammalia > Proboscidea > Elephantidae > Loxodonta > Loxodonta africana. The sequence continues at coordinate 48,300,637 of NC_087358.1, forward strand.
TTAGTATGTTGAGGAATTTTCCTTCTATCCCTATTTTGCTGAGAGTTTTTATCATGAATCTGTGTTGACCCTTCAAATGCCTTTTCTGCATCAATTGATAAGACCATGTGATTCTTGTTTCTTGTTTTATTTATATGATGGATTACATTAACCATTTTTCTAATGTTGAACCATCCCTGCATACCTGGTATGAATCCCACTTGGTCATGGTGAATTATTATTTTTTTTTTTTTGATATGTTGTTGAATTCTATTGGCTAGGATTTTGTTCAGAATTTTGCATCTAAATTCATGAGGGTTATAGGTCCTTAATTTTCTTTTTTCATGGTGTCTTTACCTGGTTTTGATATCAGGGATATACTGGCTTCATAGAATGTGTTTGGGAGTATCCCATCCTTTTCTATGCTCTAAAATACCTTTAGTAGTAGTGGTGTTAACTCTTCTCTGAAAGATTGGCAGAACTCTGCAGTGAAGCAGTCAGGACCAGGGCTTTTTTTGTTGTTGTTTGGAGATTTTTCATTACCTTTTCAATCTCTTCTTTTGTTATGGGTCTGTTTAGTTGTTCTACCTCTGTTTGTGTTGGTTTAGGTAGGCAGTGTGTTTCTAGGAATTCATCCATTTTTCTAGGTTTCCAAATTTGTTAAGAGTACAACTTTTCATAGTAATCTGATATGATTCTTTTCATTTCAGTTGGGTCTGTTGTAATATCGCCATCTCATTTCTTATTTGGGTTATTTCATTCCTCTCCTGTTTTTCTTTTGTCACTTTGGCCAGTGGTTTATCAATTTTGTTGACTTTTTCAAAGAACCAGCTTTTGGTCTTGTTAATTCTTTCAATTGTTTTTCTGTTTTCTATTTCATTTAGTTCTGCTATAATTTTTATTATTTGTTTTCTTCTGGTGCCTGTGGGTCTCTTTTTTGCTCTCTTTCTATTTGTTCAAGTTGTACGGAAATTCTTTGAATTTGACCCTTTCTTCTTTTTGGATGTGTGCATTTATTGATATAAATTGTCCTCTGAGCACTGCTTTTGCTGTGTTCCAAAGGTTCTGATGGGAAGTGTTTTCATTCTCATTGGAGCCTATGAATTTCTTTATTCCATCCTTAATGTCTTCTCTAATCCAGTCTTTTTTGAGCAGGGTATTGTTCAGTTTCCAAGCGTATGATTTCTTTTCCCTGATTTTTATGTTATTGATTTCCACTTTTATGGCTTTATGGTCAGAAAAGATGCTTTGTAATATTTTAATGATTTGGATTCTGCTAAGGCTTGCTTTATGACCTAATATGTGGTGTATTCTAGAGAATGTTACATGTGCACTAGAAAAGAAAGTATACTTGGCTGCTGTTGGATGAAGTGTTCTGTATATGAGATCAAGTTGGTTGATTGTGGCATTTAGATCTTCTGTGTCTTTATTGAGCTTCTTACTGTATGTCCTGTCCTTCACTGAAAGTGGTGTGTTGAAGTCTACTACTATTATTGTGGAGCTGTCTATCTCACTTTTCAATGCCGATAGAGTTTGTTTTATGTATCTTGCAGCCCTGTCATCGGATGCATAAATATTTAATTTGTTTATATCCTCCTGCTATATTGCCCCTTTAATCATTATATAGTGTCCTTCCTTATCCTTTATGATGGATTGAACTTTAAAGTCTATTTTGTCAGAAATTAATATTGTCACTTCTGGGTTTTTTTTTTTTTTTTTTTGATTCTTGTTTGCTTGATATATTTTTTCCCCATCTTTTGAATTTTAGTTTGTTTGTGTCTCTAAGTCTAAGGTGTGTCTCTTATAGGCAGCATATAGGTGGATTGTGTTTTTTCATCTATTCTGCCACTCTTTGTCTCTTTATTGGTGCATTTAGTCCGTTTACATTCAGCATTATTATGGAGAGGTATGAATTTAGTGCTATCATTTTGGTTTCTATTTTTGTGTGTCGTCGGCAGTTTCTTTTTCCCACTTAATTTTTTGTGCTGAGTAGATTATGTGTTGCCTTTTCCTCATATTCGTTGTGGTTGATTTTGTTTCTGTTGAGCCTGTATTTTTTTCTTGTATTTTATTTTGATGTGTAGAATAGTTTGTCTCCTTTGTGGTTACCTTATTATTTACCCCTGTTTTTCTAAATTTAAAGCTAACTTTTATTTCTTTGTAATGCCTTGTCTTCCTCTTCTTATGAAGGATCTACGACTACATTTCTTAGTCCCTCTTTATTGTTTTAATGTTGTCTTCTTTTATATAATAACATCACTGTTTCCCTGTTTTGAGCTTTTTTTTTTTAATCTTGATTTATTTTTGTGATTTCCCTATCTGGGTTGACATCTGATTGCTCTGCCCAGTGTTCTAGTCTTGGGTTGATACCTGATATTATTGATTTTCTGACCAAAGGACTCCCTTTAGTATTTCTTGTAGTTTTGGTTTTGTTTTTATGAATTCCCTACACTTCTGTTTATCTTGAAATGTCGTAATTTCACTTTCATATTTGAGAGACTGTTTTGCTGGATATATGATTCTTGGTTGGCAATTTTTTTCCATCAATGTTGTATATAAGTCATCCCACTGACTTCTTGCCTGCATGGATTCTGCCGAATACGCTGAGCTTATTCTTATTGACTCTTCCTTGTAGGTGACTTTTTGTTTTTCCCTAGCTGCTCTTAAAATTCTCTCTTTATCTTTGGTTTCGGCTAGGTCGATTGTAATATGTCTTGATGACTTTCTTTTATAATCTACTGTATGTGGAGTTCCGTGAGCATCTTGGATAGATATCTTCTCATCTTTCACAATATTAGGGAAGTTTTCTGCCAAGAAATCTTCAACATTTCTCTCTGTATTTTCTGTTATCCCTCCCTGTTCTGGAACTCCAATCACTCATACGTTATTTCTCTTGATAAAGTCCCACATGAATCTTTAGGTTTCTTCATTTTTTAAAATTCTTTTACCTGATTTTTCTTCAAATGTATTGGTGCCAAGTGCTTTATATTCAAATTCACAAATTCTGCCTTCTACTTGCTCAATTCTACTCCTCTGACTTTCTATTGAGTTGTCTAATTTTGTAATTTTATTGTTAATGTTCTGAATTTCTGATTGCTGTCTATGGATTTTTCCAGCTTATTAAATTTTTCATTATGTTCCTGAATAACCTTTTTAATTTCTTCAACTGCTTTATCTGTGTGTTCCTTGACTTGTTCTGCATACTGCCTGATTTCCCTCCTGATGTCTTGAAGGGTTCTGTATATCAATCTTTTGTATTCTGCCTCTTGTAATTCCAGGAAAGCACTTTCATCTAGAGTATTCCTTGATTCTTTGATTTAAGAGCTTGTTGAGATGATCATGGCTTGTTTCTTTATGTGACTTGATATTGACTGTTGTCTCCAATCTATCTATAAGTTATTGTATTAGTTTCTTTTATGTTTGCTTACTGTATCAAAGCTTCATGTTTTGTTTTGTTTTGTTTTGATATGCCCAAACGGGTTGCATGAGTGAGCTAGGTTGATTATTTTTGCCTTTGGAACTCTGACGTCCTGTCTCCAGATGGCTAGAGCTGTTATCAAGACTTCTATCAGTCTAGAAGTCCACTCGCTTTTCTTATATGAATTCAGCTCAGGTTTTCAGCTAGCTGATCATCAAGTGTGTGGTACAGGTTCTGTCCTACATTCTTAGATGGGCAGGAGTTATTGGTGTAGGTACTGGTATTTGATTGCAGCAGAGAGTTATGCTCTGAACAAGAAGGGGTCTGGAATCATCCCTCAAGTGTCTGTGAAGAAAACATGTCCATGTTCCCTAGAGCATACAGGTGGGTGAGTTCTGCAGAAGGACCATGGGAACCCAGTGTTTTTCATTTTAAGGACTGGGAGGTACCAGTTATCCTTGGACTCCTGTCGGGGGTGGCTATGTGACCTGAGTGAAGCAACTTGTCCTTAGGCCCCAGATATGGGTAGGCAAAGACCCTGTTTAATAGGCAAAGTGGTGTCAAACATCAAACACCCACCTCTCCACCACACAGCTGAAAAGGTTGGGGTCTGCCAACAAGGGCCTGTTCTCCTGAAATAGGCCCACACAGGTCCATGGAGGGGGGAAATTTACTCAAAGTCCATGGGCTGTTTATGCCTGGACAAGAGCCATTTCTGTCCCGAGCTTCCTTGGTTAGTGGAGCTTACAAACTTTCTTTTCCCCCAATTGCAAATTTATTCCTTCTCTGGGGCCTGGAGGTTGGATCTAGGTGCTCAACAGGGCCTATCTCAGGTCCCGGGAAATGAACAGCCACTGAAGCTGGCTTGGGGGCAGGGAGTGTGGTAAAATATACGCAGGTACTTAGCTTTTGCTGAGAGTGCCGTTCTTCTCTGGTTCTGGAGGTGGGAGTAGGCTGTGTGGCTGGCTGCTTCTCCCTGAGGAAACCCCCACCCAACGCTATTACCAGCCTGCCTCAGCCACTCCAGGGAATGGTGCCTGAGGGTTCCTGGCATTTTAAGTGTGGTAATTCTTCTCCACTTCTGAATCATCTCTTCCCCCACCCCGCCCCCCGCCCCTCAATTCATTTTCTAACTTTACCTTTGATATTCAGGGCTCCTAGCTTGTCATAAATATACTCATGTCACTTGTTTTTTCAGGTCTTTGTTGTAAGAGGGCTCACCGGAAGCATCTGTCTGTTCTGCCATCTCGGCCCTGCCTCTCTAGTACTTTTTTATGGAACAAAATACTGATCACTGAATGAATAATGATAAAAATCTAGGGATTGGGGGAAATCACTCTGTCTATAGCATGCAAACTATAGAAAAGTATACCTCTAATTTAGAGGTTGGAGCCCTGGTGGCTTAGTGGTTGAGAGTTTGGCTGCTATCCGAAATACCAGCAGTTTGAATCTAACAGCTGTTCCTTGGAAACCCTATGGGACAGTTCTACTCTGTCCTATAGGGTCACTGTGAGTTAGAATCAACTCGAAGGCAACAGGTAATTCAGGGATCAGCCATTTTTTTTTTTCTCTAAATGACCAAATAGTAAATATATGAGGCTTTGCAGGCCAAAATAATCTCTGTTGCAACTGTACAACCCAGCTTTTGTACTGTGAAAATAGTCACTTGAAAAAGAATGGGTATGACTGTGTTCCAATAAAACTGTATTGATAAAAATAGCCCCTGGGCTAGATTTGGCTTATTCTTAGGCCTCAGCTTCCCAAGCTCTGCTATAACGCAGTTCTGTTCAGTAGAAACGTAACATGAGCCATATACGTAATATAAAATTTTCTAGTTGTAACATTAAAGAAATTAAATGAGTAAACTTAATTCTAATAATTTATTTTATTTAATGTTATATATCCCAAATATCATGATTTCAACTGAAGTCAACATAAAATATAATTAAAATATTTTACATTCTTTTTACTATTGTAAGTTTTCCAAATCCAGTGTGTATTGTAGATTTACCACACATTATAATTTTTACTAGCCCCATTTCAAGTGCTCCATAATCACGCAGTGCTAGTGGCTATGAAATATTTCTATTAAAATATCAATTCTCATTTTTGTAAACATATTGCAGTTGAAATAAAAATATATTTCATTTAAGTAGCTATTGGACAGTACAGCTCCAGTGTTTCCAGAACCTCAGTTTGCAGTATATTAATGTTTACTTCAAACTTAATTAAACTTACTTTCCTATAAGCACTCTTCATCAACATTTGTTCAATACATTGGATATGCCACATACTGATACATACCTTACATTTACTAATATTTCCAACAGTCATTAGAAACACTTATAAATTGTGTGCTATATTTTATCTCCATTGCACATAAGTTTAAAGTGATTGAATGTATTTTTCAAAGTTACATAGCAAATAGGCAGCAGAATCCTATTTCAAAATAAAAGATAAATTAACCACTGCATCCTGAGGATATAGTTTGATCTTGCTTAACCCAGGAGTGAGTGTATCTACAATAAACTTTAAAAAATACTTTAATGTTTAATTTCAGCTTTCTTACCCATGGACTAAACACTAAAATTCACAATATGACATGAGCTATTAGATAGATCTAATAGAACTGTTGCTGGGTGCCGTCAAGTCAGTTCCGACTCATAGCCACCCCATGTACAACAGAATAAAACACTGGTCCTGTGCCATCCTTACAATCAATGTTATGCAGGAGTCCACTGTTGTAGTCCCTGTGTCAATCTACGTCATTAAGGGTCTTCCTCTTTTGTGCTGACCCTCTACCAAGCATGATGTCCTTCTCCAAGGACTGATCCTCTCCTGATAACATGTCCAAACTATGTAAGATGAAGTCTCAACATACTTGCTTCTAAGGAGCATTCTAGTTGTACTTTTTCCAAGACAGACAGATGTGTTCTATCTTTCGGCAGTCCATGGTATATTCAGTATTCTTCATCAACACTGTAATTCAAAGACATCAATTCTTCGTCAGTCTTACTACTTCACTGTCCAGTTTTCTCATGCATATGAGGTGATTGAAAACACCATGGCATGGGTCAGGTGCACTTTAGTCCTTTAACTGGTATCTTTGCTTTTAAACCTTTGAAAAGGAATTTTGCAGCAGATTTGCCCAATGCAATGAGTCTTTTGTTTTCTTGACTGCTTCTTCCATGAGTGTCGATTGTGGATCCAAGTAAAATGAAATCCTTGACAACTTCAATATTTTCTTCCTTTATCATGATGTTACTTTTAGGCCAACTTCTGAGAATTTTTGTTTTCTTTAAGTTGAAGCGTAATCCATACTGAAGCCTCTGGCCTTTGATTTTCATAGTCCTCTTCACTTTCATCAGTCAAGGTTGGGTTATCTGCATAACGAAGGTTGTTAATGAGTCTTCCTCCAATCCTGATGCCAAGCTCTTTTTCATATAGTCCAGCTTCTCAAGTTATTTGCTCAGTATACAAATTAAATAAATATGGTGGAAGGATACAACTCTGACACACAACTTTCTTGAATTTAAACAACTCAGTAATCCCTTGTTCTGTTCAAACTACTCCCCTTCTTGATCTATGTACAGCTTCCTCATGAACACAATGAAGTGTTCTAGATTCCCATTCTTTGTTATGATCCACACAGTCAAATGCCTTTGCATAGTCAAAACATAGATAAACATCTTTCTGGTATTCTCTATTTTCAGCCAAGATCAATTTGACATCCACAATGATTTCCCTTGTTCTACTTCCTCTTCTGAATACGGTTTGAATTTCTGGCAGTTCCCTGTCAATGCACTACTGCAGCTGCTTTTGAAAGATGTTTAGCAAAATTTTACTTACCTGTGATATTAATGATATTGTTCAACAATTTCTACATTCAGTTGGATTACATTTCTTGGGAATAAGCATAAATATGGATCTCTTCCAGTCATTTGGCCAGGTAGCTGTCTTCAAAATTTCTTGACATAGACCAGTGAGCACTTTCAGCACTGCATCCATTTATTGAAATATCTCAATTGGTATTCCATCAATTCCTGGAGCCTTGTTTTTTTGCCAATGCCTTCAATGCAGCTTGGACTTCTTCCTTCAGTACCATTGGTTCCTGTTCATATGCTACCTCCTGAAATAGTTGAACTTCGACCAATTCTTTTTGGTATGGTGACTCTGTGTATTCCTTCCATCTTCTTTTGATGCTTCTTGAGTCATTTAATATTTTCCCCGTAGAATTTTTCAATTTTACAACTCTAGGATTGAAATTTTCTCCAGTTCTTTCAGCTTGAGAAATACCCAGAGTGATCTTCCCTTTTCATTTTCTAGCTCCAGGTATTTGCACATGTCATTATAAGACTTTACTTTGACTTCTTGAGCCACTCCTTTGAAATATTTGGTTCAGCTATTTCAGTTCATCATTTCTTTCTTTTACTTTAGCTACTTGACATTCGAGATCAAGGTTCAGATTCTCTTCTGACACTCATTTTGGTCTTTTCTTTCCTTCCTGTCTCTTTAATGACCTCTTGGTTTCTTCACGTATGATGTTCTTGATATCATTCCACAACTTGTCCGATCTTTGGTAATTAGTGTTCAATGCTTCAAATCTGTTCTTGAGATGTCTGTAAATTCAAGTAAGATATACTCAAGGCTGTACTTTGGCTCTCGTCAACTTGTTCTAATTTTCTTCAACTTCAACTTGAATTTACATATGAGCAATTTTAATGGTCTGTTTCACAGTCAGCCCCTGGCCTTGTTCTGACTGATGATATTGAGGTTTTCCATTGTCTCTTTCCACAGATGTAGTTGGTTTGGTTCCTGTGTATTTTACCCGATGAAGTCCATGTGTAGAGTTGCCATTTATGTTGGTGAAAAAAAGCATTTGCAATGAAGAAGTAGTTGGTCTTGCAAAATTCTACTAAGTGATCTCTGGCGTCATTTCTATCACCAAGGCTATATTTTCCAACTACAGATCCTTTTTCTTTGTTTCCAACTTTTGCACTCCAATCATCAGTAATTATCAACGCATCCTGATTGCATGTTTGATCAATTTCCAACTGCAGATGGTAAAAAATCTTCAGTTTCTTCATCTTTGGCCATAGTTGTTGGTGCACAAATTTGAATAATAGGCTTATTAACTGGTCTTTCTTGTAGGTATATGGATATTATTCTATCACTGACAGCTTTGTATTTCAGGATAGATCTTGAAATGTTCTTTTTGATGATGAACCTGATGCAATTCCTCTTCAATTTGTCATTTCTGGCATAGTAGACCATAAACCCAGTACCCACATGATAGTAGACCATGTGATTGTCCGATTCGAAATGGCCAATACCAGCCCTTTTCAACTCACTAATGCCTAAGATATCAATGTTTATGTGTTCCATTTCTTTTTTGACTATTTCCAATTTTCCTAGATTCATACTTTGTACATTCCACAATCCAGTTATTAATGGATGTTTGCAGCTGTTTCTTCTCATTTTGAGCCATACCTCATCAGCAAATGAACGCCTTGAAAGCTGGACTCCATCCATGTCTCTAAGGTTGACTGTACTTTGAGGAGGCAGCTCTTCCTCTGTCATCTTTTGAGTGCCTGCCAACTTGAGAGGCTTGTCTTCTGGCACTATATCAGACAGCATTCCACTGCTATTCATAAGGTTTTCACTGGCTAATTCTTTTCAGAAGTAGATGGCCAGGTCCTTCTTCCTAGTCAGTCTTCCTAGTCGGTCTGGAAGCTCAGCTGAAACCTCTCCTCCACAGGCATCCCTGCTGGTATTTGAATACTAGTGACACAGCTTTTAGCATCACAGAAACACGCAAGCCCCCACAGTACAAACTGACAGATGCATAGGGACTAATATGCTAATATCACCATTTGAACCCCATTTAAAATGAGAATGAATGCGTGGTAGGGAGGAGTAGGTTTAGAGGACAGTGGAAAACTTTGATGGTATCAAAAAGGAGGAAATCTGTTTGAATATCGGATGGTGCTTGTTAAACCCTGGTGGTTAACACCTGTGTGCTACACATGGTTAATGCCATCAACTATAACCAAAAGGTTGGCGGTTTGATTGTATCCAGAAGCTCCTGGGGAAAAAGGCCTGGTGATCTACTTCTGAAAAGTCAGTCATTGAATACCCTGTGGAGCACAGTTGTACTCAGACCACATGGGGTCACCATGAGTCAGAATCCACAAGGGGGCAACTTTTTTTTTTTTTTTTTTGTCACTAATCATCTCTACATCTCTTTCTGTCAAAAGGTAAACTATGAATAGCAGTGATATCACAGATGTACCCAAGTTTGGTCACTGATGACTAAATTGGGATACATTACAGAGTGAAATGAGAAATTATTAATAAATCTGTGGAAAAAAGTCATAAGCCAGGACTGTCACAGGCAAACGAGAACACATATTTCCTCCTACTTACCTATGGGTTACTTGCGCTTAGAGTACTGTTCTCCTCACTGAGAACAATACCTTACCTGTTGGTGGTTATTCTGATTATTACCATGAACTATACACAAAAAATAAATTCAAAGTGTATCACAGACTAACATGAAATATTACACTATAGAACTTCTAGAAGACAACGTAGGAAACTGTCATGACCCTGAGGTAAACAAAGATGTGAAATTGGATCTTTTACTCTCTCATGCTCTACAGGGCTGCATTAAGTCATAAAAACATTCTTTCTTTCTCTTCCAGCAAAATAAGTTACGTCACCCTTCATCTTAAGCTTGGTTCTCTAGAGAAGCAAAACCGGTGAAACATAAACATGCATATAAAGAGAGACCTATATTAAGGAAATGGCTCATTCCGTTGTAGAGGCTGGAATGTCCCAAGTCAGTGCGTCAGGTTGGATGCTTCTCCTGATTCTTGTAGCCACAGGGCCTGGCAAACCAAAAATCAGCAATTCAGATTGCTGGGCTCTGGCTCATGAGCTACAAAGACTGAAAATTCCAAGATCTGCAAGCAAGACGGCAGATAAACTGCTAGCTCAGGTCTCAAGAACCGACTGTCAGATGAATAGGAGCCAGCTATGGGATCCAGAGCAAGAAAAGCGCACAAACCTTGCAAAAAGCCCACCTATATTGGAGGCAGGCCACACTCCCAAGGAAACTCCCTTTCATTTGATTGGCTTGTAACAACAGATCCCATCAGGGGTGTGATCACATTATATCAAATCTCAACATAGAGGTGATCATGTCGTTATTTGACTGCCAAACTACATCATAACTGCCAAACCACTGAGAATCCATGGCCCAGCCAAGTTGACAACAACCTTAATGATCACACCCTTGTTTCCATAACAAAATTTAGCCATCATAATTTTTTTTCAGATAAATACCTGCTTCAATGTGACATTTATTTTTTTCCTATAGTAAAAAAAAAAAAAATTAACCATGCCTTACCTGACATTCAGTGCCCCTAAAATTACCTTTGTGAGCCATCACTGCCTATTAGTGTAAAGCCTTTGCGTTTTGCAGGAACAGCTGACAGATTAAAAGCTCTTACAGGCTCTCTCAGCCACCAACATCTCTCTCAACTTCCTGTGCTTTTCCTTCGTTTGTCCAACAACCACATCCTCCAAGTACGGTATACCACATTGCTGCTCCTCTGTGGACATTGCAGGAATTACCCTTTAATCCAGACGGTAGTAGCTGCTTGCCCCTTTCATTTAGTCAGAGGATTACAAAGCATAATGGCTTGCCCAAGCAAGTATCTTGGAAACCTCTTGTGTTTTTTTAACCTCTCCCTCTTTATTATGTGTGTATGTGTGCCTGTATCTGTGGGTGTGTGTGTATACATAAAAAACACACTTTATGTAAAACATCTTGTATTTATTCTGTAGGGAAAAATAAATTCTTTTTCAACATATCCTGTGTGTTGGTTTTATAAAGCCTGAAGTAAAAATGAATTTTTTTCACTTCTTGTCATAGTGAGACAATAGAATTGGGTAAATTATAGTTGAAATATTAGGAAAAAAGAAAGAGGAGGAAAAGAAGGAGACAAAGAGGAGGAGAAGAAAGGAAAGGGTAAGGCGGAAATGATTCTGGTGCAGAGAGAATAAGCAGTAACCTACAGAATTGAGAAGGATCTCTTTCAAGGTGCACCCATGTAATGGAGTACTTGAAAACTGTAGAGTGGGAATTATCCAGTTCTATTTGTACTGCTAAGAAATGATCTCTAGGACACCTTTACATAAAATTAAGCAAGGTGAAGAGGAAAGTGTATAACGGGGTAAGGTGAGTTTTTTAAATAACGTATATTCAGGAATATTTGTATGTTTTTGCAAAGATGCACAGGAATTACAACAGTTGTAAACTTTAGAAGAGACCCAAGGATTTAAGTAGTGTAAGGAAGACTGTTTTTACGGTATAATTTCTTGTACTGTCTGATGTTTTAGCATGTATATGCATTATAATTTTTATTGCCCCCTAGAAAAGGACTCGTTGTACAACCACAAAATAACTCATGTTCTCAAAATTGGAAAAACAAAATTAAACATCACTGTTATCCCCACCTATATTCTATGGTTATTCTAATAGACAATCGTTCTGATAGAACTATTAGCCTCCATATATCCCTTAGCAATAATTAACAGTAAATTTTTAACAAAATAACAAATGGCTCTGATACTATCCTTGTTTGAAATGTGACTACCTGCAGTTTAAATAACATACCCCAGTGATTTTAGGGCCAGGCGAAGTGAAAATAAGGAGCCAGAATTGGAGTGTGTGTGTCCTCCCTTTATGTGGTTAATTTTTTTTTTAAACATTGTGTTGGTCAAACAAGCTATCTATGAAGATTACCTTCAGCCCATGCTCCTACCTTTAAAATTCCAATCTAGACCTTGTTGTTGTTAGGTGTCATGGAGTCGATTTTGACTCACAGTGACCCCAAGTGACAGAGTAGAACTGCCCGTAGGGTTTTGTATGCTATTATCTTCACTGCAGCAAATCAAGAGGTTTTTCTCCTACGGAGCCACTGGGTGGGTTTGAACCACCAACCTGTTAGTTAGCTGCCAAGCTCTTAGGTTTGCATTTTTATTTATTGGTTGTATTTTCAGGAAAAAAAAATGAATTAAAACTCAGTCAAAAGTGAATATGAACAGTGGAGAAGGGAGAAGCCAAAGATAATCAAGAATTTTCTAGTACAGTTTTGTCGATGGCATTAGGAAATAATGGGACTTAATTAGTCATCTCAGGAAAAGGCTTATGGCCGTCTTACAGCCAAATCTAAGGCAAAGAAAATCTATTGCCCAGCAGTTGATACAAAAAATGGAAGAACAGGAATGAAGGAAAAACTTTCATTGTTTTACGTACTCTAACCCAGAAACCCAGTGCTGTCAAGTCGATTCTGACTCACAGCGGCCCTGTAGGACAGAGTGGAATTGCCCATTACAGTTTCCAAAGAGGGCCTGGCAGATTTGAACTGCCGAAACTAAACACCATGTAATTTAGCCTTGATATATTATTAAGTATTAAACCTATAAAACCATGAATAATTCAAAATATTTACTACTTTTTTTATTTAATCACAACATAAACATTAGTGAGGCTATATATTTTTAATCAGGTTAATATGATATCGAAGCAATGTCTTTTCATAGCAAGAGAACCAGGTTGCAATTCTGCTGGGCAATCTGTTCTTTTATAGTCTTCACAATGGTCACCAATTGCTATGACCAAAGCAGCCAGGCAGCAGTGGTGTCATCGTAACAGTTTGAAATGAAGAGCTAGCTAAGCTCTTCCATATCCATCGCTTCATATGCACAAATGTGGTTTTGGAAAAGAAAAGTGATTCAGTAAGCTGAAATATGGGCAAGGACTAAAAGAGAATAAGAAAGCTGTCTACCTTGGGAACTTTAATGAATATGCACCAAACGTGTATTTTACACTTCTTATTTTTTGTTCCACATGATGTCTGAATATTCTGATCTCTCTGAAGCCACACACGTTTTTAACAGAATACACTTTGAACATACGGAGATCAAAATAGACTTGGTAAACCCACTGTCCCTGAAAGAGATATTAAGAATTCACTATATGTTTCATTATATTCACTTATGTTAATCATTATGATACAATCACGGGCATTGTCATGTAGTTCATTGTCTGAAAAGAGCAAGCTCTTATTATCACATCACTCTTGCTCTTTGAGAATGGGCCTTTTCGGAGCTGTTGAATCTCCATTTATAGGGTACTGGCATTGTTATGAGTCGGAATCGACTCGACGGCACTGGGTTCTGGGTTGGACATTGTTATGGAAACCCTGGTGGCATAGTGGTTAATGCTACAGCTGCTAACCAAAGGGTTGGCTGTTTGAATCCACCAGGTGCTCCTTGGAAACTCTATGGGGCGGTTATACTCTGTCCTATAGGGTCACTATGAGTGGGAATCGACTCGATGGCACCGGGTTTGGTTTTTGGTTTTTCGACATTGTTATTAAGGAAGTGAGTAAAAATATTACTGTCTGTATTCTGTACTGTAAATTGTCCGTGGTCAATACCAAATGATGCTCTTTACTTATTTAATTATGATCTTACACAGTACAATGTATTATGTGGTAGACTGATCTCGTACTTTCTGTTTGAGTTTACCATGCAGAGAGAGAATGAATTAACGCTTATTATATTCAAACAGATTGAATCTTCCTGAGCAAAAACCTATTTCATCATTTCTATGAGCCTTCTCTATTCCTCCACACTACTTGTTTAAATGCTGTTTCATAGGGAAAATATTGTGGAGGGTATAAAATGTACCCCCCCAAAAAAAAAACTTATCTAAAAAAAATCACATTTCCAAAATATTTTACTAGAGAAAGTTATCAAATAAAATGCGTGATCAACTGACATTTATTTATAATAGAAGAAAAGTATGCATTTTTCTCCACATTTCAGTAGCTATACTATTTTTACACACCTGCACCATTGATTTTTACTCCGTTTTATGTCAAATCATGACTCTAAGTTTCAGTACACTGATAGGAAAAGATACAAATATGTTCTGGCTTCTGATATATGCTGAAATACAATTACTCTTATTTAACAACAATTAAAAAGTGAAATTTTTATTTCTAAGAATTGTCAGAATTTTAAGATATAGTTGTATATTATATGTGAATATTAAGGATATTTTCTTTATATTTTAGAAATAAATATATGTTCTAATTTAATTTGAAATTTATTTTTTATCCAAATTTTTGTACACAGTAGAAATAATAACTAGACCTGATAAAACTAGATTTTATACTAGAGATAGGTAAGAGATGCTTGGTCAACTGTAGAGTTGTTAACCAAAACCAGTGAATTCCCTGAATAATCCGACTAGCAGACACAGCATCTCAATACTATTTTGCTTTTAGTCAGTGTTTTCTCGGTCCATTAGGTGCATCCAATTTTCTTGGTCCTGTGATACAGAGAATTCTGTTCCATCCACCTTCAAGGTTGTCTGATTTTATCTGATCCAAGTAAAGGTTTAATATAACTATTTTGAATGAAAATGGGCAACAATTTATGATCAATGTGGCAATTGATAGGTATAGATCACAATTGCACTATAAGCATATAAAGGTGTAAAGTGGTGAAAACTTGGAAATTTTATTTAAAAATCCCTAAAATTATTGTGAATAAAAGTATTTTTTTAAGGACTGTTTTATGTGATTTTATCAGAACTACAGACCAGTGTTGTTGTTGTTTCCCATAAAATAATGATTAAGTAACTTTTCCATATAAAAAGTAACAGAAAACTTATTACTCAAAAAATATATTGCAAATAACCCTAAAATTCACATGTAAATATATATATGCATGTATAAATAACAAAGGCTTTTGCATATAGAAAAGTTTTAACTATTCAAAAATTTGATTTTCATTGTACCCACAATAAGATTTTTTTTAAACAATCTTTTTCTAAACTTTATAGGACTTTTTTTTCTGGTGAAAGAATTTTTTATGGTCTCCTTTCTGAATTAATGTATCCCTACTACTCTCTTACCATCCATCTTGTTATCTGACAATATGCATTTACAATAGTAAAAAATCTACTATCTATTTTATGCATTAGTGACATATATCTGGCAGTAACAAGTTCCAAAGTGTAAAGCAAGAGTAATATCAGCTGTGATGGTTGAGGTTATGGGTCAACTTCACCAGGCCATCATTCTCAGTGATGGTGGTTATGTAATGAGGTAACTTGGCAGTGCTGTGATGATGTCATCATCCTCCATTTTGTGGTCTGATGTGGTCCTCCTCCATTTCGCTAATGCCAATTTTCTTATAATGATCTAACCTTTGGAAAATAATTATGTCAATAAATGAAGAGTAGGTGTATATATAAATAAATATATATGTATATTTTTCCTTAGAAACATCATTAGCTAAGATTGAAATAGAAATGATTCAATTGACAGGAAGCTGTTCAGAAAACTACTCAGCTGCAAACAAATCCTATCTTTGATGAAAAAGAAAGGATAAATCAGAGAATGGAACCAAGAGACCAGAAGGTGAAGTCTAGCAACATGTAATATTATTCACAGGACTTAAGATATAATTAAGGAAATTTCATTGTTCCTTCTAGTGAATTTCAAAATTGCCACACACCAGTGACATGTTTATGCCACCCATTTCCCTGCTTTATGAACAAAAATATCTGTATCGGTTGTCCTGTGCCTCCATTGTATTTTGTGTGTGTGCAGGGTAGATAACCAGTCTCTATTGTTTTATAACTTAAGAGATAATACTTCTGGAGACATACTTATAGAACTGCACCCAAAGAACTTAATCTGCATCTGAACTCAGTTTAAATGACAAGATTTTCTGAATTTTGAGCTGACCCTGTTGGAACCTTAGAAGAGTGTGAGTGTATTTGCAATGGGAAGGTATGATGGCTAAGATGGTGTGTCACCTTGGCTAGGCCATGATTCTCAGTGTTTTGGCAGTTGTATAACGTTGTGATCACTTCCCTGTTGAAATTTGATATGTGATAACCCCCATGATGGAATCTGCTTAATGGTACCAGTGGAGGTGGGGCCTATGGTGGTTTACCAACCCCTCAGTCTCTATTTCTCCACCTTCTGCCACCCACTTCCTCCCTGCTCACCTTGCCAAGTTTTTTGGCTTATTCTGGATCCAGAAGCTGCCTCTTGTCTGACATTTGGTTCTTGTGCTAGCAGCTTACCTGTCCATCTTGGGATTCATTGATCTTCACAGCCTGAGAGCAAGAGTCCTGTTCCCCAACCTAGCAGTCTTGGGTTTTCCAGTCCCTGCAGCTATGTGAATCAGAGGAAATTTTGTGGTCTTGCCTGCCGACCTTGACCTTCATAGCCTGTGAGTGGGAGCCCTGCTCTCTGACCTGCCAATCTTGGGTTCACCAGCTTTTGTGGCTCTGTAAGTTGAGAAGAGCCTCTACCCTGATCCATAGACTTGGGATGTTCCAATCTCTACAATCACATGAGCTGTTTCCTTGATATAAATCTCTATCTATGTATGTGTAAATGCTTTACTGGTTTTCCTTTTCTAGAGAACCCAGCCTAAGATAGAACAATATAAATTATTGGGGGTTAGAGTGTAGACCATGGTAGTCAGCCTTCAAGATGTCTGCCAGTAATCTCTATCTCTGTTAGTCACAATTTTGTGCAATTACCTACCATGTAATATAAGTGTTAACCTATGTATTTTTTGTCTATTGCTCCGTAAAATTTTACCCCCAAAATTTTGTGGACTGAAAAACAGCACACTTTTTTTTTTTTCCTCTGGGTTTCGTTGAGTCAGGAATTTGGGCACAGCTCAGTTGTGTCCTCTGAGTTAGGATCTGTCACAAGTTTGTAAGTGTTGGGTAAGGATGTGATCTTATCTGAGGGCTTAAATGTGGAGAAATCTATTTCCAAGCTCACTCATAGAGTTGTCAGCAAGATCGTTGCCTTGAAGGTTGTTGAACTGAGGAGATAAGTTCCTCATTGAAGGCTGTCCTTATTTCCTTACCATGCGGACCTTTCAAGCTTGCTTTATCAGCATAAGCATGTGAAAAGAGCCAGAGAGTGTGGTGACATTTTTTAAGCATTATAAGATTCATAGTCATAATCTTTGTAACTTAATCACAGACATGACCACGCATCATTATTACTATATTCTTCTAGTTAGAAGCAAGTTTTAGATATAGCCCATATTCAAGAGGATTATACCATCCATAAATACCAGGAGTCAAAAATCATGTGGAGCCATGCCAGAAGTTTCTTTCCACAGTCTTCATGACCAACAGGAAGGACACATGTGATTTCTGTGGCATCCATCTCAGGCTTGCTCTTTCTCTTAGATCATTTACTATGATGGAAGACAGGTTCTAAGAAGCTCTATGGAGAGACACATTGAACAAGGAACTGAAGCTTCCTGCCAACAGCCACAAAAGCGAGCTTTGAAGCAGATCCTCTGGCCCAGTCATGTCTTCAGATGACTATAGTTTTCACTGACACTGATTTTGGCTTGTAAGAAATGTTGAGCCAAAACCCATAAGCTAAGTAACTCTTGATTACTGACACAGAAATTGTGAGGTAATAAATATTAATTCTTTTAAGCTTATAAATTAGAGATAATTTTCATGTACACAACAAGTATTGGAAGTATGTACTCTATTTTTTTTTAGTTATTTTTAAATTTTATAAGGATTATCTTAGAAATTCAAACATAATTACTTAACATTAGAGTTAATGAGTTGACTTGCTATGTAACACTAACCATATCCTATGAAGATAGACCTGGCAGTCTATTTTTGAAAAAAATTAGGCAGTGAAAACCTTATGAATAGCGGCAGAATATTGTCTGATACAGTGGGGAAAATGAGCCCCTCAGATGGGAAAGCACTCAAAAGATGATTGGGGAAGTGTTGCCTCATCAAAGTAGAGTTGACCTTAATGACCTGGATGGAGTCAAGCTTTTAGAACCTTAATTTGATGATGTGGCATGATTCTAAATGAGAAGAAATAACTACAAACATCCATTAATAATCAGAACATGTAATGTACAAAGTATGAATCTAGGAAAATTGGAAATCATCAAACATGAAGTATCCTAGGCATTATTGAGATGAAATGGACTGGTATTGGCCATTTTGAATCAGACAATCATATGGTCTACCATGCTGGGAATGGCTACTTGAAGAGGAATGGTGTGGCATTCATTGTCAAAAGGAACATTTCAAGATCTATCCCGAAGTACAATGCTGTCAGTGATAGTATAATACCATAGCATCTACAAGGAAGACCTGTTAATATGACTATTATTCAAATTTAGGCACTGTCCTAAAATTGAATTGTGTCCTCACAAAATATCTGTCAGTTTGGCCAGGTCATAATTCCCAGTGTTGTATGATTCTCTACCATTTTGTCATCTGATGTGATTTCTGTAAGTGTTGTAAATCCTATCACTATGATGTAACAAGATGGATTAGCAGCAGTTATATTGATGAGATCTACAGGATTAGATAGTGTCTTAAGCAAATCTCTTTTTGAGACATAAAAGAGAGAAGCAAGCAGAGAGACATAGGAATCTCATATCACCAAGAAAGCAGCAACTGGAGCAGAGTGTGTCATTTGGTCCTGAGGTTTCTGCACTGAGATGCTCCCAGACCAAGGGGAGATGGATGACAAGGACCTTGCTCCAGAGCCGAAAGAGAGTGAAAATCTTCCCCTGGAGCTGATGCCCTGAAATTAGGTTTGTAACTTACTAGACTGTAACAGATTAATTTATCCTTGTTAAAGCCATCCACCTGTGGTATTGTTATAGCAGCACTAGATGACTAAGACAGGCACCAACCACTAAGGCCAAAGATGAAGAAATTGAATATTTTTACCAACTTTTGCAGTCTGAAATTGATTGAACATGCAATCAGGATGCATTGATAATTACTGGTGATTGGAATGTGAAAGTTGGAAACAAAGAAGATCGATCAGTAGTTGGAAAATATGGCCTCCATGATAGAAACAAGGCCAGAGATTGCATAACAGAATTTTTCAAGTCCAAAGATCTTCCATAGCAAATTTCTTTTTTCAACAACATAAATAAAGACTATAACGTGGACCTTGCTGGATGGAATACATTGGAATCAAATCAACTACATCTGTGGAAAAAGACGATGGAAAATTTCAATATCATCATTTGGAACAAAGCCAAGGGCTGACTGTAGAACAGGCCATCAATTGCTCATATCAAGTTCATGCTGAAGCTGAAGGAAATTAGAACAAGTCCGTGAGAGCCAAAGTACAAACTTGAGTATAGCCCACCTGAATTTAGAGGCCATCTCAAGAATAGATTTGACACATTGAACAGTGACACATTGACCAAAGACCAGACGAGTTGTGGAATGACATCAGGGCATCATATATGAAGAAAGCAAGAGGTCATCAAAAAACAGAAAAGAAAGGAAAGACCAAAATGGATGTCAGAAAAGACTCTGAAACTTGCTTTTGAACATTGAGTAGTTAAAGCAAATGGAAGAGATGATGAAGTCAAAGACCTGAACAGATTTCAAAGGGCAGCTCCAGAAAACAAAGTAAAGAATTATAATGACATGAGCAAAAACCTGACGTTAGAAAACCAAAAGTGAACATGCATGGCATTTCTCAAGCTGAAAGAACTAAAATAAAAATTCAAGGCTTGAGTTGCAATATTGATAGGATTCTATGGGCAAAATACTGAACCACACAGGACGTATGAAAAGGAGTTGGAAGGAATATACAGAGAGACTGTACCAAAAGTAATTGTTTAACTTTTAAACATTTCATGAAGTAGCATATGATCAAGAACCAATGGTATTAGAGGAAGAACTCTGAGCTGCACCAGAGGCACAGTAGAAAAACAAGGCTCCAGGAATTGATGGAATACTCACTGAGATGTTTCAATAAATGGATGCAGTGCTGGAAGTGTTCGCTCATCTATGCCAAGATATTTGGAAGACAGCTACCTGGCCAATTGACTGGAAGAGATTCATATTTATGACTATTCCAAAGAAAGGTGATTCAAGGGACTGTGAAAATCATTGAACAATGTCATTAATAGCACACGAAAGTAAAACTTGCTGAAGATTATTCGAAAGTGGTTACAGCAGTACATCGATAGGGAACTAACCAAAAATTCAAGCGGGATTCAAAGAAGAGGACCTGGAACGAGGGATATCATTACTGACATCAGATGGATCCTGGCTGAAAGCAGAGAATAACAGTGTTTTATTGATTATTCAAACACATTTGACTGTGTGGATCATAACAAATTATGGATAATATTGGGAAGAATGGGAATTCCAGAACACTTAATCGTGCTCATGAGAAATCTGTACATAGATCAAGAGGCAGTCTTTCAAAGAGAACAAGGGAATACTACGTGGTTCAAAGTCAGGAAAGATGTGTATCCTTTGACCATACTTGTTCAACCCGTATGCTGAGCAAATAATCCGAGAAGCTGGACTATATGAAGAAGTACGGGGCATCAGGACTTGAGGAAGCCTAGTCAACAATCTGCGGTATGCAGATGACACAACCTTGCTTGCTGAAAAGGAAGAGGACTTGAAGAACTTACTGATGAAAATAAAAGACCACAGCCTTCAGTATGGATTACACCTCAACATAAAAAAAAAAAAAAAAATCCTCACAACTGGACCAGTAAGCAACACCATGATAAATGGAGAAAAGGTCAAAATTGCCAAGGATTTCATTTTACTTGCATCCACAATCAACACCCATGGATGCACTGATAATCTTTGTTATACATATGATATCCTTGAAATGCTTTTATACGATAGTGACTTTTTTTTTGCTACATTCTACGTGCTTTCTTCTTTTTCATGATTACAGCATACTAGTAAGAAAAGAACATTGTACCTAGATTCAAGAAATGCATGTTTCCGTCCTTACCCTCCTCTATTGGTACAAACATGGAAAATCAACTAACTTCTCTTCTTGATACAACACATAAGTGCACTTCCTGTCCTCACCTACATTCATGACCACAGTTTTAATGGCCTTGAAAGTTGTCAGGCAAATATTCTATATCTCTCGAATCATTGTTCTCCCCGTACTCACCTCAATGCCTCTTTCATATCTTACCCTTTTTCCGCATATCCCCATTATGCCTTGCCTTATCCTCAATCTTAGCTTGCATGTATCTATTCTCAGTGAGAAAAATTTAAAAAATAAAAGAGAAACCCCCTACTTGTTCAACTTGCCTGTCTACACCAATGCCCATAAACACTGCCTTCCATCCTGTCACTCTAATGTCTAGTTAACCTTGCCATGACCCTGGCCATGAACAAGCCCTTCATTTTACTATAGATCATTTTTACCTTTGCCTACTCAAGGCCTTTTTTTCAGCAATCTGCCTTCTTTTCAGAAATTATTGATTTTTCCACCTACACTGAACCATCCCTACCAATATACAATTTATTATTTCTGTCATATTATATTTTTCTCTTGACCCCACATCCTATACCAGTTACCTCCCGATTTCTATCACCTCATTTTCCTCAATATCCTCTCCCTAAGAGTTGCCAGTACTTTTTGTTCCTAGTTTCTCTCATCTTATTCTCTCTGTTAATGAATACTAAACAAGATTTATCTGATTACTCTTTAGCAGAAATTCTACTGTAAAGTTCAGCAATGCCATTTATGCATTGGAGCTTAGGTGACAGTATTACCGGCAAAAACTGGAACTATCGTGGGTCTTTCTAGCAGGAGTGGGAGTCATGGATATCCTATGGGAAGAAGAGGGGAAGAAAAACTCTGTCAACTCTTTCCTCTGCTCT
Source organism: Loxodonta africana (assembly GCF_030014295.1). NCBI lineage: Eukaryota > Metazoa > Chordata > Mammalia > Proboscidea > Elephantidae > Loxodonta > Loxodonta africana. The sequence goes on from NC_087358.1 coordinate 48,322,824, forward strand.
CCAGTCTCCTGTAAGTATCACACATTGATCAACTCCAGATGGCCTAATAGTTCAGCTCCCATGTGATAGAGAACAGATCCTTCTTAGATAAACACAGACACTCCTGGATGGAGAATAAAAGAGAATGGGAGATGCATTTGCCTGAGTAGGAACAGGCCTCACGACTGGTAGAGTGGGCATTAAATAAATATTTACTGATAAAATTAATGAACTTAAAATGTGGGGTGGGTTGAGAAAATATTATGAAATCTCTTTGATATACTGGGTAAGTCTGAAAGTGTTGCTACAAAATCACAGAAACCTTTGTTGAACGAAAACATCAAAATGTGAAGCTATTGTTTCTCAACATAGCCTCCATCTGCATCTATACACTGTTGAAGGCAGCGTTTCATTTCTCTAACCATTCTCTGAAGAATTCTGCACTGGTCCATTTACATCACAATAAAATGGCAGTTTTGGCATCCTTAAGGAACCCAAATCGTGTTCCTTTTACATGTTCTTTGAGTTTTGAAAACAAAAAGGAGTCTGAAGGGGCATGATCAGGGCTGCAGGGTGAATGGGGTAAGGCTTCCCAATGAAATTCCCATAGGACAGCCCTTGCTTCCCTTGAAGAATGAACAAGTACATGGAAAAGAAATTCCATGCCACAACTTCTCTGGACTTTTTCTCACCAATATAGTTTTCGATGTTTTTAAAACTTCTTCATAATAAGCCCTGTGATTGTCCTGCGTCCTTAGAGAAAATCTATCAAGATTACTCTTTTGGAATCCCAAAATACAGTCACCATAACCTCTGAGCAGTCTTCCTTCTCTTGGCTCATCTTTGAGGTCTCTTCCTGACTTTCCTTAAAATGCATGATCCATGTAAAAACTGTTGTTTTACCTGGGGCAGCATTCCCATAAACTAGTTGCAAAACTTGAACGATTTGGGGAGACATCCACTTGAGTTTTGTTAAAAATTTGGTATTAGTCCTGACCTCAGAATCAATTTGTTCCATGTCACAAAAGGTATGCTTTTTTTTTTTGAAGGCACCCTAACAAGACTAAGACAAGTCTATTACCGAGAGAACTTGTCTGCAGCCATCCACTGACGGCAGAGACATGTTTAAACACATTTTGTTTGGAATAAATCCACGCATGTATGAACTGGAACTCTAGTAGCAATACTTTTTGACTTAGCCTCTTATATTAATGCTATTAAATTGAAATCAACTGAAAATAGAGATACATGCTTTTCTTTACATATGTTGTTTTTGTTGGTTACCATCAACTCAATTCTGACTCTTGGAGACCCCACGTGTGCAGAGTAGAACTGCTCCAGAGAGTTTTCAAGGTTGTGACCTTTGGGAAACAGATCAGCAGGGCTGTCTCCTGTGGAGTCTCTGGGGAGGTGGATAAGTTCAAATCCCCAGCCTTGTAGCTAGAGGCCAGACCTATGCCTTTCCTTATTCTGTCCTATCAGAATTTTTTCCATGATGACCACCACACTAAATGAGTCCTCTCATTGTCTTAATTTACCATCCATGGTTCTAACGGTAATAGAAAGGAACTTCAATGGAATTCTGGAAAATAAGGATTTTAAAATTATAAAGCATTTAAAACTATAAATTATTTTATAATTATAAAACTGTAACCCACTGCCCTAATCCTCCAGGGATTAATTTATGTACCAATGATCCTGTTCAAGTTCATTTTTAATAAGTCAATTCTTTACACAGGAAAAAAAAAAATCACAAAAGTACTCATGAGTTGTTCCATGGTATGCTATTGGCTATAAAAGGAGCCTTGGTGGCTCAGTGAGTAAGTCATTATATGCTAACCAAAAGATCAGCAGTTTGAACCCACCAGCTGCTCCATGGGAGAAAGATGTGGCAATCTGCTTCCGTAAAGGTTACAGCCTTGGAAACTCTATGGACAGTTCTACTCTGTCCTACAGGGTCAGTTTGAGTTGGAATCAACCCAGTGGCAATGGGTTTGGTTTTTGGTTTTATTGGTTATAAGTGCTATAACCCCAACTCAAATAATTTCTTCAAACCTTGCTCCCCTTCTCTGGTTCAATCTTCTCATTCATAGAAAATATCGTTTAGTTTAGACTTATTTTGCAAGAGGGTAGAAATGCCTGAAGCAAAAAAAGTCCATTTTGATTTTAGACACTCATTATTAAATGGTTAAATATAATGATTCCAATTAACATGCAGTTGGGGTAAATAGATCACCAAAAAGGGATCTACTTAAGTTTTTAGGTTAACAAGTTTGTTTGCAGTGACCTTGGAGGCAATGCCCTCACTTTTGTTTTCAATCCCATAGTGCAACCTTGAAAAGCAAGGATTTGAGACAGAGTCAGGAGGGGAAGATATTTGGAAACTGAAATGGGATTGACATCTTCCAAATCATGTTATATTATAATGTATTACAGCAGTATGTTCAGGTTAAAATAAGAGTGCTGAGATGCTTGACACACTCCAGAAAACAATATGCCTCTGGACATGATGCCATAACGAATGGCAAACCGCATCAGAATATCTGATGTGAAACTAAGTTTATAAAAGGTAAATTACTAAGTTGGCAGACAGAAAATTTTGCTCAAGGTGTACACATATTATAAATGCCACTGTCAGACGAATGCAAATGTAACTTTCAAGGGATTAGTTTGAAAATTGTGTGACAGCTTTTAGAGGAAAACAACCATTTATTCCACACCAGAGCAGCACAATTTACTGTTGGGGTATTCTAGGAAGAGTAGTTAAACTATGTTGTTTTTAATTAGTTGCTTGCTTTTCCCTGGAGGATTTGAAACTGCAGTATTTCTGCTAATAAAATTTCACTAGTGAATTCAATTTATAGAACCAATCCTTCTAAAACCAGGTATTCTCCAAGCTCTTTACTTTTTTGGCCAGTGTTCCCTAGCAATGCTCTAGGAAAATACTCAGCTTGAAAACTGTTAATGGGATCTTTTTGCTTTCATACAGCCAGTTACAGAAAGTTAGAATGATTGACACTGTTAATTATAAAGGCTCTGTAAAAAAAAAAAAAATTTTTTTTTTTTTTTTAGCTAAGATTATAAGCCATAATTTGAATCACTATAAAAACGACCCTATAGGACAGAGTAGAACTGCCCTATAGAGTTTCCAAGGAGCACCTGGCGGATTCGAACTGCCAACCTTTTGGTTAGCAGCCCTAGCACTTAATCACTACGCCACCAGGGTTTCCACTATAGTACTCATTTATTAAAACCTAAAGTTTTCACATTAACTTAGCCATCACAACAAATGTTACCCTTGTGGTATGAGAAATTGAATGCAAATTAAACTGCTTACCTTTCCCTCCTGAGGTAGTTGCTACACTGGAATTCTCTGGCTTGCATTTATTATCCTTGTATTTCTGGTTATCTGCTCATGATTTGCAGACAAATAGTTCCATCAAGAGAGAATCTGAAGTGTGGAGGGAACCTGATTATAGGTTCTATAGCCAATAATGGTTGATGCCGTTGACTTACTCTGGGCTCATTTTGCTAGAAATGTCTTCAAACATTTCACTAGTTGGTCGACTTTAGCAATTTCAGCATCATTAGGAGGAGAACAAAGCTTTCTTGCCCATTGTTTTAGGAAAAATAAAGCCCTCAACCACAGCCTTAAGGCATATGGCAAATGTTCTCTGTATTGACTTTGTAAGGATTTCTTCCACTTTGCCTAAAGTTTGCTGAAGTTTCCTGATTCTGAAAAACTGTACAAAACTAAAAAAAAAAAAAAAAGTGCAACATCATTTCTATCCAAACTACAGTGATAAACACTTTTCCAATCCATCATTAAAATATAATAATTAAAAAATCCAGCTTTACGGAATCACTTGGGATTCTGAGTAAAGCTTAAATGAGACAACTTGCCTCTGTCATCTTCCGTCTTGGACTCTCACTCCCTTTCACTCAACTTCTTTTTCGCTCAATGTAAACAAGGCCAAGAGCTACTGCCCAAGTTAATGGATGGATATATTTTAAATCTAATTGTCATCTTTTATTTTTATTTTATTCTTAATATTACTTTTTGGAATAAATCATACAGGAAGAAGAATGCATAAATCATATATGGAGAGTCAGAAGGCACTAATTTAACCATGAGCTTGGTTTAAACATTTAAAAGAAAAAAATACAGCCTCAAGATCTTAGAAAATTCCTTTGTAGATCTACTCCCTGTTGTTGTTAGGTGCCATCAAGTCTATTCTGATTCATATCAACTCTGTGTACAACAGAACAAAACACTGCCTTGTCCTGGGCCATCCTCACAATTGCTCTTATACTTGAGCCTGTTATTGTAGCTACTGTGTCAAAATATCTCATTGAGGGTCTTCCTCTTTTTTGATGATGCTCTACTTTTTTGATGTCCTCCTCCAGGGACTGGTCCCTCCTGATAATATGACCAAAGTATGTGAGACGAAGTCTCACCATCCTTACTTATAAGGAGCATTCTGGCTGTACTTCTACCAAGACGGGTTTGCTCTTTCTTTTGGCTGTCCATGGTATATTCAATATTCTTTACCAACACTGTAATTCAAAGGTATGGATTCTTCTTAAGTCTTCCTTATTCATTATCCATCACATATGAGGTGATTGAAAACTGCATGGCATGGGTCAGGTGCATCTTAGTTCTTAGAGTGACATCTTTGCTTTTTAACACTTTAAAGAGATCTTTTGCCACGGATTTGCCCAATGCAATGCATATTTTTATTTTTTTGACTGCTGCTTCCAAGGGCGTTGATCGTAGACTCAAGTAAAATGAAATCCTTGACAACGTCAATCTTTTCTCCATTTATCATGGTGTTGCTTACTGATCCAGTTGTGAGAGTTTTTGTTTTCTTTATGTTGATGTGTAATCCATACTGAAGGCTGTGGTCTTTGGTCTTCATCAATAAGTGCTGCAAGTCCTCTTCACTTTCAGCAGGCAAAGTTGTGTCATCTGCATAACACATGTTGTTAAAGAGTCTTCCTCCAGTCGTGATGCCCCTTTCTTCTTCATATAATTCAGCTTTTAGGATTATTTGCTTAGCATACAGATTGAATAAGTATAGTGAAAGTATGCATACAACCCTGACCACACCTTTCCTGATTTTAAACTACACAGTATTGCCTTGTTCTGTTTGAATGACTGCCTCTTGATCTATGTATGGGTTCCTTATAAGCACAATTAAGTATTCTGGAATCCTCATTCTTAGACATGTTATCTATAATTTGTTGAGATCCACACAGTCGAATGCCTTTGCATAGACAATAAAACACAGATAAGCATCTTTCTGATATTCTCTGCTTTCAGTCAGGATACATCTGACATTAGCAATGATACCCCTTGTTCCATGTTCTCTTCTGAATCCAGCTTGAATTTCTGGCAGTTCCCTGTCGAGGTACTGCTGCAGCCACTTTTGAATGATCTTCAGCAAAATTTTGCTTGAGTGTGACATTAATGGTATTGTTCGATAATTTTCACATTCAGTTGGATCACCTTTTTTTGGAATAGGCATAAAGTGGATCTCTTCTAGTCAGTTTGCCAGGTAGCTGTCTTCCAAATTTCTTGGCATAGATGAGTGAGCTCTTCCAGCACTGCATCCATTTGTTGAAACATCTCAATTGGTATTTCATCAATTCCTGAAGCCTTGTTTTTTGCCAATTCTTTCAGTGCAGCTTGGACCTCTCCCTGCAGTACCATAGGTACTTGATCATATGCTACCCCTGAAATGGCTGAATGTGGACCAATTCTTTTTGGTACAGTGACTCTGTGTATTCCTGAGAATGGTGTGCTACGAAAGCACAGGATGAGAACTCCCAGAAGTAGAAGGGATATGTGGATTTTAGAGATGTCTAGAGAAAAACAAAAATAAACAAAAAAACATTGAATATTGTACAGTTTGCATTTAGAATTTAAGTGTTCTGAGGTGGTCTTAAATAAATCATGAGCTATTAAAATAATCTCTCAGGCATCTGTCAGTTTGTCATACTGTGGGAGTTTGAGTGTTGCTGTGGTGCTGGAAGCCATGCCACCAATGTTCAAATACCAGCTGGGTCACCCATGGTAGATAGGTTTTAGCTGAACTTCCAGACTAAGATCTACTCCCTAGAAATAACCAATATGTTGATTTCTGTGATAATATTTTCTTGCTTTTTTATGGTATTTCTTTAACTATGTGTATATCCATAAACAAAAATAATTTTATTTTTCCTGCTCTTGAAATTTATAAAAATAGAGTCATACTGGATATATTAATATGTGAACTACATCCAAGTTGATGTACGATGGTGTAGTTAATTCATTTTCATTGCTTTGCTTTAATCCACTATGAAAAACAACACTTATTTATCCATTCTACCCAAGACAGACTAAATAATTTGCGAGGACCCATGTGAAATGAAAATGCAAGACTCTTTGTTCACAAAGTATTAAGAATTTCACAATGTTGACAGCAGAACATTAAACCAAATACAGAATCCTTTTAAGTATGGGCCACTGTTCAACTGCACAGGTCATACGTCCGTAAATTTGACTCTGATTCTATCATCGATTTGCATTTGAGTTATTTCTGTTTTTTGTTCTTTTGCTTTGTTTTAACTACCAACAAAGCTGCTACAAACACCCTGCTAAATTACTCCCAGAGCACACATGCGAGAGTTTCTCTCAGATATGCACACAAGAGTGTATTTGCTGTGTGGAAGGACAGACGCTTCTTCAAATTTAGCACCTACTGAAAGACTATTTATCAAAGTGCTTAGTATAAATTATGTTCTCAACAAAATAGATTAAATTTCACTTATATCACATCCTTGCCAATCTATTGTATGTTTAATGATGTGGTATTTTAGCTCCCTCACATGCATTCAAAGTCTGGACAATGAATAATGAAGACTGAATAAGAATTGATGTCTTTGAATTACAGTGTTGGTGAAGAATATTAAATATACCATAGACTGCCAGAAGAATCAACAAATCTGTCTTGGAAGAAGTGCAGCCAGAATGCTCCTTAGAAATGAGGATGGCGAGACTTCCTCTCAAGTACTTTGGACATGTTATCAGGAGGGACCAGTCCCTGGAGAATGACATGCTTGATAAAGTAGAGAGTCAGGGAAAGAAAGGAAGACCCTCAAGGAGATGAATTGACACAGTGGCTGCAAGGATGGGCTCAAGCATAAAAAGGATTGTGGGGATAGTGCAGGACTGGGCAGTGTTTTGTTCTGTTGTATTTAGGGTCAGTATGAATTGGAATTGACTTGATGGCACCTGACAACAACAACAATAGTACCTCATTGTGGTTTTAATCTGATTATTAATACAAAAACAAACAAACAAAAAAAAAGATTGAGCATTTTTTTCATACCCTGTCCTGATGCTAACTGGAATTGAAATTGCATCAACTCTGTCAATGTGAAGAAAATTGATATATTTACAATATGTGTTTTCTAATCATTGTATTTGTCTTCATTTTAAATTTTTAAAATGCTTTTCAATTGTTTTATACTTTCCTGTATAGAATTATTGTGTATTTTAATTAGATCTTCCCCTACGTACTTGTCTTAGTTATCCAGTACCGCTATAACAAAAATACCACAAGTGGATGGCATTGACAAACAAAAACTTATTCTGTCATGGTATAGAAGGCTATAAATCCAAATTCAGGGCCCTAGCTCCAGAGGAAGGCTTTTTCTCTCTGTCTATGCTAGGGGAAAGTCATTGTCATCAATCTTCCCCTGGTCTAGAAGCTTCTCAGTGTAGGATCCCCGGGTCCAAAGAACGCCCTCTGCTCCCAGACCTGCTTTGCTTTCTTGGTGGTATGAAGTCTCCCTGACTCTCTACTTGTTTTTCTCTTTTGTATCTCAAAAGAGATTGACTTAAGACACAACCTAATCTTGTAGATTGAGTCCTGTCTCATTAAAATATCTTCCTCTAATTTTGCCTCATTAACATCATAGAGATAAGATTCACAACACTTAGGAAAATTATATCAGGTGACAAAATGGTAAACAATCTCACAATACTGGGAATCATGGCTTAGCCAAGTTGACCTATATTTTTGGGGGACACAATTCATTCCATAACAGTGCTTGATAATTTTCATTTAATATTTTTGCATAGTTTTAGTTATTTCAGTGGAATGGTTATCTGAATAATAGCCCACAAATTAATAGGAAAAGAAAGACGCCATTTCTTACCATTATTTATCAAACGTTCCAAAAGTAATGCATATTTGTTATTTCTATTTTCTGATTCCTCTATTTTCTGATTCTATGTCCTTGTAAACTCATTTTATATTTTCTGAAGTAAAATATAGTTCTTTTCAGTGATCACTGGCTGCCTAAATAGTCCAAAAACCTACCAAACCTGTTGCCGTTGAGTCTCCTCCAACTCATAGAAATCCTATAGAACAGAGTGGAACTGTTCCACAGGGCTTCCGAGGAGCAGCAGCTGATGAATTCGAACTGCTGACCTTTTGGTTAGTAGCCAAGCTCTTCACTACTGCGACACCAGGGCTCTGTCTAAATAGTAAAGCCAGATAAATTTGAATCTTTTCAATTTCTTTACCTTTGATATTTCTCCACCTTCCGTACTAACCAAAAAAAAAAAGAAAAAAGAAAATTCTCTCTCCTCTTCTGTCAACAGTGCATATTCCTGATCCCCCTCTTTCTTTTCACTGACTCTTGAGTGTTATCCGCACTGATAACAGCATTCTCCCAAGGGTTTGCCTTGATTATTTGCTATGAAAAAAACACATCGTCGGTAGTTATCTCAGGGTTTTCGTAACTCTAAATATGATATATAATCAAAACTTTCAAATTTATATTGAAAATGCCACATTTCTTTTTAACCTAATATTTTGTTTATAGCTATTTCCCATAGTTCATATTTCTTTTTACACAAAGTGTCATGCAATTTGATGATGACTGAAATCTCATACAACTTTGATATCACCCATGCATTCAATGGTATAATTTTAGTCACAAATGTTCCTGTCAGGAAACCAGGATTCTTTGAGTGGCCTGTAGACTCTAAGCTGGTTTGTAGCATTTACATGATTTTATCTGCTAAAGGCTGTTTGTTACATCATGGGCAATAAGTCACAGATTTATGGCTTTTTTACAACTTTAATAGATGTATTTTTTGAAAATTTACATATTTTATTTTTTAAAAAAAAACCCTCTAAAATAATTACAAATTTGTCTGTACTCTAAAATTTCCTAAATCTATTCTGACGTTAATACTCTGCTGAGAAGTTGCCTCTTTTCTTCTCAGTCTGAGCTCTCAGCATTTAGATCCCATGTACATTTTCACATGGATTTTCCTCTGTATCTATTAGGGATAGACTGGATGAAATTCAAGGTCTGAAAATTCAGAAAAACAGTAAAAACAACAAGATTTAAAGTGTTTAGGTTGGATAATAAGACAGGGAAATTTTATGGAAAACATGTTATATGCTTAGACTATGTGATGCATTTTGAGAACATTAAATCATTAAGTTTCCACATATGTTCTAATTATTTTCTAACTACAGAGAGAGGAAACTGAGGCTTAGAGAAGTTAAGTAATTATCTGAGATCACTCAAAGAGTTGGGCCACTTGGCTCAGAACTGGAAGAATAAAAAGTCGGTGAATTTAAATAGTCTTTTTTATGGCTCTGTTTTTCATATAAAGAACTACATTATGACAGACGGCTGTAACATTATCTATTTCAAGAAAACAGTGAGAAAGAAATATTGCCTAGACAGCTGCGAAACCAGTTTTCCTCAGTGTATGAATACCAAAAGGAATTCTCCAATTCTGACTGAAGTCACTATGAGCCCCAAAAATTCACGCCATGAATATTGATATAATGTTCAACTTCTTTCTGTTTCTAAAACATGTATTCAATATTGATATTCCATGTATTTTCCCTTTTGTATCTCAAATCTGTCATTCTTTTTATCCCATTTCACTACTGTTCTACTTGTGAATATGTGAATCATTGACAAACTATTTAAACAGCAGCAATCTACTTACCTTGCTGGTGTAGTGGTTAAGAGCATGGCTGCTAACCAAAAGATTGGCAGTTTGAATCCACCAGCTGTTACTTGGAAACCCTAAGGTACAATTCTACTCTGTCCTATAGGATCTTTATGAGTCAGGATCAGCTCTATGACAACAGGTTTTTGTTTTTTTTTTTAATCTTCTTACTTATTTTTCATTGATAAGAGAATGAATGGAAATTTTAATAGTGTAGTTAGAATCCTAGGAGCCTTGGTGGCACAGTGGTTAAGCACTTGCTGCCAGCTGGAAGGCCGGCGGTTCAAACCTACTAGACACTCTGAGGGAGAAAGATGTGGCAGTCAGCTTCGGTAAAGATTACAACCTTGGAAAACTTATGGGGCAGTTCTACTCTGTCCTACAGTGTCACTATGAGTAGGAACCAACTCTACCAGTAAATGGTTTTTTGGTTTAATAAGGATCCTGGGTGGTGCAAGCAGTTTACTATCTGCTGCTAACTTAAAGATTGGCAGTTTGAACTCACCCATCAGCTCCACGGAGGAAAAGACCTGCTGAACTGCTTCCGTAAAGATTACATCCAAGAAAACCCTATGGAGCAGTTCTATTCTGTAGCATATGAGGTTGTCACGAGTCTGGAGCCAAACTGATGGCAGCTAATAACAATAACAACAACAGTGTATTAAAAGTGAGCTTTAAATAGGATACTCCTTTTTATTTACTATTCAAAGAACCAAAGCCCAAAACCAAACCCAGAGCCATCGAGTCGATTCTGACTCAAAGCAACCCTATAGGACAGAGTAGAACTGCCATTCAAAGAAAGACAGGAAAAAAACAGACTTCTGAAAAGATTAATAGACTATCTCGAATTATCAAAACAATGGAGAAAATGAAAACAGGAAGATTACCCTTCATATACAAAAAAAAAAAAAAGGTGAAAAATAAAGGCTACAACAAGGGTTTCTCTAAATCTAGAAAGCATAAAATCAGCAATATGACAAATAAATAATGCAAACAATGCAAAGAAGTGTTTTTCATTATGACTTATATAAGCTGTTACAGGCCACACTATTGTCCACAATGATTTCCACTTCTTCTTATGAGAGAATTATATACTTCCTGGTGTTGCTGTGAGCTGGAATTGACTCAATGGCAACTAGTTTGGTATTTTGTGTGATCCTATTGACCTCAGGATCAATCATGAGCTTTTCTTTGCCATGGAAATAAAAATAAAAACGACACTTTGAAGCAGAAAGTTGAGGAGCCAGCTGATGGTTAGCCATGGTTTCTTTCTTTCTTTTTTTTTTTTTTTTGTTTCTGCCACTAAGAAAGGCAAAGTTCTTGGAAAGAGTCTGCTCGGCATCCTGGATGAAAATGATGTGGACAGGACCACCTTGGCCCCTTATAGATATGACCATGAGCAAGAAATTAAACAACTGTAGTTGCAAGCCCTCAGATTCTTGGACTGTTTCTTACTGGCACATATCAAATCCAGAATGAATAGGGAAATTTCATCCAGATGAATAGAATGCTATGTAGATAATGCCATCTAGAGATATTTTAAGAATCATATTGAAATAAAACACAAGTATGAAATGCAAATAGTAGTTAGTGATTCCACAAACGAGTTAAATGCTCGTATATCTCCATTTAAAACTGCACAATATAATCAGTAAACTTTATGGTAATAACATAAAGTTTTATTTTTTCTTTACTTAGAACTACATTCATTAGCAAATAAAAAACACCATAATAAGCAAATAATAATAACACTGGGGAAAAAAAGCTTTGCATTTTAGCATCTTTAATGCATCTTTTTTCCCCTGCATTTTGAACAAGGAGACCAAAGTTTTTATTTTTTACTGAGTCCTGCACATTATATATCCAGCCCCAGTTACTGGAGGGTTTTACCAGTTGGCTATTCTGAGAGTGTTAAAACAAACAAACAAACAAACAAACAAACTTTGCCGTTGAGTCGATTCCAACTCATAGTGACCCTATAGGACAGAGTAGAACTGCCTCATTAGGGTTTCCAAAAAGTGGCTGGTGGATTCAAACTGCCAGCCTTTTGGCCAGCAGCCATAGCTCTTAACTACTGTGCCTCCAGGGCTCCTATCTTGCCTGGAGGAAGTACTTTTCTATGCTTTAGCTCTGTCATCAGACACGAGATTTGCATGTTGAATTCATTAAGGGATAGTGGTTTTTCCTTAGTTTATGTGGAGCCTTCCCTTTGAAAAGTTAAAACCCTGACTTGCAAATCCTGTAAGCAGGAACCTGTCATTGTCCTGACAACAGAGCCTATCTTTGGCATGAAACTGACTAAGATTTTTGAGAGCAGACCCGTGACTTACCATAATCAAACTCTTCCCTGCCACTCACACTTCCCACAGTTATTCTGTGATGAATGTACATGGCAGATTTACACTGAACTCTTATAATTAGTTTTATGACAACATGAATTCTTTCTGGTTACTGGATTTCAGAAATAATTTATTTCTACCACTAGCCCAACCTCACTGGCTACTGAATAACAAACAACAAATAAAGAAACAAAATACCAACAACATCAACAACACCACCACCATCAACAAAAACTATTTGAACATATGAAAACGCAGAAATCCCATTCCAGTTGAAAGGTACCACAGCACTGTAAGGAAAAAAATCAAATCACTAAATCACAGACCTTTAGTCAAACTCCAACAATAGACAAAACTGCAAGAATATGCCCTGTTCTAAATAGATGAATGAATAATGACTGAAAGACAACGGTGTGTTCAACTACCAAAAGTCACTACTGAACTTGTAGAAAATGGCACTTGTAGCTAAAAGGACAAGGGCAGCCATTAAAGCTTCATTGATTCATTAAAAGAAAACTTGAATAATAGAACACACTTGTATAGGGATCTAAAAATATAGCTGAACAGTATGAAGAGATATAAGGAAAAATGAAGGGTTTTGGAATCATAGAATTTTTGATTTGGGTAGGATCAACCTCCTATGTTTCCAGCTTTCTTACTCAATTACTCCAATGGCAGCTCCTCCTAGAATTAAAAGATCCAACACTCCTTTAGTTTCTCTAATTTCTCCATTATGATTAAACCCCTCCTTTTTTATCTTTATTCCTTTAGACAAATTTCCAGGGCCCATTAATTTAACCATTTTTAATTTACTATTTTCCCTTTTTCTCTCATAGGACAACGTACAGATCCCAAATAAATCCAGCAGCCTGGTTTCTTACCTGTTAGTACAAATTATAATGTTGTGTGGCATGATTATAACACTGTAGGGATAGACTCTATCATAAATTAATTGTGTAACTCTAATTGCTGGAAACACTGCCCAGTCATTTTTCTTTGCTTCCCGAGAAAGATTTTTCTTTATATTTCACAAAGATAGTTTCAAATCGTTCCTTTATCTTCTGATTTCCTTGTGTGCACCTCACTCTCAGCTAATGACATCTCCCACTTCACAGCAGTCTTTTCACATACCTATGAACCGATCAAACTTTCCTTCCAGGAAAGTGCTTTTCCCCAACTTTGCATGCACACCACCATCTGAGTCCCTTTCCTGAGCTCTGCATCCCATCCCCTTGGTTTTCTTTGATGTTGCTTTTATTGGTAGTTATTATCATGTCAAATCCTGACTCATGGCAACCCCACCCACAACTGAACAAAACATTGCCGGTCCTGTGCCATTTTCATGATCCACCACTGATTGAACCATTGCGATCCACAGGGCTTTCATTGGCTGATTCATAGGTCTTCCTTCCTACTGCATCTCAGCCTGGAAGTCCCATTGAAACCTGTTCAACATCTTAGCAACATGCAAGCCTCCACCGAGAGACAGGTGGTGGCTATGCACGAGGAGCTTTGGCCAGGAAAGTTTCCTTAGTAAATTACATTAATTCCTCAGCTGTCCTGTGTAGCTTCAACCTATTAGCCTTTTCTTGCTCAGTCTCATTGGCATAAAAGCATTTCCAGCAAAATAGCATCAAAACAATATAGTCTTTTGGTCCCAAATCCTTTTTAACCTATCATCTTTTTATTAAATGTCTCTTTAAAGCCAAATTTATTGAAATTTATTGAGTTTGGTAAAATCCCTGTCCCCTGGTCCTCATTTCCTACCCCTCAACCCAATATTTTCTTTTCCTTTTCTTTATTTATTGTGCATTAAAAGTTTACAAATCAAGTCAGTATCTCATATAAAAACTTCTATACATCTTGCTATGTACTCCTAGCTGTGCTCCTCCTAATGAGACAGCACACTCCTCCTCTCTACCCTTTATTCACCATGTCCACTCAGCCAGCTTCTATCCCCCTCTGCCTTCTCATCTCACACCCAGACAGAAGTTGCCCGTATAGTATCATGTGTCTACTTGAGCCAAGAAAGTCCGTCTTCACCAGTATCCTTTTCTGTCTTACAGCCAGCCCAATCCCTGTCTAAAGAGTTGGCTTTGGAAATGCTTCCAGTCTTGGGCTAACAAAGGGCCCATGGACCATGACCTCTGAGGTCCCTCTAGTCTCAGTCAGTCCATTAAGTCTGGCCTTTTTACAAGAATTTGAGATCTGCGTCCCACTGTTCTCTTGCTCCATCAGGGATTCTCTGTTGTGTTCCCTGTCAGGGTAGTCATCGGTGGTAGCTGGGCACCATCTAGTTCTTCCAGTCTCAGGCTGATGTAGTCTCAGGTTTACATGGCCCTTTCTGTGCCTTGGGCTCATCTTTACCTTATGTCTTTGGTGTTCATTCTCCTTTGCTCCAGGTGGTCAACCCATTATTTTTTATCTCCATTACTTATAAAACTTTTTTTTTCTTTTTTACTGTACTTTAGATGAAGGTTTACAGAATAAACTAGTTTCTCATCAAACAGTTAGTATACACATTGTTCTATGACATTGGTTAACAACCCCACGACATGTCAACACTCTCCCTTCCCACCCCTGGATTCCCTGTTACTACCTTTCCTGTTCCCTCCTGCCCTCCAGTCCCTGCCCCAGGGTTCTTGTGGCTCTTTAGTCTTGTTTTGTTCCATGGGCCCATTCAATCTTTGCCTGAATGGCGAAACTCAAGAGTGACCTCATTACTGAGCTGAAAGTGTGTCTGGGGGCCATATTCTCAGGGTTTCTCCAGTCTCTGTCGGGCCAGCAATCTGATCTTTCTTTTCAAGTTAGAATTTTGTTCTACATTTTTTTCCAGCTCTGTCTGGGACCCTGTATTGTGATCCCTGTCAGAACAGTCAGTGGTGGTAGCTGAGCACCATCTAGTTGTACTGGACTCAGTCTGGTGGAGGCTATGGTAGATGTAGTCCATCAGTTCTTTGGACTAATCTTTCCCTTGTACCTTTAGTTTTCTTCATTCTCCCTTGCTAATGAAGGGGTGAGGCCAGTGAAGTATCCTAGATGGACGCTCACGGGCTTTTAAGACCCCAGATGCTATTCACCAAAGTAGAATGTAGAACACATTCTATATAAACTATATTATGCCAATTGAGATAGATGTTCCCTAAAGTCATGGTTCCCATAGGCCTCAGCCAAGCAATTCAGTCCCTCAGGGAGTTTGGATGTGTCTATTGAGCTACCACGGCCTTACCTTGTACAGGTTATATTGGCTTCCTCAGTATTGTCTACTGCCTTACTCTTCACCAAAATTTCCACTTATCTATCATCTGTTAAGTGTTTTTCCATTCCCACCCCTTTCCTCCCATGTAACCATTAAAGAATGTTTCTTTTCATATGTAAATCTCTTCATGAGTTTTTACAGTAGTGGTCTCATACAATATTTGTCCTTTTGTGATTAACTTGCTTCACTCAGCATAACGTCCTCCAGATCCATCCATGTTATGAGTTGCTTCACAGATTCATTGCTGTTCTTTATTGTCTCATAATACTCCATTTTGTGCCTATACCACAGTTTGTTTACCCATTCTTCTGTTGAAGGGCATCTAGGTTGTTTCCTACTATTGTGAACAATGCTGCTGCAATGAACTTGAGTGTGTATATGTCTATTCATGCGATGACTCTTATTGTTCTAGGATATATTCCTAGGAGTGGGATTACTGGATCATATGGTATTTCTATTTCTAGCTTTCTAAGGAAGCACCATATCGCTTTCCAAAATGGTTGTGTCATTTTGCATTTCCACCAGCACTGCCTAAGAGTTCCAATCCCCCCACAGCCTCTCCAACATTTGTTATTTCCTGTTTTACTGATTCGTGACAGTAATGCCAGGGTGAGATGTTATCTTACTGTGGTTTTGATTTGCATTTCTCTAATGGCTAGAGATCACGAGCATTCCCTCATATGTCTGTTAACTACTTGAATGTCTTCTTTGGTGAAGTGTCTCTTCTTTGCCCATTTTTTAATTGGATTATTTGTCCTTTTGTTGTAGAAGTGTTGGATTTTGTTGTATATTTTAGAGATTAGACCATTATCTCATTTGTAATTGCCAAAATTTTTTTCCCAGTCTTTGGGTTCTCTTTTTACTCTTTTGATGAAGTCTTTTTGATGAGCACAAGTGTTTAATTTAAAGAAGATTCCAGTTATCTAGCTTATCCTCTGGAGTTTGTGTGTTCTTTGTTGTGGTTTGTGTCCTGTTAATGCTGTGTATTAGCATTTATCCTATTTTTTCTCCAAAAATTTCATAGTTTTTAGCTTTATAATTAGCTCTTTGATCCATTTTGAGTTACTTTTTTGTATATGGTGTGAGGTAAGGGTCTTGTTTCATTTTTTTACAGGTGAACATCCAGTTTTTCCAGCACCATTTGCCTTTTCCCCATTTGATGGACTTTGGGCCCTTGTCGAAGATCAGGTGACCATAGGTGGATGGATTTATACCTGGGTTCTCAATTCTGTTCCATTGGTCAATGTATCTGTCATTGTAGCACTACCAGGCTGTTTTGACTACCATAGCTGTATAGTAGGTTCTGAGGTCAGGTAGTACAAGTCCTCCTACTTTCTTCTTCTTCTTCAATAGTGCTTTATTTGTCCACATATGAAACTTTTTGATGCCAAAAATTAATAGTTATTCTGTGGTACTTATTATACTTGATATTTCAAAAACATTTTTAGGCACTGAATGCACCAACCCCTTTGATATTTTTGTGGCTATCACAATACTACAATTTTTGTGTGTTACCTTGAACATTCAGGCCCTTCTTCTTTTTCTTCACAGAATGTTTCCCACTGCTGTTTTCCCAAATGCTGGCGTTATAACACTCATGCCTTTGTCCCTCTTCTCATCTCATTTACACACCCTATCTAGTAAATGGCATCCATTTCTGTCACTTCAGTAACTATCTATGAGCTGATAACTCCTTATAATTTATTTCCACCCCAGATCATTCTCCTGTGTTTCATACCATTCATGCAATTTAACATCTCATTATAGACACGCATGTGGTACAAAACCAGCCCATCCCAAATTGAGCTCAGCATCTTTGCCCTCCCAACTCTCAATATGGATCTTCCATTTTTTTTTTTTCTGTAGTTCATTACATGGCATCAGTATTAATCTATTTAACTAAAGAAATCTGAGTGTCTTCCTTGACTTCTCTATGTCTTAACTGAATTCTTAGTTTCTTAGTGCTGCTACTACAGAAATATGACAAGTGAGTGGGTTTAACAAACAAAAATTTATTTTCTCACAGTTTAGGTGGCTAGAGGTCTGAATTCAGGGTGTCAGCTCTAGGGGAAGGCTCTCTTTCTGCTCTGGGAGAAATCCTTATTTCTTCAGCTTCTCTTCCTAGGTTCCTTGGTATCAATCTCCCCCATCAATGTTTTCTTGCTTCTGTGCCTAATCTGTTCCTTTTATATCTCAAAAGTGGTTGGTTTAAAACACGAGGCCTCTTTAGCATAACAAAAAAATCCCTCTATTCCATAATGAGATTACACCTGTAGGTATAGTGGTTTGAATTTACAACACATACTTTTTGGAAACACAATTCTATACATAAGAAAATAAAAAACCAAGTCATGTAGTTTATAAATCCTATACTGTCCTATATCTGTCAATTTTTTTTTTCTATTTCCGCTGCTGCTTTTCTACTTCAGGTGCATTATCTTTCAACCAAATTATTATAACAGCCTTCGGTTTAAATACAAATGTGAGCTCATTCTGGGAAATTCTCTACGTACCTTTGTAATATGGAAATCTGGCCATTTTACTTAATTACTTCAAAACCTTTCCTTCAAAGTTCCTTACTTCAAACACTTCATAAAATATTGAAGCATTTTGAGTATGTATTACTACTTCAAGCAAATTCTCCAAAACTTTAAATCCCTCTTGCACAATATTTGTATCTATTCTAATTGTCTTTTAGTTGAAGAACTAAATATTAAATGGTCTCATGTCTCTGAGTTTTAATGTTTTCTTTATCTTCTGCCTAAAACACAGTCTACTTTCTACCTTCACACAGCTTTTCATTGTGTATTAGTTAGCTGTGCTGCAGTAACAAGCTATCCCAAACTTTCAACAACAAACACTTACTTTTCTTTAATTTTATTTGCTGCCAACTAGGGTCAGCTGCTGTAATTTCACTGAAGAGTTATAGCATTTTAATTATTATTTCTTTTCCTGTAACTTGGCTGAAAGACTTGTTTTCAGGCATTTTATCTTGCCTTTTTTTTTTTTTTTTTCTTTGTCAGTACACTAAATAACGTGTCAGGCTCAAAATAAATTGTCAAACTCAATGAGTAGATTATTATTCAGACAAAACTTGATTCCTAAAATTCAGACTTAATACACAATACATATTTATATAATATATGATTCTGTTTGTTTTTTTTATTATGTTATTATTTTCATCAAGGGATACTACAGAAAAATTGAGTATGAATTAGTATGTAAATTACCTATTTTTATAGAATTGAAGGTAGAACCTCTATTAACTTTTGAAAGGTTATGATAAGTATACCTCTTTGTAATAAGGTCAGCAGAAATCCACAACACCTAAAATAAAGACTTGATTAAGTACGTTTTAAATTACTTTTATTATTATTATTATTTTACTGCATTCCCAAGGACACAGTGTAAAGTGAATTGGAGTGAAGAAACTCGAGTGATCAATATCATCGTAGAACAAATTATTTTGAATCATTTGCTCATTTCTAACTATTATGAGCAACTTGGGTTGACATTTCCTATATCAATTAACATTATACTGAATATACTTCAATTTAATTTCCTCTTAAATACCTTTTTTATATGCTACCTGGTGGTCTAGTCTTCATTTCCAGTTTATATGTTTCAATTGAAAGATAATTTAATTGCTTTTCTTTTGTGTTAGTTAGGATCCCATTAGAAGTTTTTCATATAAAAATAAAACTCAGTATTGAGTTTATAATTTTGACTTTCATATTTGTATGAAAATTTCCTGTGTGAATTACTTGGTCCACTTACACAATCTTTTTCTAAAAAATGTATTTCTTTCCCTTCTAAGAGATAAAAGCATAGAAGCACTGAACATCAAAGCTCAGTTTGTAGATAATCATGCTTATGACCTGTGCCACCCTAAACACTGGTCAGTAGAAGTTTCTTATTCCAACCCTAGTTCACTCTTTTGGACTTTTATAATAGATAACTAAGTTATTTTTCTACATCTAGACATGTCATGGAGCCCTGGTGGTACAGTGGTTAAGAGTTTGGCTGCTAACCAAAAGGATGGTAGTTCAAATCCACCACCTGCTCCTTGGAAACCCTACGGGGCAGTTCTACCCTGTCCTATAGGGTCAGTATGAGTTGAAATAGACTCATCGGCAACAGGCTTTTCTTTTTTTTTTAAGACATCATGTTTCAGTTTATTTATTATAATGACAGTGATCTTTCTGACTTCTCATATGATATTGCATTTCCCTGTTAATAATTCATCACTAATTTATTATCATCAACCTGTAAATATTTACAATCCTTAAATCCTACACTAGAGTCAATAAAAATGGTACACAGATTGGTACAAACTGTTAACACACTCAGCTGTGAACTGATTCAGGTTGGTACTTCAAATTCACTCAAAGGCACCTTGGAAAAAAGTCATGGTGATCTACTGAAAAATAAGCTATTGAAAATCCTGTGAAGCACAGGTCTACTCAGGCACACATGGGCTTGCCATAAGTAAAGGTTGACCCAACTAAAACTGGTTTAAATCTCTGCATTAGCATTCTAGCTAAAACCAGAAAATATTGTATTATTTGTTCTTGTCTTGATTTCCTGTGCCTTCACACATAACCTCCTCTAAATCTTAAGATTTTTACTGGTGGAACTTTTTGACTTCTTTTATTACTCAATTCCTTCAGTTCTTCAGTTCCATCTTTCTTTTATTTTATAATTTATTTAACACAAATTTATTACGAAACAAAAATGTATCGGATATTATGACAAGACCTGGATGAATAAAAACATATATAGTCACTCCAAACTTGTCAGGAGTGAGAATAATCAAACACTCCCTCATATTATTATAGAGTTACAACAAGTGAAGGTGCCATAGAGCATCATGGCATTATGATAGAATGCAACTTAGATTATGAAATCACTGCATTCAGAAAAGCTTTTACATAGGAAAAGATAATTAAAACAAGAAGCAAAAGATGAATAGAAGTTGACCATGTGAAGGCAAGAACAGAGAAATTCTAAAGAGAGAAGAACAGAGAAATTCTAAAGAGAGAGAAAAGCTTATTCAAAGACCATGTGGTAGAAATTCTCTTGGCAGACTGGATATTTTGAAATAGAAGAGACATAGCTGGGAGGAACAAGCATGAAAGGCTAGAGAGTTGGCATCCAGACCAGCTAGTCTTAAATTAAAAAAAAAAAAAGTCTTAAATAGCTAGATCTTTATCTTAAAATATATAGAACACCATTAAAATATTTTAGGCAGGGTACAGATATGAGAGTTGTCTTTTAACATGATCACTGGGGATTTAGTTTAGAGAATTTATATTTTATGAGACAAAGAATAAAATAGTGATTTCACTGTGGGTGGTTTACACCGAAGAAGCATTTGAAGAATTTGTAGGGGGGTTGTCACAATGACTGAGGGCCAATAATGTAATTTAGTGAATTGGAGGTAGCGATGTTAGATATTATACAACAGAGATATCAGTTCTACACAAGAAAAGATATTAACATAGTTTGAACAATTGTTTATATTGATCTGATATTTATTTGAGGCTAGAGGTGGCTTGATTGTAGCTGTGATCCTGGAAACTATGCCACCGGTATTTCAAATACCAGCAGAATTATTCATGGAAGACAGGTTTGAACAGACCTTGCAGGCTAAGACAGACTAGAAAGAAAAGCCTGATAAGCTACTTCTGAAAATTAGCTAATGAAAGCCTATGGGACACAATTAAACATTGTCTGACTTGCTTGCTTTGGGTATGTCATCAGAGAGCATCCATCACTGGAGGAGGACATCATGTTTCGTGAAGAAGAGGGTGACTGAGGGCAACAGAGACACTCTGTGGGATGGACTGGCACAGTAGTCACAGCGATGGGCTCCAATATGCCAGCTAGCCCAAAGATGATGCAGAACTGGGCAACATTTTGTTCTGTTGTACGTGAAGTCACCATGAGTTGGAATTGACTTGATTGTAGCTACCTGTCTCTGTCCGTCTACCTTCCTATCTTTTTATCATCTATTTTTCTATCTATCTGTCTTCCTATCTGAGTCTAAAATATTTTATCTGTAGCACAAAGTGGGTTTTTTTTTTTTGTTGTTGCTGCATGGTTTAAATACACTTAAAATTATATACAAAAGATTTTAACATTCCTTAATTTTTCACAAAAGCACTGTAAATCAAGAAAATATTGTACTTTGCTTTATTCAAAATAAAACAAGCATTATGCATCATTTTAGAAAATCTCATTACTAACAGCAATGGCACTAATAGAATGTGAGTCACCATTACAGCTCGCCTATGTAAATCTGCTTTTATATCTGCTGCACTCACTCCAGTTCTATCTACACATGAATATTCTCTTCTAATCCTAATTTCAAAAAGTGAAATACGATGAAAGAGTGTCAACAACTGTCTTAGTTATCTAGTGCTGCTATACCAGAAATACCACAAGTAGATGGTTAACAAAGATAAATTTATTCTCTCACTATCTAGTAGGTGAGAAGTCCAAATTCAGGGCATCAGATCCAGGGGAAGGCTTTCTCTCTCTGTCTTCCCCTGGTCTTAAAGCTTCTTAACACAAGAACCTGGGTCTAAGGGAAGCACTCTGCTCCCTCTGCTGCTTTTCTTGTGGTACGAGGTCTCCATGTGTCTCTCTGCTTGGTTCTCTCTTATATCTCAGAAGAGATTGACTTAAAACGGGGCCTAATCATATAGATTGAGTCCTGCCTCATTAACATAACTGCCGCTAATCCCACTTCATTAACATCACAGAGTTAGGATTTACAACACATAGGAAAATCGTATCAAATGACAAAATGGTGAACAATCACACAATACTCGGAATCATGGCATAGCTAAATTGACAGATCTTTTAGGGGGACACAATTTAATCCATGGCAACAATACTCAGTTGAACATTGAAATTGAGTTGCATAACATTGTTCACAAAGTAACAGTTACCATGGCTACTATGACAGCAATTTTTTCCCCATTGAAACAATGACAGCATCAGTATTAAGTAAAATGTTTACAAAGAAAAAAGCTGATAAATTAGAAAAGATAATTTATAGAATAAGTGTATATTTATAATACTGTCAATGTAATGCTTAAAACATCTTTGAATTAGAAGGTTAAAATCTCTGTTTTGTTTTAATTTTATAGAACAAATGATTGAAAATCCAGTTAGCCACACGATGCTATACAAAAATTAATAAAGTCAACCATGCGGGAACCTATGAGTAAAAAGAGAAAAAATCCAAATGAAATTTACATTGACAATATACTCTTTCAAAAAGTATTTATGGGAAGATGAAAAGTGTTAAAAATTAGCTGTGTGTATAAAAGCAGTAAAGAAAATTTTCCAGTGCAGTGGTTGAGAGCTTGGCTGCTACTTCAAAAGGCCAGCAGTTGGAATCCCCCTGGTGCTCCTTGGAAACCCTGTGGGCAGTTCTACTCTGTCAGAATCTATTCAACAGCGATGGGTTTATCTATTTGTGGGTGAAGAAAGCGTTCCTTTTAAACAGCCTGTTATTTTACACACATACACATGCACACCAATCTCTTTCAAATTCAATTTCCTATTCAGCTTCTCCTGTATTTCTCTCCTCTTCTTGACAGAAAAATCCCCTAAAAATGTTGCTCAGTTTTGGCTGCCCCAGTTCCAGTCCTAATTCCTCTTATCTCAATATAATTACATCTTCGGCCTTCTTATCTGGTCTCATGGCATTAAAAGTAAAATCTTTGTATAAAAACCAAAAAACCAAACATGTTGCATTGAGTCAATTCGGACTCATAGCGACCCTATGAGGCAGAGTAGAACTGCCCCATATTCCAAGGAGCACCTGGGGTATTCCAACTGCTGACATTTTTGGTTAGCAGCCATAACTCTTAGATTGTCAGCTTAGCCCTTCCTCACTTCCAAACTACAAATTGTCTATGTCCATCTCTGTATTCAACATCTCCATGTACACCTTCTAAAAGAGCAAAATTTACATGTTCAAATGGAGCTCTTGTTCTTCACACACACACACACAGAGACAGACACGCACACACACACACACAGGCTTCCCTTTCTTAATTGATGTCAATTTCAGCCTTTCAATTGTTCAGACCAAAGATCATTGATACAGCCATGATTCTTTAGTTTCTTTCATGATCAAATTCATTATAACGCATGACTTCTGATCTCTCTCTCCTTTTTTTAAATATGTACAGAATCTGACCACTTACTCCATTGCTGCCACACTGATCTATATTGTCACAAACTCTTACGTGATTGTTTTTATTGGCCCCTTAATTGGTATTTATACTTCCACTTCCCCCTCCCATAAAAATCTATTCTCAGCACAGTAGTAGCCAGAGTAATTATTTTTAAAACTGACCCCGGGGTCATGTCACTCTTTTGCTCAAAACTCTGCTTACCTTGCTCGTAGTACGAGCCAAGAATAAGATCCTACGCAGAGCCCCATCGACTCTCTCTGACTTCATCTCTTAGAGGTCCAGAACAGCTATGTTTTCACTGCCTGTGAACACTGCAGCCACCATCACCCTGGGGCCTTCTGACTTGCCTTTTTCTCTGCCTCAGTCAACCTTCCTCCAGAAATATATATATGGAGAAATATATATATGGTTCTCTCCCTCATCTCTTTCCAGTCTTAGATTCCTTCTCATCTATTCCGTGAATTTAACCTTGAAATACTACTTAAAATTTGTTACTCTCCCTGCATCTTCTGTCCTCCTCCCTGTCTTTCATTTTTCTCCCTAAGACATAGCTCCTAAAGCACCATGCAATTTACTTACTATTTTTCTGGAAAGTAAACTACATCCAGGCAGGTAATTATTTGTGATTTGTTTCTTACTTTATTTCAGCCCCAATAATTGCCCTATATTTATTGAATAAATTTTAAAAAATCAATGCATCAATGAATGATGATAAAGTTTACTGCTCACATATGTGAAGTTCATAAGGTATGAAAAAATCTCAGAAGTAATGTTATCTTCAAGATTGCTATTAATGAAAACGGAAGAATTGTTGATATTAGAAATTCTTAGAATATTTCATGGGAAAAAAAGTTCCTTTTTCAACATCACTGCTTGTGCAACAGATGGAGCACCAGTTATAGGCAAATGGTACCTATCGTGTTAATAACCGATATTAATGGTAAAAAAAAGGGAGCATCAGGTGTTTTACAAATTCTCTGCATTGTTCACAGACTAATATTTACCAAACCCAAATCAAACCCACTGCCGCTGAATCGACTCTGACTCACAGTGAACCTATAAAACAGAGTAGAACTGCCTCATCAGGTTTCCAAGCAACTGCTGGTGGATTTGAACTGTTGATCTTTTGGTTAGCAGGCAAGCTCTTAAGCACTGTGCCACCAGGACTCCAAAGAGATATTTATTATCAATTATTTAAAAACATAGACATCAAAATGTAATATTAATATCCTTTAACACTATTTTTAAAGCCCATTGGGGTCTTTTTCCATAAATTGTAAAGAAATAAGTACCATCTCAGTATAGTAAACAGAATTATCACAAGATCTGTTAAGGACAAAAACAAGAAAATGTGCTGATTACCAAAAATTTTCAGCTTTCATATTTATAGAAATTAAATAGATGAGGATTAAAAATACTAATTTAGAAACAGTTTGCTCTCATTTTGGATTTTTTTTTTAAAGATTAGTTGTGTCTCTATGAAATTGCAATACAGATTGAGTGATTAATCCACTTAAAAAAGGTTTAGAACATCTTCATTCAGTATTTGAAAAAAGAGTTAATTGAGCTGAAATCAATATTTTGAGAACAAAAACAATTTAATCAGTATGATAAAAATTGTACTGGGATCCAGTTAATATTTTTACTCCCACTGATCTGAAAAGAAGCTATACTTGTTATTATAAGATTCTTTTATACCCAAAAAACAAACTGATATTTAATGTAGCAGAACCAATTTGAGAAGTTTCTTTAGAGAGTCAGTACTGAAAATTAAATTAATGGAGTAGAATTATTTTAAATTTTGTATTAAAGCATATCTTGTATTTATATATTTAATTTGGAGTTGCCTGTTGTTTTATCTTAAATTTAAGTACAGCAGAGTTGTAGTTTATAACTTTTATGTAACCATTTGTATTACTATTTTTTATGAACTATCTCTTATTCCCGTTTACCTCTCAAAAAAAAAAAAAAAAAGACATGAACATAGTAGGTAATGAAGTACCAGAAACTGACTGCATTTCTCAATTTTCATTGAGATTTCAAAACTTGAGATATTATGTTATTTCACTATCCTGTGTCAGAACATAGGAATTATTTTGAAACCACACTGCTCATTTCCAAGAATAACATCTTTAACTCTTACTCTATTTTAATACTCTGTATTTTACCTTGAAATCTTTTTTCTATCCAGTGAAAATTATTTCTCACTTTTTTCTTTATATGTTAACCAATTTTGTCTGTTATATCTCCTCCTAACACCCATATTTCTACTCTTTCTACTTTTCTCTACTTCTTTAATAGAATGACTTCTAATCTTTTTAGCTCTCTTAAACCTTAATAAATTGAATACAAGTAGGTGCAAAGTTTTGCTATTTAATTATGCCTTCTACTGAAGTCAGGACAGATAATTTACACATTAAAATGTGTACTACTTAATAATTACTTTTATTTCTCCTTTATTTTGTAGGAAGGGCACTGTGTTAATTTATTTTTAGAAGTTAAACATGTAGATAGGTTATATAATTTATGAATTGCATTGAAAATAGTAAAGGAAAATTCATATATATGTATATATTACTACATAAGTGGCATTGTGTAGTAGGGTTGAGGATTAGTGAGGTAAGCTAGTTGGGAAACCATGATTTAAATATCATCATTTAGAAAACTTCATGCTTTTCCATAACATAAAATTCAACCTTCATAATGTGCCTCACATGATACAATTTTTTCCTTCCCATTTTGCCTTTTCTCTGATTGCATTTCTCCTTCTCCCCAATTACACTCTTACCTTCTTTCTGTTACATAAATGCTCTGAATTTGTCCCTATCCTCAAGCTTTGCACTACTATCTCCTAGGTTACGAGTGTTCTTTCTTTGTAATATTTAAGTCCCTGTTCTCAGAGAAAAATTTTCTGACTACCCAGTATAAATTTCAGAATTTGTTTTTATAATGTATCATCCATGTTTAGAATTCTAGATGTTCCATAAATATTTGTTTAACTAATGAAAACATATTTGAATTATTTATGGTGGCTGAAGGAAAAGGAAGTCTGGGCCCCAAAATGGCCACAATAAACCTTAGATGGAGCAGAGAAAGGATGTGATGAGGGTAGCATTTCTTGTTAGGCACCCTTTAAACTCATTCTCAAGCCCTCTTGGAAATGCTGAGATTTGATGATATCCTTTAATACCTTGCATGTTTTCAGTAGAGAGGCTAGAATGGCATCTGCTTTTTGTAGCTAAGAATTCTAGGTGACACATAGACTATTGGTACAAGTTTATTCAGGCCTATTCTGTGCTAAGAGGGTACATAGTTAGTAGTACCCAATGCATTTTAACTCACTTTTTCACAACAATAAAGCTGGTAAGTTATAAGGCTAGTAATCAATAATTTATTTACAGTTACTCTTTATGAAAGCATGAATTTATTGGCTTAGATTAGATGAAAGGCCAACATATTCATAGATGAAAAATGGGGGGTGGAAGTGGAAGAAACCAAAAGGGGGGATAATCCAATAATTTCTGGTATAACAACACAAAACATCTTAATGATGCAAAGCATTTAAATTGATAACTGATAAATATTCTATTTTTGTTTTAGTATAAATTCTAAAATTTTACATGAGCCTAAATAGTGAGATATCCCTGGTACCGAGGATATCATTGCTGATGTCAGATGGATCCTGGCTGAAAGCAGAGAATACCAGAAGGATGTTTACCTGTGTTTTATTGACTATGCAAAGGCATTTGACTGTGTGGATGATAACAAATTATGGATAACTTTGCTAAGAATGGGAATTCAAGAACATTTAACTGTGCTCACGCGGAACTTGTACAGAGATCAAGAGGCAGTTATTCAGACAGAACAAGGGGATACTGATTCGTTTAAATTCAGGAAAGGTGTGTGTCAGGTTGTGTTCTTTCACCATACCTATTTAATCTGTATGCTGAACAAATAATCAGAGAAGCTGGACTACATGAAGAACAACGAGGCATCAAGTTTGGAGGAGACTCATTAACAACCTTCATTATGCAGATGACACAACCTTGCTTGCTGAAAGTGAAGAGGACTTGAAGCACTTACTAATGAAGATCAAAGACCACAGCCTTCAGTATGGATTACACCTCAACATAAAGAAAACAAAAATCCTCACAAGTGGACCAATAAGCAACATCATGATAAAGGAAGAAAAGATTGACATTGTCAAGGATTTCATTTTACTTAGATCCACGGTCAACACCCATGAAAGCAGCAGCCAAGAAATCAAAAGACACATTGCATTGGGCAAATCTGCTGCAAAGGACCTCTCTAAAGTGTTGAAAAGTAAAGATGTCACCCTGAAGACTAAGGAGTGCCTGAACCAAGCCATGCTATTTTCAAACACATCATATGGGTGGGAAAGTTGGACAATGAATAAGGAAGACCGAAGAAGAATTGACACCTATGAGTTGTGGTGTTGGCAAAGAATATTGAATATACCATGGACTGCCAAAAGAATGAATGAATCTGTCTTGGAAGAAGTAGAATCAGAATGCTCCTTAGAAGCAAGGATGGCGAGACTGCATCTTACATACTTAGGACATGTTGTCAGGAGTGATCAGTCCCTGGAGAAGGGCATCATGCTTGGTAAAGTACAGGTCAGTGGAAAAGAGGAAGATCCTCAATGAGGTGGATTGAAACAGTGGCTGCAAAGGTGGGCTCAAACGTGGCAACAATTGTGAGGATGGCACAGGACCAGGCAGTGTTTCATTCTGTCATGCGCGGGGTAAGAACCAACTCGATGGCACCTAACAACAACAACAACAAACAGTGAGATAAAAACAAGAGAAATAAGGAGCACTTGCAAAGATAGTAGATCCCTGGGTGGTGGAAGTGGTTAAGCACTTGGCTACTAATGGGAAAGTTACAGGTTCTAAGCACCTTGGAAGCCTTGGAAGAAAGACCTGGTGATCTAAAAAAAAAAAAATTTATCTACTCCTATAAAAATTAGTCATTGAAACCCTACAAAGCTGAATTCTTCTCTGAACACATGGGGTCACCATGAGTCAGAATTGACACAAGGATAACTGGTTTTTGTATTTTTTTGTGAAAATAGGTATTTAAACTTTTTTTTTTTGAAGTGCAGGATTTAAAACAGTGAGGTGCCGTCAGAATCCTAGATAAACATGACAGTATAAAAGAAAAGAGATCTCAGATAAGATTTAAATTTTTAAACCTGAGTGAGGAATAAGATATTCAAAACATGATGCTTGTGGTGAGTCTTCTACTTCTCACAATAAAAAATAAATGCCAGATTGACTAAAAAGCTAAGTAAAAGCTGTAATGTGCTAGTTCAAAATGTAAGCAGATGTTTATCTCATATTTGATTTAAAACACAAGCATTAAAGCAAATTTAAAATTTATAAAGAAAAATGATAGATTGTATGTAATAAAAATTAAACAGGCTATATATTAACAATGGTGGCATGTAATAAAATGAGAGGAAACCAGGAGAAATATTGGCACATATATAAGAATCTTAGCTCAAATAGCCTGACTATATAAAGCTCACTAATTTTTTTTTAAATGAGAAAAAATTACCAATAAAAATAGGTATATGTCCTAAATAGTCAAATTGCAGAGGGAAACATTTAAAGGCATAAAATTTAACTGCACTGAAAACAAAGAAAATAAGAAATAATGCAATATGTGGTAGCATTTGTTGCATATTAAATTTCAACATTTAAAAAGAATTATAATACACATTATTGTAGAAGATTTGATGAGATATATGTTTTCATACCCTACTATTTTCTGTTAAAAACTTATGTAAAATATTATGACATTTCTGGAAAAAATTTAACAGTATAATTTAAACATTTTAAAATTTATACATTTTAAAGTAATAATTCATCTTGGAAAATTATCCTGAGGGAACATTCAGAGATGAGATCAGAATTTCATATACTATAAAATTTGTTGTACTGTGTTTATGAAGAAATAATAATGTCCTAAATATTCTACCCTGTGAGAACTGTAAAACTGATAACATTTATTACACAAAATTGAATTTATTTGTCCATAATAGAAGAAATAATATGCGAATATACTCATTATGTAATGTTAAGTAAAAAATCACTAAAAAAAGTAATTTTTACATTTTAATTTTATATACTTTAGCAAGAAGTTATACAGGAAATACAATGAACTGCAAATGTTAACAGTGGTTTTCACTTGATTGAGACATTCCAGATGATTTTTAAAAATAGTTTTTGTGCCCACATTTTGCATTTTTGAAATGTTATATTATATTTATTACACTCAGAAAAATAACAGAAAAAGAGAAAGGTAGCCATCCACTCTCAGTTAGCTTAAAGGAGAGAAAGAAAAGACATCTCACAAGTAATTCCTTAAAGAAACCAATTGCAATTTTCTAAACAAATAAAAAAAAAAAAACAAATAGGACATTGAAATATCAGTAAAGTTATATTTGAGAATGTATGTGAAAGCATTTGGGGGGAGGGTGGTGTTCCTCATTTTTCTGTTTACTTTGTGATATGCTCTGTGAGCCATAGCATTTAAATAAAATTAAAACCTTTAACTGACAAAACTATTAATTAATTCAATCTCACTAGGGTGGAAAACCTAGAATAAAATCTTGAGGCAGCCTTGTCCTCTGTTCCTTTAATCTAGAGCTCACCCACAGGTATCGATGGCAACCAGGCCCTCAAACCAGTTCATTCCATTTTCACCCCCTGCTGAAAATTTGCATTTCCACCCCAGATATACTGAATCAGAATCTAAATTTTAACAAGACCCCCCCAGTGATTCTTATAGATCTATATACAGATATAGAGATATATACATAAGAATCACCTGGGGATCACCCCTAGTGATTCTTGTAGATCTATATATAGATACAGAGATAGAGACATAGATATATGTGTAAGAATCACCTGAGGATCTTGTTAAAATGTAGATTCTGATTCAGTATATCTAGGAGTGGAAATGTAAATTCTCAGCAGGGGTCAAACTGGAATGAACCAGTATGAAGCCCTGATGGCAACTAAATGAAGTGTTCTTTTTCTTGGAGTCCTGTCCTGGCCCTACAACTCTCCAGATTTTAATTAACTGTCAAAGAAAGGGCTCATCCCATGAGAGAGAGAGAGATAAAGGAAGACACAAAAAATGACAGAAAGGGCGGCATGTAGGCTGAAGCTTACAGACCAAATGTCTCCACTAAAAAAAAAAAAAAAAACTCTGTTAGGCAAGAAAACGAAACCATTCTAGGTATTTTAATCACAGCTTAATATAGGAGCTTATGTGAATATAAAACGAAGATGGTCTGAAAAAAAAGTCTCTAGAAAGGGCGTCCAAAAATGACTTTCAGAACATAGAAGAACTGTTTTTCCAGGGAATGGATACTTGCGGAGCAATTAAGTAGATATCCGTGGTAGAGTTTATCTCTAATTCATGTCGACCTTATGTGCAGCAGAGCAAAACATTGCCCGGTCCTGCTTTATCCTCAGAATAGCTGACATGTTCGAGTACATCCTTTCCACTGCTGTGCCAATCCATCTCACCAAGGGTCTCCCCCGTCCTCCTTGGTCCTCTATTTTTACCAAACATGATGTCTTTCTGTAGTGAATGATCCTTCCCGATGGCTTGTCCAAAGCAAGCAAGTCAGATAATGTTCCCTTGTGATCCATTATGTTTTCATTGACTAAATTTTGGGTTAAGTAGATCCCCAGGCCTTTCTTCCCATCTCTTAGTCTGAAGCTCTGCTGAAATCTGTCCACTATGAGTGACTCTGCTGATATTTGAAATACTGGTGGCATAGCTTCTAGCATTATAGTAACATATAACATAGTACAACAGACTGACAGTCAGATTGTGGCACCATTGGGCACAGTTAGGAAGGAAAATAAAGAGGCTGGAACTATAACAAAATAGAATGATAAATAAAATAGTAAATAATAAAATAAGCCACTGTACAGAAATTTCTCAGTGTTCCTATAAAAAATTCTAGCTGCCTGAGACTCTTCACATGCTACGAGTATTATATGTAAAGCCATTTGTCTAGTTAATTACTTTGATTTGAAAGGAAAATAAAAATTTTTTTTAACTCTACTCTTCAGGGGCCCAAATTGTTATAGCCCAGGCTGGAACCCTAGGTTAAACCCCAGATTGCCGGGAATGAATGCTGAATACCAGTTTAAATATCTAACCTCTTCACACCAATTTTCCTCTAACATTAAGTTCTCTATCCATTCTTATCAAAGCCCCAAATTTCCCATTCATTGAAGCTCAGTCTTTATTACATGAATACATAAAATGGAAAAGAGAAGATACAATAGAGACTATCCTGTTTTTCTCCAAAATAGCAATACACTGTTTAATAAAGTCTCTATGATAACTTCTTCATCATCATTTCATGGCATTTTACAGTTTTGTTCTCAATGTTTCAGTGACCAGAATTGGTTTCCAGGTAGAGAAGACAGTACTCTATTTACAAATATATAAGTAAATTTGCATTATGATAAATAATGAAAAACAAAAGCTAAATAAATGACAATACACATTGATGTTACTAATTACTTCATATTGTTTAACATAACAGTCACCATTATCCTTCGTCAATAGTTGCTACCTTATTGCATTGCATGTGTCAGAAGGCTCAGGGGCAAATCATACTATAGGTTTTCATCTCTCTCAAGTCTTATTTGACAATACTAGGTTGGAAAATATAAGGTATATGTAAATAAAGTAATATTAAGTTTAAAATATTTTTAATGTATGTATGACCTTCAGAATATTCAGAACCAATGACACTGAAGAAAGAAGTCCAAGCTGCACTAAAGACATTAGCCAAAAAAAAAAAAAAAAAAAGGCTCCAGGAATTGACAGAATACCAGCTGAAATGTTTCAAGAAATGGATGCAACACTGGATGCACTCATTGGACTATGCCAAGAAATTTGGAAGACAGTTACCTGGCCAACTGACTGAAAGAGATCCATGTTGGTGCCCATTCCAAAGAAAGATAATCCAATACATAACACAAATTATTGAACAATATCATTAATATCACATGCAAGTAAAGCTTTGCTGAAGATAATTCAAAAACAGTTGTAGCAGCACATGGACAGGCAGCTGTCAGAAATTCAGGCTGGATCCCGAAAAGGACATGGAACTAGGGATATCATGCCTGATGGCAGATGGATCTCGGCTGAAAGCAGAGAATAACAGAAAGATGTTTACCTGTTTTATTGACTATGCAAAGGCATTGGACTATGTGGATCATAACAAATTACGGATAACAATTCAAAGAATGGGAATTCCAGAACACTTATTGTGCTCGTGAGGAACCTATACATAGAACAAGAGGCAGCCATTTGAACAGAAGGGAATACTGTGTGATTTAAAGTCAGGCAAGGTGTCCATCAGGGCTGTATCCTTTCACTATGCTTATTCAATCTGTATGCTGAAAAAATAATCTACAAAGCTAGACTCTGTGAAGAAGAATGTGGCATCAGGATTGGAAGAAAACTCATCAGCAAATCTGCAATATGCAGATAATGCAGCCTCACTTGCTGAAAGTGAAGGGGACTTGAAGCACTTACTGATGAAGATCAAAGACTACAGCCTTCAGTATGGATTGCACCTTAACAAAACAAAAACAAAAATCCTCACAACTGGATCAATAAGCAACGTCATGATTAACAGAGAACCTATTGGAGTTGTCAAGGATTTAGTTTTACTTGATCCACAAACAATGACCATGGAAGCAGCAGTCAAGAAATCAAATGACATATTAAAAGAACATTTCACATTGGACAAATATGCTGAAAAAGTGCTAAAAAACAAGGATGTCACTTTGAAGACTAAGGTGCACCTGACCCAAGCCAAAGTATTTTTAATCACCTATTATGCCTGCAAAAGCAGGACAATGAATAAGGAATATTATTAATATTGATACATTTGAATTATGGTGTTAGAGAAGATATTAAATACATGAGGTATTATGGATTAAACTGTGTCCCCCAAAAATGTGTGTTGACTTGGCTAGACCATGATTTCCAGTACTGTGTGATTGTCCACCATTTTGTCATATGATATGATTTTCCTATGTGTTGTAAATCTAACCTCTGTGATGTTAATGAGGCAGGATTAAAGGCAGTAATGTTAATGAGGCAGGACTCCATCTACAAGATTAGGCTGTGTCTTAAGTCAATCTCTTTTAATGTATAAAAGACAGAAGCAAGCTGAGAGATGTGGGAACCTCATTATCACTAACCAAGAAGAGCCAAGAGTGTACTGTCTTTGGACTTGAGGTCCTTGAGCTGAAAACTCCTAGACCAGGGGGAGATTGATGACAGGACCCAACAGACAGAGAAAGCCTTTCCCTGGACCTGAATTCACATTTCTACCCTCCTAGACTGTGAGAGAATAAATTTCTGTTTGTTAAAGCCATACACTTGTGGTATTTCTGTTATAGTGGCACTATATAACTAAGACACCATGGCATGCCAGAAGAACAAACAAATCTGTCTTGGAAGAAGTACAGCCAGAATGCTCTTTAGGAGGGAAGATGGCAAGACTTCATCTTACATACTTTGGACATGTTATCAGGCGGGACCACTACCTGGAGGACATCATACTTGGTAAAGTAGAGGTAATCAAAAAAGAAGACCCGTAATGAAATGGATTGACACAGTGACTGCAACAATAGGCTCAAATATAGCAAAGATTGTGAGGATGGCAAAGTACTGGACAGTGTTTTCTTCTGTTTTACATACAATTGTATGAGTAAGAACTGACTCAACTGCACCTAACAACACCATATGGCTTTCTAATTCAAATTGTAGTATGGTTGATACAAAATAAGTGACAATGAACTAGAATTTTTTTCTTCACCTTGATATAGGAAAATATCACCAGGAAATGAAAAAATTAATTGCTGATTTAGAAAAAGTAGTAATAATTACAAGAGGCAAGATTTTAGCTGGTGGATAATAAAATATCAAGAGTTCGAAACCCTCTAAGCAGTAATTGTTGTTGTTACTAGTTTCCTCTGAATCAGTTCTGACTCATAACGACCCTATGTATGACAGAATGAAATCCTACCCAGTCCTGAGCCACCCTCACAATCGTTGTGTTTGAGTCCATTGTTGCAGTCACTATGTGAATCCATATTGTTGGGGGTATTTCTTTTTTTCTAGTTTACCAAGCATGATGTCCTTCCCCAGGGATGGATTCCTCCTGATAATATGTCCAAAGTTTGACTAAATTTCACCATCCTTGGTTCTAAGGAGCATTCTGGCTGTACTTCTTCCAAGGCAGAATTATTCTTCTAGGAGTCCATGATATATTCAATATTCTTTGCCAACACCATAATTCAAATACATCAATTCTTCTTTGGTCTTCCTTATTCATTGGCCAGCTTTCACATGCATATGAGGCAACTGAAAATACCATAGCTTGAGTGAGTTGTACCTTAGTTCTCAAAGTGTAATCTTTGATTTTTAACACTGTAAAAAGGTTTTTTGAAGCAGATTTGTCCAATGCAATGCGGTCTTTAATTTCTTGACTGCTGTTCCCATGGGTGTTGATTTTGGGTCCAAGTAAATTGAAATTCTTGACAATTTTAATATTTCTTCATTTATCATAAACTTGCTTCTTGGTCCAGTTGTGAGGATTTTTGTTTTCTTTAAGTTGAGGTATAACCCATACTGAAGGCTGTGGTCTTTGATCTTCATCAGTAAGCGTTTCAAGTCTTCTTCACTTTTAGAAAATCATTAAAAAGATAGAAAAGACCAAAATGGACATCAGAAGAGACTGAAACTTGCTCTTGAACTTAGAGTATGTAAACCGAAAGGAAGAAATGATGAAGCGAAAGAGCTGAGCAGAAGATTTCAAAGGGCAGCTGGAGAAGACAAAGCAAACTATTATAATGAAATGTGCAAAGACCTGGAGTTAGAAAACAAAAAGGGAAGAACAGGTTAGGCATTTCTCTAGCTGAAAGAACTGAAGACAAAACTCAAGCTTCGAGCTGAAGTATTGAAGGTGTCTATGGGTAAAAAAAACTGTATGAAGCAGGAATCATCAAACAAAGATAGAAAGAATACAGAGTCACTGTAACAACAAAAAAAGTTGGTGGTAGTAATAATCATTGAAGAATATGAAATCAGATTTGAGAGGTTAAACAATTAGATCAGAAAGATGAGCTATTAAGAGAACTGAAGTCCTCAGTTACTTTTTCCAAAAAAAATGTACAGGTGTGTAATATTCACTTTTAAAAGTATTCAAAAACAAATAATTTTGTAGTAGTTAGAGACAGAGGTCTCTGGGTATAGCAAATGGTTTGTGCAAACCTAAAGTTTGACAGTTCCATCCCACCCAGTGGCATGGCAACAAAAAGACCTGGCAGCCTGCTTTGTAAAGATTTCAGCCTACAAAACCCTATGGAGAAGTTATACTCTGTAACACACTGAACCTTCCAAACTGTAGTTTGTAAAAAATAAGCAAAGATATTATAGAAGAAAATATATTTGATCTAAAAAAAAAAAAAAAAAAAATCTGGTTCAAGAAAATAAATTTTTTTACCAAGTTCCATGATATGATAAGGTATTCATATTTATATACATCTCTTGGTTTATTTTAAATTAAAATTGAAACAAGATGTATAACATTTTGTCTTACCCAGTACCCAGTCTTATAGGACATATAAACCCAGTCCTACAAACAAATTAAATGTGCAAAAATGGAAGACTGAAAAAAATAAGTACTTGTCAGGTTTGCCTTAGTTTTTTCTTTTATACAATAATAATAATAATATGATAATGTAATAATCTCTAAAGAGATTTGAAAGTACACTTTTGATTCATGAATTGTTTTATCCCAGTAAGTTGTCTCTGAGATTCCCAGAACATGAATGTGAAAACAATTTATTTGATATGCAGACAGGCATGAATGTTAATATTTTAGGTATGTGAATGAAAAAGTAATTTAAATGCTTTCTAGAAAGTAGATTTACATAATTGAAGAAAAAAAGTGAAGAGAATGAATTGGTAAACACAACTCTTAATACTGGAATAAATGGAAAAACTGCAAATTTAATGCCCTGCCCTTGGCCTTTATAATTTAATAACTCTAGTTTTTAAATATTTTTATAAACTATATAAATATTAATTTCATTTAAATATTGAAGACATTTAGAGCTAACTGTAATAATATTGCTAGCAAATTGCTTAAATAAAATGAAAAACTAAGAATATATAGAAAACAAAAAGATTTAATTTGAGACATGTTGGATAATGAACTCAAAGTCGCTTGCAACACATAACCTGGAGGCTGGAATGTAGGTTTGTTTTCTGCGTTTTCTTGTTTTTAGTGTGTGTGTGCGTGTGTGTGTGTACACGCAAGTGTGGAAAAGAAACTATAAACAGGAGAATGTAAACATTTTAATATCTAGAATTTTTTCTTCTGTTTCTGTCAGATATTTCAAAGAACTGGGTTTGGAGCTCCATTTTGAATTTTCTCTCAGAATCTATTGAGAAGATAGGTGTTCAGAGTATCATTCAATCTGTACTAAAAATACAAATAAAATATTGAATTTCAGATTGCAATTTAATTGGATAGGATTAACAAAGTACTGAAGTAAGACAAATAGGCCAAAATGGAATATAGCGTACCTACAAACTTCAAATTTATTAAATCAACCATCCTAAGCATTGAATCAGTTTTTTTTTCCTAAATGCTAGAAAAATTAAGTAAAGGAGAGAAAATTTTGTCTTTCTGCTATGAGGGACAAATAACAGCTTGCAAATTTAGCACATTTTGAACCACTAAAAATGTCAGATGTTAGCAAGATATGTTGGTTTTCAAAAGAGATAGATTGAGCACTTCCCTTCATTTCTCTGGTTAAATGGTTTTAAAAAGAAAAGGATTATTAAAAACCTAGCCTCATAACCAACACAGGATAATGAAACTCTACATAGTCTCTAACATGTTCTGTATTCTTAAGAAACAATTTCTGATATAGTAAAATTAATCCCCCCATCATTAATACTTTTTCAAGGAATCAAAGTAATTTTCAGGTTGCACAGTCAGATTTAAGGGAAAAATAATTTGGATTAACTACAAGAATTCTTCATAATCATAGATATTTCCAGACTAAATATGCATATCTGGCACCAACCAAATAAATTAATATGTTACCTTTGCTAGTGTTACCTTGGCAATATTACAATTAAAAGTTTCTAAGTGAAAATTAATAACTTCAGTATGTAATTAACTAACATCTAATGCTACAAATGAGATATGAAGCTCTCATTCAGAAAACTGTCAAATGTACAGATTTTTTTTAATTTTCTCATCTCTTTCATACAGGTAAAACACAGAAAACAGAGCAAAATTTAGAGGAAAGGGAAAATATTGATAATTATTCAGCATTCTAATGGGAAACAATTTTAACGGATGTTAATAAAAAGGTCTTGCCTTAATAACAACAGAGATGATCATGAAAAAAAACAAGCTTGGAGACAACTCATTTTCTTATTCATTCCCATATCTTCTATTTTTACTCACTGTAGACTTCTTAAGGCCTGAGCTGGAGAATTTGTGAAGTAAGAAGCCTGCCTTGGTTAAGCATCCCTTTGTCCACATCCCTCCCCCTAAAACTGCCCCCTGCTCCCATCTATAACTGGTATTTTATGCTAACTTCTGGCTACTGGAAACTAGATTATGATCTCTTCAGAAACTGGAAGAGTTTCCTTGTTTAAATATTGTATCTACTGCCTTAGTTGAGTCCTTCCTAAATCAGATCCTGAGACAAAGATTTAGTTTCAAGTAGTTTATCTGAGAAGAGAGCTCAAGAAATATAGGTAAAGAAGTGGAGAAAGTGAGATAGTAAAGGAAGTAAATGATAAAGTGTATGTAATTAACAGGTTTCCACTGAGGGCAATTTGGGCTCGATCTCATTTGGACCCTCTAAGATAATGTCAGCTAACACAAGATAAACACAAAGGGTGCCTCAGAATCAGCTTAACAAGTAAAAGGAGGCTGAGTCACTATGCACTGACTTCATCCTCCATTGGTTGAGGGGTGCTCAGAAGTGTCACCTTTTTCAGCTTTTTGATTGTGCCTGCATGTAGCCCAGCAAGCTCATTCTCTGTGTTAAAGAAAGTCCCAAGGCAAAGAAGAGAAACAGACATAGACATTTGTTGTGAGTAGCCAGCCATTAGTTGGAGGAGAAATGTCAGTAGTTTCCAACAAACTCAGGTGAGCTAAGAAGATACAGAGCAGGACATCAATGAGGCCTGCTATGCGCTTGGTGTAAGGCTGTAAGTCAGATTCTGTCATTAAAATAGTTAATAAGACAGACACGGATTCCTCACATGTGGAGTTTATGACAGCACAAATTTAGACAATTGATTCTTAATGAGTTAGGAAGAGGATTTATCCCCAGAGTTTCCAGAAAGAAACATAGCCCTACTGGTACCATGATTTTGACCTCAGGAGACTCTAGACTATAAAGGGAGGACCCAACTGAGTCATCTTGTATCCAGTCCTTTTGATCTATAAAACTGTGAGGTAATAAATGGACAAGTTTTTAAGCCACTAAGTTTGTGTAAATTTGTGACAGCAGCAACGGAAAACTAAAACCCTAATTTTATGACCTCTGTCAAACTAGATTCTTGAATTTTTACTCCCACATTGGTAATATTGGAATCAATATGCCAATCAAAGTAAAATGCTAATCTACTAATTTAAGTAATTTAGCACTATTACTGCTATGTAATGTATTTTTTTTCAGTAAATAAAACTGTACTTGAATATATTTTTCTACATCATGATTTTTCCCATGTCGTATCAAGCATAAATTTGAATATGCAATGTTAAAAAAAAAATTAGCAATCACGAACTACAACAGCCAAATGGAATGCTTAATTATGTTACTAAGTGAGCTTAATGATGCTACATAGAAAATTTCTGAGGCTGTGCATTTAAGTTAAACAAGGATTTCTTTCCCAACCAGGAAGCTATCCTCTCTACCAAAAGAAGTAGAAGGAGATACACTCAATATTATGAAATAAGTGAAGCTACGTTTTTTTTACATATACAAGGTGATTACAAAATTCAGTTTAAAGCCAGGAACAGTCATGTGAAGAAAGGAAAAAACCATTTCACACCAACAAGCAAATAATATTTGGCATTTTGGACAGTTCATTGTCAAAACCAAGCTTACTTTATCAGTACAATTGATTATACTTAAACTGTGAACACTTAGGTCAACAGAAATATAAAAGATAAACCTTAATATTGAAAAAAAAGCATCCTTTTGACTGACTCATATGTTGAACATAAATGAGAATAAAGGACAGTTAAACAA
Source organism: Loxodonta africana (assembly GCF_030014295.1). Taxonomy (NCBI): domain Eukaryota; kingdom Metazoa; phylum Chordata; class Mammalia; order Proboscidea; family Elephantidae; genus Loxodonta; species Loxodonta africana. Next base: position 48,363,017 of record NC_087358.1, read on the forward strand.
ACTAGGTGAAAAAGTAGTAACCAGGAAATAAAAGAAACTTTTCAGTTAGATACATTTTCAATATTTCTCTAATGATGCTGCTGTTGTTAGTTGCTGTTGAATTGTCTCTGATTCATGGTGACTCCATGTACAACATAACAAAAATTTGTTCAGTTCTATGCCATCTTCGCTATCCTTGATATGTTCTAGTCCATTGTTCTGTTCACTGTGTATTTCGAATGCCTCCTAACTTAGGGTCCTCATCTTCCAGCACTATAACTGACAATATTCTACTGATATCCGTAGAGTTTTCTTTTTTTTTAATCCATAGAGTTGTCAATGGTTAATATTCAGAAGTAGATTGTCAGGCCTTTCTTCCTAGTTTGTCTCAGTCTAGAAGGTCCACTGAAACCTCCCCACCATGTATAACCCTGCTGGTATTTGATATACCAGTGCAGTAGCTTCCAGCATCATAGTAACATGCAAGCTACCACAGTACCAGAAACTGAGAGATGAGTGATAGTTTCTAAACAGAGAAGACATACAAAAGTCTCAGAAACCCACTCTATATGCTTTAAAGATTACATTATCTGCATTTATTCAAGTTAAATAACTACAGTAAAAAAGAATGTAATACAAATTCCAAAACAGTGGTTCAGTAAATTTAGAATAACAGTTTTGTTGGATTCATAAAAATTCTAAATTAGGGAAATTCCCAACTGTTGTTATACTGAGATACCAAGCTCAGGGAGAATCTTTCTGATGAATTTAGTCCAGATTCTTGTACTCATTCAGATAAGGCATATTTTTAACAGAATCTTATTTCATTAAATCTTTTCTTTGGTTTTATTGTACAAAATCTTGAAAGGCCTTTCAAAAAATTTCCTGTAACGCTGACATAGGTATTTCAACTTTATGCTAATTTTTAATGCTTTTAAAATTCTATTTTTCCCATTTAAAAGGAAATGTTTGAAAATTGCATCTGTTAAAATATCTAATGGCATTTGAAAAATGTTGCCTTCAATATTGTACATTAATAAAATAAGTTATTTAATGTTAAACAATGTTGGCAAAAGATTTTATCATCATATCTTTAAAATTTTAGAAAAACAGCATACTTGTGCCAGGAGATTCCATATCTCCAAGATTTTAACGTGGAGAAGAATGTTTCAACTACAACTACAAGCAGTCGAAAGGTTAACATTAAACTCTGCAATATTTGAAAAACCTTTTCTGACACATTATTCATGGCCAAGGTAGAAGCTACATACAGTTTTTCATCAGTGTGTGAGGAGGAATTTACAGAGGCCATTGCTGTTCAATGTCCATTGTAACAGCATCCCATCTTTGCCACCGGATGGGTTGATACCTGGCTTTGTAGAGAGCAGACTTTCCATCAATATACTGTTATTGGCCAAAAATTACTGTGTTAACATCGTCTTGGAGCCCTAGTGGCTCAGTAGTTGATTAAATGCTGGGCGGGCTAACCCAAAGGTCAGTGGTTTGAACCCACCAGCCGATGATGGGAGAAAGATTTGGCAGTCTTTGCTCATAAAAAGTATAGCCTTGGAAACCCTATGGAGCAGTTGTACTCTGTCCTATAGGGTCACTATGAGTCGGGATGAACTCGACTGCAATGGGTTATTTTTAACCTAATCTTGATTTATTATAAAATATAACTTAAGGAATTAACAAGGAACCAAAATATTAATGGCATTTCAGTCTCCATTTTGCTTTCTTTCTATATTTGCTCTTATATTCTTTATTACCAGATCTTCTTCTCTCCATTTCCTTATGTATATCTTATTTCATGTATTACTAGAATATTTGCTACAAGGTGGCTGCCCTTTATTCTATGTTAATTAAATCAGTAAAACTTTCTTTCTGAATACGTTCACATCATTAATATGCACATATTGATTTTGATACATTTGTTCCTGATGAGAAATACAGGTGTTCAATCAAATTAAAAATATTTTTGAATTTACAAATTTAATTATTCATGAAAACATATTTTCACCAATAAATTTTTTTAATTTATGTAGAAAAGTACCTTAAGTTTTATATTCAGAGATTTATATTATGATCAGTAATTATCATCTCATTTAAAGCAAACACAGTTTAGATGGTGCTTTAAACCATTTGGGACTAAGAAACCTTTTGATTTTCTAGGTTACTCTCTTGGATGTAAACAAACATTCATTTTTTGAAATTATTTTTATTTTTTTCTGGCTTAATATCTTTTGAACAACAAAAATTAAATCACTATATTTCAGTTTTTGTAGGTTTGTTTTATTTGAAAGAGATTTCTAAAGTAAATTTTCATACCAAATGTTAGGTGAATTCAAAGGTTTTTCTGCAATAGTCTTCCATTCAGAAAAGCTCTGTTTTCCTCTTATGCAAAAGAAATTATAATTTTCTTCCTTTAAGAAAATACTTTTTTAAAAATCACATTTCCCTGCCTTCTATCCACTATGTTATGGATGATATGACAAAGCAATTCAGAAATGATTTGTTCTTTCCTCTTAGAAGTATACTGTGAAGTCAACATTTTCATGCTAGTCAGGTCTGCTTTGTGGTTAACATCTTGGGTTGTCACTTGTAGCTGGCTGTCACATGTTGATGGCAGAATTCCAGTGTGACATCTGACAGTTTGGGGAAAATGACTGAAAATTCTTCACACAGACACACAAGATGTACCAGTACACCTTTTGGAATATTTTTTTAATTCAAATTTCAAAAACAATGTTGGTCTCATTCCACATACATGTCATGTCATTGGGCTGGAGAGATACAAAGGTGAATGCTTACATTTATTTTAAAATTAATAGGTTCACACCTCTTTCTAATTTATTTTTTCCTTGGACTCTCATAATATTTTTCTGATTACGGATGGACAGGTAATATTTTATCAGTTTGATGGATGAGCAAACACACTAATGCCAGGTATGTGGTATTACCCAGGTTACAGTTTTAAATATGGTAATACAGGTAGATTAAAAGTTAGTAGAAACTTAGTAAAAGAATTTGACACATGCATATTCAGGGGAAGAGTGTTCGAGGCAGAGAAAATATTTTAAGAGGATATTTAGGGGAATTTTTCCCCTGGGTTATTTGGGTTATTTAGGGGAAGTACAAAATTATAAAATTTAAAATTATATACATTATATTCATGATAATGGAATTAAAGTAATAACCATAAAAATGTGGAATATCCCCAAAATTTAGAAATATAAAAATGCATGTATAGGTAAGATATTGATCAAAGAAGACATAAAATGGAATTTAGAAATATTTTAATTGCCTGATAATGAAAGTCCAATGTATCAAAATGAATGGGATGCTGCTAAAGCATTGCTTAGAGGATTTTATAGTAATTATATAGTTTTACAGGTTTATATTAGAGAACAAAAAAGTCTAAAATCAGTCACATAAGCCTCCACCATAAAACATAGAAAAGGAAGAGAAAATTACAGACAAATTGAGTAGAACAAAGGAAATATTAAAAATAAGAGCAAAGATGGATGAGATAGAAAACAGACAATCAATAATCCGTGAAACCAAAATTGTTTTGTTAAAAAAGATAAAATTTGTAGGTCTCTCATCTGAATGATCAACTTAAACAGAGAGAAAAGACAAATAATAAAAATTAGGTTTCCCCCTGGTGGCGGGAAACCCTGGTGGCGTAGTGGTAAGTGCTACGTCTGCTAACCAAAGGGTCAGCAGTTCAAATCTATCAAGTGCTCCTTGGAAGCTCTATGGGGCAGTTCTACTCTGTCCTATAGGGTCGCTATGGGTCAGAATCAACTTGACGGCAGTGGGTTTGGTTTGGTTTATTACTAAAATTCCATAGCCGTTCAAATGATAATCATTGCTGTCGAGTTGATTCTACTCATAGCGTTCCTATAGGACAGAGTAGAACTGCCCCTTAGTGTTTCCAAGGAGAGGCTGGTAGATTTCAACTGCCAATCTTTTGGTTAGCAACCAAAACCAAACCCATTGCTAGTGAGTCAATTCCAATGCACAGTGACCCCACTGAGTTCCCAAGGCTGTAAATCTCTATGGAAGCTGACTGCCACATCTTTCTCCCACATGCCACTGGTGATTTCCAACCACCAACCTTTCAGTTAGCAGTCCATTGCTTTGGTTAGTAGCTGAGCTCTTAACCACTGCATCACCAGGGCTCCTTCAAAGGATAATAGCGTTATACTATTTATCTCTTATAAATTTGACAGCGTTGATGAAGTGGACAAATAACCTGAAGACACAAAATACTAAAACACAGGAAGCATTAGAAAATTCTGAGTAGCCGTAATGGAACATCTGAGACACCACAGAGAATAGGACCATCATACCTGCTGTCATGTTTATTCTTCAATTTATTGCCTAATGTCTTGGCCAACACAAAATGACATATGCTCGCTTAGGTATTATACCACATTTTATTTAATAGCCAGAATAAAAGTTCCCATAAAATTTGTTCAGTATGAGCTGCTCTCTGCAAAAACTAAAATCTTTTCAGTATATCAGCAATGAAATTATTTCAGATAATGGTGAATTAACTTGACCAAAAATATATTAGATGATTTTAATGTAAGATGTAGAAAGTATAAAAAGCAAAATTATAAAGCCCTGAATAAATGTAGAGATATGTCAAGTTCACGAGTGGGAAAAATTCACATTTTAAAGTATGTTAATTTTTCCCAGACTAATCTATAACTTCAGTGTGATTTTAATCTGAATTCCAATAGATTTATTTTCATACTTCAGCAAATGATACTAAAATTCACATGGAGTAAATAAAACACTACGACAAAATTAAAAAGAAGACAATATACCTTCCATATATTACAACACATAATTTAACAGTAATTATATAAACAAGAGTAGTTAGATAAATAAATAAAAATCCAGAGTTCGGAAATACACTTTTTTTTTTGTATTGTTATTTCTTTTTTCACTAGCTGAGATTATCATTTTTTTCATTTGATTATTGCCTAACTCCTCCACTAGAAAAAGAACTATTATTTAAGGCAGAAACTTTACCCTTGCTGTAACTCAGCATCTGTACCATGCTTAATAAGTGTTTATTGAATAGATAATTAATAACGTATGATGGATGCTAAACAAATAACCAGTAGAAAACTGGGGAAAACTTCACCATATGAAGAAAACAATTAGATATTTACCTCATTCCATATAGTGAACTGTAGATGAATTTAAGACCTAACTGTCAAAAGTTAAAACTAAAAAGCCAAGAAAAAGGAATGGGATAATACCTTTATGATCCTGGATTCAAAAAGTACATCTTGGAGAAGACTCCAATAAAATAAACATTTAGTATAACAAAATCATCTAAATTACTGGATAGACATTTTGAGAAAATTAAGTAAGCATCATTCATATTAAAGATAAGTACTGGAAAAAACTATGTCTCTGTTTAAATTTGTATTTTTCATTGATATCTATTCATTTGGAAATGCTGGTGGCATAGTGGTTAAGTGCTACAGCTGCTAACCAAAGGGTCAGCAGTTTGAATCCATCAGGCACTCCTTGGAAACTCTGTGGGACAGTCCTATAGGGTCACTATGAGTTGGAATCGACTTGACTGCAGCGGGTTTATCTATTCATTTCGGAGAATTAAAAACACTGCAAATTCATGACACATATCTTTTCAAAACAGAATATCCAACACAATGTTTTTAAATGAGACTTTTGAAATGTTTCCTTCACTCTTTCCCGATATTTCCTCCCTGTTCTATTTATGGTAATAAACCCCTAATTTTTATCAAGCCACTAAATACAAAGAATAGAAAAAGGAGAAGAAGGAAGAGAAGAAAAAAGACTACCTTTTCTATTGTTTCTTCTAAGCTGCCGTGGCCATGGGAATATGTTGGAGCCAATAGATTGAAAAGGTTGTGACATGAGCAACTTCTGGGTCTGGCCCTTAAATGGAGGGAGAATGTCCCTCTGTGACCTCTTTCATCTTCCATGCTGGTTAGGCAGAAGACTTGTTAGACTATGAACACCTTGGGTCTTGCATATGGGAAAAACACTCCACAATGGGGAAAAAAACACACACACATATGAGAGACAGAGCATAGCCTTTGCACTGTCAGGACATTTAAGTGAGAGAGAAATAACTTTACACCTTGTCCCAGGCAGTCAATGATAAAGTCTGAGTTTATACAGTTAGTATGTTCAAATAGTGTTCTCTAAAACAATTGAATGGCTTTTCAGAAAGAAAGAAACTAGTGATGCATTGTTTCTTTTGATTGTACTTTTTACTTAATTAGATGTTATGGTTGGTAATATTTCCAGAAATATTCATCACTGAATATTAGAAGTATTGTGTGTGCAAAGGTTTTTACCTAAAGCTTTCATGAGGAATCCTTAGGACTGCAAAGATGCTTATTTGTTCTTCTAATTTTAGTAAGGCACAGTTCACCTAAATTGCTCTGGTCACAAAAGAAACCAGCGTGACAGCTAAGAGAGGTAAAACATAATGTCTTTGACTTTCTTCATGCCTTCTTGGAGAGAATGAAAATCAGTGGGTAGGCAAAAAGCCTGTATAATTTTGTTTTTTGGAGGAAATTAGAATAAAATGGACTTTTAATTGTAATTTAGAAAATCTGACTAACGTAACTTTTCTACTAAGTACTGTTCTAGTGAATAGCAAACTCAGGGTAAGATCACTTTGTACTATAAATTAAAGACATTACCACTGATAGAATTTATCTTAGGGATGAAGGTAAGGTTGAAGTTTTAGAAAAGTGTGTAGTTTGCAAATACAGAAATTTGAACGCATACAGGGTAAAAACTGGCATTAAACAGCCATAGCAACGCACTCTCTTTAAACTGCCATGTTGTGAATAGGCACCTTTCTTTAACTTCTCTATTATTCAAGAAAAAATAAGAGATTGCATTGGAAGAAAGTTTAATATAGGCTTATTTAATAGATAAGCAATGCCTGGGAATGTGATTTCTTACGTTAGGTAAAGTTAACAATATCCTTGATTTCGCTTGATCTTCTTGAAGATCAAAAAGGAAGGTTTAGATTTGGAACACTTACATATTGAGGTAGATCCAATTCGAGCAGCTATCATTCCTGTGAAGAAGTAAAATGTCTGAATGTTGAGTGTTGTTTTAGAACAGGAATGAAGGAGAGTTGGATTGGGAGCTTACTTATGTAAACAGTGTATTTGAAATTTAGAATCAGAGCATGGAGCTAAATAAGAAGAAAAGCCAAAGCTCCTCCAATAGTCTGCATGGGCCTACATGATCTGGCCACACTAAGTCCCATCCAAATCTTTTCTGGCTACCCCCATGCTCCAGCTGCTCTGGCTTACTTGCCGTTCATCACATTTAGAAGGCAGATTCCTGACTCAGGGCATTTGCACTTGCTCTTTCATTTCAGCAGAATACTTGTCCTCCGGGCAGGTCCCTTCCTCACCTCCTTTAATGTCAACTTGTGAGTGAAGTCTTTTCCTGATCACCTACTAAAAACCACAGCTAATATCCTCTGCAGTCTTATTCTCGTCTTTTTTTTTCTTAATTATACATTATATATCATGCTTGGTAGAGAGTCATCAAAAAAAAAGAAAGACCCTCAACAAGATTTATTGACACAGTGGCTACAAGGATGGGCTCAAGCATAGCGACTGTGAGGATGGCACAGGACCAGGCAGTGTTTCATTCTGCTGTACATAGAGTTGCCATGAGTCAGAACCGACCTGACTGCACTTAACAACAATAGTATATTTTGTCATATTCTTATATTAATTCCTGTTTTTGAATCACATTATTTAAGCTCCATAAAGACAAAGATACTTGTCTATTTGGTTCACTGGTCTACCTTCCGTGCTTAGAAATGTTTCTCACCTGTGATAAGTGCTTAATAAATGCTTACTGAGTTGAATTAGCAGTTCCTCCATTGAGTAGTTGTGTGGCCTTGGCTAATTGTCTCTTAACTTTAGATTTTTCATCTGCATAATTTGGATATTATCACTGCCCACTGATTTCATAATATTTTTTGAGGCTCAAATAAAATTATTTACATCAGTGTACATTGAAAACCATAGGTAGATAGATCGGCAGTAGATGCCATTGAGTCAACTAGGACTTACGGCAACCTTATGAACAGCAGGACAAAACATTACCTGGTCCTGCATCAACCTCAAGATTGCAGGCATATTTGAGACCACCATTTAAGCTATTGTACCAACCCATCTCACTGAAGGTCTCCCTCACCTCAATAGCCCTCTACTTCACCAAACGTAATGTCCTCCCCCAGTGACGGATCCCTCCTGATGACATGCATTTTGCAAGAGAGTCGGGCAATGTTCTGTTTTTATCCACTGGCAAATTTTTGGAGGTAGATCACCAGGCCTTTTTTCCTACTCTGTCTGTGCCTGGAAGTTCCACTGAAACCTGTCCACCATGGGTGAAGCTGCTAGTATTTGAAATACTGGTTGCACAGCTTCTGTATCATAACAACACGCAAGCCACCCCAGGACAACAAACTGACAGACAGGTGGTGATAAAAATCATAGAAACCTATACAAATAAAAGGATTAAGAATAACCCTTCCTGTCTTCATTTTGATAAATCTGCTGTGCACAATACATGCTCTCTGAATTTATTTGTATTTAGTGTATACTAAAATTACTAGTTCATACATTTAATGATGAAATTTTAAAGTTTTTACCTAAGTTTTACCACCACTTGTCTGTCAGTTTGTCATACTGTGGTTGCTTGTGTGTTGTTGTGATGCTGGAAGCTGTGCCACTGGTATTTCAAATACCAGCATGGTCTCCCATGGCAGACAGATTTTAGCAAAGCTTCCAGATTAAGACAGACAAGGAAAAAGGACTTGGTGATCTACTTCCAAAAAATCAGCCAATGAAAACCTTATGAATAAAAACAGAACACTGTCCAATATAGTGCTGGAAGATGAACCCCTCGGGTTGGTAGGCAGTCAAAATATGACTGGGGAAGAGCTGCCTCCTTAAAGTAGGGTCAGCCTTAATGATGTGGATATAGTAAATGGAACATGCAATGTACAAAATATGAATCAAGGAAAATTGAAAGTCATCAATAATGAACTGAGATGTTTGAAGATCAATATCCTAGGCATTATTGAGCTGAAATGGGCTGGTATTGGCCATTTTGAATGGGACAACCTATACTCTACTATGCCAGGAACAACAAATAGAAAAATAGCATTGAATTCATCATTAAAAGAAACATTTCAAGATATTTCCTGAAGTACAACACTGTCTATGATAGAATAATATCATACACCTACAAAGATGACAAAATAGAATAATTTCAAAAAATGCTGCTTTCTGAAATTGATTAAACATACAATAAAGATGCATTGATAATTATTGGCGATTGGAATGCAAAAGTTGGAAACAAGAAGGATTGGCCACATGATAGAATTCTGCAAGATCAACAAATTATTCATTGGAAATATATTTTTTTCTACAATGATTATACATGTGTCAATGACTATATCTGTGGAAAAAAAAAAAATGGAGAAGTGCAGTATCATCAGTGAAGACAAGGCCAGGGGCCAACTTTGGAACAGACCATACATTGCTCATATGCAGGTTAAAATTGAAGCTGAAGAAAATTAAAACAAGTCCAGGAGAGCCAAAGTATGATTTTGAATATATCCTGCCTGAATTTAGAGATCACCTCAAGAATAGATTTAATGCATTGAGCGCTGATGACTGAAGATAAGAAGAATTATGGGATGACATCAAGGATATCATATATGAAAAAAGCAAAAGGTCATTAAAATGACAAGAAAGAAAAAATGGCCAAAATAGGTATTAGAAGAGACTTTGAAACTTGCTTTTGAGTGCACAGTAGCTAAAGCAAATGAAAGAAATGATGAAGTAAGAGAGCAGAACAGAAGGCTTCAAAGGGCAGCTCAAAAAGAAAACGTGAAATATAGGCATACCTCAGAGATATTGCCAGTTTGGTTCCAGACTACAGCAATAGAGCAAATATCTCTATAAAGTGAGTCACACACATTGTTTTCCCAGTGCATATAAAAGTCTACTATACTATAATCTATTAAGTGCACAATACCTTATGTCTAAAAAAAAAGTACTTACCTTAATTAAAAAATACTTTATTGATAAGAAATGCTAGCCATCATCTGAGTCTTCCACTAGCTGCAATATTTTTGATGGTGGAGGGTCCCAATGTTGACAACTGCTGACTGATCAGCGTGTAGGTTGTGAAGGATGAGGTGGCTGTGACAATTTCTTAAAATAAGACAACAATAAAGTTTACCACATCGATTGACTCTTCTTTTCACGAAAGATTTCTCTGTAGCATGTGATGCTGTTTGATAGTGTTTTATCCACAGCAGAACTTCTTTCAAAATTGGAGTCTGTCCTCCCAAACTCTGCCTCTGCTTCATCAACTAAGTTTATATAATTTTCTAAATCCTTTGTTGCCATTTCAACAATGTTCACAACATCTTCACCAGAAGTAAATTTTATCTCAAGAAACCACTCTTTGAGCATCCATGAAAAGCAATTACTCATCCATTAAAGTTTTATCATTAGATTGCAACATTTTAGTCATATCTGTAGAATCTCTTTCTAATTCTAGTTCTCTTGCTATTTTCACCACATCTTCAGTTACTTCCTTTAATATAGCCTTGAACCCCTGAAAGTCATCCATGAGAGTTGGAATCAACTTCTTACAAATTCCTGTTAAAGTTTATATTTTGACCTCCTTCTTTTAATCATGAATATTATTAATGGTATTTAGAATGGTGAATCTTTTCCAGAAAGTTTTCAATTTGCTTTGCCCAAACACATCAGAGGAATCACTATCTATGGCAGCTATAACCTTATGAAATGTATTTCTTAAATCATAAGATTCGAAATCTCTTGATCCATGGGCTTCAGAATGGAAGTTGTGTTAGCAGGCATGAAAACGACATTAATCTCCTTGTACATCTCCATCAGAGCTCTTGGGTGACCAGGTGCACTGTTAATGAGAAATTATATATTTTGAAAGGAATCTTTTTCCTGAGTAGTAAGTCCTAGCAGTGGGCTTAAAATATTCAGTAAACCATACTGTAGACAGATATGCTGTCACTCAGGCTTTGTAGTTCCATTTATAGAGCACAGGCAGAGTAGATTTAGCATAATTTTTAAGGGCCCTGGGATTTTCAGAATGGTAAATGAGCATCGGCTTTAAGTTAAAGTCGGCTGCATCAGCCACTAACAAAAGAGTCGGCCTGTTCTTTGAAGCTTTGAAGCCAGTCATTGGCTTCTCCCTTCTAACGATGAAAGTTCCTAGATGGCAACTTCTTCCAATATAAGACTGTTTTATCTATGGTGAAAGTCTGTTATTCAGAGTAGCCACCTTTACCAACTATTTTCAGTAGATCTTCTGGATAACTTGTTGCAGCTGCTATATTTGCACTTTCTGCTGCGCCTTGCAGTTTTATGTTATAGAGATGGCTTCTTTCCTTAAACCTCATGAACCAACTTCTCCCAGTTTCAAACTTTTCATCTGCAGCTTCCTCATCTGTCTTAGACTTCCTTGAGTTGAAATGAGTTAGGGCCTTGCTCTGGATCAGGCTTTGGCTTAAAGGAATCTTGTGACTTGTTTGATCTTCTATCATGACCACTAAACCTTATCTATATATCAGCAATAGGGCTGTCTTGCTTTCTTATCATTCATGTGTTCACTGGAGTAACATTTTTAATTTCCTTCAACAACTTTTCCTTTGTGTTCACAACTTGGCTAACTGTTTGGCACAACAGACATAGCTTTCAGCCTGTATCAGCTTTTGACATGCCTTTCTTACTAAGCTTAATCATTTCTAGCTTTTGATTTAAAATGAGAGCTGTGCAAATCTTTCTTTCACTTGAACATGTACAGACCATGTAGGATTATTAATTGGCTTAATTTCAATAGTGTAATGTGTCAGAGAATAGGGAGGCCCAAGGAGAGGGAGAAAGACAGGAGAAAGACTGGTTAGTGCAGAAGTCAGAATACATATATCATTTATTAATTAAGTTTGCTGTCTTACACAGGTGTGGTTCAGGGAGCTCCAAAACAATGAAAATAGCAACATCAAAGATCACAGATCACCATAACAAAAATAATAATAATGAAAAAGTTTGAAATATTGCTAGAATTTCCAAAATATGACACACAAAGTGAGCACACGCTGTTGGAAAAATGACACTGATAGACTTGCTTAACACAGGTTTGACACAAACCTTCAATTTGTGAAAAACACAAAATCTACAAAGTGCAATAAAGTGAAGCACAATAAAACAAGGTATGCTCGAATTATAACAAAATGTACACAGACTAAGAGTTAGAAAATCAAAAAGGAAGAATATGCTCAGCATTTCTCAAGCTGAAAGAACTGAAGAATAAATTCAAGCCTTGAGTTGCAATATTGAAGGATCCTATGGCAAATAATTGAATGAAACAGGAAGCATCTAAGATGATGGAAGGAATACACAGAGCCACTGTAACAAAAAGAATTACCAGTGTTCAGCCATTTCAGCAGATAGCATATAATCAAGACTCTATGGTAATGAAGGAAGAAGTCCAAGCTACAGTGAAGGCATTGACAAAGAACAAGGCTCCAGGAATGATGGGATACCAATTACGATGTTTCAAGAAATGATTATGGTGCTGGAGCTGCCAAGAAATTTGGAAGATAGCTACCTAGACAACTCACTGGAAGAGATTCATATTTGTGCCCATTCCCAAGAAAGGTGATCAACAGAATGTAGAAGGTATCAAACTATATCATTAAGATCACATTCAAGCAAAATTTTTCTGAAGGTAATTAAAAAAAATGGCTGCAGCCTTACATTAACAAGACGTATCTGCTTAAATTTAAGCCGGATTCAGATGAACATGTGGAACAAGGGATATCCTTGCTGATGTCAGATGAATCTTGGCTGAAACCAGAAAATACCAGACAGATGTTTGCCTGTGTTTTATTAACTACACAAAGGCAATCGATTGTGTGGATCCTAACAAATTATGGACAACATTGAGAAGAATGGGAATTCCAGAACACGTAATTGTGCTCATGCTGAACTTGCACATAGATCAAGAAGCAGCTGATGAGCAGAATAAGGGAATACTCTGTGGATTACAATCTGAAAATGTGTGTGTCAGGATTGTATCCTTTCACCATACTTTTTCATCTGTATGCTGAGTAAACCACCCGTGAAATTGGACCATATGAGGTGGATGTTGCACCAGGATTGTAGGAAGACTCATTAACAACCTGCCTTATGCAGATGACACAACCTTGCTTGCCAAAAGTAGACTACTTGAAGCACTTACTAATGAAGATCAAAGACCACAGCCTTCAGTATGAATTACACCTCAACATAAAGAAAACTAAAATCCTTACAACTGGACCAATAAACTACAGTTAAGAAATCAAATGGTGTATTGTTTTGGGCAAATTTGCTGCAAAAGAGCTCTTTAAAGTGTTAAAAAGCAAAGATGTCACTTTGATGACTAAGGTGAGCCTAAATAAGCCATGATATTTTCAATCACCTTTTTTTCATACGAATGTGAAAACTGGACAACGAAAAAGGAAGATTGAGGAAGAATTAATGCATTTGAATTGTGGTGTTGGAGAAGAATATTGAATATACCATGCATTGCCAGAAGAACAAACAGATCTTTCTTGGTGAAGTATAACTAGAATGCTCCTTAGAAACAAGGATGGCAAGACTTTGTCTTGCTTATTTTGGACGTGTTATCAGAAGAAACCAATCCCTTGAGAAGGACATCATGGTTGGTAAAGTAGAGTGTCCAGCCAAAAAAAAAAAAGAACACCTTCGACAAGATGGATTGACACAGTGGCTGCAACAATGGGTTCAAACATAACAACACTTTTTAGTACGGCACAAGATCAGGCAATGTTTCATTCTGTTATACATAGGGTTGCTATGTGTTGGAGCTGACTCAATGACACCTAAGTTGACACATTTTGAGTTCCAGTAATGATTTTATATACTTTATAACACTCTGTATCAACCGATGTGGAGTTTGGGGACTATAATGGGCTAAATTCTATGCTATAAATCCCAACCTCTATATTCGTGGGTGCCATTCCATTTAGTAATAGGGTTTTCTTTATTATGTTAATGAGTCCTTATTAGTGTAGGCTGTGCTTTAAGCCAACCAGTTTTGAGATATAAAAGCAGCAGATTAGACATAGAAGCCAATAAGCACATATAGAGAAAGGGAAAGATTGATGTCACTTGGAGATGACCAAGAACCAAGGAAGAGAAGAAGCTGAAAGAGAAAAGGACTTCCCTCAGAGCCAACAGAGACAGAGCCTTCCCCTAGAGCCAGTGCCCTGAATTCAGACTTCTAGCCTCCTAAACCGTGAAAAAATGAATTTCTGTTCATTGAAGCCACTCATTTGTGACATTTCTGTTACAAAAATGAGAAATTAAGACAGAGTCCTAAGATTCAAAATTTTGATTATTGTTCATCCATCAGCCAGCTGCCACCCTGAAGAGTTCCTCAGGAAATGTATGTACAAGGAACAAGGCAAGGAGAAAGATTACACTTTGTTTTTTTTTTTTTTTTTTGTCCATAACTCTAATGTAATAGGCATGATACTTACCCCACCTGATGGTGGAAGAAAGGAGGCAGAGAAAGGATGTGAAGTTAATGAGACTGTCCCTTCTCTACAAATACCTTCCTAAATTTGGGCTTTCATCCCCCTGATAATGACAAAATGCACTTCCAGTGAGAAGACAAGAGCAATAGCCTGAGAGCTAGGTAGTGAGAGCTGGAAAGAGCTTTTACTGCGATACAGGTTTATTTCATATCCTTCCGAATAAGTTTCCTCTCCTAAAATGGTGCTCTTACTGCTGCTTTTGGATTTGGGAAATCCAGTAACATTCATCTTCCCTGCAGTTAAGGTGTGCAATGTAAATGGGTCTAGGGACTTATTCTCCTAATTCCCAACATCAGCGTTCATGTTACATTAATTTTCCTACCTTTTGATAATTGGATAAAAACATACCTCTACGGGAATATTACAAGGTGAAGATTACCTCCACATAACACAAGAGGTTAAAAAAATGTACCTCTGTGAAGCAAATGCTTTAGGACTGTGATGTTCCTATCAAAATATTCAGGCCATTTGTTGATTTTAATAACTCAATTGTTTTGAATGGGGAAACTAAGAATTAAAAGCTTAGAAGGAATAAAAGGTCACAAAAAATTTATTAGGTTAAAGTTATTTAAGTCTGCTTTTAAATAAACATTTAGAAATTTCATCACATGTTTCTTTACATAGAGAGGGTCTTTCTCGGATGAGAAATTTTATGAAAATAAGATGACATGAAAAGGGGGATAAATACTTCAGACAAAGCATGAACTATAAAGTGCATCCTCTTGTCTTTAATATTGTCCTTGCCAATTTGTGCTGGCCAATAAGTTTCTTACATGTTTTGCATTCTAATTTCCTTAATGACTACTACATTACTGTGATACTGAAATGCCAAATGTATTTCTCTAAAAATTTAAAAATGTTAGAAGCTGACTGAAGATATTTTCATTTCTAACCATTCTGAGCAATATCCATATTCCTGAGGTATCAGCACTTTAGATAATTATACTGAAACATTCTGATTATGCAATAGGTAGAGAGCAAATACATTTTTTTTCCCCTTATTGAACATTCACAGTAAGAAAAGATTCTGAACAAATGTTGATGGAGCAATTTGCCTCCTACAGCCTCAGCTCACTCATAACTTAAGTTCACTTTTTAAATGATGTACTTACTCCATGTGTATTATTTAAAGGAGATAAAAGAAATTAAAATATTATTCCTTATATACTGCTATATGGTAAAATCATACTGTTTTTCTAATCACAGAAACACCCCTAATGTTAAGCCTTATGCATTAAAGAGGGGAATCTTTCCAATAAATCTATCAGGAGTTATCCTGTCACAATAGTAAGCAATTAAGGACATGGCCATTTCAGAGCACAAAGCAACAGTATGCAGACTAGATAAGAGTGATACTCCTGCAATTGTATTTTAGAGATCACCTATCTCAATAGCTTCTCACTACAAAGAAGTTGAGATAGTGAGGTAAAAGAGACCATTAGTGGCATAAATCAGAATCTATGTCCTCTTATGACTCCTTAATTTCTGTATGTCCTTTGCTTGTAGTGTTTCTTCTTCCCCTGCTACCCCAGCTCACTCCCAGGCTGCCTGTGAGCTCCCCTTCATCATCAGATAGTCATTCTCTGCACCAAGCCTGCCCCATTTATTGCCACCATTACACTTGCCCTTGTCCATGCACCTGCAAACTCATAATGGTAATATCTAAAATTTAAACCAAAATGTAATGTTTAAAATTTAGGCCTACTGCAATTACCTGTTTAAATCTCTGTCTCTAATTGTGAGATTTGGTTGGATGGTAACATTATCTCATCCTTGTGCCTGGATGAGCACCTCTCACAAAAATGGCACACAAGAAATGCTCATTGGCTGCCTGAGAAAACAGTATATGTCACCACGATATAAGTTTGATGGTTTAAATTTTAAAAGTTAAAAAAAAAAAAATCAGACTCCACGGGATAAGGAGAGCTACAGATTCAATGCTATTGAAGTAGTCCTAGACTCTAAGGGGTAGTGTTAGGTTGGATACCACTCCAGTTCCTTTAAAAGTCTGTGTCATCTATAAAACCTCTTCATTCAGGATTTCAAACAAAGGCAGCTTTCTCAGCAACTGACCAGATATATACAGAACCCAAGGAGAAGGAAAGCCAAATCCCATCAGCATATAACTTTTGAACAGATAACATGCAGTAGAAATAGGAACCAAAATATATACAGCAATATTAAAATCATTGACAAACTCTGAAATTTGAGAAAAGAGACATTGAAAATTCTCTATTGTTAGGAGATTATCCCTTACAATAATATGACCAGTTTGGTAAAAGTTAGCCTGGCCAAAGAAGAGCATTAGGGAAAAAAAAGAAAAAAAAATGAACCTGGAAAATAGGCCACAAATAGAATAGAGATATTTCCACTACACAGAGTTACCTAAAGTGTTCATTAGTGCCTTCCTGTTGTCCTATGGAATATTACTGTTATGGATTCAATTGTGTCACACAAAAATATATACTGTAAATCCTAACCCCTATACCTGTAAGTGTATTTCCATTTGGGAATAGAGTTTTGCTTGTTATGTTAATGAGGTCCTACCAGTGTAAGGTGTGTCTTAAACCAATCATGTTTGAGATATAAAAAGAGAAAGAAGCACAGATAGGGGAAGATGGATGCAAAGCCACAAGAAGATCACCAAGGAACCCAGAAACAGAAGCTAAAAACAGAAAAGAACCTTCCAACAGAGTAAAAAGTGAGAGTCAGTGTCCTGAATTTGGATTTCTCACCTCCTAAACTATGAGAAAGTTGGAAACAAAGAAGAAGAATCGGTAGTTGGAAAATATGGCCTTGGTGATAGAAACAATGCCAGAGATCGAATGATAGAATTTTGCCAGACCAACAACTTCTTCATTGCAAATACCTTCTTTCATCAACATAAATGGCAACTATACACATGGACCTCGCCATGTGGAACACACAGGAATCAAATTGACTACAACTGTGGGAAGAGATGATGTAAAAGCTTAATATCATCAGTCAGAACAAGGCCAGGGACCGTCTGTGGAACAGACCATCAATTGCTCATATGCAAGCACAAGCTGAAACTGAAGAAAATCAGAGCAACTCCATGAGAGCCAAAATATGACTTTAACTACGTCCCACCTGAATTTAGAGACCATCTCAAGAACAGATTTGACACACTGAACCGTAGTGACCAAAGAACAAACAAGTTGTGGAATGATATCAAGGACATACATGAAGAAAGCAAGAGGTCATGGAAAAGACAGGAAAGAAAGAAAAGACCAAGATGGATGTCAGAGGAGACTCTGCAACTTTCTCAAGAATGTCATGCAGCTAAGGCAAAAGGGAGAAATGAAGTAAAAGAACTGAACAGAAGATTTCAAAGGGTCTCTTGAGAGGACAAAGTAAAGTACTATAATGATAGGTGCAAAGAGCTGGAAATAGAAAACCAAAGAGGAAGAACACACTCAGCTTTTTTCAAGCTGAGAGAACTGAGGAAAAAATTCAAGCCTTGGGTTGCAACAGTGAAGGATTCTGTGGGGAAAATATTAAACAACACAGGAAGCATCAAAAGAAGATGGAAAGAATACACAGAGTCATTATACCAAAAAGAATTAGTCGATGTTCAACTATTTCAAGAGGTAGCATATAATCAGGAACCGATGGTACTGAAGGAAGAAGTCCAAGCTGCTCGGAAGGGGTTGGTGAAAAACAAGGCTCCGGTAAATAATGGAATAGCAATTGAGATGTTTCAACAAATGGATGCAGCACTGGAGGTGCTCACTCATCTATGCCAAGAAATATGGAAGACAGCTTCCTGGCCAACTGACTGACGAGGTCCATATTTACTCCTATTCCCAAGAAAGGTGATCCAACTGAATGTGTAAATTATAGAACAATATCATTAATATCACAAGGAAGCAAAATTTTGCTGAAGATCATTCAAAAATGGCTGCAGCAATATAATGACAAGGAACTGCCAGAAATTCCGGCTGGTTTCAGAAGAGGACATGGAACCAGGGATATCATTGCTGATGTCAGATGGATCCTGGCTGAAAGCAGAGAATACTAGAGGGATGTTTACCTGTGTTTCATTGACTATGCAAAGGCATTTGACTGTGTGGATCATAAAAAATTATGGATAACATTGTGAAAGAATGGGAATTCCAGAACACTTAATTGTGCTCATGAGGAATCTTTACATAAATAAAGAGGCAGTTGTTCAGACAGAACAAGGGGATACTGATTGGTTTAAAGTCAGGAAAGGTGTGCATCAGGGTTGTATCCTTTCACCATACCTCTTCAATCTGTATGCTGAGCAAATAATCCGAGAAGCTGGACTATAAGAAGAAGAACGGGGCATCAGGACTGGAGGAAGACACATCAACAACCTGCGTTACGCAGGTGATACAACCTTGCTTGCTGAAAATGAAAAGGACTTGAAGCACTTACTAATGAAGATCAAAGACCACAGCCTTCAGTATGGATTGTACCTCAACATAAAAAAAAAAAAAAAAATCCTTACAACTGGACCAATGAGCAACATCACGATAAATGGAGAAAAGATTGAAATAAGGATTTCATTTTACTTGGATCCACAATCAGTAACCATGGAAGCAGCAGTCAAGAAATTAAATGACACATTGCATCGAGTAAATCTGTTGCAAAGGACCTCTTTAAAGTGTTGAAGAGCAAAGATGTCACCTTGAAGACTAAGGTGCGTCTCACCCAAGCCATGGTATTTTCAATCGCATCCTATGCATGTGAAAGCTGGGCAATGAATAAGGAAGGCTGAAGAAGAATTGATGCCTTTGAATTGTGTTGTTGGCAAAGAATATTGAATATAGTACAATGGACTGCCAAAAGAACGAACAAATCTGTCTTAGAAGAAGTACAAACAGAATGCTCTTTAGAAGCAAGGAAGGCAAGACTGCATCTTACATACTTTGGACATGTTGTCAGGAGGGATCAGTCCCTGGAGAAGGACACCATGCTTAGCAAAGTACAGGGTCAGTGGAAAAGAGGAAGACCCTCAACAAGGTGGATTGACACAGTGGCTGCAACAATGAGCTCAAGCATAACAACGATTGTAAGGATGGTAAAGTACCAGACGGTGTTTCATTCTGTTGTGCATAGGGTCATTATAAGTAGGAACAGACTCTCAAGCACCTAACAACAGCAATAACAAACTGTGAGAAAATAAATTTCTGTTCCTTAAAGTCACTGTCTTGTGGTATTTCTCTTTTAGCAACTTTAAGAAACTAAGACAATTATCTTGGGACTTCACACAGTTAACTTTGCCAGGAACACCGTCTGTGGAATTCTCTCAATTTGGCTGAACTTCTCTTGATCCTCATTTAAACATTTTCTAACATCCATCCCTCTAATGTACAAACACTTCTGGCTACTTTTAGTCAAACAGAAAATATTTATTAAGTCAAATAAAAAATATTTATTAAATAATTAAGTCATTATTGCAGGGAGACGTTTCTCCATGGGTCTCATATTTCTGCACATCTTTTGAGCAGAGGCATCGACAGTTTTTGTTCTACGCTATCGGTTAAGAGTGCTAACTGAAAGGCTGGAGACTCTAATATACCAAGAGGCACCTGAAAAGGAAGACCTGGAGATCTACTTCTGATGGGGTGCACTTCTATTCCAACAAACATGGAGTCGCCATGAGTTGGAGCCTACTCAAAGGCAACTGGTTATATAGCAAACAACGTTGTAAGTCAGAGATAGTTATCTCTCTCCTGAGCAAAAGTTGATCTCTTGAGGTCTTTAAAGAATTATAGTTCCCGAAACTTAGCGTGGAGTTCTAGAGCCGTTTTGTTTGTTTGTCTGTTTGTTCGTTTGAAGTTTGGGGTTTCTCAGCTGTGGTGCAGACACACTGTTTGTACATCATTTACCTGGGCTGCTCCACATCACTACCATGGTATTTGGGAGGCAGGAGGAACTGACACAAATGCGATGTACATGCTTCCTTCTGTGCTGTGTATAATAAATTCCTTGTCTCTGACACAGAAATGTCATGCCCTCTGGCAGCATCTATGAAATTTTGGCAGACTAACTTGTTAGCTTAAAAACAGGTAAAAACTCAGACCTTTCACTGTTCCTGGCAATTATATGTTTAACATGATGCTACATGTTATAAATACAATGATGAATGGCCATTATGCCCTTTCCCTAATGGGGTTTATATATATATGTGTATATATATATATATATATATACACATATATATTTTTTAATTTTATTGTGCTTTAGGTATTCCTCCCGTATCTGTCAGATCAGTAAGTTTGGTCTTCTTTTGTGTGTGTGAATTTATATTTTGTTCTACATTTTTCTCCTGCTCTGTCTGGGACCATCTATTGTGATCCCTGTCAGACCGGCCTGTGATGATAGCCAGGCACCATCTAGTTCTTCAGGGCTCAGGCTTGTGGAGCTGGAGTTTACATTTTACAGAGGGAGACAGACAAAGAGCCATGTAAATAATAAAGGTCATGATAACCACAGCTCCACGTTATGCTATAAAGGAAATCCACAGCACCCTGTGAGTGAGAATAATTACAGACATAGAGGGTGGAATAGTAGGGAGGGGAAAAAGGTCTCTGAAGAAGTGACATTTAGACTGGAACATGAATTATAAGGAAAGGTTATCACTGAGAGTGTGAGAGATGAGTGTTTTGGGTATAGAATACATCAAGTTCCAGGGTTCTTAGGAGAGAAAGAGCTTGGATGTCAGAAGGTCAATATGATTAGAGTAAGTAGATAACATGAATAGAATGTTTGGAAATTACATATGAGAGATTGATAGGGGCTATATCATACTATATGTTTTTGAAGGAGGTGGTAAGAAATTTGGATTTTTCTAAGTGACAAGTGGAATCTATTGAAGGGAGAGATGTTACTAACCAAGAAAAGATGCTACTTGATTTCTGTTTTTAAAACACTCTGAATTCTAGAAAGTAAATAGATTTCAAAGGATTAAATAGAAGCAGGGAAACAAGGTAGAAACATTGGAATTTAGGGGGCTCTTATTAGGCCCTAGACAATAGATGGAAGTATACTAAGATACGTTAATGACAATAAAGATGTAGGGGTTTAGAAAAAATTAAAATATATCTTAGAGGTAGATTTTATAGGTCTGGGCTTTGATGTGGGTGATGAGTACAAGGAAAGAAGGAAAGATTGCAGACATTCATTCTTTTAGTTTCTTCATTTATTCACTCATTCAATTATCATTTATTGAGAGCCATATAAACGTCAGACACATTTATAGGACCTTGGAATACATGGTAAGCAAAATAAAACCTCTAGCTTCATAGGGTTTATATTCCAATGGAAGATTGAAACAGTGATTAAAAATAGAAAAATTATGTCATCTCAGTGATAAGCACTACTGAAGACACATGAGATAGGGTCACAGGATAGAGGGTGAAGAGGGGGCTGTTTAGATAATGTTCTTGGAATGGCTTCCTTGAAAAGGTGACATGTGGGAAGAGACCTGAAAGATGTGATGAGTGATCTAGGCATGCTATTGGGGTGATATTTGGGGGAGTAGCATTTCAGGGAGGTGAAATGTGCAAACCATTAATAACTCACCTGCTAACCAGATTAAAGGTTTGAGTCCATCCAGAGGTGCCTTCAGAAGAAGGCCTAGCAATGAACTTCCAAAAAATCAGCCACTGAAAACCCTACGTAGCATAGTTCTACTCCAACACACATGGGGTCACTGTGAGTAGGAACTGACTGTATAACAAGTGTTCTGGTCTTTCCCATAAGATGGTACGTGTTATAAATACAATGATGAGTGGCCATTCTCTAATGGAGTGTGTATATATATATATAAGTTTTTTTTTTTTTTTTTTTATTGTGCTTTAGGTATTCCTCCAGTCTCTGTCAGATCAGTAAGTTTGGTCTTGTGTGTGTATGTGAATTTGTATCTTGTTCTATATTTTTCTCCTGCTCTGTCCTGACTGAACAGTAACTGGTATCACTTCATGCAGCAGGGCAAATGTGAAAGTCTTGAGGAAGGGGGCGAGAATAGTGGACGATGGTTTCATTTACTTTAGTGTTGCTGGTTCTAATTGCTCACTAAAGTTTTCTTTGTTCTTCTCTCAAATTTTTAAATAAATAATTAAACAAATACAGTCATGCTGGACTTGTTAAACACTGTGTTGTTCCTGTCAGGGTACCTCGCAGAGAATTGGCTCTCAATAATTAATTGCTCTTTAATTAACACTTCTTTCCTGGACAAAAGCAGCCTTTTCTTTAAAAAAAAAAAGAAAGAAACAACCTCATAAAATACTGTTGTTTAAACTTAGGCTTATTCATAAATAACTTATTTTTCATGCCTTCTGTCTGCTGTCTGGTGAATTATTGTTTCCCTGGAATACCCAGGATATTCGGAACATTTTTGTTCAGTTGGATCCTTGTCACCTTGAACACGAGCTTGCCTTATCTTAGCCCATCCTAGCAAATTGATTCCCACGTGCCTCTGTCAGGTGTTGCCCCATTTGCATAACATCCTTCCTGCTAAAGCTTTCAGGAGTCATGTAGGAACACTCCTTTCTCATGTCCCATTTCTTCTTACGACCATTGTCAATTTGGCCCTCTCTTTATTTTCCTTGATCAGTATTGGAAGTGATATGCCAATTTTATTATCTTTTAAAAGATCAGTTTGACTTTGTTTAAAATGTGTTTTATCTCTTTCATCAATTTCTTCTCTCCTAAAGGAGAACCACACAGTACTGACTGTATTATGTTATATATTTACTCTTCTGATCCTCATCACTTCTCTGTAAGAAGAATACTATAATTATCATTCATACATTATAAATGAGGAAACTGGAGAGGTTAAATTACTTGGCCAAAGTCAACAAACTAGTAAGAAAGGGAACAGAGATTCACATGGAGACAGTCTAGCTTCAGTGACACTGCTTCTTTACTAAAGCCTAAAAAAACCAAAACCAAACCAGTTGCACCGAGTCGATTCCAGACACATGGCGACCCCATGTGTGTTAAGGTATAACTGTGCTCCATAGCGTTTTTAATTGCTGATTTTTTTGGAAGTAGATCTCCAGATCTTCCTTCCAAGACACTTGAACTGGGTGGACTTGAATGGTTTACCCTTCAGTTAGCAGCCAAACACCTTAATAATTTGCACCACCCAGAGATTACTTATTAAATTTGCCATCTACTTTTTGGGGGTTTATTCTATTGCTCTTTTTATTATTATTACTATTTAACCTTATGGTTGGATGTAGTTCATTTGATTCCTGTGTATTCCATCCAGTTAGGTCCACGTGTATAGTTGCCTTTTATGTTGTTGCAAAAAGATATTTGGAAAGAAGAAGTTATTGGTCTTGTAAAATTCTGTCATGTGATCTATGGTATTGTTTCTATCACCAAGGCCATATTTTCCAACCACTGTTGCATATTCTTCATTTCCAACTTTGACATTTCAATCACCTGTAATTATCAATGCATCGTGATTGCATGTTAGATCAATTTCAGATTATAGAAGTTGGTAAAAATCTTCAATTTCTTCATCTTTGTCATTAATGGTAGAAATATGGTCTCAGTGATAGAAACCATGCCAGAGATCGCATGATAGAATTTTGAAAGACCAATGACTTCTTCATCACAAATACCTTTTCAATAACATAAACAGCAACTATACATGCGGACCTCCCTTATGGAATACACAGGAATCAACATGACTACATCTGTGGAAAGAGACAATGGAAAAGCTTAGTATCATCAGTCTGAACAAAGCCATGGGCCAACTGCAGAACAAACCATCAATTGTTCATATGCAAATTCAAGTTGAAGCTGAAGAAAATTAGAACAAGTTCACAAGAGCCAAACTATGATCTTGAGTGTATCCTAACTGAATTTAGAGACAATCTCAAGAATAAATTTGATACATTGAACACTAATGAACAAAGACAAGAAGAGTTGTGGAATGACATCAAGGACATCATACATGAAGAAAGCAAGAGGTCATTGAAAAGACGGAAAAGAAACAAAAGACCAAAATGGATGTCAGAAGAGACTCTAAAGCTTGTTGTTGAATATAGATTATTTAAAGCAAAAGGAAGAAATGATAAAGTAACAGAGCTGAACAGAAAATTTCAAAGGGTGGCTTGAGAAGTTAAATGAAATTATTACAACGAAATGTGCAAAGACCTGGAGTTGGAAAACCAAAAGGGAAGAACATGCTTGGCATTTCTCAAGCTGAAAGAACTGGAAAAAAAGTTCAAGCTTCGAGTTGCAATATTGAAGGATTCTATGGAGAAAATATTGAATGACGTAGGAAGCATCAAAAGAAGATGGAAGGAATACACAGATATCCTGTACCAAAAAGAATTGGTCAACATTCAGTCATTTCAGGAGGTAGCATAAGATCAAGAATTGATGGTAAGGAAGGAAGAAGTCCAAGCTGCACTGAAAGCATTGATGAAAACAAGGTTCCAGGAATTGACAGAATACCAATTGAGATGTTTCATCAAATGGATGCAGGCCAGAAGTGCTTGCTCATCTACCATAAGAAATTTGGCAGACAGCTACCTGGCCAACCAACTGGAAGGGATTCATATGTGTGCTCATGCCAAAGAAAGGTGATACAGCAGAAATCAAACATAGAGTGAAATTTTGATGAAGATCTTTCAAAAATAGTTGAAGCAGTGCATCAACAGGGAACTGCCAGACATTCAAGTCAGATTCAGAGGAGGGCATGGAGTGAAGGATATCATTACGGATGTCAGATGGATCTTGACTAAATACAGACAATACCAGAAAGATGTTTACCTGTCTTTTATAGACTATGCAAAGACATTGAACTGTGTGGATCATGACTAATTATGGATAACATTGCAAATTATGTGAATTCCAGAACACTTAATTGTGCTTATGAAGAATCTGCACATAGGGAGTCATTCTAACAGAATAAGGGAATACTGCATAGTTTAAAGTCAGGAAAGGTGTATGTTAGGGTTCAGTGTTTCACCACACTTATTCAAACTCTATGCTGAGCAAATAATCCGAGAAGCTGGACTATATGAAGAGGAATACAGCATCAAGATTGGAGGAAAACTCATTAACAACCCGAGATATGCAGATAACACAATTTTGCTTGCTGAAAGTGAAGAGGACTTGAAGCACTTTATTGATGAAGATCAAAGACTACAACCTTCAATGCAGATTACACTTCAACATAAAGAAAACAAAAATCTTCACAACTAAAACAATAAGCAACATCATGATAAATGAAGAAAAGTTTGAAATTGTCAAGGATTTCATTTTACTTGGATCCACAATCAACGCCTGTGGAAGCAGCAGTCAAGAAATCAAACAATGCATTGCAATGGGCAAATCTGCTGCAAAAGGTTTCTTTAAAGTGTTAATAAGCAAAGATATCACTTTAAGGACCAAGGTTGTGCCTGACTCAAGTCATGGTGTTTTCAATTGCCTCATATGCATGTGAAAGCTGGACAATGAGTAAGGAAGGCTGAAGAAGAATTGATGCCTTCGGATTATGGTGTTGGTGAAGAATATCGAATATACCATGGAACTGACAGAAGAAATAATAAATCTTTTTTGGAGGAAGTACAACCAGAATGATCATTAGAAACCAGGATGACAAGACTTTGTCTCACATACTTTGTACAAGTTATCAGGAGGGACCAATCCCTGGAGAAGGACATCATGCTTGATAAAGTGGAAGATCAGTGTGAAAGAAAAAGACCCTACATGAGGCGAATTCATATGGCGGCTTCAACAATGGATAACATAACAAGCATAACAATTGTGAGAATGGCGTAGGACTGGGCAGTGTTTCATTCTGTTGTACATAGTGTCACCATGAGTTGGAACCGACTATGGCACCTAATAACAACAACAAAGTTGGATGCTTATCTCATTAATTTTTTATCTTTTGTTTTTTTCTAATATAAAATTTAAAATCCTATACCCCCTAAGAAGTCCTGGAGCACAATGGTTAACACTTCACTGCTAAATGAAAGGTCAGTTTTTTGAATCCACCAGCTGCTCCAGCTAAGAAAAACACCTGGAAATCTGCTCCCTTAAAAAGTATAGCTTAGGAAATCCTATGTGGAGTTTCACTCTGTCCTACACGGTCACCATGAGTCAGAGTGGATTCCACCACCCACAACAACATATTCTCAGTTGAGTTTTACTTAAGCTACATTTCACATGTATCTAATATTTATCTTTGACCTATAAATTATTTAGAACAGTGCTTTAAAATTTTTCCCTATCTGATTTGCTACTAGATTTCTAATTTAACAGCAATGTCATTGACAAGGCTGTTTGCATATTTATCTTTTAAAGGTGGTTGAGGCTTGCTTTGTGGTACAGCATAAAATCAATTTTGATGGACGTTCATCTATGTTTGTTAAAAACTGTTGAATATCATTGGGTACAATATCTTTCATATGCCCACCATATCTAGTTTATTGATTATCATTCTTCAAATCTCCAATATTCTTACTGATGTTTGGTCTGTTTAGTCAATCTATTACTGGTACAGTTAAGCAAAATATTCAGATGTGATGTATGTTATCTGTTTTTGTGCTTCTATAAATGTTTATATTACATATTATCAGGTTATTTTACGAGGTTCATGCAAATAAATAATTTTTATATAATCTAGATGAATTGAGGAACCCTGGCGGCATAGTAATTAAGAGCTTGGCTGCTAACCAAAATGTCTGTGGTTCAAAGCCTCTAGACACTCCTTGGGAACCCAATGGGGAAGTTCTACTCTCTCCTATAGGGTCACTATGAGTCGGAACTAACTCGACGACACCTAACAACAACAATAAGATGAACTGAATTTTTATTAACACTCAGTGACACTCTTTATCTGCAATAATGCCATTTGCCTTAGAGTCTATTTTATCTGATATTAATGTAAGTATACAGACTTTTGCTTATTTTTCTTTATTTTTTCCTGTAACTGTTATGCATTTTATGACTTAAAATTATCTTTTCTAAAGACCGTGTAGCTGGATTTTGTTACAAAGTGGAACAAATTTTGTGTTTTATTGGTGCATTTAATCCAATTATATTTATTGTCTTAACTGATCATTTATTTTTACCACCTTATTTTATGTTTTTATTTAACTCAGTCATTCTGTGTTCATCTTTTCATCTCATTCCGTAACCTCATTTGGATTTAGAATGTTCTTTTTTTTTTTTTTTTTTTTCCTGCTTACTATTTGGAAAGGAGCCCTGGTGGCATAGTGGTTAAGTGCTGGACTCTAACCACAAGGTCAGCAGTTTGAACCCACCAGCCACTTTGCAGGGGAAAAGATGTGGCAGTCTGCTTCTGTAAAGATTACAGCCTTGGAGACCCTATGGGCAGTTTTACTTTGTCCTGTAGGGTCGCTATGAGTCAGAATCGACTGGACAGTAACAGGTTTGGTTTTTGTTTTGTTTTTTTTACCACTATTTGGAAAGCTGTAAAATCCATTTTTATTTTGTACCATTGCCTAGAAATCACAACACGTACAGTTAACGTATACCAAAAAAATCCAAATCCATTGTGTCAATTCCTACTCATAGTGACCCTATAGAACAGAGTAGAACTGCCCCATAGTTTTTAAGAAGCGCCTGGTCAATTTGACCTGCTGCCCTTTAAGTGAGCAGCCATAGCTCTTAACCACTACACCACTAGGGTTTCCCAGTTAATACATATAGAGTTAAAATCCATCAATATTTTTACCCACCTCCTAGACAATACAAGGAGTTTAGAAAGATTTAACACCAGTGACTCCATTCATGATTTATATGGTATGTTTTGGAATGTTTTACTTCTTTTCTTGATTTTTAACTTCACTGGATATTATCATTACTATGATTTTAGATATACTCACATATTTACCACTTTCTTTGCTTCTCATCCCTCCTTGCAAGCAAGAGCTGTCTCTTGTGACTGTCTTTATTCTGCATAAATGATTTTTTTTAGGATATCTCTTATAAGGGTTTACTGGTGATAAACTCAGCATTTCCTTCATGAGGTATTTTTTTTTTTTTTTAGATTTTATTCTTTTCACTGGGTATAGTATTCTAGTTTTGCTCAAATGTCAACTAATTAATGAGGTTTTCCCATACTTCCACACATATGCTCTATCTTCCTTAATCTTTATACCAATTCTTCCCACTTGGTATGTACTAATTTGTATGTTTTCTCCCCATCCGCACTAGAATCCAAATTCCAAGAGGGCAAGAATAGAGTCTGTTTCATTCATTACTGTCTTTTCAGACATTAGTACAAGTAAGCCCTAAATGATTTTTTTAATACATAAATATTGAATTAATCCTTAGAACTATAGTGATGTCAATATTTGCCACAAACACAAGGGTCTTTTCTGTCTGTTTGCTTGTGTTCTCATTTCCTACAGTGTGTTTACAGATGATGAGTCTTCAATAAGCAATTGTGGATTTAAAGAATTAATAAACAAATAAATGAATGAATCAGACTTTATTTTCAATGAACAATGTTAAGAAACCACAAAGCATACTAAAAATGGTAAAAAATCATCAAGTGCTAGTTCCCCAACTCTAACTTTTCCTGTTTACATTTTATGATAAAGTTATGATTAGTTTATCCAAGAATTCACAGACTCTACCCAAGATGTTCCCCAAGTGTCTGTCAGTTTGTCATACTGTGGGTCTTGTGTGTTGCTGTAAAGCTGGAAGGTATGCCACCAGTGTTCAGATACCAACAGGGTCACCCATGGAGGACAGGTTTCGGCTGAGCTTCCAGATTAAGAAAGACTAGGAAGAAAGAGCCCACAGTCTAATTCTGAAAAGCATTAGCCAGGGAAAACCTTATTAATAGCAGTGGAACATGGCCTGGAAGAGGAGCCTCCACCCAGGACGGAAAGGCACTCAAAAGATGACTGGGGAAGAGCTGCCTTCTCAGAATAGAGTTGACCTTAATGACGTGGTTGGAGTAAGGCTTTTGGGATCTTCATTTGCTGATGTTGCATGACTCAAAGTGAGAAGAAATAGCTCCAAACATCCATTAATAATTGGAACCTGGAATGTGAGAAGTATGAGTATAGGAAAATTGGAAATCTTCAAAAATGAAATGGAACACATAAACATTGATATCCTAGGCATCAGTGAGCTGAATGGACTGGTACTGGCCATTTTAAATTGGACAATTACATAGTCCACTATGCTGGGAATGACAACTTGAAGAGGAATGGTGTGGCATTCATCATCGAAAAGAACATTTTGAGATCTATCCTGAAGTACAACGCTATCAGTGATAGGATAATATCCATACGCCTACAAGGTAGGCCAGTTAACATGACTATTATTCAGACTTACACACCAACCACTAAGGCCAAAGATGAAGAAATAGGAGATTTTTATCAGCTGCTGCAGTCTGAAATTGATCAAGCATGCAATCCAGATGCATTGATAATTACTGGTGGTTGGAACGTGAAAGTTGGAAACAAAGAAGAAGGATTGGCAGTTAGAAAATATGAACTTGGTGATAGAAACAATGTCAGAGATTGAATGATAGAATTTTGCAAGACCAATGACTTCTTCATTGCAAATACCTTCTTCCACCAATAAAAATGGTGACTATACACATGGACCTCACCATATGGAATGCACAGGAATCAAATTGACCACATCTGTGGAAAGAGATGATGGAAAAGCTCAATGTCACCACTCAGAACAAGGCCAGGGGCTGACTAAGGAACAGACCAACAATTGCTCATATGCAAGTTCAAGCTGAAACTGAACAAAATCAGAGCAAATCCATGAGAGCCAAAATATGACCTTGAGTATATCCCACCTGAATTTAGAGACCATCTGAAGAATAGATTTCATGCATTGAACACTAGTGACCAAAGACCAGACAAGTTGTGGAATGACATCAAGGACATCATCCATGAAGAAAGCAAGAGGTCATTGAAAAGGCAGTAAAGAAAGAAAAGACCAAGATGGATGTCAGAGGAGACTCTGACACTTGCTCTCGAACTCCAAGCAGCTAAAGCAAAAGGAAAAATTGATGAAGTAAAAGAACTGAACAGAAGATTTAAAAGGGCTTCTGGAGAAGACAAAGTAAAGTATTACGATGACATGTGCAAACAGCTGGAGATGGAAAACCAAAAGGGAAGAACATGCTCAGCATTTCTCAAGCTGAAAGAACTGAAGAAAAAATTCAAGCCTCGAGTTGCAATAGTGAAGGACTCTGTGGGGAAAATATTAAACAACACAGGAAGCATCAAAAGAAGATGGAAGGAATACACAGAGTCAATATATCAAAAAGAATTAGTCAATGTTCAATCATTTCAAGAGGTGGAATATGATCAGGAACTGATGGTACTGAAGAAAGAAGTCCAAGCTGCTCTGAAGGCATTTGGTGAAAACAAGGCTCCAGGAATTGATGAAATATCAATTGAGATGTTTCAACAAACAGATTCAGCGCTGGAGGTGCTTACTCATCTATGCCAAGAAATATGGAAGACAGCTTCCTGGCCAGCTGACTGGAAGAGATCTATATTTATGCCTATTCCCAAGAAAGATGATACAACTGAATGCAGGAACTGTAGAACAATATCATTAATACCGCATGCAAGCAAAATTTTGCTGAAGATCATTCAAAAATGGCTGGAGTATTATATTGACAGGGTACTGCCAGAAATTCAGGCTGGTTTCAGAAGAGGATGTGGAACCAGGGATATCAGTGCTGATGTCAGATGGATCCTGGCTGAAAGCAGAGAATGCCAGAAGGATGTTTACCTGTGATTAATTGACTATGCAAAGGCATTCAACTCTGTGGATCATAACAAACTGTGGATAACATTGCAAAGAATGAGAATCCCAGAACACTTAATTGTGCTCATGAGGAAACTTTACATAGATCAAGAGGCAGTTGTTTGGACAGAACAAGGGGATACTGATTGTTTTAAAGTCAGGAAAGGTGTGCGTCAGGGTTGTATCCTTTAACCATACGTATTCAATCTGTATGCTGAACAAATAATACAAGAAGCTGGACTATATGAAGAAGAATGGGCATCAAGATTGGAGGAAGACTCATTAACAACCTGCATTATGCAGATGACACAATCTTGTTTGCTGAAAGTGAAGAGGACTTGAAGCACTTACTGATGAAGATCAAAGACCACAGCCTTCATTATGGATTGCACCTCAACATAAAGAAAACAAAAATCTTCACAACTGGACCAATGAGCAACATCATGATAAACGGAGAAAAGATTGAAGTTGTCAAGGATTTCATTTTACTTGGATCCACAATCAACAGTCATGGAAGCAGCAGTGAAGAAATCAAAAGACACATTGCATTGGGTAAATCTGCTGCAAAGGACCACGTTAAAGTGTTGAAGAGCAAAGATGTCACCTCGAAGACTAAGGTGATCCTGACCCAAGCCATGGTATTTTCAATCACATCATATGCATGTCAAAGCTGGACAATGAATAAGGAAGATTGAAGAAGAATTGACGCCTTTGAATTGTGATGTTGGAGGAAATATCGAATATACCATGGACTGCCAAAAGAACAAAAAATCTGTCTTGGAAGAAGTACAACCAG
The DNA here is from genome assembly GCF_030014295.1 of Loxodonta africana. NCBI lineage: Eukaryota > Metazoa > Chordata > Mammalia > Proboscidea > Elephantidae > Loxodonta > Loxodonta africana. The sequence continues at coordinate 48,395,290 of NC_087358.1, forward strand.
AATGCTCCTTAGAGGCAAGGATGGCAAGACTGCATCTTACTTGCTTTGGACATGTTGTCAGGAGGGATCAGTCCCTGGAGAAGGACATCATGCGTGGCAGGGTACAGGGTCAGCGGAAAAGAGGAAGACCCTCAACAAGGTGGATTGACACAGTGGCTGCAACGGTGAGCTCAAGCAAAACAACAATTGTGAGGATGGCTTAGGCAGTGTTTCGTTCTGTAGTGCATAGGGTCGCTATGAGTCCGAACCAACTTGACAGCACCTAACAACAACAACATCTACAAAAAAATGAAACAGGACCCATACCTCACACCATACACAAAAACTAATTTAAAATGGGTCAAAACACAAATATAAAGCCAAAAACTATAAAGTTTGTGAAAGAAAAAACAGGATAAATGCTAGAGACACTAAAACATGGCATTATAGGATATTAACCATAACTAACAACACACAAACTCCAGAAGACAAGTTAGATAACTGGTATCTTCTAAAAATATAAACACTTAGGCTCATCAAAAGACTTCACCAAAAGAGTAAAAAGAGAACCTATACACTGGAAAAAAAAAAATTTGGCTATTACAAATCTGACAAAAGTCTAATCTCTAAAATCTATAGGAAAATCCAATACCTCTACAATAAAAAGAAATATTATCCAAATAAAAATGGGCAAAGGAAATGAACAGACACTTCTCCAAAGAAGACATTCAAGCAGCCAACAGGAGCATGAGGAAATGCTCACGATCACTAGCCATTAGAAAAATGGAAATCGAAACCACAATGAGATACCATCTCACCCCCAGCATTACTGGCACTAATCTAAAAAACAGAAAATAACAAATATTGGAGAGGCCTCAGGAAATTGGGACTCTTATGCACTCCTGGTGGGAATGCAAAATGATACAACCATTCTGGAAAATGATATGACACTTCCTTAGAAAGCTAGAAATAGAAATACCTTATGATATTTTTTTTTATAGCAATCCCAGTCCTAGGATTATAACCTAGAGAAATGAGTCATCACATGAATAGACATATGCACACCCATGTTCATTGCAGCACTGTTCACAATAGCAAAAAGATGGAAGCAACCTACATGTCCATCAACATACTAATGATAAACTACAGTACGTACAGACAATGCAATACTACACAACGATAAATAACAATGATGAATCTTTGAGACTTCTTGCAATGTGGATGAATCTGGAGGGCATTATGCTGAGCAAAGTAAGTCAATCACAAAGGTGCGAATATTGTATGAGACCACTACAATAAAAATCCATGAAAAATTTTACAACAAGTGCTCACTTCAGCAACACATAGACTAAAATTGGAACCATGCAGAGAAGATTAGAATGGCTCCTGTGCAAGGATGAAACTCAAATTCGTGAAGAGTTCCATATTTTTCAGAGTAGCCTGGACAGAGGTCTGAGGACCATGGTTTCAGGGGACATCTAGGTCAATTGACATAAAATGCATTAAAAAATGTTCTGCATCCCACTTTGGTGAGAGGTGTCTGGGGTCTTAAACACTAGCAAGAGCCATCTAAGATGCATCAATTGGTCTCAACCTATCTGGAGCAAATAAGAATGAAGAAAACCAAACACACACAGTAAAGATGAGCCCAAGAGACAGAAAGGGCCACAAACACCAGAGACTCCATCACCCTAAGACCAGAAGAACTAGATGGTACCTGGCTACCACCCATCACTGCCCTGACAGGGAACACAACAGAGAATCCCTGATGGAGCATGAGAGCAGTGGGATGCAGATCTCAAATTCTCGTAAAAAGACTAGGCTTAATGGTCTGACTAAGACTGGAGGGACCCTGACGGTCATGGTCCCTGGACTCTTTGTTAGCCCAAGATTGGAACCATTCCCAAAGCCAACTCTCCAAACAGGGATCGGACTGGACTATAAGATAGACAATGATACTTGTGAAGAGTGAGCTTCTTGGCTCAAGTAGACACACGAGACTATGTGAGCAACTCCTGTCTGGTGACAAGATGAGAAGGAAGAGGGGGACAGGGGATGGTTGAATGGACATGGGGAATACAGGGAGGAGAGGAGGAATGTGATCTCTTATTAGGAGGAGGGCAGCTAGGAGTACATAGCAAGGTTTGTATAATTTTTTGTATGAGAGACTGACTTGATTTGTAAACTTTCACCTAAAGCACAATAAAAAAAAAAATTTTACACAAAAAAGGAACAATCTTTCATGGTTATGAGGAAGGGCAGGGGTGGGGATGCAAAAACACTAAATAGACAGTAGATAAGCGATAACTTTGGTTACGTAAAAGAAAGAACACAATACTGGGGAAGCCAATACAGCTTGCCCAAGGCAAGGTCATGGAAGCTGCGTAGACACATCCAAACTCTCTGAGGGACTGAATAGCTTGGCTGATGGCTGTGGAGATCATGGTCTCGAAGAACATCTAGCTCAATGGGCATAACATAATTTATAAAGAAAATGTTCTATATTCTACTTTGGTGAGTAGCGTCTGGGGTATAAAAATCCTTGAGTGGCCATCTATGATATCTTACTGGTCTCATCCCTTTGGGAGCAAGGGAGAGTGAAGAAAACTAAAGATATAAGGGGAAAGATTACTCCAAAGGACTAATGAACAACAATTACCACGACTTCCACCAGACTGAGTTCAGTACAACTAGATGGTGACTGGCTACCACCACTGACTGCTCTAACAGGGATCAAAATAGAAGGTCCTGGACAGAGCTGGAGAAAACTGTAGAACAAAATTGTAACTCACAAAAAAAGACCAGGCTTACTGGCCTGACAGAGAGTGGAGAAACCCCTCAAATAAGGCACCCAGGCACATTTTTAGCTCAGTAATGATGTCACTCTTGAGGTTCGCCCTTCAGCCAAAGATTAGACAGGCCCATAATACAAAAAGAGACTGAAGGGGCACAGCAGTCCAGGGGTAGGACTAGAAGGCAGGAGAGGACAGGAAAGCTGGTAAAAGTTAACCCAAGCTGAGAAGGGAGAGTGTTGACATGTCATAGGATTGTTAACCAATGTCATAAAACAGTATGTGTACTGTTTAATGAGAAGCTAGTTTGTTCTATAAACCTTCATCTGAAGTTCAATTAAAAAAGAAAAATAAATAAACATACTGAATAAAATTTTTTTTTTTTTACTTACCAATCAATGAGTTAAGCCTCATTCAATATGTGACAATGTCATAAAAATTGCTAAAATATCTTATAAACATATTTCAGGGTGGGCTCATGGAATTATTCTTGGAAGCAACAGTGTAAGAAAAAACTAAAGAGAAGTCAATGGTACAGCTTCCTGACCAACATATTATAAACTGCCGTGTTAATTTTTTTTTTAATGCAGGTAGTGTTCTGACACCACTTTTCATATGATTGCATTAAATATTTTAAGTGTTAAAAATATGATACTGAGATTTTATAATATACCAAATGGCTTACAAATAAATATACAGACTCTTCTGGAACATATATGTGATTATAAAAAATCGAGATAATTATCTAAATTCAAATTTGTTGGAGTAATCTAACACACCTTGCAAGATAGCCAAAAACTAAAAAAAATGTTCTTTGAGACTGCACTAATCAGCCATTTGCCTCAATTTTCTACGCCATTGAACAGAACAAAATTATAGTACTTTTGATCTAAGCTTCAGTGCACAAAATTTGATACAGATTTAGAAATGAAAAAAAAAAACTATTTCTTTATGATCACAGCTCCATTTGGATCTATAAGATCTCTGTGGTTATGGCTAAATGGAGCACTGAGATATTAGAATATGTGTAATTAAAAAACACACACATAATTATCTCTAAATTATGTAAAAGGCGTATGTCACTGGTTATAATTTATTTCTAAATTAACTCTTAAGATCCCAAGGATAAGCTAACTTGATTATTTACCAAAAGCAGATGTATCTCCATAATTAATTTAGTAATCATCTTTATCTTTGATTTTGTGAAAGCAAAAATATATATCACTTTGAGGACTAAGGTGCACCTGACCTAAGCCATGGTACTTTCAGTCGCCTCATATAGATGCAAAAGCTGGACAATTAATAAGGGAAACTGAAGAGGAATTGATTGCTGCCTTTGAATTATGGTGTTGGCAAAGAATATTGAATACACCACGGTTCGCCAGAAAAACTAACAAATCTGTCTTGGAAGAAGTACAGCCGGAATGCTCCTTGGAAGCAAGGATGGCGAGACTTCCTCTCAAGTACTTCGGAAATGTTATCAGAAGGGACCAGTCCCTGGAGGACATCACGTTTTGTAAAGTAGGGCTTTGGCAAAAAGGAAGGCCTTCAATGAAATGGATTGACACAGTGGCTGCAACAATGAGCTCAAATATAACAATGATTGTGAGGATGGCACAGAACTGGCCAGTGTTTTGTTCTGTAGTACGTAGGGTCACTGTGAGCTAGAACTGAGTAGAGGGCACCTAACAACAACAAAATAGTGCCTACTTAGCTCTGGAAAAAGCAACTTTCCTATCCACCTTTTAATTAAGTCTGAATTCTGTTTAACAGAGTCTTACTTCAAAGTATTTTGCAATTAGATTGTATGTATTGAATAGGAAAACTCTGGTGGCATAGTGGTTAAGAGCTATGGCTGCTAACCAAAAGGTTGGCAGTTTCAATGCACCAGGTACTCCTTAGAATCCCTTGGGGCAGTTCTATTCTGTCCTATAGGGTCTTTATGAGTTGGAATCAACTCAACAGCAAAAAGTTTGGTTTTGTTTTTTTGATATTGAATACAAAGCCCATGTTGCCTAGTATTATGTCACTTAATTATAATCACATTAAAATAATAACACAGTATTGCAATGAAATAATAGTACAGTATTTCTAAACCTCATTACTTGTGCTTGTATCTTTCTCCTATACCCCACTCCGTATAGTGATCCTTAGCTCTATAAGGATTTTCTGCATTTTGCTGGGGTTTCAACAGATTCTCCACACATATATTTATAATTTGTATTTTACTTTCAATGATAACTTTTAATATTTTCCTTGATCACTTGTATGACACTAAGTACTACAGTTTTCCAACTTGCCAGTTTAACTGTATATGTTATGTTGTGCTACAAATGTGTTTCTATTCTCCCAACAGAAAGAACAACATCCAAGGGGAAGTAGTAGAAATTATTAATCTCCTAACAGACCAGTATTTTTACTTAAACTATACTTAGCATTATCCAGAGACTCATATTGAGGACAAGAAATGTCACTGAATTTCAGAAACTTTGATCATGGTACTATAGCATGAATTCTATAAGAAATGTGGTAAAGGACAACTCAGATTTTTGAGAAAAGCCAATACATGTTGTGATTTACAGATTTAGACCTTTTTTTAAAAAATTTCCTTTAGGGCAAGAATGTACAGAAAACTGTAAGTATAATGAGGGGTGCTGTAACATGTTCTTAAAAACCATTGAAGATTAAAAAACAGATTTATATAATATTTATATAACTATATATATTACCACTTAATAATGATTATCATTTAAATATAACCCTTCAAAATTAAATAAATGCAGATATTTACACGGTTACATTGTTGACATGGGGAAGAATAGTAGTTCATTTGGGGTATGAATTATTTCTAATGTATTATTTTACTACATGGATCTACAGATCATTTCTCAGACTTCTGCATTGATCAACGGTGAAGAAATAGCTATAAAATGTAATCAAAGTTGGAATAGAAGTTTGGAAGCTCTAATTAACCTTGCAGCAGTTAAGGGCTGAGCAGGGACCAGATTGGCCTTTCGGCTGGGAATTTTTTTTTTTTTAAAGACTTTTTAAAATAAGGGTACTCTCTTGAAATGGGAGCAGGACAAAGGGAACTAACAGGCAGTACTGAGATACCCTTTGACAAACAACACAGCCAAACCAAAACCTAACCCGTTGCTATCGAGTCAATTCTTACTCATAGTGAACAACGGCCAGAAAACAATATTTCATGTCAGTCTCATGGGCAGGTTTAAGGAAACCCAGAAGCGATAGTCAAAATAGAATTTCTATAAAAACCGTTAGGCAGGAGGAAAAGAGAAAAAGGAATGATTATCTCAAATCTTCTCTCCTCTCACCATCTGACCTCTTGTAGATAACTCTGATTGGTCACATCCAAACTAGGAACCAGAGTGTAGGGGAGCCTGAGGGAAGCACTACATAAAGGAAAACTTCTCATGATGCAGGGTGGGGTAAATGAGTTGGTATGGCCATAGAAAATAACCATTTGAATGTCCTTCGTTAGACCAAATTTATTTTAAAATATTAAAAGAAGACATATGAATGAGAAGAAGTAGCTCAACAGATGGATGGATCATTTTGGGTTCTCAAAAAATAAGTGCTGCCATTGCTTTATAGCCTAAATTATTCTTCATTATAGCTGCAAAAACAAAAACTAAAAAGAAACCCTGAATGACCATCCAGAAGTGTTAGACAAGTTTTGTTTTCGTTGTTTTTTGTTCAGTCAAGTAGATTCTGACTCATAGGGACCCTCTAGGACAGAGTAGAACTGCGCCATAGGGTTTCCTAGGCTGTAATCTTTATAGAAACAGATTGTGGGTCTTTTCTCTGGCTAGACAAGTTTAGGTATCTGGAAAAGGTTGAAGAAGATACTGTACTAAACACTGACACAGACAAAGCATTCATTTTTGAAGGTTAAAGGTGATACTATACTATACATTGACACAGACATTTTTGAAGGTTGAAGGTGATACTATACTATACATTGACACAGACAAAGCATTCATTTTCTTCTAAATGTGATAAATGTGCAGAGAATACACCAGACTAAAAAGATAAAATAAAACAAAATTAAAGAATATATAGATTTTAGAAAAAAAAATGAATATTTTAAATATTTCAGCTATTTCAAAAGAAACAAAAGGCACTTTAGGTGAGTAGCATTTTTAATTTATACCTATTGCTGTAGTCCCAAATTCTGTCTGAAGGCTTCTAATCTAGATCATCTGTGCTAGCTTACAGGTAAAACATGAGAATTGTCTCTGCCTGTATTAAAAAAAAAAAAAAAGCCAGGCTTAATTTCCAAGTCCTCTTATGTTGGACACAGCACCCATCTTTCAGTGTGTTGTGACGTGATGCCTTGCGTGTTGCTGTGATAATGGGAGTTATACTACTGGTATTTCAAATACCGGCAGGGTCACCCATGGTGGGCAGGTTTCAGTTTCAGGGAGCATCCAGCTAAAACAGAGTAGGAAGAAAAGCCTGGAAATCTACTTCCAAAAATTACCCAATGAAAGCCTTATGGATCATAATAGAGCATTGTCTGACGTCTTGTTTTGAACATGTCGTGAGGAGGAATCAATCTCTAGAGAAGGTCGTCACGTTCAGTGAGGTTGAGGGCCAATGAGAACATCAGAGAACCTCTTTGATATGTATTGGCATAATAACTACAGCAACGAATTCAAACATGCTGGCGATTGTGAGGATGATACATTTCGTTTTGTTGTACATAGGTCACCTAAGTCGGAATTGACTTCAGGGCAGCTAACAAAAACAACATTATCTTGAACATTAGTCACACCAGACTAGATTATGTTGCAGGAACAAGCTTCCTCCCACATCTTAATGGTATAAAGAATGATTGTCTATGTCTTGTTCATGCTGCGTATCCACTAATGTTTAACTAGGGGCTTTATTCCAGCACTGCTATTGTCTACACTTGAGACCTGGGATAACAGTGAAACCAACATAGAAGACTGCCAAGGATTGCAGTAGAGAAAAAGAGAGTGGAACGTCACAGATGGGCTCTTAGAACAGCTGCCTGGAGGCAACATATGGGTTCCAGCAAATCAATGGCTGAGCCAGTTGTCAAGGAGGTTATTGCTGTTGTTAGGTGCCATTAAGTCAGTTTGAATTATAACAACCCCATGTACAACAGAAGAAAACAAAGCCCAGTCCTGCACCATCCTCACAATCCTTTCTATGTTTGAGTCCATTGTTGCATTCGCTGTGTTAATCCATCTTCTTGAGGGCCTTCCTGTTTTTCGCTGACCCTTTGCTTTACCAAGCATGATATCCTTCCCTAGGGACTAATCCCTCCTGATAACATGTCCAATGTATGTGAGAAGTCTATTCTAAGGAGCATTTTGGCTGTACTTCTTCCAAAATGGATTTGTTTGTTCTTCTGGCATTCCGTGGTATATTCAATATTCATCGCCGACACCGCATTTAAATGTGTTAATTTTACTTCAGTCTTCCTTTTTCATTGTCCAGTTTTCATATGCAAATGAGGTAATTAAAAATACCACGGCTTGGGTCAGACAAACATTAGCCATCAAACTGACATCTTTGCTTTCTAACACTTTAAAGGGGTCTTTTGAAGCTGATTTGCCCAGTGCAACAAGTCCTTTGATTTCTTGACTTTTGCTTCTATGGATGTTGATTGTGGACCCAAGTAAAATGAAATCCTTGACAACTTCAATCTTTTCTCCATTCATCATGATGTTGCTTATCAGTCCAATTGTGAGGATTTTTGTTTTCTTTATGTTGAGGTGTAATCCATACTGAAGGCTGTAGTCATTAATCTTCACCAGTAAAAACTTCAAGTCATCTTCATTTTCAGCAAGCAAGTTTGTGTCACCTGCACGTAGCAAGCTGTTAATGAATATTCCTCCAACCCTGCTGCCACATTTTTCTTCATATAGTCCAGCTTCTTGTATTATCTGCTCAGCATACAGATTGAATAAGTACGGTGACAGAATGTAATCCTGAAACACACCTTTTCCAAATGTGGACCAAGCAGTATTCCCTTGTTCTGTTCCAAAGACTGCCACTTGGTCTATGTACAGGTTCCACATGAGAGTGATTAAGTGTTCTGGAATTGCCATTCTTTATAATGTTGTCTGTAATTTGCTATGAGCCACAGAGTCAAATGCCTGTGGAAGGGAATAGTATAATTCTTCCATAGGAAAGGGCACCAATTATAGAAACACATTCATAGGATATATCCAAAATGTTGTCTCCAAAATTCAGTTCCCCTTGCCCAACTGTATAAGACACAACAGCCTCTTCCTTTCACAAAGAAGACAATCCAAACATCTGATACTGTCACGACTTACGGGTCAATATCCAATGTAATTATGAACAAGGGACAAAATAACTGCTATAACCCCACCCCCTCATTTAGAAAGAGAAAAATGAGCAGACATGGGAATCTCTGGTTTCTGGCAATTCTGGAATGCTTTTGTGTAAAGGTCTTTAGGTGCCCCCACACTGGGGTACAGAATACTGTTTGATTAGGCTCTGATTTAATTGACCAAAGCAACTCATGTACGAGTTCAACAGGGTGGGGAACTATAATCCTTTCAAACAAACAAACGCCAAATATCTCTGAACAGAAATACAGTATAAAAGCCTTGGTTCCTTGGTTCCTTCTTGTCTGACAAGAGCTGAGATGTTATATCTTAAACAGGGAGGTCTTGTACACCAATTACATGGAATATCCAAGGCAAAGGGGAAAAAGGGTATAAACGAACAAAAATTAGAGTTTGTTTCTATCCATTTTTTCCTTTAAACTCTATACTAGAACCCCACCTGTTCTAGGAAAGTGGCCCAACAATGGTTTAAGGGAACATTTTTGGCTTTGATGTACCTTAGAACTTAGTTCAGTGAGAGTATTCCCTATTTTTTTTTTAATTATGAAATATATGTACAGAAAAAGAGTTCAAAAAATGTACAGAGTTTAAATAATAGTTTTAAAGTAAACCCCTCTGTAGCCAAAATCCACATAAAGAAACTCAATAGTGCTTCAAAAGCCTCCTTCAAACCCTTTCCTGGTTACATGCCCATCGCTACTTCTTGAAAATAGCTACTCCCTTGATTCCTGGTAAAGATGTTAACACTCTTTTTCTAAGTCTTGTTAACTGGTAATAGTCCTATGGGCATTAGGCATACAATTATATACATATTGTTGTATACAATTGCTTTTTAAGTTAACCAATACAAGTTCTGATAACAAATATGTCTCTTTATATTGTCTCTTAGAACTATCTAATTAGCTTCACCAGTGCTCTCTAAGTTTTAGCATGTGTTTGAATTTCTTTCTGGGGTCATATCCTTTTAACCTGATGAATTAAAAAAAAAAGAAAAAAACATATTTATGTATGATCTGCTAACTATGAAATTTCTTGTTTTGGTTTATCTGGGAATGGCTTTATTTTATCTTCATTTTTTAAAATACTGTTTGCTGGATATAAGAATTTTGTTTGGCTTTTTTTGTTTACTTCTTTCTTTCAGCAATTTTCCCATGGTATCTCACTGACTTCTAGCCTGCTTTGTTTCTCATGAAAAGTCAGCTGTTAATCTTACTGAGAGCCCTTTGTGACAAGTATAATGATTGTTGCTTTCAAGAAATTATCTTTGGCTTTGACTTCCAACATTTATACTATGATTTCTTTGGGTGTGTGTTTACTTATTTTTATCCTACTTGAAGTTTGTTCTGCTGCTTGGATGTATAAACTATGGTTTTCCTCAAATTTGGGGCTTTTTTAACCATTATTTCTTCAAATACTTTTTTCTAGTCCTTTCTCTCATCTCACTCCTCAGAGATGCAGGCTTGGCACACAGCAGTCATAGACATATGACAGAAGTTTTCACAGGGATCTCTTTAACTGTCTCCCTGATCTCTTTCTTAAACCATCTGCCTCTGTTGGTATCACTTCCAGCTGTGAGATTTCACTTATTGCTGACGGATTTCTCTATTATTTTTAACACTACCCTGAGGCATAAATTATTGAACAGCCTGTTCCAATTAAGTAAAGTCCCCTTCTGGGGGTAGTTTTTGAACCAAGTCTTTGAAGATCGTTCTGATGCCAGCAGGGCTCTTCTGAGCAATTTTTTTCCCTAGGTTTTTCTAGTAAATTAACTGGCCTACAGTTTAGCTCTTTGCTGTCATTGAGCTACCAGCTTCCACTTAATAATCACTTACACCAAAATCCCCATTGTTTTCCAGAGTGCCCTTAGGTTTGAATTTCTCCACACTGTGTTCCAAATAAAACCAACTGTCTGGGAGAGAGCTTTAGAGATCTCTGTTCTTATGCCTTTTGCTATGGGCAAAATCTCTGTACCATTCCTCCAGAGATTGGGGTGGCAACAACTGCCCACATCTCTTGGAGCTACACACTTGCTTTAAGAGTAGGGCGCTGTGGCGGTGAGGGGGGACCATGTCTTTTGGTCTTCTTGGCTTGCCTCTTCTTGTGAGGAACCTTTGCTCTACAGGTGAGCTGGCAAAAGGGTAACCACCCAAACCCAGTGCCGTGGAGTCGATTCCGACTCATAGCGACCCTATAGGACAGAGTAGAACTGCCCCATAGAGTTTCCAAGGAGCACCTGGTGGATTTGAACTGCTGACCTCTTGGTTAGCAGCCATAGCACTTAACCACTACTAATATTCTCAGTCTGCTATGCTTGGGGTAGAGATTCCAACCTACAAGTGTGAGCTTGGTAGATAAACAGAGCACTTGAACTCTTGGACACACATTCCTGAAATTTATCCTATGCAATAGAAACTGGAAGGGGTTGGAATACGTTGGCAATCTGATTTGCCCAGGGAGATGCCATAGCCATTGACAGGGAGTTGAGAGAGGAGGAGCCCTTTTTCACTGGCCACACTCATCCATACTGGAGCTTGTATTATGCCAAGCTGAGGGCAGGTAAGGTGGAAGTGGTTGTTACAAATACCATAAAAACCAACTGTTGTTGAGTTGATTCTGACTCATAACGACACTCTTGCTATTCTGCCTGAGATGTAGTAAATGATTTTGAATAAATATTTATTCATTTACTATATGTCCATAGGACTATTTTCACAGGCTTTAGATTTTGATGTTTTTGTTTGTTTGTTTGTTTAGTTTAGTTTTAGCTTTCACCAATATGGTTGTTTTCTTGTTTTTTTTTTTTTTTTTTTTGCTGAGGAGAGCATCCATGGTGTCCTCACAACACTATTCAGGAAGTTGTTCATCTGTATGTTTTCTTTTGTAAGCTGTTTCATTTCTTCAACACTATTTGTATTCACCCACAATGAAAGTGTGGTATGTGCTGTCCATTATTAGCTATTGCCTTACATGGTTCAATTTTATGACTATACTGTGGTTCTTAATATTTTCCAGTCTAATATTAATAGGCATTTATAGCCTTTTGGTAACATAAGAAATGTTAATATGAATATTATTATAAATGACTTTTCATGCAAAACTACAAAACTTTCTTCAGGTTATATGCTTAGGAACGCAATAGGTGGATTATATTCTATGAGGACACAGGTAGTCCCCAAATCACTGCATGCTTGAGTTACAATAAACTGCACTTACATCCAACTCTTTTTTTTTTTGTACACTTTATTATTAGTAACATGTACTAATACAATGTTGCAATGCATAATTTGCTGATGTTATCATTCTCAGATACTCACTCACAGATGTTTATATGTAACGTTTCAAGCCCCCAAACACAAATAAAGATCAGATTTATAAAGATAATGATAATAAAAGGCAATAATAATGATAATTACAAACATAAAACAGGTATTTGACTTATATCAGAACTGACTTACAATGGAATCGTCAGAACAGAACCCAGTCATAAGTCAGGGACTACCTGTAATCATCTTATGTCTATGGGTATGTGTGTTAAATACATTTGTAACAAAAGATTTGCTAATTTCAACATTCTTTGCATGTACAATTCAGCAACGTTAATTCTAATTATCAAGTTGTGCAACCATCACCATTATTTGTTTCCAAATTTTTCTATCACTCTTAACAGAAACTCAGTGCCCCCTGTTTGCTCACAGACTCCACTTTTTCTAGCAGGTTCAGGGGAATTCTGAATAGATTCTTATCTTTGACATACTATATTATTATGACCTATTTACAATTTTTGTCTGTCTGTTGAATGCGTTGAGGTATACCATTGTGGTTTTTGTTTCCTGATTACAAATGAAATGATTTTTTTTCATGTGCTTATTAGTGATGTGTATTTCCTTCTTGGTAAAATGACCTTATGCACTTTTTACCCACTTATCTATTTTATTGGGTTAATTGTGCTTTCATTAGTGATTTGAGGTTTTTTTTTTTTTTTTAAATCAACTCAATGTCAAGGGGAACATTCTGGAATTTACTATGCTTTGTCCAATATCGACTTTCAATTTTTGCAAATATTGACTAAGTTTTTGGCTAGTCGATTCATTTATTAAGTATATTTTAATGAGCAAGAGTTCTCAAAGTTAATATAATTGAGTTTATTATTTTTCCATTAAGATTTATTTTCTGTCTACACTGTTTTTCCATTTCTCACCAGAGGAAAAGCCTCAGTCTTAGAGCTCTTCCATTCTTAGCACAAATGGTGATTCATTCAGATGGTCTTCCATTTATCACCATGGTCAGCTTTTATCCATAGAGCTCTTTCATTCTTTACCACATGTAGTGTTTTGGCCATTGTTCTTTTCCATTCCGCATCAATGGAAAAGTCTCAACCTTAGAGCTTTTCCATTCTTCATTACAGGAAGTGCTCTATCCTTGGTGCTCTTCCAATCTTCGCCACAGTCTCTGCTCCGCCCATTTTTTTTTCCAGTCTTTACACAGGGTGTGCTCCATTTGTAGTGCTCTTCTCTTCTTCTCCATAATCAGTACTTTATCTGTAGCACTCCTGGATTCCTTAACACAGGCAGTGTTTCTTCTTTAGTGTTCTTCCATTCTTCTTCCCTTACTGTGTTTCTTTCATAGTCCTCCTCCAATCTTCACCTCAAATGTAAAGTGTTTCTTCCAGCTGTACAAATGACACAAGTTCTCTCCCTACTCAGGTTTCCCTTCATTATTTTGTTTAAAGTTTCACTTCCTTATTTTCCTGTGTAATTTCTAGTTATCCTTTGATTTCAGATGTAATGGTCCTACCTGTGAAAGACCATTTTTACCCCATGACATAAATTATTATCCTTTTATATTCTCCCTTGTTATTGTGTATTATATTCTATAATACTCTTTTTTTTTTTTTTTAATCATTGAATATCTTCTAAACTTTAACTGGTAGTCCACGGATGGTGTAAGCAGTTAAGGTGCTTGGCTGCTAACTGAAAAGTTGGCAGTTTGAGTTTACCCAGAGGCACCTCAGAAAAAAGGCCAGAAAATCTGCTTCCATAAAATCACTATTGAAAACCCTGTGGAGCACAGTTCTGCTCTAAACTCATGAGTCAGAATCAACTCAACAGCAACTGATTACTGGCTAACCTAAACTATGTGCTTCATGTGAATGGTGACCCTGCTAACACATTTTTCTTCTAACGCTGATCAAAGTGCTTAACTGTAGGCTAAGCCCTGAAATTAATGCTCAACGTTATGTTCCGCCTTGACATGTGGTAAAATCAGAAGTGCCTCAAATAGCCTAATCACAAGTTCCTCTCCCCTCACTGCTCTTGCAGATATAGTCTTCTAGCCAAACAACCGTCTTTATCATGGGGACCAGACACAGTTCCTGTTTATCCCTAAGTAATGTGCTTCAGTTTTTTGCCAGCTTGCCTAATTATTCAAATAAGCAGGTCACATTCTTCCTCAGGAAACAAGTGTGTCCCATCCTCTTGATAATACAAAGTCTGCCTCCCACAGCCTTTGGTTGTTTAGTCTTTTTACTGAGTGCAACATCCATATTGTTCTGTGTGGCATGTGATATCCTCCTCTCTCAGACTATGAGTAAACGCACCTACTAAACTGCTCATCTGTCTAGCGCTGGATGCCTTGTGTTCAGCCATCGTCGGAACCCTAAGGTGAGAATCCCTCCTTCACCAAAGGATAAAAAGATGATTAAAATATTACCACATATTAGGTGCTCAATAAATATTTATTAAATAAATGCACGGGAAAATGAATACGGGAATAAAAACAGAGAATCAATCATTTCAAACATGTCTCCATATTTGATTTCATATAAGCAGGGAGAGAATTTTTAAATAATTTTACTTTATACCACTTTAATGTATTTTCACTTGCCAAGATTTGGATGTAGAGATAAGTCATATTTGTTGTTAATTGATTGACATTCCATGTCTTTTTTTCTCCACTTATGATTCCAGAATTTAGGAATGTCGTTAACATCATTCCAAAATTTAGGCGTACATAAAAACTTATATGTTGCTGTTAGGTGCTGTTGAGTTGGTGGTGGCTCATAGGGGCCCTATGTACAACAGAATGAAACACTGCCTGGTCCTGCGCCAACCTCACAATTGTTGTATGTTTGAGCCCGTTGTTGCAGCCACTGTGTCAGTCCATCTTTTGAGGGTCTTCCTCTTTTTCCCTGACTCTTACTTAACTAAGTGATTTAGGAGATTTAGGGCCATTATTCTCTGTTCTTGAGCATATAGAATGTGATTGAGCTGGAGCTGACCTCACAAGGACTCACAAACACACATAAACCAGGCCCTGACATACAAAGACAATAGCTAGGACAATCTTGGAAAACACTTTTTAGGAAACCTTCTAAATAAACTAATCAAACAGAACACAAAAGACTTTCTACTCATCTTTTTCTACTACCATTTAGTGAATAGAATATTTGTTGGACCAATGAAGGCCCTCCTGACTGTCTTTACTAAAACTCATGCCCGTGATTATTAAGAAAGAGTATTCAAAATATAGAATCTCGGCGATTTATCAGTTTTTAGCCAATCTGTGCAAAGGTGAAGCTTTCGATGGTCTTGCCTATTTGTAATATTAATGTTTACTGATGACTCTCACATTTCTCAGACTCAGGCACACAAGGCTCTAGCAGCATGCTTATCCATTTTCCCACTTTTGCTTGTTCAGTAATATTCCTTGGACTCGGGCGGACATGGCTCTGGCAGCATACTAGTCCATTTTTCACTTTGGCCTCTTTGAATATATGATGAATAAAACTTTTCTTTTTCCTTTAATAAACTTAGTGTCATTATTACCCTGGAACACACGTATGATGTCCTTTTCCAGGGACTGGTCCTTCCTGATGACATACCTAAAGTATATAAGACAAAGTCTAGCCATCTTAGCTTCCTAGGATCATTCTGGCTATACTTCTTCCAAAACAGATTTGTTTGTTCTTCTGACAATACATGGTATATTCAATATTTTTCACCAATAAAAATACCATAATTCAAATGCATCAATTCTTCTTTGGTCCTTCTTATTCATTTTCCAGCTTTCGTATGTAAATGAGGGGATTGAAAATGCCATGACTTGGGTCAGGCCCACTTAAGTCCTCAAAGTCACATCTTTGCTTTTGAACACTTTAAAGAGGTCTTTTGGAGCAGATTTGCCCAATGCAATACAATACGTCCTTTGATTTCTGACTATTGCTTCCATAGGAGCTGATTGTGGATCCAAGTAAAATGAAATCCTTGACAACTTCAATCTTTTCTCTCTTTATCACGATGTTGCTCATTGGCCCATTTGTGAGGATTTTTTTGTCTTCTTTATGTTGAGATGCAATACATACTTAAGGATGTAGTCTTTGAACTTCATCAATAAGCGCTTCAAGTCATCTTCACTTTCAGCAAGCAAAGTTGTGTCAGCAGCATAGTGCAGATTATTAATGAGGCTTCCTCCAATCATGATGACACATTCATCCTCATATAATCCAGTTTCTTGGATTTTTTGCTCAGCACATGGTTGTCAGTTCCAACTCAAAGCAACCCTATGTACAACAGAACAAAACACTGTCTAATCCTGTGCCATTCTCACAATGGTTGTTATGTGTGAACCTATTATTACAATCACTGTGTCAATCCCTCTCCTTGAGGGTTTTCCTTTTTTTGCTGACCTTCTACTTTACCAAGCACAATGTCTTTCTCCAGGGACTAATCCTTCCTGATAATATGTCCAAACTATGTGAGACAAAGTCTTTGATTAGCAGGAACATTCTGACTGTACTTCTTCCAAGACAGAATTGTTCATTCTTCTGGCAGTCCACGGTACATTCAGTGTTCTTCCCCAACACCATAATTCAAAGATATCAATTCTTATTGGTCTTTCTTATTCATTGTCCAGCTTTTGCATGCTTATGAGGCCACTTAAAGTACCATGGCTTGGGTCAGGCGTACCTTGGTCTTCAAGGTGACATCTTTGTTTTTCAACACTTTAAAGAGGTCTTTTGCAGCAGATTTGCCCAGTGCGATACATCTTTTGATTTCTTGACTGCTGCTTCCATGGGCATTGATTGTGGATCCAAGTAAAATGAAATCTTTGACAACTTCAATCTTTTCTCTGTTTATCACTATGTTGCTTATTGGTCCAGTTGTGAGGATTTTTGTTTTCTTTATGTTGAGGTACAATCCTTACTGAAGCCTGTGGTCTTTGATCTTCATCAGTAAATGCTTCAAGTCCTCTTCACTTTCAGCTTGCAAGGTTGTGTCATCTGCATAACGAAGGTTGTTAATGAGTCTTCCTCCAATCCTGACGCCCCATTCTCCTTCATATAGTCCAGCTTCTTGGATTATTTGCTCAGCATACAGATTGAATAAGCATGGTGAAAGGATACAACCCTAAAGCATATCTTCCCTAACTTTAAACCACGCAATATTCCTTTGTTTCTTCCAATGACTGCCTATTTATCTATGTAAAGTTTCCTCGTGTGTTCTAGAATCCCCATTCTTCGAAATGTTATACATTATTTGTTATGAACCACGCAGTCAAATGCCTTAACATAGTAAAACACAGATAAACATCTTTCTGGTATTCTCTGCTTTCAGCCAGGATTCATCTGACATCAGTGATGACACCCCTCTTTGCATGTCCTCTTCTGAATTTGGCTTGATTTTCTGGCAGTTCCCTATCTATATATTGCTGCAGCCTCTTTTGTATGATCTTCTGTACAATTTTACTCGTGTGTGACATTAATGGTGTTGTTTCATAATTTCTGCATTCAGGTAGATGTCAGAAGAGACTCTGAAACTTGTTCTTTAACGTTGAGTAGCTAAAGCAAACAGAATAAATGATAAAGTATAAAAGCTGAACAGAAGATTCCAAATGGTGGCTCAAGAAGACAAAGTAAAGTATCATACTGACATTTGCAAAGACCTGGAGTTAGAAAACCGAAATGGAAGAACGTGTTTGGCATTTCTCAAACTGAAAGCACTTGCTCATCATAGAGATTGAATAAATATGGTGAAGGATACAACCCTGATGTATGCTTTTTCTGATTTTAAACCATACAGTATTTCCTTGGTCTGTTTGAATGACCGCATCTTGGTCTACATACAGGTTCCACATGAGCACGATTAAGTGTCCTGGAATTCCTTTTCTTCACAATTTGTCGTCTATAATTTGTTATGATCCACACAGTCAAATTTTTTGAGTAGTCAGTAAAACACAGGTAAACTTATACAACACCTTAAAAAATTTCAACTGGCATACATTTTTGGGAACAAAAAAGATTGACCCTTGGTAATCATTCAACTAAACAAGAATTAGAATTATAGGAACAAGATAAGGTATTATTAACAGCCCAGCATGTATATAATGCGGTAGGTATCAATCAGTAGGGTTTACAGATTGCAAAGAGTAATGTTTGATCTAGAAAGTCAGTTAATTGCATGGCAGTTAACAGAGCTGTTACATGTTTTTTCTCCAAATATACTTTATTTGATAAACTATGGACTTTTTTCAAACTATTAAACAATTATCAGGAAAATGTATTATAAATGGGCTCTATAAAAATCAGCTTTTAACAGACAGTGCTCTGAATTTTCCTTTTCAGTATTGATAGTATAACAGTACATTAACAGTGGGAAGCTATCATTACCATTAAATCTCCTGCTGATACTAGTCAAAATGCTATTCATTTCATTGAATTATATGTCTCCATTATAAAATGTGTAATGTTTCCATTTGAACAAAATTATGATTAAAAGTGAGTTCCTTAACCAAATGACAAAGGTTACACACCATCACTAATAATTCACGTTGTTAATATGTACCTCTTGATTTGATGCAATAAGAAGCACCCATAACCTCTATGATGTTATTCCCAAAAATACATAACCTCGGTCTAATCATGAGACATTAGGTATACCCAAATTGAGAGACCCTTGACAAAATATTGTCTCTTAAAAAGTGTCAGAGTCATGAAAGATAAGGAAAAAATGAAAAATTGTCAGAGACTGGAGGATGCTAAAGAGATACGATGACTACATAAAACATGGTACCCTGTTTCAGATACTGGAATATGAAAAGGACATTAATGGAAAAGCCGGGGAACTCTGAAAAAGTCTGTAATATAGCTTAACAGTGTTGCACCTATGTGAATTTATTAAACCAAAACCAAAGCCATTGATGTCGAGTCGATTCTGACTCATAGAGACCCTATGGGACAGAGTAGATCTGCCCCACAGGGTTTCCAAGGAGCAGCTGGTAGATTTGAACTGCCAACCTTTTGGTTAGCATCTGAACTCTTAACCACTGTGTGACCTGTGAGTTTTCATAAACATACTAAAGCTATGGAAGATATTAACATTAGGGATGCTAAGTTTACGGTATATGGAATCTTTCTGTCCTATCTTTGTAAATAACTCTTCTGTAAATCCAAAAGTATTTTAAAATAAAAAAGTTGGGAAAAAAGAATAAGGGGCTTTTTCTTCTGTGTAAATAATGTAATATGTAATCTTTTAAGTGTATTAAATATCATTTTTCCCTGAAAGTCCAGAACTGGCACCAAATTCTGGTTCATGTCAGGTGTGCTATTGTCTCACACTACTTCTGTCTCCATAGCTTCATGATGGTAATAGTGCTTACTGGTGAAAATGTTCAACTGTGGTTCCTGAAACATATTTCTGATTAGCTTTCTAAACAATGAAAAGAGGCATAGAAGTTCCAGGTCTGTTATACTTATGACTTACTTTTTTCTAAAATGATTTTATCTAGCAGTTTAGTCACTGCTGTCAAGGGATTATCTCATGTCTAAAACCGTGGACAGAATGAGCCATATATTCAAATAATGAATGGAAAATCCTGTGGAGTGTGGCAGTCTGATTCACCTAATTTTCTTTGTGCTTTATACTGGTGCATAATATCTAGACAGATGGAGCTGCTGGACTTGAGCATACTGAACAGAAACCTTGCTATACAAGCCTTTGTTCCGTTAAACTCATCACATGACTGGTGCAAGAAGCTCTGAAAACTTATAATACAGTGTCATTTGGAAAGACATGTCGTGAATTTAAATCAGTTGGCTCCAGTATCCCACATCATGGAATTCCAAAGTAATAATAGTAAACTTATTATCTTTAGCTATACTCAGAAAAATAACCCTCACCATCTTGCCAGGAGGTGAAAAATATTGAAATAGCTTAAATAGACAAATTTTGTGCAGACATATAACAAAAGAACATACAAATATTGAAAAAAAATATGTATGTGGACTATAATTTTATTATAACTTTCTGATATTAAAATTTAAAATATGTACATAAATTAGTATTTCTACTCTGTGAAATTACATAATAAAGGTTAATCAAAATGAAATGAAGTGTAAATAAAGGACAGCCTCGCTACTGTGTTATCTTAGTATACAACTGAATTCACAGACAAAGTTTCACTTCCATTGTTTGTAAAAATTTGAAATAATTATAAGCTCAACTTGTAGACTAACCTTGTCAAGGCCACATATTAAAAAAAAAAACCCTTTTTATTATACTTTAATTCTACATAAGCAGAATATTTGACATGCATAAAATCAAATTATACTTGTTTCTACTTAAGGGGATTTATATGTAGAATTTACAATAATTTATGCCCTTATTTCACTCAAATTTGTTGAATAAATATAAATATGTTTATTTACTATATAGATACAAATACTTATCTCTGTGGAATCAAATTTTTTGATTTAGATTTGTTCAGAAATAAGCCCATTTAATTTATTATTAAATTGCTTTTCTGATTCCTGGATGAACCGCATGCTGCTGTGTAATTTTAATTCACTCCCTCAAATAAATCATTTTACTTGGTTCTGTGTGATTACCTACAGATAAACCTTACTTTAGGGGGCTTCGTATGAGAAACCCTGGGTAAGGTGAAGACAATTTGTTACCATGGAATCTCAGAAGTAAAAATAGCACCTGGAGAGCTGGTGCACTTACCATCCTCTCAAAGAGAAAGATTTCAAGTAAAGTAGCCTTAGAGTCAGGGATTTCGTTCCATTGTTTAAATCCCATTAGTCAGAAGATAGGGGTGCCTCTCAAACTGCAGTGCAGCTAAAATGTTAGATAAAATGAAATACAGAACTGCTGCTGATGTAGATGGCATTAGACGCTGAGGAATTTCAGTAATACCCCCAGTCACACAGCATGTCTTCAAAATATTTACAATTAAGAAATTGTTCATCAGAATGTTCATATTTTTTTATTTTTAAATATTCTAATTTGCAGCCCATAAGCTGCAAAGTTCTAATTTAGTTTTCCCTAAAAATGATTGTTGTGTCATCTAATTTTATGTGACTTTTCAGGATTGCCAAATCAAAGATGTTTTTAATGGTTAAATTGCATACAAAAATATTTTTAAATATTAACATTAAGAGTAGTATATTATTAACATTTTAGAGTTAATATGCCATTAAATTCTGAATCTATTCATTACTGTTCATTAGATAGTAAACTAAGTAGAACTTATGTATATGAAGCATCATATATGAACTATCAACTTAAATAACTGAATTTATCAGTATGGGAAATTAGGAAAATTATTAAACTAAAAAACCATTATGGACAAACTTATGACAAAATTTATCTTCCCTCTGGCTTATAATTTCTCAATTGGCTTTGTACTATATATACAATCTGTTTTCAAATTTTTTAAGTTTGAACATTCACAAAAATCTTTGAGTCTTTTTTTTCAATAGCTAGAAATTTTAAAATTCTAGAGAAAATGTTTTCTGAAGAATTTTTTTTTTTGTATTCAAAAAAATTAAACATTTTAGATATTTTCAGGAAAGTTGGAGATTTTTCAATTTAAACAATTTCTGCTTAGAACTTTTAAACCTTGTGTTGGGTACAATTGCCTGCAATGCTTATTTTCTATATAAAATAATCACCTTAAAAGGGGGTTCATAACAGTTTCTTTATTTTCTATTTGACATGTTTCCAATATCTAGTACCTAATCGAATATTTGAACTATTACAATGTCTAACATGTTATTGTTCATTTCTTTTATCTTTACATTATCATCCTTCACTGGAACTGTATGACTCCTCAAAAAGAATCTCTTTTTCCCAGAGAGGACGGCTTATAGATGGCTCCCTGTCTCAGGAACCAGAGCTTGTATGGAGTGATGTTTGATAATATTTCACATGGGACAAAAATGAACACAATATCCTGTTTTATAATGGGTTTATTTGCAATTTTCCCAAACAAGAAATGATTTTTTTTTTTTTTTTTTAAGGATTAAAGTGCGACATGTATTTGGAAATAGGTTACATTTAGGACAAAAATCTAAAACATGGGAAGTTAAGCAACTAGAGAAAGTGTTATTGATTTGTTATGAAATAATATCTGCATTAATTAATTGCCTCCTGCTAGACTTCTGTCAGGTCTTTAGGCAGCAGCTTTAGTACATCTGTTTATTTATTTCTCTTAAAGAAGCATCTAGAATTATCTGCTATTCAACATCTGGATACTTAAATTTCCAAACTGCCATATTTGCTTATATGGGTTCATGAAATAAAGTTTTTATGAGAGTTTGGAGAGAAAATTGATTTTAAAAAAAGAAAAAAAATTCCTCTCACCACAGAATACAAAGAGAGGAGAGAGAGAGTTAGATAAAGATGAGAGAGATATGTGACACAGAGAGAGAACAGGTTCAGGGTCAGGAATCTGAAAAGATGTGGATAAGAAGCAAGGACGGTGATGACAGAGGGGGAAAAAAAAGCTAGAAAAGAGCAGAATAGTAGTGATCATATGATATATAAAACAGGACGGCATATGTAATTACTTCCTTTCACCAGGATAGTCTCTGACATAACTTACTGAGTGCCTCTGTTAAGCTGCAGTCATGATGTCTCCATCACAAAGAATCAGTTCCATTATCATATCACTAAAACTTACATGAGAGTTTTATTGTCCAGTTGTTTAAAAAACAAAAACATGAATTGGTAAATGGAAGAGAGTGGGAGAATGCAATTTTCACTATCTGGCTGTGTGTCTGGCTGGATGATTTTTAAAAAGTTATAAAGACATTGAGCATCTCTTAATAATGACGGAAAAATTGGGGAACAGATAACAGTTGTGGTTGAACAATATAATGAACGTAGTTAATGTGAAGATGGTTAAAACGGTAAATGTTTTGTACATATATATTTACTACAAATAAAAAGTCATGAGGAAAATGTAAATGAATTAAAATACATAAACAAAAAAACTTCAACAAAAAGTTTGAATTTTTTAAACGTCAACATTTAATCAGAGTCCCTAAATATGTTTACATTTTTTTTCTGTTTTCAGACCACCCATTTGTTCGATGTTTATTTAGAAAATATGACCATAGAAATAATAACAGCTAAGATTTACTGATGTTCTCATCACTGTGATGAGTCCAGTTATGGATTATTTCTCTATGGAGTAGAAGGTTGGAGGAGGCAAAGCATTGCTTTTATTTTAAATGCAAAATGTCAGATAATGAGACATTCAGTAAGTGAGGAGTTGTTGTTTGAACATTTTTAGAAAATAACTCTCTAATGGTTCTTTGTTTTTAAACTAGAAGTTATTGTTTATATTATTAAATTTCATTTATCTTAAACTGCTTTTTGCCTCACACTAGATGTTTTGTCAATTTTATGAAATGATTTTAGAA
This sequence comes from Loxodonta africana, assembly GCF_030014295.1. Lineage (NCBI taxonomy): Eukaryota > Metazoa > Chordata > Mammalia > Proboscidea > Elephantidae > Loxodonta > Loxodonta africana. Next base: position 48,419,136 of record NC_087358.1, read on the forward strand.
TATTAAACCGTTCGTTTAGTCCTGGGAATTGACTGGCCTGGATCATATGCATTACTTTTAATATATCGCCAGAAGTTACTTAAATAATTCATATAGCATATTTTAGCAATATCCATATATGAGTCAACTGCTTTTGAGGGTATTGCTTTGGTCAAGTTTGTTATTTACTATTATTTTATAAATATAATTAGGAAGCCTTGTGTAGCAGGGAAACCCTGATGGCGTAGTGGTTAGGTGTTAGGGCTGCTAACCAAAGAGTGAGTAGTTCAAGTCCGCCAGGTGCTCCTTGGAAACTCTATGGGGCAGTTCTACTCTGTCCTGTAGGGTCGTTATGAGTCGGAATCGACTCGACGGCACTGGGTTTGGTTTTTTGGTTTTGTGTAGCAGGGGGTGTTTGTGTTTTGCTTACACTATTAGGGACTTAATTACTGTGTCGAAGCAGACATTTGACTGCCAATACCTTCATCTCTTTGACTGAGGGTCTTTCTACAAGTTTGGAAGCCTATTCAGCCCAGGTCCAGATGCATAATGCCCAATGACTATGGTAATTTGTGTATAAATAGTTCTTCTTTACTTTCCAGTGGAAAAATTCTACTATATATAAAATGTGTCAGGCACACTCGTTTGAGGGTTCCTCTGCGGGATTAAGCTCTAGTTACCCACAGCGATAGTTAGCTTGGTAACCTGCAATTTTGTTCCTTTTCTTTTCAGTGTCATTTCCCTACTCTGCTGTTGTTTCCCGCACCTCCAAAATCAGATTCTTGCTCTTACATCCTTGATTCAGCATCTGCTCCGGGAGAACCCAAACTAACACTTGCTAAATATTTCTCAATGCTCTAGAAAAACATACGAAATTATTTCTTTCAATATTTGTAAGCATTAATTCATTAAAATTTCTAAACGTGGGTGTTTTTGGTGGGAGAGTCCAGAAATATTTTATTTTGACAGTTCTCTAAAGTTTTAAAGTTTCAGAGGCTCTTCTGACATCCATTTTGGTATTTTCTTTTGTTTCCTGTCTTTTTCTTTCCTAACCTTTTGCTGTCTTCATGCATAATGTCCATAATATCATATCACAACACGTCTGGTCTTTAGTCATTAGTGTTTAATGCAACAAATCTATTCTTGAGATGGCCTCTAAATTCAGGTGGAATATATTCAAGGTAATATTTTGGCTCTCATGAACACGTTTTAATTTTCATCAGCTTCAACTTAAACTTGCATATAGGCAATGGATGGTTTGTTCCACAGTCAGCCCCTGGCCTTGTTCTGACTGATGACATTGAATTTCTTCATTGTCTCTTTCCACAGATGTAGTCGATTTGATTCCCGTATATTTCGTCTGGTGAGGTCCACGTGTACAGTCGCTGTTTAAGTTGTTGACAAAAGGTATTTGCAATGAATAGTCGTTGGTCTTGTGATACACTATCATGCAATCTCCAATGTTGTTTCTATCACCAAAGCCATGTTTTCCAGCTACTGATCCTACTCCTTCATTTTCAGCTTTAGCATTCAAGTCACTCGTGATTACCAATGCATTTTGATTGCATGTTTGATGGATTTCTTCATCTTTGACTTTAGTGGTTAGTGCGTAATTTTGAATAATAGTGGTATTAACTGCTCTTCCTTGTAGGCATATGGATATTATCCTATCACTTCAGGATAGGTCATGAAATGCTGTTTTTGACAGCGAGTGGGATGCTGTTTTACTTCAATTTGTCATCTCTGGGGTAGTATACCATATGATTAACCAATTCAAATGGCTAATATCCGTCCATTTCAGCTCATTAATGCCTAGGATATCTATCTTCAAGCATTCCATTTCATTTTTGGCAACTTCCAATTTTCCTAGATTCACACTTTGTACATTCCACATTCAGATTATTAGTAAATGTTTGCAGCTATTTCTTCTCATTTTGAGTCATGCCACATCATGAAATGAGGGTCCCAAAGTTTTTTTCCATCCATGTCATTAAAGTTGACTGTAAAGAAGCAGCTCTTCCCCAGGCATATTTTGAGTACCTTCCAACATGAGGGGCTCATCTTCTGGCACCATATCAGACAATTTCCTGATGCTATTCAAAAAGGTTTCACTGGCTAATTTTTTTTTTAGAAGAATATCACCAGGTTTTTCTTCCTAATCTGTCTTAGACTGGAAGCTCTGCTGAAACCTGTCCACCATAGGTAACTCTGGCATAGCTTCCAGGATCACAGCAACACACAAGCCACCACAGTATGGCAAACTGACAGACTTTCTCAAGCTGAAAGAACTGAAGAAAAAAATTCAAGACTTAAGTTAAAATATTGAAGAATTTGATGGGCGAAAATACTGAATGATGCATGAAGCATCACAAGAAGATGAAAGGGCTATACACAGTCACTGTACCAAAAAGAACTGGTCAACTTTCAGTCATTTCAGGAGGTAGCATATGATCAAGAGCTAATGGTACTGAAGGAAGGAATCCCAGCTGCCCTGACAGCATTGGTGAAAGACAAGGCTTTAAGAATTGACAGAGTGCCATTGAAATGTTTCAACAAATGGATAAAATGCTGGAAGAGCCCACTCTTCTATGCCAAGAAATTTAGAAATTTACCTGGCCAACCAATTGGAAAAAAAGATCCATAAACATGTGCACATTTAAAAGAAAAGTGATTCAACACAATGCAAAAATTATCAAACAATATCATTAATATCACACGCAAGTAAAATTTCACTGAAGATCACTCAAAAGCAGTTGCAGCAATACATCAGAAGGAAACTGTCAGAAATTCAAACCAGATTCAGAAGAGGACATGAAATGAGGGCTATCATTGCTGACATCAAATGGATCTTGGTTGAAAGCAGAGAATACCAAAAAGATATTTAAAAAATTTACCTGTGTTTTATTGGCTATGCAAAGGCATTTGACTTTATGGATCATAACAAATTATGGGTAACATTGTGAAGAATCGGAATTACAGAACACTCAACTGGGCTTATGCAACACCTGTATACGTAGACAAAGAGGCAGACCTTTGAACAGAACAAAGGGATACTGAGTGGTTTAAAATTAGGAAAGGTGTGTATCAAGGTTGTGTCTTTTCATCGTACTTATTCAATATATATGCTGATCAAATAATCCAAGAAGGTGGACTATACGAAGAACACAGCATCAGAATTGGAGGAACGCTCATTAACAACCTATGTTATGCAAATAACACAACATTGATTGCTGAAAGTGAAGAGGACTTGAAGCACTTACTGATGAAGATCAAAGACCACAGCCTTCAGTATGGATTAGACCTCAACATAAAGAAAACAAAAAGCCTCACAACTGGATTAATAAGCAACATTATGTTAAATGGAGAAAATATTGATGTTGTTAAGGATTTCATTTTACTTGGACCCACAATCAACACCCCTAAAATCAACAGTCAGAAAATCAAAGAAAGCACTGCATTGGGTATATCTGCTACAAAAGATCTATTTAAAATGTTCAAAAACAAAGATATCATTTTGAAGGATAAGGTGCACCTGACTCAACCATGGTATTTTCAATACCCTTATATGATGTGAATTCTGGACAATGAGTAGGGAAGACATAAGAAGAATTGATGCCTTTGAATTACGGCATTGGTGAAGAATATTGAATATACCATTGACTGACAGAAGAACAAACAAATCCATCTTGGAGAAGTACAGCCAGAATGCTCCTTAGAAGGCAGGATGGTGAGACTTGATTTCAAATATTTTGGACATGTTATCAGGAGGGACCAGTCCCTGGAGAAGGATATCACGCTTGGTAAAGTCAAGAGTCATCGAAAAAGAGGAAGATCCTCAACGAAATGGATTGACACAGTGGCTACAACAATGTGCTTAAACACAGCAATGATTGTGAGGATGCCGCAGGACTGGGCAGTGTTTTTTTCTTTGTACACAGGGTTGCTGTAAGTCGGAACCAACTTGAGGGCGCCTAACAACAAGAACTAAAGTTTTATAATCTTCAAAAAATATTTTATGCAGAAAGTTCTAATTTATTATTGTAGAGTTGTGGCTGGTGTTCTCAGAATTATTGTTTCCTATTGCTATGATTTATCTGTCCTATTTATTCATTCCCAATGATGTAGATCGTCTCTTTCTCTTTAATTTAATAGTATAATTAATATCTTATAATTAGTTATTATAATTGGATAATTACATGTTAAAATCATGCATTAAATTGTGAGTGAAAACCACGGTTGTATTATTTCATAATAATACATTCAGATATTCATATAAACATATATATGTATATGCATCCATTTGTCATTGAATCAATTCCAACTCATAGTGACCCTATGGGACAGAGTAGAACTGCCCATATGGTTTCCAAGGAGCAGCTGGTGGATTTCAACTGCCAAGCTTTTGGTTAGCAGCCATAACTTTTAACCACTGCACACCAGGGCTCCATATTATACAAATTTGCTGATATATGAAGAAAATCTTCAAAGTTATTCTATTCACCTATATTTTTATTGTATTCTTTTCTCCTTTTGTCCTATATATATTTGCATATATTCCAGACAGGGCATTTTGATCTTTGTTGTAGATAATTTTAGCTGGACGTACTATGTGCTTGTATCAATACGGATAGAATTTACTTGCTCCCCTCATTTTTGTCTAGTATTTGATTGAATATTTCCTTAGTATTTGTTATAATTCAGCTCCTTGAGGGTAGTAGAGAGGGATCTGGGACAGTGGATGTCTATAACCTGGTGCCTTTTTTATGAATTTATTTCTGACTGTATGGAGAACACTGTACCTGGTGCCAGTCTACTATGTGAATGTCAGTATTTTCCCCACTTTAGGGGAAAATTCAAGTTAAAGATAAATTACTCAGCTCATAGACTCTTTCTTTTCCTTTTATTTCCAGGTCAAACCTTATTTTTCACCAGACACTCAGCTCTGCTCTTCCGCTGTCAAATAGGCTTGCGTCCAGGACTCATCTTTCCCAATTAAGAAGTTGGATCAAAGAAAAAAAAAGTGGTTGTCTTCCCCTCAATTTCTCCTCCGACTTCTGCACTCCTTATGACCCCTGTTTAGAGCTCTTTCACGCTGCAGTCCCAAGGGGGTCCTTTAAAACATCTTCCGCTTATTTACCAGAGTTTACACCTTGTTCGTGAGTGAAATCCATGAACTGAACCCTGCTTTCCTTTATCTGCTTGGTCTAAATTATATTTTAATTTGCAGATATTGTGTGCAGCTGTTAAGAGGTAGTTAGGTCCTTCTCTAGTTGTAGTTTAAATGGAATCTTCTTTGATACATAAAAATGCATTTCCTCTACCATCTGTCTCAGAAGAGTTCTCTAACATTTAAGAAGATTTTACATCTGTGAGTCTGCACAACTTAAGTTAAATTGTCCTGATTAAATTTGAATTATTCTAAAAAATACTTTTTTCTTTTTTACCTGTGGTTGTACACATGACTGCAGATGCACAGATGTAGTTATTTAGCAATATTAGAGAAGACATATAGAGTGAACATAGGTAAAATCATGCAATTGACTTCCAGCTGTCCAGTGTCTAATTTGGTTAAAACAAAAAATGTACACCTCTCTAACTTTCACATTATTACTAATATGGGCAATAGAAAAGAAAACATAGTTCACTATGCATCTCTGTATTTTATTAATTACAAGACAGTTTCAAATATTGTATAGTTTATAAACAATTACAAATTAGAAAAAAGGAAAGCTTTGTCTACTCCCAATTACATTGAAGCTTTGTTTATAGTTCCTTTGTGAGAAAATACCCATAGAAATATTATTAATAAAACTTTTAATATAGTCTGGAAGCCTTATTTGGATATGATTTCCCAATGGACTAGTTTCTAAAATACTCAGGACGCATAACAATGAGGACTCCAGAGCAGAAAACACAAAACATTCTTGAAATTTTTCTCATTAGGGGAAAGTATTTATTAAGTACATCAGACTCCTTCTCCATTCAATTCTAAAATATCCTCTTTAAAGTGTATTTGATTCTCCTACCTTTGGAATTATTGAAATATCTTATTTCTTATTACATAATAAGGAAATAGCTTTCAAATAGTCTCTATACTCTTTTAATGTAGGTATACCATTTGAACAGGTTGCTTTCTTTTATGTATTAACATAACCAATCTGTAGAGCTAGAGAATTTTCTGTGCTAATACAGCATTACATAAACCTCATTGAATCTATCTTTTATCACAGGTGATTCTGATAAAATAAATTTGACACACTCTGCAAAAGACTAGACAGGCAAGTTTGACGTAATTATTTTGGGCATATATACAAAAAGGAAAAAAATCCAAACTACTTGATTTCAACTTCAGGTAGAAACTGAGAGAGCCTCAGAAACAACAGTGCATCGATCTGGCCAACTTATATTCAGCATTTCTCACTCATTTATTTATTTATCCTTTTGAGAATCCTTCCTCTTAGAAATCTAGGGTCCACTGGACCATTCATAAGTCACTGTCTCATATTCAAAAACTACTATATATCAATGTAGAGAAAACTCCGATTAAAATTTATCTTCTTTCTTCCATATTCTTGGAGGGTTTTTTTTTTATTCTAATTTTAACTAATTTACTTGATATTCAGAATTTAAACTGGTAATGATGAAGTTATTTTCTTTGTTCAAAATATCACGATATGCATTCATTGATAGACGATAATAATGGCAACTTTAAAAACATGGCATCTTTGTGTATATATATTATAATAAAAGATATACAGCAACTTCAAAATTACTTGTATTATCAAGCAAATTTCAGTAAGTATCAAAGAGAGCAGTGAATGTAGTCTTCTGGCTGAGATAATGAGATAAGGCTAAAGAGCAAACAGAACATCGTAACTGAGGTTTGAGAGTACGACACTTTGTATAAAGATAAAAAAAAAAGATGGAGAAGAAAAATACTTCGGTAATGAAAAATGAATGCATAACATAGAAAAGCATCTGTTGAGGAAAGAAAGTATCAATAATACATTTTGGAGACAGTGCACATTTTTTGGAAAAAAAAAAACCTTGTAAAGGGCACAATAAAGTACATATATGGGGAGAATTTACTGGGAGTAGTCCTCAATGGGAGACTGGAGGATGACACAACTAGTTATTGTTTTGTTCTATTTTATTTTTAATTGATACACCCTTAATAGTTAAGATCTCATGCAGACATTTTATTATTAACTCATTCAAAACCAGGATTTCTATGAGAACAGACTAATTGCTTTCAAAAGAGTTGTGTTTCCCTGATTTCTACCATTCATATTTAAATCACAGTTAAGCACTTGTCTACTAACCAAAAATTTTGCAGGTCAAATCTACCCAAAGGCACCTCAGAAGAAAGGCCTGGTGATCTAGTTTCTAAAGATCATATTGAAAACCCTTTGGAGCACAGTTCTACTCTGAAACACATGAGATCGCCGTGAGTCCAAATCGACTCAACAGCAACGGTTTTGTTTTAAAATATGTTTCAGATACAGGCTCCAAAATGTTCAAAAATCATGAGTGTACAACTGACTGAATTTTTATAAAGTGAGCACGTCTGTGTAACCACAGGGCGGATTAAGAAATAGAACATTACCGTGAGGGTTAAAACTGTGTGTCAACTTGGCTGGGCCATGGTTCTCAGTGTTTTGGCAGTTGTATAATGTGATCATTTCCCTGTTGAACTTTGATATGTGACCACCCCCATGACGGAATCTGCTGAGTGGTACTGATGGGGGAGGGGCCTGTGATAGCTTACTGCCCCTCAGCCTTCATCTCTCTGCCCTCCACTGCCTACTTCCACCCTGCACGCCTTGTCAAAGGCTTTGGTTTGTTCTGGATCCAGCAACTGTCTCTTGTCTGACCTCCAGTTCTTGGGACTTGAGCTACCAGCTTACCTGTCCATCTTGGGATTCCTCAATCTCCACAGCCTATGAGCAAAAGTCCTGCTCCCCAACCTGCGGATCTTGGGTTCACCACTCCCTGCAGCTACGTGAGTCAGGAGAAACCTTGCACTCTTGCCTGCCAAACTTGGCATTCACCAGCCTGCACAGCCTGTGAGTGGGAGCCCTGCTTCTTGACCTGCCAATCCTGGGTCTGCCAGCTTCTGCAGCTGTGTGAATTGGGAGAGGCCTCTATCCTGATCCATGGACTTGCAATGCTCCAAACTCAATAATCATGTGAGCTGTTTCCTTGATATAAATCTCTTCCTGCATATATTTATACCCTTTACTGGTCTTACTTCTCTAGAGAACCCAGCTAAGACAATTAACAACACCTAGAACTCTCTTTCCATTCTTTAGTTGCTATAACCCCCACAGAAGAGATCAATATCCTTAATTCTATCTCCATAGATGGCTTTTGTCTGTTTATGATGATTATGTAAATCAAATTATATGGTTAGAACTGCGTAGTGTCTGGCCTTTTTAACATAACATTGTACATTCATCCATGTTATATGTAGCAAAAATTCATTTTTCTTATTTCTGTATATTACTCCATAGTTCTTAGTAAGATTATTCACAATGGATTTATCCTTTTGACCACTGGTATTTATTTAGGTTGTCTACCATTTTGGCTACTATAGATAATAGAGGAATAAATACACTCATAAAAAAGTCACAAAATTCTTATATTGATTTCCATATAGATATTATTGTATATTTTCCACTAGTCTTATTCCTAGGTAGACTCTGGGTGTTGCAAAGAGCTAAGATTCTCAGATGTTAACCAAAAGATTGTAAATTTAAGTTCATCTAGAAGCATCTCAAAAGAAAGATTTGGTGATCTATTTCCAGAAATTAGCCGTTGAGAACCCTATGGAGCCCAGTAATGCTCTGACACACGTGCAGTTGCGGTGAGTTGGAATTGACTTGACAGCAATAAGTACTGGCATTCCTAGGTAGCTGAAGTTTTCTGAAGCTACTGTAATTGCTTTCAATCCTTAAATTTCACTTTATAATATCCATTGTCAATATACAAAAATACAATTATTTTTAATTGACCTTGTTTTTAGTTTTGTGGCAAAATTATCTTTTTAACTGTAATAGGTTATCTCCAAATTATTTTGTATTTTTTTACATATCCTTTTAAATCACCTCCAAATAATCACAGTTTCATTTTTTTTCATTTCCAATTCTTATGATTTGTACTTTTCTTGCCTTTTCTTCCTTTATACCACCTAGGATTCCCAGTCATATGGTGAATACGCATGGCAGTAGTAATCACGCTCTATTTAATTCCTCATCTCAAGATGAAAGCTTTCAATACTTCATTATTAAAGACAATGTTTAGTGGAGGTATTTCAGAAATACTCCTTATCGAATTAAGGATGGCATCTTCCATTTCTAGTTTGTTAAATTAAGAGGTTTTGTCATAAATAGCGCTTTATTTTTAGCAAATAGTTTCTACATCTGTTAAGATTATTGTATATTTTCATTTTCTTTTGTATCAGTCAGGGAAGCAGAACCACTGAGTGACGTCAAATAAGGGGATTATTGTATGAATTTGACTGAACATAACTGTGTGATTTAGATAAACACTTTATGTAACTCTCTTGGTTTGGTGTCTAGTACTGGGTAAGGTATCACCTGTATCAATAGCGTAGGCAGTTAGGAAGGAAGATGGACAAGAGATAGGGAAGACCAAAGACAAAGTAGAATTCATGAAGACAAGGCGAACCACAAAGACAAACTGAAATCCACATTAGCCTCTCACCATATCTAAACTTCCAACTTTAATAACCTAAGTGACCTGTTGGAGGTTCTGGTGACCTTTCAACTGACCTAGTAGTTCTGAGAAGCAGAAAATGGAGACTTAGAGGAATCTGGAGGACTTGGTACCACATGATGACATAGTGATTCAATAAATGATGACAATATGCATGAGCCGCAATGTCTCTCTACTGACATTCCAAGCATAAGTATGGCAGCTATTTCATTTCCACCTACCATAATTTTGCAGATTTCTTTTTCTTTTTTTGTAATCAATGCTAGACAAGCAGCACACAAGGAAAAAAAATCTGAGAAACATAGTTCTAATTGAACTATGCTGACACAGCCTAACTTTGAAATAAAGACAATAGCAAGAACATTTTTCTGAGTAATATGATACCAGTACAGCTTTCAGTAAAGCTGAAAACATTCAAACTGTAAACCTTGGCCCCACTCCTGAGCATCTTTCTTGTTTTAAAGTAGCAGAAATCATGGTAGAACAAGGAAAGTTTGGGGACCTGAAGAGAAAGATCTAGTCCATGCCAGTGAGCAAGATGTTGCATTTAATTTTGGTTGCCAGCAGTCACCACACAGTTAAACAAAATAAACCTCTAAAGCTTCACCTGTGCCCAACTTTATATATCCTCATTGCTGATACCATTTGTTTCATTTTTGGGGGACTACTTGACTCAATGTCTTTAGTCTGCTCCTGCAGGGCTTGCTGCCTGTTTGTCATGATAACATACCACCTAATATGGCATAAAGGAGACAAAGCAACCAAAGCACCATTAGGGCAAACAGTCATTAGTTGGTAGGGAGTAGGGGACACTAACTCTCCCCCATTTACTCACGATGTAGGTAAGATGATTTGATACTAGCACTCAAAGAAAGTTTTGTATCCAATAAATCAGTTCACAAGACCCTCTTCCTTTCTCTTCCAAAAGCCACGTCTTTCACAGCACCCCCTTTCTTTTTGTCAAAACTCTCAGTATCAATGAAAAATCTGAGATTTCACCCTCTTGAAAGCTAACAAGTTATTCTTTCTCAGTTTGTTTGATGGATGTTGGAGACAGACATAAGAAAATATGGTAACTTATTACACACAAAAATACCAGTAGCCAAAGTATCAGCACCTGTTCTGGTTTCAAGCCCAGATTCCCAGTAAAGGGGGTCAGATGATGCTTGCATACATAGAGGATTGCATTACAGGTGAGGAACTCTGAGTTTAGGGAAGAAGAATCTTTTATAATGACCAGTAGGCCTATCTGTTCTTTGCCCTGGAGGGAAAATATTATGGACTGAATTGTTTCACCCCAAAACATGTGTTGAAATCCTAACCCCTGTACCTGTAAATGTGACTCTGTTTAGAAATAGTTTTTTTTTTCTTCTTTTGTTATTAATGAGGCCGTACCAATGTATGATGGGTACTAAACCTCATCACTTCTGATTTGTAAAAAGACAAGAATAGGCACAGAGACATACGGGACGGGGGAGCGGAGACAGATGCCAAGAAATACCAAAGAACACCAACGATAGCCAGCAGACACCAGAAATTAGAAGAGACACTCAATTTGGACTTTTAGTTTCCAGAACTTGAAAAATAAATTTCTGTTCTTTAAAATCATGCACTCGTGGTAGTTTTTTATTATGGCAGCATGAAGTATCTAAGACAGAGACATTATCTTTTTATATGAGGCTGTAATCAAGCCTGCTGTTTGCTCCAGAGGGAGATGCTTTATTCATCTTCAAAACTGTTTACTATACCAACACTCTTTAAGTGGTAGAGTGGATCATAGCCAGTCATTGTCACAAGATATGCAAAAATGTGATTGAGAAATGGAGAAGTGTCTCCAAATGATCAACTGAGGCCACAAATATGGACTGACAGGGAGCAGGCCATATTGAAGGATGTGCCATAGGCATCTGGATAACTTGGTCATGTAATCTACTTATGACTTTAGAACCTGCCAAGGCCAGTCTTATATATACCACTTCCATTTGATGATGTAGTGTTGCTGTACATACCCACCTTTAAGGTTGTGTAGGTCAGAGAACACCCAATTCGTGATGGGTAGCTAAGGGCACTTGGTAACTTGGTGATGTATGGTCAGGTGTTCTGTCCTAGCGTTAGCTTGAATAGATTTTAAATTTCTCTAATTACAGATGTCTTAACCTCTCTTTTATCCTTGAGTGACAAAAACCTAAAATATCCCACTGAAGAGTCCCTGGTTATTTCCTAGTGCCTTGTAGAAAGTCAGAAGTTGTTTTTCAAAAAGGGGATAGCTACCAGCTGTGTAAGGCATAGTTTTACTTCACATTTCTAAGGCCCAACCAAAGTTTCAAACATAACCTTTATTTTCCAAAGGTATTTCAAGCAACAATCAATCTTCTGGGTCATACAGCACAAGTGACAAAATAGTTTGGTGGAACACTGGGCCTAATGCAAGATATTTTAATGTTCAGAGTCCTGCTTAAAACTGGGAACTTCTGGGCTTAGTTAGTAAATGGGAGAGAAATCCTTCCCAAATGAGAACTATGTTGCCTCTAATATCCAAAAAAACCCACTAACTTTGTGTCCCTTTTTCTAGTAGCAGGAAGGGTCAACTGAAGAAACTTGTCCTTCAAATTTGAAGGACTGTATATCCTGGACATCTAGACCCCTAGACATTGCATAGGTGGCAGGCTTCTAAACTTTGTAGGTTTTATTTCTCAACCTCTGGCATACATGTAGAATCCTTACAAAGGATTCTAAAGTAATTGTTACTTTCTGCAACCCAAGTCTAAAGAACATGTTGTCATCAATACAACAGATCAGCACGGTGTGCTGTAGAACACAGAGGCAACCAGGGTTGGAGAGATGCTGTAATTCTGACAGAAGACATAAAAGATATATTTCTGTCCCCAGTAGCTGGAAGAAAACAGCCTCTGATGATCATTAACTAACAAATATAGAGAAGAAAACATTTACCAGATTAATAGCCATGTTCCAAGACCCAGGGGATGTGTTGATTTGTTCCAGCAATAAAATCACATCTGAAACAGCTACTGAAATTAGACTAATGGCTCAATTAAGTTTACAATAATCCACTCTTAGTCTCTAAAATCCATCTGTCTTCTGCACAGACCTAATTTGTAAATCGAATAGGTATATGGAATCATTATCCCCAACATCTATTTGTTAATGGTGGCACTAATCTCTGCAATCTCCCCAGTATGTCTTTTGTTTATATATATTAAAAAAAAAAAAACTAAAAGCCAAACCAGTTGCTGTCTAGTCAATTCCAACTCGCAACAACCCTGTAGGACAGAGTAGAACTGCCACATCAGGTTTTCAAAGAGCGGCTGGTGGATTCAAACTGCTGACTTTCTGGTTAGCAGCCTAGCTCTTAAGACGAGAAGCAATTATACTGGCCCCACTTGACTCACCTAACATAATAGCTCTCACTTCACAGGTCAGGGAATCCATGTGGGAATTCTGGCAGTTACTATGCCTATTCCTTTTAGACATTCTGAACTAAGGATATAAACACAGGATGGAGTCATGACCCACTGAATCCACTGTGAGAAGGATTCGAGCCAAGAATCTACTGATAAAATAACTTCCTTTAGTCCCTACTACGACTTAGGGACCATGGTAGTATTTTTATTTTGACAGGAATTATCAGTTTAAAACAATATATCCAGTAATATTTTAAAAGTGTGATTATTTCCCTTTCTTTTTTAAGGCATAGTCACCTGATAAATGGTCACATGTTCTTTTGCAGATGGCTTGGAAGCTTTTGGCTATGTAGCAGGATCCTTCTTCAATGGAACCTCGCCTTCCCTTAATTCAGAATGCTCTGAGGCTCTTAGGCTCAAGTCTGGAATTGATTGTAGGGCTGTAACTTTTTATAGTGCTGAATAAAGTTCTCCAGACCTAGAGACTTTCAGGTTAGACAAATCAATTAAGACTTTAGTAGGTTGCCCACCTATCTCAGTTTTTAGGACACAATGATCATGAGCTTGCCAATGCCAGAGATATCAGAGGGTCAGAATATTCTGATTACTGCTTCTTTCCTACTGTCCAGTATGGTAAGCAAACTGTGTCTTTATTGATTATGTTCCGCCACTTAGCCATACCACTCCTTTGAATTCCTATAACTTTTTTTTTTGTAAAATCTATCCTTCAGCCCTAAACACTGTCTTTTCACCTACTATTTTATGTACTAACTTGTAACACACACACACACGCACACACACACACACACTCTCACATGGCCGAAGAGTTTAAAACCGTATGTCTAGGACAGTACTTTTCATATAGTATATTCTCCTTTGTATTTTAATTTGAGTCTCCCAAAAGTTAATAGATATCTTTTGAAATTTAGTTAATTTTCCACAAAATTTAATTTTGATGGAAAACCCCTCAATCCACCTTAAACACAAAGGAGAATCTATTGCCTCTTATAACTGAACTATTAGAAGGGGTGGAGTACAACCTATTAAGTATATTTAGATCTGGAATTTATGGCATATCCAGGACTTTGTTGCCAATGGTTGTTTTTATTTTTTTGTGTATGTTAGCTTATCTGTCAGTTTGTCATACTGTGGCGGCTTGCATGTTGCTGTGATACTGGAAGTTTGCCACTGTTATTGCAAATACCAGCAGGGTCACCCTTGTTGGATAGGTTTCAGCTGAGCTTCCAGACTACAGAAGACTAGGAAGATGGGCCTGGCAGTCTACTTCTGAAAAAAATGGTCAGTGAAAACCCTATAAATAACAGCAGAACGTTGTCTGAAATAGTGCTGGAAGATGAGCCTCTCTGGTTGGAAAGCACTCAAAAGATGACTGGCGAAGGGCTGCCTCCTCAAAGTAGAGTCGACCATAACGACATGGATGGAGTCAAGCTTTCAGCCTTCATTTGCTGATGGGGCACAACTCAAAATGAGAAGAAACAGCTGCAAACATCCATTAATAATCAGAATGTGGAAAAAAGCTATGAAAATTGGAAGTCGTCAAAAATGAAATAGAACACATAAAGATTGATATCCTAGGCATTAGTGAGCTGAAATGGTATTGGCCATTTTGACTCAGACAATCAGATGGTCTACTCTTCCGGGAATGACAAATTGAAGAGGAATGGCATCGCATGCATCATCAAAAAAAAAAAAAAAACAATTTCAAGATCTAACATGAAGCACAAAGCAGTCAGTGATAAGACAATACCCATACACCTACAAAGAAGACCAGTTAATAGGTCTATTATTCAAATTTACACACAAACCACTAATGAAAATATGAAGAAACTGAAGATTTTTGCCAACTTATACAGTCTGAAATTGATCCAACATACAATCAACATGCCTTGATAATTACTGGTGATTGGAATCCAAAGTTGGAAACAAAGAAGTATTGGTAGTTGGAAAATGAGGCCCTGGTGACACAAATGACACTGGGGATTCCATGATAGAATTTTGTAAGTTCAGCTTCTTCATTGCAAATACCTTTTCAACAATGTAAATGGCAACTATACATGTGGATTTCACTGGATAGAAAACACAGGAATCAAATTGACTACATTTGTGGAAAGATACAATAGAAAAGCTCAATATCATCAGTCAGAACAATGCCAGGGCCCGACTGTGCAACAGACCATCAATTGCTCACATGCAAGTTCAAGTTGAAGGTGAAGAAAACTAAAACAGTCCATGAGAGCCAAAATACAACCTTGAGTATATCCCTCAAATTTAGAGACAATCTCAAAAATAGATTTGAACACTAATGAGCATAGACCAGGCAAGTTGTGGGATGACATCAAGGACGTCATACACGAAGAGCACGAAAGGTCCTTTAAAAGACAAGGAAGAAAGAAAAGACCAAAATGAATGTCAGAAGAGACTCTGAAATAGCTCTTAAAGATCCAGCAGCTAAAGCAAAAGGAAGAAATGATGAAGTAAAAGAGTTGAACAGAAAATTTCAAAGGGCAGTTCAAGAAAACAAAGCAAAATATTATAATGAAATGTACAAAGACCTGGAGTTAGAAAAACAAAAGGGAAGAACATGCTTGGCATTTCTCAAACCAAAAGAACTGAAGAAAAAATTCAATCCTTGATTTGCAATATTGAAGGATTCTATGGGCAAAATATTGAAAGACTCAGGAAGCAACAAAAGAAGATGGAAGGAATACACAGAGTCACTGTACCAAAAAGAAGTGGTCGGCTTTCGACCATTTCAGGAGGTAGCATATGATCAAGAACTGATGGTCCTGAAGGAAGACGTTCAAACTGCACTGAAGGCATTCTTGAAAAACAAGACTCAAGGAACTGACGGGATATCATTTGAGATGTTTCAACAAATGGATGCAACACTGGAAGTGCTCACTAGTCTATGCCAAGAAAATGCAAGACAGCTAGCTGGACAATGAACTAAAAGAGATCCACATTTGAGTCCATTCCAAACAAAGATGATCCAACAGAATGCGGAAATTGTCAAACAATATCATTGATATCACATTCAAGCAAAATTTTGCTGAAGATTATTCAAAAGCAGTTGCAGCAGTACAATGACAGGGAACTGCCAGAAGTTCTGGCCGTATTCAGAAAAGGACGTGGAGCATGGGATATCATTTCTGGTGTCAGATGGCTCTTGGATGAAAGCAGAGAATTCCAGAAGGATGTCCACCTGTGTTTTATCGACTATGCAAAGACATTCGACTGTGTGGATTCTAACAAATTATGGATAACGTTGTGAAGAATGAAAATTCCAGAACACTTAATTGTGCTCATGAGGAGCCTGTACATAGATCAAGGGGGAGTTTTTTTTGGACAGAACAAGGGGATACTGTGTGGTTTAAAGTCAGGAGAGATGGGTGTCAGGGTTGTACCCTTTCACCATACCTATTCAATCTGTATGCTGAGCAAATAAGTGAGAAGCTGGACTATATGAAGAAGAATGGGGCATCAGGATTGGAGGAAGGCTCATTAACAACCTGCGTTATGCAGATGACACAACCTTGCTTGTTGAAAGTGAGGAGGACTTGACGCACTTACTGATGAAGATCAAAGACCACAGCCTTCATGGATTACATTTTAACATAAAGGAAACAAAAACCCTCACAACTGGACTAATAAACAACATCATGATAAACAGTGAAAAGATTGAAGTTCTCAAGAATTTCATTTTACTTGGATCCACAGTCAACACCCATGGAAGCAGCAGTCAAGAAATCAAAAGATGCATTGTGCTTGGCAAATCTGCTGGAAAAGACCTCTTTAAGTGTTGAAAAGGAAAGATGTCACTTTGAAGACTAAAGTGAGCCTGACCCAAGCCATGGTATTCTCAACTGGATCATATGCATTTGGAAGCTGAACAATAAGAAGGAAGATCAAGAAGAATTGACACCTTTGAATTATGGTGTTGGCAAAGAACATTGAATATATCATGGACTGCCAAAAGAGCAAACAAATATGTCCTGGAAGAAGTACAACCAGAATGCTGCTTAGAAGCAAGGATGGTGAGACTGCAACTTATCTATTTCGGACATGTTCTCAGGAGGGATCAGCCTCTGGAGAAGGATGTCCTGCTTGATAAAGTACAGGGTCAACAGAAAAGAAGAAGACGCTCCATGAGATGGATTGACACAGTAGCTGTAACAATAAGCTCAAGCATAACAACGATTGTGAGCCTGGCACAGTACCAGGCAGTGTTTCGTTTGGTGGCACATAGGGTCGTTATGAGTCAGAACTGATTCTATGGCATCTGACAATAACAACATGCAAAAGTATTCAACTGTATGGATTATAACAAATTATCAGTAACATTGCCAAAATGGGAATTCTGGGACACTTACTTGTGCCCAAGCAGAACCTATATGTAGACCAAGAGGCAGTCATTCGAACAGAGCAAGGGGATACTGCATCGTTAAAATCAAGAATGGTGTGTGTCAGAGATGCATCCTTTCACCATACATTTTCAATCTGTATGCTGAGCTAATAATCCAGGAAGCTGGACTATATGAAGAAGAATGTGGCATCAGTAATAGTGAAGGACTCCTGAGATAGGCAGATGATACAACCTTGCTCACTGAAAGCAAAAAGGACTTAAAGTACTTACTGATAAAGATCAAAGTCTGCAGCCTTCAGTATGGATTATGGCTCAACATAAAGAAAACCAAATCCCTCACAACAAGAACAATAAGGAACATTATGATAAATAGACAAAAGACTGACATTGTCAAAGATTTCATTTTAATTGCTTCCACAATCAATGCCCATGGAAGCAGCAGTCAGAAAATCACCCAACACATTGCATTGGGTGAATCTGCTGCAAAAGGCCTATTTAAAGTGTTAAAAAGTAAAGATGTCACTCTGAGGACTAAGGTGACCGAAGAAGAATTGATGCCTTTGAATAATGGTATTGGTGAAGAATATTAAAAATACCGTGGACTGCCAGAAGAACGAACAAGTTGATCTTGGAGGAAATACAGTCAGAGTGCTCCTTGGAAGCAAGGATGGCGAGACTTTGTCTCTCGTACTTTCAACTTGTTATCAGGAGAGACCAGTGCCTGGAAAAGAATATCATGCTTGCTGGAGTAGAGAAAAAAAAAAAAAAAAAACTAGAGGGTCAGTGAAAAAGAGATGGATTGACACAGGACCTGCAACAATGGGCTCAAACATAACAACAATTATGAGAATGGAGCAGGACCTGGCAGTGTTTCTTTCTGTTGTACGTAGGGTCGCTATGAGTTGGAACCGACTCAATGGCACTTAACAACTTAATTATTCCTGAAGAGCTTTCTCAACTCTGGTCTTTACTATGGTTATTCAGCATTTCTTGGTGGACTACATCATTGGTGAAAACCAAAAACTAAATCAAGCCCATTGCTGTCAAGTGAATTTCCATTCGTAGCAAACCTATAAGACACAGTAGAGTTGCCCCCCAGGGTTTCCAAGGAGTGGCTGGTGGAATTGAACTGCCAGCCTTTTAGTAAGCAGCTGAATCCTTAACTGCTGCTCCTCTAGTCCTCTCATCATCATTGGTGAAGGATTAAGAAAAATATTCCCCAAGAGTAAGCATGTTGTTCTACAAGAGAGAAGTACTAGATGGCCAAAACAATGGATAACTATTACTGATAAGCACAACAAAATGTTCAGTTGCCTGAGAACTTCATATAAATCACAAGGAAGAATTTTGAGGCTGAACATTTAAGGGCAAGGCACAATTAATGTTTATGAAAACGTAGATAGAAACTACAAATCCAATAAATAGGTGTGGTTATATGCATGCATATGCATACACACACACAAATACACATGTGCACATGTAGAAAGATGATAGATAGATGATAGGTAGATAGATATTTCTCTTTACATTTAATAAGGGAAACAATCATATGTCAAATAAATGCAAAACCCTTTAAAAAGTATGTAAATTTCTTTTACCTTTGTTTTACTCAATTAAAAAACAAAAATCATTTAAATCACCAAGCAAAATAAAGATTCAAATATGGAATCGTATAAGCTTCAAATGCCATCTGTGCTT
Source organism: Loxodonta africana (assembly GCF_030014295.1). NCBI lineage: Eukaryota > Metazoa > Chordata > Mammalia > Proboscidea > Elephantidae > Loxodonta > Loxodonta africana. The sequence continues at coordinate 48,438,357 of NC_087358.1, forward strand.
TTTGTTACATTAGATAATTAAGTTGCCTTGGTAACTAAAATTGCAAAATTCCCCACAGAAAAGACAAGGTTGTAAACTGACTTTTAAATTACATATATATATACACACATATATATACAGTTATGCATCCCTTAATGTCCATGATATATTCTGTGAAATAGGACATTATATAGTTCAGACATTGCTCAAACACACCATATAATGTACAGGAGCGAGGTGCAGCAGGGCCAGGACCCACACTGCCACTTCAGTCGATGCTGCTGGACTAACGGGCTATGCCAAAAAGTTGGCTCCTCTACTGCCAGTCCAGTGTGGTTGACACCCGGCCTTGTACCTGGCCCCTCCCTGCCAGGGAATGTAGTCGCTGTCCAGCAAGCCACCTCCTGGCCCTCACACGGCACCCAGGCCAAGAGAAGCAAGCGGCCTCAGTAGAGCCATCCTCCCCCCACCACCCCCCCCCCCCGCCCATGGCTTCAGTAGCGTCTGTGAGGTTGCTGCCTGAGGCAAGCCTGGTGAGACAGGCAGCAGTCAATGGGTGCTGGTATCCCTTCCCCCTGCTGACCCAGGGCCAGGGTGAAGGCAGGACCTGGAGAGCTAGTGAGAGACAGATTGGATCTCCCTAATTAGCAAAGTAGGTTAGGTATGTCCCCGCTCTCCGATGGAGATAACCTTATGAAACCACGGATGTATAGGCAGTTGGACGTTGCCCCAAGGACATTAAGCTATGTATATCTGTGTGTATATTGTATGTGTATATATGTGTGTGTGGTGTATATTGTATGTGTACGTGTGTGTGTGTATATATATATATATGTAATCAAACCCATTGCTGTCAAGACGATTCTGACTCATAGTGACTGCATATACACACAGATATCTATGAGTAAAAGTAAGGCAAACAACATTTGTATTTTCAGATATTTAATCTATAAATGTTAAAAAAATGAGTAAATGCATTTTTAACCTAAACCTACAGCTCTGTATTATACTCTGACAATGTAACCAAGTGTCCCGTGTATGAGAACTTTTGTTGAGTGTAGCAATTACTTCGAGCTGCCATGCTTCAGCTGAATTGAATTAGGGTCTTTGGACTTTGATCCAACTTTTCCTCCTATTGATTAGAGAGCTGGGTCATAGTGGTCTGATACGTGAAATAGCCACTATGACCTTGTTTGGTTGAGGAGCCTGTCATTTTATTAGTAGGTCTGTTTCAGTTCTGAATAACCAGGGATTATTCAGGGGACTATTTTTGTCACATAAAAACTGAAAGACAGGTTACTGTATGTGTAATTAGATAAATTTAAAATGTATTCCAAGTAAAACGGGTTAAAAAAAACTGAAAGACAGGTTACTGTATGTGTAATTAGATAAATTTAAAATGTATTCCAAGTAAAACGGGTTGCTGTTCCCTAAATAAAAATATATTTTAAGACCAAATTCTTCCACTCATACTAGCCTTAAAGTATAGGAGGATGGTTGGTCATTTTTGTGGTTTAGACAATGTTCTTGTTTTTATCTCTTCACTCAGGCATGATTTTAAGTTGTTCTGTTTTTGTTTTGATCCATCATGGTCACAGAATGGCCTTGTCAGACGTTAGAGTTCTGTAAAATTGTTTATGTTCAAGCAGAGAACATGATGGCCTAACAGTGAGGACCAGGCCAGCTGCTAATAATACCAAGGTCCAGCCCGTAGTGCCAGGTCAGCTCCCAGCTGCTGGAGCTTCGTTTCCTAAAGAGATGTAGGTGTCTAAAGCTTATAGCATCATAGAAGCAGAATGTAAAATACTTGAGTGGGTTGTCACTGGATTTTCTTGAACTATTCACCTTATCAAATGGAGCACAGATTTAACAATAACAACAAAAACTCAAAAAAAATCATTTAATTCTAGAAATATTGCTGAGATCTGCTGAGGTTATGACAACCTCTTCAATTATATTAAAAATTGAAAATTTTATCTCGAGCATACATGATTATATCCTACAGAATGTTGTTTTTCTAAAGGTTTGATTGTGTGTTAGTCATATCACTCATTCAATATTTTCAATAGGCAGTCCCTGGGTTACAGACAAGATCTGTTCCTAAATGTGTATTTAAGTCGAGTTTGTAAGTCAGTAACAGGAGCATATGGTACTTATTTAGCCCTACTTTTTTTTTTTTTTTTTTTTTTTAGTGCAAGAAAGGAGTCCTGGTGATAAAGTGGTTAAAACACTCAGCTGCTAACTGAAAGTTTGGTGGTTCGAACCCACCAGCTGCTCCATGGGAGGAGGATGTGGCAGTCTGCTTCTGGAAAGATTTACAGCCTTGGAAAGCCTATAGGACAGTTCTACTCTGCCCTGTAGGGTCTCTATGCATCGGAATTGATTCCACGGCAATAGGTTTGGTTTGAAAGGCTTAGTGCAAGAAAAGACTTGAAGCCTTTTCACTGATTTAAAAGCTGCACGTGCAACAAGTGAAGTTGATTATGATGAAGAATTTGTTTCAAGTAGGGGTTGGTTTAATCGTTTCAAAAATGATGGCAAATTTACATAAAGGGCAAGTAGGAATTGTCCGTCAGTTCCATGCTCGTAACCCGGGGACTGCTTGTAGTTCAAGGGAAATGACTGTGCCATCTACTTCTTTCTACCCACTCCATACCAGCTATTCAGTGGGCATTAATAAACACATACGGTTGGTTATAGACTAGAAGATAGAGATGGATTTAAAAAAGTAACTTCTTGAATCTATGATAATCTAAAACATTAGGTGAGGTGTCACTGGCTTCAGGTTATCATTTTCTCCTGTAACAGATTCAAAATGCAGTTTTTGGAATATATTATTTTTATCTCCTGTTTGAAGACCTTCCCTCAGTAACTTTCTATGCAGCAACTGCAGGAACTGATTTTCTCATTTTTGTCAACTGTCTCTGAAGATATAATGGTAACACATTTACTTAGGCATTCAACCCAGTAACACTTGCACATTGTCCTTCTCTGATTCCTAGGATTGCTACCAGCTGTGATAATCCCCAGTGATGAGCAACTGGATTATCTCAAACTCAGATACAGCTACCTTCTGGAAGCTTACTAAGTAATAGAATGACTTTGAAAAGTTCTCAGACTTTATCGTACATTACATTCAACTGGAAGCTTGTGAACACATGGTATGTTTGGCTACATCTCCATAGTTTCTGATTCAGTAAGCTTCCAGATGATGTTAACACTGCTAGTCTGGAATCGTCTTTTGATAACTGCTAAATTTGTTGTTATTTTTAGGTGCTGTGAGTTGGCTCTGACTGGTGGTGACCCCCTGTACAACAGAGTGAAACACTGCCTGGTTCTATGCTGTCTTCACAATCATTGGCTTGCTTGATTGGCATGCTTGAGTCCATTGTTGTGGCCACTGCGTATTTTGAGTGACTTCCAACCTAGGGGGCTCATCTTCCAGCACTATATCAGACAATGTTCTGTTGTGATCCACAGGGTTTTCAATGGCTGATTTTCAGAAGTAGATTACCAGGCTTTTCTTTCTGGTCTGCCTTAGTCTGGAAGCTCCACTGAAACCTATCCGCCATGGGTGACCTTACTGGTATTGGAAATGTTGGTGGCATAGCATCTAGCATCATAGCAACATGCAAGACACCACAGTATGACAAAATGATGTATGAGTGGTGGACAAAATAAATTTATTTTGATAACTACTAATTTAAATATTACAGCTGGCAAAACAATGCCCTCCCAAAAATGGCCATGTCCTAATCTCTTGAACCCGTGCATATGTTACCTTACAGAGTAAAAGAGATTTGGAAGATGTGATTAAGATTAAGGAACTTGAAGTAGAGAAATTATTCTAGGTTATGAGGGTAGACCCAGTATAATAACATGGATTCTTAGAAATGGAGAGCCCTCAGCTATAGTAAGAGAAACGGAGATGTGAGTATATAAAAATGGTCAGAGTGATGCAGTGTTGTTGGCTACAAAGACAAAGGAAGGAGATTCTTACTTAGAGCCTCCAGAAAGGAATGGAATCCTGCTGACACCTTTATTTTAGCCCAGTGTAACTTGTATGTGACTTCTGCCCTAAAAAACTGCAAGATAAAACTTTGCATTGTTTGAAACCACCAAGTTTGTGGTAATTTGTTACAAAAGTAATGGAAAACTAATAAAAATTTAAATAAATCTTATCACCCAGAATTACACTCCCTACGTGCTCTTCCATTCCCAGGGCTATGGTAGCACTAAATGCCCTGAACCTAATGTAGGAGAGCTATCATTTGAAGCAGCTCTTTACCGCTTATCTGTATTATTTTAGACAATTTTATACCTTCATTCATTTAATTGACAAATATTTCAACCTGTCCTACATAAAAGGCATAAATCACACTGTGCTGGGATGCAAGGTCAAGTCAGGTAAAATTGCTATTTTTAAGTGGCTTTAATGTTGGGGACATAGGTCCCCGACTGGTAGAAATGACTCAACACTCAACTACTAGCTGAAAGCTCGGTGGTTCAAAACCACCCAGAGGCAGCTCAAAAGGCAGGCCTAGTGGTATGCTTCTGAACGGTCACAGCCTTGAAAACCCTATAGAGTAATTCTACTCTGCATGCGTTGGGTGACCATTAGTCAGAATAAATTCAACAAAAACTGTCAAAAGCAACAACAATGTTGGAGACAGGACTGGGAATCAAGATACAAAACAGTATAACAAGTTCTAGGATAGTTAGGTACAGAAGTGCGGAATGAAAGTCCATTGGAGAGACATTCCAACTCAAATTTTCTGATTCTCAGTGTTTTTACAGATAAAATCAAAGAAATTATAGTTACCACCAAAAAAAAAAAAAAAAAAACCTGTTGCTGTCAAGTCAGTTCTGACTCACAGTGACCCTATAGGACAGAGTAGAACTGCCCCATGGGGTTTCCAAGGAATGCTTGGTGGATTTGAACTGCTGACTTTTTGGTTAGCAGCCATAGCACTTAACAACTACACCACCAGGGTTTCCTTAGTTACCACAAGAAAGAGGAATTATCATTTGTTGAAATCCCATATATATAGGCTAGAACTGTCCAATATAAATATAATTTAATCCACTTACATAATTTTTAAATATTCTAGTAGTTCACTTTAAAAAAGGAGAGAAATATCAAATTAATGATATAGTTTATTCAACCCAATATAACCCAAATGTTATTTCAACATATATCCAATACTAAAAATTAGTAGTTAAAAATCTTAAATTACCGAGGAGCCCTGCTGGCACAATGGCTAAGTAGTCAGCTGCTAACTGAAAGTCTGGCAGTTCAAACCTACCCAGTGGCTCTGTGAGAGAAAGACCTGGTGTTCTGCTTCTATAAAGATCACAGCCAAGAAAACCCTGTGGGGCGGTTGTACTCCATCACATGGGGTAATCATGAGTCAGAATCCACTCGACGACACTCTACGATGACAACAATGAGATATACATTTTTTTTAAATTTTATGCTAAATCTTCAAAATTTAGTGTGTATTTTATAGCTATAAAACAAAACCAAAAAACCCTCTGCCGTCGAGCTGATTTTGACTCACAGCGACCCTCTAGAACGGAGTAGAGTTGCTCCCATAGGCTTTCCAAGAAGTACCTGATGGATTCAAACCGCTGACCTTTGGTTAACAGCTGTAGCTTTTAACTGCTACACCACCAGAGTTCCCCTTATAGCTATAACATATCTCAATTTGTAATAGCCACCCACTTCAAGTGTTCAATGGTCACATGTGACTCCAAAAATCAAGCTTATTGCCATCATGTAGATTCCAATGCATGGCAACCCCACGTGTTACATAGTAGAACTGAACTCCATAGTATTTTCTTGCAACCCCGTGTGCTACAGAGTAGAACTGAACTCCATAGTATTTTCTTACAACCCTGTGTGTTACAGAGTAGAACTGAGCTCCACAGTATTTTCTCAGTTCCATAGTCTCTATGGAAGCAGATCGCCAGGCCTTTTTTTCACACTGCTTCTTGTACTGGAACCACCAACTTTTCGATTAGTAGTAGAGGACAAATTGTGCTACCTAGGGACCTACACGTGTGACTAGTGGCAACTATATTGAAGAGCACAGGAGTAGGGCCTTGTCTGAAATAGGAAAAGCACAAAGATATAGTCAGAAATCATTCAATCCTGGTTGTCAGTTTTAGCTACCTAATCCTTTTTAGCCATATACCTACAGGAAAAATTCTTAACTTCTTTGAGCTAGTCTGTTTAAAGTACGGACACTTTATATTTAAAGTCGGATACGTATTTGAGAATCAAAACATAACAATTCCTTTAATCAATTTTCGTTTCTTTTGCTCACATTAAAGGATTCTGGTGGCACAGTAGATAAGCGCTCGGCTGCTAACTGAGGGGTCTGTGGTAGTTTTTATCCACCAGCTGCTCCATGGGAGATTACAGCCTTGGAAACCCTGTGCGTCGCTATGAGTTGGAATTGACTTGACAGCAATGGGTTGCACACAGTATCTCAATTATGAGGATGATTATGAAGCTCAATGAGATAAATGATTTATCCTTTTGAGAGTGTGCAGAAGAGTTAACATGCAGCCTGAAGCTGCTATCTATATAAGGGCCTGTTTGCAAGGTTGACCCTTGATTGTCACCTAAGAACTTGACATACTCCCTAACTAATATAGGTAATCCCTGTGCCTAGACTGTTTGTACAAAGAATATGAAAAATTATAAGTACCTGCTTTGCTTCTTAGAGTCTCAAATTTTGAACGTGTTAGACTGAGCTTGCCTTCATGACCAGCCCAATAAAGTCTAGAGAACTGAGTCTCTACTGGGCTTCCTTGGGCGGACACTTTGTATACATTTTATTGCATTTTTTACTGCTAGAGAAAGGAGAGTGCTTGCCTTACCACTTCATGGAAGGAAAAGGTATAAAGTCTGTGTATGGGTTTCTCCAGACTCTGCCTGCATCTTTTTCCCTTGTTAATCCTCCAATATATCTTTTTGCTATAATAAAGTTTATTTGTGAGCAGAAGCCTAATTGGGGGAAAGGTGGAAGGAAGGGCTGTGCCCTAGGTTTCGCATTGGAGCCATGAGCGCCACTTCAGGTGGGGCGCCTATTAGCAGGTTCTATTGGCCATCAGCATTCCCACCACCAACTGTAAGAGATAATTCAGCAATTTAACACTAATTGCCTAGGTGTTATTTTCTGTAGTTAGGCCCCTGACTCTGAGTCCACCTAGTGAATCACAAAACGTTTGTGGTCTCAGGGATCTCTAAAACAGAGGCATTCTAAATGTTCAATAAATGCTTGGTTGAATTTAAATCTCCCCGACCAATAAAAAATCTCCACATGAGTAATACATTAAGGCTTGGAAGACAAGCAAAAATAAGTAAATAAAATACAATTTCCACACAGACTAATTCAGAAAATGAGACTTAAAGAAGTCCTTCTGGCAGAATTACTGAGAGCGTTGAGAATGTCCACCATGGGCCATCCCCCAGAGACTGTTTTGAGGCAATTTGTTCAAAATTACTTAGGTCCAATGCTGCTGTTGTTATTAGTTGCCTTTGAAGCGGCTCTGACTCATGGTGACCTTATACATAACAGAACAAAATACCACCAAGTTCTGCGCCATCTTCACGATCGTTAGTATGTTTGAGTCTATTGTTGTGGTTATCATGTAGTGCCTTCCAACTTCATCAGACAGCAATCTGTTGTGATCCATAAGGTATTCATTGGCTGATTTTTAGAAGTACATCTGCCCTAGTCTGAAAGCTCTGTCGAAACCTGTCCATCACATGTAACCCTTTGGTATTTGCAATACCGCTGGCATAGCTTCTGGCATGATAGCAACGCTCAAGCCACCACAGTATGACAAAGGGACAGATGGGTGGTAGACTTAGGTCCACAGCTAAGAAGAAACCCAAGTGCTTACTCCAGTGTTAGTTTCATGGAAGTGTATTAAAACAGCCAAACTTAGGTCATTGCAATAAATTCACTTCAAAAGACTGATAAAAGCAGAAACAGCAAATGGCAGTGTGTCAGATATGGATAAGTGCCCTCAACAAATTGCTGACCTTTTGCAATGGTATGGTTTTGCTGATGGGAACTGCTTACAAGCTGGACTAAGCGTACTACTCCCCTTTCATCTGGGTAGGGCCACATGACTGGTTCTCGTTAATATAATGTAAATGGAGGTAATCTGTCACTACCAGGTTTTTTGTTTTTTTTTTTTAAAAAAGAAGCAGGTGTCTTTCTTCACAGACTCCTGCCCTGTCAGCTGGGTAAAAGCAAAAGACCCCAAGATCCTAGAGGATGGCAAAATGAGCCCATGCTTCAAATCACATCAAGGGACTAACACCTGACTGGGAACACTCATATTAGACCATTAGAGAAACAAGGAATAAACACTCATTTATTATAGTAGCTCGGTGCAGTGATTAACGTGCTCAGCTGCTAACCAAAATGTCCGTGGTTCAAATCTACTAGCTGCTCTGTGAGCAAGAGATATGACAGTCTGCTTCCATAAAGATTTAGAGCCTTGGAAACCCTACGGTGCAGTTCTACTCTGTCCTATAGGTTGCTATAAGTTGGAATCAACTCGACAGCATTGGGTTTGGGGTTTGTTTATTTGGTTTATTACAGTAGCTATTACTCTAGTTAAGATACTAAGGTCTCTTACTAACTCCAAACATTTGACCTTAACATTTAAATACACCTTGAAATGAAGTTTTAGCTCCAGAAGAGCCACTTACCTCTGGACACCTAGTTGCCTTGTCAAAAACAGTAATGAGAACACCCTTTATGGTGACGATCTGTGGTAAAGGGTAAAATGCTGTGCAGTTCATTTCCAGGTCCTAAACCAAGCAAGAATATCAAACCTTTAATCTGAATTCTTTCACAGACATTTAAGAGGGTTGACAACAGAGCCATTGCTACTTTTAGACAATACCCAGCTCTTTCCTAATATTTAGCCAGCCAGAAGTCTCACTCATGCTACCAAAGAGTTCTCCCTCATTCCTCTGGTTCTGTATCCAACGTCTTGATTGCTTCATCCCTTCTCTCCTTTACTGAAATGTGGGCTGGAGTGAGCAGAAGTGTGAATGACAAAAGCATTAGAATTTTAAAAGGACATCTGTGAAATAGAATATATAATTTTACAGCAGATTTTTATACATGCATTGGATTATATTTCCATTGCCAGTTTGACATATATCTATTTTTATTTCTATATCTCCACAGCAGGAATTTTACTTATTTCTAAGGCTCTTTTGAATAATTTCAGAAAGAAAAGTTTCTAGCACTAGATGTCACAAAATATTAATAATACATAATATTATGCATTAAAAGCATCAATGTATTCTTAAAATGGGAATGCTATTTGTCTTTAGGTATCTGCTAATAAATCATACAGTATTATTTACTAACTGGACTCCAATGAAGTAAACTCCTTATGTCCATTCTCATTAAATTATTTATAACATAAGATCAAAATTGTATTTATTTTATTGAAATCATACCAGTTTAAATTCTGTTTTAACACCTAAGCACTGATAATATTAAATGATAAAATATGATATGATACGCATTTCCCAGCTGATCAAAATGGTAGTCTAAGAAATTTCTATAGAGTAAAATTAATTCTACAGCTGGAATTTTGTTTTAACAACAACAGAAACATGATGAAACAACAAAAAACACTGAACAAAAAGAAAATCACCAAATGTTAATAAAAATTACAGTTCCAAAGAGGGATAAAATGCATAATACTCAGACCGGGTTAACTTTTAGCTTGTGAAGATGTGTTTCTATGAAACCTTCAGAATGACAACACTGAAGTCATGTGGAATTTATCTACAGCATAGCTGAAAGCCTGCCAGAGGCTTCAAAATCCCCTTTTGCTTCTTTGTTCCAACCACTGAAGATTACGGAGGGTGCAATAAATAACTATTAAAGGACTTTGCTTCTATTTGGAATGAAGACAGAAAGATATCTTGATAGTTCTAAGGAAATAAAAAACATAGTTTACATTTGCTAACCAATTTTATAATATCAAAATGAGAGAGATAATATATGATGTACAGTAGCAAAGATTATGTATTAGGAAACATGAGCTGCCAGGGTAATTTCTAGGTTGAAATGTCCAAAATATTCCAATTCTAAAAAACCACATATTAAGGTGAATAAAATGTGCAATGTAAGATTTTAAATCAAATCACTCTACTGTGATTTACGTTCAATTTACATTTGAATTCTTTTTGCTTTACATGTAGAGCCACCCTTCCAGAAATTTGATAACTACTAGCGTTCAGTTATATTCCATTGCTTTGCTAATTCTTCCAAGTTTATTACTACTATTATTTCTCTACAAATTCTCATTTTCCCTTTGTGTGACAAAATCAAGTTCTGAATTTGCAAATGAGCACCTGTCAGGACTGGCACACTAATTTGTGGTGTTTTCCATTTTTTATCTTTGTTACAGGAAAAATAAAAATAAAAAATAGGTGGTAAAATACTGTACCACACATACCTTGGAGCTCTTTTCATTAGTCATAGTGATTTCGTAGTAATTTTTGCAGAAAAAGCACAGGAAGTACTGTTCTGAATGTTGAGGATAACCAGTTTATTATTATTTTTTTATTGTCACACAAAATGACGCTCTATTGAATGTGGGGTTGAGGAAGGAATGTTTAATAGGAAACCTGGTCTTTGGTCCTGGAAGTTTTATAACTTTAAGGGTCAAAACGCTTGCTCTTCAGGTAGAAGAGGGATTTGTAAGTGTGTGATGAAAATATTTAAGTTTCCTTTTTTAAGAACTGTACTGGATGCCCTGACAGGGAGCAAAACAGAGAACCCCTGAGGGAGCAGGAGATCAGTGGGATGCAGACCCCAAATTCTCATAAAAAGACCAGACTTAATGGTCTGACTGAGACTAGAGGAATCCCGGCGGTCATGGTCCCCAAACCTTCTGTTGGCCCAGGACAGGAACCATTCCCGAAGACAACTCATCAGACACGGAAGGGACTGGACAATGGGTTGGAGAGAGATGCTGATGAAGAGCGAGCTACTTGTATCAGGTGGACATTTGAGACTGTGTTGGCATCTCCTGTCTGGAGGGGAGATAGGAGGGTAGAGAGGATTAGAGGCTGGCAAAACGGTCACGAAAGGAGAGACTGGAAGGAGGGAGCGGGCTGACTCATTAGGGGGAGAGTAAGTGGGAGTATGGAGTAAGGTGTATATAAGCTTATACGTGACAGACTGACTTGATTTGTAAACGTTCACTTAAAGCTCAATAAAAATTATTAAAAAAAAGAAGTAAAAAAAAAAAAAAAACTGTACTGGAATCCCAAGAAAATGCCACACCCCCATATCAGATGAAGTATGTTATGAAGTATTGTGTGGAACTATACTCTGAAAGTGACACAATAAAACCTAGAACAGTCAAAACATAGAGTACCTAGTAAATTTAATTGCACAAGTTAAAAATAATTTAGGAATAAATAAAGTAATGAATGAATTAATAATTAGAAGCATGGCTGAACGATACGGTTTATTTAGGAATCTGCCAGTCAATAGGTGGCAGCATGCTAAAGTGACTTCTCTGAGTTAGTAAAAGACATCTGAGAAAGAGGCAAGAATTCGTTCATTCCTCTCTAAACCATTCATATGGTTTAATCAAATTGAGTTATTTTGATCAGCCTTGAAATAAACAAGTGAGGTCAGTTTAAAATTTAACTGGAGGCAGAAGATAAACTAGAAGTGCTCCAACCTTGAGTACCCTATTCATTCAATGACTTTTCAAAATGCAGGGTCTTGTTTGACACGCTCTGTGGATGTGATAGGATGTACCTCAACCATACCACAACTAAAAGAGCCCTGGTGGTACAGTGGTTAAGCATTCAGCTGTTGACTGTAAGGTCAGCAGTTCAAATCCACCTACCACTCTGTGGGAGAAAGATGTGGCAGTCTGCTTCCATAAAGGTTACCCATTTCCATCAAGTAGATTCCCACTCACAGAGACTCAATAGGACAGAGTGGAACTGCCCCATAGGGTTTCCAAGGCTGTAAATCTCTATGGGAGCAGACTGCCACATATTTCTTCTTCAGAATATTCCAAGAGACTGGTGGGTTCGAACTGCCAACCTTTGGGTTAAGAGCCTTTGGGTCAACAGCTGAGCACTTAACCACTGTGCCACCAGGACTCCTTCTGTAAAGATTACAGCCTCTGAAGTCTTATTGGGCAGTTCTATCTTGCCCTATAACGTAGATATGAGTCGGTTTTGGTTTGATACCACAACTTACTGTTAACATTTTTTTTTCTGGTTTCTTTTATTTTTAAAGGTTAAGTAGTGAAATAGAATTATATCCCAAGGCAATATCTGAACAAGCAAAATGAGCACTAAAGCACTCTCACCTGCATGTCATAGCCTGGTGCTTCTAGAGAGCTCCTTGACACCCATGTTACTGTATACAAGGGTTGCTTGATCCTTCTAATCGCTTTTGCCCAGTGGAGCTTGCTTCTTATCGATTTTGTTAAACCTTAAACTAGTTCACAGAAGGAGGGATTCTTAATTAATATTGGCTAAACGCTTTATCTCACTTAAAGAGAAAAGTGTTGAGTACGAGTGAAAATTTTCTTTGTCTGCAAGTCTCTTTAAGCAGAAAAAATTACGTCTAATTCTTCATCATATAATAACAAATTCTCTATCAAGACATATTCAGTTAGACTTTATCTTCTTTCTTTTTTAAGGTAAAATAATCACAGTAATATGATTTTAGGAATTGAACACACAAACTGACATCTGTTTTTTTTCCCCCTCATCTCTCAAAACAAGATGTCACAAGCAGAACATTGTAAACACATCCTAGAACATACTTGATAAAATCATTGATATTTTTAATTAGGTTAAATGTGCTCCTTCTATTACATCTTAACTTACTTATATCTTAAACTACATGTCTATATATTGATTCCTTGTAACTTAGAGATAACTGAAACTGAGATTGCTTTTTAACACTTTCTATACAAAGTCAACCCTCACTTTTTTATATTTCTTGTTGTGGAAGTTGCTTTACCAGGTTCATACGCATTTTTCGAAAGCAAGTATTCCTTGAAAAAACAGCTAAGAATTTAATGCTTTGTGTTTTGCTTAACAAGGGAGCAGGATTGTCCAAGCATTGTGTGATGTATGAACAAGTACATATTTGGTTTAAGTTTTCTGAGTCGGTTACTAGTCAAATAGTGCCCGAAAGTCAAATACTAGTAAATGACAAAACCGATTTTATCGACTAAGAGCTCAGGACTTATGACTCATGCTGTTCCAGATATTAGAAACTAACCAACAGCACTAGTTCATACTTTGATAGAACTCTTAGAGTCTGTCTTAGTTATCTAGTGCTGCTATAACAGAAATATAACAGGATGGCTTTAACAAACAAATTTATTCTCTCATAGTTGAGGGTAGAAGTCCAAATTCAGGGTGCAGCTCCAAGAGAAGTCCTTCCCTCTCTTTCAGCTCTGGAGGAAGGTTCTTACCATCAATCTTTCCCTGGGTCTAGGATATTTTCAGTGGAGGGACCCTGGGTCCAAAGGATGTACTCCATTCCTGGCTCTTCTTTCTTGGTGGTAGGAGGTAGCTCTCATTATGCTGCTTCTCTCTCCTTTTATCTCTGGTAAGACAAAAAGTGGTACAGGCCATAAAACCAGGGAAATTTCCCTTATTAATATAATGGACAGCTCACTCCCAAATGGGACCATAACCACAGGCATAGAGGCTAGGATTTACAACACATCACAAAATGGAAGATAATCAGATCACAAAACAGAGGACAACCACACAATGCTGGGGATCATGACCTAGCCAAGTTAACACACAATTTTGGGGGACATAATTTAATCCATGACAGAGACCGATCTACTTCTCAAGGCACACACACACAAAAAAATAATAATTTCCAACTTCTCATGAAACAATGAAATCAGTATGTCAGCCTTCACTACAAATAAGCTGTTCTAAATTGCAACATCATGATAAAACGGAGAAAAGATTGAAGTTGTCAAGGATTTCATTTTACTTGGATCCACAATTAACAGCCATGGAAGCAGCAGTCAAGAAATCAAAAGACACATTGGATTGGGCAAATCTGCTGCAAAGGACCTCTTTAAAGTGTTTAAGAGCAAAGATGTCACCTTGAGGACTAAGGTGCGCCTGACCAAGCCATGGTATTTTCAACCACATCATATGCATGTGAAAGCAGGACAATGAATAAGGAAGACCGAAGAAGAGTTGACGCTTTTGAATTGTGGTGTTGGTGAAGAATATTGAATATATCATGGACTGCCAAAAGAACGAACAAATCTGTTTTGGAAGAAGTGCTGCCAGAATGCTCCTTAGAGGCAAGGATGGCGAGACTGCATCTTACATACTTTGGACGTGCTGTCAGGAGGGATCAGTCCCTGGAGAAGGACATCATGCTTGGCAGATTACAGGGTCAGTGGAAAAGAGGAAGACCCTCAAAGAGGTGGACTGACACAGTGGGTGCAACAATGAGCTCAAGCATAAGAACGATTGTAAGAATGGCTCAGGACCGGGCAGTGTTTCGTTCTGTTGTGCACAGGGTCACTATGAGTCTGAACCAACTAGATGGCACCTAACAACAACAACAAAAAAATTGCAGTAATTGCTAAGGATAATATAAGTAACATATACTTGAAAGAAAACATAGACCATGCACTAATTCAAATCATTCCTGAAAATGAGAAAATATTTAGCTCAAAAATAGTAAATTTAGACATGTGTATGTGTATGTTGGGAGGAAAATAAGCACACAGGCAAACAATAAACATCAATCCAAGTTTATAAGAATTAATTTTCAAATTAATCTTATCTTTAAAATACAAACCTTGCAGAACTTCATTAGTATGCATCTCCATTTGCATGTAAGTTGCCTTCTGCTGTGCACTGATACCACTAAAACCAAGGCAGAGAAACAGCAGGAGTTACATATTGCTTCCCAAAATTTGTACATCTGCTCATCCTTAAGGACAAAACAGGCAGAGGGTAGGCACCATATAAATATCACTGCAAAGGGTAGACCCTGAAAGCTGTTTCTAAAGTCTTCAAAAACAACGGCCTATCAAATAAATGTTGAAAGAAATAACTGTGTATTGTTCCTGTAAGCCAAAATATCCCTGCTGATGAGTTTTGTTTCATTAGAGCAGGATTTTTGTTTTATTTTGTTGGTGTGGTATTAATATTATTGAATTGTGATATATTTGATGGGACGGGGAAAAGGGTCTGTTCTCTTATATTACCTTAGGCAATACTACTCCATTCCCTTAAGCAAGGCCACATTACCTGGTCAAATTGGAAGATATTTGATATTACATCCACTGAATCATAGTAAGGTATTCAGATCTATTTCATACAGGCATTCATAGACAGAGTAGAAAATAGATAAGTAAAGTAGTTGAGGAAATTTTAGTTGAAGAACATAGCATAATAATGACGAGAGTTCTGATCTGTATAAGAATTGATAAATCTAAAAATATAGGCTAAAGCCAGATTATAGGATGCTAAATTAAAGCAAAATAATTTAAATTAATGCCTAGTGGCAATAGAAAACCATCATCTGGCGATAGTCATGCAATTTGATCAAAGCTTTGCTTTAGAATAATAATGTATGCTAGGATATTAGGTTGATTGAAGAAAAAAAAGATAGAATATAGAGACATGAGTTACAAATGAAAATAAATATGAATATGAGAACTTGTTCTAAGGACATTTTAGCCCCCCCCAAAAAAAAGTCAACAAGAAAACTTATTTTTGCTACAAAAATGATGATGCTACTAATTAAAATAAAGCAAACGGGATTTCAGATATTTATAAAATATGATTAATTGTGTTTTAATGTTAAATATGATCTGACTACTGAATATCTGTGAAAAAATGACCAGTATGCAAGTAGAAATACCAAATTCATTATTTATACAATACCCAAAATAGTAAAAATTGGCTAAATTAGCCATTAATTATTTTATTATTTATTTATTTGCATTGAGTCACAACAATGGACGTTCAAGAAGGATAATGGAAAATTACTGCAATATCTTTTTTTTTTAAGGTGAAAAAATGATAGCTCAGATGAAAATATCTACATACGAGACAAAAACACTTATAGTTGTTTTTCCCAATTCCTTTCCTATTTCACATCTCCCACCTAGTGAAATTATGATCTATCATACATCCAGGAAAATGATATTTTGAAGATCCACTGAAAAACTGCACAAACTATCTAAAATTCTTATAAGAATGGTTCTTATAACAACCTGATCATATGGATTTGGAAATTTCATCTTCTTCCTTACTACCATGGCAAGTTTTGTTAACTTAGAGTGTGGCACAAAGCTGTGGTTTTTAGTTTTTCACTCAAAATCTCCTCTAAGACTCTTTTAAGTTTTAATACGTTTTGACTCATTCCTTGGAAAATTACATATACAACATTTTAGCATCTGTCATGGATTGAATTGTGTCCCCCCTAAAATACGTGTCAGCTTGGTTAAGCCATGATTCCCGGTGTTGTGTAGTTGTCCTCCATCTTGTGATTTTCCTGTGTTTTATAAATTATAATCTCTGCCTGTGGTTAAAGGGGATTAGGGTTGGATGTAACACCCTTGCTCAGGTCATATCCCTGCTCCAATGTAAAGGGAGATTCCCTGAGTGTGGCCTATACCACCTTTTATCTTATAAGAGATGAAAGGAAAGGGAAGCAAGCAGAGTTGGAGACCTCATACCACCAAGCAAACAGTGCTGGCAGCAAAGCATGCTCTTTGAACCCGAGATTCCTGCATGGCAAAGCTCCTAGTCCAGGGGAAGATTGATGACAAGGACCTTCCTCCAGAGCCCACAGATAGAGAAATCCTTCCCCTGGAGCTGACACCTTGAATTTGGACTTCTAGCCTACTAGACTGTGAGAAAATAAATTTGCTTTGTTAAAGCCATCCAGTTGTGGTATTTCTGTTATAGCAGCACTAGATGACTAAGACAGCATCCAATTTCCGTGGTATTTGTAAATCTCCAGAAGCTTATTCATGAACCCCAATATTACAATCCCTTCATTATGGTTTATACCTCAACAGAAAGAAAAAAAAAATTCTCACAATTGGACCAATAAGCAGCATCACGATAAAAAGGAAAAAAAAAATTAAAGTTGTCAAGAATTTCAATTTACTTGGATCCACATACAACATCCATAGAAGCAGTGGTCAAGAAATCAAACTATGCATTGCTTTGAGTAAATTTCCTGCAAAAGACCTCTTTTAAGTATTAAAAGGCAAAGATGTCACTTTGAGAACTAAGTTATGCCTGACCCAAGCCATGGTATTTTCAATTGCTCAATATGAATGCAAAAGCCAGACAATGAAAATGGAAGACTGAAGGAGAATTGACACATTTGAATTACGGTATTGGCGAAGAATATTGAATATACCATAAGGGCCCTATGGGCATGTTGGTTAAGCATTTGGCTGCTAACCAGAAGGTCGACATCCAAAAGAACCAGTTCGAAGCCCTCGTTGAAATATACCTACTACTGTGAGAATGGTGCAGAACTGGGAAATGCTTTTTTCTGTTATACATGGGAGTCACTATGAGTCTGAGCTGACTCAATGACACCTAATAAAAACCACAACAACCCTTACTGCGTAACCTGTTACCTTTCCCATTTAAAATCTAATGGCAAAGCATTGCCAACCACCTTGTTCATTTTTCTGAAACCCAACCCTATATGTAATTGAATTTTCAAAAACCTGAAACTATTCAATGACTTGAATCTTGAAAGAAATTTAATTTTTGAATTTCCCTTTCAACCTCTCATTACCTGATAAACAGTCACATGCCATTCATTCCTCCTTTACAAGTAGCAAAGTAACCTTAAAAACAAAGGTTTACTACCTTGATTTCCAGACATGATTACTTGCAATGATTTTCTATTTTTGCTGGTAAAGCTAATTATAATTGGCCAACAAGTGATAATACACCAAAATTTAATTTTGCTCTTTCCGCATATTCTCGAACCTATTTATCCATATTTCCAACCATTAACCATAATCCATAATTATTTGGTGTCTATTCTGAGCTCCTGTTTTACTTTCAGTTAAATAATTCCACTCATTTATCGTCATCTTCCGCCCATCATTATTATCTCTGTCCATTTGGGAATTCAAATGATGTTGTTAAATTAAAAAAAAAGAAATTAGTTTCATACTTATTCTTCATTCACTTAAAAAAACTAACCTCGGTACCCTTATACTGATTTTAACCCTTTTTCCACGTTCTAAAATTGATGACTTTCTGCCTAGATTTTAGTTCCAAAAACATGACCACCTCAATTATGTGATTCTATTTTGTCTCCTAAGTTTCTTCTTTTTCAACATACACCCAGTTTATGCTTTAAAACATATGTTGAAAAAATATACGTTAAAAAAAAGTATTCACACTAAAGAGTTATTGCATTTTATTCTATTCACTTTCTCAAGTATCTTGGAGCCATTTGAAGATGAAAAGGTCAAGTTTTAAGCTTAATCTTTTCCTGGAATACTGCTCTGTGAGTCATTTCCCATCTGGAAGTGCAACTGAGTTAACTCTGATCCATCAGTGTTCATACCTCTTCCAGTTTTGTCCCCTCTACTTCACTCTCATTTCTAACAGAGTCACTACTCCTTAGTTCCCTAGAATGTGGCTGATTTTTTGTTTCCTCGCACATACAAAACTGCACTTATTGAATTATATCATTTCTTCCCCATATCTGCACTTATATTTTAACTGTACTAAGTGACTTTCAGGAGCACTGGTTGGCAGTTCCAACCCACCAGCAATTCTTTGGAAACCCTATCGGGCAGTTCTACTCTGTCCTATAGGATCGCTATGAGTCAGAATTGAGTAGACAACAGGTCTGGGTTCTCGTTGTTGTGACTTTCAAGGAGCGTTGGTGGTGCAATGGTTAAAGAGCTGGGCTGCTAATCAAAAGGTTGGTGGTTTGAACATACCAGCTGCTCCACGGGAAGATTTATAGCCTTGGAAACCCTATGGGGCAGTTCTACTCCGCTCTATAGGGTGGTTATTAGCCTGAATGGACTCACAGTGGGTTTGATTTGGTTTTGGAAGTGACTTTCTGAGCCACCACTAAGTCGTCACATGTTCCTATAAACCATATTTCCTTTTATTGTAAGTTCAAATTGAAACAGGATCTATAGTCATGTTTACGAGATGCTTATCACTGTATCAAATTTATGTAATTGTCACTATAAAGCTTGCACCTGCCTTCCCACCTGTCCCTGGGATGGATTTTCTATACTCTAAACACCAAAATATGATACTTCAGGTACCCCAGAGTTTCTCAATTTTTTCCAACTAAAACCGGGTATACAACTAAAACCAGGCAATTCTCTATGCAGGTGATCATTGCATTTTTTCTGCCTGGACTTGGCCCAGATGATAGAGTAAGGTCTGGATGACACGTGTCCTGATGCTTAAATAGAGCTGCTGAGTGTTAGCTGGTTGCTAAAAATGTCTGGAGTCACCAAGAAAATGATAAACTAAAATGTATCACTTAGAAATTCTCACTGGCTTTATACCTATCAATTCTGTAACATGAATTAAATTATGGTATCTTGTTATAAAACAGTTGATCATACTATTTCTATAAAGACAGCGCATATAAAAACATTCTTTTTTATTTTAGATAATACAGATCAAGATCAGATAAAGCTACACTATTCAATAGGGTAGGCACTAGCCACATGTGGTCATTTAAATTTAACATTTAAATTAAATAAAACTAAAAATTCAGTTCCTCAGTCATACTAATCATATTTCAAGTGTTCAACAGACAGGCATTTGCATTATCACAAAAAGTTCTATTGGCCAACACTACTAAAGGGGAGAAGATTACACACTAATTTCATCTTATATTGCAAAAAACTTTCCAACTCTCCATGCTCAGAAATGTCTTGGTCATATGTTTGTACCCAAATTTGGAGGCTGGCATGAATGCCTTTGAGCAGTCAAGGATATAGATAATAATTAGATTAATTAAGACAAACATGTAACAAAATCCAGCTAATAAATGTTCGCTTATATCAAATATTTGACTTAACAATGATAAATTACTGCTCCCGGAACACCTCCACAAAAATCCTTATCACCAAAATTCTAAATTGCTCACTACCTCTTTGTTTTTTAAAAACATGGGGAAAAGCAGCATAGCTGAAATGCCAAAATCAAATTGGCATATTCATGGACTAAGTATTTTTCATAACTATTGGAGGTATGGCACTCTGGTGGCACAGTGATTTATAGCTCTGGCTCCTAGCCAAAAGGTTGGCAGTTCGAATCTACCAGCCGCTCCTTGGAAACCCAATGAGCCAGTTCTATTCTGTCCTGTAGGGTCACTATGAGTAGGAAACCACTCAACAGCAACAGGTTTGGTTTCTTTGGGTATTAGAAGTATAATTGCTCTGTTCTGCCACAATCTTCTATGTGAGTAGACAGAAATCACAACTTCTGATTTTATATTTATTTTTTGTAAATGCAACTCCACATTTAAATTCCAAGCAAATGAATTTAAATCTTAACTGTCTTTCAGAGAATATAAATCACAGAGTTTACTTTTCTGACTTGCAGGAAAGAATTTCTCTATAAGTCACTAGAAATGCATACAGCAGCATGTCAGTAAGCGACAATGTTAATATAAGCCTTGAAAAGAGGAACACTTAGAATCAACTACTGAAACTATTATCCACAAGAAAGCCAGAAAAAAACTAATCTGTTTGTTTTTACATTATTGCTACGCACATGCACGCTTGCACACACATAAACATAAAACTATGTTTTAGTTGTTAAAAGGAGTATAGGAACTGAGCTTTCTTCTCTATACTAGACTTTTATGAAAAAATAATAAGTAGTCATTGAGATGCATAAATCTACATTTCTTCTGTAAACAGATAATTTTCTTTTGGTAATAAAATTTTATAGAAATTTTAGTTTGTTTCTTTGCTTTGCTTTTTTTTGTTTTTGTTTTCCCCTACTTCTAAATACTCCAAGATTAAATTATAATTTCCTCAAATGAAAGTAAAAATTACAAACAATATGAACAATACCACATCTACAGAAAGATGATTATACTTTGATAATAAATCATTGCTCTTTAATAAGTTGGCATGAAATGGAGTATATAACTGAAAATCACCGTGGATAGAGATGGTTTTCATTAAACATGTTTATTGCTAGATGCCAATATACAATAATAAATTTTGGAGAGAGTCTCACAGTGAGAATTACTGTGAAAAAATATATTCTCATTTACTTAATACCTTAGCTAATTCCATCATTGCTAAAATTAGGTTCTGGACAACAGCATCTCTTCCTTTTAAAATTTGGTTACTCAATAGGCCTTTCTTCCACTTGCAGATAGAATTACTTTCAAGTTTAAAAATATCCACATATATCCCACACTTTGCAATGATTTCAATATAATACATTAAATCTATATTTTAAAGAATAGGCTTTTTATTTTGATTGTCAGATTAAGAAGCTAGTAAAAAGAGCTTAATTCTTTTTAAATGAGAACACTTAGGCTGGCTATTTGTAGTGCCCAAAACAAACAAAGGTCACCAGACCTCTTTTATACTGGGTATGATGCAATAAATTACATATTCATTCATATATAAATAACATCGATGCTTTCCATTTCTATGTACAATTTATACCCTAGCTATAGACTGAGTGTGGTTTATCTTCTACAGATGGAAGAGTGCATGCATTTCCTTTTTTAGACTCAATACAACTTTAATGCTTGACCAATTTAAGCAGCCTTAAGGGAAATTTGAAATATATATGCATATTAAATTCTACCACTGATGAAATAATCTTGAGTTTTTGAAAATATCATTGTTGCCAAAAGTTACTTAGTATCAGTTATTGTCTCTTTTAATGCATCCATAATGTATTTAATAATTGTAGTGATGGGTTTAAGTAAAATAATACACCTGCAAAATATGACTTCCTTGCTGTTATTCAGGAGATGAGATAGACACTTCTTTCTTTATAGGAAAAGTATTCAATATGGTTATTTGTAAACATGCTATTTTCTACATATTTTGCTTATTTATATTCACTAAATTGACAGTGATTAGCATGACATATCATATTCAAATATTGAAGATGTATAATACTATGAAATGGTAAAGTCGTCAATTTTTAAAAAATTTTCTCTGTGGTTTACAAAAGAGCTTTGAACTCTATCTCTTCTGTACCATATGAGTTAATTAGGAAAATATGCCTGACATTGCTAAATAAATACCGAATAAAATGCATCCAAAAACTTAAAATATAATAATTTTAATGTTTAATAAAATTATGCATTAAATAAAAACAGAGGTCTGATTTTCATCTTAAAAAAAAAGATATTCGATAGGCAAATAAGGTTAACATTAATTGAGGGCATACTGTGAGCTGTTCAGGTACTTTTGAAAATGTGTTCATTTATAGGGACTCATCACTCTTATTTTACAGATAAAGACACGGAGGCATAGAGAGGTTTAGCAATCTTGTCCAAAGTCATATTGCAAGTAAGTGACAAGGAGGAGATAACCCTACAGTCCACATTCATAATTATTGCAACGTATTGCCTCTTAGGAGAAAATTGGCTGCATTTCAGTTGTTTTAAAATCAACGTAAATTAATTGTTCCGTTCTCTTTACAGGAAAACAGTTAGGGGAAGCTCTTACATTGGGTAAATGTCACCGACAGAGGAAGTAGAAAAAGGAGAAACATTTCAAGTGGAAAAGAAGGGGTGTTCGGAGTTTCAGAATATAGCTTATATTTGTTTACCATTTTTTTCCTAAGATCAGGCATAAATTTTGTAGAATTCAAAACTTAGCTTCATTAAATTAAGACAGAACAGTGTTTTCATTATTGATTCCTACCATTCTCTTTCTTCCAAGATTTAATCTATCCGATCACTATTTGCAGTAGTCACCGTTGCTGTGAACCATGTATTTCCTAGTGTTTATTCTGGTTATGGAGTCCCTGCGTGGTGCAAGTGGTTAATGATCTCAGTTGCTAAGTGAAAGTTTGGAGGTTCGAGTCTACCCAGAGTTGCCTTGGGATGAAGGCCTGGAGATCTACTTTCAAAAAATCAGCCATTGAAAACCCTACAGAGCACAGTTATTCTTACATACATGGGGTCATCATGAGTTAGAGTCTACTCATTGGCAACTGTCTCAGATCAGCAGAAATATACTTATTAGACATGTTTACTGCTAGATGCCAATATTAGGATATATTAGGAGTCTACTTCTAATATTACAATATATTAGAAGTCTACTCACTGGCAACTGTTTCAGTTCAGCAGAAATATACTTCCCTGACCTCTTGAAATTACAAGAAATGGGAGCAGGAATAGCAAGCATAACTTTATGGAAGCATTAAAAGTTAATGTGCAATTAGCCACATTCCCTTCTCACTGCTATGGTGATTATCAAACCATGTGTCAAGGTGTAGCCTCCATCGCCGTGAGTCCCAGAGTGACTGCAATGAAATAAGCCAATCTGGCAATCCCCACAGAACACATAGCATTATTGATAAATAAATATACTCTTATAAACCACTAAAATGTAAGGATTGTTTGTTATAGCAGCATAACTAAGCCCATTCTTAATGATACATTGTTAAAGCACATAGGGTATCTAGGAGTATAAATGTCTATCCTATGCACCAAAATGGTCATAAAAACTGTGAGGGTAATTTTATCATTAAAACGAAACTTAAAATGAATTTCATGCTAGTTAACAGAGACAGCTTTTCCATACATAAATTAATTTTGAAAGTAGATTCTAAAATAAAAACACTAACATTCTATTTCTGATTAACTGCATTTCCATTGCTTTAAATGACCATGGATGTAAATCACGATATTGTTCCTATTCAGAAGTTAACATAAACAATATATTCTAAACAAAGTTAGTGGTGAAAGGGGTGTTTATCCCCCATCAGACTGACCTCCACATTGTAGATCTCTTCTTAATCCTGAGTAATCCTGGAGTGACCATATACTATGGTTAGGTAAAATAGGCTTTCTTTTAAAAGTTTCATGGAGTTTCACAATTTGACTGATTTATTTGAACAGGAAAGACTAGAGAGGAGAAGAGGCTGAGTCTACTTCTAGAGAAAGTAAAACAACGAAAAAGGATGGAAGTAGTTGTCTTAGTCATCTAGTGCTGCTATAACAGAAATTCCACAAGTGGATGGCTTTAACAAAGAGAAATTTATTTCCTCACAGTAAAGTAGGCTAAAAGTCCAAATTCAGGGAGTCAGCTCCAGATGAAGGCTTTCTCTCTCTCTGTCAGCCTTCTCATCAACCTTCCACTGGACTAGGAGCTTCTTTGAGCAGGAACCCTGTGTCCAAAGGACGCACTCTTCTCCTTGCACTGGTTTCTTTGTAGTATGAGGTTCCCCTGTCTCTCTGCTTGCTTCTATCTTTTATATCTCAAGAGATTGCCTCAAGACACAACCTAATCCTGTAGGTTGAGTTCTGTCTCACTAACACAACAGCTGCACATCCTCCCTCATTAACATCATAGAGGCAGGACTTCAAACATGTAGGAAAATCACACAATACCAGGAATCATGTCCCAGCCCGAATGATACATATATTTTTTGGAGAGACATAATTCAATCTCTGACAGTAGTTTTGCCATAGATTTATTACTAGGAAACATTATGTCATCCTCAAGATTTTACAGTTGCCTCTATTTTTCTTCAGTACTGGCAAAGGAATCCTCAATGAAGATGTAGCTGTCAGATTTTTTTTTTTTTCCCATAACTACATGCATATGCACAGTACTGCATCTTAGGAAGTGATGTCATAAATTAATTTATATATTAATTAATTGACTCTTGGAACATGTTCTCAATAGGAATTATACTAAAAACACAGATTTAGTTTCCAGGCTAACTTAAAATATGTGTGTCATGGATTGAATTGTGGTGTGTGTGTGTCAACTTGGTTAGACCATGATTCCCAGTATTGTGTGGTTGTCCCCCATTTTGTGATTGTAATTTTATGCTAAAGAGGATTAGGGTGGGAATGTAACACCAGACTTACTCAGGTCACCGGACCTGATCCAATGTAAAGGGAGATTCCCTGGGGTGGGTCCTGCACCACCTTTTATCTCTCAAGAGATAAAAGGAAATGGAAGCAAGCAGAGAGTTAGGGGCATCATACCACCAAGAAAGCAGTGCAGGGAGCAGATCATGTCCTTTGGACATGGGGCCCCTGTGCCTAAGACGCTCCTCGACCAACGGAAGATTGAAGACAAGGACCTTCCTCCTGAGCTGACAAAGAAAGAAAGCCTTCCCCTGGAGCCAATGCCCTGGATTTGGACTTGTAACCTACTAGACTGTGAGAAAATAAATTTCTCTTTGTTAAAGCCATCTACTTGTGGTATTTCTGTTATGGCAGCACTAGATGACTAAGGCAATCTGCACAATCTCTAATATGTGTAGGTGTGTGTGTTTTTACGCATCTGTGTCTACGTATTTTTACATTATACGTTCATTTCTGCTTTGAGGTTTAGTTTGTTTCAAATTATACTAGAAAGTCCTTTAAAAGCTCTTCCTAACTTTCCAATTTTTATGATATCTATACCAAAAAATGGAAACCCTGGTGGCATAGTGGCTAAGTGCTACGGCTGCTAACCAAAGGGTCAGCAGTTCGAATCTGCCAGGTGTTCTTTGGAAACTCTATGGGACAGTTCTACTCTGCCCTACAGGGTCACTATGAGTCAGAATTGACTCGACGGCAATGGGTTTCTTTTTTTTTTTTTTTTTGGTTTATTCAAAAAATAAGTATTTTATAGCACTATTTCAAAAACATCTCACAATAAATTTATGAAGAAATACATTCAGAGTTTCAGCTTGTGGCACAAAGTCTTATATTGACTCTGACCCAGTATGGTTGAGGAGATTTCTTGATGATCTTAGCTGTGTAGGAATATTTAATGGGCAAGTTCTAGGGTAGATGGCTGAAGAAAATCTTTTAAACGTCAAAAAAGTTCAAATTCGCTGTTACCTTCACAACCTGAAACTTTTTGCATAATAGGAGATAGATTTCTATATCAACTCATTTCTAGGTATTTTTAATTGGGAAGTAAATAATAATTCTCATCTCTCATGGTACTCATGGAGTTAAAACTTATTCATTTGAAAGTATTTTGCTTTTCCAATGTCTTGTATATAATCTTACAAATAAGTATTCCTATTTCTTTAGTTCAGTGGGCCTACTCCAATAACAGCTATCTTTGAAAGAATCCTCTTGGGGGAGAGGGGTGATGGCCCAAGCAATTTTGAAAATGAGTAAACTCTGTAAATTGAAAAGCAAGAAGAACTGCACAATAAGGACTGTACTTTAGTTGATAAAGTTGTTCCCCGACAGGGGTAGGATTTAACTTTCTAACACTATTATACATATATACTAGAATTAAATGATTAAGTAAATGGATGGTGGTTGGTGGAAACCAGGTTTATCACTGTTGGAATAGGAATTTCCAGATAAGCAAGAAGAGGAGGCTACAAAATGATACATTTTGCAACGGATTAGAGTTGGAAACATCAATAAGAACTCATGTTTAACTTAATATAGATACATACTGTTACATAGAAAAATATTTATAGATATTTGTATACATGGGTTATTGTGCACTCATGTATTTCTTTGCTGTCAGCTGAGAGATCCTAAAAGAAATAACACCCCAGGAACACAAGCACATCTAGGACCCACATACTGGTTTCTTATACCATTTTTCAAAAAAAGTGTCCTTGGAGAATTAGATGATTCTAAGATTGGGGCAAGAAATCTACAAGATGAACTTAGAGCATGTGTAGTGCCAGAGAATAGGAAAGTGCTAAAAATAGAAAAAAATCTACATTGATGGATACTTCAAAGGACACAGGAGGCAAGTAAAAGCACCCAATGGCCAAATCTAGATCGATCTGAGCAATAAAATAAAGTAGTATTAGATTATAACCCAATGTATAAAACAAATATTAAAAAAAAAAAATTCAAACCCATTGTTGTCAATTCCGACTCATAGCGACCCTATAGGATAGAGTAGAACTGCCTCATGGAGTTTCCAAGGAGCTCCTGGTAGATTCAAACTGCTGACCTTTTGGTTAGCAGCCGTAGGCATGAACTGAAAATAGGGGAGAAGGGACAAATCTCCTGTGAATAAGAATACGAAATACGTTATGTTTACATACTTCATCCAAAAGGAGGGGGAACGTATCTCCCCACTTCTTGAGTGCTGGCTATGCTTAGCGTCTTCCTTTCAAAGAGGACATTATGGAAAGAGGAAAAGGAGTAACCACAGTGGATAAAGCTGAAAAACACTATTTCAGCCAGGTGATGAAGTTGAGTATCAACAATCATAAATCTTGTTGCTTCCATGTACCCTTAATATGATTTGATGCAAATGGCACTTTACCTCAGTGATCTTCCTCCCCAAAACACATAACACCATGTAATCATGAGAGAAATATCAGACAAATTATAGTAGTGAGGCATCCTACAACACACCTGATCAGGATGCCGCAAAACTCTCAAAGTCATCAAAAACACTGGAAGTCTGGGAAACTGTCACAGCCAAGAGAAACCTGAAGATACATAACAAATAAATGCACTTTAGTATCTTGGTATAGGATCCTGGACCATAAAAAGTACATTAGGTAAAAACTATGAAAATCTGAATATACTATGGACTTCAGTTCATAATAATGCATGCATATTGGTTAATAAATTGTAACAAAGTTAACCTACTAATATAAGATGTTAGTAATAGAGGAAGCTGGGTATGGGGTATATGGGAACTTTCTGTATAATCAGCTCAATCGTTTGGTGAAACTAAGACTGTTCTAAAAAAAAAAAAGTCGATTAATAATAATTTTTAAAATGTCCCTGTGTGCTGATAACGCCATGAAGCCACATTACCTAGGATGACGTATGGATTGCTTGCATTTTAAATTTTAACTGGAGGTGTGTTTTTCTTTTATATGACCAATGATACATATTTTGGCTACCTGTAGTTGAAAGAGAAGATTTCAAAGGGTTGCTCAAGAAGATAAAGTTTTATAACGAAATGTGCAAAGACCTGGAGTTACTGAACTATGCAGGAAGCATCAAAAGATGATGGAAGGTATACACAGAGTCACTGTACCATAAAGAATTGGTCTACATTCAACCGTTTCAGGAGATACCATATGATCAAGAGCTGATTGTATTGAAAGAAGTCCAAGCTGCACCGACAGCACTGGCTAAAGACAAGACTCCAAGAATTGACAGAATACCAGCTGAGATATTTCAACAAACTGATGTAACTCTGGAAGCACTCGCTTATCTATCCAATAAATTTGGAAGACAACTGCCCAGCCAACCAAATGGAAGTGATCCATACAGGTGCCTATTACAAAAAAAGTAGTCCAAGGGAATGCAGAAATTATCAAACACATACATGTAAAATTAATATCGCATATATGTAAAATTATGCTAAAAAAATTTTAAACAAAAAATTGGTGCAGCATTACATTGACTGGGAACTGCCAGAAATTCAGGCTAGATTCAGAAGAGGATATGAAATGAGGATATCATTGCTGATGTCAGATGGACATTGTTTGCAAGCGGAGAATACCAATAAGATATTTACCTGTGTTTTATGGACTATGCAAAGGCATTTGACTGTATGGATCATAACAAATGATGGATAACATTGCCAAGAATGGGAATTCCATAACACTTGTGCTCATACAGAACCTGTACATAGACCAAGACGTCGTTGTTTGAACAGAACAGAGGATACTGCATGGTTTAAAGTCAGGAAAGGTGTGTGTCAGTGTTGCATCTTTTCACTGCACTAATTCAATTTGTATCCTGAGCAGATAATCCAAGACGCTGGATTATATGAAGAAGAACATGGTATCAGGATTGTAAGAAGACTCATTACCAACCTGAGATATGCAGATGACACAACCTTCTTTGCTGTAAGCGAAGAGAACTTACTAATGAAGTAATGAAGATCCAAGACTACAGCCTTCATTATGGATTACATCTTTAAAAAAAAAAAAAAAAAACTCACAATCGGACCAATAAGCAACATCATGATAACGGAGAAAAGATTGAAGTTGTCAAGGATTTCATTTTACTTGGATCCACAAATAATGTCCATGGAAGTAACAGTCAAGAAATCAAATGACACATTGCATTGGGCAAATCTGCTGCAAAAGACCTCTTTAAAGTGTTAAAAAGCAAAGATGTCACTTGGAGGACTAAGGTGTGCCTGATCTGAGCCTTGGTGTTTGCAATTGCCTCATATGCATGTGAAAGCTGTCCAGTGAATAAGGAAGACTGAAGAAGAATTGATGCCTTTGAATTACGGTGTTGGGGAAGAATATTGACTATACCATGGACTGCCAGAAGAAGGAACAAATATTTTTTGGAAGAAATACAGCCAGAATCCTTGTTAGAAACAAGGATGACGAGACTTCCTCTCACATACTTTGGACATATTATCAGAAAGGTCTAGTCCTTGAAGAAGGACATCATGCTTGGTAAAGTAGAGGGTCAGCCAAAAAGGGGGAGATTGATTGACACAGTGGCTGCAACAATGGCCTCAAGCATAACAGCAATTGTGAGGATGGCGAAGGACTGGGCAGTGTTTCGTTCTGTTGTACATAGTGTCGCTATGATTCGGAACCGACTCAATGGTACCTAATGACAACTCAAAAATTTTTGTTTCCTTTATCTGAACTCTTTTATAAGGTATGGAAATGACATAAGAGTTAACATTGGAGCCAATATTCCCTGTCCTTTGAGTATAAAGGATGTGACCCAGCTGGAGCATCAGGACTCACAAGGACACATGAACTGGGCACTGTGGTATAAAAACAATAGCTAGGACAATCTTGGATAACTTCTTTTAGGAAAATTTCACATAAACAAATACTTGCATAGAGCACAAAAGATCCACATTATTTTCCACTCTTAGCTTTTTCTATTAGCATTGAGTAAATAGTAAGTTTTGTTGGACCAATGAAGACTCTCCTAACTGCTATAGTAAAGCTTTTACCAATGACTATTAAGACAATTCAAAATGTGGACTCATGGCAATTCAGCAGTTTTTAGCCAATCTGTGAAAAGGCGAAGCTTTTAATGATTTTATCCATTTGTAATGTCAAAAAGTGTACTTATGATTCTGTAACTTTCATTAGACTCAGGCAGACATACCTCTGGCAGCAGGTTTGTTCATTTCCCACTTTTGCCTCTAGAAACATATGCCGAATAAAATCTTTCCTCTTCTTTCCTATAACTTTGTGGTGATTTTACCCTAGGTCAGAAATAATCTAGTATATATAATTATAAATCAGAGGAGTGTGAATAATCACATTTAAAGAAATTCCCTTATAGTGTAAGTACCCTAATCCTCTGTGTAATCCTATTAAAATAATTCACGTTATTGTAAAAACAGAGCATGATTCTATACCAAGTATACTATTTCAATTACCATGTAAATGTGGATAAAATTTCACGGCCCTAGGATCTCATATTAGACAGCAGGATAAACAATTTCATTTGACTTGAGCAAGAATTTTATTCAAAAGTTAAGGTTTATTGCTTGGAAAATTGTGTCTAATATTTCGTTTACTACTTTGATTTCTATCTCATACCTACGTAGGTAAAGGCCCCAGTTTTTCTATTTTATTTTTCAAAAAGTTATTGCTAATTGTTACTATTTCACAGAATGAAAAATATAGAACAGGATAACAGAAAAAACAACTCCACTGTATCTAATTGAAGTTTTTGTTGTATCAGCATCTGAAAAGATTCTTCACGTTTTTAAATTGTCTTGTTAGGTGCCCTTGAGTCGGCTCTGACTCATAGCAACCCTATGTGTCACATAAGGAAACACTGCCTGGTCCTGCACCGTCCTCACAATCCTTGTTATGCTTGAGCCCACTGTTGTAGCCAGTGTGTCAACCCATCTCCTTGAGGGTCTTCCTCTATGTACTGGCCCTCTACTTTACTTAGCATGATGCCCTTCTCTGGGGACTAGTCCCTCCTGATAACATGTCCAAAGTATGTGAGGCAAAGTCTCGCCATCCTTGCTTCTAAGGAGCATTCTGGCTGTACTTCTTCCAAGACAGATTTGTTCATTCTTTTGGCAGTTCATAGTATATTCAATATTCTTTGCCAACGATTTTCTTAATCTATGAAATTCTTCACTTGCAAATATCTACAGTGTTATTCTTTTTTATTCAACTTTTTGGTATATATATTGTTCTATTTGGTTACATAAATGAACACAAAATATTATCATCAAATATGCTTTAAGAAAAATGGTTTCACTGTCCTCTCTATTCCTTCTCCTCTCTCTTCCTTCTTAGGTACTTCTCTGCCTCTTCCTTACTCCCTCCCTTTGCCTGTTTATTATATGAGTAGGAATAAGATTAGTAAATTATAAAAACACAAAGTTTTAATAAAATTTTTTAAATTTCTGAATGCCTTTTTAAGTAAATAAAAATTATATAAATTTGTTAGAAAAACAAATCAAATTTTTAAAATATCAAGAACAACAACAAAAAAAGCCAAGCTTGTTGCCGTTGAGTCGATTTTAACTCATAGCAACCCTATAGGTTAGAGTAGAACTGCCCTATAGGATTTCCAAGAAGTGCCTGGTGGATTTGAACTGCTGACTTTTTGGTTAGCATCCGTAGCACTTAACCACTAAGCCACCAGGGTTTCCAAAAAAAAATCAAGAGGTAATATTTTTTAATTTTCATGATATTAAGAGGAAAAAAGAATAAACAAATAAAAAGATAATCAGCTTTGTGAAAAAAATATAATCCTCAATATTGTATAGAAAAAACATAAAAATTGTGATATTAGTTTAATGTATGTCTAGACATTTGTTTTACATGACTTGAGGGGGAATTGACTTATATTTCCTGCCACAAAAAAATTGACTAAGACTTGTAATTGAGCAAAAGAGATTACTGGGTCTGATTACTTGATCCTTTCAGTGGCTTCTGGGGCTTGTGTAGTGGACCTTCAGGGAGTTCTCTAATTCTGTGGAGGTATGTTCCTTTGATCGGCTGAGCCATTTACTACTCTGTAGGCTGGAGGAATAGAAATTAATTTGTAGAAAACCAACAGTAATGCAAATAAATGTTTCCATTCCATAGCAATGCAAATGAATTTTATTCAGTAGAGAAAGTAAACCACAAAAGGTCAAATTCTCTTTGGAATTTACTCCTTCATTGAAACACTAGTCAAATAAAATCTTTGAAAATTGTTCATTTTTTGTTTGAATGAAAGTCATGTTTTTACATTTTTCATAACTATAATTTCAGACTCCTAACTGAAAAAGGTTGGCTACAAATCCTACTAAATATAAACCTTAAATCTTCTCTTTAAGCTAAAGAATAGGGCATAAGATGGAATGTATGATCTCTTATCATATACAACTATTTGGCATAAAAATTTCCTGTATTGCTGAAAACCCTTCTATAACCTTGTATTTGATTTTTTACATGCTGTGGAAAACTTCTCTTCAGCCCAAAAACTGTTCTGCCTGAGGTTGGGCTAGTGCTGAAGCCTCTGCCAAGACTTCCCCTGCTCCGCCATGGTTCTCCACCCTCTCGCAGCCCACCAAGCCTGGCTTTTCACTGCAGTTTGACCTAACCACAGTGCAGTGGGTAACCACAATTTGAATTTGGCACCAGAATCCTGTACATGAGCTAACCAGGATTTTGGCGTATATTCAGGACCCAAAGAGCTGTGTCCTCAACCTCTACTTGGACCCCAGCATCACTGACATGATTCAGCAACCAGTTCTCCAAATGTGGACATGGGAGGGTTAAGGGCAGAGAGTTTCAGGCGCTAAACTCAACCCTCAAACGCCACTGAAAATAAAAAGCTCCTCATCCCCCTCAGATGAGGAGCGTGTGGTCTTTTGGCTGCTAGGTCCTTCATTGCACCTTGTTTGCACAAACAGTAAATTGCCATTTTCTGTTTCCCTTGCAACTGGTGGTATGGTGTCCATCTTATTTTGATCAGCTAATAGGACAGGACAAGAAACCATATGCAGTTACAGTTCCCCTTCAGTTCACTCCCCAGTGAGGAATCCCTTAGGAACTGTCTGTGCAGTTTTAAGAGGACATCACAACAGACACTGTGATTCAAGCTATCTGAAACTGGGGTAATATGAGAAATTGGAGAATGAGGGGGTGGTTGGTATTAGGCACATGATAAGAATTTTCTTCAAAACACTATAATAACCAATCGAAAGATTTATTATATAGTAAATTAAATACCACTGTTTAATATATCTTTCTCATATTTTAAAACAAACAAGTATTCTAGGAGATGATAAGTTTTTTTCGTGGGTTACTGATGTTCAAGAGTAGCCTTAGTGTCCTAGAGGTTAGGATCTCAGCTTCTAACCAAAAGGTCAGCAGTTCAAATCCACCAACTGCTCTTTGGAAACCCTATGGGGCAGTTCAACTTTGTCCTATTGGGTAGCTATGAGTAGGAACCAACTCAACTGCACCTAACAACAACAACACTGATGTTCAAAGTATAATATCATAAAGCTTATTTTATCTTCAAGAACTTTGCAAAATTGTGAAAATATTATATTCTCTTGAAAGTAACATAATGACTTTACAGCTATGGTTTTACTTAGAAAGTGTTACAGAAAAATGCATTTTGTCACTTTAATCAAGAAACATTTCTTTCACTGTGATATGTAAATATCTCTGAATAGACATCATTGAAAGCTTCTACAGATAAAGCCATCTTGTGTTTTTGGTGATGTATTTAATCCTTTTGAATATGATCAAGGGGAACTACAAAGCTGACTCAAACAAAACACATATAAAACTTAAAAAGAAGGCCAAATTAGGGGGCATGATCTAAAATTAAGAAACTAGTAATCAGTAAGTATAAGCTAATGGAAAAATGTTATAAAGTATTCAGAATTAAATTAGCTAAGTGTCTGTATAAAGATTGCTTTGAATCATGGAGGGAATATATGCTAAAATTCTCCCTTTTCCACTGCCTTTGAGACAGAATCCCCACAGTGCTGTATTCTTTACCTGGCTCCCTCCCCTACAGTGTTGTACTGCAAAATTGTTTCTTTGCTGGCCTCCACTCCCCACCTGAGCTTTGAATTTGAATCCTGCTTTTGCTTTTTTTTTTTTTTTTTGCTTGGAGGTTATATGTAAACCCTGTTGTGCCCCTGTAGTACGATTAAGAATGTTGCTGACATAACTTGGATGAACTCCCTACTTGTTAACCCCATTTAAAAGTGACCTGTCAGCCCACCCTTGGTGAGCAGTCTTGGCAGCTATAAACTCTGACTGGCTCCATTTGCTTGTACAACAAAGTAAAAGGGCCTTTTTGTTCTCCCACCTCAGTCTCTTTTTTATTGGCCAATGTGAGTCATGCTGAGTAAGAACTTTAGGTTTCCACCCAGTAACATTTCTAGTGAGCCAGCTTGGTTCCTGAGGTGAATCGAAAAACACGACAGCCCCAATGTCTGTCGCCACTAGAAGATTTTCTCCTAGAGACCTTGGAGCAGCTCTGAAAGCAGATCCGCCCCCCGCCCCCAGGGCTCAAATGATGGCTCAGTGAGAGACATTTCGAAATGCACCTGGGTTGTTTGGCAAGTGCCTAGGTAAGGCCTTAGAAGAGTCCCAACAAGTGGGAGAAATTGACTGTTGAGGGCATTAGGAATCTGAGGTTATTTGGTAAGTAACAGGGTAGTTTCTAGGCAAGGCCTTAAAAGAGTCCAAAGATACCGGAGAAATTGACTGTTGAGGGCATTAAGGATCTAAGGTTATTTGGGAAGTAACAGGGTAATTCTTAGGTAAGACCTTAGAAGAGTACCAAAAAGCAGCAGGAATTGACCACTGAGGGCATAAAAGGCTCAGGCACGTTTTAAATTGGTGCACCAGATTAAGTTGTATGAGTGTGTGAGTGTATCTAGAACGTTCAAGGGATCCTGAAATGCGGCCCACTAAGATGCATCCTTAAGAACTGGGAACAGAGACTTGGAAATCCGACGTGGCTCTGGCAGCATGATTGTCTACTTCCCACTTTTCCCTTTTTGAATATAATCGATTTTTGAATATAATTTGAATATATGTCAAATAAAATCTCTTTTTGCTTTACTAAATTTTGTGATGTTTTCACCCTACAAGAGTTAGTTGCAGTAGGGATTCTAAAACCAAGAATCCAGTCAACTTTGAAAAGACCTGGACTTTGGAACAGAAGCCAGCAAAAAGACAGGTCCTATCTTCTGGACCCAAGCATTCACACTCCAAGTCCCTTTGACACTGACCGGGTGAGTGATCCCAGAAAACAAGGCTTTGCTTATTTTCTTGTTCCTTTTCTCATGTTTTCTTAAGTTTTGTTTGGTATATTTCTTTGCAAAATGGGTTGTTTGATTAAAAGGAATCTTTTAGATTTTTGCTTGATCGTTTAAGAGTGATAATTTAGTAACCCTTGGCAAACTACAATTTAGGTCTGGATTTGGGCATTTGAAATATTAAAGAGGTAATACTATTTTCAAAGAACTCTGAGACACTATAAGCCACAAAAATTCAGGCACGGGTCAACCAGCAAAAACCATTAGGGTGGTCATCACGAGCATTAAAGACTCCTGTAACAGGACAAGGTGGTTGTGAGACAGACTAGAGCGCTAGGCTGCCTGCCACCCACAAGAAATTGCTTACGCAGTGAAGGTACGCATTGGTCTAAGTGGAACACTGCCCAAACCCCGAGGCATTCCTTGTTAGGTTTCTTTTTGTGGCTCATAGAAAACCGGAAAATTAGTGCTCTGTTTTTCCAAATTCACAGGGAGAAGTGGTAGTTCTTTACCTGTTTTATGATATAGTTTCTCAATAAAGAATCACAATGTTAAAATTAAAATTAAAATCATCAGTCTATAGTTTATTTCCCAATTGGAGGAACTAGTATATTTAAGGTCTAAATAAGAGACTAAGTCTCTAGCCATCAGAATTAAGTTAAAAAAGAAGGAAACCAAAAGCTTGAACCTTAGAGTTTAACATCTTTGGTAAAGGAGCCTGGATTCGCCGCCCGCCCGCTACCAACATACTGGTTTGAGGTTCATATATCAAAATACTATACACTGAGTATACTGAAAGTAATTTGGAACTTCAGTGACTACTTTGGGAAAATGAGTTTTCATTTGTGTTGTCTCTTCTCTTTTGGGGAACTTTGCTCGATGTTCATGTTTTGTCAAAAGTTCTAATATTCCTCCATCTGAGGCCCTGATAAGTTAATAAGTTTTATCTAGAACCGGTTTTTCAGTTGAATTGAGTCAATCTTACCAAAAATTGCTTTGTATATCTCCTCGTTTTTTGCAGTACTGTTTGGTGAGTTTATGTAGTCTTTCTGTCTCCTTCTATTCTGAGAGCTTGCTTCTGGTCTAGAGTGCTGTGTCTAAGTTTCTGTCTTGTATCAGGTTGCAGGCTATGGCTAAGAATTGCTGATTTTTGTAAGGCTATCTTAGAACATCAGTTTCTTTTCTCATCCTTGTCTTGTGCCTGTCTTATGATTTAGATTTTTAGTAGCTGTATTGAAAAACTTGGGAACCCTCGTGGCGTAGCGTTTAAGTGCTACAGCTGCTAACCAAGAGGTCAGGAGTTCGAATCCACCAGGCATTTCTTGGAAACTCTATGGGGCAGTTCTACTCTGTCCTATAAGATCGCTATGAGTCAGAATCGACTTGATGGCAGGGGATTTGGTTTTTTTTTTTTGGACATCGAAAAACTTATGTTTAAGTCAATCATAAAACCAAAGCCTTTCTAAGTAAGTTAAGCTAGACATTATATGAAATATGTTTTATTTAAAGAAAAATAATAATTTTGTCTTAAAGTAAAACTAACAATTCCAGAGTATGAAAAAGAAAAAAAAAAAACTGCTAAAGGGCTTTGGTATTTACTAGGTAGATAAAAGGTTGTGATAAAGAGAAAGCAAAACTGCTTTCCAAGAGAAAAATAAAAGGGGAAGAAATGAGTTATTTTTTGCCTTTCAAAACGCCTAGATCAATTTAAACACGTGTAAATGAATTGGGATGACCCCGCAGGCTCCAGTCTCTCTAGCCAAGGATTGATAGATTCATTTAAAAAATTGCTGAAGAGCTTTGATATTTACTGGATAGATAAACCAAAACCAAACCAAACCCAGTGCCATTGAGTTGGAAATTTAAACACATGTAAATGAATCAGAATGGCCTAATCTTCTCTTCTGGAAAGAGTCAAAAAATAGAGAGGGTGGGACAACATCAGGGTTCTCCAGCCCCCAGTCTCCAATGTCATATAGAAATCACAATGAGGCACACCTGAAATGGCTTGGGACCCAGACACTTAAGGTTATATCCGTATCAATGAATTTGCCAGCTGAGCAGACTTTGTGATTTCTAACACCAGTTGATGAAATCTTTAAGGGTTCAAATTAGACTGGGAAAATATGAGAAATGGTAAATATTGAATGAAAATTTAGAATGTGTAAACAGACTTTCTTTCAACAACAGTTTTATGTTTTATAGCACACAGGCTTAAAGTAATTTCTAAGGCCTTCCAGGTAACTTATTGTTGTTAAGAAAACCCTGGTGGCATAGTGGCTAAGTCCTACGGCTGCTAAGCAAAAGGTCAACCATTAGAACCCACCAGGTACTTCTCGGAAACTCTACAGAGCGGTTCTACTCTGTCCTATAGGGTCGCTGTAAATCTTGATGGCAATGGGTTTGGTTTTTTGTTTTATTGTTATTAAATCAAATTAATAGATATTTATTGTAATTTAAGCTTATATACTTTTGCTTTTTATGCCACAAGAGAAAGAATATATATATGTGTATATTTGTGTCTGCTAAAGAGTGCATTCATTTTTGCCATTTAAAGGGATGAAGGAGTGTGTTCATTTTTGTGATTTGAAGGGATGCAACATAAGAGATATGCAACAAAGACAATGTCCAAGAGGTGGTGTATAGTTTAAAAAAATCACTGAGTTTAGTACAGCAAAAAAAAAAAAAAAGTTTTATTTGCATATATTCAAAAAGACAAAAGTGGGAAGTCTTTTGTGTTCTGGATTATGTGAAAGGTGCCCTAAAAGATATTTTTCTTTCCTAAAAGGTAACTTCCAAGATTGTCCCATCTATTGTCTTTATCTCAGGGCTCAGTTGATACATCCTTGTAAGTTCTTATGAGTCTAGCTCCAGGTGGATCACATTCTCTATGCTCAAGGACAGGGAATAATGACTCCAATATTATTCCCTAAATCAGAGCTTTATTAAAAAAGAAATTTATTTGATATGGACAAAAGTTTTATCTGTCTGACTAAAGTTAAATGGTTTAATGTATGAGATTTTTAGGAGCTTTAATGTTAAATAAAATATAAAACTAAGAATTGTGTTTCTTGCTCTTAAAATAATAAAATTTTCTTTGATTTCTGAGTTGAAGGGTTAATTTATTCTTTGTATAATCTGCCTCAAAGGCAGAGGCTCAGCCTCTCATTAAATTAAGATTCCTGAGCAGTAAACCAAGCCACATTGCTTTTAGAAATAAAAAAGCCAAGGTTTTTACTTTAAGATATTTGGTTAAATAGGTATTATTTCACCGTGACCTATAATAAACTCCTGACAATTCTGAAACTTCATGGAAAGCCACAAGAAAAAATTTTATAAGGGATAAGTGCTAAAAAGTTTTATTTAATAAATTACATGGAAGGTATTGTCAAGATCAAGAGAAACGCCTGATTCTCCTTGGGTTAAGATTTATGTGTTAACATTTCCTCTGTGTTTTTGTCTAATATTAGACAGCAAATGTATAATATTATGTCTTAATTTTATTATTATTTCTTAATTGCTAACTTGGTTACAACTTTATCAAAGCCAGTGATTTGATTGAGAATGCCCATCATTTACTTATGAAGTTTCTTTCATTACTATTCAGGTATTTAAAACATTAATAACCTTGATATATTTGTGATATATCCTGACTTGGTATATCCTGGTATTATGTCTCAAGACTATTACTTATTATGTCTGAAGCGCTTTAAAAATACAGTTAGTGGTTGTATTTAGCAATATTTTTATCTAAAGTTTTTTTTAACTGATTTTATTTGGCCTTTATGTTATGCTTGTAAATAATTTCTGTCAGGCCTTTCAGTATAAGAGTATAATTTTTACAAGTTAACCATGGTCGTATTAAGTTTTGTCATCTGCAGACAAATTTTTACTTTGCCTATTTGCTGAGAATGTTTGATCAAAATATCTCAACAAAAATATGGACTATAACGGAGTTGCGAAAAGGACTGTAACTAGACTGAATAAAATTTCCAGAATTCCTGTACAGAAGCTGACTGTGGCTGATCCAGAATCACGTGTAACAAAAATTAACTACATAAGACTGAGTAAACGAAAGGAAACTATGGGTTTTATGCGGGAATATTGCTGATGTTTAAGGTTCTACTCTCTAGAAATAAGAAATCATCTTCCTTTTTCCTAAATTATTTAACTATGGGGTTTAGATATTGTAACTCTTGAATTAGAAGCTCTTCTTTCATGAGAACAGTTTTGTGACATTACTGCTTCCGAGAAAGTGACCCATGACTGTTAATAGGTAGACCAAGGAGGCATAGCTTGCCCTCAGGAAGAACACTTCGTATGTTTTAAACAGGTTAACTGAAGACCACCAACAGGAGAGGTCCATCCTATATCGTCTTGTTAATCATGTATGCTTTAATGAAAATCTGATTGTCACATGTGAATTTTTCTATACCTCCTGTTTCCTCTAGCAAACTTTGTGAGTGGTGGATCCAGCTATACCAAAAATGGAAACCCATAACCATTGAGTTGATTCTGAGTCATAGTGACCCTATAGGACAGAGTGGAACTGCCCCACTGGGTTTCCAAGGAGTGCCTGGTGGATTCAAACGGCCGACCTTTTGGTTAGCAGCCATAGCTCTTAACCACTACACCACCAGTGTTTCCAGATCCAACTACCCTTTTCCAACTGCCAGTGAGTTTATGTGGGCAATCTCTTGTTTAGATTCCTGGCAAATGCATGTGCAATGCACTTTGAGAATGTTAAGATTACCCGTAGATATTCATAGTAATGATACTAGTAAATATTGAAAGGGTAATGTTAAATTGTTACACACCATAAAAATGAGAGTCAAAAAGAAATCCATTGGTCCAACACTCAAGGTACAGTTGGTAGCTGTTGGAGAAATCTTTAAGAAATTGATGAATCATTATGAAACAAACAACAGACAAAGTTGCTAATGAGATAAAGACAAAACAGTAATCTCTGACCTCATTAGCCAAGGTGACCTGAGATAACAAAAGAGCCTCAGGATTTTTTTATTAGCCCAAGAAAGTATAGTCTGTGCTGTATCAAGTATATCATGTTGCATTTGAATAAATAACACAGGAGAAGTAGAACAGGATATACATAGAATTAGACAGCAAGCTACTTGGTTACACACTATAACACGCTTACAAACACCAGATTTGTTTGGTTGTTTACGATCAGGGATAAGTACATGGGCCACATTTCTACTGCAAGGGATAGTAATATTCTTAGTCTGCATCCTGATAGTATTAGGCGTGATAAAATTTATTTTCTATTGTCTTACACACCTAGAAGTTTAAAAAAGAAGGCCTCAGGCTAAAATATTGATATACACTGAGTCTGCTTACTCCGGCAATGTGATTGAGAACATTGCTCTTACTTAATATCCTGGTGAAGAACCAGATGGTATCCGGTGGAAAACCAGCACTGTGAGTTTAAAAAGCCTGCAATGGCCACCATTTAGGAGCTCAGCTAAGGCCAGGTATTGACCATCGATGTGTTATCTCCAATCTCCGATCAACAGGAAAGAATGATTTAGAAAATAATATTAGAATCACTATTCCCTGCCCTTGAGCATAGAGAATGTGACCCAGCTAGAGTTCGACTCACAAAGACTCATAAAGGCACATCAACTGGGCTCTGAGGTATAAAGACAGTAGGAAAGATAATCTGAAAAAAAAAGACATTCACATAAAAAAAAAAAAATTAAGCAGGGTGTAAAAGTGACTCTTTTAATATTTAGTAAATAGTTATAAACCAACAAGAAGTCAGTAGTCACAATGAAAGGCCTAGGTTCAATATTTGCCCCTTCCTGAAAATTTGCCAAACAATTTCAAGCTGGCCTATAGTTCAAAATGGACACTGGTCTTGAATGACCAACGTCCAAAACGAAATCAGAGAAGTGTGATAGAACCTCCACAGCACTGTATGCTTTACCTGGCTTCCTCCCCTACAGTGCTGTATTGCAAAATCATTTCCTTTGCTGGGCTTCCCCCGACCCCCACCCCTCAGCTTTACATTTGAATCCTGCTTTTGCTTGCAGATTATATGTAAACCCCACTGAGCCTGAATAGTATGATTAAGAATGTTGCTGATGTAATTTGTATGAACTCCCTACTTGTAAACCCCTTTAAAAATAACCTGCCGGCCTGCCTGCCCTTCGCAACAGTAAGCTCTGACTGGCTCCATTCACTTGTACAATGAAATAAAGTTTCTCCCATTTTGGTCTCTCGTTTATTGGCCAATAGGAATTATGCTGAGTAAGAAACTGGGGTTTCTACCCGGTAATACTATCAAGTCAATTCCAACTTACAGGGATCCTGTAGGACAGAGTAGAACTGTTCCATAGGATTTTCAAGGCTGTTAATCTTTATGGAAGCAGAGGATTTTCAAGGCTGTTAATCTTTATGCCACATCTTTCTCCTGAGGAATGGCTAGTGGGTTTGAACTGCCAACCTTTTGGTTAGCAGCCAAGTGCTTAACCACTGCACTGCTAGAGCTCCTTTAAAATAAAGATATTGCTATCTAAATTAAAAAGGCATTTTCTTAATATCTGTAACATTTTATCTAAATAATGAAGTAGTGGAGGCAAAAGCAGAATATAAGTAACCTTTTCATACACCTGTCTTTTTGTGAAATTAAAATAAAAAGAAAAGTATTATTGGTGTATTTGTCTATGCCTTTATATTTTAATCCCATAGCGACCATATAAGACTGAGTAGAACTGCCCTATAGAGTTTCCAAGGAGCACCTGGTAGTTCTGAACTGCCAACCTCTTGGTTAGCAGCTATAGCACTTAACCACTATGCCATCAGGGTTTAGTATGCCACCAGGGAATTGACTGGATGACAATGGGTTTGGTGTTTTGGTTTTTATATTTTAGTATGATGTTACGTCTCCTCTGCAATTTCAGTTTTACTCCTTAACAGCTTCAAAGCTTCAAAAATGTAAAGAAAACCATCCACTTAAAAGCAGACAGCATTTTTCACAAGACAAACTGTTATTCACTAAAAAAAAAAAAAAAAAAGTTGCATTTCCTTCAGCATGTTCATGGGTAATATTAAAATAGCACATGAAATGGCTCCAAATATTCATATAATTTCTTTCTAGAGCAGTGCAATAGAATCTCATCCTGCTCACGGTTTCCGATTGGTTTAGACAAAGTGGAATAAAAAAATCCAGTCAGTATATGTTGTGAGGACAGAGAAATAGACTGAAAGCGTATCTGAGTAACGCAAAAAGATTTGTCACAACTCCTAATTTTACCCAATCTCATTTATCACTCAAGAATAATTCTCATTTTAACTCTTCAGAGGCTTTAATTTAAAATGGTATCTGATTATAAAGTATTCAAATAGCCTGTCCTACCAGCCCTTTCATGGGAATGCCATATGCACAGAGAAGAACTGCTCTGTAGGATTTTCAAGGCTGTGACTTTTCAGAAGCAGATCACCAGGTCTGTCTTGCAAGATGCCTCTGGGTGAGTTCCAACCCCAAACTTTTTGACTGGTAGTTCAGTGCTTAACCTTTTGTGCCATGGTGTCTCCAAGAGTTGGCATCTACTGACAGTAACTAAGAACAACTATCCTTTAAAATGTTTATAGTGAATAGATAAAGGTTCCCATCCCTTTGTTATCAGGTGGATTCCAACTCATAGCGACCCTATAGGACAGAGTGGAACTGCCCCATAGAGTTTCCAAGGAGCACCTGTTGGATTCAAACTGCCATAAAGGATAAAGCAGGCAAATTAAAAAAAAAAAAAAAGTTAAAGCCTGCAGAAAATGAAAACAAAAGTCAACTGTCAAGACATTTCTCAGTTTATAGACTTCTGATTCTGTCCCAAAGAGTGCCCACCAAGTTGTTTAAAATCTAGTCCCCATTTACATTTTGATCCTTAACTCATGAGACTCCCTTTATCAGCTGATTGACAAGGTCTTCCTGGCCTCCAAGCCTTTGTAAAGTGTTCCCCCCTACCTGAGGAACTATTTTTCCATCCCTCCATTTGGTTTGGTACTTTTTGTATTTCAGGTCTCAGAATAAAAGGCAACTTCTCCAGAGGCATTTTCTAGCCACCTTATCCTAAGTAGGTATACTTGTTCCTGCATCTCATTTTTCTATTCAAAGACATTTATTTTTATTTGCAACAATTTTGTATACACTTGTTTTTTTTTTTTTTTTCTTTGAATTGTTGCAGACCTTTGTGATAAATATGACCATAAGATGCATTTTCTTTGGCCATAAACAAGGTTAATACTCTTTTGCTACCATTGGGTTAACAGTATACCTGCCAATTTTTATGCTTCTGGACTTCAGAGGAGTTGCAGAGAAACAACGTTCGTCAAAGCCTTCTGCAACAAAGAGGTTTTTACTGCAACGTATAAGAAAACAAAATGAGAAATTGGCTACAAGAACTTAGGCTATAAAAAAAACAAAATCCAAATAAGTACAATCTATAAGTACTGAGTCTTTCGAGTGCTGACAGCTGCTGATTCATTATGAGTAAATTACTTAAGACAATGATTGGTTAAAGCAAAGGCAAAGAAGAAAGATCATGATTGGGTGATCTTTCCTTGCTTTTCTTTTCTAAACATTTGGTCTTTTGGCTCAGGGCTCTCAGGTCTGTCACATGATTATTGTTTTTCATTTATCATGTGGGCTGTGTATGATATTGGGCAGATCTTTAATTTGCGTCCTGGGGTACCATAGAGGACAGAGTAGAACTCCTCTTTAAAGTGTTGAAAAGCAAAGATGTCACCTTGAAGATTAAGGTGTGCCTGACCCAAGCCATGGTATTTTCAATCACATCACATGCCTGTGAAAGCTGGACGATGAATAAGGAAGACTGAAGAAGAATTGACGCCTTAGAATTGTGGTGTTGGCAAAGAATGTTGATTATACCATGGACTGCCAAAAGAATGAACAAATCTGTCTTGGAAGAAGTGCAGCCAGAATGCTCCTTAGAAGTAAGGGTGGAGAGACTGCATCTTACATACTTTGGACATGTTGTCAGGAGGGATCAGTCCCTGGAGAAGGACATCCTGCTTGGCAAAGTACAGGGTCAGCAAAAAAGAGGAAGATCCTCAATGAGGTGGATTGACACAGTG
The DNA here is from genome assembly GCF_030014295.1 of Loxodonta africana. NCBI lineage: Eukaryota > Metazoa > Chordata > Mammalia > Proboscidea > Elephantidae > Loxodonta > Loxodonta africana. The sequence goes on from NC_087358.1 coordinate 48,482,910, forward strand.
GCTACAACAATGGGCTTAGGCATAACAATGATTATAAAGATGGTGCAGGACCGGGCAGTGTTTCATTCTGTTGTGCATAGGGTCTCTATCAGTCGAAACTGACTTTACGACACCTAACAACAACATAGGGTTTCCAAGTATCAGCTGGTGGCATCAAATTGCTGACCTTTTGGTCACCAGCCATAGCCCTCAACCACTGTATCACCAGGGCTCCAATTGTTACTTAGTTTTGGTAAACATGTCCTTGCACAGTCCACTGAGCCAGTTAGAGCACTCTGTTCCACTCTTTTATGTAGTTTTCCTATCGTTTTAAGCTTCTCAGATTCTGATAAACTAGTTGGCATTTTGTGGTTAGGTTAACCCTTTATCAGAGGTAAGGCATTATTCCAGTTCTATAGCAGCAAGGCAGGTCCCTTTTGAAATGGGTGAAGCTCAGCCAACCAGAGTTGAGCCCCATTGTTGTGTAGGTTGAGCACTCTATTAGGTGATGCTTCCTGGATATGTTAGCTTTGTAAACTTTTGCCTTTTTTCCTTTATTGTTGTGAGATAAGGCTTGCAAGTGTAATTATGGCTTTTCTATGTGATAGTTAGAGAGCCCTGATGGGTTTGTTTTGGTTTTTCTATGTCATATTTGGAAAGCCAGAGGTTCTCCATGTAACCTAATAGTAAGACACCTGCAATAAATTAAACCCTGGTGGCATAGTGGTTAAGAGCTATGGCTGCTAACCAAAACGTTGCCAGTTTGAATCCACCAGACACTCCTTGGACACCGTGTGGGGCAGTTCTATTCTGTCCTCTAGGGTCACTATGAGTCAGAATCGACTAGATGACAACTGGTCTGTTTTGTTTTTTTTTTCTCCCATTGGTATATTGTCATACCACGGAATGGTGGCACCATAGTGCCAGTCACCTCATTAGTTGCTTGTATTATCAGATCATATTTCAAAATTCGTATTACCGACCAAAAAGTTAAACACACTCAATTAGTAAGCATGCATTCCAGTGAAAACACTTGCCACCAAAAAGAAGCAGAAAAAATGAAGTAACAGAAGAATTAATTAACACTGCTTTTATTTCTGAAAAAAATCACATTTACTACCAATATTCTGAAGTGAGATAATTTCACAAAATGATTCTGATTTCTGGTTTTACGTCAACACCAGAAAATCTCAATCCATTGGTCTGGCATTTCTCCTAGAATAGCGGGGTTCAGTTGAGTAGCAGCTCTACCTGTGAATGAGCGTGAGCTGCCAATCCACAGCAGATGCTCCATTCTTTCTTATCACTCTGTAATTGTAGGTTTCACTCATCTGTGCCATCTTGATCTGAATAAGGACTTGTGTTTCTCATCTTTGGTTTTTTGTTTGTGTCAAAAAGATCTCCTTGAAAGTAGGAGAGTTGTCTATATTTTTCACCATTGTAATACTGCATTTTATGCAATGACTTCCATATATTAGTCACTCCATAAATACGTGTTCAGTCAATAAATGAAGGATTGAATTAATATTCTGCCAGAATCTAAGAAGAATTTGTACTGGATTACAGGCTGGTAGAAATAGGTAGAAAAATTCATGATTAAAGTGTGTTATGCCAATAATAAATAAAGCTTGCTCTCCTGAAGGTATGTGGAATGGTCATTTAAACTTTCCTCAGCTATACGCTTCCTCTTCCTTTTTCTATGAATTCTCATTTTTGCCAGGAAGAGCTATTTCTTTTGTTTAAAATATCTGTTTATCTTATCTTTTCTTTCTTTTTTTTTTTTTTTTTGAGACAGAATTCCCTTTATTCTGCTCCCATTCTTACAGTATTTCTCTTTCTACATACTGAGTCTACAAATCACAAAGACAATTGGACAGAAGGGGAAGTGATCACATTATAGGAGGGATACAGTATACAGAGATTTTATTTCCTCATTCACTCTTTCTTTTGATTGTTAGAAAACATATGTCCTAAAAAAACTAAATAAATAATAGACCAATCTGAGCATTAGTCAAAGCCTGTGAAACACAAAGAATTCATTAAAAATTGTATACCTAAATTAATCTGCACTACAGAACTATGTAGTTGCTCTCGTAGAAAGTAGTATTAGATCAAGCTGACGTGATATCACACGTGCTAACTCTTGACAGTCTGGTCTAGAGAGATTTATCTTCACTCAAGAATGTTAATATAGAAAAACAAAATAAAATAATGTGTTCATTTATCAAGTATTTAACAAGTATTACCAAGTAGGAGGTACTTTCTCATGCATCCAGGGAGCAAAGGTGAACAAGGAATAGATGTTCTTTGTGCTCATGAATCTTAAACAGCATTAGGGATTTATGAACAATTACTCATAACAAGGGATATAAAAAACACTCGCAAAAGAACATGTGGCTCAACATGATTATGAACAATGATTATTAACATGATTGACATACATGATAGAGAAAAATACATTCCTGATATGTTTGACGTTTTCAATAGGGCACCAGCAAACATAAATGCCTCTAGTGATAACAGCAAAAACAAATATGGAAATGGAAAGACAGTAGATTATGGTGAAAACAGGAGAAAGAAGAAGCAAAGACAAAATAGTAATAATATAGTAGATAAAAAGCACTTCAAACACTGTTAAATAACAGACTTGGAACTATAGATATAACGTGGTAACAATCTTAAAAATAGAATAAGGAAAACAGACTTGTGGAAACCGATTAAGGTGCTATTTGTGGCACTGGGTTCTGGGTTTTTTGTGGTACCTAGGAGAAAATTGGAGTTTGAAGGCATCCAGAGGTGCCTTGGAAGACAGGTCTGGTGATCGAGTTTGAAGTCATCCGGAGGTGCCTCAGAAGACAGGTCTGGTGATTGGAGCAGTTCTGCTCTTCATGGTATCTGACTGTAAGGAATTCATCTAGTCTCTCCTACCACCCCTTTCATGAGGACCCCATGTGTGCAGAGCTGCCATGAGTAAGAATAAACATTGGCGGCAACAACAACAACAGGAGACAATTAATGAAGGCAAAGATGATAATTTTGGGGAATAAGAAAAGGACACCAATTCATGAGCCAGGAAGGAGATGAAAGGACAGATCAGATGAAAAACAGTGAAAGACAATAAATCTAATCTTTGTAACTGGAGATGCTACTAACCAAGATAAAGATGTCTGCAAAGGAGGTGCGCAAGTAGAGAACGATTGGAATTTTTTCCCTAAAATTCACCTTTTTGAAGGACATTGGTAAGTTTTATAGCTAGGTGGAAAATAAAGCTCCAAAGCTCTAGAGGTAAATAAAAACCACGTTTGAAAATTTTAATTATTCTGCATATAAATATAGGAACAATGGAGCTGTTGCTGAAAGCACACTAAAAGAATTTCTGTTTCTAAAACACCTCAGTTTTTTTCCCATGACATAGAGAATACAATCCAGATTTCTCGCATAACTTAAATGAGTCACCATTACTCAGAATTTCAGTATCTCTTCAGTCTTATTCTTCATCAATTATTGCTGTTCTATTTTCAATTCTTAATAAGAAACTGCCCATATGGCTGCACATGTGTCCTGTTGATGGCTGCTTGTTTGTCCTTGTGCTTTTCCAGCAGCCTGGGATGATTTATCTACACCGTATCTCTGTGAACTAGGATTGGATGCTTTTTATTTTTTTATTTTTGTTATTGAGAATATACACAGCAAAACATGCACCAATTCAATAGTTTCTACATGTACAGTTCAGTGACATTGATTATATTCTTTGAGTTGTGCAATCTCTCTCACCCTCCTGATCTGAGTTGTTCCTCCCCCACTAACATAAACTCACTGCCCCCTAAATTTCCTTTCAATTTGATCCTATATAGCTAGTTTTTTAAAAAGGATAAAGCTCAAGCAGACATTTTTTTACTAGCTAAGCTAAACTATTGTTTGATTTTAAGAAGACTTCAGGGGGATATTTTTGGCTTAAGGTTTAAAGTTAAAGATTATCTCGGGCAATCATTTCAGGGGTTCATCCAGCCCCCGTGGCTCCAGAAAACCTGGAGTCTATGAGAATTTTAAGTTCTGTTCTGCATTTTCCCCTTTTGATCAGAATTCTTCTGTAATATCTTTGATCAAAGTATTCAGTTATAGTAGCCAGGCATCATCTAGTTCTGGTCTCATGGCAAAGGAGGCAGTTGTTCATGGAGGCAATCAGCCACACATTCCTTTTCCTACTGCTATTCCTGACTCTCCTTCCTCTGTTGATCTGGGTAAATGAAGAACAACAAAAAGGCAAATAACCCCATCATAAAATGGGCAAGGGATTTGAATAGACATTTTACCAAAGAGGACATTCAAATGGCCACCGAACATGTGAAAAGATGTTCAATGTCATTAGCCATCAAAAAAATGAGATGGCAAATCAAAACCACAGTGAGATACCATTTCACTCCCACTAGGATGGCTAAGATAAAATAAATAAATAACAAATGTTTGCAAGAATGTGGGGAAATTGGAACCCTTTTTCATTGCTGGTGGGAATGCAAAATGGTGCAGTCATTGTGGAAAACAGTGTGGCAGTTCCTCAAAAAACTAAAGATAGAATGACCCAACAATTCTGCTGTTCGGTATATACCCAAAAGACTTGAAAGCAGAAACTCAAACACAGATTTGTACATCAATGTTCATTGCAGCACTATTCCCAATAGCCAAAAGGTGAAAACAGCCTAAATACTCATCAACAGATGAATTGATAAACAAACTGTGGTACACAAGTGCAATGGAAGACTACTCAAGCGGTAGGAGAAATGAAGCTTGAAGACATTATGCTGGACCTGTAGATTTTAACTCAAATATGGTTTTCCCCAGGAATCTTTCCATGAGTCCCTTGGTTAGACTGAGTTCTTCTTGTTAGTGTTCCCATAGCACCTACATTTAGTTTTCTCTTAGCACCTATTTTATAAATATGTCCATATATATATACACACACATGCACACACATACCAGTTGCCATAGAGTTGACTCCGAATGACTCATGGCAACTCTTTGTGTCAGAGTGATTGTGCCACATAGGGTTTTCATAGTAAATCTCCAGGCCTGCCTTCCAAGGTACTTCTGGGTGGACTTGAACCTTGAACCTTGTAGTTAGCATCCAAGCATGTTAGCCATTTGCCCTACTTAGGGTCTCTCTCTTTACATATATGTACGTGTATATGTATGTATGTGTATATATATATATATATATATAATTTCTTAATGTCTCATTCATTGCTTAACCGTCATTGCTTAGCATAGTGCCTGGCATTACTGAGTACTCAAATGCTTCATAACATCATTTTGGAGAAAATGTAAGAAGGAAATTATAAGAATGTAATTGATTGTTTAACATACATGCATACACTTTACTAGATTACCAAATAAATCACATTCATTCAGAGAATTTCAAATATACAGATAAGCACAAAGGAAAAAATACACGTTAACTGGCAATCCTCCCCCCAGAGAAAACCATTGTTAATGACTACTCGGATGAATGCATTTTGTTCTCTGCAGATTCATAGCGTAGGGATATTGTTATATTAAGATAATACTATAGGTTTTGCTTTTGAAAATGTTTCTTTCATGGTGGAATACAGCAGAGATATTTGTTTTATAGAGTGAATTTTGACAAACATGCCATTCCACTCTAATGTTATGGAGTAATTTCTTTAAGCAGTTATTTTTCAACATTAGATTTGTTTCATTTTTATTATTATTAAGACTAATGGGTAAACAGTCTCAAAATTAAGTCTCATTACATACCTGTAGAAACACAATAACATTAAATTCATAAAGAAATAACTTACCCAATTTAAGTGAACATTTTAGGTCTGAATATATCTTGAAAATTACTCACGGAAAGAGAGGTATCAATCTAGGCTCTGCAGTAGTGCATGAGAGTTTGAGTGTATGTAAGTATTCCTGGCCCCTATTAATATAGATATCATTGATTTGTGTTATTTTTCTAATTTGAAAGGCAAATTATGCTATCTAATACCTTCACTTTATCTATGATGTTGATTTCTAAAGAAATGTAAATTTTAAAAATATTCTGTTTGACCTGAGAAATTTGTATGCTCTTTGATCATTTTAGAACAGAGTTTATAAATTTATAATTTCATAGGTGCTTTTTTTTTTTATAAAGTTAGTCTGTCAATGTGTTAACTTAAGATGCCCTGAAATTCTCTCAGCTTATTGTGTTCATTGGAGGTGCATCTTCATTTGATGGTTCAAAATATTAACATCTCTGAGAAGCATGCAGCAGCAAGTCTCATTTAACTTGATTTAAATCTGTTTTCTCTAAGGTATTCACTGTTGAATTCATTCCTTTTTACATTAACATACGTACTCTTCGATGCAACTCATATTGTGCAAAGAATACCTCACCAAGCAATGTCTTCTTTTAATGTAGAAATTTAAAATTTTTAAGAGTATTCATTAAATCATTGCCAGACAGAGATGAAAATATAAGACTGTCATTTCTGAAAATAAGCAGCAGAGATAATTTCCAGCAAAACGTGTGATCAGAAGGATCAAATACTACGGAGTAGTAAGGTAGGATGAACACAGAATGAAGCCACTGAATTGGGAACAAAGAAAGTTCTCTTTTTATACTAATTAACAGTAAGTGATAATAGTTATGAAGGCCTTTTCCTCATTAAGAATGACTGCTAGTGGTGCAGATGGTTAGGCGCTCAGCTGCTACCCAAAAGGTTGGAGGTTTGAACCCACCCCAAGGTTATCTGGTAGAAAGACTTGGTGATCTGCTTCTGTAAAGATTTCAGCCAAGAAAACACTGTGGGAAAGGTCTATTTTGTCACATGGGATTGCTATGAGTCAAAAACAACTTGATGACATCTAACAACAACAAGTAAAATAATAGTAGAGATTTCAAATCCACATCGATCAATTTATTTTGTTTTTGTTCAAGAATAACTATGCATCAAGCATATACTAGTAAGGCTGTCTCGAGGATATCTTGATGACAGTGAAAACGACTTCACAGTGTGAATAAAATTATACCTCTCTTGAAAGGATGCTTTTTTATCATCTGCTACTGTTTTTTTTATTTGTTTCCTTTAATTCCCTGGGGTAGCTGACCAGGGTAAATTATTGCTTGGTGTATAGAACACAACTTAAGTGTTTAAATATTTAAATAAATGATAGACTTCTCATGCTGTATCCTTTAAATGTAAATCCAAACGAATAGTAGAAAGATAATCAAGATTTTTCCCCAAATATTTTGCATTTGGAAAGTCCATTTATTTATTATGCAAGGTTGTGTGTGTGTATGTGTGTGTGTGTTTTCCCTCTCTCACTTGTTGAGATAAAGATTGGACTAATCATATAAGAATGAAAAGCTTGAAATGTAAATTTTGGGGAAAAATGCACATTTTAAAAGCTACTTCCTTTGGTATTTCTGTTCATTCATAATCAGATCTTATGGCACCACAGGAAAAACTTATAAGTTTCTTTAAAATATAAGTAGGGCCTTAGGGACAAGGAGCAGTAGATGAAGTAGTCTTGCGTGCTCAAGTAAGCATTGTAGGTCAGGCAGTTACAATGCAGCAGCCATGACTGGTAATATTTCAAGATCATTTTAGTCACAGTTTCTGAAACACCTCAACATAAATATTTTGGTGCATTTTAAGAACAAGGGAGATTTGGAAAATTTCATGGAAATACTATCAATTTTGATCTATTTATTTAATTGATTTTTCAAGGAAAATAACTTTACTATTTTTTTTTTTTTTTTGCACAGGAAAGTTCTTTAATTGTTATACTACACTGTAATGTGCAAAGAGCCAAACCAAATAGATAGACGCATTGTTAGAGTGTCACACGTGTGTTTGGTTGGGGGGAGCAGGGCTGGGAAGTGATAGAGTTCTAGAGCAAGAGAGAGAGAAACAGAGACAGAGAGACACACAAATGCCGTTAAAAAGGAAGAACTTCATATACATATGAAAAACTTTTTTTGTTTAGAATATTATACAAGAAGTATATTTATTGTAAGCACATTTAGAAAGTGAGAGTTTAGTTTATTTTCAGTAAACTTTAATATAAAAGTTGATTATCATTTTGCAGTCTTATTAAATAATCCAACAGACCATGGCATTAATTGTCATTGGTTGCATGCCTCTCAGGTATGTCAAGTCAATATTTCATATCAATATGTAAAACATTTTCCAAATGCTATAGAAGACCAGAACACATTTGTATATCTGTCTCCTTGATACACTGTTCTTTTTTTATTTACTTTTAATTTTTATATGATTAAAGGACCAATAAAGTTTAAAATATCAAGCAGTTAAAAAGCCTATAATAGAAAGTGTTTCTCAGTTCCAATCCTCCCCATTTCTGATTCCCTTTTCTCAGAGACAGATTTTTTTCCATTACCTTTACGTTTTTCCCCTGGATATAAATTTGTATATTTCTAAATAGCATGCTTATATTGTTATTCCTTAATTTTTTAGTTTTTCATATTATATGTTGACTTCTATGCTAAAACATGTTGTGGTATGTAATTCTCAATTGCTTAGTCCAATTACTTTATTCAGCTTGAAATAACTTATTACTTTGATTAGGTTCTGTTTGTTTTAATAACAGTTTCCAATTTCACTTCCCATATTTTTCTTAGTTTCTAATTATTCATAATTATTATTCATTATCCCTTTTTGAATTTATTATTATTAGATCATCAAGGTTATGTGATGAGATTTAATTTTGAGGCTTTTTACTCAGCATTCTCAATAAGAACTAAAAAAATCTGATGTCCAAAGGAAATTGGTTAAATAAATTGCTATATAATACTAAAAACTACATTACTTAAAATGTATTTTGTAAAAAACAAATCCATGATCTATTTCTACAGGAAAGTATATTAAAAAATTAAAGATACAGTACCGTTTCAAATTTAACAACATTCTCTGTTTCCCTACTAATTAGTCTGACTTCTCTAAATCATACCCAAAAGGTTTAATGTACATTTACTTGGATCACAGCACCTTGGTGGGAAGAAAAGAGTCAGAGGAAGTAGTTTAAGGTAAAATTAAGGTACAAATTTTTAGCTCTTACCCACCTCCAATCTGGTATTGACTCAATCATTCCATAATTAGTTTTGATGTCTTTAGGTAGAATCTTATGATGCTAATATATGAACACTCTCAGATTCCATGTGGCAAGAGCCATTTCTTTTCTTTTTGCTGTGGACCTTCCATTGACAATCACTGCAATGAATCTTCTGTCTATGAGTTTTCTAAAGGCGCCTGACGCCGATATCAGTACCCACTAGTGCCAGACTAAAGTATTATCTTTCTGATGTCCCTAAAGCCACCACCATGTCTCCTGTCCTTTTTCTGCACCCTCAGACAACATTTTCTGTCATTTGCTAGATGCTGCTGTTCTATCCACCTTACATGACAAACTGATACTGTTAGTTTACTATTGCTCTAGACAGAATAATATTATGCTGGACTTTTCAATACATCAAATCCACTCTTCTCTTTAGGTTTAAGCAGAAAAACTGGCTCTTCCTCTCTTTTGTGTTTATTCAGATCAGTGAGTAATAACGCAATACTTGATCTTCAACACAGTTCCTTATGGAAATTGCAGTGAAAACTACTCTTTATCAGCCGCTTTTTCTCTCGATACATTGTTAAGATGAGTCCTTAGTCAGAGCTGGGATTGTGGCAACACTGGGCTATGAACAAAATGAATTAGAGAAATTGTGCTCTTCTTACATTTGGCTTTCTGCTGAAGCCTATGGGATTTATATGCTGTAGGGTAATGCTGTTCAGCTATAGGCATCCCCTCCTAATGGAGTCAGTTTTGCTCTTCCCTGTTGTATGCTGGGGATGAACTTGGGATGGACTCGGGCTGAGGTTCAAGGCTGAGAGTGGCATGACTGGGGCCAATGACCAAGGCTAAGGAATGCCGTAGCAATAAGAAGAAAAACATCTGGGCCTGGATGTGAAGTCCCTGTGAACACTGGCTGCCCAAGGACTTGGTAGAAAACACTGAGCCTTGGTCACTGATGGAATGGCATATAAACTTGTGTCCCTTGCCAGGTGGTTGTGGAGCACTAAACTTGTCCAGCTGCCAATCTGGGCCATGGTCCTGTAAGTAAGCTTTCCAATAAACCATATGTCATGATCACTGGTTTGAGGCTTTCTTCAGTCTCTTGGAGATGCGGATGACCTTGGGTTCAGGTGCTTCCGGGTTGTTACACAACACAGGTTTTCTTAAAATGAGCTCTCTTTGGGAGAGATCCTCAGCCTTTTATGGCTGCATACCTCACCTGGGATGCATTTTGTCTGAATCCTGCAGATGGACAGAGCTTTGATCCAACTGAAACAGACAAGTCACAAAGAGTATTCGAAGTCCCAGCTTCTTCCTCACAACTGCCGAGTGAAGTTGTCAACAGTTACTTTACAGTTTTGACCCACAGTTTAATCAAGGGATGTAGAGATGTCTGGAGCACTTAAGTTTGACTAATATAAGTAGGTTGTGTGGGAGTGGGTGGATTGTGTTAAAGGAAAGTCTGACAGAGGAGATGATGCTTGAATTGAATCTGGAGGCATAAGGAGAAATTATCTATGTACATAGAGAAGAAGAAGCATCCCAAGCAGAGGAAACAGCAAGTGCAAACACAATGAGGCAAAAGAAGGAGTTGCCTGAACTATAGTTCAACAGGTTGGCAAGCAATACAGGGATGTCCTTGCAGGATTGAGAGAAGAGATTAGAAAAATATCCTGTAAAATCATGCAGTTCCTTATGGCTGTAAGTTTGTACTTACACAGAAGGCAGTGGAGGCTTATTTAGTGATTTTAAGCAGCCACATGGTGTGACCAAACTTGTGTTCTGATTTATCAGACTGGCAACAGTTTGCAGAATGGGAATACAATGTATACAGAGAGGCTAGGAATGTGGCTTCTACATCAAGTCTACAGGTGATCTGACCTGAAGATCTAATAACAGAGAAGACGGGAGTTCTCCTATGTTTAAGGGATCTGGCTATGCTCATCAACTGTCGCTTTTATGAAGACAGTTTTTCCTAACCCTCATTCTAGAATAATAGTTTACCAGAGAAAAATGTAACTTTGACATTTTTTTAGAAGTTACTCTCTCACTGTATTCTAGACGTCTGTTGCTGTTCTATTTGTGTTCCCTTTTGATTAATCTATCCTTTCACACTGTTTTTTTTTTTAAGATTATTTCCTTGTCTTTGGTTTTCTGTTGTTTCAGTACAAAGTGCCTAGGTATGTACTTTTTCTGTTTATTTTACCCAACTCAGCACTTCGGTCGAAGGAGCTATGTCTTCCCTCAATTTTAGAAAATTCTCAGCTATTATCTCCTTAGAATTTCTTTTGCTCACTTCTTTCTATTCCCTTCCTCAGGAATGTATCTTATGTGCAACTCTTATTTTCTCATTCTTTCTTTCACAGTGTTTTGAGTTTCTTTCATATTTTTTTATCTCTGCATACTGCATTCTGATTAAACTTCTATTTAACTGTGTCTAATCAGTTTAAACCATTAATTGAATTTGTAATTCCATTGACTTATTTTTTTTTTTTTTTAATTTCTAAAGTTCCTTTTAAAAGTTGTTTGCTCTATTTCCATTCTATCGTGTATGGCAATTTCCTCATAGTTTCCATTTCTTTGTTTTTATGTCTTTATTTTAAGTTTCCTTAAAATTTTCCTTTTTAAATTGTTAGCTTGTTTAACTATACTCTCTAATTTTTTTTTTTTATATTTTAATCCTATTTGTTTCATTTACTTTATTGTGTTTATGAATATTGTATTCCACAGTGTTTTGTGATTTTGATTAAGAACATATCTCAGTGTTTGGTCGGAGGGGCAGTTTGTGGGACTCTTGCATGATGTGGTTGTGGAAGCCTTCCTTCAGAATTACTTTGTATTTGCTTCTGTCAACTGTCTCAGAATAAACTGAGGTTTCCACATTGCTTGAGTAGTAAACATTCTTATTCTAAACATGTGCACTGAATTTTATTGACTCAGGTAACTCTCTCTTTCTTTTTTTTTTTTTAACTGAGTGCTTTGGAAGAGACTATCTTCCCTGACATCTCTATGTCTAAGGCGATATGATTCACTCATATCCCACTTTAATTCAATGTAAAATTTGGAGATCCTGGTTTCAAGGTAGAGGACTCCATTTCTGGTTCCTAATTCCTGAAGTTCCAACGCTTCATCTCCTGTTTTTATATGAGTGTTAGAAAAACAATCGAAAACCTACTTCCTAGACATTTATGAATCTGAAAATCCACCAAGATTTTTATGTCATTGGTTCTTCCATGTTGTTTTTGGAAGATGAGCATTTTTCTTCCTCCTTTTTTTTTTTTTTTCCTATTTAAACCCTGCCTCTTATTTTAAAAATTGTTACATTTTATCTGATACATATTTTTTTTTATGTGTAACACTGCATAAGTTTTATATTAGCTAGGTCCCTTATTTTGCCTAAAATAAAAATCAGGTTTGTTTTGTTTTTCTCACTGCATTGGTTATTCTTTTTTAATTACTGTGTGTGTAAGAGCAATCTCATTTTTGTATTGGTTTATGCAACTTTGTACTTGACCTGCTTTCAATATAAATATTCACATTTCCTTAATGCTAGAAAACTTTTAAAGATTATGTATTTGATTTTTTTCTATTTTTAAATGCATTTTGAAACCACATGGAGCTTGTGATTTAAGTTTCTTATCTCCAAACTCACCTGTCATGTTCCTCATATCTTATTGTTTGTGCTGTTTTCTTAATAAAAACTTTAATACTAACTTCTAAGTCACTCATTCTTTCATTTACTATGTCCAGTTTAGAAAATAAATCACCTATTGGAGCCCTGGTGTCAAAGTGGTTAAGAGCTATGGCTGCTAACCAAAAGGTCAGCAGTTTGAATCTACCAGCTGTTCCTTGGAAACCTTATGGGACAGTTCTACTCTGACCTACAGAGTCGCTGTGAGTAGAAATCAACTCAGCAGCAATGGTTATATGAAAATAAGAAATTGCTGATACCTACAACATCATGAATGATTTTAGAAATAGAGATGAGCAAAAGAAGTCAAACACAAAATAGCAATATACAGTTTGATTACATTTACATAAAGTTTAAAATGTTGCAAAACTCTTCTATGGTGAGAGAGGTCAGAATATGTACTGTGTTTGGGAGACGGAATATCCAGGGAAGGTGGCACGGTGAAAACAACTGAGGTTGTGGGCATGTTCTATACCTTGATCTGAGTAATGGTTAGTTCAGTGAATGCATACATAAAAAAGTTGCACACTTAATATTTGTACATTTACTCTGTGTGGAGCCCTGATGACTCAGTGGTTAAGAGCTTGGCTGCTTATCAAAAGTTTGGCAGTGTGAATCTACCAGCTTCTCATTGAAAAACCTATAGGGAAGTTCTACTCTGTCCTATAGGGTTGCTATCAGTTGGAATCAGCTCAGTAGCAATGCATTTCCTTTTTTTTTTTAATACTCTGTGTTACATCTCAATTAAAATTAAAGGCACAGAGAGACAGAAATAGAGAGAAAGAGAGAGGAGTGGGGACAGGAGGTGAGGTGAGGGGAGAAGAGGCACAAGATGGAGAATGTGGGAGACAAAGAAAATATGAATATAAAAAAAAAACAGGTTTCATTTATACCTGGTCTAAAACATGCATGTATTTTTAAACATGCATAAACACTTATATACCCACTGCTCAATTATTGACATGGTTAAGTTCCAAAGAACAGGTCATTATGCGAACATTGCTGTTATGTGAAAATAGAGAATGAATGACTATACAAGATAACAAAATTGAAGAAGACTGCTTCATTACATAACTGCCAAATTCCATCATAACTGCCAAACCACTGAGAATCATGGCACAGCCAAGATGACACATAACCTTAACCGTTACAGCCAACATTACTCTTGCCTCACACTACAGCATTTGTTACTGCCAGACATACATGGTGATGTACAAGGTAGTCAGAAGTAGATGTGTTATTATTGTTGCAAATGTGAAGTGTGGGATAACAAAATAGCCGCTAAGTGAGAACTGGATGTATGTGTGTATAAATGTGTATGATTTTTTAACATTTGGAAATTCATTCTAATTCACCAATTAGATTTTAATATGTACATGAGATTATTGGTAGTATGATATTTGTTTGCAGTTTTTCTCCAGATTATTGGAGCTCCTAATTAAATCATGTAATTTTAAAACATTTCAAAAACAGCCATCAATTTTCAACTCAATAGCAGTTCACCTGAGTGTTTTTTTTTTTTTTTTTTTAATGTTATATTTGAATTAGAGGTCTTACTTTTTACTTAATAAAAAATATTGAAGAGCACTTCCTTGGAGAAATAGAATAATAAAATTTTAAGATCTATTTACATAGCTATCGAAATTTAAGAAAATCAGATGAAACTCTGAGTCTCTCAAGGACTGAGTTTCAATAAAAAAATAAAAGTATGTTGCTTTAGAATGATAAAGATAGCAATTAAAAGAATGATGGTATTAATCATTTGTTTACTCATGGTTTTACTTCTTCTGTGGTCCCAAATGTACAATAAATAGCCTATTGATACTATTGTCATTAAAGGCTAAAATTTACTCATTTATTACTAATTTATCATAGTTATTGTAAGTGAATATTTATGCATAAATGTAATAATAATGGAAAATTGAAAAAGCACTGTTCATACAAGCTGCCCTTTTTCATACAAAATAAAAGCTCACATATCTGAAGAAGTTTGCTACATATTTTACAAACAGAAATTATCTTCTGAATTTGCTATTTCTTTCCATTTTCTCCCTTTATGCAAACTTGAAAACTAAGAGAATATCTCTGCTGTTTCAATTACACATTATTTATTTATATATGAATTAAAAAAATGTTTATATTAAATATATCAAACACGGTGTTATAATGTTGGCTTTATCTTCTTGAATTTTAGAATTGCCTCCTGCATTTGCTGTTTGTATAGAATACCACACATAAATGATGTTTTTTCATTAGCTTTTTATAAAAATTGTAATAAGTATATATATATACATACATATATACGCATATATACTTACTAAAAAAAAAAACCACCTAGTGCTGTTGAGTCGATTCCGACTCACAGCGACCCCCTAGGACAGGGTAGAATTGCCCTGTAGAGTTTCCAAGGAGCGCCTGGCGGATTTGAACTGCCAACCCTTTGGTTAACAGCCGTAGCACTTAACCACTACACCACCAGGGTTTCCGTATACTTACTACAATCAAACAAACAAACAAACCCGGGTGGCTAGTGATTAAGAGCTTGGCTGCTAACCAAAAGGTTAGCAGCTCAACTCTACCAGCCACTCCTTAGAAACCCTATGGGGCCGTTCTACCCGCAGGGTCACTATGAGTTGGAATTGACTCAGGAGCAATGAGTTTTATTTGGTTTGTGTATATATATATTTATATATGTACATACGTACATATATGTATCTATATATACATACACATATATATAAATAACAAAAAGTTTGCCTTTTCAACATTTTTTATATATATAATTCAGTGGCATTAATTACATTCATCATGCTATACAACCACCACCACTTTCTTATTTCCAAATTTTCCATCACCCTTAACAGAAGCTTAGTGCCCGGTAAGCAATGTGTACCTCTTTCCCCTTCCCTTTCACCCCTGGTAATCACTACTAAACTTTGGTCTACATATATTTACCCCTTAAGGGCAAATGGAAACCCTGGTAGTGTAGTGGTTAAGTGCTACGGCTGCTAACCAAAGGGTCAGCAGTTCGAATCCACCAGGCGGTCCTTGGAAACTCTATGGGGCAGTTCTACCCTGTCCTATAGGGTCGCTATGAGTCAGAATCAACTCAACAGCACTGGGCTTTTTTTTTTTTTTTTGGTTGTTAAGGGCAAATATTGTATGACCCCACTTTTATGAAATATCTAGAATAGGTAAATGTTATTAGCTTTTTATAGAAGCTTTGTTATATTACCCTGCCTGTATTCATCAGTTAAATATTGGAAAATAGAAATAATTTTCTCAATTATTTCAGATAATTATTTCAGATTATTATAACATTTAGAAATTTGCCAGAATGAACTGCATAATTGAGATGTTATTTCTGAAAAATGAATGGGTAGATAATTGCTTGCTTTTTTTAGTAAAGAAAATAACATAGGTTGAAAATGCTTTCAGGCTGTGAGAATATACATCGAAGAAAGATCCTCTACGTTTCTATGTTCCATGAAGTATAGTTTCCAACACTTCACTCCTCTTCTTCCCACAATGACATAACTTCCTATTCAATAATTTAAATCTCTTAGGAATAAAAGAAGAGGGGCAATGGTGGTTCAGGGGTAGAATTCTGGCCTTCCATGCCAGAGACCTGGGTTTGATTCCCAGCAAATGTAACACATGTGCAGCCAGCGCTCACCTGCCAGTGCAGGCTTATGCATTGCTATAATACTAAACATGTTTTAGCAGAGCTTCCAGACTAAGACAGAGTAGGGAGAAAGGCTTGGTGATCTGCCAGTGAAATTCCTATGGATCACATAGATCCATTCCCATTGTGCATAGAGTCACCCTGAATCAGGGGCTGACTCGATGGCAGTTAACAACGAGGAATAAAAGGAATATAAAATTTTCTATGAGTGAGATACAGGTAATTTCTCAAACAAATTCCAGTGAAAAGACATAGATTTAAACTCAGTCCCCCTGACTTATTTATTAGAATCTCAACAGTGGTGATCCTAATGAGAACGTGTTTTCCATTAACCTTTTGTGTAAAGCATTTGGATGAAATAGTAGATTTTGCAATCACATCAGCTAAACTTGAGTAGTAAGTCTCATAAACAACACCACATTGAGCGACAGAGAAAAACAATTCTGTATTCTGTATCCCATAGTGAATTATTTTAGGAAAAAGGGAGAAGTCATTATTTCAGCAAATCTTAATGAGATTCAGTTTTTGCTAATTAAGAATTGGCGGCAGTTGGCTTGCCCCACGTCTTGAGATTTATGTCTATATAAGATACTCTTATATTTACAGAGCTAATTTACAGCATAAATGAGTTTGCAATGGAAATAATTGTTACTTAAAAGGAAACAAAATTAAAGTAACCTCCTTACAACCCTCTGATGTTTTACAGACATGTAACTAGAAAGATAAAAAAATTATTATCAGTTCATTAACTTAGATTCACTAAGGGCCTCTACACAGCAATTCATTTAAAAAAAAAAGAGTCATTTTCTTTATATAGATCAGTTTATTAACTAAGATTAGGCCCAGCTGTCTTTAAGAGAAAATCCAAATAAGTGGCTTAAATAAGAGAGAGGATTATCTTGTCCTCCTGTTAATGCCTGGAGGTTGGTCAGTCCAGAGCTTGTCCACTGATCTGCCTTGTCCAGAGCAGTCCAAGGCAGTTCCACAGCTAGAAAAGGAACAGACTACCTTCTATCTATGCCCAGCCACTTACGGCATGGCTGTTTTCTTGCTGGTCCAAGATAACTACTATAGTGCCAATGATGTTGCTGTCAGTTGCCCTTGAGTCAGTCCTACTCATGGTGACCCTATGTGTGCAGAGTAGAAATGCTAAATACGGTTTTCAAGGCTGTAACCTTTCAGAAGCTGATCACCAGGCCTGTCTTACAAGGGGCATCTGGGTGGGTTTGAACTACCAACATTTCAGCTAATAGTCCAGCGTTTAACCATTTGTGATACTCAAGGATGACACACCTCCAATATCACATCTAATTCAAAGCAATGGAATGAGAGGAAGAACATATCCTCTCCTTTACGCAACTTTCCCAGAATTCCAGTGTTGCTCTTCCACTTATAATGGATGTCATCCAGATTTCAGGGACACTGCAAACTGAAAAATGATGTAGAGATAGGAAATTTTCACTTTTTGTCAGAGTAATAAAATAGAACTATCTTTTAATGAGATAAATAGCCCATGCAAACTGATATTTTATATCCAAATTTTTTTTTTTAAATAGCTTAATGAAACTGTAGAATAGCATAATGTGAAGGGTTTATGGTTTGTTTTATTTTGTTTTAACAAAACGAATTGTTAATATTGAATCTGGGTAGCCACATTTTTTTTTTTTAATTTCTTTGCTAAGGATTCAGGGGAAAAAAATGTTATTTTTAATTCCATCTGTTATTATTGCATTTTAATATATATCTCTGTGGGAAGTAGGAGGAAGGTGGGAAGGGTGATAATCTGTGTAGGTCTTTGGAGTGTGCCCTGGTTTCAGCCCTCATTCTAACCTTCTACTTCCTCAGTGCTGGTCATCTTCCTTCCACTGCCCAGCTCCAAGAATTCATCTCTACATCCATTGTTCCTGCCCCTTTCAGAGGTTAACCCCATGGCTAAAGGCTCAGCCCTCTGTCTCTAACTCTGGGACCCCAACTTTTACTCAACAAAATATTAGTGGAGTACCTATTTTGACCAGAATTCTTTGATAAAATGAAATGGAAGAGAGGAAACTGACCCAATGAGATGTTGGGAAATGGTCGGAGTTTTATCTATTTTCTTCCTGAATTAACGAAGAACAACAAAAACTCATAATCGAGTACTGATTTTTCCTTAAAGTCTATTCTTGTAGTCATACAGAAAGAACTGTGAATGTTTCTTCTTGAAACTATTTTGATTCAACTCCACATAAAATACTGATACAATTTTCTGTGTTTAGGAGCATTTGACTACTTCCTGAGACTAATCTCTACCTTAAAAAACTGCACATCACTTGGGCTATAGAGACTAGCACTAAAAAAAAAAAAAAAGCACTAGCCCTAAATAAATTCTTCTTGTTCCCATAATGTCTTCTTCAACTCAAAGAAAAGGTGTCTGATTTTATTGCTTAAAAAATAAAATAGTACTTATACCTTATGAAAGGCAATACATTTTCAAAATTTGAAGGTAGTTTGAGGGAAATATTAAATAAATTTCTTTTTAAATAAATAGTGTGATATATTTGTTAGCTTGAAGGTTGATAAAACATTTTTATCTAAATGGCACCAATCACTTTAAAATTGAGACGAGTCATGAAGTTCTCAAAATAGTTTTTTTTCTTTTATTTTATTTTTAGGATACTTTAGATGAAGGTTTCCAGAACAAACTGGTTTCTCGTCAAAAAGCTAGTACACACATTGTTCCATGACACCGGCTAACAACCCCATGACATGTCAACACTCTCCCTTCTCAACCCTGGGTTCCCTATTACCAGCTTTCCTGTTCCCTCCTGCCTTCCAGTCTCTGCCCCAGGGCTGGTGCACCCCTTTAGTCTTATTTTATTCCATGGGCCTGTTCAATCTTTGGCTGAAGGGTGAACCTCAGGAGTGACTTAATTACTGAGCAGAAATGGTGTCTGGGAGCAATACTCTTACGGTTTCTCCAGTCTTTGTCAGGCCAGCAAGTCTGGTCTTTCTTTTTGAGTTAGCATTTTGTTCTACATTTTTCTCCAGCTCTGTCCAGGACCCTCTGTTGTGATTCCTGTCAGGGAAGTCAGTGGTGGGAGTTGGGCACCATCTGGTAGTACTGGACTCAGTCTGGTGGAGGCCGTGGTAGATGTGGTCCATTAGTCCTTTGGACTAATCTTTCCCTTGTATCCTTAGTTTTCTTCATTTTTCATTGATCCCAAAAGGATGAAACTAGTTGCGTATCCAAGATGGATGCTCACAGGCTTTTAGGACTCCAGATGCTAATCACCAAAGTAGAATGCAGAACATTTTCTCAAAGTAGATTTTTGATTACTGTCTGCAAGTAAAGCTAGCTACGTAGTCTTCTAGTGCTTCTCTATTGTGCTATTCAATCATTTAGTTAAACAGAAACTTGATATTTCAAAACTCTTTGTAAATACTTTTGGGCTATTGGACCAGATAGAAGCCCATGCTTTATTTAGCTTACTTCTTCAGCCACAATTGTAAATAACCTAGATGTGACTTTTTAAAGTCCAGATTTAGAAAAGCAATTTTTATTCGCTTGAGAGTAATTGTATTAAATGAGAAAAAAAGAAAGTTCTTTGTAAAACCCTCTACACAAATTAATTAGAAAATTGAATTAATTGCTATACTTAATTTATTAAGTGTAATATAAAGTCTAATATTTAATATTAGTTAAGAAAGACAGTAAACTTCCTATAACATTAATTAATCTGGAAAATGGTGATAAGAAGAAAACAATGAATTAATGATTATAAAACAGTTAAAATATCAAATGTTATTTAAATTTTAAATCACATCTCTTTTTCTTTTTTACTCAAAAGGATCAAAAATGCTCTATTATTAAATCCCAGCTTGAACTTATTACAGAGATATATCTAATATTGCTGTTTTCTCATTTATTTAATATATACAGTATTTTAATGCAAATAACGTGCACCTTCTAAGTTTGTTTGCCAACCACTTCCTCCCCCCATGAAGTATTTTCCTAAGTGGCACTATGCTATTTTTTTGTTTTTTAACACGTTGCTGTAAATAATTAGTATAGCACGCTTACGAAAATACCTCGAGGGGGAAGGTG
Organism: Loxodonta africana; assembly: GCF_030014295.1. Taxonomy (NCBI): domain Eukaryota; kingdom Metazoa; phylum Chordata; class Mammalia; order Proboscidea; family Elephantidae; genus Loxodonta; species Loxodonta africana. The sequence continues at coordinate 48,503,436 of NC_087358.1, forward strand.
CAGTTGGCAAACAAACTTAGAAGGCACATGTTATTTGCATAAAATACAGTAATTGCCACTGTACAATGGATAATGGATTGGGTCACATATCCATCTCTGAACCATTTAATTTCGTTTGACCAAAGGCAGGCTAAGGTGTGATTCAGGAGTTCTGGGTTTACTCATTTACCTTTGCGAGCTGAGTCAGTAAAATTCTGCACAACAGAAAGTTGTTTTAGCTGGGATGTATAAAGTGGGCCTCGGCAAGATTAATGGCAATGTATTTGGGATGAAAGATACAGGGGGGCTCACATAACCTTACGGATTGAACAGAGAATTTAAAAGATGTATCAAATTGGGCAAGCTAGAATTAAAGTACAACGCTTTCTCCTTTAGCATTCTAAGCATGGTATTTCTGCTAGAAGCAATATATAAAAAATATGTAAAATGGTAAGAGATGCTTGTATACAGTCCGTAAGTTTTCTGGGTACCTGCAGAGTAAGCTTTGTTCATATACGTTTGTTACAACAGAGTAATCGAACCATCAGCAACAGCAATTTGCTCTCTCAACTGAAGCTTTGACTCAGTGACTCAAGGTTTCCTTGGGTGCATTGAACAAAGTTGACTTTGATTTTATGGACACAATTAAATATTTGTGGAATGATAAAAGTTCCTCTTTTAAATTATAAGATTTATACTCATTAGCATAAAGCAAAAAGCCTCACTGTGAAGTCTCTTTGAAAAGTCCACACTGATCTCATCCCAGACTAAAGAAAATAGATAATGGTCAACCTGATCTAAGAATAGGAAAAAAAAAAAAAAAACAATTTCTCTGTATTACACTTTCAACTGAGTTAATTTTATGAAATCTTTGATTAGCTTCATCAAGACGTGTTGTAATCAAACCCAGAGTCACAGAGATGAAGGCAGAATGTCAGCTTTAAGTGGGACATGTTTACTACAAGTAATTTTTAACGAGTACTTTATAGTGCAAATTCTTAATATCCATATACATTTTCTGTGAAAGGGCATCTTTGTTTCTAATATAGACTTAATTTATTTCTCTTTTAAACACATTATGATCAAAAGATCAATGCTGCTACTTGCATAATTCAGGATTTTTTTTTTTGCAATATGAGTTGACTCAGAGGTCAAGAAAATATTAAATGTTGAAGCCATAGAGCTACCCTGTTAAGTGGTTTTTAGCATCTCTATATAATCAAATTAGAATACACCTATGCTATTTACTTTCCCCAAATTTTGTCTTTTTCTTTGCCATCATTTTGCTTTTATTAACTTTTACTGATTGATATCACATCAACAAGTGTTCATAGAATCTTTAGTAGGCTTGCTGCTAAGAGAACAAAAATGATGAACCAGACAGAATGCCTCTGAGTTTGAAACATTATGGGTTCACCTTAAGTTTGTTACAATGCTTAGTGAGGAACCGTTTATTATGGGGTATGAATGGTGTGCTGTGGACGAGAAGGAAAAAAAAAAAAGAGAGAGAGAAGTTAATCCTCTCTGACAACGTTAGGAAAGATTTCATAGAGGAAAGAGCATTTACTCTTGATTTTGAAAAATGTTCAAGTCTTGTCCATCTCTAAAAATATTCGGTGAGAAATATTTGGCAATATCTTGGAAAATAGTAATAGATTTTTTTTCTGAGTAATAATTCTACATCTAGAAGTTAATTCCTATAAAAAAACTTGTATTTATAAGTGCAAGAAATGCATTGAGTGTATTATTTAAATTTTTTTTAATTAAAAAAAGACCCATCTATAAAGATGTGTTTATAAAGAGAATGCTATAGCCACACGATGATCCATTATTCAACCACCAAAAAGAACCAGGAAAATTTATCTGCATGGATTTAAAATGGCTCCCAAGATATATTAAGAGGAAAAAGTAAATTGTCAAAGAATATTATAGTTATATGAATAAGTATGTGTATCAAACTTGATTGAAAGAATTTGTTAACTCTTCTCCCTAGAGGCACTACACTCAATCATTTTTTAAAACCCCTCCAACTATTTCTCTTCTCTTCTTTGCTAACTCCTTCTTTGTGTCTGCTTTTTGGTGATAGCGAAAACATTTGTTGCTTACCCAACATTAATTTCCACTGAATCTTAGCTTGGTTGAGATATTCATCCTTTCCCTTCATTACCCAAAGAGCTCTGGTGGTTAAGCAATTGTCTGCTAACTGAAAGGTAAGCAGATGGATGGAACCCACAAGCTCTGTGGAAGAAAAATCCTGGCGATCTGCTCCCATAAATATAACAGCCTAGAAAACCCTATGGGACAGCTCTACCCTGTCGCAGGAGGTACCTGTGAGTTGAAAATTGACTCAACAGCACCCAACAACCCTTCATTACCTGGGATATGTTTACTTCATCCCCAACAAAGTGGTAAATCCTGACTAGACAGAGCCATAGTGGTCCCATTTCCTGGGTAGCAATAGGTTTAGGGGTGAGCCTGACTTGAGGTTCTGTTCAACAAGATTTTAGTACATTTTCTGAAAGATTCCCGAGAAAAATTAATTCATTAAGAAGAAGCTAGAAATGTTTTTTGGCCTCTAATTTTGCCTTGTTTTAATTTGATACCTGTAATCCCTGCAGCATTTTGCAACATAAGTGGAGCCACCATGAGGGCAGAGCCAAAAACGAGGATGGCAGAGCAAAGAAATTGAAAAAAAGCTTATACTCTTAATGTCAGCATAGACCCATTATACCAAACAATCTAGGAAACTACCATCACTGTCAATTTCTTGTCTATTGAGGAAATTATTGTTGTGTAAAACAATTTAATTTGAGGTTTCCAGATACCTACATCCCTAAGCATCCTAACCAAGAGAAGGGCTATGTGATCCAGGATGCCTGCCATTTCAGTAATATCAGGGCCTCAACCAAAGCCATGCTTTAGCTAATAACTTTGGGATTGTATCTAGCAGATCTCAAGCTCAGACTTCGCTACTGATAGAACACGTTGCCTGTTGGTAACTTCGTGTTGGTGCCTCACATGTATTTTATACGCAAAATGTTCTAAGTAAAATTAATCTTCTGCTCTCTAACCTCCAACCCAAGTCAGGAACTTGAGAATCATCTTAAATTTCTCTTTCTCCCTTAACCATTTCCCTTTTCAGTCAACAAATAATGTTGACTCTATCTCATTAGCATATGTTTATCTCTCCAGAGGCATTATGGTAGAGTTTAAACACATGGATTCTAGACTTTAACTTCCCGAGTTTGTAATCCTGTCTTGGCCACTTAGTAGTTGTGTACTCATTGTGATCTTGAGTGAATCACTTAGTCCCTCTAACCCTCACTTTCCTCATCTGTAAAATGGGAATAATAATAGTACATGTCATATAGGGTTGTTGTGTACATTAAAAAGGGTTAATACACATGAAACATAACTGTGTACAGCACATGGAAAATGCTCAGTAAATTTACAGTCATTACTGTGCGTTTACTTCTCAAAGGTTATCCTCTTTATACCAATTGCTTTTATGGTAGTTCAAGCCCTCAGCATTTTTTATCTGAATTACAATACTATATTTTTACCACTTCTGCCTCAACCACACTCTTTCCATTCAGTGCTTTTGTCTGTGAACTTACTCAACAAAATCTTTTAACATGAGTCACCATATTGCTTGTTCCTGTGATAATCATTGTCCAAAACGGCATAAAACCTAAGCTCCATAGTTCGTCATGCCAGGCCCTGCCACTCCTCCGTAAGCACCTTCCCTACTTTTAGTTTCCCAGAAGCACTAGGCTCTCTCAAGCCCCAAGGCATTTGTGGGTGTCATTTCTGATACTTAGAAACCATTTTCTCTCTTTCTTGTGACTCTGCCACAGCCTTTCTTTAGGCTCAGCCAAGTTACCACATATTCTAAGCATTCTATTTATTTCCTCACAGTTTGCCAAACACCCATGCCTTGTGTGTACCCATATCTCTAGCATTTTCTCCTGTAATGCAATAGTTTCTAGGCACATTTTTTGTTGATTTTGTTTTTAGAACACAGCTATGTGAAGCCAGACATTGTGCCTTTTATTTCTGCATCCCTAGGACCTATCACAGTGACTGGCATTTGGCAACTGACCAATATATGTGTAAAAACCAGAAAGCTGTGCCTGATCCCTCATTTCTAGCTACCTGAAATCTACTAGCTTCAAATCTACCAACTCATGTCAAATACTTTCACAGTAACACAAAAGGATCTCTCTATCTTTTGATGCCATAGAATAATTATCTTTGCAATTAAGTAAGCAATTGATATAAATATAACTATGGAAAAAAATCTCATTTGTTATTTGACTTCATCTCTCAAGTTCATTCAAAGAATGTTCATTGAATAGATACTATGTGCCAGACTCTGGGAAGTCAGGCTACGTCAATGAACAAACATTGGCAATAACACATTTCCTGAAGCAGCTTATATTCTAGCTTAAAAAAAAAAAAACTCACTGCTGTCCTGTCAATTTCAACTCATAATGACCATAGGGTTCCCAAGGGTGTAAATCTTGATGGAAGCAGACTTCCACATATTTCTCCCATGGAGCCTCTGATGTTTTCCATCCTCCAACATTTCCTTAAACAGTTAGGCACTTTAACCACTGCATGACCAGGGCTCTAGCATAGGTGACAGAAAATCTTTTACTTCTATTAGTTTTAATTTTCATCTTATTTTTCCAAGGATATTAAAACTTCCTTGAAACCCAGAGTTTTAGCTCACTCTTTCCAATCTCTAAAATTCTGCATATTATACCTTGAAACTGAATATTGGTTTTCTACCACTGTTTCCTGCCTCTCTGATGTTTTTCTTTTTGTCTTTCTCTTACTCTTTATCCTTCAGAAGTATTAAAACAAACAAACAAACAAAACCATTACCGTCCAATTTGCAACTCATAGGGACCCTATAGGACAGAGTAGAACTGCTCCTGCTCCGTAGGGTTTTCAAGGACTGGCTGGTGTATTCGAACTGCCCTAATTTTGGTTAGAAGCGTAGCATGCTGTAGCTCTTAACCACTGCGCCACCAGGGTTCCCTTCAGAAGTATATACGTATATAATTAAAGAAAAACCCACTGCCGTGGAGTCGATTCCAGCTCATAGCAACCCTACAGAACAAAGAACTGCCCGGTAGAGTTTCCAAGGAGTGCCTGGCCGATGCGAACTGCCGACCCTTTGGTTAGCATTTAACCACTATGCCACCAGGGTTTCTATGTATATAATTACATATATTTAATAGTTTCTCATATTTCACAGGTACTTCAACTATTCTATTCTGTCTTCCAAGTATTTGCGATTTTTACGTTTTAATATTGAGAAAATAGAAATATCGATAACAAGCATATAAAATTTCACTGTAGTAGTATTTTTTTTTTTGAACACTCCTATCCTCTTTTCTCCCGAAATTTGATCCAATGAAGTTCCCTTTGTGCTTAATATGGATTCCACTCTATTACAGATGCTGCCTAAGTGTGGTTGGTAAAGTAGGTAAATGTGCCTACCTGAGGTTTTCCTGTTGAGTCAAAATGAAAATGAAATACTGTCTGTCTGTCTCACTGTCTCACAATGAATATATACTTGAAGCACAGAATTCGTGTACAGGGTCAAGACTGCATTTCCACACGTCGTTTTGAACTGCCGCAATCTAAAACAAGCTCTTCAGTTTATTTGATTCATTTTTAAATGTCTCTGTAATGTAAAGAGGAAACCCTGGTGGTGTAGTGGTTAAAAGCTATGGCTGGTAATCAAAAAGTCCACAGTTGGAATCCACCAGGCCCTCCTTCGAAACCCTAGGGGGCAGTTCTACTCTGTCCTTTAGGGTCCCTGTGGGTCAGAATCGACTTGACGGCAATGGGTTTGGTTTTTTATTTTTGGTTTGGTAATGTCAAGATGTCTAAGATTTCTACATTACAGATTTGTTTTCTAAGTGCATTCTACACTGTTCAGTGTGTGTGTATGTGTTGTATAACATTTTCCCTTAAAAGAATTAATAAGTTCAGTAATTCTTATCTTCAGATCAAAACCTAATAGAAAAGACCAAAATAAGAGGATTATTTTTTTTAATTCCATAATGCTTATATGATGAACATTAAAAGTGCTCTTCTTGTAAATAAATTACATTGATCCAGAAAATCCCAGGGAAAAATAGAATTTTGATTACTTTTTAAAGTTACTTGAAAGGAGTACTGCATTCATGCTCAGCAAGAGGGACCCCCTTCCCTAGGGCACATTCTTTAGAAAGTTCTTCTTAGCTACTATTAGCAATAATAACATTTATTGACTGTTTACCATATACCAGCTGTGGTTCTAAGATCTTTATGAGTTTTAATTCATTTTGTACTAATAACTCTATGTAAAAGGTATTCAGAGTAACTAAATATCCTGTGGGGAACCAAAGGCACAGAGAGACTAAATCGCATGGGTTGAACAGGTAATAAGCAGCAGAGCTGGTATTTGAATTTATGCAGTCTGGCTCTAGAGCTTTGTGCTTTGTTGTAATACTAATAAATATTACAATGGCTGGCTTTTTGAGCTCTTTTTATGTGCAGAACATAGAGAAGTTATATGCCTAAACCAAAGGCATCAATCTGATAAGAACTGTATGATCTGCACCCATGTCTGTCTGATTACAGTGCATGAGCTTCATCACTCTGCTCTAGTGATTCCTAAATTGGGTGCAAAGTGGGTTATTGAAAACCTTCAGGGAATACTCACGTATATACCGTGTATTTATTTATTTATTGCTGGAATGAAAAGGATAAAATTTAGACTTTTTGGCATAAAGTTATTCAATTTTTTTTTTTTTTAGGCCACACAGAGTGTATGTCAATTCTATAATTCTTGTGAGGTAACATTTTTTAAGGTTTTTTGGACCTCTTCTTTTTAAATCTTACACCAATCACAATAAAAAGTCAGTTATTGAAAGGAATATTAGTATTCTGCCAATAAAATCACATGATTTAGGGAGATGTCATATTGACTCCTAGAGAAAATAAAGGACAATTACATTTATATGAATCACATCATATTTCCCTAGAGAATGCTATACAAATTCACACAGGATTAGAATGTAATTAATGTCAGTGAATTGTACATGTGTTAGAATAGTGCATGTTTTATCTTTCTATCTATCTATCTATCTGTCTATCATCTGTCTACCTATCCTTATCAGACTAAAAATAAAAACAGTAAACCTACACCCGAAAAAGGAACTTATTAAAAAAAAAAACTAAAGATTTTAGAAAATGATGAAATGTGAGTGACATTATTAGTATTTTAAAAATAATTTATTCTCTATTATCATGTAACTGCACACCTTGAACAGTCAATGAGATACAGGATGATAATGGAAAAATTATTTTTTGAAGAATGGCTCAAATACGTTTGAAATAATCTATTGTATATCCTATGTATAGAGATGTGATTTAAATAATTTAAATATTTTTATCACCCTTGGTATAAATATAATTAATGACAGAAGGCAGAAAATAAAGTGTTGATGTTTCAACCAATTTTCCTTAATCTGTTATCTTGGTGCATTCTCTTGCCTTTCACTGAAGAAATGAGCGAGTGTTTACGGAGTACCAGTGATGTGTCAGGCACCATGGTAAGCTCAAGGGAATCAGTAGTGAATAAAACAGATACAGTCTCCTCCCTTCTAGCCTTTACATTTGTGTGGCAGAGGACAGAGAGCAAACAAATACATAAATTATGTGGTGGTTAGTGGTGAGTGCTGTTGTAGGGGAAAAATCATTCAGACCTTAAAACAAAAATTCAGAGCATGTATTCCGTGTTAGAGATCCATTAGAATGGGAAGTTATCAGCTCACGCAAGTGAAAACTAGCAAGTTTGGCAAGAGGGTTCCAAGCAGGGATGGATATAGAGCAAGAGACAAAGAGATCACAACAAAATCACTGACTGGTTAGTCTTTCATCAAGGTCTTAAAAGGAAGGGTTAAACAAAGTGGGGAGAGACTTCCATTGAATACATGGGTAGAGATGGACTGCAAAGATTGACTACAAGTGCTAATTACATAAGTTCACTTATGCACCAAACCAAAATCCAAACCCATTGCTGTCCAGTCCATTCCAACTCATAGCGACCCTACTAAACAGAGTAGAACTGCACTATAGGGTTTCCATGGAGCACCTGGTAGGTTCAAACCGGCATCCTTTTGGATTGCAGCTGTAGCTCTTACCCACAGCACCACCAGGGTTTCCTGCTTAAGCACAGAGATTATAAAATGCTCACATTACATACTTTTCAGAGCAGGTCCTAAAAATGTCTCATTTGATGTAAAACATTTCTTGGGCCTGTCATATTTGATGTACATTCATTATAGATGTATGTAGTACAGGGATCGCTGCCATCAAGGACTGTTCCATAAAACATTGTTGCTACAGCTTTATCATGAAGGGAATATTTCTTTAGGCTTCTTTGTACAGATACATTTGTCAAGACCCCTTCCTAATGGTACATTCCTTCCACATCCTGGCTTTACCTTAGATAAAACATTACCTTAATTACTCACGGTTGCTAGCCAGATAAGGAATTTAAGGACAAGCATGTGTGAAAAGTCTGTTCCAATTTTGCTGAAAGCGATAGAAACTGGGTTTAATTCAGACATTTTACTATTGGTCAGCGGTTTCGAAAAATCTCCCTCCTCGCAGTACTATGGCAAATAAAGACATTCAGAATAATAGGAGGGCATTTTCATATCAAATATTGAATTTCATTGTCCTATGATTAAAAAAAAAAAACTTTTTTTTTATGATTAGGGTTATGTGAAAGAGGTCATTCTTAGACTATATGAATACGTTCCGTGGTACTTGAAGGCAATGGAATTGAAAGAAGAAAAACCATTTAACTTCTTTCAGGGCCCCGTGAGCATAATGGAGAACAATGGAGGATAAAACTTAGGTAACAAAAACCAAAGCAAGGTCAAGATTGCCTTGTGGTACAAGTTGGATGCCAGCTGAACCATGGATAATGAATAGGAAATAAATAAGTTTAGGAACAAACACCTAACTCTGGGTGGAAGAAGGCACATTTTTAGATGATTACATAGAATGGAGAAGTTTTTAGTAAATTAGGGAAAAGTTTGCAATATACTATATTAGGTTTATAATTTATTATCTATTAATCATTTATGTACACTATTACAAATTGAAGATTGTGTTATCTTCCCGTGAAGGAGCTAAAAGTAGAGAAAAAAATTAGAGCTTTTTAAATAGACTTAATGTGCCCTAGGTCATGGCTTTAGTTTTATTTAATTGGGAGAGATAGTCTAATTTGTAAAACACATGTGGGAGGAAAAACCTACCTTCTATTTTGGATTTTTTCACTGTAATCACTCAGAATAAGCTATCGGGCTTCTTTATGCTTTAATATATGTAGCTAAATAGGAATCTGCACCAAAACCTAGATGCTATGCTATCTTGAAAAAACAACTTGTGGAAATCAATACAAGTTAAAATGTTCTTATTAAAAGGGAGCCTAAGAATTGTTTCCCTAACTCGATGATCCTGGACATATTCAATACCTGGCTTACTCTAAATTCTATATGATTGATATTCCAATATAGACTATTACGCCTCTATGTGAAGCTATGTCATGTGAGAAATAGTGTGACTTATTTGAAGGAAAACTGAGACGCTAAATATAAAGAGTGAAGCTGATTATCCCACACAGTTGAACTCACATGATCTTCAAAAGAGAGAAGAATTGACCCCATTATTTTGCAGTTTATGGACAGCCCCAATGAACAAAAATTGCATTGTGTTGTCTTCATTTGTAAATGACAAATTCTCTTTTTTTTTTTCTTTGACCCTGATACATAATCAAGTTGAAGTCATCTTAATCAAATAATTGTGGTTCTGGAAAACAGAACACAATTTGTAAAGTTAAAAGGAACTCTTCAAAATTTTCCCCATTTAAAAACTTTATTAAGTCCAGGTCTAGACTTGCTAAACAGGGAAACAGAACAGAGAAATTCTTTATAAGACAATGAGTGACATAGTATTGCCCCCTACACTTGGAACACATGTGTATTTTATTACATAAAACCAAAGTCACCGTTTAAAGGACACTGGGAGGATAGAGCTTAACATTTTCTTTAGGCATACATTATAATGTGTTGAGCAGTATAGGTACACATGATGTAGTGTTGTAATGAATTATTGTGATCAGCCAAAAATCCTACATCACAAACAACCTATTTTTTAGAGTATAAATGGAAGCAGTGGATCATTTTCTTATCAATAGCAACTTATTCATTTGCATCTCAAAACAGTCAACAAGTGTCACAGTATGTAAGTGGTGACAGTAAAAAAAAAATGAAAAATAAAATAACATCAAAGGAGAGCTAATTATAATGAAGAAAACTTCAAATGCCCACATCTCTGTAATCAGCACTGCTAAGAAATAACCAGCATTACTAGAAATATCATCAGCAGTGTTAGAAATACAGAAATGTAACCACCAGTGACAGAAATATGAAAACATTATTACCAGTAAGAGAAGTACAGAACAATCATGTAACTCCTTAATGGAATGTTGGTATAATTTTTTTCATATTTTAAGTCCATAAAGAGATTTGGGAGAACGGCCATCCAAATTTAGCAGCTGTTAACCCCCCTGCTAAACATTACTATTATCCAGATACTCACAAAAGCTGAGTATTATACTAATAGACAAATCCTTTCTCTTGAAATATATATATATGGAGTTCTGATGGTACAGTGGTTAAGAGCTTGTCTACTAACCAAAATGTTGTCAGTTGGAAACCACCAGCTGCTCCTTGGAAACCCTACAGGGCAGTTCTACTCTGTCCTATAGGGATGCTATGAGTCAGAATTGACTCAATGGCAACAGGTTTGGTTTTATATACATATATGTATATACATATATACATTTAATATAGAGAAAGACTGAAGCTATTGTGTAACACCTGAATATCTAACCATGTCATATAATTCTCTTTGGACTTATAACAGGCTGTTTTCAGAGGCCCAGCCAATTCTTGCAGAAAGCAACAGCTGATAATTATCTGATTTAATCCAATCAGCTGCTCTCAATTTCTACTATAAACATTACCAGCTCTTCCTTAAAATCCTGGGTAGAAATATTTGAACTAAAGAAGATAAGAATATTACTAGTCCCAAGGAGATATCAATTAATCCTGGTTCTCCTTCCATAATAATTCACCCAATTTGCATTTACTTCTATTTTTTTCTACCTAAAGTGATCATGAGGGCAGCCTGTCAGGTGATAAAGTGACACTTACATAAGTATGTTATGGAATTCTAACATTCTAACATTGGGGTAACCATATAATGTATCCATCAAAATGACTTCATTTTTGATAGTAAGTGTGGGAACTATTAATAATTACATGAAGATATTAGGCACCTTCTATAGATAAAATCCCCTCATTTCATTCCTACCTGCTTAACAAAAAATATAAGATTTATGGAAAGGAGTGAAGAAGTTAAGCAACAGGGTATCTCAACAAAAGTTCTTATCAGCACAAAGACAGGGAATGCTCTATCTGCAGAGCTTGAAAAACCTGAACTGTGTGTTGCAGAGTTTCCAAGTACTTGAGAGATTGGGAGAGATGGTCAAAGGCTACTTCCTGGTCTCCCTGTTCTACATAGATCCTTAAATATAGACGCTTTCTTTTTCAACTTGGCAGTAAACAGTTTTTCTGTCCTAGAAACAATAAAATAAATAACTATCCCTGCCCTCTTTTAGGAAAGAGTAAAGGGGGATGGGTGTGGGCTAGACCTGATACAATGTTTCTGAGCCTGAGAGCTTTGGCATTAATAAAATGACCCTAATACCATGTCATATAATATTATTTTGTGGGGCTGAGGAGGGCACAAGACAGGGTTAAATGATATACCTATACTTTTATAGTTAAAAAACCCACTACAAATGAACAGCCTTGTATTGTTTTGGTTTATCTTGTTTTCCAATTTATCACAGACATTCTATACTTTCTTCAACATCCCCCTTCCCCTCCCACACACACATTCCCCATTCTTATTTTTCAGAGAAAATAAAAGACGGCAGAAAGGAAAATCCTCAACCTTTTACTCATTTGAGAAGATTTGTTTTGGATAGCATCATATGAGCACTAGGAAAATAGAGTGATTCCATCATCACCATTGGAGTCTGAGTGCTGCCATGAGTGTCTGTATTTATCTAATAGTTGTAAAATGCCTTCCTTGGTATTTTTTTTTTCTTTTTGCCATTATGAGCAGAATATTGAAACGAACATATCTGATTTTCAAGTTTAATAAAAGCAAAAAAAAAATAATTCGAACGTGGCATCTATGGACTTCTTTTATATCTTCTCAATAGGTAATTTTGGGGATACAATAAAAACTTATGGGTTATGTATACGGTGATTATTTATTTTACAATTGCACGATCCTTTTTTTTTTCTGGGTGATTTCATCGTTTGCCCATTTCCTTATTATTTTAGTCATTTTTAGAATATGTGAATAACTCATGAATAATGCTAAATAATTCCTAGGATGAAGCAATTGTAACATTTTTCAAATTTATGCATTTTTTAGAAGATTTCTAATAAAGGATAAAAATCACAGAACATTAATCCTTATAAATCATTAGAATTAATGAATAAAACATTCGGTGAAAGTATTTTCTATGATACTGTAATGATGGACAAATGCCATTATGCATTTGTCAAAATCCATAGGATCATGAAACACTAAGAGTGAACACTAAAGAAAACTCGACTTTAGTTAATAATCACGTATCCACACTGATCACTCAATTGCAATAAAAGTAGCACAGAAATGCAAACGTCGGTAAAGGAGAAAGAGCGTGCAGGAGAGAGAGGACAAATATGGGAACTCTTTGTACTTTCTACACAATCTTTTCTATAAATATAAAACTGCTCTAAAACATAAAATACATTAAAAATAATAAAACCTCAAGATTAAAATGCTGTCCAATGGAACCTGATGATACAAGGGTAAAGATAAAGGCTTGAGGTCATCCTAGTGTAAAAAGAAGGATATGACTGGTTATGGAAGGCATATCTGTAGTAGAGGCATGAAATCATAAACCGTAGTAATGTGTTTGTGACCATTACAGAAAATATAGATTTTTCTTGCATTTCCCAGTTTGGTTGATCATATAACTTATTTACATTTTTCCCTTGCTGCTTCATTTTCCTACAGGTATATTATTTGGTGGTACTGCGATTACCATTTCATTCCCATGATGCAGAATACCAAGGAAGCATCCATCGCAGTAGAACTGAGAAGAATAAACATCAGCTTAAATCTAGGCTTGATGTTTATTCAGGAACTGGGTGTGACTTTAGGTTTTCTTCCTTTGGGATGAGACTAAATGCTTTACTTGTTTGTGAGAGGGAAAGAAGGAGCAGTTGCTAATACTGGAAAAACTGCCTCAAGAAAAATGGTCCTCATAGAGGAAAGCTGCAACCCTGACTAACCATAGGTTTAATGGTTAAGTTCAACCAGCTTAAACAAACCAAATGATGGAGAATTCGGGGTGCGGGGTGAGGAGGGGATTTCTATTCAACTTCAAATGTTTTATTCCATATTGCATAGTGGAAGAATGAGGGAGAAAAAAAGAGAGTAAATTTTCCTGGTAAATGGAACAGCATTGGCAAAGGCCTACAGAGCTCAGAACATTCAAAGATTTAAAGAATATTAAAATGTCTGAGGAGTAGAGTGTGTAAGGGCAGGTGGCAATATACGAGGCTGAAGAGGTAAGAGTGGGCTTAGTAAGCCAAGAAAAGAAACTTGGAGAAGAAGAGCAAAAACATAGCTGATAAGTGTTTAGAAAATTGAAGCTAGTTTACTTGGTAATTGACTTAACCTAAGATGGTATCAGACAGAAAATTAACAAGAATGACATTCAAGTTTCTGTATTAGCTGACGGGATGGATGCCAGTACCAGTAACTGTGAGTGGAAACTGAAGAGATAGATTTGAGAACTAAGAGGATGGATCTTCTTTAGACATACTAAAATTTATCTCTGCCTGAAAACATTCAAGTAAAAGTGTTTAATAATTAGTGAAATATACATATTTTGAAATCAGGAGAGAAGTCTAAGCTCTAGATATTTATTTGAGAATCAGCTTTAAATACGGTAATGAATATCATGGATATACACAAAATCATAAAGGATTCATGTATGAATGGAAAAGAGAAGACGAAAAAACCAACTTCCCAGAGGTAATGAATATCTAGGGGAGAGGCAGAAAAAAACCTGAAAAGCAGTGGTAAGAAAATTTAAGATAGCATGATTTTAGAGAAGGCAAGGGAAGACAAAAGGAATGATGAGCAGCATTACATAAAGTGAGGAGGTAAAACATAATAAAGGGAAGACTAGCATTCATTATATACTTGGCAGGAAAGAGCTCTCTGGGGAAATCAGCAAGCTTGATTTTATGGATAGATGGTATTGGAACATATCATAGTTGGAGATGAGGAAGTAAAGGTAGGGGTAAAGATCTTTTTTTTTTGTTCTCCAGGAAGTTAGGCTGTGTTGAAAATCAAGTCACAATACAATAACCTGAAGCAGGTCCAGGGTTTGTGGGATGGTGGTGCAAGTGCTCAGCTACTAACTGAAAGACTGTCAGTTCGAGTACACCCAGAGGTACCTCAGAAGAAAGGCCCATTTTTCCACTTCTGAAAAATCATCCATTAAAAACCACATGGAACACAGTTCTACTCTGACAATATGGAGTCACCATGAGTCAGAATTGATGAAATGACACCTGGTTTAACAGATAAACTTATGCAATTGATTGGGATGGGTGTCTTTTTTAAAATAATGCAAACTTACAAATAAAAGATAAGGCATAAGGCTTTAGAAGGGGTTATGCATGTGAAAGGCCCCAAAGCTTAAACCTAATAACCTCATGGTAAATCTGCCTGTGGTCATAGCTAGAAGAGGTGTTTGGACAGGGGACAATTATTAGATTCCAGAGTTTTAATCTGTGGGCCAGAATCAGCAGAAAAGATGACTGCCTTTACCTGTATTTCCTAGAAAGAAGATCTTGAGGCAAAGACTTATAGTCTATTAATTTACTGAGTAGTGCGGTCCCAGGGAAATGAAGAGAGGAAAAAGGGAAATGAATGAAGGGAAAGGAAATCAATTAAGGCTTCATTACTGAGTCAATCATCGCTTGCTGTCAAGCATGACTGGATGCACATCCTAGGGTCCAGCCTACTGCGTCTCAGGAAGTCCTTCTGAGGCAACATAAGGAAATTAATCAAACGGTACCATTGATCAAAGGTTTATCCCACAGGTTAAATGCCTCAGGTTGCTCTTGAATAAACCCCTAGTGTCTCAAGCCTCAGTATTGTTAGGAGGTTCTGGAGTATGAGGTGAGAGATATATGTGCTCAGGAATGGTTGCGCTAATGGCAACTGATCAGACTTGAAAACTAGAGTTACTTAACATCATGTTTTCTTGGCTTGGAGCAAATGAACAAAATGCCCTGGAGACAGTTGAGACCTAGAGGATATGAAGTGGGACATAAGAGAATAAGCGCGATCAATAGTGTGCGATGTCTGAGAAGAGGTGAAGGTATATAATGCAGGACAGAAATGAAGGAATATATCCTGATCTACTATTTGCACACCAAATCAAAGAGTTAGGGTGTAATATAAAGTCATAAACTCTAATTCGTATACCTGAATAAGTACATTCACATTCATATAGCTCAGGTATATGTGCCTGCATCGGAGTCCATTTGCAGGGGAGTATATTTGGGGTTGAGAAGAAGGGGAAGGTAGTAGTCACCGGTTCAGGTATCTTCTTGTTATTTATCCCAATGTGTAGCAGAGTGCCTGGAATAGGTTAGGTCTCCATAAATGGTTCTGAAATGAATAAAGAGAACACAGCAGACACGTATATCATTTACTTTTATATTTACTTAGAATTGTGAATTGATGTGAAATAATGAAAACTTCCATCTCTATTTCCCACAACACATCAAGTTTATGCCATAGGCTCAATACTTTGTTGATTAATACAATATGCTGAATCAAAGGCAGTGGTGGAGAAATATGTCTAGTCAGTCACTACAACATCTGTCTCATATTTATAAAAATGTTTTATTTCATTCGTTCTTTCAAATATGTGCTTTAGAAAATATCATTTATTATGTGACAACATCTTCTAAAAGCCATAAAAATACTTTTCACTGGGCAAACCAAAACTGTCTATGATATTTTTCATTTGAAAAATGAAAAATAAAAGAAACCATTAGCTAATATTATGATAATCACTATCATATAGTTATTGAAAATAAAATTTATTATTCAAGGTTTATTTATTTTATCTTGCAATATTATGTACTTCCTAATTAGTAGCCATCCCTTTATCACATTTAAGTTATGCAGTTGTACTAAAACTTAAATATATTAAAACATCAAAACGATTATAAGATTATGATCAGTTGTTTAGTCCTGATAAAAAGTGGCCTTATCAGTCAATAAACATGAAGCTGTAACTATTTTGAGAGACAGTCTTCATTAAGCTTTGTCTATTCAAAAACAAGCTTTGATAATTTCCATCACATGGTACCACTAAAGATGTGTGAAGCATTACTGAAGTTTAATTAGGTTCCTAAATAGGTCAGCTTTTCTTCAAGGGCCACATGGATGTATACATGTCTTTTACACTTCTTTAATCAACTGCATTTTTGATATTATCTACCTAAACACACTCTTAGTATGTGCTTGGAGCTGGCCATTGGTTGACCTATATTGGTCAAATAGTTTGCACAGTGAAAATGATCATTTTTGCAATTTTACAAATTTTGTAAATTTACACAGTTACCAATTTTGTATGTTCATTGTAAAAAAAATAAAATACAAGAGGCAAAGCCAAGATGATGCTCTAGGCAGCTGCATCATGCTGTCCCTCTGCAGCAAAGACCAAAACAACTAAGTAAAACAGGTACAGACATGAATTCTGGAACCCTACGTATCAAATGAAGGAATAAAAAATTAGCTCAAACACCAAATGGAAGAAGAAACAGGAGGAAAACAGAACGAGTAAAGATACAGGGTGGAGACTCCCTACCAATTAACATGGCACAGCGACACCATCTTGGAGCACAACCAACAGTCACCCTGAGAGGAAGTATGGGAAGGCAACTTTACAGAGCTCCCAACAGAAGGCAGAGTACCTGGTAACCAGAGAAACACATTTTTCCACCTCTCACCCCCTGTCCTGCACTCCACCCTCAACCCTTCCTGAGGGGCTCCACCATGCTGCTCAGCTAGAGAGTCAGGGGCCCATTGTCACACTGGTTCTGCCCTGTCCCCATGCCCTGGTTCCTGCCATGCAATTTGTTTCCTCATTCTTCTTTTTCTTTGTCCTTCCCACCTAGCTACATACACCATACCCACCCCTTCCTAATGGGCCGCTCTGTGCCGCTTGGCCAGTTAGCTACCGGCTTTCCATCACCCTGGGTCTCCCCCACTCCTGCCTGCTGGCTCCTGCCACACCGTTTTTCTTTTATTTTCTTATTCCTTTTCTTCTTTTTATTTCCCCCTCCCACTTAGTTCCTTACACCACCACTACCCCTTCCCACAAGGCCATGCCACACCACCACAGGTAGCAATCTCCTGGTGCACTGCCAGCCCAGCTCCACCCCACCCCCATCTGCCAGCTTCTGCCACGCCATTTTTTTTCTTTTCTTCCTCTCTCCCACTTACCTCCATACACCACACTCACCCCTTCCTGACAGTCCATGCTGCACCTCTCAGCTAGACAGCTACCAAGAAGTCATCACCTCAGGCCTGCCCCAGCCAGACCCACCACCAAAGGCTCCTGCTGGGCCATTTTTTCCCATTTCTTCCTTTTCATTCTCCCTCCCACATAGCCCTGTACACCTGCTGTATGCTTTCCGAGGGAGTCACACTGCTCTACCTTGGATAGAAAGCCTCCAGCCTACCACCACCCCAGGTCCACCACACCCCTACACATCGCTTTTTTTTTTTTCTCCTTTCTTTGTTTTCTTTTTTCCCCCTACTTAGGCCCAAATGCCACCTATACCCCTTTCCTGCCAGGCCTCACCAAACCACCATGGGTAAAAAGTCACTGGCCCACTGGTTCCCCCTTGCCCCCCCTGTCAGCTCCCACTATGACACTTTTTTTCCTTGCTTCCTTTTCTGTCTCTCTTCCACCTAATACCATATTGCCACCTCCCCCTGTTTCTGCTGGCCCCCAGGTTCACCTAGCCCTCACCGGTCAGCTACCTTTTTTTTTCTTTCTGTTTTATTTTATTTATTCCCCCCATAAACCCATTGCCGTTGAGTCGATTCCGACTCATATAGGGTTGCTATGAGATGAGTTGTTCCCCCCACCTAATCCCATATGCTACCCTCCACAGCCCACTGGCCCTGTTCTGCTGCTGCAGCTAAAACTGCAACGGGCCTGTACTGTCCCTCCTCTCCAACATTCAACCAATTGCTGAATGGAGAGAAACAAGCCTGTACCACTCCATATTTGACACCCTTGGCTATCTTTCAAGGGGCTATGAATGCTCCCATGCCACTGGACCAAAATCAGGAAGCAGACAGCTTCCCCCCAGTTCACCCTTAGCCACTTCACCAAACCAATGTACGATGAAGCGGGCTCTCTCTGCCAGCTACTCACCTGTCCACCCTGACAAGGTGATGAGAGCTATAATGCCCACAGATAAGCAAGCAGCAAAGTATGCTTGGCCCACCCTCCCTGATGTATCAAAAAAAAAACGAAGTAGGATGAAACAAACAAATAAACAATCAATAAATACAGAAAGTAATACCTTAATGTCTTGGAGAGGAGATAGCAGATAATATGAAAACATACGAAAAAGCAGGAAAAGATGGCTTGAGCAAGTGACCAAAATAGAGAATCAGATGATCTTTTGGTAGGAGAAAAGACAGTGGAACTACCTGACACGGAATTCAAAAGACT
Source organism: Loxodonta africana (assembly GCF_030014295.1). Lineage (NCBI taxonomy): Eukaryota > Metazoa > Chordata > Mammalia > Proboscidea > Elephantidae > Loxodonta > Loxodonta africana. The sequence goes on from NC_087358.1 coordinate 48,522,409, forward strand.
ATTGAGGCTGTCCAAGAGATTAGGAAAGATATCAGGGAAAACACAGACAAAACCAAGGAAAAAATTGAAAACATCATGGAAAATACAGACAAAACTAACAAAAACAGCCAAAATCCATATTTGTGCTTATTCCGAAGGAAGGTAATCCAATAGAATTCAGAAATTATCATACAATATCACTAGTATCTCATACAAGTAAAATTTTGTTAATAATAATAATAAAAAAAAAACAGTTGCAACAGTGCATCAACAGGGAACTGTCAGAAATTCAGAAGAGAACGTGGAGCAAGAAATCTCATTACTGATGTCAAATCGATCTTGGCTAAAAGCAGGTAATACTGGAAAGATGTTTACCTGTGTTTTATTGACTATGCAAAGGCATTGAACTGTGTGAATCATAACAAATTGTGGATAACATTACAAAGAATGAGAATTCCAGAACACTTATTTGTGCACATGTGGAACCTGTGCATAGAACAAGCGATAGAGCTTTGAACAGAACAAGAGGATACTGAGTGGTTTAAAATTAGGAAAGACATGCTTCATAGTTACCTTTTCACCATAATTATTCAGTCTATATTCTGAGCAAGTAATCCAAGAAGCCTTACTATTTGAAGAAGAATGTGACATCAGGACTGGCAGAAGACTCCTCCAATACAGTTGTCACAGGCTTGCTTTTTGAGAGTGAAGAGGGCTTGAAGAATTACTGATGAAGATCAGGAACTACACCCTTCAGTATGGATTACACCTCAACGTAAAGAAAACAAAGATCCTCACAACTAGACCATTAAGCAGCATCATGATAAATGGAGAAAATATTGAAGTTGTAAAGGATTTCATTTTACTTGGATCCACAATCAACGTCCACGGAAGCAGCAGTCAAGAAATCAGACGACATATTGCGTTGTTAAATCTGCTGCAAAAGACCTCTTTAAAATGTTAAAAAAAAGAAAGATGTCACTTTAAGGACTAAGATGCACCTGACCCAAGCCATATATTTTCAGTCTCCTCATATGCATGCAAAAGCTGGACAATGAATAAGGCAGACCAAAGAAGAATTGGTGCCTTTGAATTATGGTTTTGATGAAGAATATTGAATATACCATGGACTGCCAGAAGAAGGAACAAATCTGTCTTGGAAGAAGTACACAGAATGCTTCTTAAAAGCAAGGATGGCGAGACTTCATCTCACTCACTTTGGACGTGTTATCAGAAGAGATCAGTCCCTGGAGAAGTACATCAAGCTTGGTAAAGCAGATGGTCAGTGAAAAAGGGAAAGATCTCAGTGAGATAGATTGGCACAGTGTCTCAAACAAGCAGTGATTGTGAGGATGGCACAGGACTGGGCAGTGTTTGTTCTGTTGCACATAAGGTCACTTTGAGTCGCAACCAACTTGAGGGTACCTAAAAACAACCACCAAATAATGCATTTATTTGTTATTCTAAATTTGAGCTTGCTGTGTTTTTCTTTTGATAAATTTTCTAAATTTATATCACTATGATCATGAAAAAAAATATGTCCTACATACTTTTCATTTTCCACAATTTACTGTGAGATTTTTGACCCAATATATTCATAGTGCGTGTGTGTGTATATATATATATATATACACACACACGCACATATAAAACCAAACCAAACCCATTGCTGTCGAGTCAATTCTTACTCACAGCAACCCTATAAGACACAGTAGAACTGCCCCATAAGGTTTCCATGGAGGGGCTGGTGAATTTGAACTGCTGGCCTCTTGGTTAGCAGGCGAGCTCTTAACCACCTTGTCACCAGGATGCACTCTCTCTTTTTCTCTCTTTCTATATACGTGTGTCTGTGTATTTATACTTTTTATAATTTATTAGAAAATGTATGTTCTCTACAGGTAATAGGTAGACTGTAAAGCAGATCCATTGAATTAAGTATGTAGCATGTTATGATTATTCTTATTCTGTTTTCTTGTTATATGAAACCCTGAAAAATGTACCTAATGGCTTTGTTCATTATGAATACTTCTGTTTCTCCTGGGTTATGTAGCATGTATTGTTATATATATATGATGCCATATTATTAGTAGCATAAATTTGAATTCATTTTATACACATTTTACTGTAGATTATGCCTTTCATCTATAAGAAATGCAGCATACCTTTTACTTTTATTTTTAAATTGAGTTATGTTAATATTCAGGGGAGACGGTAGTTTTTATGCATAATTTTAGGCCGCTGTTTTTGTCTCCCTCCTTTCTTGGATTTTGAGACCTTAATATCCAAAGGCATCTATAAACTACATTGTTGAGGCCTCAGTTTAATAAAACTATAACTGACTGAATTCTAGAAGCCCAACAGCCTAAGAACTACATACAGAGCACCCTCAGTAATAAAAACCAGTTGCCATCAGGTCAATTCCAACTCACAAAGATTCCACACATGTCAGAGCAGAGCTATGCTCTACACCATTGCCATCCAGTCTATTCTGACAAATAGTGACCCTATAGGACAGAGTGAAATTGCTCCATAGTGTTTCCAAGGAGTGCCTAGTGGATTTGAACTGCCGACCTGTTGGTTAGCAGCCAAACTCTTAACCACTATGCTGCCAGGGTTTCCATGCTCTATAGAGTTTTCAATAGCTGGTTTTTCAGAATCAGATCACCAGACCTTTCTTCCGAGACATTTTGGGTAGACTAACCTCCAACATTTCAGTTAGCAGCCAAAAATGTTAACCGTTTGCACTGCTCAAGGAGTGTAATAGAGCCACATAAATATAAATCTCACCTAGCAGGGTTCCCTTCCTTCAAAAACCAATCCCTGGAGGCGGGGCCAAGATGGCGGACTAGGTGGACGCTGCCGTGGATCCCTCTTGCAACAAAGACTCGGAAAAACAAGGGAATCTATCACATACATAACTATCTACGAACTCTGAACAACAAGCACAGACTTAGAGACGGAAAACGAACAAATACGGGCAGACAGCGACCGTTTTCAGAACTAGGAGCCAGCGTACCAGCTGATTACCTGGAAAATCTAGTTTCCCAGTGATGGCTCGGGGACAGCAGTCCATATCAAACCACATAAAGAAACAGACCATGACAGCTTCTCCAACCCCCCAAACAAAAGAATCAAAATCCTTCCCAAATGAAGATACAATCCCGGAATTATCAGATACAGAATATAAAAAACTAATTTACAGAATGCTTAAAGATATCACAAATGAAATTAGGATAAATGCAGAAAAAGCCAAGGAACACACTGATAAAACTGTTGAAGAACTCAAAAAGATTATTCAAGAACATAGTTGAAAAATTAATAAGTTGCAAGAATCCATAGAGAAACAACATGTAGAAATCCAAAAGATTAACAATAAAATTACAGAATTTGACAACACAATAGAAAGTCAGAGGAGCAGACTCGAGCAATTAGAACGTAGACTGGGACTACTGGAGGACCAGGGAATCAACACCAACATAGCTGAAAAAAAATCAGATAAAAGAATTAAAAAAAAATGAAGAAACCCTAAGAATTATGTGGGACTCTATCAAGAAGGATAACCTGCGGGTGATTGGAGTCCCAGAACAGGGAGGGGGGACAGAAAACACAGAGAAGATAGTTGAAGAACTCCTGACACAAAACTTCCCTGACATCATGAAAGACGAAAGGATATCTATCCAAGATGCTCATCGAACCCCATTTAAGATTGATCCAAAAAGAAAAACAAGACATATTATCATCAAACTTGCCAAAACCAAAGACAAAGAGAAAATTTTAAAAGCAGCCAGGGAGAAAAGAAAGGTATCCTTCAAGGCAGAATCAATAAGAATAAGTTCAGAGTACTCAGCAGAAACCATGCAGGCAAGAAGGGAATGGGACGACGTATACAGAGCACTGAACGAGAAAAACTGCCAACCAAGGATTATATATCCAGCAAAACTCTCTCTGAAATATGAAGGAGAAATTAAGATATTTACAGATAAACACAAGTTTAGAGAATTTGCATAAACTAAACCAAGACTGCAAGAAGTACTAAAGGAGATTGTTTGGCCTGATGACCAATAATATCAGGTACCAGCACAATACAAGGTCACAAAACAGAACATCCAGATATCAACGCAACTCAAATAGGGAAAGCACAAAAACAAACAAATTAAGACTGATTCTAAAAAATAAATAAATAAACAAAATAGTACACATAACAGGAAATCATGGAAATCAATAGATAAACGATCACAATAATCAAAAAGAGGGACTAAATATAGGAGGCATTGAACTGCCAGATGGAGAGGGATACAAGGCGATATAGAAGGATACAAGTTAGGTTTTTAATTAGAAAAATAGGGTTAAATAATAAGGTAACCACAAAAAGAAATATCAATTCCATAACTCAAGAAAAAAGCCAAGAAAAACGTAACGACTCAACAAACACAAAGTTAAACATAATGAAAATGAGGATGTCACAAGCTACTAAGAAAAACGTCTCAGCACAAAAAAGCATGTGGAAAAATGAAATGGCCAACAACACACATGAAAAGGCATCAAAATGACAGCACTAAAAACTTATTTATCTATAATTACGCTGAATGTAAATGGACTAAATGCACCAATAAAGAGACAGAGAGTCACGGACTGGATAAAGAAACATGATCCATCTATATGCTGCCTACAAGAGACACACCTTAGACTTAGAGACACAAACAAACTAAAACTCAAAGGATGGAAAAAAATATATCAAGCAAACAATAAGCAAAAAAGAAGAGGAGTAGCAATATTAATTTCTGACAAAATAGACTTTAGACTTAAATCCACCACAAAAGATAAAGAAGGACACTATATAATGATAAAAGGGACAAGTGATCAGGAAGACATAACCATATTAAATATTTACGCACCCAATGACAGGGCTGCAAGATACATAAATCAAATTTTAACAGAATTGAAAAGTGAGATAGACACCTCCACATTTATAGTAGGAGATTTCAATACACCACTTTCGGAGAAGGACAGGACATCCAGTAAGAAGCTCAATAGAGACACGGAAGACCTACTTACAACAATCAACCAACTTGACCTCATTGACTTATACAGAACTCTCCACCCAACTGCTGCAAAATATACTTTTTTATCTAGTGCCCATGGAACATTCTCTAGAATAGACCACATATTAGGTCATAAAACAAATCTTTGCAGAATCCAAAACATCGAAATATTACAAAGCATCTTCTCAGACCACAAGGCAATGAAGCTAGAAATCAATAACAGAAAAACTAGGGAAAAGAAATCAAATACTTGGAAAATGAACAATACCCTCCTGAAAAAAGACTGGGTTATAGAAGACATCAAGGAGGGAATAAGGAAATTCTTAGAAAGCAACAAGAATGAAAATACTTCCTATCAAAACCTCTGGGACACAGCAAAAGCAGTGCTCAGAGGCCAATTTGTATCAATAAATGCACACATACAAAAAGAAGAAAGAACCAAAATCAGAGAACTGTCCCAACAACTTGAACAAATAGAAAGTGAGCAACAAAAGAACCCATCAGGCACCAGAAGAAAACAAATAATAAAAATTAGAGCTGAACTAAATGAATTAGAGAACAGAAAAACAATTGAAAGAATTAACAAAGCCAAAAGCTGGTTCTTTGAAAAAATTAACAAAATTGATAAACCATTGGCTAGACTGACTAAAGAAAAACAGGAAAGGAAACAAATAACCCGAATAAGAAACGAGAAGGACCACATCACAACAGAACCAAATGAAATTAAAAGAATCATTACAGATTACTACGTAAAATTGCACTCTAACAAATTTGAAAACCTAGAAGAAATGGATGAATTCCTGGAAAAACACTACCTACCTAAACTAACACATTCAGAAGTAGAACAACTAAATAGACCCATAACAAAAAAAGAGATTGAAACGGGCATCAAAAAACTTCCAACAAAAAAAAGTCCTGGCCCAGACGGCTTCACTGCAGAGTTCTACCAAACCTTCAGAGAAGACTTAACACCATTACTATTGAAGGTATTTCAAAGCATAGAAAAAGACGGAATACTACCCAACTCATTCTATGAAGCTACCATCTCCCTGATACCAAAACCAGGTAAAGACATTACAAAAAAAGAAAATTTTAGACCTATATCCCTCATGAACATAGATGCAAAAATCCTCAACAAAGTTCTAGCCAATAGAATCCAACAACACATCAAAAAAATAATTCACCCTGATCAAGTGGGATTTATACCAGGTATGCAAGGCTGGTTTAATATCAGAAAAACCATTAATGTAATCCATCACATAAATAAAACAAAAGATAAAAACCACATGATCTTATCAATAGATGCAGAAAAGGCATTTGACAAAGTCCAACACCCATTTATGATAAAAACTCTTACCAAAATAGGAATAGAAGGAAAATTCCTCAACATAACAAAGGGCATCTATGCAAAGCCAACAGCCAATATCACTCTAAATGGAGAGAACCTGAAAGCATTTCCCTTGAGAACAGGAACCAGACAAGGATGCCCTTTATCACTGCTCTTATTCAACATCGTACTTGAAGTCCTAGCCAGGGCAATTAGGCTAGACAAAGAAATAAAGGGTATCCAGATTGGTAAGGAGGAAGTAAAGCTATCACTATTTGCAGATGACATGATCGTATACATGGAAAACCCTAAGGAATCCTCCAGAAAACTACTGAAACTAATAGAAGAGTTTGGAAGTGTCTCAGGATATAAAATAAACATACAAAAATCACTTGGATTCCTCTACATCAACAAAAAGAATACCGAAGAGGAAATAACCAAATCAATACCATTCACAGTAGCCCCCAAGAAGAAAAAATACCTAGGAATAAATCTTACCAAGGATGTAAAAGACCTATACAAAGAAAACTATAAAACTCTGCTACAAGAAATTCAAAAGGACATACTTAAGTGGAAGAACATACCCTGCTCATGGATAGGAAGACTTAACATAGTAAAAACGTCTATTCTGCCAAAAGCCATCTATACATATAACGCACTTCCAATCCAAATACCAATGTCATACTTTAAGGGGATAGAGAAACAAATCACTAATTCCATATGGAAGGGAAAGAACCCCCGGATAAGCAAAACATTACTGAAAAAGAAGAAGAAAGTGGGAGGCCTCACTCTACCTGATTTCAGAACCTATTATACAGCCACAGTAGTCAAAACAGCCTGGTACTGGTACAGCAACAGGCACATAGACCAATGGAACAGAATTGAGAACCCAGATATAAATCCATCCACGTATGAGCAGCTGATATTTGACAAAGGACCAGTGTCAGTCAATTGGGGAAATGATAGCCTTTTTAACAAATGGTGCTGGCATACCTGGATATCCATTTGCAAAAGAATGAAACAGGACCCATACCTCACACCATGCACAAAAACTAATTCCAGGTGGATCAAAGACCTAAACATAAAGACTAAAACGATAAAGATCATGGAAGAAAAAATAGGATCAACCCTAGGAGCCCTAATACAGGGCATAAACAGAATACAAAACATTACCAAAAATGATGAAGAGAAACCAGATAACTGGGAGCTCCTAAAAATCAAACACCTATGCTCATCTAAAGACTTCACCAAAAGAGTAAAAAGACCACCTACAGACTGGGAAAGAATATTCAGCTATGACATATCAGACCAGCACCTGATCTCTAAAATCTACATGATTTTGTCAAAACTCAACCACAAAAAGACAAGCAACCCAATCAAGAAGTGGGCAAAGGAGATGAACACACATTTCACTAAAGAAGATATTCAGACAGCCAACAGATACCTGAGAAAATGCTCCCGATCGTTAGCCATTAGAGAAATGCAAATTAAAACTACGATGAGATTCCATCTCACACCAACTAGACTGGCATTAATCCAAAAAACACAAAATAACAAATGTTGGAGAGGCTGCGGAGAGATTGGAACTCTCATACACTGCTGGTGGGATTGTAAAATGGTACAACCACTTTGGAAATCCATCTGGCGTTATCTTCAACAGTTAGAAATAGAACTACCATACAACCCAGAAATCCCACTCCTCGGAATATACCCTAGAGATACAAGAGCCTTCACACAAACAGATATATGCACACCCATGTTTATTGCAGCTCTGTTTACAATAGCAAAAAGCTGGAAGCAACCAAGATGTCCGTCAACGGATGAATGGGTAAATAAATTGTGGTATATTCACACAATGGAATACTACGCATCGATAAAGAACAGTGACGAATCTCTGAAACATTTCATAACATGGAGGAATCTGGAAGGCAAGGCATTATGCTGAGCGAAACGAGTTAGATGCAAAAGGACAAATATTGTATAAGACCACTATTATAAGATCTTGAGAAATAGAAAAAACGGAGAAGAACACATACTTATGTGGTTACAAAGGGGAGAGGGAGGGAGGGAGGGAGAGGGCTTTTTATTGATCAATCTGTAGATAAGAACTGCTTTGGGTGAAGGGAAAGACAACACTCAATACAAGGAAGGTCAGCCTAATTGGACTGGACTAAAAGCAAAGAGGTTTCCGGGATAAAATGAAAGCTTCAAAGGTCAGCGGAGCAGGGGCTGGGGTCTGAGGAACTTGGTTTGAGGGGACTTCTAAGTCAATGGGCAAAATAAGTCTATTATGAAAACATTCTGCATCCCACTTTGAATTGTGGCGCCTGGGGTCCTAAATGCCAACAAGCGGCCATCTAAGATACGTCAATTGGTCTCAACCCACCTGGAGCAAAGGCAAAGGAAGAACACCAAGGTCACACGACAACTAAGAACCCAAGAGACAGAAAGGGCCACATGAACCAGAGACCTACATTATCCTGAGACCAGAAGAACTGGTTGGTGCCCGGCCACAATCAATGTCTGCCCTGTCAGGGAACACAACAGACAACTCCTGAGGGAGCAGGAGACCAATGGGATACAGACCCCAAATTCTCATGAAAAGAACATACCTAATGGTATGATTGAGACTAGAGGAATCCCAGAGACAATGCTCCCCAGAACGTCTGATGACACAGGACAGGAACCATCCCCGAAGACAAATCATCAGGCATGAAAAGGACTGGTCAGTGGGGGGGAGAGAGATGCCGATGAAGAGAGAGCTAATTAAATCAGGTGGACACTGGAGAGTGTGTTGGCAACTCTTGACTGGAGAGTGTGTTGGCAACTCTTGACTGGAGGGGGGATGGGAAGATAGAGAGAGAGGGAAGATGGCAAAATTGGCACGAAACGAGAGACTGTAAGGGCTGACTCAATAGGGGGAGAGCAAGTGGGAGAAGGGAGTAAGATGTATGTAAACCTACATGTGACAGACTGATTGGAATGGTAAATGTTCACTTGAAGCTTAATAAAAATTAATTAAAAAAAAAAAAAAAAAACAATCCCTTTCAGTTTATGTCTGATATTAGTTGTTCTCTAAATCTTTCAAATAGGTTTTTGGGTATTTTTTGTTTTTTCGGGTTTTTGTCAGGGTGGGGGCAGGATTGGTCTAACGTTTATCTGAGGTGGTTATCTGCCAGGATTGAAAGCAGAGCTATCTTGTCTTTTAATAATTGTAGCTATGCTTATTTTGGTCTAAATTTAGCCATCTTTTAATATTTCCTTTGTTTTTTATATTTTGCTATATGGTTTATATAAAAAAAAAATCATATTTCCATAATTTTAGAATGTTTTCTTTAGATTTTAATTTTGACAAGGTATTTAGGTTCTTTAAAGATTTTTTTTTTTTTAAATGATTATTACTTTGGGGGCTCTTTCAATAAGATATATCTTTCTGAACATATGTAAATCATATTGTACAAATTGCCAATATCAAAATCTATGTAAGATGAAGAAATCAGCTTCCTCTCTTCCCTCACTTGTCTATGCACCTACTTATGTCATGATATCTGATCTATCAAAAACTGAAAGTAGAGGCAGAGCCAAGATGGCAGAATAGTCAGATGCTTCCGGTGAGCCCTGTTTATAACCAAGACCCCAAAAAACAAGTGAAACGAGTATATTTGTGACAAGCTGGGAGCCCTGAGCATCAAAGGTAAGCTTAGACAACAAAGTGAGGGCCAGGGGAAGGAAGAAACCGTTCAGAAGCAGAGAGGAGTTACCTGACCTGAATCACGGGGAGTCCTCAGGCACCATTCCTGGAGCAGTGGCGGGCTGGTCCTAGCGTTCAGCAGCAGTTTCCTCAGGGAGAAGCAGCCACCCACACAGCCTACTCACACCTCTGGAACCTGAGGAGAATGGCGCTCTCAGCAAAAGCTAAGAACTTGCGTATATTTTACTGCTCCTCCCCCACCCCCAAGCCGACCTGAGCGGCTAAATCCCTGGGCCTGAGATAGACCCTGGTGAGTACCTACAGCCATCCTCCCATCCATAGGGAAGGAAAAAAATTGCAAGTGAGGGGAAAAGATAATTTGCTAGCTCTATTAACCGGGGGAGCTCAGGACAGAAGTGGCTCCTGTCCAGGCATAAACCACCTTGAGCACTTTTCCCTTCTGCATGGACCTGTGTGGGCCTATTTTGGGAGAATAGGCCCTTGTTGGCAAACTTCAACCATTTCACCCATGTGGGGGAGAGGTGGGTGTCTGATGTTTGACATTGCTTTGCCTGTTAAACAAGGTCCTCACCTACCCACATCAGGGACCAAAGGACTGTAAGCTCTACTCAGGTCACCCAGCCACCTGCAACAGGGGTCCAAAGATAACTGGTACCTCCTTGTCCTTACAACCAAAAACTTTGGGTGCCCATGGTCCCTCTGCAGAACCCACCGACCAGCACGCTCTAGGGAACAGGGATGCATTTTCTTCAGAATACTTGGGGGTCAGTTCTCAGCCCTCTGCCTTGTTCAGAGTGCAACCCTCTGCTGCAATCAGATACCAGTATATACGCCAATCACCCCTGCCTCTCTGAGACTGTAGGACAGATCCTGTACCACACACTTGATGATAAGCTACCTGGAAACCTGACCTGAATTCATACAAGAAAACTGAATGGACTCCTGATAACAACTCTAGCCAGCTGGGGACAGGACACCAGAGCTCCAAGAGTAAAAATAATCAAGCTAGCTCACTCAACCAACCCAGAGGGGTATACCAAAACAAAACAAAGTGAGCAGCTATGACACAGTAAGCAAGCATAAACTAATAAAATAACTTGTAGATGGCTTGGAGAAAATAATCAATATCAAGTCACATAAAGAAACAGACCGTGATCACCTCAACAGGCTCTCAAAACAAAGAATCCAGGGATCTTCTAGATGAAAGTGCATTCCTGGAATTACCAGATGCAGAACGCAAAAGTTTAATATACAGAACCCTTCTTTTTTTTTCAAGACATCAGGAAGGAAATGAGGCAATATGCAGAACAAGCCAAGCAACACACAGAAAAAGCAACTGAAGAAATTAGAAAGATTATTCAGGAACATAATGAAATGTTTAATAAGCTGGAAAAATCCATAGACAGACTGCAATCAGAAATTCAGAAGATCAACAATAAAATTTCAGAATTAGACAACTCCGTAGAAAGTCATAGGAGCAGAATTCAGCAAGTAGAAGCTAGAACTTCAGAACTTGAAGATAAATCACTTGGCAATAATATATTTGAAGAAAAATCAGATAAAATAATTAAAAAAATGAAGAAACCTTAAGAATCATGTGGGACTCTATCAAGAGAAATAACCTACGAGTGATTGGAGTACCAGAACAGGGAGGGATAACTGAAAATACAGAGAAAATTGTTGAAGATTTGTTGGCAGAAAACTTCCCTGATACCGTGAAAGATGAGAAGATATCTATCCAAGATGCTCATCGAACTCCAAAAAGGTAGATCTTAAAAGAAAGTCACCAAGACATATTATAATCAAACTTGCCAAAACCAAAGATAAAGAGAGAATTATAAGAGCAGAGAGAGATAAATGAAAAGTCACCTACAAAGGCGAGCCAATAAGAATGAGCTCGGACTACTCGACAGAAACCCTGAAGGCAAGAAGGCAATGGGATGACATATTTAAAAAATTGAAGGAAAAAAATTTCCTGCCAAGAATCATATATCCAGCAAAACTGTCTCTTAATTGTGAAGATGAAATTAAGACATTTCCAGATAAACACAAGTTAAGGGAATTTGTAAAAACCAAACCAAAACTACAAGAAACACTAAAGGGAGTTCTTTGGTTAGAAAATCAATAATATCAGATATCAACCCAAGACTAAAACACTGGGCAGAGCAACCAGAAGTCAACCCAGACAGGGAAATCCAAAAAAACAAAGCAAGATTATTAAAAAAATAAAGCCCAAAACAGGGTAATAGTAATGTTACTATATAAAAGAAGACAACATTAAAATAATAAAGAGGGACTAAGAAATGTAATCACACACCTTCCATATGGAGAGGAATATACGGTGATACAAAGAAATAAAAGTTAGTTTTAAATTTAGAAAAATAGGAGTAAATAAAAAGGTAACCACAAAGGAGACAAACTATCCTACTCATCAAAATAAAATACACGGGAAAAAATACAGACTCGGCAGAAACAAAATCAACAACAACAAATATGAGAAAGGACAATATATAAAGAAATTCTACTCAGCACATAAAACCAAGTGGGAAAAAGAAACTGTCAACACACCAAAAAAGACATCAAAATGATAGCACTAAATTCCTACCTATCCATAATTACCCTGAATGTAAATGGACTAAACGCACCAATAAAGAGACAGAGAGTGGCAGAATGGATTAAAAAACAAGATCCATCTATATGCTGCCTACAAGAGACACACCTTAGACTTAGAGACACAAACTAAAACTAAAGGATGGAAAATATATATAAAGCAAACAACAATCAAAAAAGAGCAGAAGTGGCAATATTAATTTCTGACAAAATATATTTTAAAGTTAAATCCATGATAAAGGACAAGGAAGGACACTATATAATGATTAAAGGGACAATACACTAAGAAGATATAACCATATTAAATATTTATGCACCCAATGACAGGGCTGCAAGATACATAAAACAAACTCTATCAGCATTGAAAAGTGAGCTAGACAGCTCCTCAATAATAGTAGGAGACTTCAGCACACCACTTTTGGTGAAGGACAAGACATCCAGAAAGAAGCTCAATAAAGACACAGGAGATCTAAATGCCACAATCAACCAGCTTGACCTCATAGACATATACAGAACACCACCCAACAGCAACCAAGTATACTTTCTTTTCTAGTGCACATGGAACATTCTCTAGAATAGACCACATATTAATTAGGTCATAAAGCAAGCTTTAGTAGAATCCAAAACATCAAAATATTACAAACCAGCTTCCCTGACCGTAAAGCCATAAAAGTGGAAATCAATAACAGGAAAAGCAGGGAAAAGATATCAAACACTTGGAAACTGAACAATGCTCTGCTCAAAAAAGACTGGATTATAGAAGACATTAAGGATGGAATAAAGATATTCAGAGAATCCAAGGAGGATGAAAACACTTCCCATCAGAACCTTTGGGACACAGCAAAAGTGGTTCTCCGAGGCCAATTTATATCAATAAATGCACACATCCAAAAAGGAGAAAGGGCCAAAATCAAAGAATTATCCCTACGACTTGAACAAATAGAAAGGGAGCAACAAAAGAAACCCACAGGCGCCAGAAGAAAACAAATAATAAAAATTAGAGCTGAACTAAATAAAATAGAGGACAGAAAAACAATTGAAAGAATTAACAAAACCAAAAGCTGTTTTTGAAAAAATCAGCAAAATTCATAAACCACTGGCTAAACTCACAAAAGAAAAACAGGAGAGGAAGCAAATAACCAGAATAAGAAGTGAGTTGGATGATATTACAACAGACCCAACTGAAATTAAAAGAATATCAGATTACTATGAGAAATTATACTCAAACAAATTTGAAAACCTAGAAGAAATGGATGAATTCCTAGAAACACACTACTTACCTAAACTAACACAAACAGAGGTAGAACAACTAAATAAACCCATAACAAAAGAAAAGATTGAAAAGGTAACCAAAAAAACTCCCAACAAATAAAAGCCCTGGTCCAGACGTCTTCACAGCGGACTTCTACCAAACTTTCAGAGAAGAGTTAACACCACTATTACTACAGGTATTTCAGAGCATAGAAAAGGACGGAATACTACCAAACTCATTCTATGAAGCCACCATATCCCTGATACCAAAACCAGGTAAAGACACCAGAAGAAAAGAAAATTATAGACCTATATCCCTCATGAATGTAGATGCAAAAATCCTCAACAAAATTCTAGCCAATAGAATTCAACAACATATCAAAAAATAATTCACCATGACCAAGTGGGATTCATACCAGGTATGCAGGGATGGTTCAACAGTAGAAAAAGAATTAATGTAATCCACCACATAAATAAAACAAAAGACAAGAATCACATGATTTTATCAATCTATGCAGAAAAGGCATTTGACAAAGTTCAACACTCATTCATGATAAAAACTCTCAGCAAAATAGAGATAGAAGGAAAATTCCTCAACATAATAAAGGGGTTTTATAAAAAACCAACAGCCAACATCATCCTAAATGGACAGAGCCTGAAAACATTCCCACTGAGATCAGGAACCGGACAAGGATGCCCTTTCTCACCAATCTTATTCAACATTGTACTGGAAGTCCTAGCCAGAGCAATTAGGCTAGATAAAGAAATAAAGGGCATCCAGATTGGCAAGAAAGAAGTCAAAGTATCTCTATTTGCAGATGACATGATCTCATACACAGAAAACCCAAAGGAATCCTCCAGAAAACTACTGAATCTAACAGAAGAATTCAGCAGAGTGCTGGGATAACAAGATAAATATACAAAAATCAGTTGGCTTCCTTTACACCAACAAAAAGGACATTGAAGAGGAAATCACCAAATCAATGCCATTTACAGTAGCCCCCAAGAGGATGAAATGCTTAGGAATAAATCTTACCAGAGATGTAAAAGATTTATACAAAGAAAACTACAGTACACTTCTGCAAGAAACCAAAAGAGACTTAAATAAGTGGAAGAACATACCTTGCTCGTGGATAGGAAGACTTAACATTATAAAAATGTCTATTCTGCCAAAAGCGATCTTTAATGCAATTCTGATCCAAATCCAAAGGACATTCTTTAATGAGTTGGAGAAACAAATCACCAACTTCATATGGAAGGGAAAGAGGCCCTGGATAAATAAGGCATTACTGAAAAAGAAGAACAAAGTGGGAGGCCTTACTTTACCTGATTTTAGAACTTATTATACCCTCACAGTAGTCAAAACTGCCTTCTACTTGTACAACAACAGATACATGGACCAATGGAACAGAATTGAGAATCCAGACATAAATCCATCCACATATGAGCAGCTGATATTTGACAAAGGCCTCAAAACAATTAAATGGGGAAAAGACAGTCATTTTAACAAATGGTGTTGGCATAACTGGATATCCATCAGCAAAAAAATGAAACAAGACCCATTCCTGACTCCATGCACAAAAACTAACTCAAAGTGGATCAAAAACCTAAATATGAAATCTAAAATGATAAAGATCATGGAAGAAAAAATAGGGACAAAGTTAGGAACCCTAATACATGGCATAAACAGTATACAAAACATTATAAAGAATGTAGAAAGAAAAACTAGGTAACTGGGAGCTCCTAAAAATCAAGCACCTATTCTCATCCAAAGACTTCACCAAAACAGTAAAAAGACTACCTACAGACTGGGAAAAAGTTTTTAGATATGACGTTTCTGATTAGCGCCTGATCTCTAAAATCTACATGATACTGCAAAACTCAACCGCACAAAGACAAATAACCCAATTAAAAAATGGGCAAAAGATATGAATAGACACTTCACTAAAGAAGACATTCAGGTAGCTAACGGATGTGTGAGGAAATGTTCACGATCATTAGCCATTAAAGAAATGCAGATCAAAACTGCAATGAGATTTCGTCTCACACCAACAAGGCTGGCATTAATCCAAAAAACACAAAAAAATAAATTTTGGATAGGCTGTGGAGAGATTGGGACACTTCTACACTGCTGGTGGGAATGTCAAATGGTACAACCACTTTGGAAATGGATTTGACGCTTCTGTAAAAAGCTAGAAATAGAACTACCATACGATCCAGCAATCCCACTCCTTGGAATATATCCTAGAGAAATAAGAGCCTTTACACGAACAGATATATGCACACCCATGTTTATTGCAGCACTGTTTACAATAGCAAAAAGATGGAAGCAACCAAGGTGCCCATCAATGGAGGAATGGATAAATGAATTATGGTATGTTCACACAAAGGAATATTATGCATCAATAAAGAACAGCGAGGAATCTGTGAAACATTTTGTAACCTGGAGGAACCTGGAAGGCGTTATGCTGAGTGAATTAGTCAGTTGCAAAAGGACAAATATTGCACAAGACCACTATCATAAGAACTTGAGAAATAGTTTAAACTGAGAAGAAAACATTCTTTTGTGGTTACGAGAGGGGGGAGGGAGGGAGGGTGGGAGAGGGGAATTCACTAATTAGATAGTAGATAAGAACTACCTTAGGTGAAGGGAAAGACAGCACACAATACAGGGGAGGTCAGCACAATTGGACTAAACCAATAGCAAAGAAGTTTCCTGAATAAACTGAATGCTTAGAAGGCCAGTGTAGTAGGGGCAGGGGTATGGGGACCATGGTTTCAGGGGACATCTAAGTCAATTGGCATAATAAAATCTATTAAGAAAACATTCTGCATCCCACTTTGAAGAGCGGCGTCTGGGGTCTTAAACGCTAGCAAGCAGCCATCTAAGATGCATCAATTGGTCTCAACCCACCTGGATCAAAGGAGAATGAAGAACACCAAGGACACAAGGAGATTACGAGCCCAAGAGACAGAAAGGGCCACATGAACCAGTGACTACATCATCCTGATACCAGAAGGACTAGATGGTGTCCGGCTACAACCGACAGGGAACACAACAGAGAATCCCTGAGGGAGCAGGAGAACAGTGGGATGCAGGCCCCAAATCCTCATAAGACCAGACTTAATGGTCTAACTGAGACTAGAAGAACCCTGGTGGTCATGGCTCTAGTCCTTCTTTTGGCCCAGGACAGGAACCATTCCTGAAGCCAACTCTTCACACATGGACTGGAAAATGGGTTAGAGAGGGATGCTAGTGAGGGGTGAGCTTCTTGGATCAGGTGGACACTTGAGACTATGTTGGCATCTCCTGCCTGGAGGAGAGATAAGAGTGTCGAGGGAGTTAGAAGCTGGTGAAATGGACATGAAAAGAGAGAGTGGAGGGAGACAGCAGGCTGTGTCGTTAAGGGGAGAGTAATTGGGAGTGTGTAGCAAGATGTATATGGGTTTTTGTGTGAGAGGCTGACTTGATTTGTGAACTTTCACTTAAAGTACAATAAAAATTAAAAAAAAAAACAAAACTGAAAGGAATGTTTTTAAGTCTCCGAATTTAAATTCTTCTCTTTTGGGTCACACCATAGTTTTGCCTGCTTCCAAAGCCACAACTTCTTGATGCCTTTTTTTTTCCCTGTCTGCTCTGTCTACCTTAATATCTACCTCTCTCTCTTTCTCAGTCTACTTATAACTTTCATTTATCCCCAAAGAATTTAAGGTGGACGGCTATTCTCTTTACCATGGAGTGTGTCTTTTTGTTCTAATCTAGCTGTACAAGTCATGTATTGCTGAATTTTGTTTGTCTGTTTTAATAGTGGTTGGCCAATCTGAAACCCATAACCTCTCTTTGTTGTTTAAAAAGAAGTGTTATAATAAACATAAAATCCCTATTTTTAATGCTGACAGCTGAGTTAGTTCTTCTAGGTACTGCTGGTTCCTTCCATCCAACGCTACTTTATCCCATGCAGCTCACCATTACGATGAAGAGACTGGAGTTCATGCGTCAAAGCATTGTTTGTTTTCACAAATCCGTTCTGTTTTATGCAAAAGTAGATGTAAGGAAAATACTTCTCTCTTTTTACTTTTTTGATTTTCTCACATGAGTGCCAAAAGAGTGACACTTATACTATAACGCCCTTTACTGTTGCTAGTAAAATTTTGCATTTTGTTTTGCAAAGAGTTCATAGTTTCCCTTGCCACAGGGATCAGATGTGAGAGCATGGGTATGAGGACGAACAATCGGTCATAAAGGCGTATAGATAAAATCTTGTGTAAACATTGGTACACCAAACATATAAGGTAATCCAAAGATAAAAGATGTGTGTTTGGACAAGTCCATCTTTATTACTTTTTGTTGGCTTATAAATACCAACTTTAAAATATCAGTAGACTGTATAGCCCCAATGGTTCATTTTTTCTAGTCCATGACTATATTTTTGAGTTTTCACATATAAAAGTAATATTGAATTGTTTTCCAAAAAATTCTAAGTGAATAATTTTCTCTTAATTTTTAATCATGAAAATTTTAAGCAGAAAATAAAAATTATGAAAGAACTAACAGCTCAGATTTGACAGATGCTAACATTTTTGCTAGATATTATTTACATGTTTTAAATAATAAAATGTTATAGTGCATTTGAAGTTCCTTATCCCATTCCAGACTGCCTCTGTTCCCTTAGTGCTGAGCTGATTTGTTTTACCTTACCCAGATATTTATATTTTTACTACATCATAACCATTTGTTTTTTGTTAAAGTGTACATAAATAGTAGCATGTTTGTCTTTTTCTAACTCTTTTCCTATGTTTCTATTTTTAAGTATAACTAGTTCACTCATTTTAACAGTGGCATCACTTTTGTTCTTTAAATATACCATATTTCTTATTCTCTTGAAGGAAGGACATTGAGATTTTTGCAATGTTTTGTTATTGTGAACAAGGCTATAGTTAACATCCTTATAAATAACTCCTGCGTGCATACGTTTGATATTCTCTGAAGTATAGACCCAGAAATTGAATAATGGTATTTCAGTCTTCAAATTACTAAATATTGCCAATTGTCCCAGACATGAAACATATCAGATTGCAATTACAAGAACTAGTTATATGCCCCAACTACGTGAAAGGTGAGGAAATGTGATCTAGCTGTGTGGTCAGGAATGGGACAGAACATGAATATTGATGAGCACTAGTACTGTTTCCCTGTCTGTTCTTATAGTCATCAAATATCCCTTCACTCTGTTCTCATAGTTAGCACATACTTATCTTTCCCCAAGAGAAAAAGAAACAAAATCCAAAATCCCGATCAGTCATTGAATCCAGCTGAATGTTCATACCCTCTAGGTGACAGGTGGTTCTCTGTATCAGATCCTCTATATCCTATGTAACTCCTCATGATCTATGAACTAAAAAAGACAGGTTATCTACTCAATGTTCAAAGATAAAACAGGAACAAGATAACTGTAAAAGACATTTCCATATAGAAAAGGGAAGGTTGGAGACTTACACAATCTTAGCAATTTTGGAATCCTGCTGGGTGGACCCCTACCATGAACATGAGAGGTTTTTGGTCAATACCCTGATTTTGCTTGATAGGAGGAATTTTCTGGAGAAAGTTTTGGTTATGTATTTGTTCCCTCGTTCTGCCATCTTGAGTTTTTTTCTATATTCTTTTTCCTTTACGGCCGTATCTGAAGTGGATTTTGTTGAGTTGGTCTCCTTGGGGCTCTGCAGTTTTCACAGGCAGCTGCTTTCTCATGCAAGTTTGGGAACCCATCACTTGATTTTAGGCTTGAATTATCAAAGTATTTTTTTTTTTTTCTAGATTCCTGGCTCCCTTAGCAATACAATTTCCTCAGATTTTTAGAATTCTGATCTAATCACTTCCATTTGTTCATGTGTGCTAGTATTAGGGAAAACATCTTTTCTTTTTCTAAAACTTTGAACAGCAAGGAGCATGTAAGTCTACAGCTGCTATAAGGTCTACATAAGCTGTTTTGCCCATTTCATAGACAGTGTACCTCAGAATGAAGCCATCACAGAGGAAGGCAAATTTAGACGATAGAAAAAAACAGAGCCCCAGTGAAATTATCAAATCTCAATTATTTGCTATTTCAGATGGGTTTCTATCACTTTTATTAAAATAAATAAGCAGCAAAAACAAAATGCCCTAATTTAATACAAGAAGAAAATCATGTTCCATCTTTATAGTTTCCATTCTGAACTGAGCTTGAGTAAAAATTAGTACTAGAGTAGGGTATCTTTTACAGAAAAGAATAAAAATAAAATTTATTTATTGATGAGACATGACATTCAATTCCTTTTTTCTTTCTACTTCTTATTTAGACTTGGAAACCCTTATGGCATTTTGTTTAAGTGCTACAGCTGCTAAACAAAAAGCCGGCAGCTCTAATCCACCAGGTGCTCCTTGGAAACTCTATGGGGCAGTTCCACTCTGTGCTATAGGGTCGCCATGAGTTGGAACCAACTCGTTGGCAATGGGTTTGGTTTGTTTTTTATTTTACACTGATAATGATCAGCAGGTTCTATGAAATATGCATTAGCCAGACAATTGGGATACAGAAGAATGTTCTACAAAAGATGGAAAGCAGTGAAAATGGTTAAAAAAAAAAAAAAAAAGATTGACAAATATTATTGCCATAGACTATGGTTTAATATTAGGGAATATAATAACCAAATCAAGCAACTGAATATACTCTCTTCTACAAAGGATGTATTTTTGTGTAAATTTATTGAATTCTCTCTTGATAGGTTTTGAAAACAAAAAACTGTAAAGGAAGATTTGGAGAACGTTGTTGTTAGTCGCTGTTGAGTAGATTTTGACTCGTGGTGACCCTATGTGTACAGAGTAGAATTGCTCCATAGGGTTTTCATGGCTGAGACCTTTCAAAAACAGATCACCAGACCTGCTTTCCAAGGTGCTTCTGGGTGGGTTTGAACTGTCAATCTTTAGACAAGAAGTTCATCACTTAACTATTGTGCCACCCAGGGAGTATGGGGAACATTATTTTACAAGAATTTTTCACCCCAATATGAAACACCAGAAAAAGTTCTCTATTATAGGTGAGCCCTATTTTTTAAAAGATGTTAAAGTTATCTTATAGAAAAAGAAATATATTTTATCTTCCATAGGATTTATCCACATTTTTTTTTTTAGAAAATACAAAACTTAGCAGAAATTCAATGGCTAAATTTTATGCTTCTAAATGAACATTTAGAAAATAATTAACAATTACCATCAGACAACTGACATAATGAAACTTTTGTAATGAAAAAATCTGCAGTAATTTATCCTAGTAATGTATCTTTAAAACTATGACAACACATTTTGTGAGATTTGGACATTATGAGAAGAATGTTTACCAAGTAATGTAATTAGTGAAGAAATAATCAATTCATCACTTTTTTTCCTATAAAAAAAAACAAGAATTCTTATTGAAATGGAAAAAAAAAAAAAAAGGAACAGTTATATTGTCTACGTGTAAATCAAATGCCCACCACTCATCTATCCATTTGTTGTACTGTGGTAGCTTGTGTATTGCTATGATGTTGGAAGATATATCACTAATATTTCAAATACCAGCAGGGTCACTCATGGTGGGCACATTTTGGCAATGCTTCCAGACTAAGACAGACTAAGAAGGCATGCCAGCGTATTCTGAAAAACAGCCAATGAAAACCCAATGTATCACAATAGAGCATTGTCCGATATAGTGCTGAAAGATTAGCCCCCCAGGTTGGAAGGTGCCACCGAATGACTGGAACAATGGACTCAAACATGCCAATGATTCTGAAGATGATACAGGATCAGTCAACATTTTGTTTTGTTGTACATGGGGTCACCATGAGTTGGAGCCAACCCAACAGCAACTAATAACAGCAAATCAAATGTAACATTGACAAACATTTAACACAATCTACAAGACTGATTTCCAGTCACTGAAGAGAAAACAAAACATTTTAGGTTGGAAATTATGGGATGAATGGAAAATAGGAGTAATATTAAATAAGATCCAAAGACTTCTTGCAGAAGAAATGTCACTTACCTATACTCTAAAATATAAAAGTATTTGAGTCCTTCTCATCTCTAATTTTCAAATGCCAAGGGTGATTTTCATTATGTAGCTATGATATCAAGTTAATATCAAACAAGCAAAAAGGAGTGTGAATCTCTTTAAAGTTACACTAACATTTGGGCATACCAGCAGCTGCTCTTATTTTACAATGAAGGAAGAAAATAGCTCAAAGGCAAAACTGTAAACAAAGTAATTTTAATCTTATTTTACAGGTTGAAAAAATATTCACAATGAAATCCTTTAATGAGTTTGCCCTTTCTCAAGCTGCCTGGAAGCATAACTAAAAATTAGGCAAACCCCTAAAGGAAATTTTGAATAACACTGTTATTTTTTGTACTATTAAAAAGTATTAGCATACTTCACCATAGAGGTTACATAGTTCTTTTAAAAAAACATACCCATAAACTGAATTTTTATAAGGTAGTGAATAGAACAAGCATTAAGTAAAACAGAAAGAATTTGAATTTCTGTTCATCTGAATTTTAATCTGCTTTGAAATTTTAATTAATAGTTTGTTAATTATATATTTACACATATATACATGTACACAGACTACACATACACATGCACACATACTACATATACGTATATACGGAGAGCGAGGCAGCATAAAACCACAAAATGCAAGTGATACTATTCTATAGTTAGAGATAATCTGCTAGTTAAAACTCAAAACTATGGTATAAATTTAGCTAATGTCAGAATTCTACATTATACCAACATTTCCACCAGTTTTTGTCTATAAATCATATCATTACCAAACATGAATTAATATATACATGTTTATTCAAGTAAACTATAAAAGTTATAATCTAGTCCTTCGTTACTTCAGAGAAAAAAAAAAAAAACTCAGCCAAATTATCTTACAGGCAGTTAACAATATTTTCTCTGAATTTATATATTATGCTGGGCATTTGGCCTATCACTGTGGCATTATGGGTAGCTCATTGCACGTAGTGAGAAAAAACAAAAAGAAGCCAAAAAAGCAGATGCTAAGTTTCATTCAGGACTGAATTCACTGTAACGTCACTTTTCGAAAGCAATCTAAATGTCAAATTTCTGACACCAAAATTGGTACCAAGTAAATCACATAGCACTAAACTGCGAAGTGACATGCAAAATTTAGAACAGCAGTTTGTCTGTAATTAGGAAAGAGTTTGTGCTTCTAAATATAAAAGTCCTACATTCAGCATGAGGAAATAAAACCCTCTGGAAGATGGCAGCCTGGCGGCACTCTTTAGAGACACTCTTAAGACAAACATAAGGGCAACAGAAAAAAGAAAATGAATATTCAATTTGGAGAAGTAGGCTTCTCTCAGGTAAATGTGTAAGATCATTAGTGGAACTAATGGGGGAATGCTGGTACATGTTTTGCCTGCCTTTATCCTAAAATATTTTGCCTATGTTCCCTCCAAATAGAATTAATCATAAAGGTTCAGGGCAGAGTTGTGTCAAACATAAAAGACTTGCATTTCTAAATTGTTTGAATACTCTTTCCTGCATTCATTCAACAAGTAATTCCAAGTATTCATGACCAGGTAGCATTTTACATACTTGGAATACAAAAGTGGAGAAAGAGAAGTCCCTGCCTCCAGGCACTTAAATTCTAGTAAGAGAGGCAGATGGTAGAAAAATAAAAACAGATACAAATGAACGTGTGGTTAAATATCAGTGCTGTGAATAAAAGCAAAGCAGACACAGCAGACAAAGTGATAAGGCCGAGGGGTAATTTAGACCAGGTAAGCGTTCAAGTCCTTCGTAAAGTGGTGACCTTTTGGTGGGGCCCCGAGTTCACTGAGAGCATAAGCTATGCAAAGGATGTAACGAGATAACATTCCATAGAAAGCACATTAAGTGCAAAGATCTTGAAGAAGGAATGAACTAGGTTATGATCCTAGTAAGTGGGTAGAAAGGAGATGAGGTAGTAGCTGTTAGACGACTATTACTTTTAAGAAACGAAAAATAATTGGATAAAGGTGGCAACAGTGGAAATGGCAGTAATTGGTTAGATTGAGATCATAGTTTAAATATTGAGGCAATAGTAAAGGCAGATCAGTTCCCTGTGGGCTGAAAAAGACAAGTCAAAAATATTCTCTATATGTTGGCTTGAGCTTCTGGGTGAATGATGGGACGATTGACTGATATTGAGAAAACTGGGGAATGGTTAAAAATTAGTATTGCATATGTTGAATTTGAGATGTTTACTAGGTATTCAGAGTCCAGGTGGTACAGTAGTTAAGAGCTCTGCTGCTAACCAAAAGGTCAGCAGTTCAAATCTACCAGCCACTCCTTGGAAACCCTATGGCCAGTTCTACTTTGTCCTATAAGATTGCTATGAATTGGGATCTACTCAAAGCCAACTGGTTTGGTTTGGTTTGAAATTAGATATTCACAAGGAGCGCTGGCGATACCATGGTTAACCACCATGCTGCTAACTGAAAGGTCAGTGTTTGGAGCCCATCAACTGCTCTGCAGGAGAAAAGACCTGGCCAACTTGTTCCTTAAAGATTACGGTCTAAGAAACCTTATGGGATAGTTCTACTCTGTCCTATAGGGTTGCTGTAAGTCAGGATCAACTTGATGGCACACAACGACAACTAGATATTCAAGCAGTGATTTTTTTTAGAAAAGGAGTTGGATACAGGAGTCCGAATCTCAGAGGAATCATGTGTGGTGGAAGGGAGGTGATGGACCCTAAGGCAACACATTTGGAAATCACCACCATGTAACAGCCATGAGGATACAGTATATCACGTAGGGAGGAATAATCATGTGGGAAGGTGAAGAAGAGCCAGTCAAGGATACTGCGATGGTGTGGCCAGTGAGGTAGTAGGGAACATGGGAATGGTGGGGAATGTTCCCAGTGGAACAAAGAGCAATGAATGCGAATATAAGAGCAGCCACCTGTGCATTATAATGCTCTTCACTGCCTCCATCACAATTGTGCAAGTGGTTAGGTTTGAATATTTCCTGAAGCTTAGCAGAGCATGGTAGGTGGGCTGGTAGAAGAGCCAGATTTCACTATAGTATAATTTGAGATTCGTTAACAGGCGCTATGACCATAATTATTCTCTCTTTGACCATTTTCCAGGGAATACAATTCACAGCAGTAGGTATTTCCAGATGCATAAGAACGAGATTAAAGTGTTTTTGTTAATTGAGAAGGGTCACATTCACTAGCTCACAATTTGGTAAGGATTTGTAGATAAAGCCCTATGCTGTCTGTTTTCATTTTGGGGCTGTGGGGAGTGTATGCTTGTAAATGGAAAATGGGAGGTGAGTCAATTAGTGCCGGCAAAACAATATTACCATGACTCTGAGTATCCTGAAGAGACAATGCTCACCTGAGAAGAAATAAAAAGCAACATAAAAAGAGATGGAGAAGGAAAACCTTTAATTATTTGCAGTCTTTATAATTCCCAACCATGCTCTCTTCCATGAGCCATTTTCTCCCTGCCTCACATCTATTCAGGGCTGCATTAAAGTGTATGAGGGCCCTAAGCATTGATAATCTGTGGTGTCCCCTCCTCTGTAGCTCATGCATTTCAGTGGGATAAGTGAGTTATATATATATATACACACACATATATATATGTAAATTATATATATGCACACATATATAGGTGTGTGTGTGTATGTGCTTGTGTGTCTTAGCTATCCATGTTGTAATTTCTTTATAAATGTGACTAATATTAGCAACTGAATGTGAAAGTTGTATATGCCATTTTAGCAGAATGAAATGAACTGGTTTATAAAATTTTTAGTAGATGTGGGATACTAAGATTTTTAATATATATCACATTTTCTACAAAAAGAATATTCCACACATTCTACATATTTTAAAATTCAAGATACAAATATTATTTACAACACTTAGGACATATCTCTGCACATAAATGTTATAAAATTAAAAAGTAACTCAACTATATTCATTGCAATGGTCAACTTATTCAAGTTCCCTTGCTTTTGCATGATATCTGGGACTGGAGTTAATGTTGGTTATTTTCCAGGTCGTGTACAAAAGCAGCCACCTGTGTTTGTATCATGGCAAAAAGCATTGCTGGCGTTCCTGGCTGGAGTTGCTGGATCACCAAACATGGATATACAAGACAATTCTCTCAAAATGGATCATTATCTATTAAGATAATCCGCCCTTGTTCAGTAATCACGTATGTTGGGTCTAGTTGCATATTGGGTGAATGTAGCAAGAGTTAGACTTGACAACCCACCCCACCTCTTGTTTATTAGAAAGAAATTCTATAGTCCCAAGGGACTCACAAAGCTAAGAAGTTTCAATTACGTGGGAGGAGACCATAGCAGACAGATGTCAACAAAGGTTTTGAGGCGGTAGGGTCCTCATAGCTTAAACAACCTTGCATGTGGGTACCCTCATGACCCTGCATTATATTTATTTCTGGCAGGCATATTCTCATGTACTGGAGCTGGTACCAATTTCATTTAGTGCCTGCCAGTTCCCTTGCACTGCGTCACTTGCTTTTCCTTGTGTCCTGTGTGCTTAGCATCTATGGGTCTTTGTTTTGGACAACTAGTTCATCTCTTTTTTTGTTGTTGTTGATGCCCTAAGCACAAGCTTCTATTGGTTATTGAGTAACCTGTCCCTGCATCTATTCCTGCCACTTCAAATATCACCTCTGAGCGTATGACATGCACCTTATAATTCTGGCCCAGAATTTTTTCTCAGAATTTGAAACCTGTATATCCAAATGATTACTGACTGTCCAGAGATGTGTCATTCTCAACATGTCAAAAGTTGAACTCAGTATGTCCCTGCCTCCTTCCTGCTTCTTTACTACCTCTGGAGGACCACCTGTTTAGTCCAGTTCCCAAAACTCAAAACTGGGAGTCACAAGTAATTCTGCTTTCCTACTGCTCTGTACTCAACACAATAGTAATTTATAATTTCTGTGTATGCGCTTCTTAATGTATATTCTATCCAGTTATCTCTCTTATGTTAGATCACCTCTCTCGCCCTCCTCTCTCCTTCACTTTCTTCCCCTCTTTCACTTCTCCCTCTCCCTCCCTCTACCACTGTCTCCCTGCTTCTCTCCCTCCCTTCTCCTTCTTACCTATTTCGTGCCCTTGATATATGACTTATCTTCCTTTGGTACTAACACTAGGTTTTTGTTTTTTTTTTTAACTTAATTATACAGTCCTTCATGATCTGACCTCTACTTATCTCTCCATTCTTATTTTTGTATTGTCACATATACATATTAACCAATAAGCACTGGAGGAACCTGCAAACTCTCAGCCTAGTGGGCTCAGAGACCATGAAAATGCTGCAAAAAAGAAATTTACTAATGACACTAAAGCATGAAACGCTTGCTTATGTTTGGGAAACTGAAATCAAAAGTGTCTACTTTTAGAAGACATTATGATTACTATTATCTTGCTATAAACTAACCTAGATATTCTAAGTGGCATTTACTCTAAAAATTAAAGAATAGATACTATGACAATTTATCTGAATTTGCCCTCATATAATATTTATCAAGGAGCTCTGGTGGCTCATTAGTGAACGACTCGGCTCCTAACCGAAAGGTTGGAGGTACGAACCCAACCACTGATGGCGCAGAAGAAAAGGCCTGGTGTAAAGATTACACTTTAGAAAACTCTACAGAGCAGTTCTACTCTGTCACATGGGGTAACTATGAGTTGGAATAGACTCGACGATACCTAGCAACAACAACAACAACATTTATCAAGCTCTTTATAGAAGCTGAGATTCCATGGTTTTATTGAAAGTTGTACAAAACAGAACACATTATCATGAGACAAATCCAATTGACTGTGAGAAAGAATGTGCTGCTTGAAATTGTATCCTGAAAACTTTATCTTGTATTTATGAAAATCTTCTTAATTCTTCAAAACCCAGGTCAAACGCCACCTCTTTAATGATATCTGCTTTAAAACCCAATCAGATATAGTCACTCTGTCTTCGTATTTTACTTCTATTATAAGACCTACTTTATTATGCTTGTATTTGTATTGTTTCTTTGACGATCTACTGCAATGAATTATCTCTTCCTTGAAGGCAGGTAATACGGATTAAGCAAATTTGTTCCCAATGAAATACAACCATCACTCATAATGAAGATTAAAATGTTATAAAAGTTTCTTAAATAAGTCATATATTTTCTTTTTTCAGCTAAACAGATATAAAAAATAAAACAACAAAATTTTGAATCAATTTATACCACAAAGCTTTCTTACCTCTATTTTTATTCCAGAATATGGCTTTTCATGAAGTAATAAATAAGTGCTAAGTATCACCTATTGTATGTTTTTTCTTTATATAGGTTGAAATATATAAATGTGTGCAGTCTTTTGAGTGGAGAAATATATAACTATATAGAAATATATAGATATATAACTACTAGACATATTTATGTGTACAGTCTATTATATGTATTTATACCTGTGATCATTAAGGTTGTGTATCAACTTGGCTGGGCCCTGTTGCTCAGTGTTTTGGCAGTCATGATGTAGTTTGGCAGTGGCATGATGTGATCACCTCCATGATGGGATCTGCCCCAAGTAGCCAATCATTTGAAAGGAGTTTCCTTGGGGGTGTGGCCTACATCCAATATAGGTGGATTTTCTGGCAAGGCTCATGGTCTTTTGCTCACAATGGATCCTGCAGCTGACTCCTGTTCTTCTAACCTCCAGTTCTTGAGACTTGAGATAGCAGCTTACCTGCCGTCTTGCCTGCTTATTTTGGGATTTGTCAGTCTTCATAGCCTGTGAGCCAGAGCCCTGCTGTCTGACTTGCTGATTTTGGGTTTGCCAGCCCCTAAGCCTACGTGAATCAGGAGAAGCCTCCAGCCTGACCAACAGACTTGAGAGATTCTAGCCTCTACAACTGTGTGAGCCATTTCCTTAACAGAAATCTTCTCTGTATATATTTATTCAGTTTACTGGTTTTGCTTCTCTAGAAAACCCAGCCTAGGATATTTGGTACCAAGAGTGGTTCTAGAGAAACAAAATTGTAAGGATGAGTTTTCTAAACTAGTTTCCAAGTCTGGTTATCTTAGAGATATTGATGACTCTGTTTCCAGTAGTAAAGAGTGCACTGCTAATATACGGTGTGAGGTGGAAATAGAAATACAGAAAATATCACCCCCAATATATCTGGTACTGGTGAAAGGTGAGGCTCTGGGTGATCGCATGTTTAATACCTTTCTATAATTTTGTCATAATAAGAAATATAAGGAAGCTGGTTGGTTGGCCCTACTTTTGCTAGACAAAGTGGTGGAAGAGATGAGCTCAGGGATTCACAGTCAAAGCTCAAGCACCACATAAAAGACTCAAAAGTTTCCACTTGTGCCTTGAAAGAAAGTCTAAATTTTTGTAGTAACAGAGCTGATATTGCCAAAAACCGAACTCAGAGTCTTATTGTAAGAGTCGCTGTGGCTTAATTACAACACCAACTCCATTCCCAACATCAAGTGGTATCTGAAATTAAAGTGAAGGCATTGACTGAGAAGAAACAGGATCCTGAAATTTGGAATGGGGACATGGGCAGATAATTATGAGGCTGGGTACACTGAGTCCCTAAATTCCATTGGACCACCCCTGCCAACAGAACCAGTCCCCTCGCTCCCATCTGAAGAGATTACTCCATGCTTGTCTGCTAAACCACCCTCCCCAGTAAAACCTTTAACCTCTGTGCCCCCATCAGATGAGATTAATGCAGTTGTTTCTAAAGAGCCCTTGTCTGAGTAATTACCTGGGGCATAACCTAAGGCAGATGCCTTACAAGACAATACTAAATGTTCTCAAAACACATCCCCACCAGCCATTCTGGCTTCTAGACCTATAACTAGACTTAAGTACCGGTGAATCCTGAAAGGTGAAGTAAAAAGTGTGACCCAGGAGTAGGTACAATACACTCCAAAAGAATTGCTTGACTTTTCTAATATGTACAAACAGAAAACTGGGTAATACATGTGGGAATGGCTACTAACAGCATGGGATAATGGTGCAAGGAACATAAAGATGGATATGTCTGAGGTTTTTGTTTTTGTTTTTGTTTTTTATTGATATAGGCCCGCTAAGCACAGATTCTTCATTCAATATTTCAGGTCGAGAGTTTATTTGGTTGGTTGCTGAAGCATGGATTACACGGCGGCGTATACTAAATCAAGTTGAAGTACCAGATCTTCCTTAGTATACTGTAGAAGAAAGTTGCCAACGGCTTGGGGAAACTGGCGTGTTAAAGTGGATTTATCAGGTTAGACCAACAGACCCACACATGGAGTGCCCAAAGGACACACCTTTTACCACAACTGTGGGAAACAAATTTTCAAAAGGAGTCCCACCATCCTTGAAGACTGCTATGGTTGCTCTTTTATATAAGTCAGATTTGACAGTGAGAACTGCCCTAACTGAATTAAGACATATAATCACAATGGGGCTGATTGGACCCCAGGTGGATGGGGTCAAGTGGTGCCACTCAATTGACAAAGACAAGGTGGGCATGATTACCATTATGGACAGTGACAACAAAGCAGTAATCAGAATAGTCTGACTAGTCAGCATTTATGGCTTTTATGATGTTGGCTACTTTGTCATGGTGTCCTTAGGAGTGTAATAGATAGGAAATTTACTTAATATTTACTTGATCTGTACAAGCAAAAGAATTTTAGGTCAAATGAACAACAGTCTAACTCGAATTGCTGGAATAGAGAGTAATGACCCCTTACTCAGTTCCAGACTTGATCAAATTCAAAGACCCACAACAACTTGAATGAAGGGGAAGTTGAGTCCTTTGAAGAAGGACCTCACTACACTGCCAATAAATTTATACTGTTAATATTTCTCCCAGGTTTCCCCAAAGGAATCTATGGCCTTTTATGAGACTGACTATTCACTAGTGAAAAGGATACAGACTTTTCAGAGATTATTGGATACTGGTTCTGAACTGACACTAATTCCAGGAGATCCAAAACATCACTGTGGCCTACCAGTCAGAGTAGGGGCACATGGAGGTCAGGTTAATAGAGCTCATGTCCATCTCATAGTAGGTCCACTGGGTCTCTGAACCCATCCTGTAGTGATTTTTCCCAATTCCAGAATGCATAATTGGAATAGATATACTCAACAACTGGCAGAACCCCCACGTTGAATCTCTGACAAATGGAGTAAGGACTATTATGGTAGGAAATGCCAAGTGGAAGCCATTAGAACTGCCCCTACCTAGGAAAATAATAAACCAAAAGCAATATCTCATTCCTGGAAGGATTGCAGAGATTACTGCCACCATCAAGAATTTGAAGGATGCTGGGGTGGTGATCCCCCACCACATCCCCATTCAACTTGCCTATTTGGCCTGTGTAAAAAGCAGATGGATCTTGAAGAAAGACAGCGGATTATCACAAACTTAACCAGGTGGTCACTTCAATTGTAGCAGCTTCTCCAGATGTAGTTTCATTGCTTGAGCAAATTAATACATTTCCAGGTACCTGGTATGAAGCTATTGATCCGGCTAATGCATTTTTCTCCATACCTGTCTCAAAGGACCATCAGAAGCAGTTTGCCTTCAGCTGGCAAGACTGACAATACACATTCAGTGTCCTACCTCAGAACTATATCAATGCTGTAGCCCTATGTAATAATTTAGTCCCCAGGGATCTTGTTCGCCTTTCCCTTTCCCAAGACATCACACTGGTCCATTACATTGATGACATTATGCTGATTGGATCTAGAAGAAAGAAGTGTCAACGACTCTGGACTTACTGGTAAAACATGCATTGCTTGCTAGAGGGTGGGAAATTAATCTGATAAAAATTCAGCCCTCTTCCTCCTCAGTGAAATTTTTAAGGGTCCAGTGGTGTGGGACATGTCAAGATACACCTTCTAAAGTGAAGAATAAGTTATTGCATCTGGCTGCTCCCACAACTAAAAAGGAGGCACAATGCCTAGTGGGCCTTTTTGGATTTTGGAGGCAACACATTCCTCATTTGGGTGTGCTACTCCATTCTATTTATCAAGTGACCTGAAAAGTTGCTAGTTTTGAGTGGGGCCCAGAACAAGAGTAGGCTTTGCAATAGGTTCAGGCTGTTGTACAAGCCGCTATGTCAGTTGGGCCATATGATCCAGGTGATCCAATGGTGCTTGAAGTATCAGTGGCAGATAAAGATGCTATTTGGAGTCTTTGGCAGGCCTCTATTGGTGAATCACAGTACAGACTCAGAATTTTGGAGCAAAGCCTTACCATTCTCTGTAGATAACTACTATCCTTTTGAGAAACAGCCTTTGGCTTGTCACTGGACCTTAATAGAGACTGAATGTTTAACCATAGGCCACCAAGTCACCATGCAACCGAGTTACCCATCATGAACTGGGTGTTGTCTGACCCGCAAAGCCATGAAGCTGGACGTGCACAACAGCTCTCCATAATTAAATGGAAGTGACATATACATGATCTGGCCTGAGCAGGACCTGAAGGCACAAGTAAGTTGCATGAGGAAGTGACCCAAATGCCCGAGGTCTCTATCCTGTCATATTACCTTTCATCTCCCAGTCTGCACCTATGGCCTCACAGGAAGCTCCTTATGATCAGTTGACTGAGTAAGAGAAAACTCATGCTTGGTTTACAGATGGTTCTGCATGATATGCAGCCACCACTTGAAAATGGACAGCAACAGCACAACAGCTCTTTTCTGGGACCTTGCTGAAGGACAGCAGCAAAGGAAAATCCTCCCAGTGGGCAGAACTTTGAGCAGTGCACCTGGTTTTTCATTTTGCTTGGAAGGAGAAATGACCAGAGGTGCCATTGTGTATTGATTCATGGGCTGTGACCAATAGTTTGGCTAAATGGTCAGGAACTTGGAAGGAACATGATTGGAGAACTGGAGACAAGGATGTATGGGAAAGAGAGATGCGGCTAGACCTCTCTGAATGGGCCAAAGAAGTGAAGGTATTTGTGTCTCCTGTGAGTTCTCACCAAAGGGTGACCTCAACAGAGGAGAATTTTAACAATTAAGTAGATAGTGTGATGGTTAAGATTGTGTGTTTGACTGGGCCATGATTCTCAGTGTTTTGACAGTTGTATAATGTTGTGATCACTTCCTTGTTGAAATTTGATATGTGATCACCCCCATGATGGAATCTTCTGAGTGGTACCAGCAGGGGTGTGGCCTGTGGCAGCTCACCTCCCCCTTGGCCTTCATCTCTCCACCTTCTGCCACCTACTTCCTTCCTGCTCACCTTCCCAAGGTTGTTGGCTTGTTCTGGATCCAGCAGCTGTCTCTTGTCTGACCTCCAGTTCTTGGGACTTGAGCTGGCAGCTTACCTGTCCATCTTGGGATTCGTCTGTCCCCACAGCCTGCCCTGCAAGCAAGAGCCTTGTTACCTGACCTGCATATCTTGGGTTCACCAGCCCCTGCAGCTGTGTGAATCATAAGAAACTTTGTGGTCTTGCCTGCTGACCTTGGGGATTCCTCAACCTTCACAGCCTGTGAGTGGGAGCCCTGCTCTCCAACCTACTGATCTTGAGTTCACCAGTTTCTGCAGCTCTGTGAGTTGGGAAAAGCCTCTACCCTGATCCAAGGGCATGGGGCGTTCCAACCTCTACAGCCACTGCTGAGTGCCCAATCTGCCAGCAGCAGAGACATTGTGTCCCCAATATGACACCATTCCTTGAGGTGATCGTCAGAAGCCCGATGACACATTGATTACATTGGACTGCTTCCATCATGGAAAGGACACCATTTTGTTCCTGCTGGAATTGACACTTATTCTGGATACAGGTTTGCCTTCCCCGCATACAATTTTTCTGCCAAAACTACCATCTGTGGACTTGACTTACAGAATGACATAGCCAATGTCATGGTATCCCACACAGCATCGCCTCTGATCCAGGGACTCACTTCATAGCAAGTTAAGTGCAGCAATGGATTCATGCTCAAAAATATACTGGTCGTATAATGTTCCCCATCATCCTGAGACAGCTGGCTTGATAGAATGATGGAATGGCCTTCTGAAGACACAATTATGACACCAGCTAGGTGGTAATACCTTGTAGGGTTGGGGTAATGTTCTCCAGGAGGCTGTATATGCTTTAAACCAGTGCCCAGTATATGGTGCTATTTCTCCCAGAGCCAGGATTCATGGGTTCAGGAATCAAGGGGTGGAAATGGGAGTGGCACCACTCACTATTACCCCTAGTGACCCACTCACAAAATTTTTGCTTCCTGTCTCCATAACCCTATGCTCTGCAGGTCTAGAGGTCTTAATTCCAAAGGGAGAACTGTTCGCATCTGGAGACACAACAGATTCCATTGAGCTGGAAGTTAAGAATGCCACCTGTCCACTTTGGGCTTCTAATGCCTCTGGATCAACAGGCAAAGAAAGAAGTCACCATAATAGCTCGTGTGATTGATCCTGATTACCAAGGGGAAATCAGATTGATATTAATAATGGAGGTAAAGAAGAGTATGTCTGGAATACAGGAGGTCCCTTAGGGCATCTCTTAGTACTACCATGCTGTGGTTAAAGTCAATGGAAAACTACAGCAACCCAAATTCTCACATGACTACAATGGCCCAGACCCTTCAGGAATGAAGGTTTGTGTCACCCCACCAGGCAAAGAACCACAACCAGCTGAGATGCTTGCTGAGGGCAAAGGGAATATGGAATGGGTGGTGGAAGAAGATAGCTCTAAGTATCAGTTAAAACCACATGACCACTTGCACAAACGAGGACTGTAATTGTTGTGAATATTTCTGCCTTGTATGTGTGCAACAAATATTTTTGTTTTCTTCACTTATAAAATATAAGACATAAATACGGCTAGTGTGTTTTTGGTTGTATGTGTGCTAGACTTATAAAATATAAGATGTAAATAGAGCTCAAATGTTTTTGGTTGTATGTGTGTTAGTTGTATCATGTTAGGTGCACTTATGAATTTATTATTGTCTTAATCAGAGATTATGTATGGTTTAAGGAGATGTGTGCAGGTATCAAGTTGACAAGGCACGAACTGTGATCATTTAGGTTGTGTGTCGACTGAGCCATGATTCTCAGTGGTTTGGCAGTTCTGATGTAGTCTGGCAATTGTATAATGATGTGATCACCTCCATGATGTGATTTGATATAATGTGATCACCTCCATGATGGGATATGCTGTGAGTAGCCAATCAGTTGAAAGTGAGTTTCCTTGGGGGTGTGGCCTGCATCCAATATATCTGGACTTCATGGCAAGGTTCATGGGCTTTTCCTTACACTGGATCCTACAGCTGGCTTCTGTTTGTCTGAGCTATGAATAGGAGTTCATCAGGCTCAAGGTAGCAGCTTACCTGTCATCTTGCCTGACACTCTTGCGATTCCTCAGTCTTCACAGCCTGTGAGCCAGAACCCTGCTGACTGACTTGGCCATCTTGGGTTCACCAGCCTCTGTGGCTACATGAATCAGGAGAAGCCTCCAGCTTGACCCACGTAATTGGACCATGTCAACCTCTACAACCATGTGAACCATTTCCTTAATATAAATCTCTCTCTATATATATATTTATTCACTTTATTGCTTTTGGTTCTCTAGAGAACCCAGCCTAAGACAATATCCATGTGTGTGTGCGTATATATATAAAAACCAGAGTGAAACTGCCCTGTAGAGTTTCCAAGGAGCAGCTGCCAGATTCGAACTGCCCACCCTTTGGTTAGCAGCCGTAGCACTTAACCACTACGCCACCAGGGTTTCCATATACATATTTATAAATATATAAATAATTATTATATATATACACCTCAGAGGTAATTGGTGAAATTTTTCACAGAAATAGATCTCAAAGGAAAAAAAAAAAGTAGTTAGTACCACATTTAATAGCTTGATTAAGAGGATAATCATAAATGTACTGAGAATGAACTTCAGAACATATTTTTAAATTCCGAATATAGTTAGAACATAGCATTTGATGGACTTCATTAGAGCAATTTTTTCTGAGTTTACTCAGAATATTTTGGTGTCATGGTAATGAATCATTTACTTTAATACCTCTTCATCCCATGTCTTATTTTGGGAACAAATTAGTGATGGCGGGCATCCTGGTTTACTTTGCACACAGACACTCTCTCAATTATTTCAACCAAGTTGAACTGAATACTGAAAGTTGGAAATATTTCTACTGAAGACATCTTAAAGTTTTTCCTACATGAAATAATTTAGTTAGAATGTTGCCTAGAGAGGTGACAGCAGCTAGGTTATCTCCCCCAAGTTCTTTTCTACCCTTTTAATAAGATATTTTCCAGGAAAGAGTGGGTTATAATGTAGAGGTTCTGGATCCTTCATAGAGACCTGTCTTGCTGAAGATACCCAGTAACCCAGTGCCGTCCAGTCGATTCCGACTCATAGCGACCCTATAGGACAGAGTAGAACTGCCCCATAGAGTTTCCAAGGAGCTCAAGATAGGCATGCCTAATTTATTGAATTATACAACTACAATGGACATGATCAAAAAGACCTGATTCCAATTTAAATAATTATGAAACTATCATTAGGTGCCAGAAATCAACAAAAAAAGAAATACATGGAGAAATATCTTTATCTAAGTGGAGGCTTTGAGAGTTTCTTTTGAATATTTTGAAATAAAAAGAAATGACAGAACTTGATTCCACTTAATGCTGACTAAGAAAATGGGAATTTGGGCTAATTCATTGAAAGATCTGAAAAGATCTTCTAAATATAGGAAGGAGGCACAAGTGGAACCACTTTCTCAACTTCAGCACTATTAATATCTTGGACAAGATTATTCAATGTTTTGGGTGTTTAACACACCCTTGACTTCTAACCACTAGAAGCCACTAGCAGCCATTCAGTTGTGCCAACCAAATATGCCTCTGGACATCATCAAATGTCCTCTCTGGGGAGAAACCCTCTAATTGGGAACCATTGACAAATAAAATTGGAAATTTTTACTTACTGATCGCAAAGCAATTTTATTGCTATTGGTTAAAAAAGAATTTCTTCAATGTCATTGAATTGTATGTGTAGAAATTGATGAGTTACTGCATGTTTTGTTGGGTGTATATCACTAAAATTAAAAAAAAAAGAAAGAACTTATTTAAGAGATTTCTGAAATACGACCCAAAAAGAAA
Organism: Loxodonta africana; assembly: GCF_030014295.1. Taxonomy (NCBI): domain Eukaryota; kingdom Metazoa; phylum Chordata; class Mammalia; order Proboscidea; family Elephantidae; genus Loxodonta; species Loxodonta africana. The sequence continues at coordinate 48,559,534 of NC_087358.1, forward strand.
TACCAAGATATTTAAGAGGGGTATTTGGACTAAAACAATTTAAAAAGTAGTGTCACATGTGGCAATCACAACAAACTATACTAAAATATCTTTAACATCTAATTTATGAACATTTCAACAATGCAGCAAATGTAATACTTGCAAATTATGAAAAATTTCCAGATATATTTATGAAAAATTCTACATATGTTTTATTCATTCATGTACATCTGTTACTGCTGCAAATCTATTTCAGCACTGCCTCCATTACAGTTAAATCAGCTTGTCAATTCCCGCTTTTTTAGTCTCCATATTATTACATCAGAGTTTTATTTTCTGTAGTTTATTCATTTGACTGTAGCTATTCCTCATAAGTTTTCATACACACACATATATTTGCATATATATAATATCATTCTTTTGCTCCTGACTTAGTGAACTTGAACTAAATGTTAGCAAATTATGGCAAATGTTTACACTATTTGAAAATGCATAAGTTTAGAAGCATAAGTATGAAGTTCTAGGGCCAGTCTAAAGATAATCTTCCTACAAGTAGAAGATTAAGAGAAGATATAAGCAAACACCCCATATTCTAAATTAATCATGACCAAACTTACCAGTAGGAATCATGTTAAGAACTAAACAATTCTTTTGTTTGTCCCAACGTCAGTCATGTTACCTTCCTACATTGACCGAGTGTAGTATTGTTCTAAGGAGTTGGAGATGCAAAGATACAGAGATGTCTCAAGTTAGGTGTGGAGAGATATACATACTATTAATAAAATAAGGGTAGGTCAGAATCAACTGGGATGTTCATATAGAAATGTGGAAGAACAAGAGAAGAAAGCAAATTATGTTTTTTTAAATTGCATCTTGAGGAATAAAAGGGTTTTCCAAGAGTGCAAGATGCAATACAACCATGCCCAGCACAGAAAGCAGAATACAGAAAGTCACAAAGCTATGAAATTCCATGGTTTTCTAGAGACACAAACATAACCCAATGTAACTCAAGTGCAAAGCATATGATGAACAAATTGTTGGGACATAAGCTAGAAAGATAAACAGTACCATATTGAAGACAGTCATTCATTCCACGCTAAGAAATAGAGTTGATATCTTACAGGCTTGAGGAACCACTGAAGATTCTAAACAGTGAAGTGACATAGCTTTGTTTTGAGAAAAATAAATTACAGTAAAGAATAAGTATCTACTCACACTGAGCTCTACTCTTGCCAGTGATTCCTGAGGAACTACACCATTTTAAGGTTAAGTAAAATATATTTTTGTAACCCTAGGCGCATATTTTGCAAGCTCTGTGCAAACGATATGACACATAAGTATTGCCCCCAGAAGTATTATTTTTTAATTATGGTCATCAAATTATTGGGCTGAGGGCCGTGGGGACCATGGTCTCAGGGAACATCTAGCTCAATTGGCATGACATAGTTTATAAAGAAAATTCTCTAAATTCTACTTTGGTGAGCAGCGACTGGGGTTTTAAAGTCTTGTGAGTGGCCATCTAAGATACTCCACTGGTTTCATCCCACCTGGAGCAAGGAAGAATGAAGAAAACCAAAGACACTGGGTAAAGATTAGTCCAAAGGACTAATGGACCACAAGTACCACAGTCTTCCCCAGACTGAGTCCAACACAACTAGATGGTGCCCAGCTACCACCACCGACTTCTCTGACAGAGATTACACTAGAGGCTCCTGGACAGAGCTGGAAAAAAAATGTAGAGCAAAATTCTAACTCACAAATGAAAAACAGACCAGACTTAGTGGTCTGACAGAGACTGGAGAAACCCTGAGAATATGGCCCCTGGATACCCATATAGCTCAGTAATGAAGTCACCCCCGAAGTTCACCCTTCAGCCAAAGATTAGACAGGCCCATAAGAAAATGAGACTAAATGGGCATACTAGCCCAGGAGGAAGGACGAGAAGGTAAGAAGGGTCAGGAAAACTGGTAATAGGGAACCCGAGGTCGAGAAGGGGAGAGTATTGACGTGTCGTGGGGTTGGGAACCAATATCACAAAACAATAAGTGTATTAACTGTTTAATGAGAAACTAGTTTCCTCTGTAAACCTTCATCTAAAGTACAATTTAAAAAATAAATAAATAAAAATTATGATTGTGAGCAAAATAGTGTCTGTGGTTTATAAGTAATTCCCTACAGATAAAAGCTCTACCTTTTTTGGATTTTGTAATATTTTCTGACACTGAAAAAAAAATTTTTTTTCATCAAAATTTTGTTGTATTTTTCATGGGTATTTGGATGCTGATTTAAATTAAATTATATGTGCAATTTATTGGTACATAATAATCTGTTATAAATTGTAAAGAAAAAATATAGAAGGAGGAAATACATTTTCTAGAAGATAAATCATAAACCATATGAGTTGTTTCTGTAATAAATTTCAGAATTTTTATAAATTTTTGAATACACTTCTTTTAAACCTATTAAATCTCATTCACTTGAAGTACTTACTGATGAAGATCAAAGACTACAGCCTTCACGATGGATTATACCTCAACATAAAGGAAACAAAAATCCTCACAACTGGATCAATAAGCTACATCATGACAAATGGTGAGAATATTGAAGTTGTCAACGATTTCATTTTACTTGGATCCGCAATTAAAGCCCATGGAATCAGCAATCAAGAAATCAAATGAAGCATTGCATTGGGCAAATCTGCTGCAAAGGATTTCTTTAAAGTGTTCAAAATCAAAGATATCACTTTAAGGACTAAGGTACACCTCACCGAAGTCATGGTGTTTTCAGTCTCCTCATATGCATATGGAAGCTTGGCAATGAATAAGGAAGACCAAAGAAGAATTTGAATTATGTTGTTGGGGAAGAATATTGAATATACCATGGATCTCTAAAAGAACAAACAAATCTGTCTTGGAAGAAGTACAGCCAGAATGCTCTTTAGAATCAAGGATGTCGAAACTTTGTCTCACGTACTTTGGACAGGTTATCAGGGGGACCAATCCCTGGAGAACAGCATCATGCTTGATAAAGTAGAGGGTCATCAAAAAAGAGGAAGACCCTCAATGAGATGGATTGACAAAGTGGCTACATCAATGGGCTCAAACACAAAGATTGTGAGGATGGCGCAGGACAGGGCAGTGTTCCATTCTGTTGTACATAGGGTCACTCTGAGTTGGAAACTACACAATGGCACCTAACGACAACAACAATACACACAAAACAATATTTATTTTCATGCATCTGTAAGTAGGCTGGAGAGCTCTACCTCAGTGCCAGGACTGCCCCCTATGTCTCTCATCCTCCTTGGTCACATCCAAAGAGGGTATTGTAAAATGAGTCTTTTTTAGAAATAGAGAAGAAAATTGTGGAAAGTCGGAGTCCAGAAGATCTTCTTCTTTAGTATTTAAATCATCATCAATATCTTTTAACTCAGACTTAGGGCATGTTTGTAAATGCATGTCTCCCAAATGCTTTGTAGATGTTCTATATTAGACTCCACAATTCTTGGAAGTATATGTCTTTCTCGTTAGATATAATTATTTGTTTCATGCCTGGTGGCCCATACATCCTCCAGGAGGCCTATTTCCTTGCTGAAAGTGCCAACTAGAGACCACCTCATCACTTCTAGACAGCTTCGAAAAGGGGTTTTACAGGCATACCCTTGACTTGATCTTTAGCCTAACACTATATCTTACCGTGAGCACTCTGGTTTTGAAATTTTGGTGGCTGGAAGGGCTGGAGATGAGAAACAGTTTTAGTTTCCAATCCAACAATTCTGGCTGCAAACTGGTCGTCGATTCTTTCCTGAGCTCTTCTTGTCTGTGCTGCAGAATCTTATCACATACAGTAAAACCATCAAGCTCACAATTTCAACATCTACCTGGATACCACCTTACCCAAGTGAAAAAGTTAAGTAAATTTACTATATTGCCAGTTACCGCAGGTGACAGCTGTACTAAATATGTCATCACCACTTCATAGGGAGGCCAGTTCATCTCGGTTTGCCCAGGCCTTTCCCAGTTTTTAGCACTGAAAGTCCCATCTGCAGGGAAATTTCTCAGTTCTAGGCAAACAAGTTATCAGTACCAATTTCCATATCAGTAAGTTATTACAGTATAAAAGCACATCCCGAAACTCAGCTGTTCAAAATAGCAATCATTTATTATTGCCCACGTGCCTGGGTAGTTGACTTATGGAGGCAGAGCTCAGCAAGGGAATCTCTACTTCACAAGTCTGTCATGCTCTTTGGACCGGTGCTCTAGCATTGGTGTATTCTTATGGCAATGGCTGAGGTACAAGAACAAGTGCAACTAGACAAGCATATCTCAATCTTCTTCTTTTTTAAATAATTGCTAACATTTCACTGGCTAAAACATAACAGATAGTTACTCCCCAAAACAAAACACCAAAACCAAACCCATTGCTGCTGAGTTGATTCCAAATCATAGCAACCCTACAGGACAGAGTAGAACTGGCCTATAGGGTTTCCAAGGAGCGGTTGGTGGAATTGAACTACTGATCTTTTGATTAGCAGCCAAGCTCTTAATCTTTGCATCACCAGGGCTCTAAAAACAAGGAGCAGGGAAATACACTGACCCTTTATTGGGAGGGAGGCACAGTAGGCTATTACTGAAAATATGTTAAACTTTCAGTATCCTTTATTATTATGACATACTCCATTTAGGTATTTGATATATCTGAGGTTTGATTTCTACATAAAATTAATTTTCATATTATTTAATGAGGTCAAGCTACTAAACATTCAAGATTTTGATTGCACAGAATACTATCAGGAAATAAAGGGCATATAAAAGTTTTACAACTATACTAACCACTCTAGAAGAAGCAGAGACCCAACTGTAGAATCTGGAGACAGATGACGAAAAAAATGAAGATGGAGTTATAATCATGGTAATAAGGATGCCAGGAGAATAAAAAGAAGTAGCTAAAAAAAGAACCAATTGACAGCCAGCCACTCTGTGCAACTAACGACTTTTCTTTTGTTGTTTTTGCTATCAAATACGATCTTTCTGTGAAGTTGGTTGCATCCAGAGTATTTTTCTTAGTGCTTCTTTTCCTATTTTCCTGCAAGTATGCTCACTGTTCTACTGAATCTTTTTTAATAATGAAAATATTTCCTATCCTAAAAGCAGTTTATGATAACTTTGGAAAATATAAATAATAAGAGGAGAGAAAAGAAATCCAGAATCCTACAGACCCTCATTGAGATGGATTGGCACAGTGGCTGCAACAGTGGGCTCAGGCATAACAACGATTGTAAGGTTGGTGCAGGACCAGGCAGTGTTTTGTTCTGTTGTACGTAAGGTCACTACAAGTCTGAATCGACTCCACAGCACTTAACAACAACAGCTCCTAAACATAATGCCGCATACTCGTCTATTCTTTCTGCTACATGTATTTTCCATAAATGTGATAAAATGTAAAATGTATTTTTGCTCACTTCATTCTATGCAAAAAGAGGTGCTACTCAACTTACTCCTTTATTCTTCAGTGCACAGTACTCTACAGTTCATATGCACAGCTCCCACCCCAATCCCCTGTATCAAGCAGGCTTGTTTTTACTATTGCTTTTCTTATTTGAAATAGGATATCCTTTTCCTGCATGCTTGGTCACTGACATTCAAAAGGAAAAGCATTCATAAAACAATTATACAATGCTATACAAATTAAATGCAAAATACAGTACAAAAATGCAAAAACATTTTGACTGTTACTAGGGCTTTTTACTTGCCTTGAACTGGCTTTCAGCACTTTAATTGAACTCTTTCCCAAGATGTAATGCACCATTGATGACCTTCAATTTCCCCAGCGCACTCTTCAGCCACAGCCAAAAATTCCTGCCAAATGGTTGCTGTCATAGTCTATGAATGAATTCAGGAAGACTGTTAGTCTAGGGGCTTCCTATTCCGGCTGTTCTCATACGCTGTGCAGTCATCCTGTCATAAGGCATATATGCCCAGTTTGGGGGTTGAATTTCTGGGTGTGCTCACAGAGTTTCTGAGCCAGGGAGCAGAGCTCAGAAATAGGATTTATTTGGGTGATCTCGCACAGGCTGTGCCTTTTTAAAGAGCAGTCTAGTCAGCCCTGTAATTAGTGGAACTTCTTCCTGGAGTCTTGCAATGAGCTCTGCTTCAAATCCTAGTTTTGGTTTGTTGAGATGTTTTATCTTGCTGTGTTCCTTCTCAAATATTTTAGTTCGATAGTCGGAGAATTTATTCTAAGAGGGCTATTCAAATGTTATTTTAAGCAGAAATTAATTTTAAAAAAATTTGCGAAATTAATTCTTTTTGGTTTGTTCTTTTGTTTCGATTTTATTTGGTTTTGATTTCCCTTTAAAACTATGTAATCATGGTAACTCGTGTGCACACTTGCAGAAATTTACAAAGTGCCCATAATTAAAAGCAGTTCCTGACTTATATCTTCCCCAGCCCCCATCCCACTCCCCACAGCCACCAACTTTAATTCTTCAAGTTACTTCATCTAGTATTTATTTTGATTTTTCTATAGCAATTTTATAAATTATCTGTTGACTTTTTGTGATGGTAGATAAGCATTTAACCTTCTCAGAGATGTCATACTCTCTTTACTCAAATTAATAAGTACTATTTTTATTTATATTATTATAATGATTATATACTATTCAGAGTCAAGTAATGCTTTATAACTACTCTCTGTGGTACAATTTCTTGGTTTTCCTTCATCTACTAGTTTCTTTGTTTTGGGTTTTATTTTGTTTTCTTTACTTATGAGACTACTGGTTAAAATGTTGGCCTCAATGAGACTGTCTCTTTGTCCATGCCCCTCCACAAGAAATTTTCTACTCCTACATTTCTATGTCTATATCCTTATGTCTTGAAACTGGACTTGTTTTGACAAATGGAATGTGAAATAAATGATATTATTCTATTTTGCATACCAGTGCCAGAAACAGTTACCATAGAGTTGATTCCAAACAATGAAGACCCCATATGTTTCAGAGTAGAGCTGTGCTGTCGGTTTTCAGTGGCTAGTTTTTCAGAAGTAGTCACCAGACCTTTTTTTCGAGGTGCTTCTGGGTGGACTCGAACCACCAGCCTTTCAATTAACAACCATGAAATAAGGGGTAGGATGAGATCAGTCCTCTGCACACACATATCTCCAAAACCTACTCTACCTAGACTCATTAAGTCAGAAATACTTCAGCAGTACCAGGCATTTTTATTGTTTTAAAGCTCTTTAAGTTATGATAATATTATGTGCAGTCATGGTAGAGAAACATTGATTGGCTTTGTCGTTGTTTTGTTCTGTGGAGTTGATTCTGCCTCATAGTGACCTCATGTATTACAGAGTTGAACAACTTCATAGTGTTTTCTTGGCTGTAATCTTAATAGAGAGGAACTCTGGTGGCACAATGGTGAAGCACTCAGCTAATAAGCAAAAGGTTGGTTGTTAGAGCACACTCAGCAACCCCTCAGGAGAAAGACCTGGTGATCTCCTCCCATAAAATTTGGATGATAGCTACCTGGCCAACTGACTGGAAGAGATCCATACTTATGCCTATTCCCAAGAAAGGTGATCCAACTGAATGTGGAAATTATCGAACAATATCATATGCAAGCAACACTTTGCTGAAGATCATTCAAAAGTGGCTGCAGCAGTATTTTGACAGGGAACTGCCAGGAATTCAGGCCGGTTTCAGAAGAAGACGTGGAACCAGAGATATCACTGCTGATGTCAGATGGATCATGGTTGACTGCAGAGAATACCAGAAAGATGTTTACCTGTGTTTTATTGACTATGCAAAGGTATTGGACTCTGTGGATCATAACAAATTATGGATAACACTGTGAAGAATGGGAATTCTAGAATACTTAATTGTGCTCATGAGGAACCTGTACATAGGTCAAGAGACAGTTGTTCAGACAGAACAAGGGGGTATGGCATGGTTTAAAGTCAAGAAAGGTGTGTGTCAGGGTTGTATCCTTTCACCATACCTATTCAGTCTGTACGGTGAGCAAATAATCCAAGAAGCTGGACTATACGAAGAAGAACGGGGCATCAGGTTTGGAGGAAAACTCATGAACAACCTGCGTTATGCAGATGACACAACTTTGCTTGCTGAAAGTGAAGAGGACTTGAAGCACTTACTGATGAAGATCAAAGACCACAGCCTTCAGAATGGATTACACCTCAATATAAAGAAAAAAAAAAAATCCCCACAACTGGACCAACAAGCAACACCATGATAAACAGAGAAAAGATTGAGGTTATCAAGGATTTCATTTTACTTGGATCCACAATCAACACCCATGGAAGCAGCAGTCAAGAAATCAAAAGATGCATTGCATTGGGCAACTCCGTTGCAAAGGACCTCTTTAAATTTTTGAAAAGCAAAGATGTCACCTTGAAGAGAAGAGTAAGGTGTACCTGACCCAAGCCATGGTATTTTCAATTGCATCATATACACGCAAAAGCTGAACAATGAATAGAGAAGACCAAAGAATTGATGCCCTTGAATTGTGGTGCCGGTGAAGAATATTGATTATACCATGGACAGCCAAAAGAACGAACGAATCTGTCGTGGAAGAAATACAACCAGAATGCTCTTTAGAAGCAAAGATGGCAGACGGCATCTTACATAATAGAGGACATCATGCTTGGTAAAGCACAGGGTCAGTGGGAAGGAGGAAGACCCTCAACAAAATGGATCGACACAGTGGCTGTAACAATGGGGTCAAGCATAACAATGATTTTGAACATGGCGCAGGATCAGCAGTGGTACACACGGTTGTTATGAGTCAGAACCAACTCAACAGCACCTAATAACAACAACAACCTTCTCCTAAGACCTTTCATCTTCCACCTCCAATCCACCATCCTCTCAAGTTTCTAGACTTAGATCTCATCCTGGGACTCTCTCAGTCCAATACAGTGTTTCCTGAATCTCATATTTTTACGTTAACTGATTTACAACTCATTTTTGTGAAACACATTCTTCGTCACCTTTGTTAAAAAGAGTTCTTAGGAGGTACATTTTACAAAGTTTTGTATGCTTAAAAGTGCCTTACTCTGCCTATACACTTGCTTCAAGGTTTTGCTAAAAATAGACTTAGATGTTGAAAATCAATCTGTGCTCTTTTGGCTTTCACCTCTTTTCCTTTGTAGTAACTAGGTTTTCTTAATTTTTTTTTTTTTTTCCTCCCCCATTACTGCCTGGAGCAATCCAAATCCAGGAGCTTTTGGAGTTTAGCTTTTAGCTTTTAGATTGCATTTCTTAATTTCTTCTCGTATGAGGCCTTGTAATTATCTTCTGTCATTGAAGTCTGGAATAATGCACTGTGATCAGAGAATATTCTTTGTATGGTTTGAATCCTTTCACGTTTACTGAGAGTGATTCATCAACTGGCACATGGTTAATTTTGTAATTGTGTTACGTATGCTGCAAACAATGTGTATTCTACAGTTTTTAGGGTAATATATTCTATATAATGTTCTGATCAACATGATAACTGGACCTCTAGATAAATAATCTAATGGTATTTGGTAGGAGGCAGGGCTTTTTCTATCGGATATCTTAAACGAGATTTCCCAGGCTAAAGGATTATTGGTAGTAATAATCTTTCAGAATCTATGGATTTATGAAGCTTTGCTTCCTAAGAATATATCATGTAAATTGGGGGTGCGAAATGGATGTATTTCATAGACTGCTGCACTCCCAGCTGCGGGAGGTGATTCGCATGCCTCACTAGACACCTCTTCTGCTCTGGGCCGGAGATTGCTTGTACCATACAAAAAGGAAAGATTTGGGGAATTCACTGTAATGCATAGACTGTCTCTGCTTTGTCACAGTCTCTTGCTTCTCTCTGTCCTTGTAATTATTAGTGAGGCATGAGTCTGATTTGAAAATCCAATTTTTTGTATCAGCTCATGTAAATTTCAACATGCACTCACTACTAGTTAAGTTTGACTTTAATTGAAACTTTTGCTCTCCTACAGGATAAAATAATTACTTTAAAGTACAGAAACTGTATATTCCCTATCAATTTGAGAACTTATTCTGCATTTTCGTTTTTTGTTTAAAAAACCTCAGAATGTTTATTTGGTAGATTTATACAGTTAATGTTAATTTGTTGTTTGCCCTTCCTCCCTGCCCCTACCGCATATATTTACGCATTTGTTTTTCCTCTTCATTCCTTCCTACCTGTCAAAACTTCCATTTGTGATGACTTTTCTTTTGACTGAAGTAAATCGTTTATATTTTCTTTTAGTGTACTTCTCTGGTGTTAAACTTTGTTTTTGTTTGTTAAAAAAAGTTTCATATTTTGCTCTCATTTTGAATACATAATTTCATTGGGCAAATTACTCCAAGTTTATATATATACATATATATATACATATTTGTTATTGTAAAATACCATGGAGTAGGTTCCAACTCATACGACCTATGTACAACAGAAGGAAACACTTCCCGGTCTTGTGCCATCCTCACAATTGTTGTAATGGTCAAGCCCATTGTTGCAGCCATCCCACTGATAGTCTTCTTTTTCTCCTACCCTCTACTTTACCATGCATGACATCGTTCTCCAGGGAATGGTCCCTCCTGATAACATGTCCAAAGATGAAGTCTCACAATTCTCACTTCTAAGGAACATTCTGGCTGTACTTCTTCCAAGGAAGATTTGTTACTTCTTCTCACAGTCCTTGGTATAGGTAATATTCTTCATCAACACCATAATTCTAAGGCATCAATTCTTCTTCAGTCTTCCTTATTCATTGTCCACGTTTCGCATGCATAAAGGCAATTAAAAATACCATGGCTTGGGTCAGGCCACCCTAGTCCTTAAAGTGACATACGTGACTACTTACTGAAAGGTAAACAGTTTGAAACCATCAGTGGTTCTGTGGGAGAAAGATGTGGCAGTCTACTTCAGTAGAGGTTTACAGCCTTGGAAACCCTATGGGGTCACTTAGTTGGAATCAACTTGACTACAACAGGTGTGTATACATACGTATTTCATTGCAGTTGTCATTCTCTGTCTTCTGGCAGTAATAGGTATATACTACTACAGCCGTATCTCTTAACCACTATACCACCAAGGTTCTCACTACTTTTCATAGTCACCACTATGTCTCTTATTTGTTATTCTGTATTTTCCATCTTTTTCTCTCTGTTTGCATTATTCATTAATTCTCCTCAACAAATCTCATTTAGCTGTGTCTCATCTACAGTTCTTAATTTCAGTTATTGCATTTTCCACTTCTTCAGTTTTTATTTGATGACTTTCCAAATTGGCATTTCGTTTTTCATAGTTTTTTTCTATCTGAAAATATTTTCAAGGTTTCCCTTATTTCTTTGAAAACAGTAAGTCTGGTTACTTCATAGTTTGTGTCCAATAATTTCAGTATCTCATGTTTTTGTGCTATTGTTTATTTTATCTGTTATTTTTACTGGTTATCATCCATTGTTTCTTTTTTCCTTAGATGCGTTGTTAGTTTTGACTGTAGTTTGGGATACTATAATGAAAATGTATTGATGGGATATTTTGAGACAAAGGCTAGCAAATTTCCTAGAGAGGAATTTCATTAGCTTTACTCAGGGAGATATGGGCACTACAAATCCGCTGAGAACAAGTGAAGTTCACTAGACCACTCAGCTGAGAGCAACCTGGCCTGCTATTCTTTGTGGGGTCTTGGTAATTTCCGTATACCTTGAAATTGTAGCTGATTATGATCCTATCTTAAGATGGAGGAGGTTATCAAACTCTCTACTTTGTACAAATCCTGATTTTTTGAACTTACCACTTTATCCCCTGAGGCTGCCTAAATCAAACTCAGTTTCAGAGCTCTTTGCTCTAGATAGGCAAATACCCACCCACAGCGCAAAAGCAGCTTGTAAGGCTGGTCTTAAATATCTGGGTATTTATCTTTTCCCTAAATTTGACCAGATTAATCCTGATATTTTGTTAGTGTTTCTATTGCATTTAAGAAGTTTATGTTTTGTTTTCTGATAATTGCTACATAACTTACGAAATTTTTATACAAAAAGGAAAATATTGATTTCATGTAACTTTTGTTGTTTTTTATCATTTCTGTCCACGTTGATGTTTCTTTTCTGATGAAACTGTATTGCTACTGTTTTATTTAACAATAAGACATAGAATATGCCAATGGAAAGAAGTAGTAACAAAATTCTCCACTTATAAGTCATTTGACACATAGAAATGCCAAGTGGTCCCTAATGAGCTATCACTAATAAGTTTATTTAATTCAGTTCTAAACATGAGCAAAGTAAACAAATTCACAATCTCATTGATAACAATTCTGTCTGGGACTATAATGGAAAAGTATGACTAAACTTTTTAAAGCAAATTTTATCACCGTAAAAAAAAAAAATAAAAAAAAAGGTAATTTCAACAGTTATATAATCCCTTCATTAAAATAGGCAATTATTTTTCCTAAAGAAAAATGTAATATGAAGGAGTAATTACTAAATGGAGCTAAAATAGATGGCTTTCAGTTTTTCTCTCTCTTTCTCTCTTATTTGCTTTCTAGCTCTCTTGCTCTCATCCTCACCTGGTTGGCTATCTCCTGTGTTTCTAATATACAAAGTACATAGCTATTGGGGTTGAGGTGCTAGTTAAAAGGCATTGAGAATATCTAACATAACTTTTAATTTTCAGCATTCTCATGCATTGCTGAGGCAAATGTTGAGTACTTGTAGTAAACCATCTAATTAAATTGCCAAACACTAACTTGTTACTGATAATTTTTTTTTTCTTATATGAATGGAATTATATAGAATGTGCCTGAATACTTTGAATAGCATTGAAATAACTTGTAAATTTATATTTTGGTAAACAGATTTTAAGTTAAAAAAATAGGGCCATTATCCAATTTTATTAATTCTTAACAAGTTGGCATATGCCCTTCTTAATTCAAGAAACAAATTTATGTGCTAATGGCTCATAAATCAGAACTCATAGACCTTGTCTTACTGACGAAGTCTTCCACATTTATTGCAAAAGCTTTGTCATGATTAGGAAATTTGCATGCTTTACTTTGTTCTAAAATAACTTTCTAATGGGACACTCACCTCTGAAATTTGGACTGCAATGTTCTATATCCACAAGATATTTTAGTGTCATAAAATCGTGTCTTTCTTTTTATCCATCTCTGTTTCGTTTTATCATTTCCTTAATAAAATCGAGGCTCTTTTTTCCTGTCATAATTTCTCAGAAGCAAAAGACAGTCTCTCAAAGAGGATAGCTGAGAGGTGTGTATGCCTATAGGGGAGAGTGTGCTTGAAGGTAGTTCATATGTGTTAAGGCAGTGAGTTTACAGCTTTGAAAACTATGTGTGTGTTTAAAGTGTGTCATTCTATGCTTTATTCCCTTGTATCTATTTTCTGCCTTTTGTAATGAGGTAAAATAATTAACTCCAGTATATATAACAGGTTAATGTAATAAAATATTTCCAGAGAAGAGTAAATCATGTCCAGAGAAGAGTAAACCATTGCAGTGTCTGCAATAATTTGTATTAGTATGAGACAAAAATATTAGCTAAAGTCTTCTTAAGAGAAAATTCTATCCATATGAATTAAAAAGAAAATTCATAAACAATGATTAGAATGATAAAAAATGGTTGACCAAATATTCGAGTATCTCCAATATACTTATGAACCTATTTTTAATGCAAGCCTATTACTTTAAAATAGAGTACAATATCCAATTAAGATATACCAATTAGGTATATACATAAGCGAAAAAAAATCTTTAAAATAAAACACAGTGACAATGTGTCTTGCCTGCCCTGGATCTCCCATCCTCTTTCCCAGTGGAACTCAGATTTAATTTAAGTAGTCTCTTCATTACCAACTCCAGAACTAATTACAAACCAATAATGAAATCCCTTTTGCAGATAATGGAATCAGAACCCAGGCTTAGGCCAAGCACTAGATGACAGAAAACAACAACAACAACAACAGAAACAGTTGCTATAGTGTTGATTCCAACATATAGCAATCCTATGTGTGTCACAGTACAACTGTGCTCCACGGAGTTTTCAGTGGCTGATTTTTCAGAAATACATAGCCAAGTCTTTCTTCCAAAGCACCCACGCGTGGCCTTGAGCCTCCAATCTTTTGGTTTGCAGCTGAGTACATTAACCATTTGTAGCACCCAGGGATTCAAAACACATGGCATTTCCCTGTAAATCAACATCGCTGTTTAGGAGCGAGTATGTGTATTGTGTTTGCTAAGCTGACTATAAGGAAGAATTTATAATCCATAGTTGTTTGAGAAATTTCCTTTCTTTCTCTCACTAGACTCATACAATAAAGCAAGCTTTCCTAATTGCTCCTGGAAACCACATTGTCCCCATGAGGGCCTTTAGACTGGGGGAAAGGTACTGATAGAAAAAGGAGGGTAGAGACAAGACAATCAAGGAGGAATAGAACCAGAACCATGATCATGCCATTCCTAGAATTCACCTTATCTATAGGCCTCCTGTTATGTGGGATGATAAATGTCACAAATGACTAAGTCAGCTTGATGGAAGGTTTTGTTATGCATATCTAACACATTCATTCATCATAATCTTATATTTTAAGAACATACTGTAAATGTGAAATTACCAATGACCCATAATAACTAATAATAAAAATTAGAAGCTGAAGTCATTCTTGCATCTTGTCTTAGTTATCTAGTGCTGCTATAGCAGAAATACCACAAGTGGATGACTCTCACAAAGAGAAATTTATTTCCTCACAGTCTAGTAGGCTAGAAGTCCAAATTCAGGGCGTCAGCTCCAGGGGTCTCTGTCGGTTCTGGAGGCAAGTCCTTCTCATCAATCTTCCCCTGGACTAGGAAATTTTCTGCACAGGAATCCCAGGTCTAAAGGATGTGCTCTGCTCCTGGAGCTGCTTTCTTGATGATTAGGGACCCCTCTGTCTCTCTGCTCACTTCTCTCTTTTATATCTCAAAAGAGGTTGGCTTAAGAGACAACCTAACCTTGTAGACCTCATCAATATAATTGCCGATAATCCATTCTATTACATAATGATGATAGGATTTACTGCATATAGGAAAATCACATAAAATGGCAGACAATCACACAATACTGTGAATCATGGCCCAGCAAAGCTGACAGATATTTTGGGGGGACACAATTCAATCAATGATAAATCTTTACTAATTTTAGATTCCCTAAAAATTAAGATACTAAAAATTTACAGGGAAAATTATAGTGAATTTTTTTTTAAACAAGAATCTCATGCATAAGTTTTTACATAAATCTAAAACCAAAAAGATCTAAACTTGCACATTTTAATTTCATTGACTTTATTGCGTTCATGGCTTAGGACAGTGTCCAATACCTGTGTTCACTGAATAAATGTGGATTGAATGATAATGGTTCTTCTGAATCCACTTACACCCAAACAAAAAAACCCATTGCATCGAGTCGATTCTGACTCATAATGACCCTATAGGACAGAATAGAACTGCCCCATAGGGTTCCAAGGAGTGCCTGGTGGATTTGAACTGCTGACCTTTAGGTTAGCAGCCATAGGACTTAACCACTACACCCCCAGGGTTTCCTACCCAATGTGTACTAATTTTATTTGAATCATATTAACCAAAACAGATTATTCAGTAAAAATGTACTTTGTAAGAAATTTTATCTCTACTTTTAGATGACTAGTAACACTGTTTTACATGTATTGAATTAATGCGTAGCTGTCTATTTTGCAATAAAAATAAAATGGCAGTCATAATAGAATCCGGATTCATTTACATTTTTTTTTTTCCTTTCAGTGAGAAGGATTCAGGATATAGCACACAATCACACAGACATGCGAGATGGCCTTGTGCCTATGCAAAGCATTTATGCAAAACTCTCAGCTTCAGGGGAATCAGTAGGAGACAGACTGTTAAATTGCTACATCTGCAACAGCAAGAAATTCAGCAGGAGGCTTGGCAGTGAGGAAACAGAAAACTCTGTGAATCTGCATGCCTCTCTTTTTGCTGCCAGGGTGGTAGAGTTGCTGCCTGCAGCCCATTGGCCCTGTGTACTCAACTGGATGATACACGACCACCTCAGAGAATCCCCCACTCCTGTGTTCTGAGAAGTACCTGGCAAGTCCCAGCCTTTCTCTCAGGCCTATGCTACTTTGAAGGTGATAGAATCTTCAAGGAGAGAATTTAATGTCTGGCAGGGGAAGAAAAAAAAAACACAATACAGCTTGTGAGCCATGGCACAGAATTATCGAGAGCTTCTTTTCACAACTTTTAAACATGC
The DNA here is from genome assembly GCF_030014295.1 of Loxodonta africana. Lineage (NCBI taxonomy): Eukaryota > Metazoa > Chordata > Mammalia > Proboscidea > Elephantidae > Loxodonta > Loxodonta africana. The sequence continues at coordinate 48,575,809 of NC_087358.1, forward strand.
TCAAATCCCCAGTACTTGCAGGCAGTGGGGAAACTAGGCTGGCCAGGAATGGTGTCCCTGTGCTAATGTGATAAGAAATGGTGTTAAAGACTTAAGGTATTAAACATTTCAGCTGTATCACATTAGTACTGTATCATAGCCCTTATGTTTCCCTGACACAATACAGACATCATTATTATGTTTAGACTTTTCTTCTTAGGAAATAATTGGAAAAAGAGCTTATGGGGTAGGAGATCTAAAATGCATTGTAATTTCAATTTTGTTCGTTAAAAAACATGGATTTTAAAAAAATCTTCCCTGAGTCCAAATATGTCTGAAAACATTTGATTTACAATATATTCTGGCCATGTGATAAAAATATTTTTTTTTTTTTTTTTTAGAAAAAATATTTATTACTTCTTATTCTTCCACAAATATTATTTTTAGGTAGAAATGTGGGTGTACTACCTGTGGATGTTGTGTGCTCTGTGTGTGTACGTGTGTTTGGTGTGTGTGTGTGAGTGTGTATGAAAGTATCTGTGGGTGTGTGAGTGCAGGAGGGGTCATATATGTTCTTATACACAGGCGATAACCAAAGAATTAGAGATGGAGAGGGGTCTATAAAATCATCCAAGTAATCAACCTTTAAATTTTCCAAATGAATTGTAAAAAAATACATGTCTATTTATTACAGAATTCTTACTCTGTTCTTTAGCAAAATGGTCACTTACTAAAATAAAAGTTCATTAGTAAACCAACACTTAATATCTATTTGCGAAATTGCCAGATAAGATGGTTCAGCTGCCTGAGCTGAGCATATACAATAAGAGAAATTGTTTTCTCTATTTACTTCCTTCATTGAAGAAGAAAATAAATTTTGTTTACCTAGAATTTGAACATGTTATGGTGTTGGCGAAGAATATTGAATATACCATGGACTCCCAAAAGAACGAACAAATCTGTCTTGGAAGAAGTACAGCCAGAATCCTCCCTAAGAGCAAGGACGGAAAGGCTATGTCTCACATGCTTTGGACATGTTATCAGGAGGGCTCAGTCCCTGGAGAAGGACATCAGGCTTGGTAAAGTAGTGCTTTCCATTAGGTTTTATCTACTTCCTAACTAGATTGAGAACATATTTCTGTACAATTTTTAATGATTTTATCTTCAGTGTCAATCTTTGAACCTGGCTATGAGAAGACACAGTAAATGTTTGATGAATTAATTAGTGACTGATCATTGTAAACTAAGCTAGGTGCTATAGTCTCCTAAAACTGAAACATTATTATCTTCCAGTTTAACCTTTAACCAATTTGCCTGGTTGTTGTAAGCATAGATTGCTAAAATGTTTAGAGGATTCTTCAATTACATAATTCTGGGTTTTACAGTTGATTTTAAAAGGTGAAATACTAAGATGATTTAGATACTCACTTACTGGCTTTCCTCAGAAAAAAAAAACTAAGGCTTGCAAATCATCAAAGCATGAAAGTAGATGACTTCCCTAGTTTTTAGCGCTTTGCATTTCTTAAATATATTTAATTCAACATTGTTTACATGAAATCTCTGCTTATTTCCTATCTTAAAGATTTTGCTAGGCTATTTGTTTGTAGTTCAGTTGAGTTCCCACTTAGGCAGTGAGAAGTGGAAAGAACAAAATCAATGAAAAGACAATAGTTTTCCTTGCTGCTCTGGAAGGAAGGAAGGAAGGAGGGAAGGAAGGAGGGAAGGAGGGAAGGAAGAAGGGAAGGAGGGAAGGAAGGAGGGAAGGAGGGAGGGAAGGAGGGGAGGAGGGTGGGAAGGAGGGGAGGAAGGAGGGAAGGAAGGAAGGGAGGGAGGGAGGAAGGAAGGAAAGAAGGAAAGAGGGAGGGAGGGAGGGAGGGAGGGAGGGAGGGAGGGAGGGAGGGAGGGAGGGAGGGAGGAAGGAAAAGTCTGATATTGATATACACATAATTAGCCCATAAACATCTGGGCTCACCTAGGCAAAGGATTAAAACTGCCCCTCCCTAGCCTAGCCTTGGGCTGCCTTCTGTAATTTTTTAAAATTCCTAAATATAAGAGGATTAGTGTTAGGTTAAGAACAAAGAAAAATATGACAAGTATCAAATTCAAGAAAACCTTGTTTTAAACACTGTCAAAACTAAAGTCAGAACAGCAGGAAAGGAGTTCAAAGATGCTCTATTCCAAGTGCCTCATTGTACAAATGAATAAATGAGACTGAATGATTTGCCCAAGATCACACTGGTAGTCAGTGGCGGAGGGTCTGGACTCTGTCTCATGTATTCTGAAAGTTAATCTGTATTTTCTTCCATTGCAAGATGACCTGTTATTCAAGAGGTTTGAAAAGAATAAAAAGAAAGAAATTACCAGGGGATTTTTTCAAACAAAATTTTCTCAGGGATTGTAAATTTATTATATCAAGCCTTCTTCATGGCATTGCTCCATCAGCATTTTTACCTTCAGTTTATCTTCTGCATACTTTACAAACATTTTTCCTACTTTAATTCTCCTTATCTCATTCAACTTCATACCTAATTCAATCCTTTTTACTCTAATTTAGAAAAATACATTCATTATTATCTCTACCACTGTATTTCTAATTTACTCCTAAGAATCAGGGACAGATTACTCAATAAGCAAGACAAGCACGTGCATATGGCACCAATAAAAGAGAGGAACCAGTTGTCCAAAGCAAAGACCCATAGGTGCTAAACAAACAGAACTCAAGGAAGAGAGAGTGCCGAAGTGGAAGGGAACTGGAAGGGCACTAAATGAAACTGATACCAGCTCCAGTGCGTGAGAATGTGCTGGCTGGAAATAAAGTTCATGAAGAGTCACGAGGGCACCCGTGTGAAAGGTTGCTTAAGATATGAGGCCCTTACACCTCAACACCTTCACTGACAGCTGTCTCCTATGGTCCCCTCCTGTGTAACTGAAACTACTTATCTCAGCAGGTCTGTTGGGAATATGCTATTTCTTTCTAATAAACAAGAGGTAGGGGTGGGCTGTTGAGTCTAACTCTTGCTACACTCACCCAATATGCAACTGGACCCAACATCAGTGATTACTGGGTAAGGATGGATTATATTAATAGATAACAGGTCTCTGATCCATTTTGAGAGAACCATCTTGTACATCCCCATCTGCTGATCCAGCAAATCCAGCCGGGAGGGCCAGCAATGGTCTTTGCTGTGATACAAACACAAGAGGATGCTCTTGTGCACATCCTGGTAAAAAATCAATGAAAACTTCAGTCCCCGATGATGTGAAGAAGTGAGGGAATTCAAGTTTACCATTTCAATAAATTCATTTGAGTTACTTTTTAACTGTATAGCATTTACATACAGAGTTATGACCTAAGTTTTGTAAACAACAATATTTATAATTTTAACTTTAAAAAGTGTTTGGCATAAACAAGTTATTAGGTACATTAAGAGGACACAAAGTGCAATATTTATTTATCATGCAAACTATGTTTCTGTTTTGCAATAATGTGTGTGTTTCTAAATTGTCTTCCAAGAAAGTAACAAAGGGCATTAATCAGAAAATTACATTTATATTTTATCTGAATATTTGTGTATCTCTGTGTAAGGGAAGTGAACAATTTTTCAAAGAAATAAATTTACTGCCTACCTTTTGATTAGCAGCTGAGCTCTTAACCACTGTGCCACCAGGACTCCAAATGAATATTTAGTTAATAAAAGTTATATAAATGTATTTTATTTTCTATTTCCCTTCAGGCTAAATTTCTTTTAAGAAATTGATTGATATGACTTGCAAAACAAACTTGCTTGTAGGGAAGTGGTGCTGTTGTTACATCGATTATATATGTGTCTCCTAATATGGATGCTAAACAACTCTAAAAAGAAGTAAAATGTACATTTAAAAAATTTTGTATACGATAACAATTATATTTTCCTTCTTATTTCTGTCAGATCGGTATAACCTCACATTCAGTTCTCTCTCATCGACCAAGTAAGAATTCACCAGTGGCAGTATAACCATGTGGCTTGTGAAGTATCTGGTCTTGTCCTGTGCAAAGCGAACCAAAATGCATCTTCAGGTTGAGCATACCCTTGTATTTGTATCATGCTCTTTGCAATCGCTCTCACCCCTGTGGAGATCTACAAAGGGCCCACCAACAAACATTGTAGGACAAACAAACAAAAATTTTACATACTTTACTTAAATAATTTAAGCATTATTTCCATTCCATAGAGGAGGAAACTAATATTGAAATATTAAGTATCTTGTCCATTACTATGCAAGCAAAATTTTTATAACTATACAGATGATAGCTGCCTATCATCATTGCCTTACAAATATTCCTTTGTAACTTTCTTACCTTCAAATTACAAATACGTATTTTTTAAATTCTTCCATAAAGTCCCCAAGACTTAATGGGCTCCTCTTTCTAATACATCAAACTCCTGCTCACTAAACAGTGCTGCCTCCTAGTTGCCAAATCTAAATGTCTTCCTTTTCAATCTTGATTCCTCCTTAATTTCCACTTGATTTTTTTTGGTTTTGGACATTATCAACTCGTCTATGTAAGTATACAGAAGTATTGAAGAGCGTGGGCTGCAGTCAAACAGACCTGAGTTTGAACTGTACCTCTAACACTTACTAGATATGTATGATGTTAAACAAATTTAACTATTCCCTGCTTCATTCATCTCCTTTGCAAAATTAGGAACCTATTACTTCGTAAACCTGCTTTGAGGATGACATTAGATAAAGTACGTAAAGAACTTAGCATAACTTCTAATATTTTAATATCCACTCATAAATGGTTTTTCTTATTCCTTATTGAGATACTTCTTTGGTCGTCTAACTCTCTTCAGATTTTAAAATGCTACCTCTGGGATTAATCCTTCTCAGTCTCTCATGGCTATGGCTATATCTATTATCATTATTGTAATCCAAGTTTCTGCCTTTGGCTCTTTTTTTCCTCATCCCACTATCCATTATCCCTAGATAATCTTATCTCCACAGCTTCACCTGCCACTCTAAGCTGACTTTTTATATAATCATATCTCTTTCTCAACTCTCTCCATAAATTAACCCATATTCCTAAACACTCTCTCAGATCTTTCTCAAAAAAAAAAAAAAAAAAATCGACGCCAACATGTCTAACGGAATTATCACCTTTTCCTCATAAAAGTAAGCTTACGGTCATCCTAGGTAGATAGAGTCATTCAGAAATATTCTCAACACCCCACCACCTGAGTGTATTAATATGGTGAACACATTCCTCACAACCAATCCCCACCACTCTACTTTATGGTCTTAAATATATCACCCTGACCGGTCTCTTCATTCTCCCTAAAATGCTTTACTTTATCATCCCTGGTGACTTTGCCCATGCTGTTCTGTCTACCCCTCTGGAACCTTCACAGCCTTTAAGTGCCCTTTTCATTTTCCTTCATAAATTTCCCAGAATTTATTAGATGTTTTTGGTTCCCATTAATACTTTGCAATTGCTTCTTATATGACATGACATTGTAATTCCTCGGGTGTCCCTATGCTTTCAGAAAAGAAGGCTGGGTATTATTCACTTTTAAATACAGCTAGATCTTTGATTTCTTTAATATTGGGTCATTAAATACAAATGTATTCTCCAGCTGTGATACTTCTCCCTTTAGAAAAAAAAAAACTCTTAATAAGATTTCTTAAAATATAGCTTCCAGAATACATTTTTACAGCAGTTGTGATGCAGTCTATAAAAATATGTATTTACTGTAATTATTTGTTAATGCCTGCATTGTGTAATGTTTGATACAAAGAAAATATGCAGTATATAAATAAATTCTGAATCCAAATAATAAATTAATCCTCTATCTAATTTAAAAACCAAACCAAAAATTGCTACTCTTCCACCTCTTGCCACCCTGCTGCCTTCCTCTCAGGTATAACCACCAGCCTGAATTTTATGTTCATAATTTTCTTCCCTTTTTTCGAGAGTTTATTAAGATACGTAAGTAACTTTAAACAATGTCAAATTGTTTCCAAAGTGGGTGGACGGACTGACCTTTCACAGCAGACCAGCAGTGTATGAGAATTTCTACTATTTCATATGGTCACCAACAATTGGTTTTGTCAAACCTCTTAATTTTTGCCAATTTAGCAGTTATCAACAAGCTGTCTCAATGAGGCTTTTATTTCAATTTTTCCTGACTGCTAATGTAGTTTATCCTATTTTCTTGTTGCTTTTATTATAAAACAAAACATTTGTTTTTTAAATCAGTATATTTTGTCTGTTGCTCCTTATTACCTACTATGTACTTCCAACATAGGATTTATTTTGAATAAATAATTCTGAAGATGATGATAATTTAAGAGTCAATTATTCTTTGACTAGTGGAGTATAAAAAAGGGGAGCAGTTCCATAAAACAAATTTATTCTATTTTTCATTGCTAACCAATATTTAAATCATAACATGAGGTTCAGGTTAGAATTTTAAGATAAGTAAATAAGGTTAGAGATTACTCAATCCAACTTATTTTAATAGATTATAAAAATTGTGCAACTGAAAAAAGTGAAATGATTTGATCAAAATCAGAGGAATTTTTTAGAAAGACTGAGAAATAAAACCTATTTCTTTATCCTATAAGTTCAAGATCCCTTATACTAGCCTACAAAATCTTAGAGTAATTTATAATAGAATCAAGGAAAGAAGATTAAAATTTATTAAAAGGTAGGGGGTAAAGTTCAATATAATATTTATATTTTAGTTGTATTTTTAGTTAGAGTGAAATATTTATTGATGGCTGATAAAAACTTTCTACTGTAGTATATTGTTTTGCAACAATATTTGTTAATAATTTTTCTGATTAAATGTATAACCAGCAGATGCTAGACTCAATATCAAGATAGGAGAACTCAAATTCTGCTATCACAAATTGCTTTTTTAAGAAACAGTGCAAGCTTTTAATTACAATACATTTTTGCAATCAAAAAAACAACTGTAGGTCATTTTCATGTGTCATATTCTCACAGACTCCACAAGAGGGAAGTTTTTCTTCCTTGATGTGACTAAAATGCCATCTTAATCTATGAAATATGAATGCTACAAATATGTTTAGCCTTCTAAAGTCACAATCAAAGTCATCATAATGGCAAATTAATCAGTGTTTAATTCATTATGCCCTTGTAAGTTTATTACTGTGTTACTTCAATGCTGTGAAATTTAAGGCATGTGTAGTAATAATCTTTATCTCTAATTATAAACCAAAACCAAACCAGCTGCCGTCGAGTAGATTACGACTTATAGGGACCCTATAGGAGAGAGTAGAACTGCCCCATAGAGTTTCCAAGGAGTGCCTGGAGGATTTGAACAGCTGACCTTTTGGTTAGAAGCCATAGCACTTAACCACTACACCACCAGTGTTTCCCTAATTATAAACAGATTATATCTAAGATTTGAAAAATATCAGAACTGAAATTCATGACTTTTTTTTAAAGAGGTAAATATACAACTTTATAAGATACAGAAGCGATTTGCAATTGGTTGTTATCTTAAAGTTTTGAGGTTCAAACCCACCCACCAGCTCTGCAGAAGAAAGGCTTGATGAACTACTTCCATAAAGATCACAGCCAAGAAAACCCTTAGGAGCAGTTCTACTCTGTAATACAGGGGGGCGCCATGGGTTAGAATAGACTCGACAGCAACAGGTATACAATAACAATAGGTAAAGTTAACTTCACCATATTTAGTTAGTGGCATGTCTTTCACCTTCCCATACATGAAAGAATTACAATATGAGATGGACCCTAAGGCATTCTACTACTCTAAATGTGAATAAGTCTAATAGATAATTCTAGCTTTGCTAATTGTACAAACTAATTAAATCTGGGTTTACCTAAGTTAATTCTATTTTGTTTCATTATAAAGTTTCATAAGGTCTTAAAATATAACATTACATTGTTGCTAATGATTTCATATTTTGCCGACAATATAAAAAAATAATGGATGAAAGTGTTACAATTCAATCCAAATTTAAAAAAAAGACCAATTTCTAAGCATAAAACACAAGATTTTCAATATCTTAAATTATTTCATTGCTGTGTCTACATTTTCTAGCAGGTCCATACAAATATGTAACCCTCTGCACACCTGAAATTCCTTTAGCAATAAAATGTCTTCCTTTTCCCAATAAACTGTCTTCGGAATGAGTTTAATACACCAGAGAGCACTTCTTTCCATTCCCATAAGAAATTCAGCATCTTTTTCAGAACTTTATGATCCTCACAATATTTGCTATTGAGTAGGCAATAATAAGGAGATATTCTGAAATCTAACATGTGTTTTAGTTTTTTGTTTTCCATCACTAAACTAAAAATATGGATAGGAAAATCAAACTTGTATACTTATAGCTTCTGTGGAGTGTATGTAAATTATAATATGCAAAACCTCACATCAACTGCAGCTTTCTTAGAACACTAGACAAAGAGTTTGGCCATGCTTAGAGTGACTAACATATTAAGTTTGATTTGCAAGCTGAGGAAATGGAATTTCTGTAGCCCTAGGATATGAGTGGAATATTTTGAATGTTTTTTCCTCCTTCTTGACTAATAACCTTATGAAGTGACAGATGTAGTATGACATATAAGAACCTGAAAAGAATGAGCCATTAAGACGTGTTTCTTTAAGGAATCAGGTACAAACAGACACTGGAACCGTTTTAGTAATTATTGCTTGCTATAAATATTTATTCCTGGTGGCACAATGGTTAAGCATTCGGCTGCTAACCAAAAGGTCAGTGGTTCAATTTCACCAGTCGCTCCACAGGAGAAAAGACCTGGTGATCTGCTCCCATAAAGATTATAGCCTAGGAAACCCTATGGGGCAATTCTATTCTGTCATACGGGGTCGCTGTGAACTGGAATTGGCTCAGCAGCACACAACAACAATATATATATACACACAAAATTGTATTTATTGGGAACATGTTTAGTAGATGTACTCATTCACTATGATATGTGTTAAAAAAAATGATGAGTAAAACTGTGTATTTTTAAGAATTTATTTATTAGCTTTTAATGCAATGGATATCTGGTATAAATGATTCCAAAATTAATTCATAAGCTTATAATTTGGAACAAGAAATGGAGGTCACAAAATACATTTTTTTACCAAATATTAATGACAGTGAGGTCGTTAGGCACACTGGCTCTGGAGTCAGTTTGTCTGGATTTAAATCCCAGTTCCCTTGCTTACCAGTTGTTGGAGTTTAGACAAGCTACTTAAACATTCTGGGAAAATCATTCTAATTGTTCATCTAAACCTGATTCTCCTCTCCTTCCTGGGAAAAAAGGAGGACTACATTTCTCAGTCTCTTGCCGATGGGCAGGGGATGTGATGAGTTCTGGCCAATGAGCTATTAGTAGAAGAGATGTGTGTGCATCTGGGCCGTGGCATTTCATAACGGTATGAGTTCTCCATGCTTGCTCTTTCCCACCATAGTGAGCCTAAAAAGTAAAAGATAGATGGAGGAATTGTGAACCAATGGAGCCTCCATCAGCCTGGTCCTTGAGTGAGTTTATAAAGAACAACATTGGACATTTAGTATGAACAAGAAATACACCTTGCTTGTGTGAAGTGACTGAGAGCTTGGGATTAATTGCTTACTGCGGCATAACCTGGGATAACACTGCTAATATGCTCACCTTGTCTCAGTTTTCTCATCTGTAACTCGGATAATTATGTTATTGTTGTTTTTAGGTGCTGTAGAGTCAGTTCCAACACATGGCAAGCCTACATACAACAGAACGAAACACTGCCCAGTCCTGGCGCCATCTTCACAATCATTGCTATGTTTAAACCCATCGTTGCAGCCACAGTGTCAATCTGTCTTGTCGAGGGTCTTCCTCTTTTTTTATAATTATAGTCACTTTTTAAATTTTAGTCCCTAGTTATTTTTCTGGTTGTCAGCAACATTTTTTTGAGGAAAACAATCAATATAGTTTTGCAATTATTACTAGTGGTATATCCCGTCACTCAACAGATTTTAAATTCCAGGATAGCTCACCTGCAAAAATCCCTGAATTAACCAGCAATGAGTTCAGGTTTTTACTAAGCCTACTATTGCAATTAAAAAAAAAAAATCTTTAATTCTACCTAGCTTTATAATAGCTCTCATAGATATACATCCTTTTTGTCTTGTGAAAAGTTTTCACGTTGGTAGGAAAATCTCAGCAGAAGATTTAACTTTGATTTTTAGAAATTATTTTATTTTCTATGATGCAGACAGAAATGTTAGGTAACAGGAAAGAGTAGGGAAAGGTAGAGAGACAATAGTTAAGAATGGTAGACACTGGAGTACAAAACATTACCTCAGGACTTTTCTGCATTATTCTAGATGTAGATTTATCTATCAAGCTTTGGAACTGACCATTTGAATTCATCTCCAACCCTAGGAGTGAAATAAGAACTTTCTTTTCTCCTTCAGAAATTTAAGCTCTTTATAGACACTTTTTACTTAATCCACACGATAACAGAGACAGGTATTATTTCCTGTACTTTGCACATAAGAAAAATATACCATAGACCACAGGAAGAATAAAAGAGATTCACTCCTTACCCAAAGGCATTTACTCTATGGGGAAGGCAACTTCAGGTCTTCATTTCCATTCAATCATTCATTTATTGCTCTCTCTGCCATTTTAAACCAGAGCCAAATATGAAAAAAAACACTTTCTCAAAGCAGAGAGAAGGAAACTTCTTCTCTGGAGAGGTAAAGCATTTTTACATTACTGTGTCATTTTGCAGAACTCTAGGGTAGAATTTATTGACCAAGGAAAGAAAAGAATGGATTATCAGATCTCGTGGGACAAACACTCTCTGGATGCTAGGTGATTCAATGCAAATAAGAATATGCGGCAGAAATGCAAATTCAATGCAGCAGAAATGCAAATAAGAATATGATGTTTTCAATATATTTAATTTGAAGATAAAGAATCTCATTTTTTTTTTAATGAGTAAAGTTAGTCATATTACATTTAAACTCTTGTAACGGAGTTTTTAATTAATTAAATCTTCGTGTACTCACATTAGAGCACTACACCAGACACATTACCATCAAAGAACATTTTTATGTTTATGCACATGATTATAATCATTTAGGATAAATAAATTGTGCTATGATGGATACTATGTAAATAAGCAGAGTCATCTGTAGCTAAAATTTATAATCTATGAAGCTGGTGAAACTTAAGGGGATTTTAAGAATATTTAATAAACTTAAGGGGATTTTAAGAATATTTAACATATAATTGAAATCCAAAAGATTAGTGCTTTCAATTCTTTGAGCATTGAATATCTGTGCAATTTACACTGGCCATTACCCTGGAGGAGATTTTTATTTCGTTGAGGAAACACAGCTCAAAACAGAGGAAATAGTTAAGAAATTTACCAAACATTTGAAAAAAAAATGGAACCCTTCCTGTATAACAAATTCAAAAAAATAAATTTTATTTTGTTTTTAGTGAAAGTTTACACAGCAAATTAAGTTCCCATTTAACAATTTCTATACATTTTGTTCAGTGACATCACTGGTTACATTTTTCACAATGTGTCAACGTTCTCATCGTTTCCATTCTGGTTGCTCTGTTTCCATTCATCTAGCTTCACTATTCCCCTTCTGTATAACAACTTTTACAAGGCAATAAGAAAAACTATACATTTCCAAAAAAAAGTGAAAAACATGGAAAATAGTTCCCTTTAAAAAAATTGTTAATGTTTGAATAAAAATAAGAATAAAATTCTATTTTGATCTATCATATTGTATAAATTAAAATGCATATTATCTAGTATTGGTAGCAATGTAGAGAAATGAGTACCCAAATACATTGCCAATGATACCAAAAAAAAAAAAAAATTCTGGAGGCCCACCCAGTGCGTCGAGTCGATTCCTACTCATAGCGACCCTACAGGACACAGTAGAATTGCCCCAAAACCTACCAGGAAATCTTAAAATTTTTATCCCTTTGGAAACGCATACTCAGTAATTAGTAATTCCTGCCAAATAGTCATTAATGTATGCAAAGATCTGAGTAAAAAGACATTCTTTGTGAAAGTATTTGTATCAGATGTTTAAAGCCCATGAGAAAATCCCATTCTGTCCAAGAATGATGTAGGAGAATGTGTAATGACATGCAAAATAATCATAAACTGTTACAAAATATAAATCAAAGAGTTTGAAACATTTCTAAATTCAATAAAAACTCAATTAAATCCAAATGGATCTGGATGAAGACACCAAAGAAGTGGCTCCGAGAAAGTTGCATAAGCTGGGCTTTGAAGGACAAGCATGTTTTGGAATAGCTAAGTAGACAATATAGAAAATTCTAGGTTGAACAAAAACGCATGGCAAAGTTACAGAGATAGCAATAATTATACAGTGTGCTGGAAGTAACAAGAACTATGGTCTCATTAGAATGAAAATGACTGACGGAAAGGAGGAGGAAAGGGGGGAATGGAATGAATACTATCACAGCTAGCATTTATTAAAACTTATGTGCAAAGAAATGTGGTAAACATTTTAAATGTATTCTCTTATCTATATACTTACCCGTACTTCATGAAGAAGAGTCCTTGGGTAGTGCAAATGGTTAACACACTTGGGTGCTAAGCAAAAGGTTAGTGGTTAAGGTCCACCCAGGGGTGGCTCGGAAGAAAGGCTTGGTGATCCGCTTTCAAAATTTTAGCCATTGAAAACCCTATGGAGCACAATTCTATTCTTACATAAGTGAGGTCCTCGTGAGTTGGAATCAGTTCAAAGACAACTGGTAAACTCCATGCAGTAGGTAGGTTCTCGTGATACTATTTTGCAGGATAAAATAAATGAATGCAGATTCTGAAGCAGATTGTCTTTTTTCTTATCACAGACCCTCCACCTGCTGGCTGTGTATTCTGGGGCAAGTTACATAGCTTCTTTAACCCATATGCTAAAATGATGGTTATAACAGTACCTGGTACATGCAATTATTTTAAAGGTTAAGTAAGGTGATACACGTACTGTTTTTAGAAGAGTGACTGGCAAATGGTAAGTACTCAAAATATTTCATCTAATTTTGTTAAATAAAAAAATTGAGTCTCCAAAATTTTGAGTAATGCTCAAGATAACACCAGTAGTAACTCACAGAATGGAGGTTTGAACCTCGGTCTGTCTGGCCACAAAGCCTAGACTCAGAGCATGATACAGTCCCCTTGTCTATATCCTCCACAGGCTGTAGTGAAATTCCCTCCCGTTCCTTGGAAGTGAAGACGAATGTTCTCTCCTCTGATGTGATGTACAATGTCTCAGAGCAGAAACATGAAAATGTTCTTCAACAAAAGAGAAGGGTTCCCAGGCTTCTGGCTTTTCCATACCCTGAGAAGGATATTTGTGTTTTTAGGGAAATTGTGTGTTTCTCATCAGAGAAGCCAGCCAACTTTGGAAAAACAGGAAAAGGGTCATTTCGGAGGCAGTGCCCACTGTAGCCCAGATGTAGGAGAGAGAGAAGAGAAGCCAAATGGCTGTGATTATTCTGTTTCCTTTGGCTAGATCGTTCCAGCCTCAGCCTGCGGTGAATAAACATTTGATTCATTTTACAATTTGATTCCCTCAGTTCTTCTTTTGCTTCCCACTTAGATCTGTCTTCAGAGAGCAATGCAGTGACCTTGTCATATGGTCACATGTCTTTGTGACAGTTACATTTTCATTACACATTTATGTTCTGTACCAATCTTATAAATATAGTTAATTTAGGCTGGCTTTATAATTTATTATCTAAACCACAGTATTTTAAGAGTGAAAGAGGGCACTATTAATGCCACGTGATAATAAGCCAATAACAGACTGCTCTGGGTAAACTGGGACATATAGTCAGGCTGGGTCAATATGAGCTAATGCTTGAAATTTTAAAATACTCCATCCCACTTCCTCCTCAAAATTATATTTTCAGCCTAAAGGCCTGTATAGTTCTATACACACAGATATAAGGCCTGAATTAAGGTAATCCTTGGAAGGGTTTAAATTATAGCCATGTGATCTTGAATAAGGTACCTAATGCTTTAAGTCATAGTTTTCCTTTTTTAAAATTGGAATAATAACAGGCATTATTTTATATCTATATACATGTATGTGTGTGTGTGTATTTATCATAGATTACATATCTTAGGCCAATGAAGGCTCAAAAACTGGTATCTGTTACTGTGCCTTATCACTGTATAAAGGTACTTTCTGAGACCCCTTGTGAGACAGGAAGCAGATCTTTCTCAGGCAGTGTTCTGTTCTGCTGTGTGATTTCTTCAAACTTCTCTATCTGCTATGTTCCAGGGAAATCGCTCTTCTTTGTATTAATATGGTGAGAACAAAAGTATACATTTATATACCTCAGCAAAAGTGCTTTCAGTTCTTCCTTCTACCAAAAGATGGCAATAGTAGTTATTGGTTTCATAATATTTTGGATGTAGAAATATACAGATTTTTGAACTCCATTTCAGGAGCTAATATATTTCTAAGTATGGATGTTTCTATTTTATGCTAGAATCATAGTCACAGGAATAGCTTTTTGGACCTAGAACAAGTCATTTTGAATAAGAGGGAGAAAGCATCCTTAGAGGAGAGGACTTTTAAGTGTCAGGTGGTAAAAAGGGAAACCCCGGTAGCGTAGTGGTTAAGAGCTATGGCTGTTCAAAAGGTCAGCAGTTCGAATCACCAGGTGCTCCCTGGGAACGTACGGGGCAGTTCTACTCTGTCCTAGACGGTCACTATGATTTGACTCGATGGCAAGGGGTTTGTTTTTTTGGTTTTGTGGTAAGAAGAGCAGTTTCAACTCCTGATGACTTCTCCTGGGTGGCAGGAGCAATTGTGCATGTGTAGAATTTGAGGACACTGGGAGTAGAATAGGTAAGCTTAAATATGGAAGTGGATGGTGGGAATTATGATAATGAAAGAGTTTCCCAGTGCATGATTATTGTTCTTAGGCGCTGTCCAGTTAGTTCCGACCCATAGGGACCCTATGCACAGCAGAACGAAACACTGCCTGGTCCTGCGACATCCTCACAATTGTTGCTACATTTGAGTCCACTGTTGCAGCCACTGTATTAATCCATTTTGTTGAGGTTTCTTACTCATTTTTGCTGACCCTCTACATTATCAAGCATGATGTCCTTCTCCAGGGCCTGGTCCCTCCTGATAACATGTCCAGAGTGAGAGGAAGTCTTGAAATCCTGGTTTTTGAGGAGCATTCTGGCAGTACTTCTTCCAAGACAGACTTGTTCGTTCTTCTGGCAGTCGGTGGTGTATTCAGTATTCTTCACCAACACCACAATTGAAAGGCATCAATTCTTCTTTGGTCTTCCTTATTTATTGTCCAGCTTTTGGGTGCATATGAGGTGATCGAAAATACCATGACTTGGGTCAGGATCACCTTAGTCCTCAAAGTGACATCTTTGCTTTTTAACACTTTAAAGAGGCCTTTTGCAGCATATTTGACCAATGCAATACGTCGTTTGATTCCTTGACTGCTGCTTTCATGCAGGTTGATTGTGGAACAAAGTAAATGAAATCCTTGACAACTTCAATATTTTCTCCATTTATCATGGTGTTGCTTATTGATCCAGTTGTAAAGTTTTTTTTTTTTTTTTTAATATTGTGGTGTAGTCCATACTGAAGGATGTAGTCTGTAGTGCATGATTATAGAAAGAAAAAGATCTTTGGAGGAACCTGTAGTTGGAGGTGAGAAGAGGAACAAAACAAACCCAGTGAAGGCAAAATAGGCCAGTAACATAAGGTTAAAAAAAAAAAAATTAATTGTTGTAGTAGTCATGGAAGTCAGGGAAAGTGGATTATAACCGTGTGAAGGATTTATGAGAAAACAACAACATCAACAAAAAAGTCCAGCACCGACTAGGTTGTTACCACCATTCTTCACTGTTGTTTAACTTCTAAGGAATATGCCATTTATTTGCCAAACCTTATTGGACAAAAAATATAAAGGTAACTCCAGATTGATAAAATTCTGTGATAAAGAGAAAGTTGTAAGTGAAAACCCACCCTTTTACCAGAAAAATAATGCTGTGTCTATGGCATTAAAGAGGTTAACTGTAGCCTGTGGTGTAATAGCTCAGAGAACCTTTGGCAGTGAGGTAGATTCAAAGGATCCATGGGTAGACTAAACCTGATTTTCTTAAATATGACATGTATATGTTGAGATGGCACCTGGAATCAATCTTGACCCAGAAATTCCACAGAAATACTTAAATATTCATGCTCAGACCTGTCAAGAATTCCTCAGCTTTATTACTGGTGTACTTTGGATGTAAAATGCCGTTTATGATCATTACTGAATAGCTTAACAAGCTGTGACAGGACTCTAATAGATTCATTTTTTTCTAAGAAGTATTGGAATATGGAAGCGGCAATAACTGTGCTTTAATGGTGTTTTGTTTGTTTTTGTTTTTTTCTAAAGAAAGCATACCGTGTATATTTCCACTTAGAATGAATGGCTCCTGTAGAGAATATGTGCCAGGCTCGTGGGACAGTCAAGGAATTTTTAATAATTTTCATTTAGAGAAAATATCATTAAAACAATATTCGCATCCTACATACATCTCTTAATCTTTTTTTTTTTTTTCTGTCTTTCTTTTCCTACTTGTCCATGTGAATGCTGAATTGCACAGTCTAAAATCTAGGTAATGACAAACATTAGTCTAGTAATATTCATATTACCCAGATTTGCTTGATTTATTTTAAATCCAAAAAGGACATACCAATATTTAAAGAAATAGATTAATAAAAATTTAACATTAAAAGTCAGTTACGGTTAGTGACATTCCCTTTAATTCTACTTAATGAAGAATTTATTTATCCATAAAGAGGTGTAATTCCAGAAGACAATATAATTATCATTCTTGTATTCTAAACAAAGTTCATAGCAACTTGACTAGATTTAAATATGACCTATAATTAAGAATTATGGGTATTCAGGAAATTCACAATTATGTTATCAGGAACCACACTATTTTAACCAAATGTTTTGTCGCCATATAATTCCTAACAGTTCATGAAAATTCTTACAATATCTACTTCCTTTTTTTAATAGTCAAATTAATTTGGTAAGAAGAAAACATTCATTATTTAATAAATATTATAAATCATGTATATTTTTATTATACCCCACAATTATCTGATTTTACCAAAAGTTTGTTTTTTTTTTTCAAATGGTCTTGTTACTGCCAGATTCTACACATTATTCATACTGTGCACACACATATCCAATATTCAACATGTGTGCGTACTCAGTGACTAGTAGAATATACTTGGTCCCTGGGTGTCACAAATCATTAATGTGCTTGGCTGCTAAACAAAAGATGGGAGGTTCAAGTCTACCCAGAGGCTTGTCAGAAGAGAGGCTTGGCAATCTACTTCCAAAAAAATCATCCACTGGAAACCACATGGATCACAGTTCTACTCTGACACACATGGGGTCCCTACGAGTTGGAGTTGGCAGAAACTGGAAAAAAACCTGGAATATAGACCAAAAACTCACTAACATTTTAATAAAATACCTTGATTTGTTGTTGTCATTGTTCAGCCTTGGCTGTGTGACCTCAGACAAGTTACTTAACCTCCAAGATCATCACGTTCCTCAGCTCTAGGATTAGGCATAATGCCCACCATGCACCTGGCAAAAGTCAATAATTGGCAGCTGTTAGCGGTAAATGAAATTGAGGTAAGCAACCTCTACCCTCTTCCTAAAAAGAAATTCAGAAAGAAGAAGCTAGTGATCATAGCTATACTACCATGACAATGTTGACTTTTTACGTCATTGACAGAGCCTTTCTGTGATCCTACAATACTAATTCAGTGCTTTTGTACACCACTGTCTTAGTCATCTAGTACAGCTATAACAGAAATACCACAAGTGGGTAGCTTTAACAAAGAGAAATTTATTCTCTCACAGTCTAGTAGGTTACAAGTACAAATTCAGGAAGTCGGCTCCAGGGGAAGACTTTCTGTCTGCTCTGGAGGAAGGTCCTTGTCCTCAGTCTTTCCCTGGTCAAGGAGCTTCTCAGGTGCAGGGACACTGTGTCTAATGGATGCGCTCTGCTCCTGGTGCTGCTTTCTTGGTGGTACGAGGTCCCCAACTCTCTGCTTGCTTCTCTTTCCTTTTATCTCAAAAGGTGTTGCAGGTGACATCCCAGGGGAACTCCCTTTACATTGGATCGGGGAGGTGACCTGAGTGAGAATGGTGTTACAATCCCACTCTAATCCTTTCAACATAAAATTACAATCATAAAATGAAGGACAAGCACACAATACTGGCAATCATGGCCTAACCAACTTAATGCACATTTTTAGGGGGACATAATTCAGTCTATGACATTCACACACGTGAGGATTAGAACAGCCCTGCGTTTTTAACAATCCCACTTTAGATTCACAGAATCAGATAAAAAGGAGATTTTATAAAACCAGACAAAAGATCTGTCAATCTGTGTGAAAACATTAGCAGAGCACAAATTTTCATTAAACTTTCCCAAATGTAACACTTCAGTTTGTGAGAGTGAAGAATAGGAAGCTGAAGAAGTACAGGATCGGTACCCAAGAATGGAATTTAATTTTTTTTTTTCTCTCCTTCAATGGATTTGTTTTGGTACTGACCTAATTTCTACACTAATTTTTGGGTTTATGATTGCTTTATTCTCTGCAAAGCTCATACCTCTTCCTTCTTCCAGGTCTCCCAGGGACTGACTCAGGGAGTAAGGCATATACATCATCAATAAGCTGCATCCAGTTAAAAAAAAAAAAAAAAAAATCCGGTTAGGTGTTCATTATTCAGCAACTGCTGTGGATTTTCCATGCTCTTCTTTTCCACTTCTCCTCAGTCATACCACCTTTCTTTTGATGATTTCACTGCTCATTATCACCTCCACCAGAGGTGAGAAGGAAAAATGTAAAATTCAAATGAGTCAAAAAACACTTTTAGAAACTTATTTTGTGGATAAGGACAGAAGGTTGAAAACATTAGCTAAAATTAGACCTGGGTTTTTCTAATAGCTTTGCTTGTCCACATCTATCCCTGTTAAAGTGATATAATGCTAATTGAGTTCTGAAAATAAAAGTACCTCTCAACCATGTCATATCCCTTACTCTTGCACTATATGAGGAAAGAGGAGCAGTGTGAAGTCTACACACACAATGTTTTCTGGAAAAAAAAAAAAAAATATATATATATATATATATAATGGGCTCAAGCATAACAATGATTGTGAGGATGGTACAGGACCGGGCAATGTTTCATTCTGTTGTATATGGGGTCACTATGGGTAGGAACCAACTCAATAGCACCTAACAACATACATAAACCAAAAGACCAAAACTATGGATGTTCAGTCAATTCTAACTCATAGTGGTCCCTATAGGATGAAGTAGAACTGCCCCATAGGGTTTCCAAGAAGAGACTAGTGGATTAGAACTGCCAACTTTTGGTTAGCAGCCTAAACTCTTAACCACTCAGCCACCAAGGCTGTACAACATATATGTATGTATGTGTGTATGTATGTGTATATATATGTATATATATACATATCTACCACTCATTTTTCAGTTTGTCATACTGTGGTGTCTTGCATGTTGCTGTGATGCTTAAAGCTATGCCATCAGTATTTCAAATTCCAGCAGGGCCACCCATGGTGGACACGTTTTAGCAGAGCTTCCAGACTAAGAAGAATGACCTGGCAATCTACTTTTTAAGAAATTGGCCAGTGAAAACCTCAAGAATAGCCACAAAACATTGTCTGATATAGTGCTGGAAGATGAGGCCCTCGGGTTGGAAGGCACTTAAAATATGACAGGGGAAGAACTGCCTCCTCAATGTAGAGTCGACCTTAATAATGTGGATGGAGTCCAGCTTTCAGGACCTTCATTTGCTGATGTGGCACAACTCAAAATGAGAAGAAACAGCTGCAAACGTACATTAGTAATAGGAACGTGGAATGTACGAAGTATGTACGAATCTAGGAAAACTGGTAATTGTCAATGAAATGGACTGGTATTGGCCATTTTCAATGGGACAATCATGTGGTCTACTACGACGGGAATGACAAATTGAAGAGGAATGATATAATAATAATCATCAAAAAGAACATTTCAAGATCTATCCAGAAGTACAACACTGTCAGTGATAGGTGAATGTATTAGAATATTAGTTTATTTGTACCCTCTCCATACATGCAGGGAGATGGGTATCTATTTACTAAACTAGCTGTGTAGTTTTTTTTAGCAAAAGAACCAATAGGTTAATTTACTACTAGTCTTACAAATAAGTTCTGTATCGTGTAGGGAAAATGCAACAGGGTTTTATTTTTCAGTTTGTCTGATACGCTTGAACAAATCTTAGCCAAATTCATGTTGTTTCTTATAAATACTTGCAAGTTAAAAATAAAAATTAAAAGAATAGAAGCTAAAGTAATGAACTGGCACTTATAGCAACATTTTTAACTTTTGGAAACAATAGATGGTTTAAAAAATGCTGCTTTTCCAAATTATCCTTTAATATCACAGATAAATTATTTGGCTAAAATCTACTACTATTTTCAGAAATAGGATTATTTTGAAAATATGAATTAGTTATGGGCCATCTCTCTTGCTCTCAACCAATATGTATATGGTGATTTAAAAGATGACCTCTAAAATTACTTTAAACTCTACAATACACTCAAGTACACACAGACACATGTAATATATTTGAATTCTACAATATGTAAGTTAATGAAATGCAGACAAAATTGCCTCTGAGTCTACGTGTCTGTTTAAGAAGTAGTAATGAACTGAAGGACCTTGCACTTCAAAAAGCCATATATAGCAAATCTAAGCCTACAGTAATGTTCTTACTGTTATATCACACCAGCTGCAGTTGACTGATTCTGACACTGGTTACCCCGTGTGAGTCAGAGTAGAACTGTGCTCCGTAGGGTTTTTAATGGTGGATTTTTCAGAAGCAAATACTCAGGACTTTCTTATGAGGTGCCTCTGGGTGCACTTCAACCTTCAAACCTCCAAACTTTCGGTTAGCAGCCTAGCTCTTAAACATTTGTGCCACTCAGGGATTCTTTCTTCTTATTGTAGGTGAGTGACAAATGCTTGTTGAATTAAAATACATTTAAATGTATATCAACCCTCCACCTTTTCACGTGAAAAGGATGTACCAGGGAAGAAAGATTATGCTCGTTGGAGGCTATAGATCAGGGTCCAGTCACCACAGAGCACTAGACAGACAAGCACATTGGTGGCTGTGAAATTGGTATAATAATACCAATATTATAAAACTTATGTGTGAATAACATATGTAAAAAGCACAGGAGAGTGTTATAATCGACACTCCGTGAGTGGGCAATTTTATCGTTTCCCAAATATTGCATTTGGTTTACAACTCTGGCCATCTCTTGGCTTCGATTTTGACTTTAGCTTTCAGAACTGCGAGAAAATAAATTTCTGTTTCTTTAAAGTCACCTGCTTAGTGGTACTTCATCACGGCAGACCTAGGAAACTAAGACACATAAATACTCTCCCTCTCTCTCTCTCTCTGTGTGTGTGTGAAGTCCCTGGCCCCTGACTGCTGCAAATGGTTCACATGTTTGGCTACTGACCAAAAGTTTGTAGGTTTGTGTCCACCAAGAAGCACTTCAAAGGATAGGCCTGGTGACCTACTTCTGAAAAAAGCAGCCTTTGAAAACCCTAGGGAGCACAGCTATGCTCTGACACACAGGGTATCACCATGAGTTGGAATCGACTTGACTTTTTTTTTTAGTATATATATATATACGTAATATATATGTATATGAAATACATACATACATATATATACTCACACATATATTCTAAATCATCCAAAAAGGACTGCTAGTTTCATGTAGTCTATTAAAAAACAAAAATGAAATAATATTAAAATAAGGCAATATTTCAAATTTGTTTATTTGCAAACTTAAATTAATAAGAATATATAAAATTATTGTTCAAAATAGGTTTGAAGTATCTATGTAGGTGTTAGTTACAGGAAATTTTATATAAATGCAATATTTTCTATTTATTAAATATAATTATTAAGTGTATAATATAATTTATTATATAATTATTAAAACTTCAGTTCGACCAGAATCAATTGAAATATACAAACAAAACTACCTGGAAAACACAGTTTCAAAAATTTCAAAAGTTTTTTGGGTATGTTTAGTAAATGCACAGATATTGAAGATGGTATCTTCATGTTTATAAGTATACTCACAGTTTATAAAGAGATAAAATTGATAGAAACGGCTTGCAGTAAACAAAAAATATTATTAATTTTCCATGATACAGCTGTAAATAATCAGATTAACCTGTATATCATCAAACAGTGTCTGTTTAATGTCAAATATTAGAAAGCCATTTCCAGGCACACATTGCATACACGTGCAAGTGTTGTGTGTGGGTGTTTTTACAGGAAACAGAGAGGTGTGATAACTTGTCTAAAGTCACACAGTAACTTAGCAACAAGCTAAGGAATGGGATCCAAATCCCCTTGCTTGGCTCATTGTACCATCTATGGTATCATGTTTTTTCCTAGCCTATAGAAAAAATAGGACTGGAAGGCATATAATCTAACTATTCTTCTAGACTGATTTTTACGAAACACCTGGGAAGCAGGCCCAGAGCAACTGAGACATCTGAGAAGTTCGTAAGTATTATTTTCAAGGGACTAATAGAATAGAAGCTAAGTCACCTATAGAAATATTTAACACCAGATGGTAGGTCACAGGGCTGGAGTTATAAGGAATAGTAGTTTGGGGATGCTTTCACAATGCCCAGAAATACGGTACGTGGGAGGGAAGGCTATGTAGTGTCTCTCTCTGTCTTTTTTCTTTTTTTTTTTTTTCCTGGCATCCAAATAGAGAATTAGAGTGTAAACCTACGGAATATCACTGCTTAGATCTTCAGAATGGAAGGATAATAGCAAGTACCTCAACAAGCTGTTTGGAATATGACATGTAAGGTATTGCCCAAATTTGTTCCAAGTTCTCCCCGTCTTGATGGAAAACTTTTATGCAAAGACTTTGCAATCACCATAGTAACTTAAAGCAAAAGGGGTTATAATTGTCTCTCCAAATATCATGTGAGAATGTGTTTAATTCATGTGTTTCAACTTACACGAACAGCTTTGCTATAGTTTTTAAGTTCCTGGTTTTAGAAACACTCTAGAAAAATACTGCTGAGCACATAGGTTTGAATTGCTCACCTACTTAACTGAGGGGCGCAGAGTACAGGATATGACCAAAAGTGCACTATTCTTCTAGTGAGTGAGAGGCGTCTTACTTACAAAGGTGCATCTGTGCAAAAAGCATCCATTGCAAAGTAGGGAAAGAAGCAGCATAAATGAATCCCTGAAAAATCAAACACAGTTGAGGAAATAATTACAAAGAGATGATGTCGTTTCAGTTGGACTATCTTCTTGAAGGATGACAAACCAAATCAAACCAAACCTCCAGCTGTAGAGTCGATTTTAACTCAGAGTGACCCTACGGGACAGAATAGAACTGTCCCATAGGGTTTCCGAGGCTCTAAATCTCTATGGGAACAGACTACCACGTCTTTCTCCCACAGAGCGGCTGGTGGGTTTGAACCACTGACCTTCCAGATACTCAGCGCTTAACCACTGCGCCACCAGGGACCCTCCCTTAAAGGATAGCTCCTGTGTATTATCCTTAGAAACAAGTGGGGATAGAGATCCCTGTATTTTACCAAAGGTGAATGATCTTAACCTGTTAGAAAGGGCATGATCAGGGAGGAAATATACAGCCTCTGCGGCGGCATCTGTATTGATGTAGAATAAATTGAGTTTGCAGGTCCAGCCTGTACGTACTCTGACCACTGACTTATTGCCTAAATCTGGCTGTGTGCCCCAAGTTGTAGAAGCTGTGGGTATTGCGTGAAGACATAAACACATTGCAAAATCTGCTTGGTACTGAGTTTTAGAGTAAGATACATCGCAGTTAAAGACACCAAAGTAAATATTAGCAATTATGGTAAAAGTTCAGCTGTAGGGCAGAACTGGCAGCTGAAGAAGCAAGGAGAGGCAAATCGTACTTCCCTTACTATGGTTTGTTCACTGGCTGTATAATGGCCCTAGACCCGGGTGTGTTACGTGCATGTGGTGTGTCTGTTTACCACTATAACAGCACTCCAGTTTCACTATAAAGAGCATGGAGCTGATTGCATAAGCTAAACAAGTATGCCACATTCATATTTTAGGGAGTTTTGTTTGTGAACTCCATGTAGAGTCCCATTTGTGCAATATTAAGCTGTTGCACACACCAGGTATTTTGATGTACTCTGTTTTTAATATTTAGGACTCTGTGTCTCAGATATTAGTGAAAATGAGGAGACAATAGAATGGTTCAGAAGCAAAGCTATTAGCTCAGTCAAGCAATTTATGTTCTGGATAGTGTACCGTAGGAGAAGAAAATTAAAGAGGCTCCTATTGCAGGTATAGGGAAGTCAGATAGTTCTCAGATGAAAATGAGAACTTCTTTCTACACCAGGTTGGGTCACTGGCCATTCAACATACAGGGTTTTATGTTCAGGGCAGTGCACAGGGTTTCTGGAAGCCTAGTGATAAGAGAAACATGTACTCTGGGAAAGGTTTAGTGATCTGTTCCATTACTTATATGGCACTCTGCAGACCAAAAAGTATTTCACAGGCTTAGTGCTCTGGAGTCTCCCATAGTCCTGATTTTACAAATGAGAAAACAGAGCTCCGAATGTTCCTGGACTCCAGGTCCCATGACTATTTAGTGCCATAGCCACAGGGGATAGCCAAGCGTTTTACTCCTCCAGGATTCCCTCAGAAAGCACAACTCTCCAAGTAATCACTTCGCGGGGGGGGGGGGGGGGGGTGGGGGTGGGGGGCGGGGCTGGTGGCGCTAGTGGTTAAGATTTGGCTGCTAACCGAAAGGTCAGCAGTTCAAATCCACCAGCCCCTGCTTGGAAACCCTATGGGATAGTTCTACTCTGTCTTACAGGGTTGCTGTGGGTCAGAATCAACTGGACCGGCAACGGGTTTACACAGAGATAGAGTTGTGTATACATATAATTTGAAAAGTGACCGTTTCCTCTCCTAGGTTTCAATGAATGTACAAAAAAAAAAAAAAAAAAAAGCGCACCCCTTACAGAAATGTACTACACTTGGTTGCATGCAGAGCCACTTGTGTTACAGCACAAGTGTTTCCAGTTTTTCTCTTGGCTCCTTCCTTTGGCCAGAAGCCTTGCTGCCTATAAAACCAGAGTACAAGGCAAACAGACACCCAGAGTCACTTGCGCCTACAACTAGGAAAGGAGCGGAAGCTCTGCCACCACCAATAGTGAAGATTCCAAATTGGAGCATGCTGAAACCTTCCCCGAACTTATATATTGGGTTTTCCCGGCTCATACCGCGTTGCAAAGAAGTTGAAATACCTTCCTTCAGCAGAGAAAACTGAATTTTCTTTCTCTATATGCTTTTTTTTTTTTTTTTAAATGCAAATAGCGGTGGATCCAAGTCTCTCGGAAGAACTGGTGGCAAAGCTAGGCGTTTGATTGCTCTGTGGCGCCGACTCTCTCTCGATATATTCAGACACAAATGCGGGCTTATTTATTTATTTTAATGCTCCCTCCTTTATTCGCAACCTGTGGACGTAGGTTCTGACTGGTGCGGCGCAGCCGGAGGCTGGTAGGCGCGCGCTCGAGTGCCGGACCCGGAGGCTCCCCGTCGCAGTCGTCAGAGGCAAGCCCCCACTGGGCTCCTCCAGCGGGGTCTGGAGGTGCTCGCGCCCGGGGCAAGAAACTATGACAGTGCCCTTCTGTCCCTCGCCTTTCTGTCCCCATTAGCGTCGGTCCTTAATTGACAAGCCAGTGACTATTGGCTGAAGTTGCCAGCGATTTGCATGAACTGAGGGAGTGTCTTCTGCCGCCCGCCCGTCAGGAGCGCGCAGACTGCAGCCTCCCCGGGAATGCGCGGCCGAGGGAATGCGTACAGCTCGCGGATCCTGGCAGTGAGCTGGCGCCCGGCGACCTGGCACCCGCGCCTGGATATGGGGCGTCTACATCGTCCCAGGAGCAGCACCAGCCACGGGAACCTGCCGGTAAGAGTTGCGGTCCAGGAGCCCCAGGGCCCCGGCAAGTGGCAGTACTGGGAGGCACTTCCTACACCGTGGTGGGGTTTGAAACCCTTTTACCTTAATTCAAACTTCAAAGCAAGAACGGAAGGAAGGGAAGGGAGTTTGGGCTAAGTGTCTTCATTTTAGTAAGGACTGGGGCAAGTCCTTGGTTCGAGACAGGAAGTTTCTCAAGCAAAAATAGAGACAGATGGGAGGGAGAGGAGGATGGGGGTGCCCTTAATCCGTTTTATGTACTGGGATTCGGAGATTGTTTCCGGCTGCCGGCATGTGGCTGAGACCGTCTCCTGCAATTGACAAATTGTTTTTGCGTAATCCTTTTCCGCGTTTATGCCTCTTCCCCTAAGGGGGCGTTTGGAAGGGGTTGGGGATACGGATCCTTTCGATTTGACTTAAATGCTTACTAAAACGAAAATCTCCTCGGAGCTCAGGTGTTTATTTTTGTGTATTGTGTGTAGGTGTGCATGGGATACTATTTTTCCATATTATTATTATTGTTGTTATTTTTATTAGTCTCATAGTAAAAAAAAGAGATATTACACATTTCTCGTTCTAAGACCCTAATGTCAGAGCTATTTCAATAGGTAGTCAGTTGCCCACCTTTCAATTCCCTCCACTATCACCCCCTCCCTCCCCATACCCTGCCCAGGCTGCTTCCCTGTCGCGTTGCGCAGTCCCTGAGTGGGAGTCCCCTCCACTCTGGCATGTGTTTCCAGAGACGTTTTATGTTTGAGACTCGGAATGGTAGCTGAATGAGGGTGGCAAAGGGGGTGCGGGGGATGGGAGAGGAAGGTACAGATAGAAAGTAAACAGGGGGGTGGGAATGAAGTTTGGCAGGCAATGTTGCTCCTTAAATCTCTCCTTTACGGCAAGTTTCTTCTTCACCCAGCTCTGAGTACAGGATTTGCTTCTGAGAATAGAGATAGGGGCTGTATTGACCTCGGGGACACTGGCCTCTGACTCCAATCTCTGTGTTTCCACGTGTGTAAACGAGCCTTCTCCCCTCCCCCCACTCTAGCATCTGTTTCTGTTTTTCCTCTTCGTGGGACCCTTCAACTGCCTCGCGAGTTACAGCCGGGCCACGGAGCTCCTGTACAGCCTGAACGAGGGACTGCCTGCAGGAGTGCTCATCGGTAGCCTGGCAGAGGACCTGCGGCTGGTGCCCAGGGCCTCAGGGAGGCAGGACCAGCAGGCGCCAGAGAGCCCTAGCGTCTCGTGGAACCCCCCTCTCTCCTTCAGCCTGGCCTCCCGCGGACTGAGTGGCCAGTACGTGACCCTGGACAACCGCTCCGGGGAGCTCCACACTTCTGCCCAGGTGATTGACAGGGAGGCCCTGTGTCTGGAAGGGGGTGGAGGGGCAGCCTGGGACGGCAGCATCTCCATCTCCTCCTCCCCTTCATCTGAGTCTTGCCTTTTGCTTCTGGATGTGCTGGTCCTGCCTCAGGAATACTTCAGGTTTGTGAAGGTGAAAATCGCCATCCGGGACATCAATGACAATGCCCCACAGTTCCCGGTTTCCCAAATCTCAGTTTGGGTCCCGGAAAATGCACCTGTAAACACGCGGTTGGCCATAGAGCACCCTGCGGTGGACCCAGACGTAGGCATTAATGGGGTACAGACCTACCGATTACTGGACTACCATGGTATGTTCACCCTGGACGTGGAAGAGAATGAGAACGGGGAGCGCACCCCCTATCTGATCGTCATGGGGGCTTTGGACAGGGAGACCCAGGACCAGTATGTGAGCATCATCATAGCCGAGGATGGTGGGTCGCCACCCCTGTTGGGCAGCGCCACTCTCACCATTGGCATAAGTGACATCAATGACAATTGCCCTCTCTTTGTAGACTCACAAATCAATGTCACAGTGTATGGAAATGCCACAGTTGGCACCCCGATTGCAGCTGTCCAGGCTGTGGATAGAGACTTGGGGACCAATGCTCAAATCACCTACTCTTACAGTCAGAAAGTCCCACAGGCATCTAAGGATTTATTCCATCTGGATGAAATCACTGGAGTCATTAAACTTTTCAGTAAGATTGGGGGAAGTGTTCTGCAAACACACAAGCTCACCATCCTTGCTAATGGGCCAGGCTGCATCCCCGCTGTGATCACTGCCCTGGTGTCCATTATCAAAGTCATTTTCAGACCACCTGAAATTGTCCCTCGTTATATAGCAAATGAGATAGATGGTGTTGTTTATCTGAAAGAGCTGGAACCTGTTAACACACCAATTGCTTTTTTCACCATAAGAGATCCAGAAGGCAAATACAAGGTGAACTGCTACCTGGATGGTGACGGGCCATTTAGGCTATCGCCCTACAAACCATACAATAATGAATATTTGCTAGAAACTGCAAAGCCTATGGACTATGAGCTACAGCAGTTCTATGAAATAGCTGTAGTGGCCTGGAACTCTGAGGGATTTCATGACCAAAAAATTATTAAAGTGCAACTTTTAGATGACAATGACAATGCTCCTGTTTTCCTTCAACCCCTGATAGAACTAACCATGGAAGAAAACAATGCACCCAATGCTTTTTTGACCAAGTTGTATGCTACAGACGCTGACAGTGGAGAGAGAGGCCAGGTGTCATATTTCCTGGGACCTGATGCGCCATCCTACTTTTCCTTAGATAGTGCTACAGGGATTCTGACAGTTTCTACTCAGCTAGACCGAGAAGAGAAAGAGAAGTACAGGTACACAGTCAGAGCTGTTGACTCTGGGAAGCCACCCAGAGAATCAGTCGCCACAGTGGCTCTCA
Organism: Loxodonta africana; assembly: GCF_030014295.1. NCBI lineage: Eukaryota > Metazoa > Chordata > Mammalia > Proboscidea > Elephantidae > Loxodonta > Loxodonta africana. The sequence goes on from NC_087358.1 coordinate 48,604,727, forward strand.
CAGTGTTGGATAAAAACGACAACAGCCCTAGGTTTATCAACAAGGACTTCAGCTTTTTTGTGCCAGAAAACTTCCCAGGATATGGTGAAATTGGAGTAATTAGTGTAACGGATGCTGATGCTGGGCAAAATGGTTGGGTGGCTCTCTCGGTGGTGAACCAAAGCGATATTTTTGTCATAGACACAGGAAAGGGTATGCTGAGAGCTAAAGTCTCTTTGGACAGAGAGCAGCAAAGCTCCTATACTTTGTGGGTTGAAGCTGTTGATGGGGGTGAGCCTGCCCTCTCGTCTACTGCAAAAATCACAATTCTCCTTCTAGACATCAATGACAACCCACCTCTTGTCTTGTTTCCTCAGTCTAATATGTCTTACCTGTTGGTTCTGCCTTCTACTCTCCCTGGCTCCCCAGTTACAGAGGTCTATGCTGTTGACAAAGACACAGGCATGAATGCTGTCATAGCTTATAGCATCATAGGGAGAAGAGGTCCGAGGCCTGAGTCCTTTAGGATTGACCCCAAAACTGGCAACATTACCTTGGAAGAGGCACTGCTGCAGACGGATTATGGACTCCATCGCTTACTGGTCAAAGTGAGTGATCATGGCTACCCAGAGCCTCTCCACTCCACGGTCATGGTGAATCTGTTTGTCAATGACACTGTCGGTAATGAGAGCTACATTGAGAGTCTTTTAAGAAAGGAACCAGAAATTAATATAGAGGAGAAAGAGCCACAAATCTCAATAGAACCAACTCATAGAAGGGTAGAGCCTGTGTCTTGTATGCCTACCTTGGTAGCTCTGTCTGTAATTAGCTTGGGTTCTATCACACTTGTAACAGGGATGGGCATTTACATCTGTTTAAGGAAGGGGCAAAAACATCACAGGAAAGATGGAAATTTGGAAGTACAAATTCCATTGAAAGGAAAAATTGACTTGTGTATGAGAGAGAAGAAACCGGTGGATATTTCTAATATTTGATATTTTCACATGAATAACACAGAGAGATGTTTTAACTGACTTTGGACAGTCTTCACCACCTAAACAAGAGTGACTGATGGCAGTTCCAATGAAGGACAACTAATTTATAACTTGTACTATACTGTAAATAGCTGTTTACGAGTTTTTAAATTCAAATTCAGATGTTATAAAATGTGTACAGCATTTTTTATGCAAATTAGTACTAACAGCTATAGAAATGTTATAAAAGCTTGAACACCAAGCAGATCATTGATAAAACCTGCGAGAAAGGTAAGATTATGATACATTAAATTTTTTGTCTAAGTCCTTTAACCACAAGAGGGCATCACTTGCCCCTTGGCTGAGAATTGTTTGAGGTATTGTACATGACAGATGATGTACATGGAATTATGAAAGAGTCTATTTTAAATATATTGTTTTTAACATGTAACAAGTATGAAATTAAAGTACATTTAATTTGCCCTGCTTAAATGTATAATAAGAGGGAAAAGAGATGCACTTGCAAATAGAATGTCTATTACTTTGTAAGTACATTATGTATAGTTTGAAAGAAGAAGGCATTAAAAAAAATTATTATTTTTGAGCAAGAATAAAAAACATTGCTGTGTGTTAAAGTTTCTACCTGCTGAAGAGTTATTTCACTTTCTGCATACTGTAATTGCTTTCGCTTAGTTTGCATTACCACTGTACTTGCTGTTATTACAGGGGGAAATATATACCGTATATTCTTCCTTACAGAAAATGTAACTAGAAATTGTGCCCAAGAAAAAACAGCCAGAAGCAAAGAAATGTTTTGACCCTTAGTTGCTTCATAGGTGTTCAAGACATTTTGGTGTGTTCATAGCTTGTGTGAGTAGTACTTTATACTTGGGTTGCATATTAGATTTTTATATGCTTAAGCTCATCCACTGGATAAAATAAAAATTATTTTAAACGGGATCATTCTAGAAACTAGTGTAAACTTTTGGTCATTTCAGTCGTGCATTTTATATGAAAGTTTTACTTGTATTTTTGTTGTTGTTTAGGTTTCTTGGCTACCATTTCTGGCTTCCCTTCTTTGGCTTTGGATTAAGTCCAAGAGTTTATTTGTAAACCCAGCAGCAGATTTCTTTGATAATTTAGCTTTTACTGAGTCCTTTGCAATGAAGAAAGCTGGTTCATCAGTGACTGATCACTTTTACTACATTTACGAGATGGGAATTTTATTTTATATGAGAGCTATCACAAATCGCTTCTGTATAAACAAGGAAGTTGTCAGCTTAAATTGGATCATTTTACTTTTTGTCGTCATGCATCTGTACTGTACCAAAAGTGTTTATATGTCTGCAAATTAAAGCTATATATTTTCATAACTTCTTTCTCATTTTTACCATTTTGTATCTGAACATGAGATTGTTCTTTCACTGACATGTCTGTTAGTGGCATTCATTTGCCTCTAGGGGTAAATATGGGTAAACACAAAGGATTCTGCCCTGCTAAAGTTTATGTTAAACTAATTTATGACTCAACTAAACATGGAGAAAATAGTAAATATGTGTGTAGCTGTAGACAAGTATGTAATAGAGAACATGCCCATGTTTGATAGATGTTCATGTGAAGATTTACACCCATGCATGTGCATATAAATTTTAATTTATTATAAATTATAAACATGCATTTTACTATATATTTATATCAAATTCTCTCTTAGCTGTGTTATAATCTTCCAAGTTTTTTTTAAATAAAACCACTCTGCAAAAGAAAAAAAAGAATTGAATGTAAAGGCCCAAGACCTTTTCAATTTGTATTAACTCATTTTCTTGTTTTCTTCAGTTTAACAATTTGAATAAACAAAATAATAAGCATCTGGGGGACCACTGCTTGTTAAAAATATAAATGTGTTTTCATGGGAAAGCCGTTTTGTATGAGAAGGACCTGAGATAAGCGGGGAGGATCGTTTAACCTCCAAACTTTGCATTCATAATGGATGTACAGCAGCCTTTATGAGAAATTTTCCATTTCTTTTTTCTTTTTTTTTAAGAAAGCAACTATTTAGGAAACAAGTAGTATCATTAATAAAAAATAAATCCCCCATAAGCACAATGTTTTGACCATCAGTAAAAGCAATGAAATATCCCATTCATTTCTAAATTTGAAGATGGTTTATATGTTTTAAGGCATAAACTTCATCTCCAGCATGAGAAATGCCTGTAATATTAATGAGCACATATTTCTGAACAATTTCTTGTGGCAGGATTTCCTTTACCAAAACACCTCATTCACATTAGAAATCCTTATAATAAGGAAAGCTAAAGTAAATTAAGCAAGCTCAAAGATAAAAGCCCCCTTTTAACTAACACCTTGTGCTAGAACAGTTGCCAAAATGTATGCTAATCATGTCAATGTTGTTAGTTGAGCTGGCACAAAAATAAGCGTTCCATTCATTAAAACCCCCGATACCCATTTAACAGTTTGAGAACCAGTAAGCCCTCTTTGCCCAATTTAATGAAGAAGAGATTGCTCTGATCTTTGCACTGCCAAATCCATTCTTATACTGCGGAGAAAATTGTTCATCAATTTGGATTGGGAAATTTAAAACTAGCATAGCAATTTTAGCTACAGGGGAAAAACAATTTATATTATTTGATTCTTTTTTTTTTTAGGGTACATTTCCTGATCCTATTAAAAAAAAAAAAAAAAGGAAAAATATGTGTTACTTTTAAAACCATTTTGTAAGGCAAGGTCAGTTTATTAAAAACGACAACAACAAAGTCAAGGCCTTTTGTGTTGGATGTTCTGCAAAAACACCAGGCATGAATTTTCTATGAAATAGCATCACTAGAAACAATGTTAGAGATGGAGTATGAACTTGACGTGGTTACAGTGAGCTCTTTCATGAGGATTTTGTGCTTCCAGAAAACACCTGAATTGACAATAGTAAAACGAGGAATTAACGGAGCTTCTCCTCTGGAGTCTCAGGTTCCAATCTGTCCTCAGTAAGGTGAGGACTCAGGTCCTGACCTTTGTAGACAATGAAGAATGTAAGGAAAGTACAGCACTGATATTTGGGTGCTCTTCAACGCCAATGGGCAGCCTCAGCTCATGAAAGCCAGAAACACAGATACCCCACCATTTCCATCTCAGACTAAGGCAGATTTGCTCACTGCATGAAAGCAGTCAATTGCTGGAGATACCTTATTGCTGACATGTGCAATCTCTGCTTAGTACTGTGCTTTTACAGGGAAAATAAGCAAGTAATCAATAAATGCTTATTGAAAGGAAGAGAATTTGCAGTCACAGAACAGGAAAAAAAGAAAAAATCAGTTCACACAATTAGTAAAACCTGACTCTACTCCTCCAAAAAAAAAAAAAAAAAACCCGCCATAATATTTTTCTATTTCTGATAAGAAAAAAAAAGCACATTTTTTAAATCATACATACATATGCTCTGTAATTATTTTTTAGATGTTCATATATAACAACCCTGGTGGTGCAGCGCTTAAAGCGCTCATCTGCAAACCAAAAGGTTGGTGATTAGAACCCATCATCCTCTCCATAGGAAAAAGATATAGCAGTCTGCTGCTTTAAAGATTTATAGCCTTGGAAGCCCTGTGGGCAGTTCTACTCTGTTCTGTAGGGTTGCTATTAGTCAGAATCGACTGGACCACAGTGGGTTTTGGTCCTTGTATATAATTTTTTTTCTTAAAACGGCAGCATTCTTTTGTTTCTTCCTCTGATGAACTCCCAAACTGGCGATGTCTTCGTCTGAGGGTATAAACAAAATTGGATGAATTTTAGACTCCACTCCATTAAAGTCAAGAAGTAAGGGTACTGTGGTGATTTAAAAAAAAAAAAAAAAATTACTCATATAGTAATTCATTACAAACACATTTAGTTTATTACTTCTAATTAGCAGAGATTTAACCGAGAACAAGACAGAGCCCCTTGATGAACTTACACTGTGGTGTGAAAGGCCAAAACAAAACCCTTCAAAACAGTGTGGGTGATAAATGCCTGTTCACGATGCCATGTGAATAGGACCTAATCCAGTCTTCAGAAGTCAAAGAAAGCTTCCCAAGTGAGGTGATTTCTAATTTGAGCCTTTTTCAGAAAAGGTAGTATCTAAGTTGAACCTCGAAAAAGGGGAAGTTAGCAAATGAAAAATGGGGAGAAAGGGAGGGGTGGGCATCTGAGGAAGAGGGAAGAGTGTGCTAGGCACACATGTAAGAATGAGCATGTCATACTTAAACCAAAAAAACAAAACCCATTGCAGTCAAGTCAATTTCAACTGATAGTGACCCTACAGAACAGAGTAGAACTGCCCCATTGGGTTTCCAGGGCTGTAATCTTTACGAAAGCAGACTGCCAATCTCCCTCCCATATTTCTCCTGCACAGTGGCTGGTGGGTTCACCTTTTGATTAGCAGCTGAGTGCCTTAAACACTGCATCACCAGGGCTTCTTATGTCATACTTAACCATAAATACTACAGTTCTTGGCTTGCTGGAAGGATAAAGAGAAGGATAGAGAATATTAAGAATGAGAAAGTTAAGTGGATGACAAATAATTAAGGGACTCATATCAGACTTGGAGGTTAGAATTTTACCCCAAAGATAATGGGAATTTTAGGAATTTTGACCAGAGAATTTGTGTTTTAGAAAGATCACTTTGACCACAGTGTAAAGTGTGTGTTGAAGAAGATTCTGGAGACTGGTTAGAAGGTAGTAGTGATAGTTTCAGTGAAAGATGGGAACTTAAACCAGGAAAAATGAAAGAAAAATATCATAGCATAGACTATGGAATGTAAGTAATTTGCAGTTGAAAAGGAAACTTGTGATACCATAGGAATTAATCCACATATGATAGACCGGAAAGTTTACAGTTTCCGTAATTTGCTATTGAGCCTATTTTACATATTTGAAAAGGATTAAGAACTCATTTACTAAACATTAAATCAGCAATGAAAGCACTGAAGCCACACTGCTTTCTCTAATGTTGGGTTTTATGACACAGATGGAATTATAAAGACACTAATTAACCCAGTTTATCTCATATTTATGACTGTCAATTCATTCAATTTAACCAACATTGCTGTGTGTCCATGAGTTAGATATTCCAATACACAATTGACCTCATCAAGAATATTTTATCCAAGGCATTTGCAATACTTTGTTTGTAGTTGCATTAAAAATATTCACATGTGGAAGGGTCATGTTGAACAATTTTTTTAAAAGGCAATAGAATATGAAGTGGACAGTATAAGGTGTAAAAATAATTTGAAATGTTGTCTGAACATCAAGAAAAAAAGATCTGTCCCAATCGGTTCCAAATAGGAAACATGGAAATTCCAATCTAGGAAATATGAGCAGGTAAAATGGGCAGTTAGGGCCAAGAAATGCATAGGCCTTGAGGGTTAATATCACTTTTGGATGAAAGAAGTCACTTAATCTTTCTAATGTCTCAGTTTTTTTCTTGTGTAAAATGAAGAAATTCATAGTACCTAAAACTACTAGGGAGTCCCTAGGTGATGCAAACAGTTAAGAGCTAGTCTACTAAGTGAAAGGTGGATGGTTTGAATCCACCAAGAGATGTTATGGAAGACAGACCCGGCAGTCTGCTTTTGTTAGATTACAGCCTTGAAGGCCTATATTGTTACAGCACTCTAATATGTTTATGTTCATTACTCGTTCCATGGGACCTTCAATATTTTTTGCTTTTGCTTTGGCTCTGTGAGGAACTTGCATATCATTTTTCATTTGGAAACCTGATGAGGGTGAGGACAATGATTTCAATAGTCAAACCAAGCAACTTTAGAGATAGTTTAGTACAACACCCTTGTTTTACAGTTGAAGAAACTAAGACATAAAGAATTAAGCAAAATTTTGACAGCTGAAAGAGCTGGAAAGAGAATAGCAATCATAAATGCAAGAAATAATGAAAACTGTACTGAAAACATATAACATGAGGAGGTGTTTTCCCTTTAAACGTTTCCCTTAAAACACATCCATTAATTTTATCTTCTTTGGAAATCAATCAAAGTGATATTTACAAAGACAATATACCAGATGTTAAAAAAAGTTCCTGAGATGAAATCTCGATGTTCTAAAAATGAGGTTAGTCAAAACTAATTATTATAACGAGGTATTAATAATAATATATTTTGCTTAATGTAATTAGGGAGGAAAATAGATACAGTGTAAAAATAGAGTTGCTTAAATCACAGAAAGGGAAAAATGTAAAAAGTATAAAATTGCATATTTTAACAGTGTAATAATTATAATAATATATTATCCCATTACTGTCTAGTCGATTCTCACTCATAGTGACCCTATTGGACAGAGTAGAACTGCCCCATAGGGTTTCCTAGGCTGTAATCTTTAGGGGAGTAGATTGTCAGGTCTCTTCTCCCTCAGATTAGTTGGTGAGTTCGAACCGTGGACCTTTCAGTTAGCAGTTGAGCACTTAATCACTGTGTCATCAGGGCATAAAATCTCAGGAGATTGCCCAATAGGAGAGAATAATCAAGAAGAGCTTTATAATTCCTACAGACATATGGAAGGAATGAACTTGATTTATGATATGGAAATAAATATTTTCTTCTGTACAATTAATTTATATATCAGATATAGAAAAGGCGGTTTCAAGTGTGGATACAAAGAACACGATTGTTTTGAAAATGAGGATGTTCACACTTACATGTAATAAGGTAAATAAAGGTAAACCCAGGATGACCAAATGTTAAAATTCACTACTTTACAAAATATTAAACCCAAAAGGAATTTAGGAATCATCGTCCTACTCATTACGCTTCAGGGTACAAAACTCTGAAGCTTCAACAAAGACTCTGTTAGCTGCCGTAGAGTCAGCCCCAACTCATGGCAACCTCAAGTGTTACAGAACAGTGCTATTCCATAGGGCTTTCTCAGCAGTAATCTTTGTGGAAGCAGCTCATCAAGTCTTTCTTCTGAAGAGGCTCTGGGTGGGTTCAAACTGCCAACCTTTGGGTAACCAGTTTGCACACTCCAGGCTCTTTCTCAACAAAGATGAACACTATTATAACCAACTATTTATTTACTAAACACATTTACTATTCACCCATGCCTCTTACAAACAAGGAATTGTGCTAGACACAGGGGACAAGTTCTCTTCTGTAAGCAAAAACATTATTCTCCAGTTTGGGAGAACTGATATGAACCTCACATCTGTAGGAATAATTATCTTCCTCCTCTCATCTACTCTCTACCTGTGGCTGTTATAGGAGCATCCATACAAGAGAGAGACAAGGAACTCCATGACAGATGAAAATGTTTTCCAGGGTTGTATTCTACATATTGGAAATTCATAGAGATAAATATCACAATTATTGAAAAAAAAAATCTAATATTGGCCATGTAGATGATTTACAAAATATGGGTTGAATATTTTCTAAGCTCTCTGTAGATGTTATTGTTCCTCCAACTGAAAGCAACCCTACGTACAACAGAACTATGCACTGCACAGTCTTGCGGCATATTCATAATTGTTGCTATGCTTGAGCCCATTATTGCAGCCACTGTGTCAATCCATCTCATTGAGTGTCTCTCTCTTTTTCGCTGACCCTGTACTTTACCAAGCATGATGTCCTTTAACTGATCCCTTCTGATAACATGTCCAAATTACGTGAGACGAAGTCTTGCCACCCTTCCTTCTAATGAGCATTCTGTCTGTACTTCTTCCAAGACAGGCTTGCTCATTCTTCTGACAGTTCATGGTATTCAATATTCTTCACCAACACTATAATTCAAAGGCATCAGTTCTTCTTTGGGTCTTCCTTATTCATTGTCCAGTGTTCACATGCATATGAGGCTATTGAAAACACCATGGCTTGCATCAGACACACCTTAGTCCCTAAAGTGACATCTTTGCTTTTTAACACTTTGAAGAGGTCTTTTGCTACAGATTTGCCCAATGCAATATGTTGTTTGGTTTCTTGACTGCTGCTACCATGGCTGTTGATCGTGGATCCAAGTAAAATGAAATCCTTGACAATTTCAATCTTTTCTCCATTTATCATGATGTTGCTCATTGGTCCAGTTGTGAGGATTTTTGTTTTCTTTATGTTGAGGTGTAATCCATACTGAAGACTATAGTCTTTGATCTTCATCAGTAAGTGCTTCAAGTCATCCTCACTTTCAGCAAGCAAGGTTGTGTTATCTGCATATCTCAGGTTGTTGATGAGCCTTCCTTCAATCCTGATGCCTTGTTTTCTTCATATAGTTCAGCTTCTCGGATTATTTGTTCAGCATACAGATTGAATACATCTGGTGAAAGGATACAACCCTGATGCACACCTTGACTTTAAACCATCCATTATTCCATTGTTCTCTTTTAATGACTGCCTCTTGGTACAGGTTCCTCATGAGCAAAATTAAGTGTTCTGGAATTACCATTCTTTGTAATGTTACCTGTAATTTGTTATGATCCATACAGTTGAAGGTCCTTCTTTCTAGTCTGTCTTAGTCTGGAAGTTCCGCTGAAACCTGTCCACCAACGGTGACCCTTCTGGTATTTGAAATACTAGTGGCAAAGCTTCCAGTACCACAGCAACATGAAAGCCACCACAGTATGACAAACTGACAAACACATGGTGGTCTCTGTAGATTGAATAAACAAAACAAACAAACAAACAAACAAACTCATTGCTGTCAAGTCAATTTTGACCCGTAGCAACCCTAGAGGACAAAGTAGAACAGCCCCATAGGGTTTTCAAGGAGCGGTTAGTGGATTTGAACTACTGACTTTTGGTTAGCAGACATACCACTTAACCACTGCACCACTAGGGCTCCAGGTAGATAGAACTTCAAAAAATACTGTTACATAGTGTTACTTGAAAGATTTGTATAACAAATTTGCCTAGATAGAATAGGCAAATTTAAATATTTTTATAACTTGTGTTTCTTTTGCTTATTTTGAAAATTGTCATTTCCTGTAGTTTCTACGTTCATCGTTTACTTGGAAAATTGAAGAAATATACACACTGGGCACAGAAAGCTATTCATCTCAGAAAAATCATAAATTTACATTTCAGATTAATTAAAATGTAATTTTGCCATTCATTGACTCTACATAAGGACATGTAGCCCTGCCAATATATTTTAAAAATAGCACTGATTTCTATTTACTTTATATCATTTCAAATTCTTAGTTTTGAGCTAATAAGTTTTCTTAAGGTGCTTTCCTGAAAATGTGAACTTTTTCTTTAATGGAGTGTAAAATGTACTTTGGGAGTTGTTATGCAAATCTTTCAATTAATACTGTGTAACAGTATTTTTTGAAGTTATGAGACGTAGTGAAATGTATGATATGAGGTCATTTTAATGTTAATACATAAGAATTACTGCACACACATGCCACATCCTCCATTTCATTCCTAGAAAAAAAAAATACTCCTTAGAAGGTAATTCTAAAAGATTTCATCGGGAAAAACATTGTATTTTAAAGAAAAAAAGAACTGCATAAGAATTTTAAAATTCTAAAACATAAAAATATTGTTTTTTCTTGGAAAAACATCACCCACCCAATGCCTTCCCCTACTACCTTATTAAAATCGGGAAACTAGTTTTCTTCACTCTTTAATAGTTAAGTCATAAAATCCTAAACATTTTCAAAGTCAAATGAATGCTAGCTGTAAACCAGGTGCTAAAAAGCAGTATTGCTTTATGTTGAGACAGTTTCTCATTTATGATGTTTTCGATCATTTTTTTCAACAGTAAAAAGTTCCATTTGATTTAGAGATTGTCGTGGAAGTAGCAGTTAAAATTCACTGCAAGTAGAAGAATTTTCAATTACAGGTATTTAGCTGATCCCTACTATACTTATATTGAATCATGTAACCATTCAAATTTAGCAAAGCCAACTATCCTGCGTATGTCTGATTCCTCCATCTAGTCTAAGTCCAACAAAAAAGCCCTGTGGAACATATAATTCTCCCCATCTCATTTCCAAATGTATTTATCACATGAATATACAGATTTCTAAGAAGCATAACCGAATATAAACTGGCTTATAAACAGTTGCTGTCAAGTCACCTCCAGCCCGCGGCAAACCCTCACGTGCCGGAGTAGAATTGCACTCCATAGAGTTTTCAGTGACTGATTTTTTAGAAGTAGATTGCCAGGCCTTCCTTCTGAGGCAACCCTGGATGGACTCGAACCTCCAACTTTTAGGTTAGCAGTGAAGCTTGTTAACTGTACCACCACAGGACAAAAAAAAAAAAAGATTCTTTAAAATAAGAAATCGAATACAACTTAAGTGAAGTAAATTAACTTGTGTGTGTGTACGCTGTGTCTATGACTCAGAACACACTGAAATGTCATGAGGTAGCATCAACTCCATTCACACCATTTGGTGGAGAACTTCATGAAGCTTAATTGTTTTTAACCAACTGAAGGTGATTTCTAAAGAGCCTTAGTAGTGAAAGTACATGTAGGAAAAGAAAGGTAAACTACAAAAAAAAATACAAAGCTTCTGTCTTATGGAACCAGGAGCAATTCTAAGATACAACTTCTTTCTTCATCTTTCGGCTTTCTTGATCTCACCAATCATGATCTTGTTGGTCTCTCATAAAGGAAGCTCAATAATTGCTCTCAGCAGCTATTTATCAACCCATGTGTGATTACCAGAATAGCCCTCAAAGATATTCATGCATTAATCCCTGGAACCTGTTAATACATTATATTACATGATGAAAAGGACCTTGTAAGTGTAATTTAGTTTATGAACCTTAAAATATGGATTATCCAGAAAGGTCCAATCTAATCACATGCATCCTTAAAAGCAGAAAACTTTCTCTAAACAGAGTCTGGGAAATGTGGCGAAGAAAAAATCAGAGAGATTTCAAGTATGAGAAGGGCTTGGCCCCCTATTGCTAACTGGAAGATGGAAAGGGCAACACGACAAGGTGCACAGTCTTAAGAAGCTGAAAAAGGCTCCTAGCTGACAGTGATCAAGAAAATGGAGACCACGGTCCTGCAATGTGTTACTGAATTTCCCAACAACCTGAATGAACTTGGAAGAGGATTCATTCCCAGAGCTTCTAGAAAGGAACACAGCCCACAGACACCTTAATTTCTGCACTGGGAAACACTAAGCAGTTGAACCACTCTGTACCCAGGCTTTTGACTGCAGCACTGGGAGTTAATAAGTGGATGCTATTTTAAGCCACAAAATTTGTAGTAAATTGTTATAAAAATTGTTATAGAGTAATAGAAAACTACTCCCATTGCTGTTGAGTTGATTCCAACTAATAGTGACCCTTTAAGACAGAGTAGAACTGCCCCACAGGGTTTTCAAGGCTGGAATCTTTAAAGAAGCTGGCTGCCATACCTTTCCCCTGTGGTGCAGTTGGTAGGTTCGAAGTGTTGACCTTTCAGCCAAGCAGCCAAGTTACTCAACATTACATTACATTACACTAGATTGCATTATGGAAGGTAACCTGCTCTGCCCAAGGCCAACTGATTTAAGCTCATAATGAAGTAATAATACATATGGCCAGGATTTCGATACATATTTTGGGGTGACACAATTAAATGCATAACAGATCTCAAGCTTATCTGTAAGGCGAAATAATTTAGAGATTCAAAGTGACAATGAAAACAAAACAACGGATACCTGAGTTTTACCACCAAAGTTCATGACTTAATTGGTATGGGGTACAGAATGCGTATCAGGACATTTCAAAAGCTCTCTTCCCAGGAGTTTTGAATATACATCAAAGTTTGAGAATCAATTATCTGCAGTCTCATTGATCCAATAACTTTATCATCTTTACTTGGTGTAATAAATTAAATCGTGTCCCCCCAAAATAAGTATCAATTTAACTAGGCCATGATTCTCAGTATTATGTGATTATCCTCCATTTTGTGATTTGATGTAATTTTCCTATGTGTTGTAAATCCTAATCTCTGTGGTTAATGAAGCAAGATTACATCATGCTAAAGATGATTAGGGTGGGATGCAACATCCTTACTTAGGTCATATCCCTGATCCAATGTAAGGGGAGTTTCCCTGGGGTATGGCCTGTACCACCTTTTATCTTACAGGAGAAGAAGGAGAGAGAAGTGAGCAGAGACATAGGGACCTCATACCTCCAGGAAAGAAGAGTCAGGAGTGCACCCTTTGGATCAGGGGTCCCTGCACTGAGAAGCTCCTAGGCCTACAGGAAGGTTGATGCCAGGGACATTCCCTCCTAGCTGATGGAGAGATAAAGCCTTCTCATGGAGCTGGCACCCCAAATTTGGACTTCTGGCATCCCAGACTGTGAAAGAATAAATTTCTATTTGTTAAAGCCATCCACTTGTGGTATTTCTCTTATAGCAGAACTAGAAATCTAAGACAGAATTTGGTACCAAGGAGAAGGAGGTGCTGCTCTAACAGACGTCTAAACTGTGGAAGAGGACGTGAAACTGTGAATGGTTAGAGTCTGGAAGAGTTTTATTAAAGTGCCTAGTAGGAAAAGTCTAGACTGTCTTGAAGAGATTGTTGGTGGAATTTTGGATATCAAAGACAGTTCCAGAGAAGTCAACTGTAACATCATAAACAGTGCAGATGTCAAGAAGCAGGGACAGAGAAACAGCAGCAGCAGAACAAGAAAACTGGTACAAGATGGCACAGGAGCTGACCCACAGAGTGAGAGAGCTGAGTGGCTTTGCACAGGAAAATTTATGGTGGAGTGGGGTGCCTCCAGGCACTTAACAGTAGAGCTAAAGAGCTTTGGAACACTTGCCTGAGCAAGGCAAATCCTGGGCCTGCCCAAGTGCCCAAGGGGCTAAGAAGGCGAGGAACCACGAAGAGACAAGGAACACAGGAAGCAGAGCCGCCTCAGTCTCAAAGAGTAAGGCCATATATTTGGGTTCTCAAAGGGTGAAACCATGGCCTGATGTATCTCAAAGGGGGGGCCACAGCCGCCTAAGTTTCAGAGGGTCAGATCTTCACTAACTCGGTTCCAAGAGTGAGGCTGCCATTCACGAGTTTCAGAGGGATGGAGTCCGACCTGCTGCCTAAAGCTGAGGGGGCACAGCTTGCATACCAAAGGCAAGGGGCAGAAGAAAAGGGCCCACCAGGGCCAGTGGGGTGGGGTCACCACTCAGACAGATTAGGAGAATGGGGCTGCCAAAATCCAAGGGAGCAGAGTTGCCTTTCCAGTGGGCCTAGAAGGCAGAGCTGAAGTCCAGGGCTGTAGGGCCTCCACCCAGAATCTGGAGAGTGTGGCCTAAGTGGTGTCAGAGATCAGAGGATTTATTTCCTTGATAGCTAATGTAATGTTTTCTGCTGACTTACTTAATGTCCGTTGTCCCATCTTTCCCTCCAATTTCCCCCATTTGTAATGGAAATGGCTACCTTGTGCCCATTCTACCACTGTATTTTAGAAGCAGATAACTTGTATTCTAGATTTCACAGATGAAGAGAAATTTCACCCCAGGAGATTTTGGACTCGGAGTTGATTTCAGACTTTTGGGTTGATATGATATGGTGAATGTGTTTTCCATTTGATAAGGACATGAATTTTGGGGGGACAAAGGGTGGAATGTCATGGATTGAATTGTGTCATGGATTGAATTATGTACCCCCCGAAATATGTGTCTCCCACATGTCTGTCAGTTTCTTCTACTGGGGGCTTTTGCATGTTTTTTGTGATGCAGGAAGCTATGCCACCGGTTTCAGATACCAGCAGGGCCACCCATGGAGTACAGGTTTCAGCTGAGCTTCCAGACTAAGACAGACTAGGAAGAAGGGCCTGGCAGTTTATTTCTGAAAAAAATTAGCCAGTAAAAACCTTATGAATAGCAGCGGAACATTGTCTGATATGGTGCTGGAAGATGAGCCCCCCAGGTTGGAAGGCACTCAAAAGATGACTGGGGAAGAGCTGCCTCCTCAAAGTAAAGTCGACCTTAATGATGTGGATGGAGTCAAGCTTTCAGACCCTTCATTTACTGTTGTGGCATGACTCAAAATGAGAAGAAATAGCTGCAAACATCCATTAATAATCAAAACTTGGAATGTAGGAAGTATGAATATAGGAAAATTGGAAACCATCAAAAATGAAATGGAGTGCATAAACACTGATATCCTGGGCATTAGTGAGCTGAAATGCACTGGTACTGGCCATTTTGAATCAGGCAATCACATGGTCTACTATGCCGGGGATGACAACTTGAAGAGGAATGGCATTGCATTCATCATCCAAAAGAACATTTCAAGATCTATCCTGAAGTACAATGTTATCAGTGATAGGATAATATTCATAAGCCTAGAAGGAAGACCAGTAAATACTACTATTATTCAAATTTATGCACCAACCATTAAAGCCAAAGATGAAGAAATCGAAGATATTACCAACTTCTACAGTCTGAAATTGATTGAACATCCAATGAGGATCATTGATAATTACTGGTGATTGGAATGTGAAAGTTGGAAACAAAGAAGAAGGATCAGTAGTTGGAAAATATGGCTTTGGTGATAGAAATGATGCCAGAGATTGTATGATAGAATTTTGCAAGACTAACAAATTCTTCACTGCAAGTACCTTTTTTCACCAACATAAATGGCAACAATACACATGGACCTAGCCAGCTATAATACAAGGAATCAAATCAACTACATATGTGGAAAGAGAGGATGGAAAAGCTCAGTATTATCAGTCAGAACAAGCCAAGGCCCGACTAAGGAAAAGACCAGCAATTATTCATATACAAGTTCAAGTTGAAACTGAAGAAAATTAGAACAAGTCCATAAGAGCCAAAATACAATTTTGAGTATATCTCACCTGAATTTAGAGACCTTCTCAAGAATAGATTTGACACTTTGAACACTACTGACTGAAGACTAGACGAGTTATGGAATGACATCAAGGACATCATACATTGTATATGATGAAGAAGGCAAGAAGTCATTAAAAAGAAAGAAAAGACCAAAATGGATGTCAGAAGAGACTCTAAAGCTTATTTTACATGTCGAGTAGCTAAAGTGAAAGGAAGAAATGATGAAGTAAAAGAGCTAAATAGAAGGCTTCAAAGGGCAGATCCAGAAGACAAAGTATTGTAAGGACATGTGCCATGACCGAGAGATAGAAAACCAAAAGGGAAGAACACGGTCTGCATTTCTCAAGCTGAAAGAACTGAAAAAAAAAAAAAAAAATTCAAGCCTCGATTTACAATATTGAAGAATTCTATGGGGAAAATATAAAATGACACAGGAAGCATCAAAGTAGATTGAAGAAATACACAGAGTCACTATACCAAAAAGAGTTGGTCAATGTGCAGCTATTTCAAGAGGTGGCATATGATCAGGAACCAATGGTACTGAAGGAAGAAGTTCAAGCTGCACAGAAGGCACTGGTGATAAACAAGGCTCTAGAAACTGACGGAATACTAACTGAGATGTTTCAACAAACAGATGCAGCGTTGGAAGTGCTTGCTTGTCTGCGCCAAGAAATTTGGAAGACAGCTACCTGGCCAACTGACTGGAAGAGATCCATATTTAAGCCTATTCCCAAGAAAGGTGATCCAAAGGAATGCAGCAATTATAGAACAATATCATTAATATCACATGCAGGTAAAACTTTGCTGAAGATCATTCAAAAATGGCTGCAGCAGTACATTGACAGAGAACTGCCAGAAATGCAAGCTGGATTCAGATGAGGGCGTGGAACCAGGGATATCATTGCTGATGTCAGATGGATTCTGGTTGAGAGCAGAGAATACCAGAGGGAGGTTTACCTGTGTTTTATTGACGATGCAAAGGCATTCGACTGTGTGGATCATAACAAATTATGGATAACGTTGCAAAGAGTGGGAATTTCAGAACAATTAATTATGCTCGTGAGAAACCTGTACGTAGATCAGTAGGCAGTTGTTGGAACAGAACAAGGGGATACTGCGTGGTTTAATGTCAAGAAAGGTGTGTCTCAGGGTTGTATCTTTTCACCATGCCTATTAATGTATATGCTGAGTAAATAATACAAGAAGCTGAATTTTATGAAGAAAAATGTGGCATCAGCATTGGAGGAAGACTCATTAACAACCTGCGTTATGCAGATGCCACGACTTTTCTTGCTGAAACTGAAGAGGACTTGAAGCACTTACTGATGAAAATCAAAGACCACAGCCTTCAGTATGGATTACACCTCAACATAAAGAAAACGAAAATTCTTACAACTGAACCAATAAGCAACATCATGATAAACAGAGAAAAGACTGAAGTTGTCAAGAATTTTGTTTTACTTGGATCCACAATCAACACCCATGGAAGCAGAAGTCAAGAAATCAGAGGATGCATTGCATTAGGCAAATCTGCAAAAGACCTCTTTAAAGTGTTGAAAAACAAATATATCACCTTGAAGACTGAAGGTAGCCTGACCCATGCCATGGTGTTTTCAATTTTTGTCTCATATGCATTCGAAAGCTGCGTGATAAATAAGACAGAAGAAGAATTGACACCTTGTTGGAGAAGAATATCGAGTATACCAGGGACTGCCAGAAAAATGAGCAAGTCTGTCTTGAGAGAAGTACAGCCAGGGGAAGACTGATGACAAGCACCTTCCTTCAGAGCCAACAGACAGAGAAAGACTTCCCCTGGAGCTGATGCCCTAAATATGGACTTCTAGCCTACTAGGCTCTAAGAGAATGAATTTCTGTTTGTTAAAGCCATCTACTTGTGTTATTTCTGTTATAGCAGCACTAGATGACTAAGACAAATTATTTCCCCTAAAATACGTGTCAGCTGGAAACCCTGGTGGCGTAGTGGTTAAGTACTAAAGCTGCTAGCCAAAGGGTCGGCAGTACGAATCCGCCAGGCGCTCTTTGGAAACTCTGTGGGGCAGTTCTACTCTGTCCTATAGGGTCGCTAGGAGTCGGAATCAACTCCACAGCACTGGGGTATGTGTCAGCTTGGTTAGGGCATGATTCCCAGTATTGTGTGGTTGTTCTCCATTTTATGATTTGATGTGATTTTCCTATGTATTGAAAATCCTAATTTCTGCCTGTGGTTAATGAGGCAAAATCAGGTTATGTTAAAAATTATTAGGGTGGAATACAACACTCTTACTTAGGTCACAACCCTGATCCAATGTAAGGGGGTATCCCTGGGGTGTGGCCTGCATCACCTTTTATCTTATAAGAGATAAAAGGCGAGAGAAGTGAGCAGAGAGATAGGGACCTCATACCACAAAGAAAGAACAAAGAGAAGAGCACGTCCTTCGGGCCTGGGGTCTCTGCAGTGAGAAACTCCTAGATTCATGGAGAGATTGATGACGGGAACCTTCCCCCAAAGTCTACAGAGACAAAAACCCTTCCTCTGGAGCTGGCACCCTGAAGTTGGGCTTCTAGCCTCCTAGATTGTGGGAGAATAAATTTGTTTGTTAAAGCCATCTACTTGTGGTATTCCTGTTATAGCAGCACTAGATAACTAGGACACTTGGTACTCTGACATCTATTTGATGTTCTTATTTACATCCACTATAAATATGCCATAAAATAGAATTTGTTTTCTTACACCATTTCGAATACTGCCTAAAGTATAAATTCATAAACTAGCATCAATCAGATTTTTATTTCCATTTTATCATTATCATGATCAAAAGTACAGGACTCAATTACCCATGTCTGTTCCTACCTTCTGAATATTTTCATCTAGGACACTGAATAGAAATTAATTCTGATGAGCACAGCAACTTTGCCTTTCTTTACACTGACAGTTCTACAACCTAGAATAATGCCTGGTAAACACTAGTGCACCGTAGTTGTTATTAGCCACTGTCAAGTAGGCCCCAAACTCATGGCTACCCCATACACAACAAAACAGAATGCTGCCCAGTCCTGCACCGTCCCCACGATTGGTTGTGGACTGAACCATTGTGTTCCATTGAATTTTCATCACTGATTTTTTAATTAGATTGCCAAACTTTTCTTCTGGTATATACTAGAGACTCCATAAAAATATTTTTGGAATAGACGAATGACTGAATGGAAGTTAGCCAAGTTCCATTCTTTTTAGAAAAAAGAAGAAAAAAATATGTCTTGACCTTAGAAGGCAATGTAGCAGAGGCTTAAAGCTGAGTCTGAGAGTATGGCTGTGATGAGGCTCTGCTATGAGAACAGGGCTGTGAGTCTCTGCCCCATCACCGTACATCCCCTTAGCGTTCTGAAAGAGTGAGTGTAGGACGTGGTCATGAGAGTAGCAGCGAGGGCCTGGACACAACAGAAATCTCAATGTATGGCCACTGCGGAGAAAGATATATTATTCAGGAGGCTTTTATTTTCAGGTGCTATGAACCCTGTTCCAACCACTAACATAAACACTGTCTGGTAAGAAGGAAGAATATAAAATACAGAAGGAGAAAAATATAGAAAGAACTTACAGATTAGCACATTGTAGGCATGAAAACCTGAAGTAAACAAAAATGGAATTACTCGAAATTTTAATTGCTAGGAATGAAAGATGTGCTGATGAGAATTTCACTGCTTATCCTCTCATTTTAAATGGCAGAAAAGAAACAGGTTAAAAATTACCTAGCTTGATGAAGTTAAAAAAGGCTTGGAAATACTCAACAAGGTAAAGCAAACAAGTTTTCACAACAGGGATCTTTCATCTAAACCTATTGCATCATTTCTGAGGCATAGTGACACTATACGACATAGCAGAACTACCTCATAGTGTTTCCAAGGGTGTCCATCTTTATGGAAGCAGACTGCCAGATATTTCTCCTGAGGAGTGGCTGTTGGCTTTGAGCCACCGTCCTTTCACTTGACAGCCAAGCATTTAATGACTGCACCACCAGGGCTCCTTGATCTTTCAACTACTGGTGTTAAAACCTTGAGAAATTTTGTAACTAATCTGGGAGCCACATTTTCCCCAAATGCACTGGGGATAATCCTGCAGTTGTTTGGAAGATTATCAATAATACATTTAAAATGACTAGTCCTGTGCCTTGTACAAGGTAGGTTATCATTCAAATATTAGTTCCCTTCTCACTTCCCTTTTGCCTGTCCCATCCTATCTGAAGTATGATCTCATCAATCACGTAGACATTTTCATGTCCATTTTTATATCATCAAGGTCGAGTACTGTGAAAATTTGTTGAATGAACAAACCATAAAGATGGTGGATATTATTTTGAGTTTCAGTTGTTTTTTTGGGGGGGGGTGGGTGCATCATACACATGAAGTTGTAAAACTTGCTTAATAAATGAACTTTTTAAAAATTCTCATTATGCACCTTGTATGAGGCATACCCAGAGATATCAGGTACATTTAAAAATGTACGGATGGATCTGTTCTTTGGAGCTCAGAGTTTACTTCAGGACACTGAAAATAAAACAGCAATTTAATGGGATAAATGTCTTGATAGGACATGAATAAACCTAAGGAAAACAATGCAGGCATTTGGTTTACAATATTTTTGGGTGCAGCTGGTTTCAATTTCAAAACTCTTAATAATCTCAAGGCTGAGTCCATTCCAGTGACTGTTCACATCTATTATTACAGCAGAACAATCAGGAAAGAAAAGCAGAAAGATGTGGGGGAATGGCGGCTATAGAGGCATCAGCTGTTCCTTGTTTTACAGACTTTTTCTTTCTTTTCCCTACCTCCTGCTCTCTAATTACATCCAAATGGTTCTCTCATTTGTTTTCTTGGCTCTTTTGTCTGAAATATGGTGCCAGTAATACATGCCATCTTCATTTGGCTCCTTTCTCTCTTACATGCACTGCTAACCTATTGTTTTTTGTAAAAATATAGAACTTATCAATTCTTTCTCACACCTGTCATAGTGCTTCAGGTTGACACAGTGATACATTTTATGATTAAAAATTGAGTCACCAGAGAGTAAACGTACCGAGACCATCATCCCTGCCACTCCTTTCTAATCAAGCCATGAATGGACACAGAAGGCACCCATGGGTAGATCTTACTTTGTGAAATATTCACAAATAAATTGTCTTATAATAACAGTATTATCATCATATTGACAATTATAAAAATGCATAATTTTTGGATATTCATGCTGTGAGAAAATGGAGATAAGTACATTGTTTGTGCAAGTAAAAACTGGGACAATTTTCATGGAGGGCTACTGGCCAATACCACCACCTGTCTGCTGGTTTGTAGTACTGTGGTGGCTTGGGTATAGCTGTGATGCTGGAAGCTATGGCACCAGTATTTCAAATACCAATAAGGTCATCCACGGGGGACAGTTTTCAGAGGAGCTTCCAGACTGAGAGAGACTAGGAAGAAAGGCCTGGTGATCTACTTCCAAAAATTAGCCAATGAAAACCTTATGAATCACAATAGGACATTGCCTGACGAGCTTTCTTTGGATATGTCATCAGGAAGGAACGATCTCTAGAGGAGGACATTTTGTTCAGTAAAATAGAGAGCCAGCAAGAGTGAGAGAGTCCCTTGGTGAGATGGGTTGGCACAGTAGCCACAATAACGGTCTTGAACATATGGCGATCGTGAGGGTGATGCAGGATCGAGTGTTTCATTCTGTTGTACTTAAGTTCAACGTAACTGGTGTTGACTTGGTGGCAGCCATCTATTTACCTATTTACTGGCCAATTTAGTATAAATTTTAAAATGTGCAATGTTCTTTTTCTTGTACTTCTACTTATAAAAACATAACCAAAGAAAATTACTTCAAATTTGTATGTACAAGCATACTTATTGAAAAATTTGGTAACAGCTGGGAAAAATACAATTCCATTAATATGTGATTGATTAAATAAATTGTAACATAAACAAAATATGCAGAGCACCTTCCTTGCCTTTATCAAAACAGGTTTGAATCATGACAAATTCCATAATAATTCCTGTGCTTCTAATCCCACCTCCCTGTATCATCTTTATTATTACTTGAGTTATTTTGTCTTTCTCACATATTAATTTATTATATTCCTTCCAAAGGCCTCCCATTCATTTTGAGCAAGATTTCTTAGCCTGATATGTGTGAAACTGAAGGAAGGGTGGAAATCAGAAAACGAAATGGGGCAAGGAAGTAAGAGGCCTATTATCAAGAATTTTGCTTTCAATGCAATGAAAATTAGTCATAAAATCCACATTTACTTTGTAATATAGTAATATGAAGCTGTGGGGATGATGTTAGCCTCGCATTGCTGGTGACTGTTTTATTTGCTGTGTGCTAAGACTTGCCTGATAATCAGGCTAATACAAAGGAAAAAAAGAGAAAGGAGGGGAAGAGAAAGAAGGAAATAGGAACGAGAAAGATAGGGGAGGGTCGGGGGAGAGAAGGGAAAATCAAGACAGAGAACTGATGGATTCTTTTAAACCCTCAGATCCGTCTGTGCGTGAAACCCAGTCAGGAAATTTTTCCTCTAGGTAAACAATAAGTCAACCCTGCTGTTCTTATTCCTCCAAAATATTTTGAATCAGCTCCTTGTTAATTGTATTTTTAAAATCTTTAGTATGGCATTGGAGCAACTAGTTGAAGTTCTTCAAACACAGCACGATATCTCTGTCTCTGAATTTTGCGCATGCTGGTGGTCTCTCTGGTTAGGAATGACATTTCCTCCCTTAAACCTCCCCCCAAAAAACCCATTGTTGTTAAGTCAATTCCGATTCATAGCAACTCTATAGCTACCCTATAGGAAAGAGTACAGCTGCCCCACAGGGCATCCAAGGAGCAGCTGACGGATTCTAACTGCTGACCTTTTGGATAACCGCCTAAATTCTTAACCACTGCACCACTAGGGCTCCTTCCCTTATCCACCTAAAAAAATCTACCATCAAAAAAACAGAAAATAACAAATGCTGAAGAGATTGCAGGAAGAAGGGAACACTTATGCACTGTTAGTGGGAATGTAAAATGGTGCAACCATTTTGGGAAATGATATGGCCCCTCCTTAAAAAGTGAGAAATAGAAATACCATACAATTCAGCTATCCCACTCCTAAGAATATATCCTAGAGAAATAAGAGCTGTAACGTGAAGAGACATCTGCACACTCATGCTCATTGCAGCATTATTCACAATAAAAAATAGATGGAAACAACCTAAGTGCCCATCGAGTGCTGAATGGATAAACAAATTATGGTACCTACGCACAATGGAATACTACTCAAGGATAAAGAGCAATGGCGAGTCTGTGAAACATCTGACAACCCGGATGAACCCGGAGGGAATTATGCTGAGTGAAATAAGTCAAGCACAAAAGGACAAATATTGAATGACGCCACTATTAGAAAAAAAACCAAGAAATGTTTACACTAAGAATAAAACAATTTTCAATGGTTTTCATGGAAGGAAGGAATGGGGAGGGGAAATTACTAACTAGATAACTTTGGTGAAGGGAAAGACAACACACAGTATAGGGGAAGTCAGCACAACTTGACCAAGGCAAAGTCATCAAAGCTCCCTAGACACATCCAAACACCTTGAGGGACTGAGTTACTGGGGCTGAGGGCTGGGGATCATTGTCTTGCAGACATCTAGGTCAATGGGCATAACATAGTTCATAAATAAAATGTTCTATATCCTACTTTGGTGAGTAACATCTGAGGCTTTAAAGGCTTGTGAACGGCCATTTAAGATACATATATTGGCCCCATTACATTTGGAGCTAAGGAGAATGAAGAAAACAAAAGATGTAAGGAAAATATCAGTCCAAAGTACTAATGGGCCACATGAACTACAGCCTCCACCAGCCTGAGCCGAGAAGAACTAGATGGTGGCCAGCCATCGCCACTGACTGCTCTGACAGGGATCACAATAGAGGGTCCCAGACAGAGTGGGAGATAAGTGTAGGAGGACTTAAATCCACAAAAAAAAGACCAGATGTCCTGGTCTGACAGAGACTGGAGAAAACCCCGAGACTATAGCCCCTGGACACCCGCTGACTCAAAATAGGAGCCACCTTTCAGCCAAAGCCTAGACAGGTTGGGGTTAAGAGCTTGGCTGCTAGCCCAATGGTCAGCAGTTTGAATCTAGCAGCCACTCCTTGGCAACCCCATGGGGCAGTTTTACTCTTTCCTAGAGGTTCGCAATGAACAATAGGTTTTTATAAAACAAAGAATAACACACGTGAGGAAACTGCTTCTTAATTCTATCAGGTATATGAGACCAAATGGGCAACACTAGCCCAAAAGCAAAGACAAGAAGGCAGAAGGGACAGGAAAACTGGATGAATGGACATGGAGAACCCAGGGTGGAAAGGGAAAGGGGGCGAGTGCTGACTCATTGCAGGTACTGTAATCAATGTTACAAAACAATTTGTGTATAAATTTTTGAATGAAAAACTAATTTGTGCTATAAACTTTCACTTAAACACAACTAGGTTAAAAAAAAAAAAGAAACAAAAACATCTACCACCCAACCTGTCTAAGTTCAGTTGACATTTCTTCAGGAAGCTCACCCGAGAGAATTTATTTTCTTCTCTCCACTGCATTTTGCAGATAGCTATACTACAGCAATGAACTGAAAATTCTTGTGCTTTGTTACCCTTCTTCTGCATCATTTTCTTATCACTGAAATGTAAATCTTTCAGTGGAAAGTAAGGTATAAAGAAACAGAAAACTTGGTGAAAAAAGCATCACCGATCTACAATTCAATACATAGCTTTTTGGGCCAATCAAGCCAGTTACTAACAATAAGTGAAATTTTACTCTTTCAATGTTTCCTTTTACACTTTTGCTTGAGTCAATTTACATTTCTTAGGAGGAATAGTCTGTCTCTAACATGTTTACTGTCCCTATTTTTACTTGGGAATTCATGAGGCAGTTTTTCTCATTAACTTCCCTTTTTCCCCAGAAACTTCTGGGTCACTTTAAATTCTTAATAACTTCAGACACCATGGACTTGCTATCAATTTGCGCCATGGAAATAGATGATTTTTAGTAGAAAATAAACTGTATATATCCATGGAATAATGAATATGAGAATATAATGGCTTCACCTTATTTTACTGTATAGGATTCTGAGTCATAGCCCTCAATTCAAGCTCGAATTTGCCACTATAGCTATAAGTTTGTGATTTTGAGCAAATTAGCTTTCAGAATATCTGTTTCATGTTCAGAAAATATGGATAATACCACAAGGCTAAACTCACACTAAGAGAAGATAATGTAAGTGAAAATCTTTTGTATCCTCTAAAATGCCAGTTTGATCTAGCAGAAAAGAGGTCACCATGGCCTAGAGAAAGAGTTTCAGTAGAGGGGTGAGTGTGAGGGCAAAATTGCAGTAGAATTTGGAGTTAATGGAAAATGAATAGGGACCAACAAATTCCTTCAAGAAATTTGGCTTTGAAATAGCGGAAGAGCAAAGGGCAAATCTGAAGGGTGTTATACAGCTGAAAGAGGTTTTCTTCCTCCATGCCTCCCTTATTTATTATTATTATTATTGGATGCAGTAGAGTTAATAGGGAGAGAGAATTGAGAGAAAGGGAACAAAAAGAGAAGAATCAATGGCTCGAGTCTAAGCTGATTTCAGAAAGCATGTTATTCAGAGAAGAAATATTAATGATCTTCTACCTCTGTAAGCATCAATGACTGATGCTGCATCATAAAGAGGAAAAAGCCAAAGGTGGAGACAAGTGAATTTGTAGAGTTGGTTGAAGGAAAGTAAGCGAGTAATTATTCTTTTTTTTTGCAAATTAGTTTCTCATTAAAATTAATATACATATTGTTTTGTGACATTGGTTGCCAACCCCACAACAGGTCAACACTCTCCTCTACTAGACCTTGGGTTTCCCATTACCAGCTTCCCTGTCCTCTCCTGTCCTCTCCTGCCTTCTCGTTCTTGCACCTGGGCTAGTCTCATTTTGCTTTGTGGGACTAATTATTCTTTGAAGTATTATTACTGTACTTTAGATGAAGGTTTGCAGAACAAACTAGCTTCTTATTAAACAATTAGTACATATAGTTTTGTGACATTGGTTCCCAGCCCCATGACATGTCAACAGTCTCTGTTCTCTACCTTGGGTTCCCAATCACCAGATTTCCCCGTCCCCTTCTACCTTCTAGTCCTGGTCTTGCGTGCCCCTTTAGTCTTGTTGTGTTTTATGGGTCTGTCTAATCTCTGGCAGAAAGGTGGACCTCAGGAGTGATTTCATTACTGAGCTAAAATGGTGTCTGGGGGCCATACTCTCAGGGCTTCTCCAGACTTTGTCAGGACAGTATTTATGGTCTTTTATTGTGAGTTAGAATTTTGTTCTACATTTTTCTCCAGCTCTGTCTGGGACCCTTTACTGTGATCCCTGTCAGAGAGCAGTCAGTGGTGGTAGCTGGGCACCATCTAGTTGTGCAGGACTCAGTCTGGTGGAGGCCATGGTCCATTAGTCCTTTGGACTTATCTTTGCCTTGTGTCTTTGGTTTTCCTTATTCTTCCTGCTCCAGATGGGGTGGGAACAGTGGAGTATCTTAGACAGCCACACACAAGCTTTTAAGTCCCCGGACGCTACTCACCATAGTGGAATGTAGAATGTTTTCTTTATAAATTACATTATGCCGATCGAGCTAGATGTCCCCTGAGACCATGATTCCTAGCCCTAGCCCAACAAATTGGTACCTCAGGTTATTTGGATTTGTCTGTGAAACTTCCATGACCTTGCCTTGGTCAAATTGTGCTGACCTTCCCAGTATCGTGTACAGTCTTACCCTTAACCAAAGTTACCGGTTCTGTATTGTCTGGATAGTGTTTTTCCCTCCTCACTTCTCCCCCACCTCATAACCATCAAAAGTTGTTTCTATGTGAAAACCTTCTCAGGAGTTTTTATAATAGTGGTCTTATACAGTTTTTGCCCTTTTGTAATTGACTTACTTCGCTCAGCATAATACCTTCCAGATTAATCCATGTTGTGAGATGTTTAGAAGATTCATCATTGTTCTGTACTGTTGTGTAGTAGTCTATTGTGTGTATGTACCATAGTTTATCTATTCATCTGTTGATGGACACTTAGGTTGTTTCCATCTTTTTTCTATTGCGAATAATGCTGCAGTGAACCTGGGTGTTATGAGTCAGAATTGACTCGACGACACTGAGTTTGGTTTTTGGTTTGGAATCTGGGTGTGCATATGTCTATTCTTGTGATGGCTCTTATTTCTCTAGGGTATATTCCTAGGAGTGGGACAGCTGAATTGTATGGTATTTCTATTTCTCGCTTTTTAAGGAGGGGCCATATCGTTTTCCAAATTGGTTATACCATTTTACATCCCCACCATCAGTGCATGAGTGTCCCAATCTCCCTACAGCCTCCCCAACATTTGTTATTTTCTGTTTTTTGGAATGGAGCCAGTAATGTCGGGTGAGATGGTATTTCATTGTAAATTTGATTTTCATATCTCTAATGGCTTGTGATTGTGAGCGCTTCCTCATGTGTCTGATAGCCACTTGAAAGTCTTCTTTGGTGAAGTGTCCGTTCATATCGTTTACCTATTTTTTAATTGGATTATTTGTCTTTTTGTTGTAGAGGTATTGAATTTTCCGATAGATTTTAGAGATTAGAACTTTGTCTGTCAGATTTGTCATAGCCAAAATTTTTTTCCCAGTCTGTAGTTTCTTTTTTTATTCTTTTGATGAAGTTTTTTGGTAAGCAGAAGTATTTAATTTTTAGAAGATTCCAGTTATCGAGCTTATCTTCTGTTGTTTGTTTATTGCTATTTATGGTTTGTCTCTTATTTCTGCCATTTACTAGGGTCTCTAGAAATTACCCTATGTTTTCTTCTATGAGCTATATAGTTTTTGGTTTTATATTTAGGTCTTTGATACATTTTGAATTAGTTTTTGTTTATGACGTGGGGTATGGGCCCTGTTTCATTTTTTTACAGATGAACATCCAGTTTTGCCAGCACCATTTGTTAAAAAGACTGTCTTCCCATTTAATGGACTTTGAGTTTTTGTCAAAGATCAGCTGCTCAGAGGTGGGTGAGTTTCTTTCTGGGTTCTCAGTTTTGTTTCATTGGTCTATGTGTCTGTCATTGTACCAGTACCAGGCTGTTTTGACTACTCTTGCTGTATGGTAGGTACTGAGATTGATTTTCTAATATTAAACCATCCTTGCATACCTGATATGAATCCCACTTGGTTGTGGTGAATTATTTATTTTTTTTATATGATACATAATTCTACTGGTTAGAATTTTGTTGAGAATCTTTTATCTATATTCATGAGAAATATTGGCCTGTAATTTTCTTTTTTGTGTGGTGTCTTTGCTGGGTTTTGGTATCAGGGCTATTCTGTCTTCATTGAATGAATTCAGAAGTATCCCTTCCTTTTCTATGTTCTGAAATAGTTTGAGTAGTATTGGTGCAACCTGTTCTCTGAATGGTGGAATTCTCCAGTGAAGCTATCTGAGTCAGGGCTGTTTTTTTTTTTGATTGAGAGGTTTTTTTTTTTTTTTCTTTAAATTACTTTTTCAGTCTTTTCACTTGTTATGGGCCTGTTCAAATTTTTGACCTCAGTTTTTGTTAGTTTAGGTTGATAGTGTGTTTCTAGAAACTTGTCCATTTCCTCTAGGTTTTTAAATTTGTTAGAGTATAGTTTTTCATAATACTCTGTTATGATCTTTTTTATTTATATCTATGAGGTCAAGGTGGTTTATTGTGGCCTTTAGATCTTTTGTTTTGTTGAGCTTCTTTCTGGATGTTCTGTACTTTACTGAGAATGGTGTGTTGAAGTCATCTACTATTATTGTGGAACGGTCAATTTCTCTTCTCTTAGAGCTGTCAGAGTTTGTTTTGTTTTCTGTATTTTGGACCCCTGTCTTGGATGCATAGGTATTTATTATGGTCATGTCCTCATGGTTGTTTGACCCTTTAATCATTATATAATGCCCTTCCTTGTCTTTAAAAAAAAAAAAAAAAACGGTGGATAAAATAGGCTTTAAAATAAAATCCACCATAAAATACTCCTGATCTCTTTTGGTCACCATTTGTTTGATATATATGTTTTTCCATCCTTTGATTTTTTAATATATTTATGTCTTTGTTTCTAAGGTGTGTCTCTTGTAGACAGCATACTGATGAGTCCTGTTTTTTTTTTTTTTAATCCATTCTATCACTCTCTGTCTCTTTATGGGTGCTTTTAATCCATTTATGTTCAGTATGACTATTTATTGATAGGTGTGTGTTTATAGCTGTCATTTTGTAATATTTTTTCTTATGGTGCTACCATTTTCTTTGTTCCTCTTACTTTACTATGCTGAATTCCTTTTGTTTGTGGATTTTGTTTGTTTGTTTTATTCTTGTGTTTACTGAGACCCTTTATGTTTTTCTTCTTTATTTTGATGAGTAGGTTTGTTAGGTTTCTTTGTGGTTACATTGAAATTTACCCCTATTTTCCTAAGTTTAAACCAGTCTTTCATTACTTGACATCACCTACACTTCCTCTCCATTTGAAAGTTCTATACCTATACTGTTTACTTCCTCTTTTATTGTTCTGACATTGTTGTCATTTACAGATTGGAAGTCCAGTGCATGGTGGGGTCTGGTGGTCCATGTTGGTGTTGCTCAGGGATGTGGTGCTTGGTGTCCAGTGCAAATAGGGAGGAGGGAAGGGAGAAGATATGATGTGTGGAGCTAAGCGGGTAAGTGAAAGAAGGGAAAAAAGAGAGACAAACAGAAGCAAAAAAAAAAAAAAGAGAATGAAAAAAAAGTAAACAAAATGGTGGCACAGTGGCATTCACCGGAAGGGGTTGGAGCAGACCTGGTAAGGCCATGTGCCAATAGCTCATTAGCCGAGCAGTTAGACTAAGACTGTGGAGAAGGGGCATGGGTGGCACACAGGTCTAGGTGGGCAGGAGAAAGGAAAGGCAAGAAGGGAAAAAAAAGTAACAAAAATAACAACAAACAGATAAATATCATGCGGAAGGAGCTAGCCTTTAGGGGCAGGAAGTAATTGGGGTGGTGGCAAGCTCATGTCTCTCTCATTAGGCAGCATGGCACAACCTGTCAGGAAGCTGTAGTGTCAGTGCAGAGCCTAGAGGGGAAGGAGAAGGGAAAGGGAGAAGGGGAAACATAAAGAAAAATAAAAAATATGGCACCGAGGGAGCCAGCCTGTAGGGGACATGGCACATGAGGCTAGGTTGGTGGGAGAAAGGAAAGGAAGAAAGTAAGAGGAAAAAACAACAAAAAATAAAGAAAAAAAAGCAAAAACAAATAAAACAGCATCAGCAACAACAAAAAAAATGACATGGAGGGAATCTGCCAGTGGGGGCAACGTAAACCCAGGGAAGCGGCGTGCTGGTGGCTCTCTAGCCAAGTAGTGTGGCACAACCCATCCAGGAGGGGTGGAGATGGCACATGGGGCTAGCTGGGTGGGAGAAACAACGGGAGGAAGGGAAAGATAGAGAAGGAACAACAACAAAAAAAAGCCAAAAAACAAACAAAACAACTACAACTACAAAAAAATGAGGTTGAAGAAGCCAGCAGGTGGGGATTCGGCAGGCCGAGCAGCAGTGAGCTGATTTCTCTCCAGCCAAGTGACTGTGGCTTGTTGGAAAGTGACAGAGGATGTCTAGAGGGAAGAAAGATGGGGGGGTAGAAAAGTGTGTATCCCTTGCTACCAGGTCCTCTGTCGCCTATTTGAAGCTCCGTGAAGTTGCTTTCCCATACTCCTCGGCTACCATTCTTATTGGCTGAGGTACAAGATGGTGAGCCCTTGCCACACTGGCTAGTAGGGGACCTCTACTTGGTAGTTCTCATTTTCTGTTCTCTGTCAGTTTTTTATTCCATCTGATGCTTGATTGAGTTCTTTATCCCTTCATTTGATGCTTAGAGTTCCAGGATTGAAGTTTGTATCTGTTTTACTTAGTTATTCAGGTCTTTGCTGTAGAGGGACAGCATGGTGCTTCTGTCCATCTTGGGTCTGCCCCCGGCAAATATTTATTTTCTTTGCTAAGTAGGAAGATGAAGTCATCTGCTAAGAATTATGGGGAAATGGGACAGTTTAGAAGTTTGTGGACAGTGGAAAATATTTGAAATAACTACTTTCAAGTAAAGGGAAAGGGAGTTTGCTGCGGGAATGGCACCAATGAATATTGTGACCATGATTTTATGTGGGTTTGTGATTTTCAATATCATTACTCATATGCACAGGTAGAGGCATATGGACAAAGGGGACATTTGCATTGAACCAAGGCTGATATTTTGCTAGGCAAGACTGATGAGAAGGAAACAGGGCAAAGGAGTTGAAGATACTAGAACGAGGGTACTTAAAGCAGATCAAAGATTGAAATTTACAGAGGAGATAAAAAAAAAATCCTCATGAAAGAGAGCTGGTGTGGAGAAATTTGAGAATATTTTAGATTTTAAAAATCCAGTAAGGTGGAGGAATTGATGACTTTAAATTAGAAGAGAATGATAGAATGTTGTGGTCAGAGAAAACAATTAATTGAATTTGTCATTGTAGAAGAGTATTTCTAGGTGTCCTCCATGGGGACAGGGTTTTAAACAGTAGAGATAAGAGGGTCACTGGAGATTGCCACTGACACTGCTGTCGAGTTGATTCCGACTCATAGCAACCCTATAGGACAGAGTAGAACTTCCCCATAGAGTTTCCAAGGAGCGCCTAGTGTATTTGAACTGCCAACCTCTTGGTTAGCAGCTGTAGCACTTAACTACTATACCACCAGGGTTTCCCACTGAAAATTAGGAAATGAAATTCTAGAGTACTGGCTTGATTATATACATGCACGGCAACACAACTCATAAGAGTAGCTGGACTTGAGAAGCTAGGGAAGAATATGAAGAATGTGCTGTATGTTCAACAAATGAGTTGGAAGGACATAGAACTTTGAGGTTGACGGTGACAAAAAAGAGTATATCACAACACAAATGGTTCCTTCCACAAAGAGTACTTGGGGGCTGAAAACATAAGACTTTATTTTTGTCTCCCACTGTTCCTTAACATTTCTTCCCAATATTCCTTAACAGGCTCTCTTCATAAGTGAAAACTCACAAAGTCCTCATAACTTTTCTGAAGTCACAAAATGAATCTTAAATTTAAAAAAATAGATTAATTAAAAG
The DNA here is from genome assembly GCF_030014295.1 of Loxodonta africana. Taxonomy (NCBI): domain Eukaryota; kingdom Metazoa; phylum Chordata; class Mammalia; order Proboscidea; family Elephantidae; genus Loxodonta; species Loxodonta africana. The sequence goes on from NC_087358.1 coordinate 48,636,684, forward strand.
ACAAAAAGCCTCTTGCTAACTCTAAATATCAAATTACTGTTTCACAGCAAAATCCTTTTTCAATAATCCTCTTTAGTCCCAACACTTCCATATTCTTAAATTGAGTGAGCATTTAAATTCATGTAACTGGTTTTAGCTGTAACAAAATTCAAATCTTTGTCATTCTCAATTTGGAATGTGATACCAATGGTGTCTAATTATATAATGTGCAGTTTAAAACTCTGTGCATGAATGTCCTGACCCTGAACCTATAAGGAGTTTCTGTAGGACTTTTTTTCCCAGTATTATGGAAAAAAGAAGATACTCTACATTTCTTGACCTTGAGCCACATGAATGTGGGAAAATACACACTTAAAAGAGCTTTAGGGTAGCTGTTCCCTCTGGAAAAAAGCCATGGAATAAATGGAAGTGTCAGAAAAGAGTACAAAGAAGATACGAAGCTGTTAGCTGGGTGTGGCATAGTAATAATTTGAGACATTACTTGCAGAATCTTTTCTTTTTTTTTTTTTTTTTGCTACCTTTCCACAACTGCCATTCAGACTGCAAGATATGGGGCCACCACTCACTCTAGAGACAAATTGTCAGTTTAGGGCCAGAGGTACAAGAAGCTAGGTTTCAGATGTAAAGCAGAGGAATGGACAGAGGAGTTCTTCCCTGAAATCTAGGAGCTAGAAAAATTTTGAATTGCTAAGAGAGTTTTGGAGAAAATAGCTAATGTGTTAGAAATAATTTGCTGGGGTGGGGAGAATGGGGTAGGGTGGAGCAGTAAATTCACTGCCTCCACACCCCAATCTGGAATACCTCCTCAAGTCTGGACTTCAAGAATAGAAATAAACTGTGCTTCTGTACCTGGGTTCAGTTGAGGTGGAAACAGAAACCTTGATACTGAAGAACAGAAATACCTGCATGGCTTCTGAAGGTTGTGATGGCTGAAGACCAAGCAGGTTGTCTGGGTTTGTAGAGTGGCATGTATCTGAAAGTTCTTGTTATTCCCAAATGAAGTGGAGAAGTTAATTGAGAGAAAGGTACTGTGCTTGCCCAGATGGGACATGGAGCTGGTGAAAAAAGGACACTCATGACTGTTTGTTTACCTGTGGGTTGAAAAAGCTACACAGGGAATTAAAGCCTGTGCATACAGTTACTCCTATACCTCTGAAAGGTATTCATTACAATCTAGATGGATTCAAGGGCTTAAAGAAGAGAATAAAGGCTCAAGACATCTAATTTTATGTCTTCATGGATGATCTAGGGGCTGGTCATATAGGTGACAGTACCATCTTTCATCAATTCTAGGACGCAAAATATTCTATATTTACTATCTCTGAAATAGTGATGAATCTTACACTTAAAATCTGCATGGAAACCCTGGTGGTCTAGTGGTTAAGTGCTAATCTCCATAGTTTTTGCTATCTCAGTGGTACGTGTTATAATCAATGACATCTAAATTCCAATGAAATGCAATATTTAATACACAGGTTTTTGTTGAACAAACTATAATTTCATATCTGGTTCCCTTTCTATTCAAATTCATAGATGAGTAAGCTTTCACCCTTGTCTTTGAATCATCTACAGTCTAGTATGGAAGACTCAGTTGAACAGAATGTGTTTTCAAATGGCTGTATGTGACTGGGAGTGAGTCAGAGTTAATTGACTCATACACAAGATGTTGACTGTGTTAAGATCCTGTCCGTAATAAATGCAATAATTTATTATGAGTATTATATTTCACTTAAAATATTCTAAAATTTTGGAGACATTGTAAAAAGTTAGCATAAAATGGCAAAATAATGTTATTCATTTATATGTTTTCATATTTAAATTTCTAATATGAACGGTTCAGTAATGACACAATAAAATTTAATAGCTGTTATTTTAATTTAGAAGGAGCCCTGGTGGTATAGTGGTTAAGCATCGGCTGCTAAGTTGAAAGGTGGGTAGTTTGAATCCACCTTTAGCTATGTGGGAGAAAGATGTGGCAGTTTGTTTCTGTAAAGATTACAGTCTTGGAAACACTATGGGGCAGTTCTACTCTGTCCTATAGGATTGCTATGACACAGAATCGACTTGATAGCAATGGGTTTGTTTTTCTGGTATAGTCATAAGGAGCGTTGGTGGCATAGTGGTTAAGCACTCAGCTGCTAACCAAAAGGTTGGTGATTCGAAACCACCAACCGCTCAGCAGGAGAAGGATGTGGCAGCCTGCTTCTGTAAAGATTACTGCCCTGGAAACCCTATGGAGCAGTTCTACTTTGTCTTATCGGGTTGCTATGAGTCAGAACCAATTTGATAGCAATGGGTTTTTTGGTTTATTTTGATTTAGATTATGAATTATATTATAATCATACTAATATCATCTTCAAAATCCAGAATTCTTTTCAATTTTCAAAAGATATTTTCTCTTCTTAACAGAAAAGCACAATTTATAGAGACTCATCAGATAATGTTATGTGCTCTGATAGCATGGTCTTTTGTAATTTAGAATTTTTTGCCCACCAAGGATAAAATTTTTGCACACACAAGATTGTTCAGAGGGATTTTTCCCTTGAATCAAAAACTATACTAATGTTCAATTCATTTACATTACAAATTTTAAAAACTCGTTCTTCCATCAGTTTTCATGTTACTTTTACAAATCCAAGATTTATAATTCCAAGTATTTTTACAATTATTTTGAAAGAGCTTTGAAAACTGATCAGTCCCATTTACAAAATTAATCATATACTTTCAAGCATTTTAACTAGCATGTATGTAAATGCATATAGCATTTCTTTCTTAAGCACTTTAACTCTAATAAATTGGTTAACTTAAAGATATAGTAACATAAATGATCTTAAATAATTCCAAACTTTGCATGATTTATTTTTAAAAGCAAGCATCTAAATAAACTACTTAATTGCACATTATAAATTAGTTACAAAAGGCTAAGACCTCCTAAACATCACAAATACACAAAATACCAAATATAAGCTGATTTCTTTGTGATGTAAAAATGTAATACTTTAGTTTTGATTCTCTTAAACCTTTCTATAATTATTATTCAGGGTTATATGACCCTAAAGATATTCCCCCTAAAGAAAAGATCAGGATAAAACCAAACAGAATTCATGAAAAATGACATTTAATCAGCAAGACATGAAAGTATATACCTAAACAGAAGGAATTCTGGATTTAATTAAAAAAAAAAAAAGGTCACATGAGGAAACAAAATAGACAGGCCTGTTAACTGAGAAAACACAATTTTAAATGTTGAGGCTGGAAGATATATACACACTAAGGGTGTAACCATCCCTGTAACCTGTGTTTACTTCTGAACAGAGATTTTTGCTGGGCATGAGAACTGGAAGTGCAACAACTAGAATGAACTTTCTCACAGAATTTGATTTCTCAGTATACTTAAGTGTGCTAACAAGAGATTCCAACCGGAATGCTGACTAAACCCATTGCTGTTGAGTCAATTCCAACTCATAGTGATTCTACCGGACAGAGTAGAACTGCCCTATAGGTGGATTTGAACTGCCAACCTTTTGGTTAGCAGCCAAGCTCTTAACCACTTAGCCACCAGGGCTATGAAATTGAACCCTCTTAGTTTCTTATGTCATTGACCCTTGAACCCAAAAAATGTAGGCACACTGCCATTGTCTCTGACATTCATCTAGTCATACAGTCTGATATTCCCATGTAAGTTGCCATTTCTTTGGTCTCTAAAATATATACTTGCCTTTTTTCCACCTATTATTTCTGAAGACTTAAACTCTCTCTCTCTTTCTTTTCTTCCTTCCTTCCTTCCTTCCTTCCTTCCTTCCTTCCTTCCTTCCTTCCTTCCTTCCTTCCTTCCTTCCTTCCTTCCTTCCTTCCTTCCTTCCTTCCTTCCTTCCTTCCTTCCCTCCCTCCTCCTCCTCCTCCTCCTCCTCCTTCCTTCCTTCCTTCCTTCCTTCCTTCCTTCCTTCCTTCCTTCCCTGATTCCCTCCTTCCTTCCTTCCTTCTTTTCTTTCCTTGCAGCCACAGCGCATGAGTTCATTTTACTGACAGTCTTATGGCCTATAACTGTAAAGTTTATTATTTACCTAAGCTTGCTTTGCTGGCAAGGTTTTTAAGCTTTCCAGACTTATTATTATAAATATAAAACAGCTAAATTTAAGATTTCAAATTTCAATATTTAAAAATAATGCATTTGCCACAAATTTTCAGAAATCTATAAATTCTACATTGGGTATTTTTCACTTATCTATGCTTTTATAGATATTATTAATAAAAAAAATTTGACATTTATCTGAAGACTTAAAAGCAAGGCAAAAATCACCAACAATTTTGTAAGTTTTACAATTTAAAAGTGCTGACAGGAATTCAATATTAGAATCCAAACCTTCCAAAGGCTTAAGACTGTTTGACTTTGTTTAGATCTAGGACTTAAGGCAACTTTAGAATCAACACTTTTCCAACTATCTAAATAATTAGCAAAGGTGATTTCAGGTTAATTAAATATCCCTGCAATTCTGTTCTAATAGAGTTCCTGGGTGTAGCAACAGTTAAGTACTGGGCTACTAACAGAAAGGTTAGTGGTTTGAACTAGTGGGGCCTTGAAAGAAACTCCTGGCAATATGCTTCTGAAAGGTCACACACAGTTCTACTCTGACACACGTGGGGTCGCCTTGAGTTGGGATTCTTAGAGTTTTGTCACAAAATAGCTTCAATTCTCTGATCCTTGTCAGTGGGTTAAATGCTTATCATTTACTTACCTTTGTGTTTCTATTTTTTCTCTATTTTCATTCTTTTTTAAGTGCCTTTTCTATAATTTATTTTTTCTGATCTCAAAATAAATATATATTCCTTTTTTGAGAAACAGAAAATATAGAAAGCATGAAAATTAAAATTAAAAAATCCTCATAACTATACCACCTTATAATAATATAAAATGTTAATATTCAGGCCATTTTCTTCTTTTCATTTTTCCTGTCTTTTAGATTTGCAATTCTAACAATGACCTGAGGACTCGCTGCATCCGTATCACCTGGGACCCTGTTATAGATGCAGAGTTTAGGACCCCACCTCAGGTTATTAAATCAGATTTGCATTTTAATATTCTGTCAATGAATACAGTAGTTTAATAATTGTTAAAAATTTAGGGTGCTTTCTACTGTTTTCTTGATATTTATTCACTCTGTTACAGTGGGTTGTTTTATGTTACAGTGAAAGATTTGCATATAAAGTTAAAATATAGCACCTATGACTTCTTTTCTATTTCAAAGGTTGCTTGTTTTTTGTTTTTTTTTTAATAGAAATATATTTTTAGGAGAGGAATTGTGCATATAATATGGACATTTAAAAGATTTTTCTTTATATCATCAAACAGTTTTTCAGAAATATTGCCATTCATATTCTGCAGGAGCATGTGGCAGTGGAAATCCTACTGCAGTATTTTCAGCATTGACTGTTAACATTAAAAGATAGTTACTAATTTGCTAACTTCAAAAATCCATCCTTTAATATGGTAAAAAAAAAATTTTTTTTTTTGACGTATACTTAGAAACTTTGTAGTTACTCTTTGGGGGATTACTTATCCATTTATTTTGTTCATTAATATGTCAGTATCTAATTGTTTTTCTAACTGGTTTATACATATTATTCACATATTAATAATGATTATTTGTGTTTGACATAGTTGCCAAAAAAAGTTTGCAAATTTCTTCTTTGACATTTCTTTTTCACATAAATAATATAAATTAAGTTAAAATAAATAGCAACTCAAATGTCACAGAAATATTCAACTATATTTTCTTCCAGTGTATTTTATTTATTTAGTGTTTAATTGGAGGTGAAACTCTAAATTTGCTTATCTTCACACACCTATAAGACTTGCCAGCATCAATCACTACATAATTCCTGTTTCTGATTATTTTCAGAAATACATTTTGTTTATATATTAAGTGCATGTTGTCTTTTTCTGAATTATTTTATTCATTTGCCCTGTATATTCTTGTGCCAATAATGCATTGTTTTCATACTATATTTTTTTAATCGATCGGATCAGGAAATTTTTATCCCATTTTCTTTTTCAGAATTCTCTTTGTTTTGTTACCTTCTAATTGTTTTCCAAAAAAAAAAATTAGAATTGATTTATTTTTTTATTTCCTAACATGTCCCAATGAAAACTTCACTAATAGCCCCTCTCTCAATAAATTTGGGTTGTATAAGCCAAAACTGTGGGAGTTCCTCTTTATTTCGATTTCCTCTTCTTATGTGCCCTTGAAACTGTCTCTTTATTCCAATGAGTTAACTAGTTAGTCCACACAATTGTTATCTCCCCCAGGATTACTTCTAACTGGTCTCCTTAGCTTCCTTAAAAAGAATCTCCATACGGATGAAATGATTCTTTTAAAAAGCCAACCTTCAAAAGCTCCTTTTCACTCTTAGGTGAAAGTCCAAACCCCTTGACATTACTTCCAATTTCCCCGTCTTTCACCACTTAACTTCATACAGTAATAATTTCATTATCATTAAACTAAAGAGAATGCTATGCTATGTTCATTCAAAAAAACTCTTATTTCCCATTATCATGCCATTCATCATATAGTATTGCAAAGCATTGCTAAATTATGTCCCCTACCTAAGTATGAGTCCTAGGAGGACAGGTTGTTGTTGTTAGGTGATGTTGAGCTGGTTCTGACTCGTAGTGACCCAATGTACAAGAGAATGAAATATTGCCTGGACCTGCTCCATCCTTCCACCATGATCCTTCACCATAATCATTGCTATAGGCCTGGTCTCTATTATATGATCTCAATAGAAATGTGCTGACCAAATGAATGAATGATTAATCCAATAAATTTGTATTGGCTACATATAATTTTAAAGGAGTCCCTGGGTAGCATACACAGTTAAGTGCTCAGCTACTAACTGAAAGTTTTTCAGTTAGAACCCACGAAGAGGTACCTAGGAAGGCAGGCTTGACGATTTGTTTCCAAAAGGTCACAGCTTTGAAACGCTATGGAGCAGTTCTACTGGGCACATGTGGGGTTTCCACGAGTTGGAATTAACTCAATAGCAACTAACAAGAACATATAATTTTTTTCATAGTATTAGGCACATGTTAAAATTATGAAATAAGACATTCTATACATTTTATCCTTTGGACCTGTTAGATAGGATTGAAACTAGAAAAGGTTGAGCAGAAGCATATTATACTGATGTGTAAGCGGAAATCCATGGAAGGTTCAGCAAAGCTGTTAGGAAATTCCTTTGGCCAAAATCAGCCATCAAGGGAATGTCATGTCTCGCAGGACCTGATCTGCTTTAGTATCCTTCCAACTAAGTCATTGTCTTAAGTCACGCCCTGTACAAGGTACAGCCTTGGCACAAATGTGATAGATTTCAAAGCGCAGCACCTAGAACCCTTGTTTGATGACTGACACTCTCTGTAGCAATAGACTGTGTGGTGCAGTCACTTGACTACCACCACAATCGCTTTATAAAATTACACTAGATGCCTCAATTTGTTCATCTGTAAAATGAGGTAAAAAAAAAAATAGTAACATTTTCCTAGGCGTGTTGTCAAGATCACACAGTGTCTCATTGAAAAAAGTGCCTGACACAAAATAAATGCTATAAAAGTATGTGTTAAAATAAAATAAACTAAAATAAAGTTGTGCAAACCTCTCTGAGGGATGCACTGTAGATATTCTACTTATTAAGTACAATGTGTTCATCCGCATGGAGAACAGAATTCTCCATATTTTCTGTTAGTGTAAATCTATTTTGAAGGAAGGCAGCGTTCCTGAACCTCCGGAGAACTGGTTGCCACTTATGTTTTAACAACAGCATGCTTTTTCAGGGATATGTTTTCTGTTGTTTATGTTTTCTGCAGGAAATCTCTGCTTCCTCAGTATTGCAGCAATGTGGAAGGGAGGTTTTGTGCAAGATGGGTGTGACGCTCTGACAAAATTTTTCCCAGGATGTCTCTGGATTAAAAGACAGAGTAATATAGAAGATGCGTGCATACACTCGTCCCACAGAAGAACATGCACCAGTAGTGACGGGGGACATCTGGCATCCATTTAAGCCTGAAATACAGACAGGACTATCTCATGTTTTTGCAGTCCTGGTGCTTTTTATTTTATTTATGAAGTCTAGACAGACCTTGAGTTTGTCCTCACCTTCATGAGGGTATGCTTTGGACTTGCCATTATCTCTGTAATTCAATTTAGAACATACTAAGGTATTTTTTATTTTTGCATTGCCTGACCTGACCCTTAAATAGCATACAACGCACACTATCTAAGATCCCTTGAAGTTGAATTTTCATGAATAAAAATAATTCTTTAAAAAGGTCACTTGGAATATTTCTGTAATAATTTTATAATTGCCAGAAATTAAATAAATGACATGAGTGCTACATTAAAATCTCTCTCCTTCTTGCCTCTTCATCCATCAAAGATAAATCATTACTCCAATTTTACATCAAATAGAACTGGTGTCTTTTTTAAAATTAAATTGTTATTATAATGACATTTAATATATAATAAGATCACTAAGGAATTCTGGCTTTTAATTATTTTAATGTCAGTCATCCTTACTGCTCAAGGTAACTGGTCATTTACTAAAAGGACCTGCTAGTGGATGTTGAAGTTTTAAAAAATAAATACAAATCTCAACCAAAGTGTTCACTGGTATTTTTTTAAATATAATAATAGTTTCTGACATAAGGAAAGCTAAAGATTTTCAAAGAACTAGTAGCTTCTATCCAAGATAAAAATTAGTCAGTCCCTTTGAGAAGCCTCTTCAGTGTGATATGTCCCCATAGTAAATAATTGGGCTGTTTTCTAATATCTTAATGATTAAGGATGTTTGTTTTCTGGAACTTTTTTTTTAACTTCTTTATATCTGTGCTTGTCTTTAATAACAGGTATAAAAAAAAATAGAGCTAGCATAATTGAAACATTACTTTCTAGTAGTAGTATTTTATGGTCTTATAGCAGGTACTTTTATTCATGGAGTTAGATTCAGCTCTGAACCCCTCCACAACCTATATCATTTATAATAATCTATCTTCTAACTCTTTAAATACTATTTCTATATTTTATTCTATCTCTGGACTGTACCATTTTTGTAATAAATTCTGCAAAAGGTATTTCCATTTTATTCATTCCTACTTGGTTTTTTTTTTGTTGTTTTACTTGGTACCTGTGACTATGAACTCGAGGCTTACTTTTTCAAACTTAAAAAGCTAAGAAAAGAAACATCGTACAATTCAGCAATCCCACTCCTAGGAATATATCCTAGAGAAATAAGAGACATCACGAGAGTAGACATATGCCCACCCGTGTTCGTTCCAGCATTATTCATAATAGCAAAAAAAGATGGAAACAACCTAAGTGCTCATCAACAGGTGAGTGGATAAACAAATTGTGGTACATACACTCAAAGGAATACTACCCAAGGATAAAGAACCATAATGAATCCATGAAACATATCACAACATGGATGAATCTGGAGGGCATTATGCTGAGTGAAATAAATCAATCACAAATGGACAAATATTGAATGAAACCACTATTATAAAAGACCAATAAAAGGTTTGCACACAGAATAAAACAATCTTTGATAGTTACCAGGGAGAAGAGGAGTGGGGAAGGGAAATCACTAAGTAGGTAGTAGACAAGTGTTAACTTTGGTGAAGGGAAAGACAATATAGGTGAAGTCAGCACAACTTGACCAAGGCAAAGCCACAGAAGCTTCCTAGACACATCCAAACACCTTGAGGGACTGGGGCTTAGGACTTGGGACCATGGTCTCAGGGGACTTTTTGGTCAATTGGCATAACATAGTTCATAAAGAAAATGTTCTACATTCTACTTTGATGAGTAACATGTGGGATCTTAAAAGCTTGCAAACGGCCGTCTAAAATTCATCTATTGGTTCCATCTTTTTTCAAAGAAAAGGAGAATGAAGAAAACCAAAAACACAAGAAAATTTATTCTAAAGGACTAATGGACCACATGAATCACAGCCTCTACCAGCCTGAGTCCAGAAGAAGTGGATGGTGCTGGACTACCACCACAGACTGCTATGACAGGAATCACAATAGAGGGTTCCAGGCAGAGTGGGTGAAAAACATAGAACAAAATTCAAATTCACAAAAAAATATCAGACTTACTGGTCTGACAGAGACTGGAGGAACAGCCAATACTATGGTCCCTGGACACCTTGTTAAGTCAGAACTGAAGCCACTCCCAAAGTCCACCTTTCAGCCAAAGATTTGTCAGGCCTATAAAACAAAAAATAACCCATGTGAGGGAGGTGTTCCTTTATTCAATCAAGTATACAAGATCAAATGGGTAACACCTGCCCAAAAGCAAAGATGAGAAGGCAGGAAGTGGCAGGAAGACTAGGCAAATAGACTCTAGGAACCCAGGGTGTAAAGGTGAAGGGGGAGAGTGCTGAAGCATTGTGGGGATTGCAACCAATGTCACAGAACAATTTGTGTATAAATGTTTGAATGAGAAACTAATTTGTGCTGTAAATTTTCACCTAAAACACACACACAAAAAAAATCCAGGCTGATCTCAGAACAAACACATACTATTTAATCTGGGGTTTTGAAGTCTTATTTTCCCATTCATTGAGAATGGCACCAAATAGAGAGAAAATAATAGTAATAATTCGTGTTGCTGTTCTCTTCCTAAATGTACAGTTTATAATTATTAAAAATATGCTTTTGTGTGTATTTAAGATTAATGCCTAGCCAATTTTTCTGTAGTACCAAGTAGCACACAAATTAAATGCATATGAGTCAGAACAATTGAAACTGAGATTAAAAAAAGAATTTAAAATAACAGAGAAATTGGCATCATAAGACATCTGGTCTTTTGTAGATATAATTAAATTCTGGGTTTATCTAAAATTTGTCAATGAAAACAAAAAGAGAGATATGCCAAATTAAAAAAAAAAAGGAAAGGAAGCATAGCTTTTCTGCAAACCTGACTATCTTTTATATATTATTTTTTAAAGAGGAATTTATGTAGATAAGTAATTGAACAAATATTGGTTAAATCTTTGACAATAAGAACATTTGTGACAACCTCATCTATAGAGCTATTTTCTTGTTTTGTTCTTTCTAGATACCAGATTTTGAGAATAACAAGTTGTGTTCACCAATTCTTAAAATATGTATATAATAATATCTGGAGAGAATTTTTAACTAGGGACAAAAATATTAACTGAGAATGATTAAACCCAGAGCTCTGATTAAAAATGATATTTTTTTGCTAAAATTTAGCTTAGAAATACATGTTTATATATGCATAAAGTCTTTAAGATTCTGATATGTGCTTCCATCTCCTCCTCAGTGAGAGGAACTGCAATATTTCCATTCAACTTGACTAAGAGATATAGCTTCTTGAAGTCTTTCTTTGGTTTACATCATGTTAACATAGATTGGAGTTCTTCTCCAGATAGGCCTTAGCGGGATGAATAAATTTCTGAGATCAGAGTTCAAAAGGATCCTTCCTAAATCCCTGTCAAATATCCTCTTGCTCCTGTTACAGTATTTTAGGTGATTCCCTGCTCATCTACTCCTTAGTCTTTACTGTATAGTAGATTACATCACATTTGCCAATGTATTTCTCAAATATGTTGCAAAAGCCACAAGACTCTTTATGAAATAGATATCTCTTAGATCAATCCTCTATAAATATGGAAGATAAAGTACTATTTTTATAAAAAGAAAAGATAAATGGCATATATATATTGCTTTATGAACTAACTTAAATAGGAAGAACTTCAGGAATAGAGACTACAAGACACTTTAAGGGAGTCTTTGTAAAAAAAAAAAATTTTTTTTTTTTTGTAGAGTTCTGGATTAGTATAGTTTCTTAATATAATCACCTATTTAGCCTTCTCAGTGAAGTGCCTGTACACAGAAAAATACTCAAAATGTATGATACCAAAAACTAAATGAAGAGAACCTCGTACCAAAAGATAGGATAAATAGCCAGTAAAAAAAAAAAAAAAAAAAAGGAAATGGAAGAGGACTGAAAAAATAATAGGAATTTGCATCATGTAAAAGCCTGTTTTGACACATGAATGGAGTTTGGCAGAAAGAAAATGTATAGTTCTTTAATGTTAATCCCTGAATTCAGAATCCAACGTTTATCCTATTGAAGAAACTGGGCAGCGGTCCCTCTATTCAAAGAGTGGTGACTGGTCTTCCAGTAACTAATGAGTTAACCAGAGTAGTACTTCCTGCCAACCAATATCCTGCCATCTTGCAACCTACTGTCAGAAAGAAAAACTCCAAGAAAATAAGGCCATTTGGTTCCTTTTTGCCCTTTACATCATCCAGGGGACCTTTATCATTCCATATCTAACTTGACCTCTTAGCATGACCTGATGATTTTTGGACATGTTCTCCTTTTGAAAAATTCTACTCTTCTTGACTTCTATAACACCATACTTTGAGATTTACTACAGAATCATTCCTTATTCACTAATATTTGTGTTTCCTTTCTGGTAATCACTGTGTTAAATTATAAGGAAAATGAAACTTAGGTTAAGTAACTAGCTCGTTATCAATGCCAGGCTGTCTAGGCTATTCCATGTGAAACCCCACTCCCTTAACCATTATGTTTTGCTTCCTCTGTTGTATTATATACTCACTTATATTTTCGTTTATTCAACCATTTTTTTATAGGGAAAGCAGACAGAACATTTTAAAAGAAAACGAGTAATAATAATAATTAAAAAAAATTTGCTGTTGAGTCAATTCTGACTTATAACAACCCCATGTATTTCATGGTAGAACTGCATTCCATAGAGTTTTCAATGACTTTGATTTTTAGAAGTAGATCTTCAACCCTTTCTTACAAGGGGCAGCTGGGCAGCTTAGAAATATCATCCTTTTGGTTAGTAGCCAAGCACTTAACTTTTGTACCGTGCAGGGTCTCTTCAGCAAGATACAAATAAGTGGTATGAGAAAAACAGAAAAAAAGATTAACTAGGAGTAAACAAAAATAGAGGAAGTGACTGTTGTGATCAAACATGAACTAAAATAAAGAGCTGTCTATGGCAAGACTAGTTGAGTGTTCCAGGTAAAAGAAGTAAAAACTGGAAAGGCCCTAAGACCTTCTGACCTTATGACAGCTGAACTCAGTATCTCTGAGGAAATAATGAAAGCTGGATGAAGGTGGAGTAGGAGGTCAATATAGCATACTGTGGTTGATGAGCCAGGGTCACACAGGCCATGGTAAGGCTTTAGTTTATTATAAACATGGTGAGAAGCCATGGGAGGGACTGGATTAGATTAACGTAATATGGTGCCATTAACTAAATTGGGAATAGAGAACCTGGAGAATGTTTGGGAGTTGTAAAAGCAAGACAGGTTTTGAATATGTTGAATTAAGGATGGCATTCAGACAACTGGAAACCCTGGTGGCGTAGTGGTTAAGTGCTACAGCTGCTAACCAAAAGGTCGGCAGTTTGAATCCGCCAGGCACTCCTTGGAAACTCTATGGGGCAGTTCTACTCTGTCCTATTGGGTCACTATGAGTCGGAACTGACTTGACGGCAGTGGGTGGGTTTCAGACAGCCAAGTGGAGCTGTCAGAAGAAAATTATGTGATTAGAAAGAGTTCAGAGCTACTTATAAATCTGGGAGTTATCACTTAAAATATTTTTAAATCCATGGGAATAAATGAACTCATCTAAAAGGAATATAGATAGATGAGAAGTCTAAGACCTAAGTTCTTGAGTTCACCAATATATAAAAGTTTAAAAGAAATGGAGGAGTCAGCAGAGGGAACTGATATGAAGTGTCCATTGAAAAGTGGAATGAAGACCAGGAATAAGTAAAATAAGTGGTGTTTTGAAAACCAAGCGTCAAAAGCGTTTTAAGCTTAGCTGACTAAAAATGTTGTTAAAAGTTGTTAGGATATTGACCACTGGATTGGCAAAACTGAAACATTTTTAACCATGGCAAAAGCAATTTAAGTGGAGTGATAAAGATGCAAGCCTAACTGAGGTAGATTAAAAAAAAAATAATTGGAATGTGAACAAATTTAAGTTTGAAATGTGTTTATTGTTGGCTCTTCAGTGACCCTACTACAGTGACAGAAAAGAGGGTTTTTTTTGTTTTTGTTTTTTTTTGTTTGTTTTCCTTAAACAGAGAAAACAGAGAGGAAATAAAATACAAAATTTTAGACACCGAAAAAAGTTGAAAAAGTGGTAACTGTATGAGCAGAAGTGAGAAAACAGAAAAGCTGGCTGACCATGGGGAAAGCCCTCAAACACTAAAATATTCCAGAAAGGCACCAAATAGTAGCAGGTATTTGTGAAAGTGCTGGAACAGGTTGGAATCAGTACAGAAATATTGGCTCCAAGAATATGTAAAAAACAACAAGATCCTTAAGTGTTCTCCTCAGCTGACCCAGCTAGCAGATTGTTACTCCATCAAAGAAAACTGGAAGGTGACTTTCCAGTAAGGTTGAATAAAAGGGATTATTAAACAGGGGAAACATGACATAACTGAGAACAGAGGCCTCTCTGATAAAACATGAAGATTTAGTGAAAAATACATCCTGAATGCTAAGACACTACACTCTCTTCCCCAACTTGACACCTAGAGCAGCGTGACTGGGCTTGTGACCTGCTGTTATTGTAATAATCCAAGTGAAAGATGACGGTGGATTAGACTAGGAGGGTAACAGTAGTGTAAGTAAGATATTAGTAAGATTTAATAACAGAAAGAAGTCAAAAATGATTACACAGTTTTTTTTTTTTTGTAAACAAATAGAAGAATAAAATTGTCGTTTGCTAAGATTGAGAAGAACATGTAAGAAGACCATATTTTGGAGGAAAGTGGAATCAGGAGTTTGAGCATTGGACGTGAAGTTATAGATGTTGAGTTGGCAGTTGGGTATATGTTTCTGGAGTTCAAGATGAGCACTAAGCTAGAGATAAACATGAGATTCATTAGCATAAAGGTTAATTAGGATACAGACAGTATTAAAAGCCTTGAGTCTGAATGTTACTACCAAAGATTTGGTATAGATAGAGTTCCATGGACTGATCCTGGAATATCCGAATAGGTAAAGATCAGGGGGGAAGAGAGAAACCAACACAGTATCTGGAAGAGGCAATATGACCTAGGGTAGGGGTAGAAGATAAGGGATGTATTTTTCTCCTCTCGAGTACTTCTTTTTCTCAATGAAGCAAAATATCAGCGAAAGGCTGAAAAAAGTGAGGAATGGAGAGAAAGTGTTATGAGAAGAGATGATGATGTGTTCCTGTACGGGAATTTTTAATGGCTTTCTGAAATATAATTTACCTACCATACAATTCACCCATTTAAAGTATGCAATTGAATAGTTTTTATTATATTCACATAGTTGTGTGGCTATCACCATGATCAATTTTATAACATTTCATTACCTCAAAAAGAAGCCCCATCTCCAACCAACCCCCTATCAAAACCAGACCTAAAAACCCAACCTAGACAATGCTAATTTACTTTCTGTCTCTGGATTTACCTATTCTGGACGTTTCACATAAATGCAATTTGAGACTGGCTTCTTTAACTTAGCATAATGTACTCAAGTTTCATCCATGGTGTAGTATGTATGTATAAGTATTTCATTAATTTTTGTGGTGGAATTATATTACATTGTATGAATATACTGCATTTAACCATCTCAACTGATTGACACTTGAGTTGTTTCTATTTTTTACCATTATGAATAAACTTGTTATGAAGATTTGTGTACAAGTTTTTGTGTGGACATATATTTTCATTTCCCTTGGGAATAAAACCAAAAGGTGAATTGCTGGGTCATTTTTTTTTTTTTTTTGGTTTATGATAATTCTGTTTAATCATTTGAGGAACTACTAGACTGTTTTCAGAAGTGGCTGCATCATTTTACATTCCTACCCACATTGTATAAGGATTAAAATTTCTCCATATCCTCACCAACACATCCTCCTGATCATTGCCATCCTAGTGGATATGAAGTGGTATCTCACTGTGGTTTCGATACACATTGCTCTGATGACTAATGATGTTGAGCATATTGTCATGTGTTCATCGGACACTTGTATATTTTCTTAGGAGAAATGTCTATTCAAATCTTTTGACAATATTTTAATTGAGCCATTTATCTTTGAGTTATAAGAATTTTAAAATATATATTCTGGATATTAAGCCCTTATAAGATATATGATTTACAAATATTTTATCTCATTCTGTGCGTTGTCTTTTTACTTGCTTGGTGGTGTCCTTTGAAACACAAAAGTTCTGAATTTGTATGAAGTCAAATTTAGTTTTTGTTTTTCTTTTGTTGCTTGCAATTTTGATTAGAAAGAAGGCTTTGCATAATCTGAGATTACAGTGACTTACTTCTGTAACTTCTTCTGAGAGTCGTATAAATTTAGCTCTTAGGTCTATGATCCATTTAAATAAATTTTTTATATGGTATTGTGAGTTAATTTCTGGACTCTCATTTATATTCCACTGGTCTATATGCCTAATCTTTTGCCAATTCTTTGTTGTTTCCATTACTATAGATTTGAGTAAGGAAACTGGCAAGTGTTAAGTCCTCCAACTATGTCCTTTTTTTTTTTCTTCAAGAATTATTTGACTATTTTGTATACCTTAAATTTCCATATAAATTTTAGAATCAGTTTGTCAGCTTCTTCAAAGAATCCAGCTAGGATTTGTTAGGAACTGTGCTGAATCTATAGATCTACTTGGGGAGCATTGCCATCTTAACAATAGTAAGTCATTTGATCCATGAACATGGGATATCTTTCCAACAATTTGGGACTTCTTTCATTACTTTCAAAAATGATTAGTGGCTTCCAAAGTATAAGTTTTACCATTCTTTGGTTGAATGTAGACCTGAGTATTTTATTATTTTTGTAATTATTGTAAATGGTTTACTGCTAGTATATGGAAATAGAACTAATTTTTGTATATTGGTCTTGGACCGTACAACTTGGCTGACCGCATTTATTACTTCTAACCTGTAAGAGAACTTAAAAAGATAATTTACTAGGGAAACATTGTAAGATTGCTCAGCTTTGCTTAGTGTTCAAAGAAGATATTGGGGTTATGTATTTAAAGAAAAAAGAGTCAATACATCAAGCTATTTTACTCCGGTTATGTTCAGTTGCTTGTATAGGAAGTGTTAGAAAACTGTGCTAATTTTTTGACAGTTGAATTAATAAGCAATACAAGTAATTAAAAATGTCTCAATACTATGTTTTAAAAACACTTGAATATATCAAAACCACAAAGGATTAAAAAAAAACAACTTTGCAACAAACTATTTTTGCAACGCTCTATGAAGGGTGCTTCAAGTTCAAATAATTTTTCACTTTTACTGTTATGTCTGTAAGATCTTTGCGCATTAAAAACTGAACTTTTCTAACTATATCATCAACATCTTACAAAGTCGTCACCTGTCAGCAGGCATACTATAAATGTATACTCAATGAACAGTAAATGAATGGATTGTAAGTTTGTCAGGATAAATTAAGCAAAATTGTATGTGATTAAAAAAAAAAAAAAAACTTTTTTTTTTATAGTTACTGCTTGAATGATGTAATTAGACATTGTTCATTTGAATGGTTGAGCAGTGGTTCTCAACATCCCCTGCATAATAAAATACCCTAAGGAGATTTAAAAAAATAAATAAAAATACCAGTGCCCAAGCCCTTCCCTAGAATTTTTGATTCAGTTGGTCTGGGCTGGGACCTATGCCATGGAGTGTTTTTAAAATGTCCGGGGTAATTCTTTTGTGAAGGAAAGGCTGGGGGCCAGTGATCAACAGCTTCTCTCCAATACAATGATATTCATTAAAGAATAATTAATGTTGATATTAAAAACTATTTTGTATTCCAAAAAATCATCATGTTTAGCTACTCAAGTATACAACTCATTCAACGCAATAAAATCTATATGGTGGGCATGACATAATGTCTGACATATAATAGGGACTTGATGCATTTTATTCCCCTACAACCTTTTTTTTTGTTGTTTGCTGTATTTTAATAACATGCATTTAATAGTATCAATATTTTATATGCAAATTAAAAATAAGTGGCCCTTACTTTTAACTTGTATATAGTTGTAGTGAATTTCGATTTGTGACAACCCCACATGTGTCAAAGTAGAACTGAGCTTCATAGGATTTTCAATGGCTGAATTTTTGAAAGCAGATTGCCAGGCATTTCTTCTGAAGACACTTTGCGTGGGTTTGAGCCACCAACCTCCAATGCTAGTGTTCTTAACTGTTTGTTCCACTCAGGACTAAATGGTCCTAGAATATGGCTTTCCTTCATACTCTTTTCTTTCAAAAATGCTATGTAGTAACATAAGGATTATACTCCCAAAGGAGTGTTAGTTCACTTTGGGTGGGTGAAGGAGGAACACAGGTTCCTCAGAGAATTTAAAGAACCCATGAAATGCAGAAAAGTGTGCTATGGTACCTAAGGTCCATCCATTTATAGATTCCTTCAAAATCCATAGACCCTAATTAAGAAACTCTATCCTGAAGAAAATAATGAGGTTATTGTAAGGTAAAACACACACCTTCTAAAACGAAGTGTTAGTATGCTGCATAAATAGAAAGAGTAAACAAATTTCAACACTGATACTGAATTTCAATAGTAAAAAGATACAAAGTGCTTAACACAGTGTAATTTTATCACTGTTCTTCCCAGTGTTCTAACCTAGACAGTCAGAGAAGATTGAGCCATGTCCAGAGAAAACCAGATGCCCCTAGTTGCTGCCCCTGTTCCATAAAATCTTAAAAATACTGACTTGGGAATCTGATATGTGGTATGAACAGTAAAAGCCACCATCAATCGGATTATTCAGAAAAAAATTCCATAAAATTTGAAAAGTATCTAATTTTAGTAGGTCCCTTTTGTGAATTTCCGGTTAGTCACAAGACTTGAAATGACAGAAATATTTTTCATTCTACTCAGTTTTAGAAGAATTTCTGCTTGATTACCACACTAAATGACTATTGCCTGGCTTGTCTTTAAATCTTTTCTATTATTGCTGGATCCAATTTAAGTTAAAAAATCCTTAAATACTAATAAAAAAAAATCCCTGGGCTACATAAAATCTTAAAACCATACTGATATTTCTATAATTGCACAACAACGGAACTAGTGACTGCCTTCCTTTGTGGAATGATATTAAAAAGTAGCATTACCCTTTGCTTTATTTATTCTACATAAATAGCAGGTTATTATATATGGCCCCCAGTAGGAGTACTCTTTGTAATTTTTGTAATACCACTTTGACAACTTTGTCAGATTTCATTTAAAGAAAAGGAGGACAGTTTCAGAGAGTAAGAGAAACAAATGGCAATTATCGACTCTCCAAGAAGAGATGCCTTTTCTGGACTGGTTTTATTGGAGAATTCTGTCAAATTTAATATGACAGAGAAGTTTCATGTGAATTGATGCCACCAATCACATTCAGTACATCTCAACCAGTACCTTGAGATGCCCTAGAAAATGGATGATGCTTACTCCCCTCCCGCCCACCCCCCCAAAAAAAAAACATTGCGGTGGAGTCGATTCCAACTCCTAGCGACCCTATAGGGCAGAGTAGAACAGCCCCATAGGATTTCTAAAGAGCGGCTAGTGAATTCAAACTGCCAATCTTTTGGTTAGCAACCAAGCTCTTAACCACTGTACCACCAGGGCTCCAGGTGATCCTTACAGAGAACTGAAGTATGTATCTGTTTGTTGCATATACAGTTTCTTCTAATAGTGAGATATGTGTTTATAATTCCTATATTGATTTCATTATTATAGGTTAAAATCACATTGTCACAAACCTAGTAGATGAGGGTCGCTATGAGTCAGAATCGACTTGATGGCAGTGGGCTCGGTTTTTGGTTTAGTAGATGCGGTGAATTTCCTGGATACACAGAAGTCCTGAGTTACCCCACATTAGGTTCGGTCACTAGGTAATTTTAAAAAAGGCAAAAAAAAAAAAAAAAGCCAAAAAACATTTCTTTCCTGATTTCCTCCAGATGAACCCTGTCTATAAATATGATCAGTGCCCTACTCTGCGACTCCGAGAACATAAACTATAACAAGTGAGGGAAGATCTATAGTGGGTAACCATAGGGAGGTTATAAAACTGTGAAATGATTTTTTCCTTATGCTTTCAAAATAAATCTTAACCTCAACCATAGTAGAGTAGCATTCTCTGTCACGTACTTCCAAGTGAAGTGTGTTGCCACAGATAAACAGACGTGCAGATGATTTCATATTTTATCTCCTACATGGAAAAGTATTGTTTTATATAACTGGAAATCTGGCTATTTTAATAGAACGTGAGATTATTAAACACCATTAGTGTGCAGAAAGGAAAACAAATTTTAAAAGTCTTAAAGAACTTCAGTTTTCAAGACAGTAATGCTAGAACGGTATAAGGTATTTAAGGCTTGCTTAATAATAACTGTGTCAATTTAGTCACACATTTTGATAAATTTTTTTTTTTGTATTTATTATGTGCCTAAATAAGATAGATCCCTAGGAAAGCCATGCCATTCTTAAGGTCAGCCATTCGGTGGGTAGAATAGAAAGAAACATTTCAATATGACCATTTCTTATTTTTTATACACACACACACACACACACACACACGGACACAGCCCGTGGTGTTCTGGTAAATGTGTAACCATTGGCTCTAATTTATAGCATTTGTTGATTTCTGTTGTGTAAATTCTCACACCATGGCTATTTTTAAGCTACCAACATGGAGTCACTGATCCAGAGTTGGGAACAGATAGACACAATATACTCGGGAAAGCTGATTTGAGTTCGGGACAACCACTAGGTATATTAGATGGAACCTGAAGATTAGCAAATTGACCCAATAAGTATATACTGGACAGTGCCCAACTGACTGCAGTATACCTCTTCCTAAAACTTAGAGGATATTTACAATAATGTATCTACTCTTGAAAGTAAAGTTTAAAGGATGGAAAACATACAAAGTATTTATATGACCATAATTAAGCTAGAAATGAATAAAGATAACTAGGAAATCCTCATGTATTTGGAAACTATCAAATACACTATCAAACAACTCACTGGTTAAAAAAAACCATGATAAAAATTTTTAAAAAGTTTTGAATTAATGTCAATGAAAATATCACATATTCAAACTTGTAGGATAGAATTTAAATTATGCTTAGTGGCAAATACATACCATTAAATACATATATTAAAAATGAGAAAGTTGAAAATCAATCATTTTCAATAGGTTAGAATAAGAAGGACATATTAAATCCAAGATTAGAATAAATAAATAATAAAGATTAAAAAATATACAGGGTCTCTATGAGTCAGAATCGACTCGACGGCACTGGGGTTAAAGATAAAAAGGGGGAATTAATAAAATAGAAAACAAACAAAATAGTAGAGTATAAACAAAGCCAAATTTAAAGCTCTAACAAATTTGGGCAGGGAGCTGATCATGAAAAAAAGACAGAAAGGGAAAAAAACGGGTTAGCGATTTGAACTGGCACCTCACAAAAGATAAGTATTTTCGTACAAAATTTTCACCACTACTCTCTGGGAAAGGAATATAATTCCCTGCCTCATTTATATAACATACAAAAGGAAAGCAGATGAAATGGAACCAGAAGATTTAGGGACACATGCTTTGCAGTTCTACTCTGTCCTGTAGGGTCGCTATGAGTCGGAATCCACTCAACGGCACTGGGTTTTTTTTTTTTTTTTTTTTTTTTCCTGGGCTTAGTTATTTATACTACAAATAAAAGCAGGGAAGTGATTACGGGTTCTGAGGTCCACCCATTTATAGGTTGCTTCGCAGTCCACGGGTCCAGGTTGAGGAACCATATACCAGAGGAAACCAGATATTACAAGGCAGTAAAATCATGTTCTCAAACAAATTCTCAGCATGTTTCATAAATAGAACAAGTAAACAAATTTCAACACTGATACTGAATTTCAGTTGTCAAAAGATAGAAAGTGTTTAACACTTTGTAATTTCATCACTGTTTTTGGCAATGTTCTTACCTAGGCAATCAGGATTAGATTCCATTTCTCACATTAAAAAGAAGAGAACAGGTGAAATATGTTTGGGCCATGCCCAGAGCAAGTCTGAAGCCCCTAATTGCTGCCTCTGTTCCATAAAATCTCTAAAATATTGTCACGGTATCTGAACTCCATCATGAATATAAAGGCCACCATTTATCAATTGTTAAGAAAAAATCCACAAAATTGGGAAAATGCCTAATTTTAGTAAGTTTGTTTTGTGAATTATTAGTTAATCACTAAACTAGAAATAACATAAATATAATGCCTGACACATAATAAGCAAATAATACATTTTACTTCCCTAGATCCTTTTCTTCCTGCTTGCTGCATTTTTATAATGCAGTACCAAGTACTGTATATGAAGTTAAGGATGTGGCCCTTTTTTTACACTACTTCCTTTAGAGTATTGTAAGGAATGTTAGTTAACTTTTGGGAGATATATATCCCTTTGAGAATGAAGAAGCTAAGCTGTAACCTCTCTTTCTAGATAGTTTTGTAATAAAAATCAAGATGATGTTGGTTTTTGAGACCGCGGATTGGGAAATGACGTGAAGAGGGTTCTGTGGTGTTGGGGCAGAGGGGAGGCAGAGAGACCCAAAAATTAAAAAGTAAAAAAACAGGAAAAATCAAAATTAAAAATGTTGATGTTGCCAAGGCATCATGACGGGGAGAATTTCTATTACTTCCCACACGAGAAAAGAGCATAAAAGTGTGAGTTACCTGAGAGAACACAAGGACAAAAATTGTGTCCTACATCTCTATGAGTCATCAGGCACCAGGAAACCCAGGAATAGGTCACTTATCTTTGGCTTTCTTTTAAGCACAGACTTGTAATTAACTTCTCCACAACATCCTTCTATGGTAGACCACAGCCAGGGCTGTGGAGACAAAAATCTCAAATAAAATATGAAACAGTTAGTCTGTAAGCATTATATAATAAAGATTTAGAGCTGTGCACCAACAAGCACTTTGAATTTATACATTAGATCCAAGCAAATGGGCTGCCACCATGCCCCTCTTCACTTCCTGCTGAAAAGGCACTAATATTAGCAAGCAACTTCCTCCAGACTATTGTTGACTCTGCATCAGCAGGTCAGACCAAACTTTTGGAGTATCTGGAGGAAGAAGAAGGAAGGCATCAGGCCTTGCCATCCATCTTGTACTCTCTTATCCTCATTTGTGTCATTAGCAATGCTTGTTTACAAGCTTAATGAAAGTAGCCTTGGCTAAGTCCAAGCAATCTTGCCAGTCTTTAAACTGGACCACTTTGTGGTCTGGCCTAGCCCATCAAGACTCACAAATTATCTAGAAAACTGTGAAAGAAGCAGTGAAGTCTGATTCAATATAGTGAACAAGCAAAGAAATAAATCATAAAAATAAAAATATCACCATCCATAATAAAAATAAAAATATCACCATACATAATAAAAATTAAAACATCACCACCCATAATAAAAATAAAATGGAAACCACAGTTATAGAAGAGTATAATACACGTAAAAATATTATGCACAAATTTATGGTAATAGGTTTGGAATTTTGAAAAAAAATGGATTATTCCTATATACAGGAAAAGACGTCTTAAAATTAAAACACAAAACAAAAACTGGGAAAATATGTTAAACTCATACGACAAATTATTTATGTCACTAATATGAAAACAGAATGCCAATGTAATGAAAGGAAGACAAACACAACTTAGATGGTTACAGGCAAAAAAAAAAAAAAAAAGAAAGCATTTTGTTTCCTTTTCCCATTAGCTGTATTTTATTTAATGTTTTAACTCTGATGAAATTTTCACTGAGACTGAAACAAAAGATCTGTTTTGTATTAGGCTAATCCGAGCAAATGTTATTTTTTCTATTTTTCTGAAACTCTCAGTGCTATCAGTGATGAAATAGTATGAGATGGTAAACTGCAGGCAGAAAATATTTGTTGTTAGATTACAAAATATTAGAATAAAAGAACCCAGGTTCAGATCCTGCCTTAGCTGTGCTATCTTTGAAAACAATTTTTTAAGCCCCACTTTCTTCTTCAAATGGAAACAAGACATTTCAAGTGACAAAAAAATGCACCATTATTTTCTGCACTAGGCAGATAGCAATAACACTGACCATTTTATTTGTAGGATGCCATCAAATATAAGATGCAAGGTGATTTCAGACATGATAAAAAATTTTAAATTACAAAATCAATGAAATATAGTAATGCAAATGAGGCATAGATACAAAATGAGGCAATATACTTTAAAATGTTTCATAAACTAAATCAATGAGATATTAATTTTAAAACTATAATTGAGTAATTCAATATATACTACCATAGATTATTCTCTAGTTTGGTCATATATGAATGTTATGTCTCCCCAAAGATATTATAAACTCTTTTAGTGAAGGTAAACTTTTTTACTGCCATAATGCCTAGCATAAATTTGTCACAACTATGTACCATTTGCTCACTTTTTACATTTTGCAGAAAATTTGAGAAGAGGGTAATATTTACATAAACCTTACTATTTGTATATTCTCTGTAAATAGTAAACTCAAAAAGTTGCTACCCAATTTGACATTCAATTGAGGCATTATGCATGAACATCCACTATGTATTTATATGTCTTTAACATTTATTTCTGACTAGGAAGAAAGTCTTGGCAATCTACCTCCAAAAATCAGACAATATAAACTCTATGGAACACAATGGTCTGATCAGCAACCTATCAAGGGGATGATGTGGAACTGGGGCAACATTCTTTCAGTCATGCATGGCTTGCTATGAGTCAGGTCAGGGCTGATTGGAAGGTAGCTAATAACAACAACATTTATTTCTATCTTATATTCATTTTAAATAAAACAAAACAAAAAACCAAACCTTTTGCTGTGGAGTCAAGTCCAACTCCCAGAGACCTTACAGGACAGAATAAAACTTCCCCATAGGTTTTCCAAGGCTGTAAATCTTCATGGAAGCAGACTTCACATCTTTCTCCCACAGAGCAGCTGGTAGGTTTGAACCGCTGATCTTTCAGTAAACAGCTGAACATTTCCTATACTGCACATTTTTCTGTTAGAAAACAATGCTCCATTGGCTTCTCAGATTTCCGCAAATCTTGAAAAATGAGGTGCTGATGGCTCTGCTCCTTGTTCTATATTATCTTTTCAATGATGTATGCATGGCAGACAGCCTTGAATGATAAAAATATTGCTTCCTTCTTGAGGAAAGGTCAGGTTTGCTCAGAGTCTTGGACAACAAAGATAGTGTCTTATCCACAGCAAAGGGAAAACATGCCTACTATTCAGTAAAATAATGACAATGTCTTACTCTAGGACAAAGAGTAGGCACGCTTGGGTTCCTGTAAGTTCAGGGTTCCACTCCTATAATGCAACCTACTCTGTGTACATATGTCACCTGGCTTTCTTACTGTTGCCTTATGGGAATATGGGCTTCAGAAACTGGTACAGAAATGATGATACTTTATTTCCTGTAATCACTGTGAGCAATAAACTGGCTTTTATCTCTGACCCAGGAGCCTCTTGTTTTTACCAGCATCATGAAACTGTGATAGGCTCATTTGCCAAAAACATTCAAACTTTCAGAGTTCTTGGATTTTTTTTTTCCAATTTTGTTTACAATGAATTTGATGTGATTTATGGTAATGTTTTACTCTTATAATTTTTAATCAGGTTCTTCTTTCTACAACAATCAAAATCTTTTTTCTCAAATGATATGAAAAAAAAACTCAACAACAAAGAAATATGCGCATAAATTAGGCAATTAAAATCATAGCTTGGATCCAAACAGATGTTTGAAAGATTTCATTACTATGACTGTTTAAGGAAAGAGGTTATGACATTCTTTTTGTAATAATTACAATTTAATTGTGCCTGGAGCAAAGGTTTATTCTAAAAGAAGTCTAAATATGAAATCTAGCTCTAAGAAAATATGAATTTGAGATGAAGACATCATTGATATTCCAAGATAATAAGGTAGAAAAAAATCTCAACATGATATGAATACAACGGCTGGCCAGAGTTAGCACATTTTCTTTTTTACAGAAACTATCATTAGATTTTACCCACAGACTCTGATAATTATCCCTTGAGGAAATTGCCCAAAGGAAATATTTAAAGTTCTCTCATGTATGATGTCACTCTACTGTTCAGAGTCAGTTCAAAAAGAATTTTCTAATTTGCTAGATATAAGGCTATTTAATAAGAAAGAGGTACAGCTGTATACAGGCATCTGAAACTGTCACTTTGCTTTCCATTTGTTTTTGGTTGCTATAGTGTCTGAACAGAATTTTGGACATTATATTTAATTATCCACACTTTTTTATATACAGTATATTTATTTCAAACACAAGGGCATATATATATATATATATATATACATATATATAAGATAACCAACCAGTTGCTGTCCATTCATGTTGACTCATGGTGACCCCATGCATGTCAGTGTAGAACTGTGCTCCACAAGGTTTTCAGTGGTTGATTTTTTGGGAAGTAGATCATTAGGCCTTTCTTCCAAGGTGCCTCTGGGTAGACTTGAACCTCCAGCCGTTTGGTTAGCAGCCAAGAGTGTTAACCATTCACACTGATAAATCACTACAAATCTATAAATCATTATCTTTGGGGGAAAGACCATATAATATTAAAATAATTTCCTTTTTCAATATTTTCTGCAAAAATACTCTATCATCATATTTCTTTATTCAAATATTTTGATTAAAATGATGTCTTTCAATTACTACATGAGTGAAGTAGATACTTAATGGGGTAAAATGATAGTGCTTCAGAGAGAATTGCAACAGAAGGCAATAATAAGCAAAAGTCAAAATGAGAGAAAAAGATTGCTGATTTTCAGAAATTATTCTAAAATGTTGGTTACTTTTGTTTGATTTTATCTTTAACCTATCTCCAAAGTATGCCTCTTCAGAATCTATTAAGCTATATATTTTCTGTGATGAGTTTCAAATTACTGAAAGAACAATTAAAGTTTTCATCACCTTTATTGCTAAAACCATAGCAAACAGTAACAAAGCTATTGAATTCTGAATAAAAAATGTTGTTAAATGTCTAAGTTGTTAGTTCCTTTGTTAATCTGTACATATCTACCTGAGAGTTAGAAAGCAATATGTTTGTACTGATATGATTGGCTCAATCATTTTAAAACCTTTAGCAGTTTAATTTAGATCATATCAATAATTAGCTAGTTATTATTTACAAAATATAAATACTCCCTGTGTATTTCTCATTAAAACGTATTTAGTTTATGAAAGGTTTTATTCAAGTTTTACAAACAAAATTGACAAAACGAGTTGATTTATGAAGGAAGAACAATGAAATTAGGAAAAAACAGAGTATTTTTCTTGTTTTCAATACAAGGCAAAGCTGTAGTAAATTATGTACTGAAATGATTTATAAAACAAAATATTCTGGAGAACTAAAATTGGTCACAAATGCATTGACAGTCCTACCATCAATAAATCCATTGCTGTTGAGTCAATTCCAAGTTACGATGAACTCAGGTGTTACAGAGTAAATCTAAGCTCTATAGAATTTTCTTGGCTGCAATCTTTAGGGAGCATTTCACCAGGTCTCTCTTCTTCAGAGCCACTGAGTGGGTTTAAACCACGGACATTTTGTTTATAAGTTGACCACAAACCATTTTTGCCACCCAGAGGTGAGATTAATATCCTTTCTCCTTTAATATGAACAAGTTTGTAACTGCTTTGACTAATAAACTATTGTGGAATCGATGATGTGACAATTTTTATTCCTAGGCCTAAAGAGACTACATGGAGCTCCGGTGGTATAGTGTTTAAGAGCTCGGCTGCTAACCAAAATGTCGGCAGTTCAAATCCACCAGCTGCTCCTTGGAAACGCTATGGGGCAATTCTACTGAGAACTGACTCAATGGCACCTAATAACAACAACAAAGAGACTACCAACTTCCACTTCCTGTCTCTTGGATCACTCACTCTTGGAACCCAGCTGCCTTGGTGTAAGGAGGCTAATACATATGGAGAGATTAGGAATGTCCAATGAGTAAACCCGTTGCCATGGAGTCGAGTCCGACTCATAGTGACCCAGAGTAGGCAGCCACAACTGAGTCTTCAGATATTAACTAGCATCAACTGTCAGATACATGAGAGAACCAACTTGGACATCTGGCCTAGTTGAAGCTCCAGGTGTTTCCAAGCCCAGTAGTTATTTGACTACAATCACATAGGAGATCCCAAAAGATAAACAGTTTAGCTAAGCCCAGTCAACTCACAAAATTGTGATAGAAAAGTTCTAAAAATGATGTTTTTAAGCCACTATCTTTTGGAATGACTTATGTTTATTATATGACAATAGCTAATATAAACATTATTTTTTAAATTGTGTGTGTGTATATGTATGTGTACGTTGGAAGTCTGAAGTATTTTTAATTGGTTTCCAAAAAACAATTGTTCCCTCAAGTTGAGTCTTCTTATCTGGAAATTTGACCAGTTCTGATTTGGCTGGTAGAAAGGATAATTTAGTTCCAGGTTTTCTTAGAAAGAAAGGTTGCAGAGTAAACAAGATATTCCAATCTGGTCTAAAGAGTTGCTAATTAAGTAGTTTGTATGTGATCAAGGGGATCTTGGCTACTATGAATAAAACAGAAACAGTTTGCTAAACCAAGATTGAGCATTCAGGCTCTTCCCCTCACGTATGAGGACACCAAACAAACTAGAACACCTGGGTTCTTTATCAGCCAAATTGACAGTCCAAGATTCAAGATTAAAAAAGATGGTCAAGCTACTCTCTTGTGGATACTTGGAAATACACAGACACACACATGCACATGTACACACACATACACACACACAGACAAGCACATGCACACATATTTATTAACTCTAAAATCAGTGAAATATAGGGGATAGTACCTTGTTGAGAGAACATTTTGAAGGATGACTGGTCACACTGAAAGCAATCAAACAAAAGCAAAAACTTAACTGGTATATTTAATAGACTCCTCTCTTGGGTCATGAATCAAATTTTCTACTTTGGCAATAGTCAGAGTTCATAAATTCATTTAAAGTCAGCAGTTTTATATATATATATATATATATATATATATATATATATATATATATATATATATATCTTTATCCTGAGTTACTCATGTTCCTTTCTTGGTAAACCCACAGTACAAAATTTGAAGTGAAACTTTAAAGTGAAATTATTTGTTAACAGTTGAATATATAATAAACATTACAAATTGGTATATTCAAAAAGGCTTTACCTACATGTATTATCCATCAATGTTATTTGCACTTTCTGGTACAATGAGGATTAAAAGAAACAACCTAACCATGTAAAACAAATTAAGTGAAACAGTACCCTCATTACAGCGATAGAGTAGTCTCTATCTCCCAGAAATAAATTTACATTTCTACCAGTGTTTAAAAATTAGGTCAGTTGGGTTGTGAAATATCTAACTTTTTTTTTTATATTTGTTTATTTATTTTTATTGTGCTTTAAGTAAAAGTTTACAAATAAGTCAGTCTCTCATACAAAAATTTATATATACCTTCCTACATACTCCTCGTTCCTCTCCCCCTAATGAGTCAGGACACTCCTCCAATCCACTCTTTATTTTCTTGTCCATTCAGCCAGCTTCTGACCCTGTCTGCCCTCTCATCTCCCTTCCAGACCGGAGCTGCCCACATAGCCTCATGTGTCTACTTGATCCAAGAAGCTCACTCCTCACCAGTATCATTTTCTATCCCATAGTCCAGCCCAATCCCTGTCTGAAGAGTTGGCTTTGGGAAAGGTTCCAGTCTTGGGCTAACAGAAATTCTGAGTACCATGAACTCCGGGGTCCTTCTGGTCTCAGTCAGACCATTAAGTCTGGTCTTTTTAAAAGAATTTGAGGTCTGCATCCCACTGCCCTCCTGGTCCCTCAGGGGTTCTCTGTCGTGTTCCCTGTTACGGCAGTCATCGGCTGTAGCTGGGCACCATCAAGTTCTTCTGGTCTCAGGCTGATGTAGTCTCTGGTTTATGTGGCCCAAAATATCTAACTTTTTATTTCATAACTATTAAATGCACACATAATTTCTCTTAATTCTATTACAAGATGTATTCTTTTACTTGCCATCATATACTAACAATCTCTCCTGAAATTTTGGGTAAGAATGCCTTATATACTACAATTTCTTAGCGTATTTAGTGTTGAAGTTGGCTAGGGAATAACCAGTAAGAAAAGAGCTCCATACTTCCCTTATCCTTAGGAAAGCTTGGAGGGATCTACCTGAACCTAGGGAGATGATGGTTGAATAGAAAAATTCTGTGTCATCACTAGAATAAATCCTAACATAGAAGAATAAATATTCAGTTTTGATTAACAAATCCAGGCATTTTTTTTTTTTCAATTATCACTTAGTGGATTCCAACTCATGGTGAACCCACGAATGTCAGAGTGGAAAGGAGCTCCATAGGGTTTTCAATGACTGTAACGTTTAAGAAAGAGATTCACCTTTTTTTCAAGGTACCTCTGACTGGAATTGAACCACCAACTTTCAGTTAATAGTTGAACACTTAACCATTTACACTACCCAGGGAATGCAACCCATGTGTAGTCCTAGATTATAAAGAGATACATAGAATTAAGAGAGCTCAGAAAATGAAGAATTGTCTGGGGTGTGAACGATACTTCAGGGAAAATCAAGACATGTTTATGATTAGAAAGTTAACATCTACAATGTTAATATTACAATTCTGAGGCACTTGTAACTAAAACATATAAAAACTAACTTTGGTGGGTTTCTAAACTCTCCTCCTTTTCTCCGTCCTAATTCTCCAGCATTCACACTTTATGTCGACTCTACAACACCAGCTGACCTAATTTTATAATTACTCAAGATATAAAAATTCCATCGTATGTAGATATTTACAAGTCTAGATATCACTCCTCAGGCCAATGTCTACCTTTACCTTTTTATGGCAGTTTAAATCAGCTAAGGGGATTTGCTTTATCATCCTATATTTTCAGCTAAGAATTTTCTATCTCTGATAATCCATGTCTTTAAAAGTTACATTTTTAGGACAAAAAAAATTAAAACAAATATAACCCAAACCAAAATTTGATTGTCCTTCTCTTTTTCTTATATAGGGGGAAAATGAGATGAGGGAAAATCCAAAACTTCATGCTTATCTTGAAATATTAAGAAATCAAAAATTTTAAATATATTAAGTATTGCTTTTGTATCATTTGAATGGACACATAGTAGCTTTTTAAAACAATGGGAACCATTACAATAATAACAAAAGAAAAAATCTCTTGAAAGGCACTATTGCTTCCTTTGGCAAAGTATATGCCACACACACAGGAGACAGAACTGATGCCTGTCTTTTTGCAGAAAATAATAGAATAAAATCTGTCTGCTCTCCCTTCTAGCATGGGATAAAATTCTACAACAACCCTCTGAGACAAAAATCTATGTTTTTGTTGTTCTTGTTATTGTTTTTTTATTATTATTATTTTAAGGTTTGGTCACCATAATCATCCTTATATGTTCTAGAGATTTCATTTTTGTTGTTTTTTTTTAAACAAAAAATCAGCTAAACATTACATAGATATAAGCTAGCCAGAAATATGTAGGCACAGATATGGTTATTTAATTTGTTTTCTTAACTATGAGCAGAGTCAAGGTTGTCAATCATTTGGTTTGCTGCTGCCAAGCAGCCAGCTACCAGACTGCCCACGAGGCTCCTGTCCATATAAGCTGCCAATTTTAAGCAAACCAAATGATGCAAAGCCTAAGTTACTTATATCCTTGTCCAAGTGAAAAAATATGATCTAAAACAGAAAAAATATATCAGGCATCTCAATACCGAAGTCGTTATTTCAGCCAAAGAAAACTTAGGAAATTGAGTTTCTGAGATTTGACCTTATACGTGGATTAGAGTAAATAACACTAATGTCTCCTCCAAATATGAGATTCTACAAATTTAACATAGGTAAATATATGAAGAACACCACACATTATATCTTTGTCCATGTCTAGCATAATGCTGTGTACATAATACTAAACCATGAGGACAGGCATCCTCAATTAACCTTCACCTTCGGTAAACTACGTGTACGAGTATTTGCTTCCACCTTGCCTCACAGCTGGTTGAGAACGCTCCCATCATTGGTTCACCCTTTTATCTCCAAAGCAAATGTCTCTTCCCTTTTCTAATTTCCTTGCTGCCAATGTCACCCATATTTTCAATCTTTCCAACCTCCACCCACTTCTTGACTCAGTTCCAAGACCAGGTTGAGTTAGAGAGCTTGTTACTCAGGATTCAAAGACATTTTAAGCATCTATTTGGAATTGTTGTTATCTAACAAATTTATGTAGGTCCTTGTTCTTGTTGTTAGGTGCAGCCAAGTCAGTTCTGACTGATAAAAACCCTATCTCCAATAGAACAAAACACTGCCCGGCTCTGCACTATCCTCACAATTGTTGCTGCGTTTGATTCCATTGTTGCAACCACTGTGTGTCAATTCATATCCTTGAGGGGCTTCTTCTTTTCACTGACCTTCTGCTTTACCAAGTGTGATATACTTCTTCAGGGACTCGTCCCTCCTGATAACATGTCCAAAGTACATGAGATGAAGTTTCACCATCCTTGCTTGTAAGGAGTACTCTGGCTATCCTTCCATGAAGTTCTTCTGGCAGTCCAAGGTAAATTCAATATTCTTCCCCAACACCATAATTCAAAGACATCAGCTCTTCTTTGGTCATACTTATTCATTGTCCAGGTTTCCCATGCATATGAGGCAATTAAAAATACCATGGCTTGGGTCAGGTGTACCTTAGTCCTCAGAGTGACAGTTTTGCTTTTTAACACTTTAAAGAGACCTTTTGCAGCAGATTTGCTCAATGCAATATGTCATTAGATTTCTTGACTGCTGCTTCCATGGACATTGGTTGTGGATCCCAATAAAATGAAATCCTTGACAACTTCAGTCTTTTCTTCGTTTATCACGATATTGCTTATTGGTCCAGTTGTGATAATTTTTCTGTTATGTTGAGGTGTAATCCATACTGAAGGTTGTAGTCTTTGATCTTCATCAAGTCCTCTTCACTTTCAGCAAGTAAGGTTGTATCTTCTGCATATTGCAGGTTGTTCATGAATCTTCCTTTAATCCTGATGCCAAGTTTTTCTTCATATAGTCCAGCTTCTTGGTTTATTTGCTCAGCATGCAAATTGAATGTATGATGAAAAGATACAACCTTGATGTACACCGTTCCTCATTTTAAACTATGCAGTATCCCCTTGTTCTGTTTGGACAACTGCCCTTGGTCTATGTGCAGGTTCCCATGAGTACAATTAAGTGTTCTGGAATTCCCATTCTTTGTGAAGTTATTCATAATTTGTTATGATCCACACAGTGCCTTCTCATAGTCAATAAAATACTGGTAAAGATCTTTCTGGTATTTTCTGCTTTCAGTGTGGGTCCTAGGGATACAAAACTACTACTAATATTTTAGCTATATGTGGCAGGAAGTAGGGTTTGGCTTGGGAATTCTAAATCTTTCTGTGAACAAAATATATTGTTTTCCAGCATGTAAATGCAAAACGTTCAGTATTTAACAGATACTTGTAGGATAAAATCCATAAATAAAATAGGGACTTTGGTATGTTAAATACCTAACTGT
Source organism: Loxodonta africana (assembly GCF_030014295.1). Classification (NCBI taxonomy): domain Eukaryota; kingdom Metazoa; phylum Chordata; class Mammalia; order Proboscidea; family Elephantidae; genus Loxodonta; species Loxodonta africana. The sequence goes on from NC_087358.1 coordinate 48,670,443, forward strand.
TCGACAAAATCAACCTTTATCGTGGCATTTAATTTTTCTTAACAGTTTGATTGAATGTGTTGTTGTTGTTGTTAGTTGCTGTCAAGTCACTTCCGACTCATAGCATCCCTATGTACGACAGAACGAAACACTGCCTGGTCCTGGGCCATTCTTAAAATCGTTGTTATGCTTGAGACCATTGTTGCAGCTACTGTGTCAATCCATCTCCTTGAGGGTCTTCCTCTTTTTTGCTGACCCTGTACTTTACCAAGCATGATATTCTTCCCCAGAGACTTGGCCCTCCTGATAACATGTTCAAAGTACATGAGACAAAGTCTCACCATCCTTACTTCCAAGAAGCACTGTGGCTGAACTTCTTCCAAGACAGGCTTATTCATTATTCTAGCAGTCTATGATATATTCAATATTCATCACCAACACCATAATTCTTCTTTGATCTTCCTTATTCTTTGCCGACACCATAATGTACATATTAAAAAACACAAGGTTTTCATGTAAATATATATATATATATATCATTATGATTTGAATAACTTTGCCCTCTCATTAATCTTAGGGAAAATTAGGCACTGAGATAATTACAGTAGGATAATAATCTTTCTACAAGACCTTCTATAATAACATAAGAAAATAGAGTCCCTTGGCTAAAAACCTACTGTGTGCCAGTTGCTTTACAGTTTTATCTCTAACTCTCACAGCAACATTTTGCAGAAGATGAAACAGATACAGGGAATTTAAAGAACTCTCACAACGTTCAATCGGCCTCAGCATCAAAACTGGAGTCTGCAATATTGCGCTATACTTTGTTTTTACCTGCTCACCACAATCCAATGAACTAGGCAAGCAGAATTTATTAACTGAACTTTACAGAAGAGGAAATTAAAACTGACAGGCTCACTGATGTGCATAAGGCCACACAATACATTTCCATTTGACTTAATTCTTAAAAGCAGAAGTGAAATAAGATATCAAGTTTCCTGAATTTCAGTCTTTTCACAAAACACTGTTTTTATGTAAATTTGCAATATACAGTATTCCTATTTTTAATTTCTGCCTTTCTAATTATAATTTGTTTTTGCACTTCAAGGTATATATTACTTACTGTTTCCCTCACATTTCGGGTAGACAAAATGTTCTAGATTTGAATGTAAAATTAATGAATAGTTTTAAAACAAACATGAAAACAAATATCAACTTTCAAAAACAATACACATCTAATTGTTTTAAAACAGCCTTATAAATGGCCCCAAGAAAAATACTGTAGAAGGGAAAGCTAATAAAATGTAGAGGACCTGCACCTAAATCAAATGGCCACATAATATCTTTGCATGCTATACACTATTTTTGATAATATAATTCAACTATGTATTTAGTATAAGCAATTTCAAAAAACACATAAATGAATCATGTTGGTTTTCTTAAGGTGTGACTCAAAAGCTTTTCTTTTGATGCCATCAGTTAGGTGCCACTTTTGTTACATGTTTTATAGACATTCGTGATGGCACTAACATGTCAATTTGTGTTGCTGTGCTTGCTATACTGCATCCTACTGTGTCAATGGCATGTAAGAATTCATACAAAATTGGCATGCCACCTGTCAGCCTGCACACACTCTTCCAAAGCAAAAATAGATTAATTGATAAATACAAGTTCTATTATTTTTTAGAGGTTGTCCCCCAGCAGATGGATTAACATTACTTTATCTCAAAACAAAGCATTCTGAAAACTAGTATAGATAATATTACATTGAATTATTAATTGGGTAGACGGCCTGAGTGTAATAATGATTCTGAGCGGCTCACATTTCTGAAAGCACTTTATTCTTCTAGCATGGCGTTGCCAGCAACAATTACTAAGTCACAGACTGAGAAGGTAAAGTTACATGGAACTGAAATCATAATTAGTCTCTGACCTAGCTTTGATACCAATTAAGTTCTACTCTTCTATTTTCTTCTTCTAAATAATGCAGGCATGCCTTTCTCTCCTTTTCATAAATATGCTTTAATATTTACTATTAAATGACATCCTGAACCACATGGCTCTAATCCAGGGGCATCAATAATGAGAACTTAATAGTTCCTAACAGTTTGCCATTAGCCAGTTCCAATGTCAACAGCCTTAAGAGGTTAAACTGAATACGAACCGATTGCCCCCATCGCCTTCTCCTTCCAGAGAATGCACTGGAGCCACTTATTTTACACTGGGGAGTTGAGGAGTTGAAAAATTTCTAATTTGTTTTACCACTGACCACCCCTAAGGTTACATTACAGCAAAAGCTGTGAAATGCACAGAATCATTTTGACTTTGACAAATAGCAGGAATTAATCAGAATCTGAGGTTCAAAGGGGAAATAACTGAAGTCTATGGCACTGGAACCTTAGAAGAAAATGTGGGGCTGAGATAAATTGGTACCCAGTGGACTGGGACACAGTTGCTGACGAATAAACCCAGTAATCTTCAAATGGCAGTGTAGCCTCTTGATAAGAACTCTGGACTGGATTCATGAGCTGTAGTTCTAGCTATTCCACTGAAACGCTTCTGTGGCCTCAAGCTCAAAAATGTCCCTGGTTCCTCACTGGTGACAGGGAGGTTCTTTCCAACATTAAAAATACATAATTCCAATAAAATGCACTGTTCCTGCATGAAGCAGGATGGCATATGTAGCAATTTCACAAAATGGAGTGAGATAGAGCAGACAAAAAAAAAATACATGTATTAAGTTTACCTTTACCAAGTGCTCCCAAAATCAAATGCAAAGATTTAAGTAAGCTGGTTTCTCAGTGGCTGGCCAAAGCATAAATTCCAGCTTATAAGAGAATATTTCGAGATAAACTGGTGGACTAATGTATCTTGAAGTAAAAGTCAACATAATTTATTTACTTTGCCTAGTCTATGGAGTATAACATTGAAAAGGAGGTTTATGGGAATACAAGTAATTCATTTTATAAGGTGTGGCTTATGCTCTCAAAGCATATGACTTAGAAATAATACACATATATGTGTATTTGAGACAGAGAGAGAGAGAGTTCTGGTAAATGGTATAAGGGCATAGAGAGTTCCACATTATCGAACACTACATAATGGCCATTACTTTCCCCATTATCTCTTTTTTTAAAATCTAGACCAGCAGGAGTAATACTTACAGCTTCCATTCATAACAATGACATGGAATATGAATGAAAATCTGATTGTACTTTTCTTTGTGTAGCTACACATAACTCCACAGAAGAAAGTAAAGAAATGCCACATGAGATGTCTAAAGTCTAGACGTCTGAAAAAAGTAATTAATGAACTAGTTCAGCTGAGCTGGGAGGAGAGACTTGCCTTGTGATGAAGAGAGTGGCTAAATAATTGGCTTTTCAGCTGAAGAAACACTAACACCATTATATCATCAGCAACATAAAAAGTATTGATCACTCGCTACCATGCTTTGAGTGGCTTTAAGGTCAAAGAAACAACTTAAATGCTTCTGCTTGCTATAACGAAAATTGCTGAAAGAAAAAAAAAAAGAACATCAGCTAAAATTCCTTATTAATGTTTAAAAAAGAATTTCTCTATTCAGCTTTTTAGAAAGCCTCCTTAGTTATAAGATGACAGTTTAAAATACTACAGCAAAAAAAAAAAAAAAAAAAATGGTGACATAAACTGCTTTAGGAGTACTATGAATTTCTAATCATACTTGCACCACAAAGACATCACTGGAGTCTGATTGGAAGCAAGGTATATAGGAATACACATAAGTCACAAATAAAAAATAGATTGTGTATTTGGACAAACTAAAAATTACTTTAAAAAAAAAAAAGTTTCCTCTAAGTTGATTCCAAGACATGATGACTCCCTGTATGTCAGAGTAGACCTGTGCTCCATAGAGTTTTCAATAGCTGGTTTTTCAGAAGTAAATTACCAGGCCTTTCTTCCAAGGTGCCTTTGGGTGGACTTGAACTGCCTACTTTCTGTTTAGCAGTAAGAATTAACCATTTGTACTACTCAGGGACAGGTAAGTCATTAAAAGTCCCACCTAGTGAAAAGTTCAATCGTATTCATATACTACTGGCTTGAGCAGAGCTGTCCTTGGAGCCTCTCACCCGTTTTCCTAGCTCTGTGTTACTGGGTCTCTGCTGGACCCGTATCTCCTACTTCTGACAAGTTACTGATCCAAGACACTGCTCCCATATAATCACTGGTATTGGAAACATCTCTGTACTTTAACTTTCTAATCCCCCCAAAATGAGCATAGACAGAATGATCTCTGAGGTTCTCATATTTCTTTGAAACATTTCCCCTGCAAGTGACAATAAAGACAAATAAAATGTCATTTTTTCATTCACTATTTCCATCTTTGCCTGAATTTTAGGTCTTCAAGAATTTGTTTTATTCTGTTATTCAGTTACATTAAAAGTTTAATAAGACTAATATGGAACTCTAACAAACATGTAAAATGACATTTAATTGTCTTTTTTAACTTTGGTGCTCAAAATATTCATTTTAAGTTTCTAATACCCAACTGTTATGGATTGAATTGTGTTCCCCAAGAATATGTGGTTATAATCCCATTTGGGAATGGGTTGTCTTTGTTATGTTACGGAAACAGGATTAGTATAGGTTGTGTCTTAAGCTAAACTTTTGAGATATAAAAGAAATTAAACTAACAAAGGAGAGAATGAGAGATGGGGGAAAAGAGATGTCAAGCACATGAAGATTGTCTAGGAGCAAACACTCAGAAGAGACAAGGACCTTCCTCCAGAGTTGACGGAGAGAGAGAAAGCTTTTCCCTACAGCTGGCACCCTGAATTTGGACTTTTATCCTCTTAAACTGTGAGAAAATAAATTTCTGTTTGTTAAAGCCATCCACTTGTGGTATTTCTGTTATAGCAGCACTAAATAGCTAAGATAGAATGGGGTGCTGCTCTAATAAAAAAAAAAAATAGATACCTAAAATGTGGAAGAGGTTTTGGAATTAGACAATGGAGGGAGGGGGATGCTTTTCATGCAGTGGCAAAGAACTTGACTGAATTATGTTCAAATATTTGGTGGAAGGTAGAACTTGCAAGTGATGAACTTGGATATCTGGCTGAGCAGATTTCTAAAGAAGATTCTTAAAGGGAACACATAGTTTCTCCTTGGCTCCAATAGTAAAATGCAAGAGGAAACAGATGGGCTTAAAAATGAACTGTGCAAAATGAAAACAGAACTTAAAGGTTAGGGAATTCTGTTGTATAAACTGAGGCTATGTGTCCTAGAATGTTCACCAAGGACATGGCTACACAATCTTTTCTTTGGTTAAAAAAGATAAAGCCTGTGGCTGGTGGATCTAACCAACTACTACAGCCCAGAACCAATCAGTTTAGACTGAAGGGGACAGAGAAAGAACAAAAGAAAAGAAAGCTGTCTGCCTCTTGGAATTCTTCAGGCAGGAAGCAGGCCAAAGGAGCTACATCTGTTGTCCTCCAAGAAAAGAAAAGGACCAACCCTGGTGCATCTTAGAGATCAGCAAAACTGTTGGAAGGAGCAGAGGAAGCAGGGCCTTCTGGTTTCAAAAGATGGGGCCACAGTCTCCTAGATTTCAAAGAGTCAGTCTTCACCAACTATGTTCTGGAGTGTGCAGCTGTCAATAATGTGTGCTACAGGAATGGGCCCACTGCCAAAGTTGAAGGATGGGGGCTGCAATTCCCAAGGAGAAGAAGAATGGGGACTTCCAGGACTGAGGGTGGGGCCGTCACTCAGATGAACTAGGAGAGTGTGGCCACCCAAAGCCAAGGGAGCAGAGTTTCCATCCCACTGGGCCTGGAAGGCAAAGCTGAAGCTCAGGACCTAGGAGCTTCCACTTAGAATCCATAGGGTGTGGCCAACATCCAGAGTCTGGAGGGTGGTACCATTGTCCAAATGGTCTCAGAGAAGAGAGAATTATTTTCAAGACTCGAGAGCTAATGCAAAATGTTCCGATGGGTTTTGACTTTCTTGGTGGACATTATCCTTTCTTTTTACATAATCTGTCCGATTTATTATGGAAATGTCTACCTTGTGCCTGTTCCACCATTGTACTTTGGAAACAGATAACTTGTAGTCTAGGTTTCACAGGTTCACAGATGAAGAAGAATTTTGCCCCAGGATGGAATATGCCTAAAGTCTCACCCATATTTGATTTAGATGATTCAGAAGATGAGATTTTGGACTTGGAGTTGATTTAAGACTTTTGAGATGAAGTGAATGTGTTTTGCACTTGGGAAGGACATGAGTTTTGGGGGGCCAAAGGGTAGAATGTTATGGATTGAATTGTGTCCTCCAAAGAAATGTGCTGTAAATTATAACCTCTTTGCCTGTGGTTATAATCCCATTTGGGAATGGGTTGTCCTTGTTAATGAGACTGGATTAGTGTAGGATATGTCTTAAATCAATCACTTTTGAGATAAAAAAAGAGATTAAGCAAGCAAGTGAAAAGAGCAGAGATGGGGAGAAACTGATGCCTAGCCACACGGAGATCTCCAAGGAACCAGGAAACAAGTTGAAGACAGAAAGACCTTCCTCAAGAGTCAAAAGAGAGAGAAAGCCTTCCCCTAGAGCTGGCACTCTGAATTTAAACTTCTAACTTCCTAAACTGCAGGATGATAAATTTCTGTTTGTTAAAGCCATCCACTTGTGGTTTTTTTTTTGTTGTTGTTATAGCAGCACTAGATAGCTAAGACACCAATTTACTAAGTATAATTTTGGATTATACCTTAATTTTAAAGACCTGAGTATTTAAATGAAGCTTAATTTTTTTTTTTTTTTTTACATATACATTGCCTGTCTGTTTCAGTAACATTTTCATCAGATTCCCTCAAAAGTTATATAGAATAAGACAAACATGTCCCACCAAATCCCAGAGTGAGATCAGCCTTCTCTGAAAAAAAGGCTCAAAGCAATCCAGCTCTGCCGAACCAGGCAAGTGAAGATGATTGATTGTAGTCAGCTATCAGAACAGCTGTTATCTTACACCATGAAGTGTGGCAGCCCATGCTGATCACATTAGAGTTAAAGGCCATATCATATATTTTCAGACCCAACTGCATATCTGGTACTAATGCCATTGTCAGTATCATTCATGAGAACAGATAAAAACCAAAAAATTGTACTCAGTTGCTACTATCATGATATAAGGCCTCATTAAAAAGAAAAACAAATTTAATAAATAATCCTGTGTATGCATTTAAAATAAATAGACACATTGTAAAACAGAATATACAGTGATTATGAACAAAGAATTTTAATAAATAAATCTTCAACAAGTATGCTTGCTTGTCATAAGCCTAGCATTTAATGTAAGTGAACGTTTTCATATGCAAACGACTCTTACTGAATCACAGTCATCACTTAGCCGATGATTTGTCTTTGACATGGAAGTTGGATTTGCTTTTTTATTGTCATTTTCTTAAGCTATAATGACCTTAGAACAATTGTGAACTATATATGTGATGATCTTTGTTGAGAGGTTTAAAATGTTATGCTCAAGAGCACTCTATATTTTGTCATCATTACAACCAAACTGTAAATAGATATTCTTTATGTAAGATACTATTTTCTACTTAAGAAAAGAATCATTAAATATAAAATCATAAAGCATCCTACAGTACAATTTTTTTGATGTTTAACCAAAGGTTGTAATATTCTAAGCAGGAATGCTTCATGTCATAAAATGGAATGACTTGTGGTCCACAGAGTGTTAGAAGACAATTCTCTCTGGGCCTATCCATTCCTGTAAGACTTATGAGCAAGGTACTGACTACCCTTTGCTCTGGGCAATCTTTTTAAGAAGATTTCCAGTAGATTGAACCACCTGAGAGGATAGAAATAGTGTCCGGAGCAAAGGGTAGGGTTACTTACTGCCTATAAAAGATGTACATTACAAATTCTGTATCTTATCATGCATTCCACTTAGTATTCAGAGACCATCTGAAGAAGAGATCTGATGCATTGAACACTAGTGACTGAAGACCAGATGAGTTGTGGAATGACATCAAGGACATCATACATGAAGAAAGCAAGAGGTCATTGAAAAGATAGGAACGAAAAAAAAGACCAAGATGGACGTCAGAGGAGACTCTGAAACTTGCTCTCTAACGCTGAGTAGCTAAAGCAAAATGAAGAATTGATGAAGTAAAAGAAATGAAAAGAAAATTTCGAAGGGTGTCTCGAGAAGACAAAGCATTATACTGACATGTGCAAAGAACTGGAGATAGAAAACCAAAAGGGAAGAACACATTCAGCATTTCTCAAGCTGAAAGAACAGAAGAAAAAATTGAAGCCTCGAATTGCAATAGTAAAGGATTCTGTGGGGAAAATATTAAATGACACAGGAAGCATCAAAAGAAGGTGGAAAGAATGCACAGAGTCATTATACCAAAAGAATTAGTTGATGTTCAACCATTCCAAGAGGTGGCATATGATCAGGAACCGATGGTGCTGAAGGAAGAAGTCCAAGCTGCTCTGAAGGCATTGGCAAAAAAAAAAGGCTCCAGGAATTGATGGAATATCAAGTGAGAAGTTTCAACAAACAGATGCAGCACTAGAGGTGCTCATTCATCTATGCCAAGAAATATGGAAGACAGCTTTCTGGCCAAGTGACTGGAAGAGATCCATACTTATGCCTATTCCCAAGAAAGGTGATCCAACCGAATATGGAAATTATAGAACAATATCATTAATATCATACACAAGCAAAATTTTGCTGAAGATAATTCAAAAACGGCTGCAGCAGTATATTGACAGGGAACTGTCAGAAATTCAGGCTGATTACAGAAGAGGACGAGCAACCATGGATAGCATTGCTGATGTCAGATGGATCCTGGCTGAAAGCAGAGAATACCAGAAGGATGTTTACCTGTGTTTTATTGATTATGCAAAGTCATTCGACTGTGTGGATAATAACAAATTAGGGATAACATTGCAAAGAATGGGAATTCTAGAACCCTTAATTGTGCTCATGAGGAACTTTTACATAGATCAAGAGGCAGTTGTTTGGACAGAACAAGGGGATACTGATTGGTTTAAAGTCAGGAAATGTGTGTGTCAGAGTTGTATCCTTTCACCATACCTATGAATATGCTCTGTATGCTGAGCAAATAATCCGAGAAGCTGGACTATACAAAGAAGAACGAGGCGTCAGGATTGGAGGAAGACTCATTAACAACCTGTGTTATGCAGATGACACAACCTTGCTTGCCGAAAGTGAAGAGGACTTGAAGCACTTACCAATGAAGATCAAAGACCACAGCCTTCAGTATGGATTGCACCTCAACATAAAGAAAACAAAAATCCTCACAACTGGACCGATGAGCAAAATCATGATAAACGGAGAAAAGATTGAAGTTGTCAAGGATTTCATTTTACTTGGAATCACAATCAACAGCCATGGAAGCAGCAGTCAAGAAATCAAAAGATGCATTGCATTGGGTAAATCTGCTGCAAAGGATCTCTTTAAAGTGTTGAAGAGCAAAGATGTCACCTTGAAGACTAAGGTGCGCCTGACCCAAGCCATGGTATTTTCAATGGCATCATATGCATGTGAAAGCTGGACAATGAATAAGGAAGACCGAAGAAGAGTTGATGCCTTTGAATTGTGGTGTTGGCGAAGAATATTGAATATACCATGGACTGCCAACAGAACGAACAAATCTGTCTTAGCAGAAGTACAACCAGAATGCTCCTTAGAAGCAAGGATGGCAAGACTGTATCTTTCATACTTTGAACATGTTGTCAGAAGGGATCAGTCCCTGGAGAAGGACATCATGCTTGGCAGAGTACAGGGTCAGTGGAAAAGAGGAAGACCCTCAACGAGGTGGATTGACACAGTGACTGCAACAATAGCTCAAGCATAATGATGATTTTAAGGATGGCTCAGGACTGGGCAGTGTTTCATTCTGTTGTGCCTAGGGTCGCTATGAGTCAGAGCCAACTTGACAGCACCTAACAACAACGACAATGTCATGCATTCCACTTAGTATACATGTGTCTTCTGACTTTCTTCATCTTGCCTGTAGAAACTTAAGGAACTGGTAAAATAAGACTCCGACTACTGCTATTGCTTTGAGTAATAAACTGTCCTAATGCAGTGTGTAGTAAACTACCCTTGCCTCTGACTAGCAGTTTCACATCTTCTACCTACATGACTTCTACCAGCATGAAACTCCGACAGGCTAACCCATTAGCTTTTTTTGGTAGGTGAAACATCAGATGTTTTATAGATCTTCACAGAGAAGACCCCCAAATAGACTGCTCTTTGATTTTATCATGTATGATGGCAATCCCTACTCTTTCAGTAGTTTCTCTATTGAATTTTTTAAGATGTGGAAATTTAAAGAACTGCTGTCATGTCCAATCTAGTACCATTTATTGGAACTGTCAACTAGTATAAGATGGGAGACATGACACATGAAGTTGAGCACAATGCCTCACGTGCAACCAAAAAAAGAAAGAAAGAAAAACCAAACCCATTGCCATCGAGTCGATTCCAACTCATAGCTACCCTATAGGACAGAGTAGAACTGCCCACATGGGATTCCCAAGTAGCTGCTGGATGTCTTGAACTGCCAATCTTTTGGTTATCAGCCGAGCTTTTAGCCACTGCATTACCAGGACTCCCACATGCAACCAGTATTCAGTAAATACTTTTAAATAAAAGAATACATAGATAGAAGAATGGATGGAAGAAGACCCCAGACTGTGTAGTAATATAAGCCACTGCTTAAGTATACACAGGTAACATTGTAATGTATAATCTGTGTGGCATTGGACTGTTACTTAACCTCTAATATTGGTGGGGTTTCATCAGTAAAATGAGGTTAATACTATCTGAGTGGATTGTCTGAAGATGAAATGAGTTATTGATTGCTAAGCACCTACCACATTGCTGGTCACATCTTAGCTATACAAGTAAGAGTTCTTGATTGCAAGTAGAAGAAGTTGACTATGTCTGAGTAAATACAGGGAGGATACTAGGTGATGCTCAAAATAATAGCAAAGCTGAAGAGTCAAGCTCAGCAGAGAGGTTGGAGCTAAGGCAGATGGTGGCAGAAAGTAGAGACACAAGACACTTGTTTATGACACCTGTGTTAACAAAACCACTGGACACTCAATGTCAAAGCACCTGTGTGAAAAATCTCTATTTCTTCCTGCATCTTTGCACTAGTCTTCCCTGATACAAAATCTCCCAGCTGATCCTAACACACAAGTATGTGCATTATCATGGTATGAAACATTCATAGAGACAGAATGGCTGACTCCACTCAAATTCCACTGGGAAAATCTGAACTCTACCTACCACAAAGATCTATGTAAGATATTTCTTAAATTGCAATGAATTTAGATATTACTTAATTAGAGAGAAAGGGAAGGAGGAAGGGAGGGAGGAAGGGAAGAAGGGAAGAACAAGAGAATGGAGAGGGGAGGCAGGAGAGTGAACTAAAATGAAACATTCCATTAAAATGTCAGTGGATCCTAGTAGTTTATAAACAATTTCTGTAAGACAGGGGTTTTACCACAGCTTTTTAGTTTACATGGTATGATCCATTCAATCCATTTGTCTGTAGTCTTACATCTTTATGCTGCCTTTCCCTTTACCTCCTTGGGCTTAATTGCTTATATTTTATTCCTAACCATCTCATCACAATATATATATATAATATATATTTTATTTTCTCCATTTTTCTCAAAGATAAACATATAAATGTCCAAAAATATACTGGCTTTAGTTATCCAGCCTCGAAATCAGATAATAGTTCAGCCACATGATTAATAAGAGCACCATTCAAAAGCAAATATTAAATTCAACCAAATCATATTTTATTTTGAACTCTAAAGATAATGCCTCAAATAACTGAGCTAAATAACTAGGTACGGGCAGCAAAATCTGTGATGCTGTTTTCTTCTACCTTGTTTTATCATAGCCTGGTGGGTTTTGGTTCTGTATTTTATAATCCTAAACTCCTTTGAATTTACATTGTTGATATAGCTTTTTTTCCACTGGGAATTTTGAAAATTCCTTTGATGGTTATTATTTTGTACCTAATACTTATAAGACAAAATGTGGCACACTTGCAGAATGCGATAGCACTTTCATAAGTCTTATTTTTGTCCTGGCAAACCAAAAAGCCAAACCTGTTGCTGTCCAGTTGACTTTGACTCATAGTGACCCTATAGAGCAGAGTAGAAATGCCCCCTAGGGTTTCCACAGAGTAGCTGGCGTATTCAAATTGCTGACCTTTTGGTTAGCAGCTGTAGCTCTTAACTACTATGCCATTATGGAACATAAATTAAAAATTAGAGTCTGAGTTCACAAAATACTCTAGAGAAATATCACTCAAATTTCTATTTTATAATTAAAGAGTATAAATTTCATCATTATTTGAAAGGATTAGGCTTTCAAACTACTTGTCATGAGCTTAGTGATATTGGCAAAGAAAATAGAATAAACCGTGAACTTCTAGAAGAATGTACAAATCACAGAAGAAATACAACCTGAATGTTCCTTAGAATTGAGGGTGGCAAGACTGTCTTGATTACTTTGAACATGTCATCAAGAAAGATCAATAGCTAGAGAAGGACATGGTGTTTGGTAAAGTGAATGGTCAGTGCAAACCAGCAAAATCCTTGATAGGAGAGATTGATAGCCACAACAATGGATTCAAACATACCAAAGATCATGGAGATGGTGCAGGATCTAACAAGGTGTTTTTTGTTTGTTTGTTTGTTCTTTTCTGTTATAAAAAGATTTCCATGAGTTAGAGCCAACTCCAGTTAGCAACAACAACAGTTATCATTTTTATTGCTTACTTGGAAAATCATTGTAATAATAAAGCATTTTCAGAGCAATGAGAGAAAATGAATGGGCATCTCTTCTAGCATCTTTAACTAAATTATTTAAGGAGTTTAATTGCCCTTTTAACATTGTTACAAATTGAATTATGTTCCTTGCAAAAACATGTGCTGTAAATCCTAATCCCTAGCCCTGGTGGTGCAGTGGTGAAGCACTTGGAAAGCTAACTGAAAGATTGGTAGTTCAAAGCCACTAACTGCTCCGTGGGGGAAAGATGTAGCAGTCTGCCTCTGTAAAGATTTATAGTCTCTCTCAACCCACCTGGAGCAAGGGAGACTGAAGAAAACCAAAGACACAAGGGAAAGATTAGTCCAAAGGACTAATGGGCCACAGGTACCACAGCCTTCACCAGACCAAGTCCAGCTGGTGCCCAGCTACCACACTGACAGCACTGACAGAGATCACAATAGAGGGTTCTGCACGGAGCTGGAAAAAGTTATAGAACAAAATTCTAACTCACAAAAAAAGACCAGATTTACTGGTCTGACAGAGTCTGGAGAAACCCTGAGAATATGCCCCCTGGACACCTTTTTAACTCAGTACTGAAGTCACTCCTGAGGTTAACCCTTCAGCCAAAGATTAGACAGGCCCATAAAACAAAGTGAGACTAAAAGGGTACACCTGCCCAGGGGTAAGGATGAGAAGGTAGGAAGGGACAGGAAAGCTGGTAATGGGGAACTCGAAGTTGAGAAGGGGAGAGTGTTGATAGGTGGTGGAATTGCTGACCAATGTTAGAAAACAATACGTGTATTAATTGTTTAATGAGAGACTAATTTGATCTGTAAACCTTTACCTAAACTTGGTAAAATAAACAAATATTTACAGTCTTGGAAACTACATGGGCAGTTCTACTCTGTCCTACAGCGTTGCTATGTGTCAGAATCAACTTGATGGCAATGAGTTTCACCTACATTAACAAGGCACTATTAGTGTAAGGTCTGTCTGAAATCAATATCTTTTGAGATATAAAAGAGCAGATTGAGACATCAAGCAAACACAAAGTTTGTTTGGGTGGAGGGAAGTTAGATGCCGAGCCATATGGATAAGGCCAAGGTACCAAGTAACAGAAGCTGAAAAGAGACAGGGATATTTCCCCAGAGCCTACAGAGCTAGAAAGACTTCCCCTAGAGCCAGCACCCTGAGTTAGGTCTTCTAGCCTCCTAAACTGTAAGAAAATAAATTTCTGTTTGTTAAAGCCATCCACCTGTAGTATTTCTGTTATAGCAGCACGAGATAACTAAGACAGACATAGAGGACTTGAACAATAATACTTAGACTGTCACTGTTACCATTTAAGACAGAGTTTATGTCTCCAGGTCCAAAGTTACTTTGCAATGCCAGTTCCTAAAATTTTTTCTATTCCTCTCTGTTACCCTTATCCAAATGGTATGAATATCGTAGCTGAAAACTGCCAGATTAGAATATGAGGATATACCTCAGCAAAACAGTTGGAAGAAAGTACGAAAGATCCGAGCAACACTATTAACACGCTAATCAGATATCCTGGATTTCTCCTATACTCAAGACTCTGATAGATGCCTGTTGGTAATGAGTAAAAGTACAGAAACACAGTAAACCATGAGTGGTAAGTGTTAAAATCAATAAAGCACAGAGAATGGAGTGAGAGGAAGGAAAGTCCAGGGAACGAGAACAGCATGGGCAGAAATGAAAAGAAATGATGACGAGCTCAGTATGACTGAGCAGAGGGTAAAGATATAAGGAGGAGGGTGTAGGAGGGAGGAATCTGTGATACCAACTATAGAAATAATTTCAGGATGAATCATAAAAGGATGAATCTAACATGTTACATCTTTGGTGTCTTTAATACTAAATTAATAACAGTCTTAGGCAATTGCTGCTTTGTTGGAAAAGCCTCCTTTATTTTTTTCACATTGAATTTTTTAATTCATCTTGGTTAGTCCACTGTGAGTCCCTTTAATCTGTAGATGCGACATTCTTTATCTCTAGCAAATGTCCTTAATTTTAATCTTTCAAATTGCATGTCTCCTTCCGGCTCAGTTAGAATTTTGGATGTAATGCGCATGCCTCTTAAAGTTAGGTCTCCCATCTTCTTTGTTACTGCATTCAGTGAGAGTCTTTCCCCTGCCATATCCAGATTACCAATTCCTATTTTTTTATGTGGAATATATCAAAGGCACAAGTGTTCAAAACATGTAAAATTAACAAATAATAATGAAGAAATGAAGACTTATTCTGGTAGATTGATATTTCTCTTATTTACTCTCCCTTCCTGAAAGGGGATCCACGCATCTTTGCTGTTTACTATCCTGCTTGCATGACTCCTGTTGAAGGAATAAACTTTCCTGCCCCATTGACATAGGACATAGCCATGTGACTTGCTATGGCAAGTGGCAAAAGAGCAAAAATGACATGGACCACATCCAAGCAGAAGTTTTGCGAGCCATTGCATGTTTCTTCCAATTCTCTTCCTCTTTTCCTGTGTGATGAGAATGGCATGTTCCAGCTGGAGGTTTCTCCTTTAGTGTGGACTCAGGAGTGCAAAGATATATGTGGAAGAAGCAGAGGTACAACAGGTGTGCAATCAAAGGGTAACGTTAGTGAGAAATAATCCCTTTATATTGAAAGCCAAAAATATTTGAAAGTCATTTTTTTCTTTTTTTTTTCACAGCCAAAAACTAGTTAATATACCCAGGTGCTCAACACCCAGGTTTGGATACAACAGACTACCTATTATTAAAGGTTTGTAAGGCAAGAGCATAGTATGAACAGTTGAAGATAGATAAAAGTAGTTTGAATGCAAATCACAAGATGTAACCAAAAAAGACCCACAACATATAAAATGGCAGGTTTTGAGAAGAGGAAAGGAGTGTAGAAAAGATAGAAAATTCAGTATATGGAAATGAAACAATTGTTATCCATATGGAAAATAATAAAATTGGATCTCTGCTCTTTAGCATATCGAAAATTCCAGGTGAATTGGAGGCCTAGATGTGTTAAGGAAAATATTTGAAAGTATAAAGGAAACTATAGGATTATGTATTTTAACCCCAAATTAGAAACAATTTCTTAAATGGGACACAAGGTACACACATCAGAAAAGACTGGCTTATTCTGTTACATTAATATTTTAAATTCTTATACAAAAATGAGTTAAATATACTTTTTAAATAAAACAACAACTTGGGAAACCCCCATAACCTACTAAGAATTTGATATAAAGAATATATAAATAACTCCTGCTATCAATATGAAAATAAAAGCAACACAGCTAACACATTGAACAATAAACATGAAAGTAATTCTCAAAAGAGGAAAACGAAAGTCAGTGAATATATCACAAGAAGCTCTTCACTAGTTATTTTGAAAGTTATTAAAATAATAATGAGATACTTACAAAAATGTCAATGCCTCCACACTCGCTGTTGATAAGGTATGAAGGAAAGTAATCCTCTTCCACTATTTATGGGAATATAACTAGATACCTATTATGCTATATAATGGGTAATGTTGAAGTGGTAGGCTGAATAATGGCCCTCAAAGATCTCCATTTCCTAATCTCTGGAACCTGTGAACATGTTAGGTTACATGTTAGGGTACCTGGCAAAGGAGATTATAGATGAAATTAAGTTTGTTAATCAGCTGACATTAAAATACTTACATTATACTGGATTGTCTGTCGGGGCCCAAAGTAATAGCATGGATTCTTAAAAGCAGAAAACCTTTCTGGGCTGTGGCCAGAGGGATGACTACAGAAGAGGTCAGAATGATGCAATATGAGAAGGACTTGGCTCACCATTACTGGCTTTGAAGATGGAGAAAGAAGTCCATGAATCAAGGAATGTGCCTGGACTCTTGAAGCTGAAAAAAGCAAGGAAAAAGATTTTCCCCAGAGCCCTTCTGATACCTTGGTTTTAGCTCAGTGAGACCTGTATCAGACATTTGATCTATACTAACAGTAATATAATAAATTTGTGTTCTTTTAAGCCACAATATTAATTGTGATAACCTGTTACAGCAGCAATAGGAAACTAATACAGTGGAAAGACTCAAATTTTACTGGCCAACAATTTCACATCTAAGCATAATCTCTTGAAAAGCTCTTGCACTTTTGTACAATTAAGCATGAATAAGGCTTTCCACTGGCATATTCTTTGTAAGAGAGAAAAATTAGTAATAATCTAAGTATTCAGCAACAGGGAAATGAATGTAGTCATATAGGTTATGCTCCTGTTGTTGTGTTGTTTGTTGCCATCAAATCAGTTCTGACTCATAGTGTGACAATGTACAATAGAAAGAAACAATGCTGGGTCCTTTGCCATCCTCACAGTTGTTGTTATGCCTGAGCCCATGGTTACAGCCATGGTTTCAATCCATCTCATTGAGGGTCTTCCTGATTTTTGCTGACTCTCTACCAAGCATGCTGGCCTTCTCCAGGGACTGGTCCCTCCTGATAATATGTCCAAAATACATGAGACAATGTCTCACCATCCTTGGTTGTAAGGAGCGTTCTGGCTGTACTTCTTCCAAGACAGATTTGTTCATTCTTCTGGCAGTACGTGGTATAGTCAGTATTCTTCACCAACACTGTAATTCAAAGACATCAATTCTTCTTCAGTCTTCCTTATTCATTGTCCAGCTTTCACATTAATATGAGATGACCGAAAATACCATGACTTGTGTTAGGTGCACTTTAGTTCCCAAAGTAACATCTTTGCTTTTCAAAACAGTAATGAGGTTTTTTTGAAGCAGATTTGCCCAATGTAATATGTCCTTTGATTTCTTGACTGCTGGTTCCATGAGTGTTGATTGTGGATTCAAGTAAAATGAAATTCTTGACAACTTCACTCTTTTCTACATTTATTATGATGTTGCTTATTGTTCTGGTTATGAGGATTTTTGTTTTATGTTGAGGTGCAATCCATGATGAATGCTAGAGTCTTTGATCCTCATCAGTAAATGCTCGAAGTCCTCTTCACTTTCAGCAAGAAAGGCTGTGTCATCTGCATATTGCAGGATTTTAATGAGTCTTCCTTCAGTCCTGACACCTCATTCTTCATATAGTCCAGCTTCTCAGATTATTTGCTCAGCATGCAGATTGAATAAGTATGGTGAAAGGATAAACCTCTGACACACACCTTTCCTGATTTAAAAAACACAGAGCATCCCCTCGTTCTTTTCATACAGCTGCCTCTTGGTCTATGTTTTGGTTCCTTATAAGTACAATTAAGTGTTCTGCAATTCCCAATCTTTGTAATGTTATCCATAATTTGTTATAATTCACACAGTCGAGTACTTTGCAAAGTCAATAAAGCTCAGGTAAACATCTTTTTGTTATTCTCTGCTTTCAGCCAAGATCCACTTGGCATCAGCAATGATATCCTTCTTTCTGTGACCTCTTCTGAATCTGGCTTGAATGTCTAGCAGTTCCCTGTGGATATACTGCTGCAACTGCTTTTGAATGATCTTCAGCAAAATTTTACTTTTGTGCAATATTAATGATATTGTTCAATAATTTCTGCATTTTGTTGGCTCACCTTTCTTTGGAATGGGTACAAATTTGGATCTCTTCCAGTTGATTGGCCAGGTAGCTTCTTCCAAATTTTCTGGGCATAGACGAATGAGCACCTCCAGTGCTGCATCTGTTTGTTGAAACATCTGAATTGGTATTCTGTCAATTCCTGGAGCCTTGTTTTTTGCCAGTGCCTTCAGTGCAGCTTGGACTTCTTCCTTCAGTACCATCGGTTCTTGGTCATATGCTACCTCCTGAAATGGTTGAACATCAACCAATTATTTTGGTACAGTGGCTCTGTGTATTCCTTCTGTCTTCTTTTGATGCTGCCTGCATAGTTCGATATTTTCTCTGTAGGATTCTTCAATATGGCAACTTGAGGCTTGAATGTTTTCTTCAGTTCTTTCAGCTTGAGAAATGCTGAGAGCGTTCTTCTCGTTTGGTTTTCTATCTCCAAGGTTTCGCACATTTCACTATAATACTTCACTTTGTCTTCTCGAGCTGCCCTTTGAAATCTTCTGTTCAGCTCTTTTACTTCATCATTCCTTCCATTCTCTTTAGCTACTTGATGCTCAATAACAAGTTTCAGAGTCTCTTCTGATATCCATTTTGGTCATTCCTTTCTTCTTAATGACCTCTTCCTCCTTTCATGTATGATGTCCTTGGTGTCATTCCACAACTCGACCGGTCTTCAGTAATGAGTGCTCAATGCATCAAATCTATTCTCGAGATGGTCTCCAAATTCAGGTGGGATTTACTCTAGGTTGTACTTTGGCTCTCATGGATCTGCTCTAATTTTCTTCAGCTTCAACTTGAGCTTGCATGTGAGCACTTGATGGTCTGTTCTGTAATCAGCCCCTGGCCTTGTTCTGATTGATGATATTGAGCTTCTCCATTGACTATTTTCACAGATGTAATCAATTTGATCCCTGTGTATTCTATCTGGTGAGGTTCGCATGTATAGTTGCCATTTATGTTGTTGAAAAAAAAGTTTTATTAAAGCAGTTGTTGATCTTGCAAAATTCTACCATGTGATCTCTGGTGTTGTTCTACTGACTGACCTTTCTTCTTGGTTTCCACCTTTCACTTTCCAATCTCTGATAATTATCAATGTATCTTTACTGCATGTTTGATCAATTTCAGAGTGCAGGAGTTGGTAAAAATATTCAATTTTTTCATCTTTGACCTTAGAGGTTGGTGTGTAAATTTGGATAATAGTCGTATCAACTGGTCTTCCTTGTAGGCATATGGATATTATCCTATCACTGACAGTGCTGTACTTCAGGATATAACTTGAAATGTTCTTTTTGACAATGAATGTGATGACATTTCAGCCTGTCATTCTCAGCATAGAAGATCATATGATTGTCTGGTTCAAAATGGCCAATACCAGTCATTTTCAGCTCACTAATGCTTAGAATATTGATCATTATTGGTTCCATTTCATTTTGGACCATTTCCAATTTTCCTAGATTCATAGATCATACATTCCAAGTTCGATTATTTATGAATGTTTGCAGCAGTTTCTTCTCATTTTGAGTTGTGCTACATCAGCAAATTTAGGTCCTGAAAGCTTGACCCCATCCATGACATTTAGGTAGACTCTACTTTCAGGACATAGCACTTCCGCAATTGTCTTTTGAGTGCCTTCCAACCTGAGGGGTTCATCTTCTGACAGGATGTCAGACAATGTTCCTCTGCTATTCATAAGGTTTTCCCTGACCAGTTTTTTCAGAATTAGGCCTCCAGGTCCTTCTTCCTAGTTTGTCTTAGTCTGGCAGTTCTACTGAATCCTGTCCAACATGAGTAACCCTGCTGGTATGTAAAATACTGGTGGCATAGCTTCCAGCATCACAGCAACACACAAGCCACCATCGTTCAATAAACTGACAGATGAATGGTGGGGTTATGTCCTAGAACAGTTAAAATAAGCTATCTGAATCTTTATGACTAACCATAAATAAATATCAAAACTAGATTTTTGAAGGCAACAGCAATTTGCAAAATGATACAAATGGCTTATCACTTATATGAAGTGTACAACCACACTAAATAGTGTCATTACTTTAATTCTGAATACATACAATTATAGTGAATTGTAAGAACACGAATGGGAAAGATCCGTACAAGTCAGGACTAGTGGTTTATTCTAGGAAGGAGGGAATGGGGCAGATTGCAAATGTGTTTGTATAGGGAGCAGAACATATAGGTGCTCCGGTGGCACAAAACTTAAGCACTTGGCTGCTAAATGAAACGTTGGTGATTTGAATCCACCCAGCCACTCTGAGGAAGGAAGATCCGGTGATCTGCTCCGGTAAAGATTACAGCCTAGAAAACCCTATAGTTCTGCTCTGTCACATGGTGTTGAGTGAAAATTGACTCAAAGTCACCCAACAACAGGGAGCAAAACATAAAGGGAATTCAATATTTGCATTTGGAGAATAATATTCCCTAATTAAATATTCAAAATAAATGAGAACACATGTAATTCTTCACTGAATATTGACAGAGGTTGTGCCAGGTTTCCTTATATTACTTTTTACATTTCAGTTTGCTTTGAAATATTTCATACTATTATATATATATATATATATATAAAAGAGAGAGAGAGAAAAGAGGAAAATAAAAGAGAAAGCTCTGGATTGAATTCTAGTTCTGGTAATTTCTGTAAAATGATCTTAGGCATGGGAATGGAGAAGTAATATATTTGAGAAACTATAAATTTAAATTATAGTAACTCATATTGATAAGAATCTAGGATTTGATATGTGCCAGGAAATGTGCCCAGTGCTTTGCAAACAATATGTCATTTAATCTCATTAATGATTGTGAGGAACGAGGCAGATTCTATTTTCATTCTCTTTTTATAACTGAGAGAACAAAGGCCTAAAGAAGTTATTAGCGAGAATTCATACAGCTGGTGAAGGACGAAACTGGAATTCAGTCAGGCTAGCCAGTATAGCTAAAGAATGTGCTCTGAACACTGGGTAACACCCTCAGG
This sequence comes from Loxodonta africana, assembly GCF_030014295.1. Taxonomy (NCBI): domain Eukaryota; kingdom Metazoa; phylum Chordata; class Mammalia; order Proboscidea; family Elephantidae; genus Loxodonta; species Loxodonta africana. Next base: position 48,691,785 of record NC_087358.1, read on the forward strand.
CACCTCAGGAAGGAAAGAAAGCGGATTTGTCTCCATGTGTTTCAGATTTTTCCCTATAACTTAAGATGCACCTTGTTACCTCAATTTTACTGCTGAAGTAAATGAGACTAGCTTTCAACAGAGTTGGAGTTTTTTTTTAACCTTAAATGTAAACAAAATAGCATAGTCCCTGGCCCATAATAATCAAGCTTTGTTTTATTTCCTGCCTTCCTGCTTTGCTACTTTCTTCTGGAATGTTCCATCAGCAAGTCTCATAAACATGAATCAAACAGATTTAAAGAGGTGTGCTGTCCTGGACTTTTCTTCTTTAATTTAATATATATATATTGGCAATGGGTTTTATATATATATACTTACCACCATAATTCCCAAATAGGGATAAAGAAATGAAAGGTAGTTAATAATAAACTGACTGAGTACACCTAAAACTTCTGAGACCACTATGGTAGTTTTATGTATCACACTCCTATAATACATTTGTGTACCCCCAAATTGACAATATTTCCTCCACTACCTAGGGAAAAAGTCAGGTTGTTTCTAAACTGAAAATTAAAATGAAGAAAGAAACGATGGTTGATGGTTTCTGAGGCAACGCTCTCTTTGCTTTAATATGTTTATAATATACATGTGTAGTTTTTCATCACAATTAAGATAAATTAAGTTTAATAATTAGCTATGTTACCAGAAGACAGATTCTATAATAATGTAGCTGTGATCATTGGAATAGGCTGGAAGACTAAACTTTCAAATAAATTATTTGCACAAAGTATTCATATTAATAACTTCACAAATTAAATTTGGGACCGGGTTGATCTGCTCTTACACAGAATATTACAACTACACTGTCTTTCAGAATATCAGTGGAGATGATCTGTGCTATTCTAGCTAAAGTAACACTTTGAGGATTGCAGTATAAAATATTCAAAGTTATTACAATTGCCTAACTTATACCTTAGTAGAAGGAACCTTCATGTCTTATTTGTTCAGCCTCAGCAGTCTTCTTGGTTATATTCTATGAGCAGAAGTCTTCAGAGAAACACAACAGAAATGGGTAGGTTAATTTCAATAAAAACTGCTCTTCCAAATATTATTTTTTTTTAATATTCTATTGCTATGATTTAGTCATCCGCTATTACCAAATTTATTCTGCCCCCCCCCAAAAAAATGTTGCCTTTTCATAGTTAATTCCTTTAAGGAAAATAAATAATGATGAGGCTAAGAATTACTGAAACTGTAGTCTTCCTGACTAACAAAAACTTAGCCAATATGACATAGGTGGATCTGATTCCTAACTGTTGTTCTTGGATGTCATCATGGTTTTCGAGACCCCATGTGTCAGAATAGGACTGCCCCGTAAGGTTTTCTTGACTGTAAAGCAGATCTCCAGGTCTTTCTTCCACAGACCCACTGGGGGAGTTCAAACCACCAGCCTTTCAGCTCTCAGACAAGCGCCTAATCGATTGCATTACCAAGGCTCCTGATTCATAACTAGAGATACGATGTTAAAATGATACAAACTGACAGTTTCTCATTTGGGCACATCTCTGCTATGTTTTGATTTTTTCTATACCATCACCTTTTCTTTCTTCCCATGGCATAAATAAAACCATATGGCAAGTCATGCTCTAAAATTAATATAAACATTGAAAATAAAAGCAAATGTTAGGATAGACTAGAGATGGTAAGAAAAAAGTCAGTCAGTCCAAATATACCTTTTGCTTTTGGTTAGTATAAAAAGCTCAGATTTTGGTCAGTCCCACATCTCAAAGGAATCTTTCCAAGGTGTGATTGAATTTATTCCTAAAAAATTCGTGATCTACTTTATGCTGTTGAGTTCTTGAATAACTCATTCTTTTATATCAGTTTAATCTCCTGAGAAGATTGCAGCGCATGTTAATCACAATAGACCCACCTATTGTTGTTGTTCATTGCCATGGAGTTGATTCCAACTCCTAATGGCCCCTATGTATACCGGGTAGAATCATTCCAGAGTTTTAGAAGTTTTAGAAGCAGATCACCAGGCCTGTCTGTTGAGACACCTCTGGTGCGTTCAAATGACCAAACTTTTGGCTGGTAGATGGGCATTTAACTGTTTGCGCCATCCAGACAGACCTATCTAGCCAGATGAAAAAGACCTGTGCACAGCCTAACTTAATACCTTCAGTGATGATACATTGAACATGTAATTCAACACTGAAAACACTTCAGATTGTTCCAATTCTCTCTATTTATTGTCCTCACATCAAGAGTTGAGGAAAACAGTGAAAACACTGGAGTTGTAATCAAAAAAAAAAAAAAATGAAAGTGAGGTAGGGCTAAGGCGTGGGTAGATCAAGAGAATAATAATAATAATCATAATAATAATAATGCTTAGCTCCAGAAAGAAAAACCACACACACACATACTCACTCATACACACACACACACACACACACCAAATCAAAAACCAAACCCAGTGCCGTCAAGTCAATTCGGACTCAGCGACCCTATAGGACAGAATAGAACTGCCCCATAGAGTTTCCAAGGTGCATCTGGAGGATTCGAACTGCCAACCTTTTGGTTAGCAGCTGTAGCACTTAACCACTATTCCACCAGGGTCTCCCCCGCCCTGCACACATATATAAATTCTTAGTTTAGTATATTTTTACACCACCAGGACAATGGTGGTTCAGTGATATAGAATCCTCACCTTCCATGTGGGAGACGTTGTTTCGATTTCCAGGTAATGCACCTCAAGCACGATTACCACCCATCTGTCCGAGGCTTCTTGCGTGTTGCTATGACCCTGAACAGGTTTCAGTAGAGTTTCCAGACTAAGACAGATGAGAAAGAAAGGTCTACTTCCCAAAATTAGCCAATGAAAACCCTATGATCAACAACAGACCAATCCCATTGTGCACGGGGTCACCATGAGTCCTGGCCAATTTGCCAGCAGCTAAAGACAACAACATATACTTGAGGAAAATAAAATTTGTGAAAACTAAAAACTTGCTAAGACTATATCTAGCCTCCAAAACACTTAGCTCAGCTTCTGGGGCTGCATGGCAAAGAACATTAATTAGTCCTCTGGTCTTTTTTTTTTTCTGGCCTTAGCTTAAGATAGTTTGAAATATAAGCATAACCACTGATAACCTCTATAACTTTCACTCCTGGCAGATTAACTGCAAGTGACATTCCGATCCAGGTAAGTATCTAATTTCATGTTGAATCTTGCTAAGTTATTTGCCTTCACAAAATATTCTGGCAGGGTTCCAAGAGTTAATTATGAGTTGCATAAAAGGCACTTCCTTTCACTCATTTTAATTTATTGTTTTTCACTAAGCATTTCCCAGGAACTTGGCTCACTAAAATCGCAGGGAGGAGTGGCTTTCCCTTGCCCTCCTCCCATTCTACTTTCCTGTGATATATGTAGACAACAACAACTAATTTCACAGCTCAGTTACTTAATCCTTGAAAAAAAGACATTTCCATGAAATCAGGTGATAAAAATGAATTGGGGAAGCTGTGCTGAAAAAAAAATCATAGCCTTATAAATGATATTTATGTAAGCTGTATTTATGAATTCCATCGATTTAGTGAGACATACACTAATAAATTTTCTCTAAACTCTGCAAGAGGAGATAAGTTATAGTTCTGTATTTATAATCATATAACACCAACATATTATTCCAATTATGTACTCAAAGCCTAGAAATGAAAGAATATGATGTACAGGTTAATAGATGAACGTCAGATGATCATGATACCATAATTCAGAAGGTGGCCATAGGACTTGAGTATTTTATGACCTGCAGCAGGAATCCCCAATATAATGCATTCATGCCTTCAGTGGTTCAACGGAAAGCCATTACTGCTACAGATATGAGAACATTTGTTTAAATCTTCACTAATTCCGATGCCATACCTGAAATATCAGCATTCTTATAGCACATTTAAGCATCTGCCTCACAACGGGAAAGCTTCTTTTAAATTAAATAATAATTCAATGTACAGCCCTTAAAGTCACATTTTAAAACATGATGGAGGCAATTGTTTATCAAAACCTACCCAGAGTGATGGGGGGGGGGGGAGGGTGACAAGAAGAAAATCTAATTTTTTTTTTTTTTCTCATATAGGCAGTATTAATTGTTGGGTAAATGGTTAATGTGCTTGTTTGTTAATGGAAAGGTTGGAGATTGGAGTTCACTCAGAAGTTCCTTGCAAGAAAGGCTTGGTAATCTGCTTCTGAAAAATCAGCCATTGAAAACCCTGTGGATCAAAGTTCTACTCTGACTTACACGGGGTCACCATGAATTGGAATTGATTCCATTAACAACTGGTTAATGCTTGTTGTTGTTGCTGTTAGGTGACGTCGAGTCAGTTCCAACTCATAGTGAACCTATGCACGACAGAAGGAAACATTGCCCAGCCGTCCTTACAATCGCTGTTATGCTTTAGCACATTGTTGCAGCCGCTGTGTCAATCCACCTCGTTGAGGGTCCTCCTCTTTTCCACTGACCCTGTACTCTACCATGCATGATGTCCTTCTGCAGGGACTGATCCCTCCTGACAACATGTTGAAAGTACGTAACACGCAGTCTCGCCATCCTTGATCTAAGAAGTGTTCTGGCTGTACTTCTTCTAAGACAGATTTGTTCGTTCTTTTGGCAGTCCACGGTATATTCAATATTCTTTGCCAACAACACTATTCAAGGCGTCAATTCTTCTTCAGTCTTCCTTATTCATTGTCCAGCTTTCACATGCATATGATGCAATTGAAAATACCATGGCTTGGGTCAAGCGCACCTTAGTCTTCAAGGTGACATCTTTGTTCTTCAAAACTTTCAAGAGGTCCTTTGCAGCAGATTTACCCAATGCAATGCGTCCTTTGTTTTCTTGACTGCTGCGTCCATGGCTGTTGATTGTGGATCCAAGTAAAATGAAATCCTTGACAACTTCAATCTTTTCTCCGTTTATCATGATTTTGCTCATCGGTCCAGTTGTGAGGATTTTTGTCTTCTTTATGTTGAGGTGCAGTCCATACTGAAGGCTGTGGTCTTTGAACTTCATTGGTAAGTGCTTCAAGTCCTCTTCACTTTCAGCAAGCAAGGTTGTGTCATCTGCATAACACAGGTTGTGAATAAGTCTTCCTCCAATCCTGATGCTCCATTTTTCATATAGTCCAGCTTCTCGGATTATTTGCTCAGCAAACAGATTAAATAGGTATGGTGAAAGAATTCAACCCTGACGCACACCTTTCCTGACTTTAAACCAGTCGGTATCCGCTTGTTCTGTCTAAACAACTGCCTCTTGATCTATGTAAAGGTTCCTCATGAGCACAATTAAATGTTATGGAATTTCCATTTTTCGCGGTGTTATCCATAATTTGTTATGATCCACACAGTCGAATGACTTTGCATAGTCAATAAAACACAGGTAAACATCCTTCTGGTATTCTCTGCTTTCAGCCAGGATCCATCTGACATCAGCAATGATATCCCTGGTTGCATGTCCTCTTCTGTAATCAGCCTGAATTTCTGGCAGTTCCCTGTCAATATACTGGTGCAGCCGTTTTTGAATTATCTTCAGCAAAATTTTGCTTGTGTGTGATATTAATGATATTGTTCTATAATTTCCACATTCGGTTCGATCACCTTTCTTGGGAATAGGCATAAATATGGATCTCTTCCAGTCAGTTGGCCAGGAAGCTGTCTTCCATGTTTCTTGGCATAGAAGAGTGAGCACCTCCAGTGCTGCAGCTGTTTGTTGAAACATCTCACTTGATATTCCATCAATTCCTGGAGCCTTTTTTTTTTTGCCAATGCCTTCAGAGCAGCTTGGACTTCTTCCTTCAGTACCATCGCTTCCTGATCATATGCTACCTCTTGAAATGGTTAAACTTTGACTAATTATTTTTGGTATAACGACTCTGTGTATTCTTTCTATCTTCTTTTGATGCTTCCTGCATCATTTAATATTTTCCGCATAGAATTCTTCACCATTGCAACTCGAGGCTTGAATTTTTTTTTCAGTTCTTTCACCTTGAGAAATGCCGAATGTGTTCTTCCCTTTTGGTTTTCTATCTCCAGCTCTTTGCACATGTTATTATAATACTTACTTTGCTTCTCAAGCCGCCCTTTGAAATCTTCTGTTCAGTTCTTTTACTTCATCAATTCTTCCTTTTGCTTTAGCTGCTTGACATTCAAAAGCAAATTTCAGAGTCTCCTCTGACATCCATCTTGGTCTTTTCTTTTTTTCCTGTCTTTTCAATGACCTCTTGCTTTCTTCATGTATGATGTCCTTGATGTCATTCCACAACTCGTCTAGTCTTCAATCACTAGTCTTCAATGCGACAAATCTGTTCTTGAGATGGTCTCTAAATTCAGGTGGGATATACTCAAGGTCATATTTTGGCTCTCGTGGACTTGTTCTGATTTTCTTCAGTTTCAGCTTGAACTTGCATGTGAGCAATTGATGGTCTGTTCCACAGTCGAACCTGGCCTTGTTCTGAATGATGATATTGAGCTTCTCTATTTTCTCTTTCCACAGATGTAGTCAATTTGATTTCTCTATGTTCCTTCTGGTGAGGTCCATGTGTATAGTTGCCATTTATGCTGGTGAAAGAAAGTATTTGCAATGAAGAAGTTGTTAGTCTTGCAAAATTCTATCATTCAATCTCCAGCATTGTTTCTATCACCAAGGCCATATTTTCCAACTACTAATCTTTCTTCATTTCCAACTTTTGCATTCCAATCACTAATAATTATCAATGCATCTTGATTACATGTTTGATCAATTTCAGACTGTAGCAGCTGATAAAAATCTTCTATTTCGTCATCTTTGGCCCTAGTAGTTGGTGTGTAAATTTGAATAATAGTCGTATTAACTGGTCTTTCTTGTAGGTGTATGGATATTATCCTATCACTGACGGTGTTGTACTTCAGGATAGATCTTCAAACATTCTTTTTCACGATGAATGCAACACCATTCCCCTTCAAGTTGTGACTATATGATTGTCCAATTCAAAATGGCCAATACCAGTCCATTTCAGCTCACAAATGTCTAGGTTATCAATGTTTATGAGTTCCATTTCATTTTTGATGATTTCCAATTTTCCTAGATTCATACTTCGTACATTCCAGGTTCCGATTATTAATGGATGTTTGCAGCTGTTTCTTCTCATTTTGAGTCATGCCATATCAGCGAATGAAGGTCCCGAAACCTTTACTCCATCCACATCATTAAGGTCGACTCTACTTTGAGGAGGAAGCTCTTCCCCAGTCATCTTTTGAATGTCTTCCAACCTGGGGGGCTCATCTTCCAGCACTATATCAGACAATGTTCTGCTGCCATTCGTAAGGTTTTTACCGGCTAATGCTTTTCAGAAGTAGACTGTGGGGTCCTTCTTCCTAGTCTGTCTTAGTCTGGAAGCTCAGCTGAAACCTGTCCTCCATGGGTGACCCTGCTGGTATCTGAATACTGGTGGCATAGTTTCCAGCATCACAGCAATATGCAAGCTCCCACAGTACGACAAACTGACAGACACATGGGGGGTTAATATTTGGGTAATGCTAAATTTAGTTACTTTTGTAAAAAACATGTAAAAACATACAATTTGGTATTTCCTCTTTCTTAAATAGTGGCATAAAGATGGTCATAATATGTTCAATAATACGTAAGCACGAAGACATATGGGGAAGCATTTTTTTTTTGTTATCCCATTAAAAACCTTTCCTCTGTGAACCTGTTCAATTTTTTGTAACCACCTAATGTGTGAAATATCATTGTCTCATATTTGTTCTTAAATTTATATGTTCCAAGCTTTCAAAGTGTCTCAAATTATTTAATCATAACAGCATCCATGTCAGATATTGTGTAAGACCACGTTACAGATAAGAAAATTGAGCTTGAGAAAGGTGAAGAAACCTGTCTATGATAGCAAAATGAAGCCTAAATCCAGGGCTGTTCTCAATCACTGAGACTCCACTTTGGGAAACCTGAGGGTACTCTGAGGATCAGGCAGAGGGATGATAAGAAGACAGGACAGGAAAAAAAGAAAGAATGATGCAGCAGAAAAGATTCTATAAACATTGCTTTGAGACACTTCTACATAGTCTTTGGAGCTGTCTGCCTTCTGCATCCACTCCTACTCACTGAGCAGGCTGCTTGCTATCACTGTGAGGAGAGACAAATCTGGTGACCCTGGTGTAGGGTTGTTAGATGGGATGCCAAATTGAATTCCAGATAAATAACTTTTTTTTTTTTTTTAATGTAAGTGTATCCCAGATACTGTATTGAACATACTTATACAAAATAATTATTGATTCTTTTTTTAAGAACTTCAAATTTAACTGAGCTTTCTGTATCTTTATTTGCTAAATTTTGGTGGAGGAACATTATCTTCCTTTTTGTTGCTTGCCTAAGAACTGGCTCAGAAGGCCTGAGTAAGCTCAACAGAAGGATTTCGTCTTCAATGCCCCCTTTCTAAAAGACCACTTCCTAGACCCAGAGATGTTTCCATCTGCTGTACCTAGAAAAGTACATAATCTTATGGGCCAGGGACCCCTGTACTGGGAGTGCAGTGGTGGCGCATGCACCCATCTTTGCCCTGCCTAGGCTATGAGATAAGGAGAGCTCATGGCTGTCATGTTTGGATGGCATTTTGTGAATTTTTTCACTCCTTTTTGTTCATTTCAATGTTCATTTTAACGAGACTTCACTCATATATAATTGAAATCGCACACAGGAAATCACTCAAAATGGGACTTGGCGAAGAACCCTTCTCTTATTTTTAGAAAGAATATTCATAACTCCTCTCATTCATTTTTTTTAAACTCCAGATTTAAAAAAAAAAAAAAAACTGTTGCCGTTGAGTCGATTCCAACTCATAGCAACCCTATAGGACAGAGTAGAACTGCCCCATAGGGTTTCCAGGTAGCAGCTGGTAGATTCAAAAGTGTTGACATTTTGGTTAGCAGCTGACCTCTTAACTGCTATGCCACCAGTGCCCATTGACATATCAACTTCCAAATATAGAGAAGAATCTCCTCTGGGTAACATGATCCATACAGAAACCCTCTTGCTTTCTTTCTCCTCTATATTAAAATGTGAAAATGAGCCCCAACACAGCAATTTCTATTTGCTGCACTTCAAAGTAGCTTACGGACCACATTCTCTTACTCTTGAGATTTCTCAACCATGAGTCCAACACAAGTCCCCTATATTCCTCAAACTCCAGAGAACACATATCGAGCTTGGTAATCCATGTCCTACTGAAGGCTCTTTTACAACCTTGAGGAGAGTTACCAACATCCCCCAAAACAAAAACAAAAAGCACACTAACAGATCTTTCTAAAATATCCTCTCTGACCATTTTTACTTCAACCATTTTCTTCCTTTCAGTTGATGAAAGTCTAAGGGTTAAAAACTAGATTTCTCCAGCCTTCTTTGCTACACCTGCTTAAATGAACTTACTTTGGAATGTGTAGTTGGAATTTATTATCAGTCAAAACTGAAAATGAAATAGTGTCATTTTAATACCCTGAAACAGCTGAATGAATGCATTTCTTAATGCATTTCAAGAGCTTTGACTCCTGTTGTTGTTAGGTGCCATTGAGTCAGTTCTGACTCATAGCAACCCTATGTATGACACAACGAAACACTGCCTGGTCCTGCACCAACCTCGCAATTGTTGCTATGACTGATCCCATTGTTGCAGCCATTGTGTTAATCCATCTCATTGAGGGTCTCCCTCCTTTTCGCTAATCATCTACTTTACTATGCATGATGTCCTTCTCCAGGGACTGATCCCTCCTGATAACATGTTCAAAGTAACCCCAGAAAAAAAAAAAAAAGTATGTGAGATGTAATCTCTCCATTCTTCTTCCAAGGAGCATTCTGGTTCTACTTCTTCCAAGACAGATTTGTTCATTCTTTCGGCAGTCCATGGAATATTCAATACCCTTCGCCAACATGATTCAAAGGCATCACTTCTTCTTCAGTCTTCCTTATTCATTGTTCAGCATTTGCATGCATATGAGGTAACTGAAAACACCATGGCTTGGATCAGGCCCACCTTAGTCTTCACGGTGACATCTTTACTTTTTTTTTTTTTAAATACTTTTTATTGTGCTTTAAGTGAAAGTTTAAAAATCAAGTCAGTCTGTCACATATAAACTTATATACACCTTACTACATACTCCCATTTACTCTCTCCCTACTGAGTTAGCCCTCTCCCTCCTTCCAGTCTCTCCTCTCGTGACCGTTTTGCCAGTTTCTAACCCTCTCTACCCTCCCATCTCCCCTCCAGACAGGAGATGCCAACGTAGTCTCATGTGTCCACCTGATACAAGTAGCTCACTCTTCATCAGCATCTCTCTCCAATCCATTGTCCAGTCCCTTCCATGTCTGATGAGTTGTCTTCAGGAATGGCTCCTGTCCTGGGCCAAAAGAAGGTTTGGGGACCATGACTGCCGGGATTCTTCTAGTCTCAGTCAGACCATTAAGTCTGGTCTTTTTATGAGAATTTGGGGTCTGCATCCCACTGTTCTCCTGCTCCCTCAGGGGTTCTCTGCTGTGCTCCCTGTCAGGGCAGTCATGGGTTGTGGTTCTTCCAGCCTCAGGATGATGTAAGTCTCTAGTTCATGTGGCCCTTTCTATCTCTTGGGTTCATAGTTATCGTGTGACCTTGGTATTCTTCCTTCTCCTTTGATCCAGGTTGGTTGAGAACATTGATGCATCTTAGATGGCTGCTTGTTAGGATTTAAGATCCCAGACGCCACACTTCAAAGTGGGATGCAGAATGTTTACTTAATAGAATTTATTTTACCAATTGACTTAGAAGTCCCCTTAAGCCATAGTCCCCAAACCCCCGCCCTTGTTCCGCTGAAGAAGCATTCAGTTTATCCCGGAATCTACTCTGCTTTTGGTCCAGTCCAGTTGAGCTGACCTTCCATGTATTGAGTATTGTCATTCCCTTCACCTAAACTAGTTCTTATCTACTAACTAATCAGTATATAACCCTCTCCCTCCCTCCCTCCCTCCCCTCCTCGTGACCACAAAAAAATGTGTTCTTTTCAGTTTATACTATTTCTCAAGATCTTATAATAGTGGTCTTATACAATATTTGTCCTTTTGCATGTGACTAATTTCACTCAGCATAATGCCTTCCAGGTTCCTCCATGTTATGAAATGTTTCACAGATTCATCACTGTTCTTTATCTATGCATAGTATTCCATTGTGTGAATATACCATAATTTATTTAACCATTCATCCGTTGATGGACACCTTGGTTGCTTCCAGCTTTTTGCTATTGTCAACAGTGCTGCAATAAACATGGGTGTGCATGTATCTGTTCATGTAAAGGGTCTTATTTCTCTAGGGTATATTCTGGGGAGTGGGATTTCTAACTTTTTAAGAAAACACCAGATAGGTTTCCAAAGTGGTTATGCCATTTTACATTCCCACCAGCTGTGTATAAGCGTTCCAATCTCTCCGCAGCCCCTCTGACATTTATTATTTTGTGTTTTTTGGATTAATGCCAGCCTTGTTGGAGTGAGATGAAATCTCATCGTAGTTTTAATTTGCATTTCTCTAATGGTTAATGATCGAGAGCATTTTCTCATGTATCTGTTGGCTGCCTGAATATCTTCTTTAGTGAAGTGTGTGTTCGTATCCTTTGCCCAATTTTTGATTGGGTTGTTTGTCTTTTTGTGGTTGAGTTTTAACAGAATCATATAGATTTTAGAGATCAGGCGCTGGTCGGAGATGTCATAGCTGAAAATTTTTTCCCAATCTGCAGGTGGTCTTTTTACTCTTTTGGTGAAGCCTTTAGATGAGCATCGGTGTTTGATTTTTAGGAGCTCCCAGTTATCTGGTTTCTCTTCATCATTTTTAGTATTGTTTTGTATTCTGTTTATGCCTTGTATTAGGGCTCCTAACGTTGTCCCTATTTTTTCTTCCATGATCTTTATCGTTTTAGTCTTTATGTTTAGGTCTTTGATCCACTTGGAGTTAGTTTTTCTGCATTGTGTGAGGTATGGGTCCTGTTTCATTTTTTTGCAAATGGATATCCAGTTATGCCAGCACCATTTGTTAAAAAGACTATCTTTTCCCCAACTAACTGACACCGGGCCTTTGTCAAATATCAGCTGCTCATACATGGATGGATTTGTATCTGGGTTCTCAATTCTGTTCCATTGGTCTATGTGCCTGTTTTTGTACCAGTACCAGGCTGTTTTGACTACTGTGGCTGCATAATAGGTTCTAAAATCAGGTAGAGTGAGGCCTCCCACTTTGTTCTTCCTTTTCCGATAATGCTTTACTTATCTGGGGCTTCTTTCTCTTCCATATGAAGTTGGTGATTTGTTTCTCCACCACTTTAAAAAATGACATTGGAATTTGGATCGGAAGTGCATTGTATGTATAGATGGCTTTTGGTAGAATAGACATTTTTACTATGTTAAGTCTTTCTAGCCATGAGCAAGGTATGTTTTTTCGCTTATGTAGGTCCCTTTTAGTTTCTTGCACTAGTACTTTGTATAGGTCTTTTACATCTTTGGTAAGATTTATTCTTAAGTATATCATCTTCTTGGGGGCTACTGTGAATGGTGTTGATTTGGTGATTTCCTCTTCGATGTTCCTTTTGTTGATGTAGAGGAATCCAAGTGATTTTTGTATGTTTATCTTGTAACCTGAGACTCTGCCGAACTCTTCTATTAGTTTCAGTAGTTTTCTGGAGGATTCCTTAGGGTTTTCTGTGTATAAGATCATGTCATCTGCATTAGAGATAATTTTACTACCTCCTTGCCAATCCAGATGCCCTTTATTTCTTTGTCTAGCCTAATTACTCTGGCTAGGACCTCTAGCACAATGTTGGATAAGAGCGGTGATAAAGGGCATCCTTTTCTGGTTCCCATTCTCAAGGGAAATGCTTTCAGGCTCTCTCCATTTAGTATGATGTTGACTGTTGGCTTTGTATAGATGCCCTTTATTATGTTGAGGAATTTTCCTTCTATTCCTATTTTGCTGAGAGTATTTATCATGAATGGGTGTTGGACTTTTTCAAAAGCCTTTTCTGCATCAATTGATAAGATCATGTGGTTTTTGTCTTTTTTTTATTTATATGGTGGATTACATTATTGGTTTTTCTAATATTAAACCAACCTTGCATACCTGGTATAAATCCCACGTGGTCGTGGTGGATTATTTTTTTGATATGTTGTTGAATTCTATTGGCTAGAATTTTGTTGAGGATTTTTGCATCTATGTTCATGAGGGATATAGGTCTGTAATTTTCTTTTTCTGTGGTGTCTTTACCTGGTTTCGGTATCAGGGAAATGGTGGCTTCATAGAATGAGTTAGGAAGTATTCCATCGTTTTCTATGCTTTGAAATACCTTTAGTAATAGTGGTGTTAACTCTTCTCTGAAAGTTTGGTAGAACTCTGCAGTAAAGCCATCCGGGCCAGGTCTTTTTTTTCCTGGGAGTTTTTTGATTACCTTTTCAATCTCTTTTTTTGGTATGGGTCTATTTAGTTGTTCTACTTCTGATTGTGTTAGTTTAGGTAGGTAGTGTTTTTCTAGGAATTCATCCATTTCTTCTAGGTTTGTAAATTTGTTAGAGTACAATTTTTCATAATAATCTGATATGATTCTTTTAATTTCAGTTGGGTCTGTTGTGATGTGGCCCATCTCGTTTCTTATTCGAGTTATTTGTTTCCTTTCCTGTATTTCTTTAGTCAGTCTGGCCAATGGTTTATCAATTTTGTTAATTTTTTCAAAGAACCAGCTTTTGGCTTTGTAAATTCTTTCAATTGTTTTTCTGTTCTCTAATTCATTTAGTTCAGCTCTAATTTTTATTATTTGTTTTCTTCTGGTGCTTGATGGATTCTTTTGTTGCTCACTTTCTATTTGTTCAAGTTGTAGGGACAGTTCTCTGAATTTGGCTCTCTCTTCTTTATGTATGTGTGCATTAATTGATATAAATTGACCTCTGAACACTGCTTTTGCAGTGTCCCAGGGGTTTTGATAGGAAGTGTTTTCGTTCTCTTTGAATTCTATGAATTTCTTTATTCCCTCCTTAATGTCTTCTATAACCCAGTCTTTTTTGAGCAGGGTGTTGTTCAGTTTCCAAGTATTTGATTTCTTTTCCCTGATTTTTCTGTTATTGATTTCCACTTTTATGGCCTTGTGGTGTGAGAAGATGCTTTGCAATATTTTGATGTTTTGGACTCTGCAAAGATTTGTTTTATGACCTAATATGTGTTCTATTCTAGAGAATGTTCCATGTGCACTAGAAAAAAAAAAGTATACTTTGCAGCTGTTGGGTGGAGTGTTCTGTATAAGTCTATGAGGTCAAATTGATTCATTGTAACAATTAGGTCTTCCGTGTCTCTATTGAGCTTCTTACTGGAAGTCCTATCCTTCTCTGAAAGTGGTGTGTTGAAGTCTCCTACTATAATTGTGGAGGTATCTATCTCACTTTTCAATTCTGTTAAAGTTTGTTTTATGTACCTTGCAGCCCTGTCATTGGGTGCATAAATATTTAATATGGTTATATCTTCCCAGTCAATTTTCCCTTTAATCATTATGTGGTATCCTTCTTTATCTTTTGTGGTGGATTTAACTTTAAATTCTATTTTGTCAGAAATTAATATTGTTACTCCTGCTCTTTTTTGCTTGTTGTTCGCTTGATATATTTTTTTCCATCCTTTGAGTTTTAGTTTGTTTGTGTCTCTAAGTCTAAGGTGTGTCTCTTGTAGGCAGCATATAGATGGATCGTGTTTCTTTACCCAGTCTGAGACTCTCTGTCTCTTTATTTATGCATTTAGTGCATTTACATTCAGCGTAATTATGGATAAGTATGTGTTTAGTGCTGTCATTTTGATACCTTTTTGTGTGTGTTGTTGACAATTTCATTTTCCCACTTACTTTTTTGTGCTGAGATGTTTTTCCTTGTAAATTGTCTGTTCCTCATTTTCATAGTGGTTGAATTTATGTTTGCTGAGTCGTTATGTTTTTCTTGGTTTTTATTTTGAGTTATGGAATTGTTGGACCTCTTTGTGGTTACCTTAATTTTTACCCCCATTTTTCTAAGTAAAAATCTAACTTGTATTGTCCTATATCATCTTGTTTTCCTTTCCATATGGCAGTTCTATGCCTCCTGTATTTAGTCCCTCTTTTTGATTATTGTGATCTTTTACATAATGGTTTCAATGATTCCCTGTTTTGAGCATTTTTTTCTTCTTAAATTAATCTTAATTTGTTTTTGTGATTTCCCTGTTTGAGTTGATATCAGGATGTTCTGTTCTGTGACCTTGTGTTGTGCCGGTATCTGTTATTATTGATTTTCTGATCAAACAATTTCTTTTAGTATTTCTTGTAGCTTTGGTTTGGTTTTTGCAAATTCTCTAAGCTTGTGTTTATCTGTAAATGTTTTAATTTCACCTTCATATTTGAGAGAGAGTTTTTCTGGATATATGATCCTTGGCTGGCAGTTTTTCTCCTTCAGTGCTCTATATATGTCATCCCATTTCCTTCTTGACTGTTTCTGCTGAGTAGTTTGAACTCATTCTTCTTGATGCTCCTTTGTAGGAGACCTTTCTTTTATCCCTGGCTGCTTTTAAAATTTTCTCTTTATCTTTGGTTTTGGCAAGTCTGATGATAATAAACCTTGGCGATTTTCTTTTTGGATCAATCTTATATGGGGTTCGATGAGCATCTTGGGTAGATATCCTTTCATCTTTCATGATGTCAGGAAAGTTTTCTGCCAACAGATCTTCAACTATTCTCTCTGTATTTTCTGTTAACCCTCCCTGTTCTGTAACTCCAGTCACACACAAGTTATTTTTCTTCATAGAGTCCCACATCATTCTTAGGGTTTCTTCATTTTTTTTTAATTCTTTTATCTGATTTTTCTTCAAGTTTTTTTATATTGGTGTCAATTGCCTTATCCTCCATCTCCCCCACCCTGCATTCCAATTGCTCGATTCTGCTCCTCTGACTTCCTATTAAGTTGTCTAATTCTGTAATTTTACTGTTAATCTTTTGGATTTCTGAATGCTGTCTCTTTTGGTCTCTCTACGGATTCTTGCAGCTTATTAATTTTTCCAGTATATTCTTGAATCATCTTTCTGATTTCTTCAACTGCTTTATCAGTGTGTTCCTTGGCTTTTTCTGTTGGTTGCCTTATTTCATTTCTGAGGTCATCCCTGATGTCTTGAAGCATTCTGTAAATTAGTTTTTTATATTCTGCATCTGGAAATTCCAGGATTGTATCTTCATTTGGGAAAGATTTTGATTCTTTAATTTGGGAAGTTGTTGAAGCAATCATGTTCTGCTTCTTTATGTGGTTTGATATCGACTGCTGTCTCTGAGCTATCTATAAGATATTGTAATCATTTATTCTATATTTGCTCACCGAGTCTCATCTTCTTTTGTTTTCTTTCAATATACGTAGATGGGTTATTAGGTTGCGCTGTCTTAAATGTTGTAGCCTTTGAATCACTTATGCCCCATTACCAGCTGATTTGGGCTGTTACCAGATATATAAGCCTAAGAGTCCATTCACTATTCTTGAGTAGAATCTGATTTTGGGTCACCAAGTGTGTGGGGTAGACTGTCACCTGTTAACTTAGAGGAGTAGTGGTGATAGTTGTGTGCACCAGATTCTAGTAGCAGCAGGAAGTCACACTCCAAGGGGGGCAGGATGCTGCCAGGCTTCCCAAGTGCCAGCGAGGTAGGTGTGTCTCTATTCCTAAAGCACTTTGGTGGGTGCACTCTGCAGCTGTACCTTAGGCACCCAATGCATGTACCTCTGCAGATTGGTAGGTGTCACTATCCTCAGACCCCTTTGGCAGGAGGCTAGGTCATTTGGGTGGAGCTTCAGCCCTCATTTCCCCATTGTGGGTCAGTGAGGGCTCCGTTTAATAGGTAGAGATATCAGACCTGGAAAACTTGTCTTTCCAGTAAACCACTAAAACAATTACAGTCAGATCCCTATCAGAAATACCTTTGCATTATAATAGCCACCTTGTTCCCTGTAGGGATGAAAGCCCAAGACTGTGGATCTCATATACTTGGCTGGAGCTGGTTCTGTATTTTTATTCCAATTTCGGGAAATCAAGGAAGGATTTTTGGTCCCTGGGTTTTTTGTAGCTGCTTCTCTCAGGCCAGGAGAATGGGTTAGGAAAAGACAAAAAGCAAACAAATGAAAAAACTGCAGAGCACTTCACTTCCTGGCCCAGGAAATTCCAATGTTAATGAAGCTGCCTGGGAGGGGAGGGGAGGGATCAGATAGATAGGAGAGAGTAGCACCCTGGAATATAGACAAAGTTACTTATCTTGCTTGATGATGACTGTTTTATCTGAGATTCCCAAGGTGCATGTAGACTGTGTGCTGGCTGGGTCGAGATTGTCCCTGAGGGTCAGGCCCATGTCCTGTGCTTGTGCTGTCTCAGAAGCTGTGGTCACCTCCTCGGGCTCCCAGTCCAAAGCATAGTGCAAAGGTTCCCCACCTGGGACACCGCATGCTAAGCTCCAAAACCAGTCGCTGACTCCCAGTGACTTCTCCTGCTATCAACCGTGTCACTGCCCTGCCTGCATGCACTGGCTGTGCTTCCCCCGAGGTCACGTCAGGGAGCTAGGGCTGCGTCCCATGTTAGCTCCGTCTCAGGAAGCCGTGCTCAGTAACCCTGCGCCCAGTCCAAAGCCTGGTGCCAAGGTTTTCTGACTGGGATGCTGGCTTCAGGCTCCGAAAACAGTCGTTGCTTTCCCATGGTGGCTTGCTCTCTCATTAGCCCTGTCAGTGTGCAGCCTGCTTGCGCTGGCTGAGTCTCTACGGAGGTTACCTCAGGGGGCTAGGGGTTAGGGCTGTGTCCCGTGCCTGCCCCACCTCAGCAAGCCACAATCAGCTCTGCCACTCGGCACCAGGGAACCGCGAGGGCTCAAGGCTTTGGCGCCAGACGCTGGCTCCAGAGGCAGTTGCTGTTTCAGAGTGCAGCTTTTTGCTCACCTGTCACTCAGGTCAACTCTTTAGATCTGTGTTTGACAGTCAGGGTTCGTAGATTGTCATGTATGTAATCAATTCACTTGTTTTTCTGAGTCTTCATTGTAAGACGGATCCAAGGTAGCATCTACCTGGTCAGCCATCTTGGTCCCGCCTCTCTACTTTTTAACATATTACAGATTTCTTTTGCAGCATATTTGCCCAATGCAATGTGTTGTTTGACTTCTTGATTGCTGCTTCCATGGGTGTTGATTGTGGATCCAAATAAAATGAAATCCTTGACAACTTCAATCTTTTCTCCGTTTATTGTGATGTTGCTTATTGTTCCAGTTGTGAGGATTTTTATTGCCTTTGTGTTGAGGTGTAATGCATAATGACAGCTGTGGTCTTTGATCTTCATCAATAAATGCTTCAAGTCCTGTTCAATTTCAACAAGAAAGATTGTGCCATCTGCATAACACAGGTTGTTAATGAGTCTTCCTTCAATTCTGGTGCCCCATTCTTCTTCATATAGTTCAGCTTCTTGGATTATTTGTTCTGCATACAGATTGAATAAACATGGTGAATGGATAGACTCCTGACACACCTTTCCTAACTTTAAGCCACACAATGTCCCCTTGTACTGTTTGAATGGCTGCCTCTTGATCTATGTACAACTTCCTCATGAGCACAATTAAGTTTTCTGGAATTCCCATTCATTACAATGTTACCATAATTTGTTATGGTCCACACAGTGGAATGTCTTTGAGTAGTCATAAAACACCAGTAAACATCTTTTTGGTATTCTCTGCTTTCAGCCAGGATCCATCTGACATCAGCAATGGTATCCCTGGTTCAGGGTTCTCTTCTGAATCTGGCTTGAATTGCTGGCAATTCTCTATCAATGCACTGCTGCAGCTGCTTTCAGATGGTCGTCAACAAAATTATACCTGCATGTGATGTTAATGATATTGTTTTGTAATTTCCGTATTCAGTTGGATCACCTTTCTCTGGAATAGGCATAAATATGGACCTCTTCCAGTCAGTTGGCCAGGTAGCTGTCTTCCAAATTTCTTGGCATAGACAAGTGAGCACTTCCAACACTGCATTCATTTGTTGAAACATCTCAGTTAGTATTCTGTCAATTCCCGGACCCTTGTTCTTTGTCAGTACCTTCAGTGCAGCTTGGACCTCTTCCTTCAGTAGCATTGATTCTTGATCATATGCTACCTCCTGAAATGGTTGAACATTGACAAATTCTTTTTGGCATAGTGACTGTGTATATTTATTCCATGTTCTTTTGATGCCTTCTGCATCATTTAATATTTTCCTTACATATTCAATATTGCAACTCAAGGCTTGAATTTTTTCTTCAGTTCTTTCAGCTTGAGAAGTGCCAAGCATGCTCTTCTCCTCTGGTTTTCTAACTCCAGGTCTTTGCATACTTTGTTAAAATACTTAACTTTGCCTTCTTGAGCTGTCCTTTGAAATCTTTTATTAAGCTATTTTACTTCATCATTTCTTCCTTTCACTTTAGCTACTCGATGTTCAAGAGTAAGTTTCAGAGTCTCTCTGACAACCATTTTGGTCTTTTCTTTCTTTCCTGTCTTTTTAAGGACCACTGGCTTTCTTCATGTATGATGTCCTTGATGTCATTCTACAATTCATCTGGTCTTCGGTCATTAGTGTTCAATGCATCAAATCTATTCTTGAGATGGTTTCTAAATTCAGGTGGGATATACTCAAGGTCATGCTTTGGCTTTTGTGGACTTGTTCTAATTTTCTTCAGCTTCTAATTTTCTTTAGCTTGAACTTGATGTAGGCAACTGAAGGTCTGTTCCAAAGTAGGCCCCTGGCCTTGTTCTGATGGTTGAGATTGTGCTTTTTTACTGTCTGTTTTCACGGATGTAGTCGATTTGATTCCTGTGTATTCCATCTGGCAAGGTCCACATGTATAGTCGCCACTTATGATGTTGAAAAAACATATTTGCAATGAAGAAGTTGTTTGTCTTGCAAAATTCTATCATGTGATCTCTGGCATTATTTTTATTATCAAGGCCATATTTTCTAACTACCAATCCTTTTTTTTTTTTTTCCCCAAGTTTTACATTCCAATCACCAGTAATTATCAATGCATCCTGATTGCATGTTCGATCAATTTCAGACTGCAGAAGCTGGTAAAAATCTTCGATTTCTTCATCTTTGGCCTTAGTGGTTGCTGAGTAAATTTGAATAACAGTCATTAACCGGCCATCCTTCTAAGTGTATGGATATTATCTTGTTACTGACAGCATTATGCTTCAGGATAGATTTTGAAGTATTCTATTTGAAGATGAATGCAACTCCATTTGTCTTCAAGTTGTCATTCCCAGCATAATAGACCGTATGATTGTCCAATTCAAATGACGAATACCAGTCCATTTCATCTCACTAATACCTAGGATATTGATGTTTATGTGATCCATTTCATTTTTGGTGATTTCCAATTTTCCTAGGTTCATACATTCCATGCTCCAATTATTAGTGGATGTTTACAGCTGTTTCTTCTCATTTTGAGTCATGCCACATCAGCAAATTAAGGTCGCTAAAGCTTGACTCTATCCACATCATTAAGATTGACTCTGCTTTGAGGAGGCAGCTCTTCTTCAGTTATCTTTTGAGTGCCTTCCTACCTAAGGGGCTCATCTTCTGACACTATGTCAGACAATGTCCCACTACTATTTGTAAGGCTTTCACTGGCTAATTATTTCAGAAGTGGGACACCAGGTCCTTCTTCCTAGTCTGTCTTTTTCTGGAAGCTCAGCTGAAACCCTCATGCATCTGTCAGTTGGTCATACTGTGGGGGCTTGTGTGTTGCTATGATGTTGGAAGCTATGCCACTGGTATTCAAATACTAGCAGGGTCACCCATGATAAACTGGTTTCAACTCAGCTTACAGGCTAAGAATGATTAGGAAGAAGGACCCAGCAGTCTTTGACTCATAGGAAGTGCAAAAGTGTTGCTGACATTTTGTACCTAGATCCTTTATAGTTAGCATTAAGTTTTCACGACAAAATTCAAGGTCTTATCCAAATACATAGAAGTCTAGCAAGTGGAAAGACCAGAAATATTTATGGTCTCAAAATATCAGCTAGAAAGACAACAGTGCAAAGGAGTGAGTTTAGAGAAACCAAATTTCAGAAAAACTGAGATACACAGAGCTGTGGTCCAGGAACATCCAGCAAATATGAAGGTTCACATTTCCAACCTGGCACCATTAGGCTATGAGTTGTGGCTGTGGCATAACCAAAGGTAGCTGCTGCTTTTCCTAAAGCTGATCTATCCCTTCTCTACAGAAAGAACTGTAGTTGCTGGTTCTTAAAACTAGAAGATGCATTAAAATCATTGAGTACAGAACAGCCACATGATAAATGAAGAAGACATAAATATTAAGTGATTCAACCAATGTTCAATTAACTTTAGTTTAACGAAAATTATTGAATGACATTTTGCAAGCAATAACAGGGATACAGAGATATATATGACACAGAATTTGTCTGCAAGAGATTTATTTAGATCTCTTAGGTTTTGTTTCAAAGTTACCCCACACTAGGAGAATAGTTCTCAGTTTTAATATACAGAAGAATCCCTTCCCTGGGAGCTGTTAAAATGCAGATTCCAGAGCTCCTCTCCTGGACATCTGATTCAATGTGTAGGGTCTATGAATCTTCATGCTAATAAGAACCCCAGGTGATTAAAATACAGGTGGTCTGTTGTCTGATTTAAAAACATAGTTCACTTTGTTTGGGAGACAGTCTTGTCCACTGACTCAGTGTCAGCGAAAAGTGGTACATCTCTGTCATTCAGTGCCTCTCCTAAAGCCGGATGACATCAAACTGATTCCAACTCTTGGCGACCCAATATGTGTCAGAGTACAACTGCACTCCACAGGATTTTCAATGGCTGATTTTTTGGAAGTAGAGCACCGGGCCTGTCTTCCAAGGTACCTCAGTGTGGACTTGAACCTTCAACCTTTCAGTTAGCAGCGGAGCAGGTTAACCATTTGCACCATCCAGGGACTCCACCCTGCAATGCGTATATCTCAAAAAAAGTATGCAGCTGTGTTGAAGATATGTATTTTAGGATCCACATCAAGTGCCTCTGCTTTTCTAAAACTTATATTTTTCTGAGGTTGTTCTGAAATTCTCTGAATGATATTATTCCCTAAGGACTGTATTTCACTTCATCTTTCGCTTTTCTGTAAATAGAATCTTGCGCGCATTGGACCTAAAGGGAATGTGTAACATATTGGATTGATTACATGCTCTTTCTCCCGTTATTGTAACATATCTTTATAAAATAGGAAATTATTAGAGATAAATCTGTATAGCAAAACAGATTCCTTTTATTTCTTGTAGCATATTAGGACATGGCAAGGTCTAATATCTTAAAGCGACTAGGTCAGATGGAACATTAAGAAATAGATTTGCCAAAGCAGGTACCTGAAGCAGAGCTATAAATTCCTCATGTGATGCAAAGGTAGAGTCCTGAGTATTGACGTCCCCCCTTCTTCAGTCACTCATGTGAAGAACTCTGATCCTCACTGTCTTAGTCATCTAGTGCTGCTATAACAGAAATACCACAAGTGGATGGCTTTAACAAAGAGAAGTTTATTTTCTCACAGTCCGGTGGGCTAGAAGTCCTAATTCAGGGTGCCAGCTCCAGGGGAAGGCTTTCTGTCTTTGTTGGCTCCGGAGGCAGGTCCTTGTCATCAGTCTTCCCTTGGTCTTGGAGCATCTCAGCGTAGGAACCTCAGATCCAAAGGACACACTGTGCCCCCCCGAGCTGCTTTCTTGGTGATATGAGGTTCCCAACATACTGCTTACTTTCCTTTCATCTCTTGAGACTTAAAAGATGATGCAGGCCACACCCCAAGGAAACTCCCTTTATATTGGATCAGGGATGTGACCTGTAAGGGTGTTACAATCCCACCCTAATCCTCTTTAACATAAAATTACAATCAGGAAATGGAGGACAACCACAGAATACTGGGAATCACGGCCTAACCAAGTTAATGCATACATTTTTGGGGTGACATAATTCAATCCATGACACTTAATTCTATCCTGCCCTGACCAAAGTCCTTTTTCCATGTGAAGTGAGATAGCTGAGCTTTTGTCATGCTCCCATGAGAGGCAATGAGAAGCCTGTCCACTCATTTCTGATGATGAATATATGTATTTTCTAAAATGTACACAAACTACTTCCATATTTGCCTAAAAAAACTGTGATCTACAATTAGATCCCATTTTCTCTTAGTATAGATAAAAGTTTAAAGCCTATCAATTAATACCTTAATGAGATTTACTTCCCAACAATAGCAGTTAACTGAGAAGGAAAAGCTAACCTGGCATCTGAAAGTGTGTTAAATCCCCCTTAAGTAAGGAAAATATTTGTTTCTGTTATAATCTCTGTCTTAGTTTCCCAGAGCTGCCATACAAAGTATCACAAAGTGGGGAATTTAAAGAACAGAAATTTATTTTTCACAGTTCTGGAGGCAAGACGTCTGAATTCAGGGTGTTGGGAACTCTGCTTTCTCTCTTTGTTCACTCTAGGGGAAGATCCTTCCTGGTAACTGTGTTTCTGGGCTTGTAGACAGATCCTCACAAGTTGTCTTCCCACTGTGTGTGCCTCTGTTCCTGTGTCTGCCCTTCTCTTTTATAAACTACTACTCAGAAGAGGTTAGGATTAGGACCCGCCCTACTCTGCTGTGACTTCCTTAACTGATAACATCTGCAAATAAAAATCCTATTTCCCAACAGAAATCACATTCACCAGTGCAGGGGTTAGGATTCTAGCATTTTGGGGAGGAGGGGGGCAGATTACAACTCAATCTCTAACAATCTCTTTTCTTTTATAAAGGAAATAAACTTTAAGGTCAATGTCCTAATTTCTGTGTGGCAAATTGTAATAAGTTAAAAAGCAGAAGCATTGAGAAGTCATAATACAAGTATGTTTTAAGCATCAAAAACAAAAAAACCCTACCTTCTCCCAAAACCATTGACTATATTGTTATTGCCTTAACATTTGCACCAATCTTTATAGATTACATCATATGTGCACAGATATCACATTCTTTGACCCTCGTTCACTGAGTTCCCGCAAGAGGCCAGACACTCTAGTAGATGCTGGATACACAGAAGTCAATTAATGTGGTTTCAGCTTTTGAGATACTCCCAGATCTAGATCAAGGACACTGATGCATAAATAGATATATTACAATACTGCATGACAAATGCTATCAGAGTTATGAATAGATTTATGAGACCCCAGAGGACAGAGAAGCTCACCCTTTCTGAAAGAGCTGAGGAAAGCTTTTCAGAAATGGGTCTCAATCCTGTCTCCACATTAGTATCACCCGGGCAGCTCCAGAAACTAACGTTGCTCAGGCCCCAGCCCAAGCCAATTAAAGTAGAATCTCAGCAGGTAGATCCTAGGCATTGCTAAAATTTGAAATCTCTTCAGATCATTGCAGTATGCATCCAATGTTAAGATCCACTGCTTTAAAGGATATGACAAATGAACTTCATAAAATGAGTAGCAAATCTGTGTATTTAGCCAGAGCCCAAGTTAAAAAGTCTACTGGTAAATGGGAAACTGTCAGCTTTCTTCTCCCAAGTTCTTTCCATTATTTTCATAGTTTCTGGTTTTTTCATTTGGAATGGGGCATACTTTTCTTTAACATTTTTTGGATTGAGCAATTACTTGTGTAGCAGGTGACCAAGCTTGGCTAAGAGTAGTTCTTTTCTATAAAAAGAAAAGAAAGTTTTCGCCCACGTAATGTTTTATTACACTAACCAAAAAAACCAAACCCACTGCTGTGGAGTAGATTTTGACTCATAGTGACCCTACAGGACAGAGTAGAGCTGCCCATAGTGTTTTCAAGGCTGTAAACCTCTATGGCAGCAGACTACCACATCTTTCTCCTGCAGAGCTGTTGGTGATTTCAAACTGCCGGCCTTTAGGTTAGCAGCCAAGCGCTTTAACCATTGCGACACCAGGGCTCCTTTTTATTATACTACTCAGTATGTGGATTAGGAAGATGTTACTCATCATGCTGAGTATAAGAAAATGGAACTAAAACTAAACCGACTGGTTTAGCAAAATAGAACAAAAGATATAGAAGGCTGATTGTTTGAACGTCACAGCAAGGTAATTACTGTTGTTATGGCCTGTGCAGTGGAATACATTGTTAGTTTAAAACTTCTAAAACAAATTATCAATATAAAAGTTCAGTTGATATAATTAATTTAAAGCTATAACATAGCTTGTATAGTTATAGTTTGTTATAATTGAAGTTTAAGCTTGAGGCTAATAATCAACAACCATTGACAACTGCTGTATTGACATAAATTTATGGCAACGTCCTCTCACTCTGAGAATAGGGCCCTCTATGGTCCCACACATGTCTCCTCCGACCTAATTATTCTCCATTGCTACCCACATGGCCAATTTAAGCAAATAAAATTTGTTCTTCTTCCAAATAATACTGTTCTCAATTTCTTCTGCTCCAAAATCTGAGCCTGTCTAAACTCTGCCTCTCCTGCAAATTTTAAAATGTCAGTGGTCCTCACTAGCAGTCATTTAGTATACATTTTTAAATTCTTACATTACTTATTTTTTAACCAAATGCTGTTGATTTCTTGTCCATATTATAAATATAATCACCTTCGTCAGGCACCAGTTCTTGGGGGAAGGAAAAAAGAAGAATAAGGCAACTACAAAGTTTTGAGAGGCTGCTCTATGTGGGGTTTGGAACATGCCTGTTATTTCATTTAACCTTAATCTGGAATAAATTTTAGTGTACTGTTTCATGGGCTAAAAATACAAAGCAAAACAAAACAAACAAAAATGCAACTGAATTGATAGGTGACTTGCCCAAGGCCACACAACTAGTGACAGGAAGAGACATGATTCCAGTTTTCAAATTCTGATGTCCCTGATTATGAAGTCCATGAGCTTTCTTTTATTTCCTCTTGAAAAGGGTGCATTTCAGAGCGAATTTCTTCTTTCACACTCTTCATCCATTCAAATGAGATGACTCATTGAGCACTTCTAACTCTGTGGTATGCAAAAAATAAAATGGTTTTGATTTCTCTCCAACTACTATCTTCAACTATATCATGCTTGATCTCTCTTTTTTCCCCTCTTAAAACTATCATGAGAAAATCTTATAGGTTGCAGGTTATTTTAAGGTATCTAAAAGTCTAATCCAGTCTAGTCCAACTAAAATTTTCAATAGTATGTTAATGGGGGAGGAACAACTTGGAAAAGGAGGGTGAGAATGGTTGTACAAACTGAAGAATGTAATCAGTGTCACTGAGTTGTACATGCAGAAGTTGTTGAATTGGTGTGTGTATATTCTCATCGACAACAATAAGAATAAAATAAATTATTTTTAAAAAACTCTATCATATGTATATGCTGACTCTTTCCCTTTGCTTACCCCTTTACTCAAAGAGGAACAGATTTAAAACCAGCTAACCTAAATTATTTATTTTTTAACCTAAGAGCTCAACTGCTAACCAAAAGTCGGCAGTTTGAATTCACCAGCTGCTCCTTGGAAACCCTATGGGGCAGTTCTGTTCTGTCCTGTAGGGTCGCTGTAAGTCAGAATCAACTCAATGGCAACAGATTTGGTTTTTTTTTGGTTTTAACCTGCGTATAAGTGGGCGTAAAACTGAGGAATGAGATTTTAGTATCCTTTTCTTGTCTGCACCCCAGGCAACATGTCTTCATGTAACCTCGAAAGCAGTTAAAGAATTATCTTGTTACCATAAACTGTTCACTCCCTATGGCACTTCACTTCAACAATCTCTTCTGTTTTATGGAACTATGCATAGATAGACTTGGAAAGAGGGAGGTCGAGGGCAAATTTAGGAGGTAGCGGGGCTAGTATGACCTCTTTATTAAAGTCTTGGAGTAAGAGCATTTTTACTCAGAAAGGTTTTCAAGTATAGGCCTCTTTTACTTTAGTAGCCAATTCTGAGGTGATAGATGTTTCTGTCAACAACTGTAAATTCTTAAGGACTACTATCCAATTGGAGTCCCCAGGTAGTGCATACAGTTAACACAATCAGCTGCTAACAGAAAGGTTGGAGATTCTAGTCCACCCAGAGGTGCCGTAGAAGAAATGGCTGGTGATCTACTTCTGAAAAAATCAGTCATTAAAATCCCTATGGAGCACAGTTTTACTCTGTCACAGATGGAGTCCCCGTGAGTCAGTGTCTTAGTCATCTAGTGCTGCCATAACAGAAATACCACAAGTGGATGGATTTAATAAAGAGAAATTTATTCTTTCACAGTCTAGCAGGTTACAAGTCCAAATTCAGGGTGTCAGCTCCAGGGGACAGCTTTCTCTCTCTGTTGGCTCTGGAGGAAGGTCTTTGTCCTCAATCTTCCCCAATCCAAGACCTTCTTATGCACAGGAACCCCAGGTCCAAAGGATGTGTTCTTCTCCCAGTGCTGCTTTCCTGATGGTATGAGGTCCCCAACTCTCTGCTTGTTTCCCTTTCCTTTTATCTCTTGAGAGACAAAAGGTGATGCAGGCCACACCCCAGGGAAACTCCCTTTACCTTGGATCAGGGAGATGACTTTTGAGTAAGGGTGGTGTTACAATCCCACCCTAATCCTCTTGACATAAAATTACAATCACAAAATGGAGGACAACCATACAATATTGGGAATCATGGCCTAACCAAGTTGACACATATTTTGAGGGGGACACAATTCAATCCATGACAGTCAGAATCGACTCCATGGCAATTGGTTACTACCCAGTTTGCCTCAATATTGTACTAAACACTGGGTGAATGAGATGCTGAGTGGCAAGTCATGTACTTAGTTCATAATTAATAAATATGCATTAAAGAATAAGAGCAGGTATCAGAGTTAGAAACACATATGTAGTAAACAATAATAAAGCTGCTGAATTGAGGGATTCATAGTTTTGCAATATATCCAAGGTGTTATAAGCAACAGCAGAGAGCCAAAATTCTGAATCATGGGGACTATCTTCAAGTAGTGAATAGAAAAGAGAAAAAAATAGTGTAGGCAAATGGATAGAACATCAGGATAAGTTAAATGAAAATCAGACCATGCAATCATAAGAAAACAAACTGAGAGAGATACAAGGAGGGATTGATGGACTGTTACGAGCACTACCTAGAGAATGAGAACTAAAGCTATTACTTGATGGAGAGGGTGAAACTGAAAATGTTGGACATGAGGGTGGGAAGTGTTGGAGTAAGTTCACTTGAAGTGCAGGAATAAAACATGTAATGTCTTTAGTATATTCTGTTATGTGTCCCATATGAAAGATATGAAAGGCAAGGATCTTGCCCTTACATAGCTATTGCTCTCAAAATATTTGGGGAATTAAGAAACCGTTAGCAAACAAACCATTAAGAACAGCATGAAATGCAGCAATAGTTGAAAAGGTGTAGACTGTACGTGCTCTGAGAGAGAGACTGGAATGATCGCTGACAGCCAGTCATCACTAGGATTCTTGGAGGTTTTGAACAGTTCCAGAAGGAGCTACGCACACAGGCCTTCATGATTTAAAGTTTCAGTGGGAACTGAGAGCACACTTTCTAGTGTAAAAGAAAAAAAAAAAGGATGAGATAGGGCAAGCGAGTTGGAGATCTCAGGTGTGAAATAGTGCTGTGTTATGAATTCTGCAACTTGACTATACATTTTTTATAGCTGGAGAAAAATGTAAGTAAAGTTCAAAACTTCTAGAAAGTTTGGAGCCGTGCACTGAAGGTGTAACATACATTTTCAGTACACAATTTGTATTTAAAGAAAAAGTAAATTCATTTTCCTCTTTCTTTCTTTATTCTTTATCTTTCCTTCCTTACTTCCTTTTTTCTCTTTCTTTTCTCCCTCTTTCCTTTCTTCTTTCCTATTTCTCTGTTTTTATTTATTTTCCCTTATCTGTTCATTAAACAAGAATCTTTTCTACAACTACTAAATGCTGGGTGTTATAGATAAAGCAAAGAGCAAAACAGCTTATGTTCTACTAGAAGGAGGTAGTGTGTGTGTATGTGTGTCTAAAATTACTTTTGTCAATGATAAGTGATACAAAGATAAACAAAGCAGGATAAATGAAATAGGAAATTGTGAAAGGTAGAAGTGAGAGAGGGCTTTTTTTTTAGGCAATTTTTTTTAATAATTTTTATTGTGCTTTAAGTGAAAGTTTAAAAATCAAGTCAGTCTGTCACATATAAGCTTATATACACCTTACTCCATACCCCACTTACTCTCCCCCTAATGAGTCAGCCCGCTCCCTCCTTCCAGTCTCTCCTTTCATGACCATTTTGCCAGTTTCTAACCCTCTCTACCGTCCCATCTCCCTTCCAGACAGGAGATGCCAACACAGTCTCATGTGTCCACCTGATACAAGTAGCTCACTCTTCATCAGCATCTCTCTCCAACCCATTGTCCAGTCCCTTCCATGTCTGATGAGTTGTCTTCAGGTATGGTTCCTGTCCTGGGCCAATGGAAGGTTTGGGGACCATGACCACTGGGATTCTTCTAGTCTCAGTCAGATCATTAAGTCTGGTCTTTTTATGAGAATTTGGGGTCTGCAACCCACTGTTCTCCTGCTCCCTCAGGGGTTCTCTGCTGTGCTCCCTGTCAGGGCAGTCCTCAGTTGTGGCTGGGCACCATCTAGTTCTTCTGGTCTCAGGATGATGTAAGTCTCTGGTTCACGTGGCCCTTTCTGTCTCTTGGGCTCATAGTTATTGTGTGACCTTGGTGTTCTTCATTCTCCTTTGATCCAGGTTGGTTGAGACCAATTGATGCATCTTAGATGGCCGCTTGTTAGCATTTAAGACCCCAGACGCCACACTTCAAAGTGGGATGCAGAATGTTTTCATAATAGAATTTATTTTGCCAATTGACTTAGAAGTCCCCTTAAGCCATAGTGCCCAAACTCCCGCCCTTGCTCCGCTGACCTTCGAAGCATCCAGTTTATCCTGGAAACTTCTTTGCTTTTCGTCCAGTCCAGTTGAGCTGACCTTCCATGTATTGAGTATTGTCCTTCCCTTCACCTAAACTAGTTCTTATCTACTAACTAATCAGTATATAACCCTCTCCCACCCTCCTTCCCTCCCCCTTCGTAACCACAAAAGAATGTGTTCTTGTCAGTTTATACTATTTCTCAAGATCTTATAATAGTGGTCTTATACAATATTTGTCCTTTTGCTTCTGACTAATTTCACTCAGCATAATGCCTTGCAGGTTCCTCCATGTTATGAAATGTTTCACAGATTCATCACTGTTCTTTATCGATGCGTAGTATTCCATTGTGTGAATATACCATAATTTATTTAACCATTCATCCATTGATGGACACCTTGGTTGCTTCCAGCTTTTTGCTATTGTCAACAGTGCTGCAATAAACATGGGTGTGCATATATCTGTTTGTGTAAAGGGTCTTATTTCTCTAGGGTATATCTCAAGGAGTTGGATTTCTGGGTTGTATGGTAGTTCTATTTCTAACTTTTTAAGAAAATGCCAGATAGATTTCCAAAGTGATCGTACCATTTTATATTCCCACCAGCAGTGTACAAGAGTTCCAATCTCTCCACAGCCTAGAGAGGGCTATTTTTGATTGATAGAGAAGGAACCCCTGAGAACCAGAGACCTTAAGGATAAAGAAATAAAAGGAAAAGTTCCTGTTGATATTTAGGAAAATAGCATTTGATTCAGTGAAAACAGCCAATGCCAAGGCCCTAAGGTTTATGGTATGTTCTAAATATAACAAAGAGGCCATGGGACTGGAGTTGCGTGAGCAAAGGGGAAAGTAATAGAGAATGAGGTTTGGTAGGAAAGAACAGATTGTGTAAGCTATAGTAGGACAAGGAGCCTCCACAATTTCTCCTCATATACCACCCCCTCAAGTTTTGAAATATAACTACCTCATTGCAAAAAAAAGAAAAAGAGTAACCACTGGGCATGGTCAATTTGGGGATTTCCAAAAGTTTTTAAATAATTATGCTAATGTACATTATTTACCTTAAAATCCTTAACCCTTTCAAGTTTCAATTTTCTGGTTTGATTTTTTTTGTTTGATACCATGTGTTTTCATTAATGCAAACATTCTGAGTCATGCAGTGTGTTTACATTTTTGGTCGGTAATATGGATTTTGAGAAATATCCTCCGGTACTTGCAGTGATCCTATAGGACAGAGTAGAACTGCCTCATAGAGTTTACAACGAGTGCCTAGTGAATTTGAACAGCCGACCTTTTGGTTGATAGTCAAGTTCTTAACCACTGTGCCATTGAGTTGGAATCAACTTGAGGGCAACGGGTTTGGTTTTTAGTTTTAGAATATGAATTTTGAGAAATATTATCTGGTACTACATGGTTACCACAGAACTTTTAAGAACATTGAATCCATAATTAGTAGTTCTCTCTGTACCACCAGACCTTGGTTGCTGATATTTGTTGTGGCTTCCATTAGGTTACATGGGGAACCTCTGGTTTTCCAAACATGACACATGCACACACACACACACACACAAACTCACCAGCACTCCTTAAAAATCACACAGGAAACCATAAATATACTTACAAAACTTATCTAGGAGTACAAAAGCCAAAAGAGACAAAATCGTTACCCAATCACAGTTCCTGGCACACTACCTTACTTGGAAGCCTCAGACCCCAGCTATTTTGCTTTAACTAGCTTTTCTTTCACCTTTCACTGTTATGTAAGTCTCAACTGGAGGATGGAAAATACTTTCCATGGTAAAAGCATACTATCAAAGAACCTGAGAGCTGGAAAAAGTGGGTGGTATATGTATATAACACAAACAATGTTTAACTTATTTTTGCCAAATTAGCCTAAATACATATTTGGTTGGAATTAATAAAGAAACAGAAAATTGTTTGCAAGAAACAGTCAACAAGCAGGAGACTTGAGCTCAAGCAAAAAAGAATACGGATTTAGAGTATGTGATAATTCTTTGGCAAACATTGATGAAAAAACTTTACTTATGAGTGTGGATGAATATTCAAGAAAATATGAAATGCTAACTTGCCTCTGACATATATGCTTTCCTTTTCTTCAAAGATGCAACATTTATCTGTTGGAAGTAAGTGGAAAACTCTTCACCTTCATCTTCTTGAAATCTCAGAGTCATGGGTGAATGAATACATTGAGCAATCTCTTTTTGTTGTTATTACTATTATTAATGACAATGGTGGAAATATAGAGAATATGTATGTCTTAGTAGATTAGTATTTGCTAGCAGGCTCTGGGCAGCGTTCTGTTCTGTTGTACCTGGGGTCGCAATGAGTCGGGACTGATAGATGGCACCCAAAAACAACACGAAGCATGTTCCTTAAAATATTGAATACCCTGAGATCAATAGATGGACAAAGCATTAACCCTTGTCAGGGTTAATGGAAGAAATAAGATCCCACCACTTTTAATATTCCTTACTAACAGTTCTCTTGGATTTGCTTTTATGTAACATTCTCTCCTTCCTGGGTTATAATCAGAGGGTTAAAGAGGTAAGATCTCTAATAAAAATGGTCATCACCAAAATCCCCTTCTATAATAATAATAGTATTTAGAGTGTTTTAATAGGGTCCTCAAGGTACTATTTGTAAATCCTTTTTAAAGAAATACCTAAGAAAGGAAATACAATAAGCCTTACTATGATTGTACCTTGTGAAGGAACTGTAATTATACCAATATTTTTAATTTTAGTTTTGTTTGCTGTCCCGAAGGTTTTTACACCCTGGGTAAATGAATCATAGTAATACTCAGGGTGAGTGAAAGATGTAAAGTGGGAGCAAGAGATTGTGGAAGTGGAGGTGGGAAGATAGACTAGCCTGCTTGTCAGAATGTTCCGAGGCGGTTCAATTCTAGAAAAGAGAATGCACGGAATTTGAGCACATGGAAATTCCCTTAAATCTTGTATAATGTACACCTTAGAAAGTTTTTATGAACCCCCAGAAGGACACATAACCATTTTGAGAACCTCAACTATAGATCTGGGCAAGGACATTGACTTTTACTCTGAGTGCTTTGAGGAAAATCTTTACTATTGTCAAAGGCAAAATGTGATCAGTGTTATAAAAAAAAAAAAATTCAAAATGTCATCACTACATATACAGTAAAAATTCTGGCTCCTTTACTAAGTGAAATCCTGGAACCCAATTCAAATATAGCTATGAACAGTTTGGACTTAGATTTCACACCATGTTTCTCTTTATGTGCTCCCATATACCCAAATCATATTATCACAACATAAGAAACCTGTGAGAAAATTTTCCCCTTCTTATGCTACCTGTTTTTATAAACAATTATATAAAAGATATTTACATGTCTCGGCTCTGGTTCAAGTTCTCACTCCAGTTGCTTTCCTATCCCATTGTGTACCATCTCTGCAGACACTGAATTCATGGCAGATGCTATGCTCACTATATAATACTGAATAACCACTTAGTTATGCATTTCGAAGGAGACTTTACAAACATGTTATGATAAACACTTTTTTTCTTAATAAACTAAAACAATAAAGAATATGTCCCCAATGCAATTTCCAGAATTTCTCTCTCTTTTTTTTTTTTTCTTTCTTTTGAGTGAAAATGCTATTTCGGTATGATCCTGTAAGACTAAGTCATTCTGCAGAATTTATGACACTATAATTATCTGACATTTATTATTTACAGATGCCTTCAGTACACACAGAGCATACAAAATAGAAAATGAACGTGGCTGAGATTCTCCTAAGGAATGAGTGGTCCCTGAAAAACACTTGACTAATTATATTAACGATCTCAAATTATAGGGATAAGAAATTCATCAAAAAATGCTCTACTGTAGTGCTTTCTTTTTCAAGTTTTGAATAGAGGGGGAAGTAAAGTAGACAGGCACCACAAACACTGTATATACTTAAGTCTGTGATCCATTAAAGGTATGAAATGTCTTGAGAAATAGCGACCTTTCAAACAATCTGTACACTCATGTACAAAATGTTCTTTACCATTTCAATAGCACACTTTTATACCTATCATTAGATGCTACTTTCTCTTTTACTTTCACTATTAAGATTGGAGGCTAGGCTTTCTTCACATCCAGAATCTATTCCTCTGAGTAGTACTGGCATTAATATCAACGCACAGCACCCAGGAATGCTCTGTTATTCATGACCTTACTAGTCATCTTGGCTTCTTTACCAACTTTAAAGCTAGGAATATTAGCTCGAGGCATTTTAAAGAATATTGCATTTTCATATTAACTTCATGTTTGGTTACGTTCATAGTTTCCTTTTCTTTCATAGCCTTTTAAATTAAATATATATTTCTGGAAGTTAAACAGCTTCTGAGAAACTTTTGTTAATTAAATTTGATGCCTAATTAATAGTCTCTCATTCTAAATGTATCAATTACACCAGCTTCTCTTAAGATTTTGGGGAAATTTCTTTAACCTTGTATTAAAATGTGAAAATATGTGTGACTTAGAATTAAGAAAAACCTTAATCATTAACCAGTGATCTGAAATTTTTAGATAAATTACTATATACATAATGAAACCTATCTAATTCACTTGCTATCATCTTGTTACCTACATTTTTGTAGCTCAATGTCTTTGCACAAGGAATTGTCCCTTTTGCAAATACTACATTGCTTCCTGTTTCTTTTTTTATTTTTATTTTTCCCACTAAAATCACTAGAATGGATATAGCTCTCCTTCATCAAGTAATGTTGTTGTTGTTGTTGTTGTTAGGTGCCATTGAGTCAGTTCTGACTCATAGCAACTTTATGCACAACAGAAGGAAACACGGTCCAGTCCTTCACCATCCTTACAATCGTTGTTACCATTGAGCTCATTGTTGCAGCCACTGTGTCAATCCATCTCGTTGAGGGGTTTCTTCTTTTCTCCTGACCCTGTGCTTCACCAAGCATGATGTCCTTCTTCAGGGACTGATCCCTTCTGAGAACATGTCTAAAGTATGTAAGACACAGTCTCGCCATCCTTGCCTCTAAGGAGCATTCTGGCCACACTTCTTCCAAGACAGATTTGTTCGTTCTTTTGGCAGTCCATGCTATATTCAATATTCTTCGCCAACACCACAGTTCAAAGGCATCAATTCTTCTTCTGTCTTCCTTATTCATTGTCCAGCTTTCACATGCATATGATGCAGTTGAAAATAGCATGGCTTGGGTCAGGTGTACCTTAGCCTTCAAGGAGACATCTTTGCTTTTCAACACTTTAAAGAGGTCCTTTGCAGCAGATTTGCCCTATGCAATGCGTCGTTTGACTTCTTGACTGTTGCTTCTATGGGTGTTGATTGTGGATCCAAGCAAAATGAGACCCTTTACTTAATAGGCATTCTGAAAATGTAACTTCTATCTATTGGCTTCTGGTAGAACTCTGTCACTGAACTATTTTTATTTGTGGCTTGCTTAAATCCCCAACTAAATTGCTAGGTTTTGGGGCCTTAACTTATGTATCTCCAAGGATGAACACAGTACCTAGTAGGTGAGAAGACTCTCAGTCGGTGGTCATCATAAGCTCAACAAGGCAAATATGTTTAATTTGCTTGCTGCCATATATATCTATGCCCAGAGCCTAGAAGACACACACAAAAAAGTTGCCATTGAGTTGATTCCGATTCATGTGTGTCAGAGTAAAACTGTACTCTACAGAGATTTGAATAGCTGATTTTTTTTTTTCAGAAGTAGATTGCCAGGCCTTTCTTCTAAAGGTGTTTCTGGGTGGACTGAAACTTCAAACTTTCAGATAGAAACTGAGTGCATTAATGTTTGCACCACCCAGGGACTCTGAGAAAAGACTGCCTGCCATATATTTGGTACTCATTAAATATTTGTTGAATGAATGGGTAAAGAAGTGGTTCAAAAACAAATAAAAGAGAAATAATGAAGTAGGTTAAAGAAAAGAGACAAATTAAACTGAAAATGGCCAAGATTATATGGTGCATCTTCAGGTATTTTGTTTATAAGTTGCAAAATTGAACTAAAAAAATGTGTTTTCCAGGATCCAAATTTCCTGTAGGACCTGCTCTGTATCGTGTTCATGCTCATAATCACTGTTCTTATGGTCTCTATGCCCATGTTATATCTCAGTGAGGCTTGTGCAATAACTTCCTTTCTCATGTTCCTGCACTGATAATCTCTTTCAACTCCAATTCGTACTTCACACTGAGCAAATCCGATGCTGTAAAGAATGGGCTGTAACACTTAAGAGATGAAGAAAGACAACAGAAAAGATTCATTATAATAAAGATATGGTGGCCCAGTGATTAAGGGCTTGGCCGCTAATGAAAAAGTTAGCAGTTCCATCAGCCATTCCTTGGAAACCCTACGGGACAGTTCTACTCTGTCCTATAGGGTCGCTATGAGTGGGAATCAACTCAATGGCAATGAGTTTTTTATAATAAAGATAAAACATATTGCATTAAAAATATTATTTCTATTTTAAAAATAAGAATACTGTTAAGCTCTACTATTTTTTAGTAAATTAATTGACAGTAGTTGTCCATTTATAGGTCAGACAGTTCCTTTGCACAAATGACCAGGGAGAAACTTTTTGTGAATTACTGAAGAGGATATGTACTGAAGAAAATATTTTATTAAGAAAACCTTTGCTTTATAAAAGCAATATTTTACAAAATAACTATGTAAGATTAACCACTGGTGTAGTTGCTTCTTGATTTGGATAGTTTCTAAGAATCCAAGAGTAAGGGGTCAGAGATATGCACGTAATACACTTTTATTGGCAAATTACCGTAGCAAATATATTGGAGCCAGTTGACCATATGACATTACAGGTTACCTTTGATGTAGCTAAATTTATATGAAGAAAACATTGAAATATAGGAGAATCTTTAAAATATTTGGCAGTGAGATGGTGAGTGACATCTTTTGTACCACACAGACGCCTGCTTATCATGTTGTTGTAGGTGCCATTGAGTTAATTTTTCCTCATCGTGACCCCATTTGACA
The DNA here is from genome assembly GCF_030014295.1 of Loxodonta africana. Taxonomy (NCBI): domain Eukaryota; kingdom Metazoa; phylum Chordata; class Mammalia; order Proboscidea; family Elephantidae; genus Loxodonta; species Loxodonta africana. The sequence goes on from NC_087358.1 coordinate 48,728,776, forward strand.
GAAGAGAAATGCCTTATTGACTTTTCTAGGTGGTGATATTTATGTGAGCAGATCACCAGGTCTTTCTCCCACGGAGTCGTCGGATGGGCTTAAACCACCAATCTCTAATATTTAGCAGCCAAGCTCTTAACTGTTGCACCACACCTCATGGTAAGAAACTTAAAAGCCGTTACTGAATTTTAAGGTGAGTTACACTTTTTTTTTTTTAATGAAGAAAGAGAGAAACAAACAAATAAAGGAGAAAAAAAGCAATTGTTTAAAATTGTTGACATTTGTAATGATGGGATTCTCTTATAAATGATACATAATATTTTTGAATAAATAAATAAATGCAGTTAAAATGAATATCTTTTTGTGATAAAAGTGGTCTTTTAACAATGAGTTAGAAAATATATGTTGATTTTTTTTTTTTTAATAAACTCAAATTATGGAGAGGGAATATTGAAAAATGGATATTTGGAAGCCTTCCTATAAGTTTGAGAATCACTTACAAAACCCATATCTGCTCTGAATGTAGAGATAAATAACATGAGATAGAGAGCATACTCATCATTCAACGGCACTGGGTTCTGGGTTTAGAGAGCATAAGGGACATGCTATTGGGATGAAATCCTGGCTCCTCCACTGCCTAGCTGTGTGAACAGTTAATTTACACTGCCACCATTTTCTCACCTAGAAAAGGGACTTTTGTTAGGAATGAATTAGTATATGAAAAACATTTAGAAGAGTTTCTAAAATTCTACAAGTACTCGATAAGTAATGGCATATTATTTTTTTGTTATTGTAGTTGCTATAATTGCTTTAAGTAATACACTTGCTACCCTGACTTTAAGGAAACAGGAACATTTTTAAGCCTTTTAATATATGCCTACATATTCCACATACTCTATAACTGAAGTCAATTTTATGCAGTAGAATAATGGTATCATTCTTTTAATGTTCTAATGGCAGTGTATTTCTTAATGTACTTGCTGCTGTTGTTGTTATTTGTTCCTGGCTTGATTCCGACTCATGACAACCCCAAATGTGCAGAGTAGAACTGCTCCATAAGGTTTCCAAGGCTGTGTTCTGTCGGAAGCAGATCATCAAGCCTGTCCTCTGAGGCACCTCTGGATGGATTCAAACTGCCAACCTTTCCACTAGTAGCCTGGTGCTTCACTGTATTCACTACCCACCAGCCCCTAGCCATATATCTCTTATTACATCAGATAAATTTACCTTTGCATAGCATTGAAGGCTGTCCAATTACCTGTTAGAATTCACTCAAGGGCAATGTTTTCTGTTTTTTAAACTTACCTGGCCATATTCTTTTTTATGCAGCATTATCATTATTCCTCAGCATGAATCCTTTGGTTATGGCAGACTGATGTGCTTAGTTTTCACCAAACATACTTATCATGACCATGGTTGTCTCACTTCAAATCACTTATCCAAATTTGCTCCATTCTTCAAAGTCCCAGTTAAGTTAGTGTGATGGTTAATAATGTTATGTGTCAAATTGGCTGGGCCATGGCCCTCAGTGGTTTGGCAGGTATTATGTAATCACCCTTCATTTTGTGATCTGATGTGAGCAGCCAATCAATTGAAAGGGGAGTTTCTTTGGGGGGGGTGTGGCCTGCATTTAATATATATGCACATTCTGGCAAAGCTCACTCTCTCTTAATCCTGCATTCGACTCCTCATCCTCTGGCTTCCAGTTCTTGGGATATGAGCCAGCAGCCTTCTGCCCGATCTGCCGTTTTGGGTTTGTCAACCCCTGTAGCCACATGCGTCAGAAGAAGCTTCCAGCCTGATGTCTGACCCATGGATTTGAGACTTGCCAGCCTCCACAACTCTGTGAGCCATTCCCTTGAAATAAATCTGTCTCTATATATTTATGCATGTGTGTCACTGGTTTTGTTCCTCTAGAGAACCCAGATCAGGACATTCAGGAGTGATTCTAGAGGAATAAAATTGTAAGGATGAGTTTTTTCGAATTGGTTCTCAAGTCTGGCTAGTCTTAAAGGCACTGATGGCTCTGCCTCTAGTGGTAAAGAGAGCACTACTAATCCATGCCATGAAGTGGCAATAGAAATACACAAAATATCTCCATCGTTGGATCAAATATTTGTGAGAGAGAAGGCTCTCAGTGATTGCATATTGAATACTTTTCTAGGATTTTGTCAAAATGAGAAGTATAAGGAAACTTGCTGGTTGGTCCTACTTTTGCTGGACAAAGTGATGAAAGAAATAAATGGATGAGCTCCAAGGTTCAGATACACAGCTTAAGCACTGCATACAAGACCTGAAAGTTGGCACATATACCCTGAAAGAAGGCTTATTTCTTGTAGTAACAGACCTGATATTGCCAAAAACCAAACCCAGAGTCTAATCATAAACAGTGGCTGAATTACAACACTAGCTAAATTGCCAACATCAAATGGTACCTGAAGTTAAAATGAGGGCATGAATTGAGAAGAAAGGGGATCCTGAAACATGGGATGGAGACATATTGGCAGATAATCAGGCAGCTGCAGACACTGAGCCCCTAAATTTCACTTCCTTACCCCTCCCCAAAGAACCAGTCCTCTTACTCCCATCTGAAGATATTACTCTGCCTTTGTCTGCTAAACCACCCTCCCCGGTAAAATCATTATCCTTTCCAACACCATCTGATGAGATTAACTCAGCTGTGTCTGAAATGTCCTTGTCTGAGCTATTTCCTGGGCTGACGCCTAGGGCATTGCCTGAAGCAGATGCCTTATAAGGTATTGATGTAAGTCCTCAGGACTCATCCCCACCAGCCATTTTTGTTTCTAGACCTAGAAGCAAGTACCAGCAAGTCCCAAAAGGCAAAGTACAAAGTGTGACCCAGGAGAAGTTATGCTACAGTCCAAAAGAACTGCTTACGTTTTCTAATATTTATACACAGCAACCTGGGGAATATGTGTGGGAATAGCTATTAAGGGTGTGTGATAATGGTGCAAGGAACATAAATTGGATCAGTCTGAGTTTATTGATATGAGCGCACTAAGCACAGTTTCTTCATTCAATGTTTCAGTTCAAGAAGTTAGTAAAGGATTTAATAGTTTATTTGGTTGGTTCACTGAAAGATAGGTTAAGCAGTGGCCTACACAAAATCAAATTGAAATACCAGAGCTGCGCTGGTATACTATAGAAGAAGGTATCCAGAGGCTTAGGGAAATTGGCATGTTAGATGGATTTATCAGGTTGGACCCACAGACCCATCCATGAAGTGCAAAGAGAACACAGCTTTTACCAGAACAGTGAGTAAGAAAGTTGGGAAAGGAGCCCCAGAATCCTTGAAGACTGCTATGATTGCTATTTATGTAAGTCAGATTTGACAGTGGAAACAACCCTAACTGAATTAAAACACATAGCTACAATGGAGCTGATTAAACTCAGGGTGGTAGAGGCCAAGCGGTAGCACTTAATTGCTAAAGGCAAGGTGGAGAGCAGAGTCAAAGCAGTAGTCAGAATAGTCTTACTCGTATGGATATATGGTGTTGGCTACTTACTCATGGTGCCCGTAGGAAAGAAATGGGAAATCTATTAAATATTTACTTAATCGGTACAAGCAGAAGAATTCTAGGTCAAGTGAACGGCAGTTTAACTCAAATCACCAGAATAGAGGGTTTTGCCCCCCACCCCCCATCAATTCCAACCAAGACTTGAGTCAATTTATGGAACCAAAACCCCTTGAAAGAAAGAGAGACTGAGTCCTCCTTAGTCAGGACCTCACTACATTGCAAAAAATTTATACTGTTAATCTTTCTCCCAGGCTTCCCCAAACAGATCTATGGTCTTTTAGGAGAATGGCTGTTCACTGGAGAAAAGGAAATAATCAGACTTTTTGAGGATTGTTGGATACTGGCTCTGAACCGACACTAATTCCAAGAGACCCTAAATGTCACTGTGGCTCACCAGTCAAAATAGGGGTGTATGAAGGTCAAATTATTAATGGAGTCTTAGCTGAAGTCTATCTCACAGTGGGTCTAGTGGTTCCCTGAACCTATCCTGTAGTGATTTCCCCAGTTCTAGAATGCATAATTGAAATAGGTGTACTCAGCAACTGGCCGGACCCCCACATCTGATACTTGAAAAACGGAGTAAAGGCTATTATGGTAGGAAAAACCAAGTGAAAGCCATAAGAACTGCTCCTACCTAGGAAAATAGTAAATCAGAAACAATACTGCATTCATGGGATTGCAGAGATTAGTGCCATTGTTAAGGATTTGAAGAATGCAGGGATGGTGATTTCCACCACATCCCCATCCAGCTCGCCTATTTGCACTGTGCAGAAAACAGAAGAATCTTGGAGAATGGCAGTGGATTATTGTAAACTTAACCAATAAAAAAATAATTTTTTTTTTTTTTTAAACCAGTAACTGACTCCAATTGCAACTGCTATTCCCGGTATGGTTTCATTGCTTGAACAAATTAATATATCTCCTGTTTCCTGGCATGCAGTTATTGATCTGTCCAATCCCTTTTTCTCGATTTTGGTTTGGAAAGATCACCAGAAGCAGTTTGCCTTCAGGTAGCAAGGCCAGAAATACATTTCACTGTCTTAACTCAGAGGTATGTGAGTTCTACAACCGTATACCATAATTTAGTATGCAGGGAAATTGATCACCTTTCCCGTCCACAAGATGTCACACTGGTATATTACATTGATGACATTATTCTGATTGGACCTAGTAAGGAAGACGTATCAATGACCCTAGACTTATTGGTAAGACATTTGAGTGCTCCCATAAAACCAAACCCATTGCCGTGGAGTTGACTCCAACTCATAGCAGCCCTATAGAACAGAGTAGAACTGCCTATAGAGTTTCCGAGGAGCACCTGGTGGATCCGAACTGCAAACCTTTTTGTTAGCAACCTTAGCATGTAACCACTACACCACCAGGGTTTCGATCTGAGTGCTGGAGGGTGGAAAATTCATTGCACAAAAATTCAGGCACCTCCCATCTCAGAAAAATTTCTAGGGATACAGTGGTGTGGTGCGTGTGAAAATATTCCCTCTAAAGTGAAGGATAAGTTGTTACATTTTGTCCCTCCTACAGCTAAAGAGGGGACACAATTCCAAGTGGGCCTATTTGAATTCTGGAGGCAACATATCCCTGATTCAGGTGTGCTATGCTGGTCTATTTACCAAGTGACTAGAAAAGCTGATAGTTTTGAATGGGAGCCAGAACAAGAGAAGGCTCTGCAATGGGTTCAGGCTACTGTATACTGTATAGGCTGTTCTGCCACTTAGGTCATATTATCTGGCTTATCCAGCGATTTTTAAAAAGTGCCAGTGGCGGATAGATATGCTTTTTGGAGTCTTTGGCAGGCCCCTATTGGTGAATCACAGAGCAAACCTTTATGATTTTAGAGCAGAGATCTGCCATCCTCTGCCGATAACTACTCTCCTATCAACAGCTTTTTGCTTGTTACTGGGCCTTAGTAGAGACTGAACACTTAAACATGAGTCACAACTCAACATGTGACCTGAGCTGACCATCATGTTGTTGGACTCACAGGGTCACAAAGTTGGACATGCACAGAGCACTCCATCATTAAATGGAAGGGGTATATATGAGATAGGGCTCGAGCAGGACCTGAAGGCACAAGTAATTTGTATGATAAAGTGGCCCAAATGCCCATGGTCCGCATTCTTGTCATATTACCTTCCTTCCCTCAGTCTGTACCTAAGGCCTCACTGGAAGGTCCTTATAATCAGTTGATTGAGAAAGAGAAAATTTGTGCCTGGTTACAGATGGTTCTGTGCAATATGCAGCCACCACTTGGACGTGGACAACAGCAGCACTACATACCCTTTCTGGGACCTTCTTAAAGGACGGTGGTGAAGGAAAATCCTCTCAGTGGGCAGTGGTTTGATCAGTACAGCTGGTTGTTCATTTTGCTTGGAAGGAGAAATGGCCAGATATGTAATTATATACTGATTCATGGGCTGTGGCCAATGGTTTTGTTTGATGGTCAAGGACTTGGAAGGAACATGATTGGAAAATTGGTGACAAGAAGGTATGGGAAAGAGGCAAGTGAATAGATCTCTCTGAATGGATCAAAGAAGTGAACATATTTGTGTCTCCTGTAAATGCTTACCAAAGGGTGACCTCAGTAGAGGAGAATTTTAACAATCAAATGGATAGAGTGACAAGTTCTGTGGACACTACTCAGCCTCTTTTCCCTGCCACTGCTGTCATTGGCTAATCAGCTCATGGACAAAGTGGCCATAGTGGCAGGAATGAAGGTTATCCATGGGCTTAACAACACGGACTTTCACTCACCAGTGCTGACTTGGCTACAAGCGGTGGGTGCCCAATCTGCCAGCAGCAGAGACCAACACTGAGTTCCTGATGTGGCACCATTTCTAGAGATGATCATCCTCATGGCAGGCTGATTACATTGGACCACTTCCATCATGGAAAGGGCAGTGCTTTGTTCTTACAGAGGTAGACACTCTGGATATGGATTTGCCTTCCCTACATGCAATACTTCTGCCAAAACCACCATTCATGAGCTTTCAGAATGCCTTATCTACCTTCATGTATTCCACACAGCATTGCCTCAGATCAAGGAACTCGCTTCACAACAAATAAAGTGTGGCAATGGGCCTATGCTCAAGGAATTCACTGATCTTACCATGTTTGCTGTTATCCTGAAGCAGCTGGCTTGATAGAATGATGGAATGGTCTTCTAAAGACATAATTACACACCAGTTTTGTGGCAATACCTTGAAGGCTTTGAGCAATGTTCTCTAAGAGGCTGTATATACTCTAAACCAATGTCCAATATCTAGATTTATGGACACAGGAATCAAGGGATGCATGTGGGAGTGGCACCACTCACTATTACTCCTAGTGACCCACTCAAAAAAATTTTGCTTCCTGTCCCTGTGACCCTATGATCTGCATGTATAGAGGTCTTAGTTCCAAAGAGAGGAATGCTCCCACCTGGAGACACATCACTGATTTCATTGAACTGGAAATGAAGAAAGTCACCTGGCCATTTTGGGCTCCTCACGCCTCTGGATCAACAGGCAAAGAATGGATTTGCTGTATTGGCTGGTGTGATTGTTCCTGATTAACAAGAGGAAATCAGATTGTTTTACATAATGGAGGTAAAGAAGAGTATGTCTGTAATTCAGGAGATCCCTTAGGATGTCTCTTAGCACTACAACGCCCTGTAATCAAAGTCAATGGAAAACTATAGCAACCCAATTCTAACATGACTACTAATGGCCCAGATCCTTTAGGAATGAAGATCCGGGTCACCCCACCAGGTAAAGGACCCTGACCAGCTAAGGTGCTTACTGAAGACAAAGGGAATACAGAATGGGTTGTGGAGGAAGATAATTCTAAATACCAGCTACAGCCATGTGACTAGTTGCAGAAACATAGACTGAATTGTTACGAGTATTTCTTCCTTGGTTTGTTATACATGAATGTATGTATGCATGTGTGTGTGTATATATATATGTATATATTCCAGTACTTATTATAAAGTATGAGATGTAAACAGGGCAAGTGCATTTTCAGTTGTACACATGTTAGTTGTATCATGTTAGGCACAAGTATGACTGTATAATTGTCTTTATTTGGAGATAATGTACAGTTTAAAGAAATGTATACAGGTGCCAGGTTTGGAAGGGTTGAACTGTGATGGTTAATGTTATGTTTCAACTTGGCTAGGCCATGATTTTCAAAGATCTGGCAGATTTTATGTAATCATCCTCCATTCTGTGATCTGATATGAGCAGTCAGTCAATTCAAAGGGAAGTTTTCCTGGTGATGTGGCCTTCATCCACTATACGTGGATGTTCTTGCAAAGCTTGCTCTTGAGATCCTGAATGTGACTCACCATCCCCTGACTTACTATTCTTGGAATGTGAGCCAGCAGCCTGCCACTTGACCTGTAGATTTTAAGATTTGCCACCTCTCCCAATCCCGTGAGTCAGCATCCTTCTACTTGATTTGCTGTTTTTGGGTTCCTTAGCTCCTGCAACCACATGAGTCAAGAGATGCTTCCAGCCTAATGTGTGAAATTCAGACTTGTCAACCTCCATGACTGTTTGAGCCATTTCCTTGAAACAAATTTGTCTCTATATATTTATAGACATGCTTCACTGGTTTTGCTCTCCTAGAGAACTCAGCCTAATATAGCTTTTGCCAGGAAAGGTAGATCTTTCCCTGAACTCCTTTTGCTCCTTATGAAACAAAATATGACATCTTCACATTTGTTGGCATAACTCTATTCTTCCTGAACAGGTTTTAGATGTTTAGAAAAAATGTTTTTATTTAAACTTTTACTGAGAGATACATAATCCCACATGTCCTAATGTGGAGAAACAATATTTTAAATAAATAATAATCAATTGTTGAAAAAACATCAAAGAGCAAATATAAATAATGAACATTTAAAAATGTATTCTTTTACAATATTTCCATTTTATATGATTCAGCATATAATGCAAGTTTTGATTTAAGGAATGCTGATGTTCAAATATTTCCATGAAAATTAGAAAATTCATAAATTAATTATGAGATTTTTTTTTTTACTGTTTAGAGTAACCACTATAGAAATTCTTTAAATGATTAAGTGCTTGAATATATTTTAATATATTGTTCAAGATAATTAAACTTTCAAGTAACCTAAAAAAAGAAAACAAATAAAAGCCATGCTTCTTTTCTATCATTGTAAAAATATATATAACACATCTCCCAATTCACCATTTTTCACAGGTAAAATTTAGTGACTTCAATTATGTTAATTATGTTGTACAACCATCACTAATAATCCTTGCCAATTTTTTTTCAATCACTATGAACAGCAACTCATTGCTTCCTAAATGAGGTGTATAGTTTTTCTTTTTAAATCTCCTTTGAGAAAACATTACATTTCATGCTTCACCATATTTGTGCAGTATAAGCTCACCACAATAACAGAAGAATTATTTCCTAACTATTCTTATTTTTTCATTTGGCTTGGATAGATTTTTAAGCCATCTGAGAACCTTTGTTCATGAATATTAAAAAACTCATCCAATATCTTTCTAATTGATGTTTGAGTACAAATAAGCTGGATATGATTACACTAACAGTATTTTTAAAATATGAATTTTTGCACTATGTGATAGAGGAAAAACTTCAGGTCAAACTCATTGTAACCTTCTACTTTGTTAAAATAGCCATTTATATTTTTGAGAAGGAATACTTTATGTAAAATACAAGCCTTACTCCACTCCCAATTTTTACCACCTTCTATGAAGAAAAAACAAATGATTTAAGAGTAATGAAGAGAGTTATGGGTTGAATTATATCCCCCCAAAATATGTGTTGTAAATCTTAACCCCTATACCTATGGATGTAATCCCATTTGGGAATAGGGTTTTCTTTGTTATGTTAATGAGCCCATATCAGTGTAAGGCGTGTCTTAAACCTGACCACTTTGGAGATTGGGCACAAAAGAAAGCAGACAGGGGAAGACTCGCACTATCTGAAGATGAGGGAAGCAGAGCAGTTTACAAGCCCAGGAACTCCAAAGCTGGCTGGCAAGAGAAGTTGAGACAAGGATTTTTCCCAGAGCTTATGGAAGGGAAACTTCCGCTGGAGCCTGTGCCCTGAATTCAGACTTCTAGTTGCCTAAAATGTGAGAAAGTAAATTTCTGTTTGTTAAAGTCATCTATTTGTGGTATTTCTGTTATAACAGCACTCAGAAACTAAGACAAAGAGTAGCTTATTAATTTTAGGTAACTCCCTTCTTATGATAGAGTAACTTATTCATTTTAGGTAACTCCCTTCTTATATAAAAGGTCTGTAAGGCTAGAAGTGTCTATTGTACAGAAAGTTGACATAAATAAAATGGCATCGTTTAGGAGTCTATTTTGAACCTGTAGTAAATACTATCAATTCTTTAAAACATTTTAATTACATGGTGAGATGTAAATAAATCAGGAATATATTTTATTCCTAACTTTAATAGGAAAGCCAGGGCATTTAAAGTTCAGTGTTATTTTTGAATTATCATACTACTTTTTTTTTTTTGTTTTTCCCCCCTCATATAATCTTGTTGATATCATTAACAACTGCAGACTGAGAAGATCTGTTCTAGAAGGGATCTATGGAGAGAAGTAGTCTATATAAAAGAAATAGCTATTTGAGAATATGCCATTTTATAATATTTGTATTTTGCATTAAACTTATAAAATTTGTTCACATTTTAATCTTACTTGATATTTTATATAATTCTAAATGGATTATATCTACTTTTCTTTAGAGAGCAGTAGTACAAGTCCCTGTGTTATATACATTTCCCCTACATTGGTTTGTTTAATACTAATAAATATTCCACCATGTGTATTTATTACCATTTTGCCAGGTGAGAAAGATGAGGCTCAGAAAGTTTTGCTGACATGCGCAAGAACATGGTGACAAAGCCATGATTCAAACCCATGTTGTTTAATGCCAGGATTTGCCCTGTTGTTTCTAGTTTAACATAGACTTGGCAGATAGCATCTTCATTTTATTAATTAGGGATTGAAGCCAAAGAAGAGTAAATTTTTTGCCCCAAGTCAAAATTAGAGTGTAACAATTTGAAAACTTGAAATCAAGTCTAAATGTATTTTTTCACTGTACTCTCTTGACTGGATACAAAGATGATGCTATATTACACAAATAAGGATATCCTAAACTACTGGCCTGATTGTGACACCTCTGCTGACATACTGTGGACAGAAAATAGAGAGTGACTAGGAAGACTGTGGAAAGGTAGGGAGAAAACAAAACGTAGCTTACTGCCTTTTCTGCCTTAATGAATTACATTTTCCACTGCTATGAATTCAAAGAAGATTAACATTATGACTGTGGAAATACTGACTACACACACTCATTCACACACAGTACACACACTTAACACCAAATCATTTACAGGCTGAGAGTAAATTCTTCAGAAGTTCTGATGGGGCCTCCTAGCTACAACCTATCTCCCTGGGTCACCTGAGGGCTAAAGGAGAAGTCTTCTTAGTAGTAGTGAATCTTGGGCCAACTATTTTATCTCCACATCCATCTGAGCATAGATATCAATCACAGCATCTAAGGATTTAGATATTTAGAATCTTTTAGTATGTTGCAGATTGTTATTATATACATAGGAATACATACCCAGAGTACTAGCAATATGTAACAGAGTTACATTTTCAGTTCAAAGTTCACATATTTTCCTAATTTATAATATATTTATTCTTAAAGAGCCTTAAGTCTTGATGCCCTTATATTATCTCCAGAGACCAGTCCTTTGGCCCGAATTGCCAAGGTTATCTGCCATGCTCTATAATAATGTTTTTTCTAATTTCTCTTCTCTTAATTTTTTCTAGCTGCATTAATGAGAATAATAATTTGGCTCCTGTAACAAAGTACAAAATAACAGTGGCTTAAACAAAATAGAAATATAGATGTCTCACCCAAAATAGACCGACTATATCCGGTGGCTTTATGGTGTCAAGAGACCAGGATATTTCCATCTTATTGCTCTGCCATTCTCAATACAGGCAGTCACGCAGATATGATCATTCAACCTAAGGACAACTCGTCTTAAGAATTCAGACTGCCATAAAGCCTATTGTATTAAAAATTTTGTGTTAAAAACATACAATAGTTTGTAATAACAAATGTGTGCACTATTTTGTGATGCTCATGAAAACACTGTGAGGTTTGGGAGTCTTTCTTAGGTGTTTTATATGGATAGGTAAAATATATCCTATCTACTAAGACAAGCATTTGACTAAATGATACTAAATAAGAACCATATGTACCTGTTCCGACTTACCTACAAATTCAACTTAAAGACAGACCATGGTCCCCAGCCCTCAATCCAGTAATTTGGTCCTTCAGGGAATTTGGATGTGTCTATGATGCTTCCATGACCTTATACTGGTGAAGTTTTGCTTACCTCCCCAGTATTATGCACTATCTTACCTTCGCCAAAGTTACAACTTATCTATTGTCTAATGTTTTTCTCTCCCCACCCCTCCCTCTCCTCGTAACCATCAAAGATTCCTTCTTTCTGTGTGTAAAGCTGCTTTTCATGAGTTTTTGTAACAGTGGTCTTATACAATATTTGTCCTTTTGTGATTGACTTATTTCACTCAGCACAATGCCCTCCAGATTCACCCATGTTGTGAGATGTTTCAAAGATTAACCATTATTCTTTATTGTTTCATAGTATTCCATTGTGTGTATGTACCATAGTCTGTTTATCCGTTCATCTGCTGATGTGCACTTAGGTTGTTTCTACTTTTTTGCTATTGAGAATAATGATGACCACCAGCACTTTTTAATGAAATAAAATAAAGAAGAAAATATTAGGCAGTATAGCATGCAGTAAGGAAAACTATTATGAAACATTTTTTTCAGTTATATATTTGTGTGTTTATATGTGTATGAGCCAGATCAGGAAGCAAAATGTACTTCTTTCTTTGGCTTTACTGTCATAAAAGCATGCCAGTCCCAATAACAGAGCCCAGACTTCTTCCTGAATTTTTTTTCCCCTCTGGAAAGAAACAAAATACTTTCTTGTATATTCTATGTCACTTCTCAGTGGCTTTAAGAGATTTTTAGAACACCTGGAACATCAGAAAGTGAGTAAAAACATCAGCAGTGCAATTTCAATATCCTATAAAATTGAGTTGCAATAAAATCCCCAGGTTTTCCATTCATAATTAAGTAAAAACTTAATCCTAATGTCACCTTGTAACAGATGCTGAATAGATATTGTGGTTGTGTGATTGAGGAGGGAGGAAGGAACCTCCAGACTCAGCCACCATAATATACAAATGTATTATTAGTGGCACCTGCCTAAACGGGCTCTGTTACTGGACTCTAAGGGGAATTATTTGCCAGAAATCAGCATACCAGGATGGTACCCTGGCTAAGAAAATTTCCTCTTGCTACGCCACCCATGGGACATTCTTCAATGCCATTTGTTGATGTCATCATTCAGAAGTCCCTGAATATGCTTCAGAATCAAGTTGATAGTAACCATATAGTCAACTTCTGGGAGATTCTATGCCAGTAAACTTTTTGTCAGCACATAGAATCCCTCAAGGCTTGTTTAAGAAAGGTGGTGAACTCTTCTAGAATCAAGTCTTTCTCTAATCAAGTCTTCCTAAAATACACATCCTGAAAAACTCTGAAAATATCCTGACTTAGGAGGTGGTATTAACAAAGAGGCACAAGTAAAACATGCCCCTGATCTCTTGTCTCTGGAAAACAAAGTACTCTGAAACAGACCAACATCCACAGGAGAAACCATATTTGACTCCACCAACCTTGAGTGCCTCACAAAATCATAGGATGGAATTTCAACCATTTTACCCTCCACATTGTTTTCCTGAGCAGTGTGCATCAAATCTTTAACAGTTGTGTGCATGAAATTGTACTCAAGCAGCAGTGTGAGTTGGTCATCATAAACCAAGATAGGGTTTATAAAGTCCTGTTACAGAACAGAAGTTCAAGATCTTGGCCTTCTGTTCTGTAACAGGACTTTATAAACCCTCTCTTGGTTTATGATGACCAACTCACACTGCTGCTTGCCTGTTGGTTCATCTTCAGTAACTTCATGGTGTCCTGACATCCAGTTGGCTTCCTGCTGGCAATGTCAAGCTCATTCCATTAGAATAGCCTGCTGGCGAGGGTAGTGCACCCCCAACCACTCATCTTTACAGCTGCTGCCATAAGCCAAAATCATCTCTGGTTGCGCTTCGAGCCACATCGAGTTCCCCTTCCTGCTTCTCCAAACCATCCAGGCTCCACTGCCTCCCAGCATAAAGGCAGGAAATGACTCCCTACATAGAACTATAGATCTACCTAGAACTATATTTCTTAATTTCCAAGCACATGCAGACTTTTAAAATTATCTTTTTTTTTTTTTTTTTTTTATTTAGTAGCATACTAAAAAGTACCTCAAATCAATCTTACACCTGAGGGTTCCTGGCCCACGCTCTTGCATAAACCAAACCAAATCCATTTCTATCCAGTGGATTCTGACTCATAGTGACCCTATCGGATGGAGTAGAACCATCCTTATAGGGTTTCTAAGGAGTGGCTGGTGGATTCATACTGCCAATCTTTTGGTTAAGAGCTGATCTCTTAACCACTGTGCCACCAGGACTCCAGTCTTTGCATATGGGAGTGTGCATCCATGTGAAGGCCTACTGTGCCCAACTTTTTAAGGATGAGTAGATTGATTTTCCCTTTCCTTTTTTTCTTTTCTTATTCTTTTCTGCAGCAAAGCAGCCTTCTCTACATTTCTCCAGTGTTGGGGGGGTAGTGCTTCGGTTTAATTCTGGTCCACCTTTACCCTGAAAAGTGGCCCTTTGTGGTTCCACTGAGACATGAAGAAGTGCCTAGCATTCAGTGAGGCTCCCATCCACTCCACCCCAAGGTCTCTGGATGCCACTAAACTGGATGCAAACCCTGAGACCCAAGTGTACAGTCTAGGCAAGTGTGCTCAGAACAAAAAAGGTTTGTGCTCTGATTTTTTGCCTATCACTCTGGGGTTTGGAAAAAAAGAGTGTCATTGGAGGAAGTGAAAACAGCCAAAATGTGAGACATTTGTCCAAGAAAGGGAGCAGCAAGTTAGCCGAAAGCAAGTGTCATAGAACTGAGGTAAACTTGCCATTTTTTGGATCAGAGAGATTGAATCTACCCTTATTTGCCTTTCTACTCACAAGCTAATTATGAATTTTAAAGTGTCAGAGTTAGAGGTTGTTTTTGGTTGGTTGTTTAATTTGATTTGGTTTTTATTGAAGTGACTAACTCTGAAAATATTTTATGTAAGTCAATCTAACACCTCTCTACCAAAAATCAAACTAAGGAAACTTTTAATGCTATGGACTGTTCACTATTTAAGAAGTCCTTATTTTAAAAAAAAAAAAAAAAAAAAATTTTTTTTTTGACTAGGATAGGAAGACAGAAAACACTAATTTCTTAGTTCTAGTATCATTTTGTCTACTAAAACACATGTAGAAAATTTTTCACATTTTCATACGTTCCTAATCATCTGTGATGGTTAAAACTGTGTGTCAACTTGGCTGGGTCATGATTCTCAGTGCCTATATGTGATCATTGCCATGATGGGATCGGCTATAAGTAGCCAATCAGTTGAAAAGGCTTTTCCTTGGACTTGAGGACCTTCTGGCTTTTTGCTGGCTCTGGATCCTGTGGCTGCCTCCTGTTCATCTGACCTCCGGTTCTTGGGACTTGAGCTATCAGCTTATCTGCCAATCTTAGGATACCTTGATCTTCACAGCCAGTTAGCAAAAGCCCTGCTCTCCAAGCTGCCTATCTTGAATTCACCAGCCCCTGAGGCTGCATGAATCGGGAGAAGCTTCTATCCTGATCCACAGACCTGGGATGTTCCAGCCTCTACTATCGCGTGAGCCTTTTCCTTGATATAAATCTCTCTCTATATATTTATATGCTTTATTGGTTTTTCTTCTCTAGAGAGCCCAGCTTAAGACATCATCCATCTTTCTATCTTCTATTACCCGTCTATCATCTATCTATATATCTTCTTGTTTATTTGGTATAACTATTATTCGATGATAGATGTTATCTACGCATAGTACATTTTTCTTTCGTAACATGGACACATTAATTTCTGCAAGGCCCACCATGCATTTTAGCTCTGCCCTTCACTGATATTCCAATCTACCCCCATGCGTTCAATAAGAACTCATTGAGATCCTACTGTGTACCAAAGCCTGGGGACAGAAAGATAAAGAAAAAAAAATTTCTCAAAAAGACAAGAATAAAAAAAGTATCATAGAAGACATAATCTTGTAATAAATATGTGTTATTTCATGTGATTAATGAGTAAAGAAAGAAATGCACCACCAGTTATAAAAATGTACAAGGGAGAGATGAATACACTCTAATCAGAATCAAAAAGGAGAGCATGATTAATATGGCTTTTCACAAGTGATAGGATATCTTCAAACGGAAGAAATCAGAAATAGGGCATTCTAAGTCCTTTTTCTGAAGTACCCCATGATAGATATCTGAATAAAAAAAAAATTAATATGAATAAAGATAATACTGGTGATAGAGGGAGTAAGAACAAGTTTACTTTTAAATCTATTTAACATCCTTTATGTGGTAGACATAAAAACATAAATGGAACATACTTTTCATTAGATTTTAAGCATATTGATGTTTTTAGTAAATATGATCTAAGAATAGTCTGTGTCTGTCAAACTCGAAGAGTAAATAAAGTCACCTCTACAGACCACTGCAGACTCTGAGCCAACTTCTGCTCTTGGATTGGTTCTCAGAGCCACCACTGATTTCAGTAGGAGTTGTACACACAAATCTCGGCTTTGAAACTAGATGATGGACAGGATGTTATTACAAAGAGCATATCTGTAAAATGTTTCAAATATCAGTAATAGCCAAAAGGAAAAAAAAAAAAATGGCACTTAATCAAATGTCAAAGCAACATCACATAGAGCCGGTTTTGTCTCCAGAAAAGTACACGTGGTTCTTTGTGACTGAGTTAATCTTCATCATCTCAAGACTAAAATACATGACCTTCTAATCCTCAGAGTAGAATCTTCAACCAAATGACAAACCAGCCTTATATGCGTGGGAAAAAACTTAGGAAGAAGATACATACATCCATATGATTAGGAAAAAAAAAAGAAAAAAGATAAATAAGTATATAAAAATATATTCTAAAAAGTACCATTTAGATGAATATCTATAGTTCAGAATCACAGCCAGAGTGATCTCTTCAAAATATGAATCTGGTTATGTCACCTCCTCTTTTGGAACTCTTCAGTGGTCTCTCATTTTTCTTAGAATAGATCCAAACGTCTTAACACAAAACTCAATATTATGCATGTCCTGGCTCGCATCTAACTTCACAGCCTCATCTCTACCAAGCTTCTCATGGCAAACTCTCTTTCCCAAACCCACAACTTCTTTAATCCCTCACTCACCCTTCATATAAGACTCTTTTTATAAATCATCTCCTCTTCCTGTAAAGCCCTTTTTTCCCTCTTTAACAAACCCTTACTCTTCTTTTAGCTGAAGAATCACTGCTTCAAGTAAGTGATTTAAGTCAAAAGGTCAATTTCTCCACTATCAAACTCATAAAACCATTCTCCTCTACATTTTTCCACCATCACCATTAGCACATAAGCTCAGTGTAAACACTATATATATTTTGATCATCATTTTATCTCTAGTGCCTAGCTCTCTGTCTTGAACATAGGAAGGAAACCAAAATAAATATTTGTTGAATGAATGAATGATGATACATCAAAGGTAAATTTTAATAACAATTGTCACAATTACTGATTGAATTACTTTAAAGGCAAATAACAGGTAACACATTTACTCTATATAAATTGTGACCCCAAATCATTAATCTATCTCTTTCATTTGTAGATGAGAGACCATCTACACCCCTTTACAGTAATTGTTGTTCCCAATTGTAGATGCTCATGAGTCAGAATTGACTCAAGAGCAACCAACAACAAGAACAACATGGAGAGAGCACTTACCACTAAGTCTCTAGTGTTTCTATTTTGACAAAAACACTCAACACAGAAAATACCAGATTGCCTGTACTCATAGAGACTTGAAGTCATTCTCTAAACAGCCTTCTAGAAGTAGACTTAAACACATGAAAAGTTGAAATTTGTAAAGCATGTTCTCTTAACTAAGTGTTCAAAGGAAAATAAACTTTAGCATTCATTATATCAAGTCCCAGGTCATGAAGCTCAAAAAAATCAGCCTTGGGAAGGATATTGAGAATGATTCATTAAAACAAACAAAATAAGAATAAATTCTGCAATGGAGAATTTCAAAATAACCTTCATACTTATGATTAGCTTGCATACTGCTGTGCTGGCACAGTGGGGTTGCTTTTAGTGAATCTCTATTCTGGTAAGACTATAGGAGATACTTAAAAATTGTTAGTGGTTGAGTATTAATAAAACCTTCTAAATGATGTTCTGTTTAAACAGATTGGATTAAAAATTTCAATGGTTAGAAAACAAAGCTGTTTATCATTAACATCGGGATCCTTGTGTGTCTTCAGAGCCTAAGGTCTTGAAGCCTAATTAACAGAAGAGAATTAACTCACGTCGTAAAAAAACAAAAACCACAATGGGAGAATAAGAAAAAGCCTAAAATCAACTGTTTGGACAAAGAACATTAGCATCAGAAAGCCCAGCAACACCTAAGTCTTGAGACCAAAAAACAAAACCCGTTGTCATTGAGTGAATTCTAACCCATAGTGACCCTATAGGACAGAGTACAGCTACCCCATGGAGTTTCCAAGGAGTGCCTGGTGGATTCAAACTGCCAAACACTTTTGGTCAGCAGGTGTAGCTCTTAACCATTATGCTACCACAGTTCCCAAAGTATTCAGAGAGCAGCCCTTAAATCATTGGCAGGCAAGTTGCACCATCTAGTCCCAGAAACTGAATTTCTCCAAAGGTGTTCCAAGCCTTTGAAGAATCATCAGTGAATCAAGCATATAATTCAATGTCTGTATGGGTAACCAGGAAATGTATATATAGGAGTATATGTTACAATATAATCATGTGTTGAAAATCATGTATTAATAATTCACTAATAAAGGAGCTTTGTCATCCTCAAAGGAGTCCCTGGGTGTCCCAAATGGTTAAGAACTCATCTATTAACCAAAAGGTTGTCAGTTCCAATCCACCTCGGAAGAAGGCCCGGCAATCTGCTTCCAATCTGGAATCTGGAAAGTCACAGCCATGAAACCCTATGGAGTGCAGCTGTACTCTGCAACACAGAGGATTGCTATGAGTTGGAATTAACTTTACAACTGTTTTTTTTTTTTTTCTCATCTCCAAACATTCAAGAGACTCAGAATTAGTTATTGTGAGAAATGTATCTCAGTATTTGAAAAATTATACGAAAAATTCAACATCACAGTAAGACAACCCACAACAACAACATGTCTTGTTTCTATTCCAAAAAAAAACCAAACCCAGTGCCACTGAGTCAATTCCTACTCATAGCGACCCTATAGGCAGAGTAGAACTGCCCCATAGACTTTCCAAGGAGCACCTGGTGGATTTGAACTGCTGACCCTTTGGTTAGCAGCCATAGCACTTAACCACTACACCACCAGGGCTTCCTGTTTTTATTATATGTAGGTATTTTATAAACATTTGCCTCAGAGGAGGCTGAGAACTTAAGGTGGCAGAGCTATTAAGTGGTAAAACCTGTTTTGAACCTATGTTATTTTACTCTACTGTCCATAATTTTTAATACAGCACTTCATAGATGTTACCGAAGAAAATAAAGGAAACTCTAGGATTTGTACTGGTATCTGCAGAAAAAATATTCATGGGAGAAGAACGACATGTTTTATCTAACAAAGTGCACATTTTTCCATAGTTTCAATTATATTTGTGCCATGGTTGGTTTATCTAACATTTTCAGATACCAGTTCCTATCGTTTTAAATTCTATACTTTTTTGCTCAACTTGACTTCACTTATTATACTCCGGTCAACTCTTACCACAGCACCTTGTACACACTTAGGCATACAATAAATGCATTTTGAACTCATGTATAGTTTAAAAGTTTTTTCCTTAAAACTACATTAAAATCTTTTTTTGTCCAGCCAGAATTCATCTCTCATTCCGCCTTACTTTTTGGACACTGATTATTTGGTAGTGGTGGTGTTGGTGATAGTAGAAGGCATGGAATCTACCTCTTTTCCCGGCAAGAAAATCTCACTACACACCTAGGTCCGTGGAGACATCTCTTAAATTAGATTAAGCCAATGATTAAAACAGTACTACTTTTCCTTTAATTATTTCAAGAATATGAATGTTAGAAAATTATTACATAACAGGATGGTAGAATGGATATCTTATTTAAGATATAGGTCTGGCATAAAATGTGTAATAAAATTTTTCTTTGTTACCTTTTTTTTTTTGTACTCTGGAAAAAGATTTCAAATCAAACTGTATTATATCTACCAGCCCTAACTCAATTGTTTAATAAAAGCATAATATTGTAATTCATTAAAATCATGTAGAAAAAATACCCATTACCATTACCCATTGCCATCGAGTCGATTCTGACTCATAGCAACCCTATAGGACAGAGTAGAACTGCCCCATAGGGTTTCCAAGGAGCACCTGGTAGATTTGAATTGCCGACCTTTGGTTAGCAGCCATAGCACTTAACCACTACGCCACCAGGGTTTCCCTTTAGAAAAATAGGCAATAATTAAAATCTTGAGTTATGGCAGAGCAAAACACTGTATTTTCCTTCATTTGTCAAAAGGTAAAATTGTTACTTCTTGAAACAGTTCAACGAAATCACATTGTGTGTAAAGAGTCTTTTTTTTTTTTTTTTTTTTTTTTACCAAAGTTCCTGCCTATCTCTTCAACTAATTTGGCACCGAGAAAAAGGAACAACTTCCCATACTTCAGGGTTCAGTGCAAATGTATAGCTCCTCTGACCAGCGTTCCCTTTCCATTCTACCTAAAACCATTCCCTCCTGCCATTACTCTCTATATACATTACCTTGCTTATTTCTTTTATAGCTTTTATCACCATCCTGAACATATTCTGCCTACTTATTTACTTACTTGTATATTCTCATCTACTCTCATGAAACTATGAATTCCATCAGGACAGGGACCACAACACCTTGTACACACTTAGGCATACAATAAATGCATATTGAACTCATTACTCCTGCCATTCATGAAACTATAAATTCCATCAGGACAGGGACCCTGCTTGTCACCCTCATCATTGAATACCCAACAATTAGAACAGTGTTTGGCTCACAGTAGGTAATCAATGACTAATGCTAAATAAATGGGTATATGACTAAATAAATTGATGGCTTTCAAACCACTAGTGTTTCCTTAGTTTCATATTTCACAGTACTTTTGAAAATATGTTGAACATATTTTTATACTCAAATTATAAGGTATTATTCTTTGTTAGTAGTCAATCGGGTTTAATAAGCTAACCTTAAGACACATTTGCAAGAATTCACCATCATTTTAAAGATTTTATTAATTTTCCATTTTGTGTATTGCCTTAGAGTTCCTCCTTCGAGTGATCTGGAAAATCTTTTGATAACTGTGACTGGAGAGGGAGGAAGAATGAGACTTGAATTTTGTAGTGCAAGACTCCTAAATGGCTTGTTCTACCTCCCATTCTAACTGAAAAATAGGGACCCAACCACATTTCCTTGATGAATAGCCTGGCAATTTCATAACCGTGTTTTTTTTTTTTTTTTCTGTGTTTATATGATCGTAAATTACAGTGAAGTCTACAAGCATTTAAAAGTACGAAGACTGAAATGGCCTTTCCTGACACTCATTTCACATCTGCAATTACCCATCTCAAAACACAGGAGAGTAACACTGAATCGAAGCCCTACAACTTGATTTTCTTTTTAAATAAAATGAAAAGACCTAGGCACTAGTCTGTACTTCTGTACTCTGTTTATCTACAGCTCGAATTTAGGTGGGTACTCTAAAGTTTTCTTTGTTGTTGTTGTTTCTTTTGTTGTTTTTTCATCACAGATTTAGTAGAAACTATGCCTAATTCTGTGAGTCGGAATCAACGTGACGGCAGTGGGTTTGGTTTGGTTTTTGGTATGCCTAATTCTTGGTGACACAGTGGTTAAGCATTTGGCTGCTAACCAAGAGGTCAGCAGCTCTAACCCATCAGCCGCTCCTTGGAAACTTTATAGGGCAGCTCTACTCTGTTCTATAGGGTTGATATGAGTCAGAATCGACTCGACAGCAAGGAGTATGTGCCTAATTCTTAAACTGTGATGTTCCCGGATTGAAAATACGTCTGTTCTCTTCTCATTGATAATTGCAACTGTCTAATCAGCCACTTATACTGTCACTACGTGAATTTCAGTTGTATGGCAAGAGAGTTGTAAAACTAGGATTTCTAAGAAGAAAGTAACGTACTTAAAACTCTCCTAAAAGATTCAACAAGAAGAATCCTGAAAATGTGAAATTGAGTGAACAGATTTCAAATGGGTAACGAGTATATTGTAATACTTTTTATGTTTAAAGTAACGTAAGATTTTTCATAATTTTGCTTTTAATTTGACCTCCCAATCCCATCCTTTAGCCTGTTATCATAGATATCTTACTATTTCAGTTCTGAGGAAACTTAACACAAATCTAAACCTGTGGCCATAGAGTTCATTCTGCTCCATAGCGACTCTATAGGACAGAGTATAACTGCCCCATAGGGCTTCCAAGCTGCAACTGGTGGTGGATTCAAACTGCCAACATTTCGGTTAGCAGCCAGGGCTCTTAATCACTGCACACTAGAGGGTTCTAAATTCCTCCATCATGTACATATATATTGTGAATCTCCCCTTTCCCCATCTCCAGTGTTGTAAATTCTTTTCTGATTCCTCTATCTGAGGTACAGTGGGTATGGCTGGCCCAGCTAGAGTTGGTTCAAGAGGCTAAAAATGATTCAGAAAAATATAGTTGAAATGTAAATGAAGTACTTGAGAAGTATGATTTTAGCAAAAGACATCAAATACTACCATCATGTCCAGTTAGTCAGGAACTACTGAAGGTTAATTAGTGCTGGGAATGGGTATGCCGTTAGGCATTGGGAACACATACACACACATGCACACACACAAGGTCCCTGTCTATACCATTCAGGTTTTGATCAGAGAAGTAAAACTCTATGAGTGACACAGCAAAAGGAAATTGTTATGGATTAGACCTAACACAATTAGGAGAGCTGGTTAAGAAGTTTATACAAGGCTGTTGCATTTATGGATAGTGTTGGATGTGAAGTTGTGGTTGTTCAGCCAAGCCAGCAACTGGGAAGGACAGCTGCATATTAGTTGGTAGAAAGCAATGTCAAACTGAAGCACACGAAGACGAAATAAAATTTACCTCTATCTTTCACCACATCCATCCAAACTGGATGCTCCGAATGACCTAGAGGAGAAGCTGGTATCACTTATTGTTTGCCGCAGAATTAAACACACACCTAGCCAGTGATGTTATGGAAAAGTTGAAAGAGGAGATATTTTGGGAGCTGGAAGAGCTGCAGACCTCAATACTGCTCCATGCCAGTTTCAGAGTTAACAGATCAGAGACAACATGTGTGACCTGTCGCAAAGCCAGACATCCTATGCAACACTTCAGAACATAAAAATGGGTTCTCACTGACTTCTGTCTTCCAAAATATGCACACATTTCTATTCGCTAAATTGATATAGTAAAAAGCCACCCACCCACCCAAACAAACAAAAACATTGCCATCAAGTCGATTCCAACTCATAGAGACCTTGTAAGACAGAGTAGAACTGCCCCGTAGGGTTTCCAGTGCTGGAAGTCTTTCCGGAAGCAGACTGCCGTATCTTTCTCTTGCAGAGCAGCTGATGGGTGGGAACTGCCAATCTTTGGGTTAACATCCGAGTGCTTAAGCACTGCACTACCAGGGCTTCTTTAAAAAATACTACATTTGTCAATTTGGCACCTGTGCATCCTTTATTTGAGGAGGGGCGGGGAGGGCCCTGGTGGCACAGTGATTAAGAGCTACAGCTGCTAACCAAAAGGTCAGCAGTTCGAATCCACCAGCCACCCCTTGAAAACCCTATGGGGAAGTTCTGCCCTAGCCTATAGGGTTGCTGTGAGTCAGAATGGACTTGATGGCTATAGGATATCCTTTTTCCACCATACTTCTCAACAGAATCATGCTTCTATCTAAAATT
This sequence comes from Loxodonta africana, assembly GCF_030014295.1. NCBI lineage: Eukaryota > Metazoa > Chordata > Mammalia > Proboscidea > Elephantidae > Loxodonta > Loxodonta africana. The sequence goes on from NC_087358.1 coordinate 48,752,572, forward strand.
ATGCAACTATCTCTTACATAACCAAAACTATACTAACTCCCTTTTCAAAAAGATATAAATTCCCTCCTTGGGGCAATGTTCATTTCTTTTCTAGATGAATCACACTGTCCACTTTGATAGTCTGTAACTTAACTACTGAAATATAAAGCTAACACTGCTTATGTAAGGTAACAGCAGAATGGGAGAAGGGAAGATGATAATCAGTTAATATATTCACAAGTATATTCATATTGGAATAGGAAGAAATATTTATAACCATTATAGCCCTCAGTTCTACAACTGGTCATGTGTTCAGATTTGACATTTATAGCTATTTTCATATACTACCCATTCTACATAGCTTTTACTTTCAGCAAGTACCTTGCTGATCATAGTTTCTTGCCTGGTGGAGTGGCCCAAACCTTCTTTCCTGAACAGCCTGAGCCGATAGCAATTCTGCCTGAATGGAGTTGTAGTTTCCATTGCCTTTCATCTAGAAATACTGAGCAGCCTCCCAAGAGATTGTCTACATTGAAGACAGGCTTCTTCTTATTCCCATTATTTGGTAGGAACTCAATTTTCCAAAGACAGAATTATTCACCCCAGCTAGCACAGTGCATTGATTCATTTGCAAGAGGAACTCAGATGGCTAAATAGTAACTTCAACTTCAAACTTAACGGAACCATTGATGACGTGGCCCTTGTTAGAGGCATTCCTTCTTGTGAACTAAAATGCCTAGATAATAAGAGCCTAAAATCACAACTATGGAAAGCAAAATTTTTGTTAGCAGATCACTGAGATATAATAGAGAGACCTGGTAAACACAAAAACAAATACTTCATTTGTCTACAGTGTCTTTAAGGCCAGGAAACATTAAAAAAATTTCAGAGTGGTGAAAGGTTTTTTTAAAAGTCGTATATTGAAGTCTGTGTTTTGATTCAATATCCCATTACCTTCTCAGCTGACTCGTGCATTGTTCCACCTCACACAAAAGAGAGTTAACACTTTCCTCAAACCTCTTCCATGAAAGTCAGCTTCGTATACAATAAGCTCTAGGAAAATTGACTTCATAAGCCTACAATTATAAAGAATGGGGACTAGATTTGCATTAAAATGGAATGGCACAACTACCCTACCTCTCTGTATTTTCATTGCAAATCCTGCTAACTTCTGATGAGAAAGTCATGAGAATCATTGGTTCCTCATCCCAATAAGCAAGGTTAAGAGAAACTCATACAGGCTATTTTGGTTATATAGTTGTGTTATAACAGAAATACCACAAGTGGATGGCTTTAACACAGAGAAATTTATTCTCTCACAGTGTAGTAGGCTAGAAGTCCAAATTCAGTGTGCCAGCTCCAGGTAAAACCTTTCTCTCTCAGTGGGCTCTAGAGGAAGGTCCTTGTCATCAATCTTCCCTTGATATAGGAGCTTCTCCATGCAGGAACCACCGGTCCAAAGGACATGCTCTCTTCCTGGCACTGCTTTCTTGGTGCACGCTTATGAGGTCCCCATGTCTCTCTGCTTGCTTCTCTCTTTTATATCTCAAAAACCTAATCTTGCAGATTGAGTCCTGCCTCATTAACATAACTGCCACTAATCCCACACATAGGAAAATCATACCAGGTGACCAAATGGGGGACAATTGCATAATACTGAAATCATGGTGCAGCCAAGTTGACAGACATTTTTGGGGGCACAATTCAATCTGTAACACAGGCAATTCTGCATGCTAAGCAATAATACAGAATTACAGTAAATTAGTTCTGCATAATATGTAGTAATCACATACTTAACTAGGGCTATTGTTTCTGGAAAATAAATAGCCACTTGCTTTGTTACACTTTTTTTTTTCAGGTAAGTATGCGGAGTTTTTTTTACACCCCTAACATGTTATTTTTATAGCTCAATGGGTGTTATATATGGTACATGTAACTATCCCTCACTTGTATTATCAGTTTGCATGTATTAGCATTTATGGTGCACTTATTTCCATCAAGGGCCACTGAAGAGGGTGAGAAAATGATGGAAGGGGCGGCTGGACATCCATATTCTACTCAGTGTGTATTTGGGAACTGAGTTTGAATTCCCTGGTCTGGATTTAAGCTCCTAAATTTAGAGGGCTCAGTCGCAAAGCCTGGAAATATTTTTTCATTAGAGATTGTCAGATTCTGGGTTAGGAGTAAATCCAGAGCTGATAGAACTCTCTCTTTCTCTCTCTCTCTATTCTAATAAAAGCCTTTGTGAAACTCTGGAGACAGCAGGTGTCCAAACTGTGAGGGCTCTTCTTCCAGTCTAGCACAGTACCTAGCACAGCTCGGGCTCATGAGGAGTTATGGCTCTGGGAGCAGCTGAAGATGACACCCGTGACAAAGATATTCACTTGTTCCTGTAGGGGAGCATTGTTGAAAGTGTTAAAAGCAAGTTTTCAGTAAGCAGTCTGTAGGAATAATATTTTCACAAGAAAAATCCTGAAGAGGAGAGGAAGATACCATACAGATACTGCAACTGACAGACTGTTTATTATAGATTCATGTAAGCTGCCCCCTTAGGAATGTCTCTGAAATAATTGCTGAGTCTGTTGGTTTCACCAAGTTTCTGCCTTTTTGAGCAGATAGGAATGCAGCCATTATAATGTAAACATGAAAGCAACTAATTCATTTGTCTACACAGTCCTTAAGGCCAGGAGGCATTAAAAAGAAAAAGAAAGAAAGAAACTTTCAAAGTGATGAAAAGTTTATTTAAGGAGGTATAAAAATAAAAAGTGATAACCCTTACTTGGAGGAGCCCTGGTAGCACAATTGTCAAGTGCTGGGCTGCTAGCTGAAAGGCTGACAATTCGAACCAGGCCTTCAGACAAGTTGTCCTGGTTGTTAAAATGTAATTCTGATTCAGTATATCTGGGGAGCAAAGGCAAATTCTAAGCAGTGGTCAAACCAGACCAAGCTAGTTCAAACCATGATTTGAACCCACCCAGTGGCTCTATAGGAGAAAGGTGGTGATCTGCTCCCATAAGGATGATAGCCTTGAAAACCTTATGGGACAGTTCTACTCTGTCACGTGGGGTCACTATGAGTTGAAATCAACTAGATGGCACCTAACAACAACTTTCATTTGCTTCATTTTTATTTTAAATGAGTATTTTGTTTGATTTTAGGAAAACCTTAATTTTTGGCTTAATGTACTAAGTAACCTAACTTCATGCAAAATGTCTTTGTTAAAAATCAATTAAGTCTTCACGAGTAACTACAATAAAAATAGGAGTGTGTATAATTTGAAAAATGTATTTTTAAGAGCCCAAAGCTTTTCTTTTAGGTAATTCCAACCAGTTTTGTAGGTTGAACCTATTTTTCATTTGACTTGTATGATTGATTTCTACCAACTACATTACAGCTGAGAAATTATGTATGGTATTTGGCACTGAGATTTAAAAAGTAATCATAAGTTTTATATTATTTCTAAGAAATTGATGGTATCATACTGCTATTTATTTCCAAGTCCCCCAAGGACTTTCCTTAGTTTTGCCATATATCTGCCAATTAAAAAGGTTGACAAGAAGTTCTTTGTTAAAGTTAAAAAAAAAAAAAAACCCATTGCCACTGTGTCAATTCCGACTCATAGCGACCCTATAGGACAGAGTAGAACTGCCCCACAGAGTTTCCAAGGAGCGCCTGGTGGATTCGAACTGCCGACCTTTTGGTTAGCAGTTGTAGCACTTAACCAGTACACCGCCAGAGCTTCCTTGTTAAAGTTAGGCATGTTTAATTTGGCTTAGTTATGGATTGATTTTTGTCTGCCTAAAACATTTTTTTTTTTTTTTAAAACATGTATCAACTTGTCTAGGCCATGATTACCAGTATTGTGTGGTTGTCCACCATTTTGTAATCTGATATTATCCTATGTGTTGTAAATCCTGACCTCTATGATGGTAATGAGGCAGGATTAGAGGCAGCTATGTTAATGAAGCAGGACTCAACCTACAGGATTAGGTTGTATTTTGAGTCAACCTCTTTTGAGATCTAAAAGAGAGAATGGAGTAGAGAGGAGAGGGACCTCTTGCCACCAAGAAAGATGAACTAGCAGCACAGCGTGTCCTTTGGACCCTGGGTCTCTGCACTGAGAAGCTCCTAGACTAGGGAGAGATTGATGACAAGAACCTTCCCCCAGAGTTTACAGAGAGAAAAAGCCTTCCCCTGGAGCTGGTACCATGAGTTCAGACTTCTAGCCTACTAAACTGTGAGAATAACTTTCTGTTTATTAAAGCCATCCACTTGAGGTATTTCAGTTATAGCACCACTAGAGAACTAAGACAGGCTTTATACATATGGAAACCATTTAAAGAGAAAAGCTTGTTTGTATCAGACAGATTCAACTGCAACACCAGGTGTTAAAGCAGTAAAAATCCTGCTTTTATGTATTTTTTAGTTTGGTTGACTAGGAGGTCAAATGGACCTGGTGTACACCTGTGCTGGGATCTACTCAAATGTCAGCTCTTAAAAAATCCAGAACATTGCCTCAAATTGGAATGAAATCTTTCACTAAAAAGAGGTCCTTCAAAATAAATGTTCTCTTACTATCCTGGGTTTCCATTAAAAAGTAAAATATGTTGTTTGTTTAAAAAAAAAAAAGGAACATTTATTTTTTTCTGTAAATGTGTTTTGCTGATCAGAACATATACCCCTCATAAAAATTTATGGGCTTACATGGAAACCTAACTCTTGCTTTACTTTTGCACATGAGCAGACTGCTGGCAGCTAATGGCGTGATTATGCAAAGATGGAATTATAGCAAGAATTACTGACAGGCTGGTAGCTTTGGATCTGTCACTGCAAAAGTGGTGAATTGTTTTCCTTTATGTTCTGTGACAAATGACCTACCTAGCAGCTTGGCCATGCAGAGAATCTTGGAACAAGCAAAGAAGCTGACAGGACCGCTGATATTTGTGAAGACTAATTGTAAATAAGTAAACCTCTGCTGAAAACAGATTCCTTCGGTATAATTAGGTAAATATTCTTTGAGTTATAAATGTTCCATGAACAGATTCTTGAAATTACTCTAAATTTGCTCAAAGAAACATTTAAAGATTGTATGCACTATTGGCATAGAAATAATTTGATCAGCAAGAATGCACACCCACACATATAATGAGGAAGGACAGAGAATTGGAATTAAAAATATCAACAGATAAATTTTTCCCTCCTTTGACTTAGGAATAAATATAATATTTAGCAATGGGTTTCCTAGGAGACATCAATTCTTTCCCCAAATTTTAGATGGCACTGTTCACTATATATGTGTGTGTGTGTGTGTGTGTGTGTGTATATATATATAATATATACATATAAAACAAACCCATTGCCATCAAGTAGATTGTGACTCATAGCGACCCTATAGGACAGAGTAGAACTGTCCCATATGGTTTCCAAGGAGCATGTGGTGAATGTGAAATGCTGGCCTTTTGGTTAGCAACTGTAACTCTTAACCACTACGTCACCAGGGTTTCCAAAACCAAACCTGTTGCCATCCAGTCGATTCCAACTCATAGCAGCCCTATAGGAAAGAGTAGAACTGCCCCATAGGGTTTCCAAGGACCACCTGGTGAATTCCAATGCCAACATTTCAGTTACCAGCCGAGCTCCTAACCCCTGTGCCACCAGGGCTCCTTTAACTATATACATATAGCGAGCTATTTATGTAAGGTTGATATTCTTGTTAGATTTCTTGATACCAGAATCATGCTTTCTTCCAGAAAAGTACATCTAGAGTGGTGTGTGCCTTTACTGGATGTTCTACAAAAATAAAACTAAAAAAATTTTTTTTCTAAGATACCTTGATAGAGAAAAGGTGTCAAAAGGTAGATTTTAGAACAGCAGGATCTTGAACACAGTTACACTATCAGTCAAACAAATGCAAAATAGTACTCATGGCTAGATGTGCCCCGGAATTTAAAACCCAAACAAGTGTCATGTGCTAAAAGAAAGTAAGCATGATAAAGAGACTCACTTTAAAGATTTGTTTACTGAGATTGAAACCCTGCCTTAATAAATATGAACCTAGCTTCATCAAGCTTCTACCTGTACGAGAACAATGGGAGATGGGAATTGTTTTTCCTGATGAAGAATTCCTGTTGTTTCTGTATACAAACCATAGCACTATCTGGAGAAATCTTATTTGAGTAGATTAGACTGCTGCTCTTTCACAGGCCAAAGATACTGTAGATCCTACGGATATACAGATGAACAAGTTGCTGGATTTGACTGGAAATTCTTGGTCAGTCCTAGAGGATCAGACAGAATGACAAGAAAAGACTATCAACTATCTCTGATCCATGATCATAGCGCCTTTGAGGAAAATAATACAAGTCTTATTTCCCTTAACACACAAATGATGAAATGCAAGTCCAAAATGGACATGCCATAAACCAGATGTGAATTTAGACTTTCTAAATCCAAGTCAACTGTTGTTTCCATTATGCCACGCTGACTTCTAACTGAAAGTCTGTCACTTCTTTCTCCATTTCGTACTCCTTCATTTCCATGTTTTTCCAATACTTCTTGCAATTTTCCCTTTTTCATATTCAGTCTCTTGGTCATAGCATATTATGAAAATGAATATTTGAGATTTATCCTCTATGCCAATAAGAACTTTAATTATCTTGGCATTTCAGGATAATCATGGATAATAACCCTCCTAAATCAGGAGTTTAGGAAATTTTACGTCTTCACTGACCTATGTAATTGAATTGTGGTCAATGGAATTCATATATATCTTTCTTGATTATTAACAAAACCTACTGTTGTAATACAAAGGAAGGTTTTGAAAATCACAGTTATGTTCAAAGAAATAGAAGATGCTCAGCCTTCTTTTATACCAGGTATCACAATATTACCCATCTTTGAAAAAATTCTTTGACCTTGACTCGGTTAGAATATAGCTTTTCTGGTGAAAAATCTTTAGAAGAATCTACTCTTCAAAACTATTATAACATTATTTCAATTGCTGAATACTAACTGAATCACATAAACAATTATAATGAACTTTTTTTCATATGTATAGCTCTTTTTAAGCTGAACCATAACTGTCCAATGAACCTTTTTCCACCCTGATCAAATACTCAGTTGATTCTAAGTGAAACTGAAGTGAACTTATAAGTCAGACAATCTTGTTGATTCCAGCCCCTTCAGTTCTCATGACTGTAGTTTTTGAATTAGAAAGGACTCAAACCATGAGAGAAGCTTTATTGAAAATAACAAATTGAGTGTTCCTTTCCCACTTGTATGATTCATTCCATTTGCCCTCACACAGCAACTACAGTCAATTTAACATGTTGATAAATTGTTTACTCTGCTTGCTACTTATCTAAATAGCAGCTTATGTTATGTTAAGAAAATAAAAGGTATATGATATCCTTCTGCATTTTAGCTGATGAGCTGGTGAAAAAAAATCACACAATTATGCAGAATGTTAAAATCCAAAGGTTTCTGGTCTCCCTAACATACCACATCTTGTTCTATCTCAGTAAATGACCCCAAGTTTTATCTCAGAAAGAAAACTGAAGATATTAACTTCCTTTTCCTCCTCAACTAACATATTTTTAACATAATTTCCTCTTTCCCAGCAATGTAAACAAAAGTCTCTTATTTAAAGCTCTTTCCTGTAATACTTATCTAGATCTGCTTTACTCCTTTCTCCTCAGACTTGTTTTCTTTTCTTTTTATTTTTTTCTTTTTGTACTATAGATGAAGGTTTACAAAACAAACTACTTTCTCATTAAACAGCATTAACAACCCCAGGCATGTCAACACTCTCCCTTCTCGACCTTGGGTTCCCTAATACCAGCTTTCCTGTCCTCTCCTGCCTTCTAGTCATTCCCCCTGGGCTATTGTGCCCCTTTAGTCTCTTTTTGTTTTATGGGTCTGTCTAATCTTCAGCTGTAGGGTGAACCTCAGGAGTGACTTCATTACTGAGAAAAAAAAGGTGATTTGCACTTCTCAGGGTTTCTCCAGTATCTGTCGAAGACCAGTAAGTCTGGTCTTTTTTTGTGAGTTAGAATTTTGTTCTACATTTTTCTCCAGCTCTGTCCAGGACTTTCTATTATAATCCCTTTCTATTATAATCCCTGTCAGAGCAGTCAGTGGTGGTAACCGGGCACCATCTGGTTGTACTGGACTCAGTCTAGTGGAGGCCATGGTAGATGTGGTCTGTTAGTCCTTTGGACTAATCTTTCCCTTGTATCTTAGTTTTCTTCATTCTTCCTTGCTCTGGAAGGGGTGAGACCAGTGGAGTATCTAAGATGACTGCTCACAGGTTTTTAAGACCTCAGACCCTACTCACCAAAGTAGAATGTAGAACAATTTCTTTATAAACTATGTTATGCCAGTTGAGCTACATGTTCCTAGAGACCATGGTCTCCACAGCCCTCAGCCCAGCAATTCAGTCCCTCAGGGAGTTTGGATGTGTCTATGGAGCTTCCATAACCTTGCTTTGTATCAGGTGTGCTGGTTTTCCTGGTACTGTGTACTGACTTACCCTTCACCAAAGTTACCACTTATCTGTTGTCTGCTTAGTGTTTTTCCATGTCCACCCTTCTGCTTCCTTGTAACCATCAAAGATTGTTTCCTTTTGTGTGTAAAACTTTCCATGAGTTTTTAGAGTAGTGGTCTCATACAATATTTGTCCTTTTGTGATTGACTTATTTCACTCAGCATAATGCCCTCCAGATTCATCCATGTTGTCAGAGGTCTTGAAGATTCATCATTGCTCTTTATCGTTGCGAAATACTCCATTGTATGTATGTATCACAGTTTGTTTATCCATTCATCTGTTGATGGGCATCTAGGTTGTTTCCATCTTTTTGCGATTGTGGACAATGCTGCAATGAACATGGGTGTGCATATGTCTATTTGTGTGACGACTTTTATTTCTCTAGGATATGTTCCTAGAAGTGGGATTGCTGGATCATATGGTGTTTCTATTTCTAGCTTTCTAAGGAAGTGCCTTATCATTTTCCAAAACAGTTGTATCATTTTCCAAAACAGTTGTATCATTTTGCATTCCCACCAGCAATGCATAAGTGTTCTCATCTCCCCACAGCCTCTCCAACATTTGTTATTTCCTGTTTTTTTGATTTATGCCAGTAATGCCAGGGTGAGATGGTATCTCATTGTGGTTTTGATTTGCACTTCTCTTTAATGGGTAGTGATTGCAAGCATCTCCTCATGTGTCTGTTGGCCACTTGAATGTCTTTAGTAAAGTGTTCATTTCCTTTGCCCATTTTTTAATTGGATTATTTCCTTTTATTGTAGAGGTGTTGAATTTTCTTGTAGATCTTAGAGATAAAAATTTGTCTGATTTGTAATAGCCAAAATTTTTTTTCCAGTCTGTAGGTTCTCTTTTTCTTCTTCTGGTGAAGTCTTTTGATGAGCATAAGGGTTTAATTTTTAGAAGATCCCAGTTATCTAGCTTATCTTCTGGAGTTTGTGTGTTGTTGGTTATGGTCTGTATCATGTTAATTACGTGTATTGGGGTCTCTAGCATTAATCTTGTTTTTTCTTCTATGAACTTCACAGTTTTTGGCTTTATATTTAGGCCTTTAATCATTTTGAATTAGTTTTTGTATATGGTGTGAGGTAAGGGTCCTGTTTCATTATTTTGCAGATGGATGTCCAGTTTTGCCAGCACCATTTGTTTAAAAGACTGTCTTTTCTCCATTTGATGGACTTTGAGCCATTGTCGAAGGTCAGGTGACCATAGGTGGATAGATTCATATCTGGGTTCTCAATTCTGTCCCATTGGTCGATGTATCATCTGTCATTGTATGATACCAGGCTGTTTTGAGTATGGTAGCTGTATAGTAAGTTCTGAGGTCAGGTAGTGCAAGTCCTCCTACTTTATTCTTCTTCTTCAACAGTCCTTTACTTATACAGGGCTTCATCCCTTTCCACATAAAGTTAAAGATTAGTTTTTCCATCTCTTTAAAGAATATCTTTGGTATTTGGATCAGAATTGCACTGTATTTGTAGATTGCCTTGGGTAGGGTTGTCACTTTCACAATGTTGAGTCTGCCTATCCATGAGCATGATATGTTTTTCCATTTGTGCAGACCTCTTTTGGTTTCTTGCAGTAGTGTTTTTTGGTTATCTTTTTTTTTTTTTTGTATAGGTCTTTTACACTCCTGGTTAGATTTATTCCTGTATTTTATTTTTTTAAGGGTTGTTATAAATCGTATTGTTTTCCTGATTTCCTCTTCAGAAATTGGTGTATAAGAATCCAACTAATTTTTGCACGGCTTTCTTGTATCCTTCTACTCTGCTGAATGTTTCTTTTAGTTCCAGTACTTTTCTCATGGAGTCTTTTGGGTTTTCTATGCATTGTATCATATCATCTGCAAATAAGGACAGTTTTATTTCTTCATTACCAATTTACCTGTCCTGTCGACTACCAATTTGGATGCCCTTTATTTCTTTTTCTTTCATTATTGCTCTAGTTAGGACATCCATCACAATGTTAAATAGGAGTGGTGATGAAGGGCATCCTTGTCTTGTTTCTGTTCTCAAGAGGAATGTTTTCAGCCTCTCTTCATTAAGAATAATGATGGTCAGTGGTTTTGCATAACTGCCCTTTATTATGTTGAGAAATTTCAGTTCTATACCTATCTTATGGAGAGGTTTTATCAGGAATGGGTGTTGGACTTTGTCAAATGCCTTTTCTGCATCAACTGAGATGATCATGTGATTCTTTTTATTTATGTGGTGGATTATATTGATTGATTTTCTACTGTTGAACTATTCTTGCATACCTGGTATTATTATTATTTTTGATATGATGCTGAATTCTATTGGCTAGAATTTCGTTGAGATTTTTGATTCTATATTCATGAGAGATATTGGTCTGTAATTTTCTTTTTTTGTAGTGTCTTTACCTGGTGTTTGTATCAGGGTTATGCTGGTTTCATAGAATGAATTCAGAAGTATTGCTTCTTTTTCTATGTTCTCAAGTGGTCTGAGTAGTACTGGTGTAAACTCTTCTCTGAATGTTTGGTAGAATTCTCCAGTGAAGCCATCTGGGACAGGGCTTTTTTTTTTTTGGAACTTTTTGTTTTGTTTTTACCTTTTTAATCTCTTCTCTTATTATGGGTCTGTTCAGGTTTTCAACATCATTTTGTGTTAGTTTGGATAGGTAGCGTGTTTGTAGAAATTTGTCAATTTCCTCTAGGTTTTCAAATTCATTGCAGTATAGTTTTTCATAATACACTGTTATGAACCTTTTTAATTCAGTTGGGTCTGTTGCAATGTTCCCCATTTCTTTGCTTATTTGGGTTATTTGCATCCTCTCCTGTTCATCTTTTGATAATTTGGTCAATGGTTTGTATATTTTGTTGATCCTTTCTAAGAACCAGCTTTTGGTTTTATTGATTCTTTCTACTGTTTTTCTATTCTCGATTTCATTTATTTCTGCTCTTACCTTTATTATTAATTGCTTCTTCTGGTGGCTGTGGGCTTTTTTGCTGTTTTCTTTCTATTTATTTAGCTGTGTAGCTAATGTTTTGATTTTGTCCCTTTCTTCATTTTTGATGTGTGCACCTATTGCTATAAATTGACCTCTGAGGACTGCCTTTGCTGCGTCCCAAAGGTTTTGGTATGAAGTGTTTTCATTCTCATTTGTTCTAGGATTTTTTTTTATTCCTTCTCTGATTTCTTCTATTACCCAGTGGTTTTGAAAAAAAAAGCAGGGTGTTATTCAGTTCCCATGTAACTGATTCTTTTTTTCCTTGCTCTTCCTGTTGTTAATTTCTACCTTGATGGTGTTGTGGTCAGAGAAGATACTTTGTATTATCTCAGTGTTTTGGATTTTGTTGAGGGTTGTTCTTGTGGCCTAAGATGTTGTCTATTCTGGAGAATGTTCCATGTGTCTTGGAAAAGAATGTGTACTTTGCAGCTGTTGAGTGGAGTGTTCTATATATGTCTATGGGGTCAAGTTGGCTGATTGTGCCCTTTAGCTCTTCTGTATCTTTGTTGAGTTTCTTTCTAGATGTTCTGTTCTTTACTAAGAGTGGTGTGTTGAAGTCTCCTACTATTATTGTGAAACTGTCAATTTCTCTTTTCAGTGCTGTCAGAGTTTGTTTCATGCATTTTGGAGCCCTGTCATTGGGTGTGTACATGTTTATTATGGTATATGTCTTTGATCATTATATAGTGCTCTTCTTTGTCTTTTGTGGTGGATTTTGTTTTAAAGTCTATTTTATCTGAGATTAGTATTGCCACTCCTGCTCTTTTTTGGTAGCTGTTTTTGCTTGATATATTTTTTTCCATCCTTTGATTTTTAATAAATTTACATATTTTTTTCTAAGGTGTGTCTCTTGTAGACAGCATATTGATGGCTCCTTTTTTTTTTATCATTATTCATTCTGGCACTCTCTGTCTCTTTATGGGTGTATTGAGGCCATTTACATTCAGTGTAATTATTGACAGATGTGAGTTTTTGCTGTCATTTTGCAGTGCTTTTTTTGTAGTGCTAATGTTTTCTTTGTTTCTCTTACTCTCCTGTGCTGAATTCCTTTTGTGTGTGTGTGTGTGTGTTTTTTATTTATTGCTTTTGTATTTGTAGATTTTGTTTTTACTGAGACTTTATTTTTTTCTTCTATATTTTGCTAAGTAGATTTGTTAACTTTCATTGTGGTTACCTTGAAATTTACTCTTATCTTCCAAGGTTTGAACCAGTCTATTATTAATTGGTATCTCCTTGCCTTTCCCTCCATTAGAAAGTTCTATACCCACACTGTTCATTCCCTCTTTTATTGTTCTGACATTGTTATCATTTACAGATTAACCTCTCTGGTTCCCTGTTGCAGTTCTTTTGGTTATGGATTGTCCTTGAGAGTTCATTTCCTAGGTTGATAACTGGCTGTTACAATCTTGTGTCCTAGGTGCAGACTGTGGTGTGATGTTGTTTGTTCTCAGACTGAAGAACTCCCTTTAATAATTCTTGCAAGTTTGGTTTGGTTTTTACATATTCTTTTAATTTTTGTTTACCTAGAGATGTCCTAATATCATCATCATATTTGAATGAGAGTTTTGCAAGATATATGATTCTTGGTTGGCAATTTTTTTCTTTCAAGGTTTTGTTTATGTCATTCCATTACCTTCTTGCCTGCATGGTTTCTGCCACATAGTCAGAGTTTAGTCTCATTGTTTTTTCTCTGTATGTGACTTTTCATTTTTCTAGAGCTGCTCTCAGGATTCTTTCTTTGTCTTTGGTTTTAGTGAGTGATTATGATATGCCTTGATGATTTTCTTTTGGGGTCTCTCCTATATAAGGTTCACTGAGCTTCTTGGATTGTCATCTTTTCATCTCTCATGATATTAGGGAAGTTTTCTGTCATCAATTCTTCAACGACCCTCTCTATGTTTTCATTTTTTCTCCCCCTCTTCTGAAACTCTGATCACTTGCAAATTTTTGCTTTTGATTGTATCCCATTTTTCATTTTTTCTGATTTTTCCTCAAATGGCATTGTAACCAAGTGTTTTCTTCAATTTTGCTGATTGTCTTTCATCATTTCAAACCTGCTCCTTAGTCCTTCTGTGACACTGTCCATTTCTGAAATCTTGTTATTTATCTTTTGTATTTCTAATTGTTTTTGTATAATTTCTACTTGTGATTTTATTCTGGCATTTTGTTCCTGTATTATTTTCATGAATTCTTCCATTTTTTGGTCTGTATTTTCCATGAATTTATCTGCCTTTTCCATGAATTTGTCAATTTTTACCTCGCTTTTGTTTACTTTTTTCTTCAACTCTTGGATAGGTCTGGATATTAAAGATATGAATTCCCTATCAGGTAGGTCTAGTGCCTTTTCTTCTACTGGAAAGTCATCTAGCATTTTATTTTGGATGCCTATTGGAACCGTCCTGTTCTGCGTTCTTTTCTTTTCTTTCCTTTTTTAATGTTTTGTTATACTCTGCTGTCTTTGGAACATCCAGTAGTTATTTTCTTCATTTCTTGATTGTAGATTTGTTTGTTTCCTTCTGCTTTTTTGTTTTATTTGGTTATGCCTGAGCAGGTCAGCTGTGTGTTCTTTGTTTGCTTTTCTATGGGCACAATAATTTTCACCTCTTTGTCCAATGGGCAGGGCCAGTCACTCAGCTGTGATGTAGCAGGGCAGGTGCGGCTGAAGGGGAGGGGCTGGGCTGGATTGTTTGTGGCACATACTAGGGCCAACATGGTGGGCCAGGAATCCTTCCAGGGCTGGTTCCAGTAGGCCATGCCTATGTTGCCTGGGTGTGTGCTGTTCAGTGCAAGGTGCAGGTAGGCAGGAAGGAGGGTGGAGACTGTGATTTGTGGAGCTAAGATGGGTATGGAGAAGAGGACAGAGAGGAGAGAAACAGGAGCAAAAACAACAACAACAAAAAAAGAGTGCTAAGGAAGCTTGCCATTGGAGTGGAGAGAAGAGAAACTGAGAAATTGAGAAAAGGAAAAAAGGGGGGGGAGGGAGGGAAGAAAATAAAAGGAAAATAAATAAATAAATATTAGAAAAGAAAAAGAAAAGCCCCCCAGAGAACCCACTAGTGAGGCTGCAAAGACTGGGGAAGTGGCTCCCAAGCCACAATGTATAGCCTGGCTAGAAGGGATAAAGATGTCACACAACATCAGGTATTCAAGAGACAGGAAAAGAAGGTATGTGTAGAAAGATGAGAAACTGAGAAAGGAAGAAAGACAAAAAGGAGAAAAGTGAAAGAAAAAAAAAAAGATAAAGGAATGTCCCCAGAACTGGGGAAGTGGCTCCCAAGCCACACAGTACAGTTGGCTAGAAGGGGCTCCCAAGCCACATAAAGAAAAACAAAATAAAACAGAACAACAACAACAACAAAAAAGCCCCATAGATCCCACCAACATGGCAGCACTGGCCAGGGAAGAATTTCCCCAGTTGAACGGTGCTTTACAGCCTTTCAAGAAGAAGCAAAGGTGGCACACAGAGCCAGGTGTTTGAAAGGAGGGGGTGTAGTGAGACACATGGAAGAAACCAAACGAAGTGGAAAAAAGCAACATCAGCAATAAACAAATGGCACTCTGAGAGCCAGCCAGAGTGAGTAGGGTGAATCCAAGCAGCATGGGGTTGAAGCCAGTGCCTTCCTGCCAAAAGACTGCAGCCAGAAGGAAGCAGAGGAGGCCAAGCAGGGGGGGAGAATAGAAAGCATATATTGCTGGTTACTGGGTGCTCTGTCTCCTGCTGGGAGCTCCATAAAGCTGCTTTCCTGTACTCCCTGTCCTCTGATCTCAGACAGGAGTCCAAGATGGTAAGCCTGTGTTGTGTTAGCTGATAGGGGACCTCCACAGGTTTCTCTCCTCACTCTCTATTCTCTGTCAGTTTCTCATTCCATTCAATGTGTGACTGAGTTCTTTATCTCTTCATTTGACACTTAGAGTTCCAAGATTGACATTTGTCTCTGTTTTACTTAGTTTTTTGGATGTTTGCTTGGTGCTTCTGTCTATAGTGCTGTGTTGCCTCTGCCTCTTGGACTTGCTTTCTGAATTATTCCTTGCTTTCATGCTTCCAAATTTTCCCTCTCTCCCAGGTATTTCTTTCCAATACATAAATGATACAAATAATCTATCATCTTAAAGTGTAGCAAAAAGTGCATAAGAATAAATCCACTATGTGGCAAAGCAGCTGGTTATCTCAAAATACCTTTCCCCCTTTCACTGAACTTGTACATTGTCCTTTTATTTTCTGATGTTATAGCCTCTCTTGGTATTTTATTTGTGGCCAAAGTTTTTATTTTCATATATATTTTAATGGTTTCCAAACTTGTATAAAACCCAAAACTCATTGCTGTTGACTCAATTCCAACTCACAGCAACCCTATAGGAAAGAGTAGAGCTGCCCCATAGGGTTTCAAAAGAGTGGCTGGTAGATTTGAACTTTTGACCTTTTGGTTAACAGCCAAATTCTTAACCACTGGGTCAACAGGCCTCCCCAAACCTGTATACCAGCCAAAATGTCTCTCCCAACCAATTTGCTTATTGAAATTCTCCATCTGGCTATCCAAAAGATACCTCAAAATCCATATGTACAAAATAGAATTCATTATCTTTCTGCTCAAACTTGTTCTTGAATTTGTTGTTGCTGGTAATAAATTTTATCTAATTATCTAAATTACCCTAGATTATATATTCACCTTTCTTATCTCCCATGCCCAAAACCAGTCACTAAAGATTTTTGCTGCTACCTCTTTTATTTCTTTCCAATTTGTCTTTTCATTCTTATTTTATTTTATTTCATTTTTTTGCCTGAAGCATTTATAGACTATGACAGTGGGTCTCCTTGCCTTCCTCCAGTTCTGTTTCCCACAAAGCAAATTTTATTATGCTATCTATCCTTCCATGAAATTGTTGGCTTTCTATTACCTAAGGATCAAATCCAAAATCTATTGAATAGCAAATAACCTCTGCCTACCTGTATGTATTATATACAGTATATATTCATATAATATACCCCTCAGTTCCAAAAAAAGTAAGCCTTTTATAGTCATACACAACAGATTCTGCAACTCTACAATTTTACATATTTTCCTCCCTTTACTTGGAATTTCCTTTCTTCCCTAGTCTATATCGCTACAGTCCTACTCAGCCATTAAGACTCTCTTTCATTAGGAAGCCTTTAAATACTTTGACTACATCGAATACTAAAATTTCAAACACAAAACAAAACAAAAAAAATCCAAAACTTACTTCTTCTGTTTCACCACCAATTACGTGCCTCTTTTTTTACTGTTAAACATATTTTAATAAATCAAAAAATTTTTCCTTTGAATCTACATCCTTTATTAGAATATTTTACATAGAATTTTTATTTATCTTCATATTTTATTTATGTTCATAACCACAATACTTAGAATGATTTTGTATTAATTATTTGAATAATCTCAAAATCAAACATTTATTTTCCCACTAATGGGTCTTGGGCTTTGCTGGGTTCAGTGGGGTTGGTTGGACTTGGCTCCAGGCTAATGACTAGATTCAGGTTTTCCCTGTTTTCACAATATCCTTGGGCCAGTGACCATAGGGGCATATTCTTCCCATAGCAGATCACAGAAGCAAGTAAAAACACAGGATGCCTTCAGACCATGCCTGGAAATGTACAAACTGTCATGCCCACATTCCATTGACCAAGGTAAGCCATTACCCAAGAGGAACTTTAATGGTTGGGGAAGTATACTCTGCCTTGTCTAGTGGAAGGAACTACAAAGTTGGATGGCAAAGGGTAAGAAAGATAATTCTCATTCAGGCAGGGAATGAAGAATTAGGAACAATGATTCAATTTATCACAGATGGCTGATACATACTAATTTCTTAATAAATGTTTAACAAAGGAATAAATAAAATGGTGTTGGATAGTAAATATTTACAATTTGAGTTCTGATAAATTTCATTATTTATATGAGGAAACACTAACCACTGTACAACTCTGTGCTTTATGATGCACTTGTGTGCTTTTGAGGAGACACAGAGATAAAAATCAGTTTGTCTATAATTTGGAATTGCTTTATTCAACACACCTAATCACAAGTCCAAACTAAGAGTAAAATTTCTACTTATACAAGTGAATTTTATTGAATATCTTTTGAATTATGGGAAAAATCTTATAATCAAGTAATCGTTTTTCATGTATAGACATTTTTTAAAGATTTGTCTGGATATTTCTCTCTGTATTTTTTTGAATGTAGAAGAAATATTGATGAACAAATATTGCATGCATCCCTGAATTGCAAATAAGTAATTAGTCAAGAGTCAGTGGCAAGAACATAGAAATAAACATTCATAAAGATATAAAATGTCTTTGACAACAATTAGCTATTTAGAAAATGTTGTTGGATGGCTATGTGATTGCTTTGATACAACAAAGAAGATCTATAATAAATGTCCAGTGTTTACTTCTGGCAGAGTGATTAACCCCTAAGATTTCTATTAAAAATACATAATCCAAGATATTGATTTGGATCCCATTGTATAACTGAAAGTTTAAAATATAAATTATTACTGTCTATTGACGGCAACAGGTTTTTAGTATTTAGTAAATGGAAACCCTGGTTGTGTAGTGGTTAAGTGCTATGGCTGCTAACCAAAGGACTGGCAGTTCAAATCTGCCAGGCGCTTCTCAGAAACTCTATGGGGTAGTTCTACTCTGTCCTGTAGGGTCGCTATGAGTCGGAATCGACTCGACAGCACTGGGTTTGGGGTTATTTAGTAAATAGGAGTCCCTGTGTGTTGTAAGCAGTTAAGTGCTTAACTACTAGCTGAAAAGTTTGCAGTTTAAACCGACCCAGAGGTACCTCAAAAGAGAGATCTGCTTCCAAAAGTTCACAGCCTTGAAAACCTTATGGAGCAATTCTACTCAACACACATAGGGTTGCCATGAGTCAGAATCTACTAGACAAAAACTAACAACAACAACATTGTATTAAGCTTTTTTTTGATGTTGATGGTAACAATATAGCATATTCTTTACATTCCCTTACTAAGTTATTTGTAAATATTTCTAATTTTATGACACTTTAAGCTGGATTTAATAAGTGAGCATGTACTTTTTTTTATTTGCAGTCTTCAACAAAAAATATTTGATGGATTTCTGTTTCAGGCAGTATGTTGGACCAGACACCCAGAAAACCCACCTACTAAAACAACTCAACATGCCTGATAAGCTTAAAGCATCGATTTGAAAGCATCAATCACCTGGCAGGAAAGTAAGATATCTTTAGGAACCAAAAACTCAATAAAAGTAGCTACCTCAAGATAATCTAATCACTGAAGGCTGCTTTTACCTAGAATGCGTATATGGAAACCAGATGGCTTTGATCTTCAGTCTTCATAACTTGCATAGTGTGGAGAAAAGAAGGCAAAACCCAGTGGAGGTATTGTAATAAGAGATATTTCATGTATCCCTGGTACTCAAAAGGATACAAGGTAGAAATAGATTACAAATATGATAGAACGTTTTCTCACTGACAGAGACAGTGATAAAAATGGGCTTTCTCAAATTTTGGCACTAGTTAAAGGATAAAACATTCTCCACTGAGAATTTGGAATTGCAAACTCACCTCCACATAGATTTGCATCTTAAATAAAAACTGTCTGCCCAATAAACACTCAAACTCAGAATTTACGTTGAAGCAGTTAGCTAGATCGGCAGGTTCCCTAGCTACAGACTAAACAAACCGAAAATCCTCCATGAAGGATCGCAACTTCAAAACTCAATGAAATCACACAGATTTAAGTACCAAGAATTATAAGCTCATAGCCACAAATAAGAAGGCACACATGAAAACAAAACATTACCAAGTGAGGTCAAAAAGTAATGAGGATCAGACAGGCAAAGGCTTAAACACAGAGTAAAAAGTGTCAACATTTAATTTATTTAAGTAAAAAAAATAAAGGATTTAAAATATGAACAAAAAATATGAGACTACTAAAATGAACAAGCATGTTTTAAAACTACCACATAAAATAGGCTATTGATTACCTCTGGAATCACATACCTAATTCAAGTATTCATCAACCTGACAAGTAAGAGTACAACTGTGAAAGACTGATTTTCAAAATTAAAATGATTGAACTAAGAGGCATATAAAGAAAGTTGCAATGAACAAGAGGAGAATAGACTTTGTTTTCTAGCTCACATGAAATTTTTATGGAAATCAACAATATTCTGGGATACAATTAAAGTCCAAACAAATTTCAAGCGACCACATTAAAATTAAGTTAAACCAAATACCAAAAGATGGACAAATTTAAAAATAAAAAACACTTCTAAGTAACATAAATCAAGTAAGATACTGAAATTAAAATTAAATATTGTTCAGAAAGTAATACTAGTGATCATTATACATACGAGAAATGATAAAAAATTAATGAGGAAATTCCGTAATCCTGGAAGTTAAAAAAACAACTCTGTAGAATGAATTAAAAAATTTAGAAGAAAATGAATTGATAAAGGTAAGAGCAGAAAATAATGAAATTAAAAGAGTATAGTAGATGAATTACACAAAAGGTAGTATTTTGAAAAGCATAATGAACTGAAAAAGTTCCATTAAGATTAATAAAGGAATAAGGAGAGAAGAAAAGAAACAAATGATATTAGGAATGAAAAGTGGACATAATTACAGATATTTACAAAATAAAGAGATAAGTTATCCACAAAATTTTTCTGTAAAAAAGTAATTAGAACAAATGTGTGAAATATAGCTTAACAAAACTAACTTAAAAGGGACTAATTTTTTAATCTATTAAGATATCAATTTAGTTCAGTGATTATCAAAGTGTGATCAAGGGGCAGAGGCTGCAACATCCCCAGGGAACTTGTTAGAAATGCAAATATTCAGGCACAGGTCTGTAAAATCGGAAGCTCAGGGGGTAGGACCCAGCAAACCGTTTTGACAAGCCATACCAGTTATTTGGAAACATTCTGAAGTTTGACAACCACTAGCTTAGTTGTTTTAACTAAAAACAAAATACCAGTGATTTAAACAAGGTTTTGTTTCTCTTATGCATAAATGTCTGAGCTGGTAAGTCATCAAAAGTGTAAAACAGCTCAGCACCATGGAAGCTGCTAAAAGCCCAGGTTTGGTCTGTGTAGTTTATGGTTGAAGATTAATCACCACCACATCCGTATTCTAGCCCACAAAAAAGAAGAATAACAAGTCAAAGGCCAGGAGCTTTCTTTTAACAATAATATGACCTGAAAATTATACTTATCACTTCTAGTCACATTCCATTAGCTAGAACCAGGGTTTCCGACCAGTTCATTCTGCTTCATATCCTCGCCGAGAATTTGCATTTCCACCTCAGATATACTGAATCAGAATCTACATTTTAACAAGGTCCCCAGGTGATTCTTATGTAATAATCAAACCCAAACCCAGTACCGTTGAATACTTATCACAAATTTTGATATGTAAAATGATCTTATATATGAATCACCTGGGGATTTTGATAATTGTTGATTCTGATTCAGTATATCTGGGGTAGAAATGAAAATGCTCAGGAGGGGTACTAAGTGTAATGAACTGGTTTGAAGACCTGGCTAGAACCCAGTCATGTGGCCACAATTAGCTGCCATCTATATACATATACATGTGATATATGACAATGTAGTATTCAACTGGGTCAGCCATGCACCTAACTAAAACTCAGGTAGTCTACTGCCAAAAAAACGGTGGGTAGGTGGGTGGGACATGAACATTAAGGGGAAATTGACAATCTCTGTCACAATCATGGAGCCCTGGTGATGCAGTGGTTAAAGAGCTTGACTGCTAATCAAAAGGCAAGCAGTTTGAATCTACCAATAGCTCTTTGGAAACCCTATGGAGCAGTTCTACTCTGCTCTATAAGGTCACTATGAGTAGGAACTGACTCAATGGCAACAGGTTTTCTTTTTTTTTCTTGATCGCAGTCATATAACAACAGAAGAAATTTAATCTCTAATTAGGACACTTTGATGATATCAGATCCAGAGATTTGTATCACATCAATCCTACCAAACATTCAAAAAGGAATAATTCCAAAATTGTGCAAACTCTTTAAAATGAAAGGAATATTATCCACCTCATTTTGTACAGCTATATAAATCTTGCTGCAGAAAGTATCAGAATGAAAAACAGTATGCCATCTCATTCATGAACAGGAATGCAAGAATTCTAAAGTCAATATGAGCAAATCAAAATTAGTAATGTATAATGAAGATATTATAATTAATAAATAAAATAATAAAGCAATGTATAATGAAGTTGGGTTCACACCAGAAAAAAAAAAAAAATGGTTTAACTTTAGAAAAATCAACTGTTTTAATTCACTTCATTAGAAGATCAGAGAGAAAAATCACATGAATTTCCCAGCAGAGCAAAAAGAATTAGATAAACTTCAAAAGGATTAAATAAAAATCAGCACACATTTTTTTATAATAAAACAGGTAGTCTTTCCTAGCTGGCAACATAACTGATTTCCAGAAGGGCTCCCACTGCTCTATCAGGGCATCTGCTTGTGGATGATGGGGGACCTGGTGGTGAACATGAATCCCATTGCCTTATTACTTTTGCTATAAAGTGAACGCCATGGTGAGAGGAACTTTGTGTGAGAGTCTATTTCAATAAATGCGGTATTCGCTACATTCAGCCATGGTGATCTGGTCAGAAGCATGACAGGCAGGGAAAGCAAGTTCATACCCACAATAAGTGTCTATTCCAGGGAGGATACATCACTTTCTCGTCCATTACAGAAGGGGAACGGCACTATAAACCTTTCGCTAAGTATTTAGGTGGGCCTCCAGGACATGATGCTGTAACAGTGCCTCTATTTCTGTCTCTGCTCTTATCAGATTTGAGGTCTTAGAATTATTAGTAGCCAGATCAGCTCTGATGAGGTAAAATTCATGTTGTGGGATTCATGCATCACCTCCATTCTGATACCTTCGGCAGCTGGCTTAAAGCATCATTGAGCAAGCACTAGAGTGGCTGAGGAATAAAGATCCTTGATATCCACAAAATAGGTCATCGTGTCCATGTAATAACTGACATCATATTTTGAAGTGGGTTACTTTTGTTGAGGGTCCATGTGGCTTACAACTATCCAGCAGTCTGGGTACATTTTGAGAGGTCCATACACATATTTCTCACCACCAACTTTGTCATAGATCGAATTGTGTCCCCCCAGAATATGTGTCAACTTGGTTAGGTCATGATTTCCAGTAATTGTGTAGCTATCCTCCATTTTGGGATTGTAATTTTATGTTAAAGAGGGTTAGGGTGGGATTGCAACAGCCTAACCCAGGTCACATCCCTGATCCAATGTAAAGGGAGTTTCCCTGGGGTGTGGTCTACACCACCTTTTATCTCTCAAGAGATAAAAAGGAAAGGAAAGTGAGCAGAGAGGGGGGACATCATACCACCAAGGAAGCAGTGCCAGGAGCAAAGTGTGTCCTTTGGACCTGGGTTCCTGGGAAGAGAAGTTCCTAGTCCAGGGGAAGATTGATGACAAGGACCTTTCTCCAAAGCCAACAGAGAGAGAAAGACTTCCCCTGGAGCTGACACCCAGAATTTGGACTTGTAGCCTGCTAGACTGTGAGAAAATAAATTTCTCTTTGTTAAAGCCATCCACTTGTGGTATTTCTGTTATAGCAGCACTAGATGACTAAGACAAACCTCCTTGTCACCTGTCTTTCCAATCTTTTTCCTCCTATCTTTCAGAAAATTTGACCAAATTGTTAGCTAATGGCCCTGAGTTGGTTTAGAGTTTTATCTCTTGTTACCTCTGCTTCCAAGCAAAGTTTACATCCAGCTGTGCTACTATGGTCTGCCCACTCAAAGGATTTCCCTTCCCCACTGTCCTACATGGGCACTCTAAATGGAGCTATAATGCTGCTCCTGGCTGTGCCAGCAAATCCGACAGAAACATCTGAAACAAAGCTTGATTAGTTTCTGCCGTTTTCAATTTTACCTTTATTAGCTGGGCTGTAGGCTTAGCTGCTCAACAAATGACACCCCAAAATGAATACCTGAAATAAGAGAAAAGTTTATTTCTCTCACATATTAGAGCAAAACTCATATAGCACTTCTGAAACCTTTTGATGTAGTCTCCCTCCCCAGCCCAAGGCATTTGTTCGAATTTTAATGATTTTTCCCAAATGGAAAGGGGAGGAAGCACAAAAAGAACTCTATCAATCTTTTTAAGGGTAGGAAGAATACCAGTAACCAGTTGCCAGCAAGTCAATCCTGATTCATTGCGACCCCACGTGTGTCAGAGTCGAACTGTGCTCTGTGGATTGCCAGGCCTTTTTTCCTGGACATCTCTGAGAGGACTCAAACTCCTAACCTTTCAGTTAGCAGCCAAACACATTAAGCATTTGCACCATTCAGGGACTCCTAAGAAGAAGCAGATATCCATTCTTCTCTGTGAGATTACACGGGCAAGAATTTAGTCACATAGCTCTTGCATAGCTGCCAAGTCTGTAACATGTGGCCTTTAGGTGGCTAGCCATGTCCCCAGCTAAAATTTCATTACTATGCCAAAGGGTAGAGTGGATATCAGCAGACAACTCACAAATGGCCAAAGTAGAACTTAAAGTACACATTAGAACTGAATAATTCTACTCCAAAACATACATCCTCTTGAGCATATGATCAAGAAAACCTCATCATCGTCACTGTCGTCATCATCGTCATCACCTTCCATACTCATACAGCACTTAATAAATTATTAAACCCTGTATATGCATTCTCTCATTTATTCCTCCAAACACTCGTATGAGGTAAGCACTATTTGTCCCATGTTATGGACCGGGAAACAAGGAACAGAGAGGTTAACACAAGAGACAGAGCTGACATGTACAAAACTGTGTAAGATATATCATAGATGGGAATGTTCACAGAAATGTTGTTTGTAATAGCAAAATAAAACAAGCAAACAAAAAACAGAAAATAATCTAAACACCCAGTGCAGTAGATGGATAAAACTTTGTGGTATATGCCTACAGCAGAGCTCTTTACCACAGCGGTGTCAGACTATCGTTAGCTGAAAGTCACATCTAGTGATGGGGATGGGGTGAAATACATGAAACAATACAGGTTACTCTGAAAAAACCTGTTGCTGTTGAGTCGATTCCGACTCATAACGACCCTATAGTCAGATAAATGACTCTTAAGCCAAAAAAAAACCAAAACCCAGTGAGTGAGTAAATGACTCTTAGGTAAGTATTATTTCACAGAAAAAAAAATGCAATTGTAAAGGAACACATGCAGTACGATTCCTGTAATGCAAAGTTCAAGATCAATCTGAATGAATTACATTGTGTTAAAATTCTAAAGTGGAGAAAGACTCAGTATAGGTTTGTGTTGCTGAGTAGAGGGGAGAAATTGGGATATATTCCCAAAAGACTTCAAGGCTAATGGTTGTATTCTATTTCTTAATCTGGTTCTATTTTTTGTGCCTTCTACATATTTTATAAACGTTTTATATATGTAATCAATATTTAATAAAAAATTCTAAATAGTTGTAAATCAAATCTACTGAAATTTAAAAATATGTCTGTAAGAATCAAACAACAATACAGAGGATCATTTTAACATTTGTACGAAATCACATCTTTTATTTTCATAAATAAATAATACATAGTATTTCATAATGGAAGAGCTTCAGAAATCAAGTAAATTGTGACATTTGTGACACTGAATCCCATGTGGGAATGAGGAGTGAGAATCAATTATGACAGACAATTTAAAACAAAAAGCCATTGTCATCGAGTTGATTCTGACTCATAGCCACCCCACAGGACAGAGTAAAACTGCTTCATCAGGTTTCCAAGGAGCATCTGGTGGATTTGAACTGCCAATCTTTTGGCTATCAGTTGATCTCTTAACCACTGTACCACCAGGGCTCCATTTAAAACAATAGGTGAGAATAAGAGGAAAAATTACAATTCTTTAAATGGATAATTGATATTTATTAAATGTATTAAAGTGAATTGTTTTCTCATGCAGAAATTAAGAGGTAAACTAAACATGTCATATTGCATCTTCAATGCTAACAAGTTTAGTAGTTTCTAACAAGTCTGCTTCCACATCTTTCTCTCTTGAAGTGGCTGGTGGATTGAAACCAAGTACGTTTCGGTTAACAGCCAAATGTTTTAACCACTATACCAAAATGGCTCCTTACAAGCCCTTCATAGAAGGATCATTTTCTTTCTCTATAATTGCTTGTTGGAGAACATACATTGTAGCCCTTCTATGTGTCTAGAAGTAAAAAAAAAATGCTTCTTTCTTTGGTCTGAGTCTACCTCTATTTGCGTGCATACACCTTCTGTCTGCATGTATTCCCTGAGATTGGAGAAACTTATGTACAAGTGCCTTGGGAACTACAATCACCAGCAGCAGGGAATCTGAAAAATTCAGATGCATAAATCACTGTCAAGTAGAAAACTGTCTAATATTGTTAGTAAAGAGAAAGCACAAAGGAGAAAGAATGGATTAGTTTAAAAGAAACCCCAAGGCGTTTGTCTAAATGGTATAAACATCACCCCTTTCAGAGAAAAACTTCAGCACTCCAGAGATAAGGAAAATCATACACGAGCAGAGGACTTCAGATTAATGAAAAGCAAGATCCAAGGTTTTAATGAGTCCTTCTGTCACTTCCTCTTGCCTCAGACATAAGCCTGCCTAGAGATAGAGTATATGACATATCGAAGTCTTTAAAGGACATGTTTACATTATTTCATAGTTCTATGTAAAGAAGAATTCATAGATACAAATAGTTTTAATTTATTGAGTGTAACTAAATACCAGACATATGACATAGATTGCCAAAAAAAAAAAAAAAACCTTTCAAAGACTTTGCAAAATAGGCACTATCATCACTTCTCTGAGTGGTAAGACCAAAGATGAACAAAGTTAAGCAATTTTTCCAAGATGGTACAACTAATAAGTATGAAATGTGAACCTAGATTTTTCTAACTACAAATCTGCATGGTTTCTGTGACACTAGGCTGCTTCATGAAGTGTCAAAAAACCAAACCAAACCCATTGCCATTGAGTAGAACTGCCCCATAAAGCTTCCAAGGAGCCCTGGTGAATTTGAACTGCCGACTTTTTGGTTAATAGCTGTACCACTTAACCACTACACCACCAGGGTTTCCTCATGAAGTGTACTGAGCTGTAAAAAACACTTTATTTTATTTACATTATAGGATGGGCATTAAATGTCTTCCAAAGAAAACTCTTCAACAGAAGATATACAGTCAGGTCTATTAATGGGTGTGATGTCCATCCACACGCAACCTTTGGATAACAGAACTTGTTAGGAGCATGCCAAAGACGATACCTACCTTAAAATAAAACAAACAAAAAATAAAACATTGGTTTGGGAACATTGGTCTGGTCATTTACAATCTGTTTTTAATTAGGAATTAGGAGTAAGAAGGATTAGATGGTAACTAAAAAGAACATTTGAAATGTATGAAACCTTAATGTCAATGTTTTATTGGAAAAAAAAAGCATTTAAAATAAATGTATTAGGCATTTAACATCAATGTTTTATTAGAAAAAGCATTTAAAATAAACATATTAGGCCTTTCATAGCAAGACGTATTTTCTAAAGAATGCCTCTTGTGGTCTCCTAGATAAAAATAGAATTTTTAAAAACGGAAATAAGATTGTGTTCAGTCTAAGCCTAAGATTATCATAGACTTAACAGAATTTTTTTTTAATTTTATTGTGTTTTAAGTTAAAGATTACAAATCAAGTCAGTCTCTCACACAAAAACCCATATACACCTGCTACATACTCCCAATTACCCTCCGCCTAATGAGACAGCCCAATCTCTCCCTCCACTCTCTCTTTTCCTGTCCATTTCGCCAGCTTCTAACCCCCTCCACCCTCTCATCTCACCTCCAGGCAGGAGATGCCAACATAGTCTCAAGTATCCACCTGATCCAAGAAGCTCATTCCTCACCAGCATCCCTCTCCAACCCATTGTCCAGTCCAATCCATGTCTGAAGGGTTGGCTTTGGGAATGGTTCCTGTCCTGTGCCAACAGAAGGTCTGGGGGCCATGACCACCAGGATTCTTCTAGTCTCAGTCAGACCGTTAAGTCTGGTTTTATGAGAATTTGGGGTCTGCATCCCACTGCTCTCCTGCTCACTCAGGGTTTCTTTGTTGTGTTCCGTCAGGGGAGTCATCGGTTGTAGCCAGGCACCATCTAGTTCTTCTGCTCTCAGACTGCTGTAGTCTCTGGTTCATGTGGCCCTTTCTGTCTCTTGGTCTCATACTTACCTTGTGTCCTTGGCGTTCTTCATTCTCCTTTGATCCAGATGGGTTGAGACCAACTGATGCATCTTAGATGGCTGCTTGCTAGCGTTTAAGACTCCAGACGCCACTCTTCAAAGTGGGATTTTACATGCCAATTGACTTAGATGTCCCCTGAAACCATGGTCCCTAGACCCCTGCCCCTGCTACGCTGGCCTTTGAAGCGTACAGTTTATTCAGGAAACTACTTTCCTTTTGGTTTAGTCCAATTGTGCTGACCTCCCCTGTATTGTGTGCTGTCTTACCCTTCACCTAAAGCAGTTCTTATCTACTATCTAATTAGTGAATGTCCCTCTCCCTCCCTCCCCCCTCTCGTAACCACAAAAGAATGTTTTCTTCTCAGTTTAAACTATTTCTCAACTTCTTATAATAGTGGTCTTATACAATATTTGTCCTTTTGCAACTAATTTCACTCAGCATGATGCCTTCCAGATTCCTCCATGTTATGAAATGTTTCACAGATTCCTCACTGTTCTTTATCGATGCATAGTGTTCCATTGTGTGAATATACCATAATTTATTGATCCATTCATCTGTTGATGGGCACCTTGGTTGCTTCCATCTTTTTGTTATTGTAAACAGTGCTGTAATAAACATGGGTGTGGATATACCTATTCCTGTAAATGCTCTTATTTCTCTAGGATATATTCCAAGGAATGGGATTTCTGGATCATATGGTAGTTCTATTTCTAGCTTTTTAAGGTAGCGCCAAATCAGTTTCCAAAGTGGTTGTACCATTTGACATTCCCACCAGCAGTGTATAAATGTTCCAATCTCTCCGCAGCCTCTCCAACATTCATTATTTTGTGTTTTTTGGATTAATGTCAGCCTTGTTGGAGTGAGATGAAATCTCATTGTAGTTTTGATGTGCATTTCTCTAATGGCTAATGATCATGAACTTTTCCTCATATATCTGTTAGCTACCTGAATGTCTTCTTTAGTGAAGTGTCTATTCATATCTTTTGCCCATTTTTTAATTGGGTTATTTGTCTTTTTGTAGTTGAGTTTTTGCAGTATCATGTAGATTTTAGAGATCAGGTGCTGATCAGAAATGACATAGCTAAAAACTTTTTCCCAGTCTGTAGGTAGTCTTTTGGTGAAGTCTTTGGATGAGCATAGGTGTTTGATTTTTAGGAGTCCCCGTTGCCTAGTTTTTCTTCTACATTCTTTATAATGTTTTGTGTACTGTTTATGCCATGTATTAGGGCTCCTAACGTTTTCCCTATTTTTTCTTCCATGATCTTTATCGTTTTAGATTTTATATTTAGGTCTTTGATCCATTTTGAGCTCTTTTTTGTGCATGGAGTGAGGTATGGGTCTTGGTTCATTTTTTTGCAGTTGGATATCCAGTTATGCCAGCACCATTTGTTAAAAAGACTGTCTTTTTCCCCATTCAGCTGTTTTGGGGACTTTGTCAAACATCAACTGCTCATATGTGGATAGATTTATGTCTGGATTCTCAATTCTGTTCCATTGGTCCATGTATCTGTTGTTTTACCAGTATCAGGCTGTTTTGACTACTGTGGCGGTACAATAGGTTCTAAAATCAGGTAAAGTAAGGCCTCCCACTTTGTTCTTCTTTTTCAGTAATGCCTTATTTATCCAGGGCCTCTTTCCCTTCCATATGAAGTTGGTGATTTGTTTCTCCATCTCATTAAACAATGTCGTTGGGATTTGGTTCAGAATTGCATTAAATGTATAGATCTCTTTTGGCAGAATAGACATTTTTATAATGTTAAGTCTTCCTATCCACGAGCAAGGTATGTTCTTCCACTTATGTAAGTTTTCTTTCTATAAGTCTCTTACATCTCTGGTAAGATTTAGTCTTAAGTATTTTATCTTCTTGGTGGCTACTGTAAATGGCACTGATTTGGTGATTTCCTCTTCAATGTTCTTTTCGTTGATGTAGAGGAATACAACTGATATTTGTATGTTTATCTTGTATTCCGATACTCTGCTGAACTATTAGTTTCAGTAGTTTTCTGGAGGATTCCTTAGGGTTTTCTGTGTATAAGATCATGTCATCTGCAAATACAGATACTTTTACTTCTTCCTTGCCAATCTGGATGCCCTTTATTTCTTTATCTAGCCTAATTGCTCTGGCTAGGACTTCTAGCACAATGTTGAATAAGAGTTGTGATAAAGGGCATCCTTGTCTGTTTCCTGATCTCAACGGCAATGTTTTCAGGCTCTCTCCATTTAGGGTGATGTTGGCTTTGTATAAATGCCCTTTCTTATATTGAGGAATTTTCCTTCTGTTCCTATATTGCTGAGAGTTTTTATCATGAATGAGTGTTAAACTTTGCCAAATGCCTTTCCTGCATCAATTGATAAAATCATATGATTCTTGTCTTTTGTTTTATTTATGTGGTGGATTACATTAATCGTTTTTCTAATGTTGAACCATCCCTGCATACCTGATATGAATCCCACTTGGTCATGGTGAATTATTTTTTTGATATGTTGTTGAATTCTATTGGCTAGAATTTTGTTGAGGATTTTTGCATCTACATTCATGAGGGATATAGGTCTATAATTTTCTTTTCTTGTGGTGTCTTTACCTGGTTTTGGTATCAGGGATATGGTGGCTTCATAGAAGGAGTTTGGTAGTATTCCATCCTTTTCTATGCTCTGAAATACCTTTAGTAGTAGTGGTGTTAACTCTTCTCTGAAAGTTTGGTAGAACTCTGCAGTGAAGCCATCTGGACCAGGGCTTTTTTTTTTTGTTGGAAGTTTTTTGATTACCTTTTCAATCTCTTCTTTTGATTACCTTTTCTACCTCTTTAACGAATTTTGTGTTGGAAGAGACTGTGGCGATCATCTCTTCTATATCCATTTGTATAATTAAATAGGTGAGTAGGAATCTTAGTCATCTAGTGTTACTATAACAGAAATACCACAAGTGGATGGCTCTAACAAAAACAAGTTTATGTCCTCACAGCAAGGTAGGCTAGAAGTCCAAATTCAGGTCCAGGGGAAGCCTTTCTCTCTCTGCCTGACTTCTTATCATCTTCTCCTGGACTAGGAGCCTCTCTGAGCCGGGGCCCTGGGTCCAAAGGACTCACTGTGCTCCCAGCACTGCTTTCTTGGTGACATGAGGTCCCCCTGTCTCTCTGCTAGCTTCTATCTTTTATATCTCAAGAGATTGCCTCAAAACACAATCCAATCCTGTAGACTGAGTCCTGCCTCACTAACACAACTGCCACCCATCCTCCCTCATGAACATCATAGAGTCAGGATTTACAACATATAGGAAAATCATACAATACTGGGAATCATGGCCCTGCCAAACTGATACACACATTTTTGGGGGGACTTAGTTCAATCTACGACAGTATAATAGATCCATTTGGCATAGTACTTTGCAGTAAAATACTCCCATGAAAAACAAACACATGTACACTAAACATTAAAAGAAAATGCTTTCCCAACACCCTGAACAGTGCAATATTTTCCAAGGAAAACTCCTTTTCCACTCTAAAAGAAAACAGTCTCCCTGAACAAAACAAAGAAAGCAAAACCCTAAAAATTTTCCCAGTCCTGTCACATTGCTGTACACTATCTGACCTGTACCACAGAAGATGCTTTAAGTAGTTAGTAATTAAAAATATGTATTTCCTTTTAAGATATACAATAGGGACTTTAAAGACTGTAAGGAATGTGTGAATAGTATAAAAATATACTCCAGTGTTCCTAGGCGGAACAAGGAATTTAATTCCAAAAAGCTTGGAAAACATCCATGGCCCTAGGCCACTAAGACAGTCATCATTCATTCCATTTACTTGTCTAATCTGTGAGTGTAATTTGCTCATGACACGATACTCTTTTACAAGGCGTTATATACTGAACTGGTTACAAGCATAGGCTTTGTAATTAGGTAGAACCTGACCATTTACTTGTCCAGTCTGTGAGTGTAACTTGCTCATGACACAATACTCTTTTACAAGGGGTTATATAATGAACTGGTTACAATCATAGGCTTTGTGATTAGGTAGAACCTGACTGAAAATATTAGTTTCATCAATCACTAGATCTCTCAGTGACCACCAACAAAGCACTGAACTACAATAAGCTATATTTTTTTTTCCAACTATAAAACAAAGCTAAAATTATAATTTACTTTGGGAGATGCGTCAGGGCCCAGTAAATAACATACATCTTCTCATCCGACTTCTCAATCAGTAGAGGAATAAAAGAAGCTAGCATATGGAGACGAATATATCTTCCTTATTATTGAAAAACTGACTTTCATGATCATGATTTATGTCTATGAACAAATGGATAGACCTCCTCACAAGGAAATTCAGGATTAGATAGTTGTTTTCCCAGATAATACCTGCCCTTATAAAGCATATGGTGAAGAACACAGTAGATAACGTACTACCTGCTGGGACCTCACTTTCCAGAGAGAAAAGCTGTCCATCCTGAGCATGCCCAAATTCTTATACCTAATTCTATTAAATAGAAGAGTCACCCTAACCACTCTGGTGATAGGAGAGAAAGAGAGCAGAAGAGACCAGGAGAAACACAGAAATAGATGTCCTTCCCCAAGAGAGGAAATGGAAGGAGTGGAGAAGCATCCTTCACCCCAATGTTTTGAAGGAATGAAGTTTTAAATAAGAAAATGAAAATCACTTAGCACATAGTACATTTTTAACAAATCTTAAACGTTATTATTTGGTATATAATCAGAGTCTTTTATTCCCTGTTTGTCCTTATACTAAAACACTTCACCAACAATACCTAATATGGTCAGTGCCATAAAATAAGGGCTGAGTAACTGTCTGAAATATAACATCAGGTGTGTTTTCTCTCTGATTTAAATTTTTGGGACTTTTTTTTTTTTCCTTGTTAGCATTTCTACAGTCCCTTCCCCTTTGAATATAGGAAACTGATTTAATATACAAAATATGAGATTTACACAGCAAAGTATAAAATGTCAGAAAGAAAATTATAAGTGAGAAAACAGATACTATTATATCTGTCACACATGGACACACACAGTTAGTGGAATGCAGTTTTATAATACATGTAATGGGTTTCAAAATTGTTTCAGGTATTTCTACCCAATAATTATACTTAGGGGAAAATATTTAAAGAATTAACTAAAATATTTAAAAATCACTTAAATTATAATTTTCTCAGAAACATTTAGAATAGAAAAAATAAAGAAAAACTTAACTTCTTTGGCAATAGGAGAATGGATGAAACTATTTTGACCTATTTTTTATGTAGCCATAAAATTGTTCTCATGAAAAATCTTTTAATGGGGGAATCAATAAAAAGAGAAAAAAAATCATAAAATTGTATATTCAATCATCTGACAAAATATATTCCACATCTCTTAAGTACTCTGTTTAGGAATTATTTTCTAGAATTCTACTGATACAGCAAATAGAAAAAGCTGTTAATCCCATAGACGTTATGTTCCAGTAGGAGAACAAAGGCAAGTAACGAGAAAGACAAGTGGGCAAGATCACTGTAGATTATTGTGCTAAAAAGATGAACTATGAGGGATTTCCATTTTCAGCAAGATGACGTGTTAGATGTTCCTAATATCGTCCCTAAGTGAAATAATCAAATGGTGGATATGACATTTAAACTTGCAGTTGAGCAGACATGAAAGGAAGGAGTCTGTAGACTCCCCAAAACAGAAGGAAAGAAGAAACAGGAAGGTAGGCAAGGACAAAGTCAGATTTTGCTTTGAAGTTTCTCTTGTAACCTAGAGTCCTTGAGCTTCCTATTTATGGCCACAAGGAATGGAGGTATTAGGAGTTAAACCCTGAGCCCTCACCAAGAAGGGGAATGTCAAGAAATTTAACATGTAAAGCAGCAGAGAACTGTAAGGTCTATACCATTAAGGAAATACAATTTCTCACACAGAAAAATGTAGAGGATAATTCTATTTATTCCACCTTGATTCTTAGGGAAAGAGAGGAAAAAAAAAAAAAAAAAAAAAATCCCTGAAAGGCCTTTAATTTACAAGCTGCTCTACATGTGGCTTGGGAAACATGCAAGACATAAAGGAAACTTCCTAGAGTTTACCAACATAAATTCTACAAGTTAGTTGTGTGATCTGAAAAATCTCCATCAGAAAATTTAAGTTAATGCTGTTCTAGGTTGGTAGTGGAACTAGATGAAACACATACACAGAGAAAAAAAAATAAGAAATCCTTCCTGAAGGAACACAAATTCAACCTAAGGAAACATAAACAGAATCCCGTCCCTCCCCAAAAATGGAGGAGATTGGATTGGCACCAGAGTCAGATCCAGAAGAAACCCTAAACAAGGAGAAACACATCCCCAAGCCTTTAAATACTGGAATTATCTAATGCAAAATATAAAATAGATGATATGCATTCCAAGAAATAAATGACAAATTTGAAGGGTAGTTGGGGAATAAAACCAAATACATCCAAAAGAAAAAAATACTATAAAATTTCTAGAAATAAAAAAATAGTATTGAAATTTAAAACCCTGTAGACAGTTTAAGCAGCAAATGAGGCAAAACTACTCAAAACCCCTCAATGGCCCTACATCCTTCAGAGCAAAAGGCAAATTTCTTTGAGTATCCCTACATGATCTGACATTTGTTACCCCTCTGCCCTCATCCACTTCCACTTTGCTCCTGCCATATAGGTTCTTGGCCTGCATGTTTCTGCCAAGGGGCCTTTGCCCTGGCTCTTCCCTCAGCCTGGAGTGCTCTTCTTCTGCATAGCTACGTAGCAAAATCTCTCGCCTCCCAAAAAACTTCAAATCATGTCCTCTTTTCAATGAGTCCTGTGACTACCTTATGTAAAATTATAATCTGTCCCTAACACCTGTAATTCCGAGCACCTCGTCTACTTTTTTTTTTTTTTTTTCATGGTAATTATCAACTTCGACATGGTGGTTCAGTGATACAATTCTTGCCTTCTGTGCGGGTATCTGTGTTCTATTCAAGGCCAATGAACCTCAGGCACGGCCTCCACCCATCTGTTAATGGAGGCTTGCTTGTTTCTATGATGTTAAACAGGTTTCAGCAGAGCTCCCAAGCTAAGACGGACTCTGAAGAAAGTTCTGGCATTCTTCTTCCAAAAATCAGCCGATGAAAATTCTGTGGCTTACAAAGGTCCAGTCCTCACCAATCATGCGGACGGTGCAGGCCTGGGTGGTATTTTGTTCAATTCTGCATGGGGTGGCCATGAGTCTGACAGCAGCTAACAACAACATACTAATTTACTTTTCATGTTGATTATTTATTGGCAGTGTCCTCCACAAAATGAGCTTCTCTAGGGTATAATCTTTGTCTCTTTAATCCCAAGGCCCTAATTCCTGCATAAACTAGGTAATCAATAAATACAATTTGAAAGAATGGTTTTGGTTAACTTGTAGAAATTTTGGTGGGAAGATCAAGGTATTTTCCTTTAATATCTTTTTTTTATTTCCATGTAAGTTGACAGGGAAGTTGGAGAAAATGAGTTTTTTTTTGTTGTTGTTGTTCTTTAGGTGAAAGTTTATAGCTCAAATTAGTTTCTCATATAAAAACTATACATACTTTGTTACATGACCCTAGCTGCTATTCTTATAATGTGACTGCACATTCCTCCTTTCCACCCCAGATTTCTTGTGTTAATTTAATCAGCTCCTATCCCTTTCTGCCTTCACATCTTGCCTCCGGACAAGAGCTGCCCATTTAGTTTCGTGTATCTACTTGAACTAAGAAGCACATTCTTTAAAAGTATCATTTTGTGTCTTGTACTCCAGTCTATTCTTTATCTAAAGAGTTGGCTTTGGGAATGGTTCTAGTTCTAGGCTAACAGAGTCTCTGGGGAACCAGGTCTTCTGGGGGTTCCTCCAGTCTCAATCAGACCATTAAGTTTGGTCTTCTTACTAGAATTTGAGGTCTGTGCCCATCTTTTCTCCTGCTCCATCATGGTCTCTCTGTTGTGTTCTCTGTCAGGGTGGTCATTGGCCATAGCCAGGCACCATCCGGTTCTTCGGGTCTCAGGCTGATGGAGTCTCTGGTTTATGTGTCCCCTTTCATCTCTTGGGCTAATATTTTCCTTGTGTCTTTGGTATTCTTCATTCTCTTTGCTCCAGGCAGGTTGGGAAAAGTTGTTGCACCTTAGATGGCTGCTCGCTAGCTTTTAAGAGCCCAGGAGCCAATCACCCATAGCGGGATGTGGAACATTTTCTTAATAAACTTTGTTATGCTAATTGACCTAGCTGTTCCTTGGAACCATGGTCTCCAGACCCTCACCCCTGCTACACTATACCTCAAAGTGTTTGATTGTCTTCAGGAAACTTCTTAGCTTTTGGTTTAGTCCAGTTGTGCTGACTTCCCCTGTATTGTGTGTTGTCCCTCCCTTCACCTAAGATAATTCTTGTCTACTATCCAAGAAAAAAAAAACTTTTTTTTTTTACTATCCAGTTAGTGAATTCCCCTTCACTCTCCCTCCCTCCCCACTGTCATAATCATCAAAGAATATTTTCTTCTGTGTTTAAACCTTTTCTTGAGTTCTTATAATAGTGGTCTCATATAATATCTGTCCTTTCGTGACTAATTTCACTCAGCGTAATGCCTTCCAGATTCTTCCAGGTTATGAGATGTTTCACAGATTCATCATTGTTCTTTATCATTGCATGGTATTCCATTGTGTGAATATACCATAATTCATTTATCCATTTGTCCATTGATGGGCACCTAGGTTGTTTCCATCTTTTAGCTATTGTGAACAGTGCTACAAAGAACGTGGGTGTGCATATATCCAGTCGTGGCAGGACTCATTTCTCTAAGGATGTATTCCAAGGAGTGGGATTGCTGGATCATATGCTACTCCTAGGAATGTTCTCTGCTTTCTGACAGAGCCCAGTATTTCCCAGCAAGATAAGTGACAATTCAAATATTCATTCATTCATTCATTCATTCATTGTCTAGCATAAGTGACTGTATGTTCTAGGTTCTATAGGATATAAAGAAGATAAAGACCTGGTCCCAGACCTTAAGGGGTTCACAGTCTTCTTGGAGAAACAAGAATGTAAAGATTGTATAGTGAAACTTTAAGGAAGAGTCAAATAGATTTTCAAAGTGGTTGAACCATTTTACATTCCCACCAGCAGTGGTATAAATGTTCCAGTCTCTGCACAACTTCTCCAAAATTTATTATTTTGTGTTTTTTGGATTAATGCTAGCCTAGTTGGGGTGAGATAGTATCTCATTGTAGTTTTGATTTGCATTTCTCTAATGGCTAATGATTGTGAGCATTTCCTCATATATCTGTTAGCTACCTGAATGTCTTCCTTGGCAAAATGTCTGTTCTTATTCTATACCCATTTTTTAATTGGGTTGTCTTTTTGTGGTTGAAGTTTTGCAGTGTCTTGTAGATTTTAGAGATTAGACCCTGATCCGATATGTCATAGCCAAAAATTCTTTCCCAGTCTGTAGGTTTTCTTTTTAATCTTTTAGTGAAGTCATTTGATGAACTTAAGTGTTTGATTTTTAGGAGCTCCCAGTTATCTAGTTTCTCTTCTGGTGTTTGTACATTGTTAGTTATGTTTGTATTCTGTTTTTGCCATTATTAGGGCTCCTGGCTCTGTCCCTATTTTTTCTTCCATAATCTTTATCATTTTAGATTTTATATTTAGGACTTTGATCCATTTTGAGTTAGTTTTTTTGCATGGTGAGAGGTATGGGTCTTGTTTTATTTTTTTGCAGATAGATATTCCAGTTATGCTGTCAATAATTTGTTAATGAGACTCTCTTTTCCCCATTTAATGGACTTTAGGACTTTGCCAAATATCACCTGTCCATAGGTAGATGAATTTATGCCTGGATTCTCAATTCTGTTCCATTGGTCTATGTATCTGTTGTTGTACCAGTACCAGCCTGTTTTGACTATAAAAATCTAAAATCAGGTGGCGTGAGGCCTCCCACTTTGTTTTTCTTCTTCAGTAATGCTTTACTTATCGGGGGCTTCTTCCCTTGGAGAAAAGAAGTTTTGAGGTAAGAGAAAAGGTACATGATTTTTGGAAACTGAAGTTACTAAACAAACATAGTTGGACATGAGGGTGTTATGGATTAATCATTTGAGGTTTGTGCTTTGAACTTAAAGAAATAATAGTCCTATCTGAGATTTTCTCCAAAAATATTTAGCTCCTGCAGGAAACATGTAAAAGCCATCATGTTGAGTTCAACTGGAGTTTGAGTACTTCCAGGTAAGTACAAAGAAGAGAGAATAGGCAAAAAGAAAATAAAAGATATTTACAAAGGAATAAATCATAATGACTCACCAGTGTTTGTTGTTTTATCCCACTGTGGTGTCTTGTGTGCTGCTTTTATGTTGAAAGGTAGGCCATGAGTATTTCAAATATGAGCAAGGTCACTCAGTGTAAACAGATTTCAGCAGAGCTAAGACTAGGAAAAAAACCTGGTGACCTATTTCTGAAAATCAGCCAATAAAAATCTAATGAGTCACAACGGAATATTGTTCAACTTGATTGCTTTGGACACTCCATCAAGAAAGATCCATCACTGGGGGAGGACATCATGGTTGGTGAGATGAATTGGCACAATAACCACAATGATAAACTATGCCAGCCATCAAGAGGATGGTGCAGGACCAGACAAGTTTTTGTTCTGTTGACATAGGTCACCATGAATAGGAGTCAGCTCGTGTTAAGCTGTCTATCTATCTCTAATTATAATGGTGATCACGGAATTTATATGGCAGTGAGTCAGGGATTGAATGAAAGCCAAACTACAAAGGTGATGAACAGTGATAAAAGGATAGGGTCAACAGATTAGAGGTCAAATCACAACTGTGTATGTCAAAATCTCTTGGTTGCATGCATACACACACACACACACACACACACGTGCACACATTACACACCAAGAGAAACTACACAAAAATATTAGCTGTAGTCTATCTTGGAACAATAAAATTCTAAAGGTGTATATGCTTGTGTGTTGGTATATGCAGGAGTGTGAGTGCATCTGTGGTTTTGCATTTTTCTTTTTTTGTGCCTCATTTAAAAATTGTCTACAATGATATATTTATGAATGTATCATAAAAGGCAAATGTTTTTTCTCTTAATTAAAAATAAAATACTAAATTTAATTTGGTTTGACATTCCTATTTATTTTCTTTAAAAAATTAGAAATATTTAAATAAATTGTGGTATATTCACACAATGGAATACTACTCATCGATAAAGAACAGTGACGAATCTGTGAAACATTTCATAACATGGAGGAGTCTGGAAGGCATTATGCTGAGCGAAATTAGTCAGAGGCAAAAGGACAAATATTGTATAAGACCACTATTATAACATCTTGGGAAATAGTATAAACTGAGAAAAACACATACTTTTGTGGTTACGAGGCGGGGAGGGAGGGAGGGTGGGAGAGGGTTTTTTACTGATTATTTAGTAGATAAGAACTACTTTAGGTGAAGGGAAGGACAATACTCAATACATGGAAGGTCAGCTCAACTGGACTGGACCAAAAGCAAAGAAGTTTCTGGGATAAACTGAATGCTTCAAAGGTCAGCGGAGCAAGGGTGGGGGTTTGAGGACCATGGTTTAAGGGCACTTCTAAGTCAATTGGCAAAATAATTCTATTATGAAAACATTCTGCATCCCACTTTGAAATGTGGCATCCGGGGTCTTAAATGCTAACAAGCAGCCATCTAAGATGCATCAATTGGTCTCAGCCCACCTGGATCAAAGGAGAATGAAGAACACCAAGGTCACACGATAACTATGAGCCCAAGAGACAGAAAGGGCCACATGAACCAGGGACTTACATCATCCTGAGACCAGAAGAACTAGTTGGTACCTGGCCACAAGCGATGACTGCCCTGACAGGGAGCACAACAGAGAACCCCTGAGGGAGCAAGAGATCAGTGGGAGGCAGACCCCAAATTCTCACAAAAAGACCATACTTAATGGTCTGACTGAGACTAGAGAAATTCTGGCGGTCATGGTCCCCAAATCTTCTGTTGGCCCAGGACAGGAACCATTCCCGAAGACAACTCATCAGACGTGAAAGGGACTGGACAGTGGGTAGGAGAGAGATGCTGATGAAGAGTGAGCTATTTATATCACGTGGACACTTGAGACTGTGTTGGCATCTCCTGTCTGGAGCGGGGATGGGAGGGTAGAGAGGGTTGGAAGCTGGCAAAATTGTCACGAAAGGAGAGACTGGAGAGGCTGACTCATTAGGGGGAGAGCAAGTGGGAGTATGGAGTAAGATGTATATAAACTTATATGTGACAGACTGACTTGATTTGTAAATGTTCACTTGAAGAGCAATAAAAATTAAAAAAAAATAGAAATAAAAACATATGCAGTATGATCTGGTATTTTTTTTCTGTTTCGTTTTTATCTAGTCCCACTTATGTTGACTTCCAAGTAGCAAAAACAACTTTATACTAAGTCTGAGATTAATTATTCAGTTTCTAGCAATATTTAGTGCCAATTAGTCTTCGTTGTTTCAAATTAGAACAAAAATTTCCTGTTGTAAGCAAAATTTTACCCTTTCTGCCATTTCATTCTCTACGCTCTCTTTAAGCAGTAAACTGACTCATGAAAGATTTACTGCAAAGTTTTCTTTTTTAATTTCTAGGAAACACTAACAACATTAAGATTAATAACCACAGGATATTTACACTAAAATAATATATACAACATAATTTCTTTTTTGTCCTTAAATTTAAACCCGTGGTTCTCTGTCTATTTAAGCATTATAAAAGTTATCCAGAAGTGAGTCTTTTCTCCCATCTTTTGTTGTACAGTTTTGCCATGACATTTTAATATCCTGATTATAGGTATAACTCATGCTCAGTTCATTTAATTAAGAGATTATTGCTATTGCTTGTTCAATATTTTTTATCTTCTGTATAACTGTTATGTACATTAAAAAACTAACTTTACCACTGGGAAAATAGAAGCATACTTAAATACAGACTAAGAGTGTGGATTCTTCTGAATTAAATGTCATATGCCAAGGTTTTTATTTAGTATGCTCAAAGAAGAATCTATTAAAGATAAATACTCAGCAAAACTAGAAAGCCTTTCATCAGATAAAGTCCCATCTGCAAAGTAGAGAATAAGTGATCTGGTTGATATGACATTGACATTTCTCACGTTTGTTTTGTTCACTCTGAAAATATGTTCTACTCTGCTAGTTTCTCAACAAAGCAATTTTGATCAGTGAAAGAATATACATAACAAATAAACAGCTGTGTATATCATTATGGAAACCCTGGTCACATAGTGGTTAAGTGCTACAGCTGCTCACCAAGAGATTGGCAGTTCGAATCCACCAGGCGCTCCTTGGAAACTCTATGGGGCTGTTGTACTCTGTCCTATAGAGTCGCTATGAGTCAGAATTGACTCAACGGCAGTGGGTTTGGTGTTTTTGGTTTACATATCATTATATCTACTACCTTCTATTTGAATTATGAACAAAATGCTGTTTTGTGAGACAATACTAAGGTTTGAGAAATGGAAAGGAAAAATCTGCTGGAAAGGACCTCTTTAAAGTGTTGAAAAGCAAAGATGTCACCTTGAGGACTAAGGTGCACCTGACCCAAGCCATGGTGTTTTCAATTGCCCATAGGCATGTGTTTTTTAATGCTAAAACTGGACAATGAATAAGGAAGATCAAAGAAGAATTGACACCTTTGAATTGTGGTGCTGGCAAAGAATATTGAATATGCTATGGACTGCCAAAAGAATGAACGAATCTATCAAGGAAAAAGTAGAACCAGAATGCTCTTTGGAAGCAAAGATTGAGAGACTACGTCTCACACATTTTGGACATGTTATCAGGAGGGATCCGACGGCACTGGGTTGGGTTTTTTATCAGGAGGGATCAGTCCCTGGAAAAGGACATTATGCTTGGTAAAGTAGAGGATCAACAAAAAAGAGGAAGACCCTCAATGAGATGGATTGACACAGTGGCTTCAACAATGGGCAGAAGCATAGTAACAATTGTGAGGATGGTGCAGGACCAGGCAGTGTTTCGTTCTGTTGTGCAC
Source organism: Loxodonta africana (assembly GCF_030014295.1). NCBI lineage: Eukaryota > Metazoa > Chordata > Mammalia > Proboscidea > Elephantidae > Loxodonta > Loxodonta africana. The sequence goes on from NC_087358.1 coordinate 48,794,421, forward strand.
AGAGTCACAATGAGATGGAATTGACTGGACAGCATCTAACAACAACAACAACATTGTCTCAACTTCAAATACGTTCAACTAGGATTATACCACAAACACATATGCATATTTCACTGGCTTAGGTGGTACTACAGCTCAACTCTATAAACAAAATAATAATAATTACACGAAGAGATTTTAAAGGGCTGAAAAACTTGTTGCCAGTACAAGAACATGTAATATGCAACAAGTTTAGCACCATCTTTGTCTCTTACTCATCAAAGGATGTTCATTCAATCTCTTATGTTTGTTTTCCATAGGAGTACACCTTCATTTCATATGCATATGAAAGCTGGACAATGAAAAACGAAGATAGAAAAAGAATTGATACATTCAAACTGTGATATTGGCAAAAAATATTGAATATATCGTTCACTGCCAGAAGAACAGACTTGGAAAAAAATACAACCAGGATGCTGCTTAGAAGCAAGGATGGAGAGGCTTCTGGTAGCTTACCTGAGACACATCATCATGAAAGATCAATCCCTAAAAAAGGACATCATGTTGGTAAAGTAGAAGATCAGTGAAAGCAAGGGAAAATCTCTATGAGATGAACTGACTTAATAGCCACAACAGTGGACTCAAACATACCAATGATCATGAAGATGGCACTGGATTGGCCAATGTTTTGTTCTGATATACAAAAGGCCACCATGAGGCAGAACCGACTCTACTTTGACTAACAACAGCAACAACACCTTTATTGTAATAGTGCAAGGCAAGGGGGTAAGTCCAGTTAATGAGATGGAATCTGTACCTGAAAGTAAGGGTATCTATGTATTCTTTCCTTTCCCTGTACTTCCCTCACCTTCCATTAATGTTAAACTTATCATTTTATGTCCTACATGATAAAAAGTCAATCTCTGCCATTTTGAAATTCCCCATATCTTCCATTTGCTTTACTTTACTGCCAAGTTCCTCTAGATGATTATAATTTTCTTCTGGAGATTTTGATCCTCCCTTGTAAAGTCCTTAAACAGCATCAACCTCACTCACTTATTCAGCTTTCACCTTAAAACCTTGGCATCCATCATTATCTGTGAAGGCTGCAGCTTATTCTAATAAGCCCCTGGGAGGATCATCTTTTGTCTTTTCTCATCGTCACCCCTTGAGCTTTTCTTCTTCCAAATGAGGATAGAAAGAGGAGGAAAACGAATGGCATTTCCATGCAATCCTCATAAGGTTGGTCCAACCCTTTAACTTTTCTTCCTAATGAAGAAATATTAAACTGAGTGAGTAGGCTCCCTCTACTATAGCGTTATCCCAATGCACAAATGAATCTCTTCTATTTGTTGTTAAATAAAGAATAATTTTGGCCAATCAATCATGCTGTAGCCATTTTGGAAAGAAGTTTACATTCATTTTCATAAACACAGTAATTAGTTTTGGACTAATTAGTATTGGACTGACTCTTGGACAAAGTACTGGACTACATTTTTTTACCAAGGCTGGTGTGATTTTCAGATTTTTTATGCCTTTGTTGTTGCCAGAATTACTTCCACTTTATTATAAATGTAACAAAAATCTGTGTAATACCAGCAAACTATTTTTGAAAATCCAGGGTTATGTTTTGCAAATACTCGTCATAATCTTTGCCCATTAACATATCTTTTTGGTAGTTTATATGTTCTATCTTGCATCTATCAGTCTTAGTTTTCTCGAGGCCCAATTTGCTCTTATTCTATGAGGCTAATATTCTAAAAATGAAAATATTGTAAAAGCTATTAATGGTGGTATGAGAAAAATTAATTTGTCAGTATTTTGTGTTAATTTATAGGGATTGTAGAGGAAAAAGTCAGAATAATTATAGGTAAATACTAATTATTTTAAATTCCAAAACACTGTGATAAATAAGTGGTTGTTCATGTCACCTGTGGCAGATAAAAAATTCTGTGATCCTTAAATTTCTAGTTGCTCTCTTTCTTCCTTCAAGTGTAACAGCACATTGACTTCCTTTATAAAATATGAACTGAGGTTATTTCATCGGAAGCTGCAGTTTTTATTGCAACTAGGTAAACCGTTCCAATACTTGCTACTTTTGCATTTTCTTAATGATGTCCAACAAAATAGAAAGTGGTCAGTATTATCTTTTCTAAACCAATTTTTGATATAAAAGTTAATCATATATTAAGATCAATTTGCTTCTAGTTTTCTATTCTCAAATGTCACAGCTGCCTCAACGCACGTTTGTTTAAATGAACACCTGTTAAGAAGAACATCTACAGAGGATTAAAAGGGCATTATAGATGTGACAATGATGACAATGCCTGTAGGAAGAATGCTAATGACAATATTTTTGTGAAACTCTAAGTAAAAGGTAGGATTTATGGTTTATTTATTTAAGGAATTGTAAATTAAGAATTTCACATTTAAGATGTGAATCATTTTTCTACTTTTGAAAGAGGTTTCAAGCTCAAAATGTCCAAAGAAATTGTATCTTTCCCTTCCGCCACAGCTGACATTTCTCCTGTATTTTCTGCTTAGTTAAAGATGCCATCATACACCCACTTACACAAATAAAGATCTCGTAGATATTCGTGATTCCTCTCTACTCACATCCCACACTTAATTAGTCACCAAGTTCAGCTTATTTTACTTTCTAAATATCTTTACTTACCGTCTACTTTCTTCATTCTCACCATCATGGTCCAGGATGGTACTATCAGTTGATAAAATGATGCTGTCTTAACCAGATTGACAGTTCTGTTCTCCTCCATCCTTCCTCTTTAAGGGCCCCAAAATTGCCTTTCTAAAACACATCGGTCAATGCTGGTTCTCTGTTTATGAACTTTGTATGAGGCCTCATGGCTTATACAAAATCTAGGTACCTTTCATGGTGTTCTAATTTGCTCATACTTGGCTTCAAGGTATGTAATAAAGTGTTCTACATTGCCTCCACATTTTTATTGTGATTGTTTTCTTGGTATTCCCCCACCAAACTGTAAGTTTCCAGAATGCAGGGACTGTGTCTTACTCATCTTTGGATGTATGAAATATAGTTTGTGTTCAATAATAATCTTGTTTAAGTTTAAACCCTGGTGGCATAGTGGTTAAGTGCTACGGCTGCTAACCAAAGGGTTGGCAGTTCAAATCCACCAGGCGCTCCTTGGAAACTCTGTGGGGCAGTTCTACTCTGTCCTATAGGGTCTCTATGAGTTGGAATCGACTCTACAGCACTGGGTTTTGAGTTTTTTTAATAAAAAAATTAATTTTAGAGTCCCTAGGTGGTGCAAAAAGTTAAGCATTAGACTACTATTTTAAAGGTTGGTAGTTCAAATCCACAGAGAGCCTTAGAAGCAACAGCTGACATCCTGTTTCAGAAAGATCACAGCCTTGAAAACCTTATGGAGAAGCTCTACTCTGCACATATGGGGTCACCATGAGTTGGAGGGCAACTAACAACAATGAAAATTTTTTTCTAAATCTCACTCCATCCCATTGTATGTTTAGGTACTCATGCTCTTTGCACTGGTTTCCTAACGAACCAGTTTCCCTGCCTTCAAAAGTGTGGCTACCTCAAACCCTTCATGCAGCCTCTAGACTGAGCTGGCTGCACCTTCATGGCTATGTCACACCTTTCCTTAAAAAACAAAAAACCTTTGCTTAGAACCTTTTAATTGTTGTTTTTTGTCTGTAGGATAAAGCCTGTGTTTCTTAACATGGTATGCAAAGTTCTTCACCTATTGCCCTGCCTACTTTTATAGCTTTATCTACTACCACTTCCTCTCAAAGGAGCCCTGGTGGGACACTGGTTAAATGCTTGGCTGTTAACTGATGGGTCGATGGTTCGAATCCCCTAGCTGCTCTGCAGGAGAAAAGACAGTCTGCTTCCATAAAGATTGCAGCCTTGGAAATCTTATGGTGGTAGTTCTACTTTGTCCTATAGTATTGCTATGTGTCAAAATTGACTCCATGGCAATGGGTTTGGGGTTTTTATTTCCTCTCTTTAGGTGCCTTAATCATTGGGTCCTATTAATCTGCTGGTTTGTTCTTAGTTGCCAACTGATCGATTTCAACTCACGACAACCCCATGTGTGCAGAGTAGAACTGCTTCACAGTGTTTTCAAGACTGTAATCTTTCAGAAGATCTCCAGGCTTGTCTTCCTTGGTGCATCTGGGTGGGTTCAAACTGCCTACCTTTCAGCTAGTAGTGGAGCCCTTAACTGTTTGCACCACCCAGAGGAAACTCCTGGTAGTTCCTCACATTCACCTGTCATCTGATGCTTCATTGTTCTTGTGGTTTCATTTCCTGACATTATCCCTAATCGTCATACTTCCTTATATTACATTGAATAATCCTCCTATTTATCTTTCAAAACTCAGCTCAGGGGCTCTCTCCTTTGAAAAACCTTGTTTGACTCTTTATCCCACCCCTGCCTGGCCAGGCTAAGTGTCCCTCCACTGAGACAACACTTGAGGCACAGTCTTATCACTTTATTTACTTCATTAGGTTGAAACATCTGTTTATTCTTTTATCTCTACCAATAGAGTATATTTCTTGAGAAGAGAGACCATGTTTTCAATTTCAAGCAGCATTGAGAAAAATGTTTGCAAATAGTAGGCTCTGTTTATGAAAGAGAATTAAATTGTTTCTAACATTTCATTTGTATTGTCAACTAAGTTTTGCCCTATGTTCCACTATGCTGCAACAATTTACCATGTTTCTTAAAAGTCCTGTTTGATTTTCCACCTTTCCTGGATTTTTCCTTCTCATTTTCTCCCCTGAGAATTCAGCCTTCCTCACAAACCCGCTGCGGAAATTCTATCTTATCTTGTTGACCTTGCCACTGATAGACTTAATTATAGTTTGGGAACATAGGTAACTTGGAGAGACCCAAGTGACTTTTGCCTGAAACATAAAAAATAAGACGATATTAAACCAAACCCATTGCCATTGTATCAATTCCAACTCATAGCGACCCTACAGGACAGAGTAGAACTGCCCCATAGGGTTTCCAAAGGTGTAATCTTTACAGAAGCAGACTGTCATACCTTTCTCCTGTGGAGCAGCTTATGGGTTCGGACTTCTGATCTTTCCATTAGTGGTGGAGTGCTTAATTACTGCTCTACCAGGGATCCTTATCAACATTATAGATAATTAAAATAAAAATTTCTTAAGAAGTTGTTTCAAAAAAAAGTTTTTTTCCTAATTTAGAAAAACTGTATTGTTAGAATTTGTAGTGGTGTGTATAGATTTGCTCCTTTACTTACTAGCATTTTAATGCTTTAAAAAAAACTATGCTGAAAGTAAATTTTATAGGAACAATTTAAATGGATGTGATGTTATTGATATAAATACTATTTTCTTATATTTTGATAAACACACCTTTATTAATGTAAGTATATAGTTCTTTAATTATAAGTATGAAACTTATATGATATATAGATCATTCTTGTTCTCTCTATTGTTAACCATTTTGCTAATAATGTCCAGAATATTGTTCTAAGGAACAATTATAATTCAATTCAAATCTTAATCTTTTAATATTCCTGGAAAAGTTATTATAGGGAAAAAAGTAAAATTATTTGACTAAAGTGACTTTGTAATTATAATTCTAAGAATTCAAAACTTTTATTCAACTGACAAATTTCAAATAAGTAGTTGCTATATATTTCAAACAATTTCCTTAGTGTCTCTGAGCCTCACTTTGCCCATAGATACAATGAGCATAAAACAGCTGCCTTACCAAACAGATAAGGTTTTAGTCGTGATTGAATAAGTATGAGGGCACTTTGAAAAAATAAAAGTAAAACAAAAATATAGTATGTCTTCATTATTAGGTTTACTAGTAACTAATATTTTATAAGTACATTTTTAATCATTGTATAAGTAGTTACTTCATGTATCACTTGTAGGCTTGTGATGCATATCAAATCAACAACAGAACTTGGATGACATACTTTGAGTTGATTTCTTGGTTGTAATATGACTGAAATGGCATTAGGAGACTGTTCCTCTCCCCAAATGAGCAAAAGAGAGTAAAATTTGCCAAAATTACTCACCAACAAAAACCAAATAAATGAAAAGGAAATATATTACCATAAGCTTTATAAACTTGTGATAAAGTTTAAAAAAGAAAAGAACACAAGAGATTCTGGAGAATTGATCAACCCTGCTGGGCTCCCTGATCCACTGACAATTCCATGCTCCTGGTTTTTTTTTTTTGTTTTTTTTTTTAGTGTTACTGGCTCATTTATTTAAAAAAAAAAATTGCTAATAACCCACAGCTTATAAGATGGTAACTCTATGTTTAACATTTTGAGAAATTACCAAACTGTTTTTCCAAAGCTGCACTATTATATATTACCACAGGTAAAGTATAAAGGCTCCAATTTGTCCATATCCTTGCCAACATGTGCTATTGTCTTTTTTTTTTTTTAATTTTTTACAGCCATCTTCTTAGGTATACAGTGGTATCACACTGTGTTTCCAATTGCATTTCCCTGATGACTAATTCTGAAGTACAAAACTGTCAGTGATAATATCTGTATACCTACAAGGAAGACCAGTTGATATGACTATTATTCAAATTTACTCACCAAACACTAATGCCAAAGATGAAGAAATTGAAGATTTTTGCAACTTCTACAGTCTGAAATTGATCAAACATGCAATCAAAATGCATAATTACTAGTAATTGAAATATGAAATTTGGAAACAAAGTGGAAGGATCTGTAGTTGGAAAATATAGCCTTGGTGATAGAAATGACAGAGGAGATTACATGATAGAATTTTGGAGGACCAACAACTTCACCATTACAAATACCTTTTTTTCAACAAAGTAAATGGCAACTATACATAAAAATATAAATGGACCTCAAAATACAGGAATCAAATTGACTACACCTGTGGAAAAAGACAATGGAAAAACTTAGTTATCGTTAATCAGAACAAGGGTCAGGGCTGACTGCTGAAAAGACCATCAATTTCTCAATGGCTTATACACAAGTTTAAGTTGAAAGCTGAAGATAATTAAAACAAGTCCAGGAGAGCTAATATACAACCTTGTGTGTATCCCACCTGATTTTGGAGATCATGTGAAGAATAGATTTGACACATTTGACACTGATGACTGACTACCAGACAAGTTGTGGAAAGACATCAAGGACATCATGCATGAAGAAAACAAAAGGCCTTTAAAAAGACAGGAAAGAAAGAAAAGACCAAAATAGATGTAGAAGAGACTCTGAAACTCGTTTTTGAATATAGAGTAGTTAAAACGAATCAAAGAAATGATGAAGTAAAAGTGCTGAACAGAAAATTTCAAAAGGTAGCTCGAGAATCAAAGTATTATAATGACATGTCCAAAGACCTGGAGTTAGAAAACGAAAAGGGAAGAACATGCTCAACGTTTCTCAAGCTGAAGAAAAAATTGAAGACTTGAGTTGCAATTTTGAAAGATTCTGTGGGCTAACTAATGAATGACACAGGAAGTATCAAAAGAAAATGGGAGGGATACACAGAGTCTCTGTACCAAAAATAATCAGTTGATGCTCAATCATTTCAGGAGGAGCATATGATCAAGATGATGGTAAAGAAGGAAGAAGTCTAAGCTGCACTGAAGGCTTTGGTGAAAAACAAGACTCCAGGAATTGACAGAACACCACTTGAGATATTTCAACAGATACAGTGATGGAGGTGCTCACTCATCTATGCCAAGAAATTTGGAAGAGACATACCTGGCCAACTGCCTGGTAGTAATCCATATTTGTGTCCATTCCAAAGAAAGGTGATCCAACAGAATGTGGAAGTTATCAAACAATATCATTACTATCACATGCAAGTAAATATTTGCTAAAGATAATTCAAAAATCATTGCAGCAGAACATCTACAAGGAACTGGCAGAAATTCAAGCCAGATTCAGAAGAGGATATGGAATGAGGCATATCATTGCTAATGTCAGATGGATCTTGGCTGAACGCAGAGAATACCAGAAAAATACCTGTGTTTTATTGAATATGCAAAGGCATTCAACTGTGAGAATCATAACTAATTATGGGTAACATTGCAAAGAATAGGAATTCCAGAGCACTTAATTGTGTTCATGTGGAACCTGTACATAGACCAAAAGGCAGTTGTTCAAGAAGAACGAAGGTATACTGAGTGGATTAAAATCAGGAAAGCTGTGTGTCGAGGTTGTACACTTTCATCATTTTATTCAATCTGTATGCTGAGCAAAAAATCGGAGAAGTTGGACTATATGAAGAAGAACATGGCAACAGGATTGGTGGAAGACTCATTAACAATCTGTGATATTAGATGACACAGGCTTGCTTGCTGAAAGTGAAGGGGACTTGAAGCACTTACTGATGAAGATCAAAGACTTCAGCTTTCAGTATGGATTACACTTCAGCATAAAGAAAACAAAAATTCTCACAAAAGGACCAACAAACAACATCATGATAAATGGAGAAAAGATTGAAGTTGTCAAGGATTTCATTTTACTTGGATCTACAATCAATGCCCATGGAGGCAGCAGTCAAAAATCAAATGATGCATTGCATTGGGAAAATCTGCTGCAAAAGACATCTTTAAAGTGTTGAAAAGCAAAGATGTCACTTTAAGAATTAAAATACGCCTGACAAGAGCAAAGATATTTTCAATTGCCTCATATGCATGCAAGAGCTGGACAATGACTAAGAAAGATGGAAGAAAAATTGATTCCCTTGAGTTATGGTGTTGGTGAAAAACGTTGGATATAAAGTGGACTTTCAGAAGAATGAACAAGTGTGCTTTGGAGGAAATACAGCCAGAGTGCTCCTTGGAAGTGAGATTGGTGAGACTTAGTCTCATGTACTTTGGACACGTTATCAGGAGGAACCAGTGCCTGGAGAAGGACATCATGCTTGGTAAGGCATAGGGTCAGCAAAAAGAGGAAGACCCTTGATGAAATGAACTGACACGGTGATTGCATCAATGGGCTCAAACATAGTAGCAATTTTTGACCATGGTGTAGGACCAGGCTGTGTTTTGTTCTGTTGTATATAAAGTCACTATAAGTCAGAGCCAACTCGAACCACCTAACAACAAGAACAAATAGCTAGCAATGTTAATCATCTTTTCATGTGCCTATTAGGTATTTGAATATCTTCTTGAAATATGTAATTTTAAAAAATAGTATTGAAACCCCCTTGATATTTTGAAAATATGCTTTCCAAATATGGAGACATAATTTATAAAATTAGTATCTTTTTTCATGATTTAAAAGTCTATACTTCTTCATTGTTCTTTAGTTTTCCTTCTGTTATTTTTAATTATATTGTGTATTGGAACTGCATCCTTAATGTGCTATAATTTTTGTGAAAGCATATTCATCTCTCTCTATCTCTAAATAGAAAAATGATCTTTAATAAAGTCACCTAATGAAAAAAAATGAGTTTTTCTAAGTGATGAGATTTGGGATAATTTTTAAAACATGTCTTTGGACTGTCTGCACAACCTGTAGCTTTTAAGGCAAATTTGTGTGAATTTTACAATAAAAATATTTTCCTGAAAATATCTTTTAAAAAAATAAAGAGAAATGAGGAGAGGGGAGGTGAGAAAGGAGAGTGGAGGGGATGAGTGTATAAGGAAGGGAAGTGGAAGGAAAAGAAGAGGAGAGGAGAGAAGAGACAAGAGGAGAAGAAAGGAGAGCAAATAGAGCAAGACTTTGGCACTGGTAAATTTTCAGTGGTGGAAATATTTGCTGTTGTTATTTTCTTTGCAATTATCTATATATACTTTTTTTTTTTTAATTTCCATGTTGATTCTTGATTTCTAAAACAGAATCTTTCTACTTTAAGATGACAAGTCAATTCATTTTACCCAAATAAACAAGTCTATGAGCCAGTCGAATATAATGTACTATAATCAATAACGATTTAGAAACAGAGTCTATACTGTATAGAAACTATCTAAAATGAATGATCCCTGAGAGCTAATCTAGTGATCCCTCTTTCAGTATAAAGAATGTAGTTATGCAAATTTATTTTGTAGTTTGGCTTTAAAGAGGAATGGAATCTCAATTGGAGATACTATCAGTAAAAACAATGGATAACTTTTTTTTTTTTTGTCTTGCTTGTCTTTTTCTTTTTTAATGTTGGAGTTTGAAATTCCTTGTTGTAAAAGTAACTACATTAAATTTTTAAGATTTTTTGGCCTCAGACTTCTCAGTACAGATCAAATGACATATGTAAGGAAATAGTTCAGACTCTCCTATATCACAAATAGACACTTTTATTTGTTTTAATATATGATTTATCATTTAAAGCTCTAATAAGATAAAGCAGTAGACTATCATGCACTCCTAGTGATAATTTATACACTTGAAAACTCAATAGTAACTTTTTTGTTGTTGCTAAAACATTTTTAAAATATTTTAAAATCTTGGCTCCAATATTGAAGGAATGACAATTTGAAACTTATCCTGAATGTTTATTAATATTTTGTAGTATATATCTTCCATTCCTGAATTCACCAGTATGCATATTTCTGTAAAGAACATATTTATCCTGTATTTTTGTACTACATTGAATTAAAATTTAGGGTATGTATTAAAGATGAGTCACATAATCATTTTATTTTTAAAGAGCTCTCTTGATTTTATTTTGTTTTTCATTTAGAATAATTGTAATTTATATAATTAAGACACATCAGTGAAAATATCCTACATATTAGAATTTCTCAATATACTCCCAGGCCATGTATTACTTTACCACCGCATGCTTCCTGCGTATTACTGGGTTTTAAGAACAACAACAAAGAAGACATATACCTTCACTTTTTTTTTTTTTCTGGCTCTGTGATAACTAAAACTCCTCAGTTTTCAAACAGATATAATATTAATTTCATATATATTCACTGAAAAATTTTAAAATATGGACATGGGCTATTACAAAGATATGTTTAGAACATAAATCTCCAAACTGTTTTAAAAAATCCAAGACTACTTTTGCTTTTCCCCCACTTGTCTGTCAGTTTTTCGTACTCTGGGGGCTTGTGTGTTGCTGTGATGCTGGAAGCTATGCCACCAGTATTCAGATACCAGCAGGGTCACCTATGGAAGACAGGTTTCAGCTGAGCTTCCAGACTAAGACAGGCTAGGAAGAAGGACCCAGCAGTCTACTTCTGAAAAGCATTAGGCAGTGAAAACCTTATTAACAGCAGCAGAACATTGTCTGATATAGTGCTGGAAGATGAGCCTCCCAGGTTGGAAGGCACTCAAAAAATGACTGCGGAAGAGCTACCTCCTCAAAGTAGAGTCGACCTTAATGATGTGGATAGAGTCAAGCTTTTGGGACCTTCATTTGCTGATGTGGGATGACTCAAAATGAGAAGAAACAGCTGCAAATATCCATTAATAATTGGAAACTGGAATGTACGAAGTATGAATCTAGGAAAATTGGAAATCATCAAAAATGAAATGGAATGCATAAACATCGATATCCTAGGCATTAGTGAGCTGAAATGGACTGGTATTGGCCTTTTTCAATTGGACAATCACATAGTCTACTATGCTGGGAATGACAACTTGAAGAGGAGTGGTGTTGCATTCATCCTCAAAAAAGAACGTTTCAAGATCTATCCTGAAGTACAATGCTGTCATCGATAGAATAATATCCATACGCCTACAAGGAAGACCAGTTACTATGACTGTTATTCAAATTTATGCACCAACCACTAGGGCCAAAGATGAAGAAATAGAAGATTTTTATCAGTTGCTGCAGTCTGAAATTGATCGAACATGCAATCAAGATGCATTGATAATTACTGGTGCTTGCAATGCGAAAGTTGGAAACAAAGAAGAATCAGTAGTTGGAAAATATGGCCTTGGTGATAGAAACAATGCCGGAGATCAAACGATAGAATTTTGCAAGACCAACGACTTCTTCATTGCAAATATCTTCTTTCACCAACATAGAACGGCGACTATACACTTGGACCTATACACATACAGATGGAACACACAGAAATCAAATTGACTACATCTGTGGACGGAGATGATGGAAAAGCTCAATATCATCAGTCAGAACAAGGCCAGGGAGCACCTGTGGAACAGACCATCAATTTCTCATATGCAAGTTCAAGCTGAACTGAAGAAAATCAGAGCAAGCCCACGAGAGCCAAAATATGACTATATCCCACCTGAATTTAGAGACTATCTGAAGAATAGATTTGATGCATTGAACACTAGTGACTAAAGACCGGATGAATTGTGGAATGACATCAAGGACATCATCCATGAAGAAAGCAAGAGGTCACTGAAAAGACAGGAAAGAAAGAAAAAACCAAGGTGGATGTCAGAGGAGACTCTGAAACTTGCTCTTGAGCATCGAGCAGCTAAAGCAAAAGGAAGAATTGATGAAGTAAAAGAACTGAACAGAAGATTTCAAAGGGCCTCGCTAGAAGACAAAGTAAAGTATTATAATGACATATGCAAAGAGCTGGAGAAGAAAAACCAAAAGGGAAGAACACGCTTGGCATTTCTCAAGCTGAAAGAACTGAAGAAAAAATTCAAGCCTCAAGTTGCAATAGTGAAGGATTCCATGGGGAAAATATTAAACGACACAGAAACATCAAAAGAAGATGGAAGGAATACACAGAGTCATTATACCAAAAAGAATTAGCCGATATCAACCATTTCAAGAGGTGGCATATGGTCAGGAACCCATGGTACTGAAGGAAGAAGTCCAAGCTGCTCTAAAGGCATTGGTGAAAAACAAGGCTCCAGGAATTGATGGAATATCAATTGAGATGTTTCAACAAACAGATGCAGCGCTGGAGGTGCTTACTCATCTATACCAAGAAATATGGAAGACAACTTCCTGGCCAACTGATTGGAAGAGATCCATATTTATTCCTATTCCCAAGAAAGGTGATCCAACCAAATGCGGAAATTATAGAACAATATCATTAATATCACATACAAGCAAAATTTTGCTGAAGATCATTCAAAAATGCCTGCAGCAGTATATCGACAGGGAACTGCCAGAAATTCAGGTCAGTTTCAGAAGAGGACGTGGAAGCAGGGATATCATTGCTGATGTCAGATGGATCCTGGCTGAAAGCAGAGAATACCAGAAGGATGTTTACCTGTGTTTTATTGACTATGCAAAGGCATTTGACTGTGTGGATCATAACAAACTATGGGTAACACTGCGAAGGATGGGAATTCCAGAACACTTAATTGTGCTCGTGAGGAAGCTTTACATAGATCAAGAGGCAGTTGATTGGACAGAACAAGGGGATACTGATTGGTTTAAAGTCAGGAAAAGTGTGTGTCAGGGTTGTATTCTTTCACCATACCTATTTAATCTGTATGCTGAACAGATAATCCGAGAAGCTGGACTATACGAAGAAGAACTGGGCATCAGGATTGGAGGAAGACTCATTAACAACCTGCGTTATGCAGATGACACAACCTTGCTTAATGAAAGTGAAGAGGACTTGAAGCACTTACTAATGAAGATCAAAGACCACAGCCTTCAGTATGGATTACACCTCAACATAAAGAAAACAAAAATCCTCACAACAGGACCAATGAGCAACATCATGATAAATGGAGAAAAGATTGAAATTGTCAAGGATTTCATTTTACTTGGATCCATGATCAACAGCCATGGAAGCAGCAGTCAAGAAATCAAAAGACGCATTGCATTGGGCAAATCTGCTGCAAAGGACCTCTTCAAAGTGTTGAAGAGCAAAGATGTCACCCTGAAGACTAAGGTGCGCCTGACCCAAGCCATGGTATTTTCAATCACATCATATGCATGTGAAAGCTGGACAATGAATAATGAAGACCGATGAAGAGTTGACGCCTTTGAATTGTGGTGTTGGCGATGAATATTAAATATACCATGGACTGCCAAAAGAACGAACAAATCTGTCTTGGAAGAAGCGCAACCAGAATGCTCCCTAGAGGCGAAGATGGTGAGACTGTGTCTTACATACTTTGGACATGTTTTCAGGAGGTATCAGTCTCTGGAGAAGGACATCATGCTTGACAGAGTACAGGGTCAGCGGAAAAGAGGAAGACCCTCAACAAGGTGGATTGACACAGTGGCTGCAACAATGAGCTCAAGCATAACAACGATTGTAAGGATGGGTCAAGACCGGGCAGTGTTTCTTTCTGTTGTACATGGAGTTGCTTTGAGTCAGAACTGACTCAACGGCACCTAACAACAACAACAAACTTTTGCTTCTACGTTATTAAACAACTCACACCACAAAAAGAGAATAGAGGGTCCCATCACCATGTGGAAAATTAGTCTTAACTGAAGAAGATATAATTTCTCCATTTTTTTAACATGAGAGAAGAATATATGATGATAGAGAAAGACGAGGCTACACCTTTTTGATTTCTTCTATACATTTGCCATTGCTATTATTAATAGGGAAAACATCTCTTGAAGGTAGGAGGCTCATAGTGGGTAGAGGTTAAAGGTATGTGGAGAAGCTGAGAAATATCTCATGTGACAGTAGTTTGCAGAGAGAAATACATCAAAATGGCTGGAATATTTTAGTGCTTTTGAGACTGATGAATATTAAAGTATTCAAGATCTGATGAGCTTCAATGGTAATTTCTCCAGCATTTCTTGGCTGCTCAGATGAAGGCATAAGGAAATGGGATCACTGGGGTTGTCCAGGAACAAGATACTGCTATAAAGAAGGAATGAAATATTAAAGGGTCAAGGGTGTTTAGGGTAAGGAAAAGTGGTATTAAAATAATATATTGTGGAACTTAAGCTGGATAAGGAAGGAAGGGAGATTTACATTTGTGTTGTGCAGAATCGTGAAGGTGTTTATCATATAAATTTAAATGTTATGCTTTTTCTTTGGTGACAGTTGGGATTAAAAAAAAGTTATTTTTTTATGGATAACTTTTTCTCTAAGGTTTTCAATATTATATTTGTTTCCCTTTAGTTTTAAATATTTTCCAAAATCACTTTATTTCTTACTCCTTTAATTGTGAGATAAACTTTCAGGAGAGTACGTAATATACACGTGACTAATTTTAGGAATAATTAGAAGGTGGTCAATTGTTAGAAAACAACCTGATTTTGTCATTTCCTACTCATCCTCTCTTTCTAAAGAACCAGTATCCTAAGTTTTGTGATCACAACATCCTCGGAATTCTTTTTTTTGTTTTTACCACTTACATATGGCCTCTAAACTATACAGTTTAAATGTCTGATGGATAATGGAATGATTCACTTAATATTTTAAGCAACTTGCTTTTTTTTTAATCATCACTGTGGTTACAAAATACATGCAATTGTGTGTAGCTGTAGCTCATTCATTTTTACTGTCATAGAGCAGCAGTGATCAGACTTCTTGATCTCATGTCCCCTTTACGCTCTTAAAAATTATTGGCAAACACAAAGAGCTTCAGTTTATATCCATCGCCATATTTATCATTTATCGTATTAGAGATGAAAACTGAGGAATTTTGTAAATTTTATATAAATTCATTGGAAGCAGTAAATAAACCCATTATATGGGAATATAAATGGCATAAGTTTATTTAAAAAATTGCATATTTTAAAAAATAGTGAGAAGGATAATATTACTTTATATTTTTTCAAATTCTTTTCACATCTGCCTTAAGAGGAAATAGGTGGATTCTAATATCAGTTTCTGCATTTTAATCTACTGCAATCAATTGAAGTATATAAATAAAATCCATCCTCACAAAGATATGTAATTGGAAAACAGAGGAGAGTTTTAATAGCCTGGTGTATATTTTTCTTTGATATGACGCAAAACTAATGGTAGTTATTCAAAGGTAATTTGCAATGTGAATCTGAAACTGTATCAGTGGACTTTAAAACCCCTTTTTTTGGTCAATCTTCAGCTATGAATTGATGTTGTCCTGACATGATTTTGAAACATGCATTGGTCATTTGGAAAATATCAGTTCTCTGGATTATAAAGCTCTTTCAAATGTCAACACATTTCATTAAATGACATTTAAAAAAAATCTATTTGTCAATATCACTACCAGACTATTAGAAAATTCCTTAAAGAGTAAAAAGTTGTCAAACTCCCAGTGGTGGATACAAGTTTCCTAATGTTCTAATTTTGCTTGAAAGTTCAAATTTTATGATTGGCAACAAATACAAAAGGTTGTTTTTCTTGAAGTGACAGGCTTGGATTCATTCGTTTTTGAGAAAATTTGTACCAAAACTTATGTATGAATAACCATAATTTTTCTATCAATCATTCTTTCGGATAAAGATGAAAAAAGCAACTAATTCACTTGCAACTCAAATAATTTAGCAAGTGTTTTGTCCTGATATAGCCATCATATTTCATTACCTAGCAGAAATGCTTTAGGTGTTTCCACTTTCTCAGACTACTAAAAACAAGCATGAAGGGGAGACATTTCATTACATGAACAATTTAACTGCCCCTTTATAGATATTCTTAATTCAAATTTCATTTTATGCTTCTGAGTATATGAGAGTGAGGAATACAATGACTACTAGTTCAGTTTGGTGGTTTGTATTTGGGTGCCAGATTTTGCAGATATTGCAGTTATTCCAAATGTCGAAAAATATAAAAGACAAAACTGGTCTTAATATTTTTATGGAAATCATTTTGGCCTTGGAGACCATCCAAAAGCATCTTAAGTACTCCCAGGGGTATGTGGACCACATTTTAAAAACCATTGTTTTATAGTATTCTAAGGTCTGAATACATCACAAATTTAACCTTTCCACTGGTAATGTGTATTTTATCATTTCTGGGTCTGCTTCTATTGATTCATTTTTCTCCTCATTATGCATCATATTTTTCTGCTCCTTTGCATGTTTGGTAAATTTTTACTGGATGCCAAACTTTGTGAGTTTTAACTTGCTGGGAGTTGAATATTTTTGAATCCCTTTGAATGTTTTTGTATTTCGTCTGGCATGCAGTTCAAGTATTTTGAAACACTTGATCTTTTCAAAGCTTGCTTTTAAGATGCATTAAAGGGTACCAGAGCAACCTTTAATCTAGGACTAACTTTGCCCCTCTATCAAGGAAATACCCTCTGAGTACTCAAATCAAAGCTCCATTTATTGTGAGGTTTTTCCACTATAGCTGATGGGAACATACACTATTCCTGACCTTGTTTGAGTTCTAAAGATTGTCCTGTTTGTTTCTTTCAGATAGTTCTTTCTCAGCCTCAAGTAATTTCCTCCCATGCATGTAGCCATCAGTAACCAGATAAGACTCCAGAGAAACCCACCATAGATAGCACAATCTTTCATTCTGTGCGTCTCCTCTCTGTACAGCTTCCTCTTCACTGGTACACTCCCCAGAAAATTCTAACTACCTTGGTGTTGGGAACACACCCCAAGATGATCCCCAATGAGTCACAGCTTTGCATAATCTCCAGTTCTTGATTGCCATCAGACTTTGTGACTAGCTTCTAACCAATAGAACATGGCAAAGGTGAAAGGATATCACTCCCTAGATTAAGTTATAAGACTCCGTTTTAGCAGACTGGAGAGAGAGAGTCCCCTGATAGCCTTAAAGAAGCAAACAACCATGTTGAGAACTGCCTGTGAAGAAGACCACATGGCAGGAAACTCCAAGTGGCTTTTAAATCCTGAAGGCAGCCTCCAGCTAATGGCCATAAGAAGTCAGGGCGACAAGGAAATGAATTTTGCAAACAACCTGAATGAGCATGGTGCAGATTCTTTTCTATTTGAGCCTCCCATGAGACTGCAGCCCAGTTGACATCTTGTTAGCATTCTTGTGAGACCTTGAGCAGAGGACCAAGCTGAGCTGTGCCCAAATTCCTGACTGACAGAAACAATAGGATAATAGACCAATGTTTTAAACCACTAACTTTGTGGTAATTTTTTTTGTGCAGCAATAGAATACTATCACATGTGGCTTCCACTTGCTGATAGCTCCATCTACCCAACTCAAGGAATCCACCAGGCTCTGTTTGGATTCAGTATCTCTGCACTGAGTCCCAGAAAATCCAGGCAGTAAATTGGGGCAAACACAACATCATGTGTTTCCCTTTTAAGAAATCACTGACCTGAGCTACCTGTCATCCAATATATAAAAAACATTGCTCATAAATTTTACTTTTTTAATTTTTTAAGGGAGGAGAAGAAAATTAGTCTCTGTTACTTCATCTCCGCTAGAAGCAGAAACTCTTTATTGATTATGTGCATTGTAAATATACTTTCCCACTCTGTAACTAGCCTTTTCATTCTCTTTGTATTTTCTTTTGATTAATAGAAGCTCTGAATTTTGATGTTGTCAAATTGGCATATATATGTATACATACGTATATATATAATTTTTTTTCTTTACATTTAGTGCTTTTTACATCTTGTTTAAGAAATCCTTCCCTGCCAGTAGGTTGTAAAGATATCCTCTGATATAATCATCTAATAGCTGGTAGTTTTGTCCCTCATGTTTGGGTCTGTAATCCAATTATAAGCGATTTTAGCTAAATAACTACCCAAGCAATGTTTATTTAAAAAAAATACAAAATGTTTCTTTGACCTGGAATACCACCTCTGTTATGTCATGTCCATATACACATGGATTTGGTTTCTGGACATTCTATTCTGTTCTATGAGTGAACTTTCTATCCTCGTGCCAATAAAACAGTTCCTAAATTACTGTTCCTTTATAGCATGTCCTCATATAAGATAAAGATGATTCCGCTTCCTTGCTCTTCTTAAATATTTTACTTGCTATTCTTGGGTCTTTTTTTTTTTTTCTTGGGTCTAGGTACTACCAAATAAAGTCAGAATCCATTTAAGTTCAGAAAATAGGATGTTGGATATCTTATTTGGAATTTTATTAATGCAAAGTTTAATTTGGGGGAAATTCTGTATGTATGCAGCATTGAGACTTCAATACACAACAGGATATATTTCCCAATTTATTAATGTCTATTTTAACACCTATCACTAAAATTTTGGAGCCCTGGTGGCAGAGTGATTAAGAGCTCAGGCTGCTAACCCAAAGGTCGGCAGTTTGAATCCGCCAGCCACTTCTCGGAAACCCTGTGGGGCAGTTGTACTCTGTCCTATAGGGCCGCTATGAGTTGGAATTGACTCGACAGCAACAGGTTTGGTTTTTTGGTTTATCACTAAAATTTTACAATTTATTCGATGTGATCTTGTACATCTTTTAATAGATTTATTCCTAGGTAAATTATATTTTTGATGGCTGTATCGTTTATCTTTTGTTTATTGCTAATGTATTTAAATATAATTGATTTGTATGTATTGATTTTATATTCTGCAACCATCACTAACTCTTATTAATTATAAAATTGATTATTAGATCATATTTTGTATTTCCTAAGTTCATAATCATAACATCTGTAAATCATGACAATTTTTTTCTTCCTTACTCTTTTTTCTTTCTTCCTTCTTTTTTGCCTTCCTTTCTCCCTTCTTTTTCTCTCTTTTTTGCTTTCTCCTTTTCTTCCTTTCTTCTTTTTGCTTTAGTCTGCTAACTAGAACCTCCAGTAAAATGTTGAATCAGTGATGATTAATATGCTTGTCTTATTTCCAAATTCAAAGGGAAATTTTCCAATGTTTTAATAATAAGTCTTATGCTTGTTGTAATTACTGTATAATGCCTTTACTGGGCTAAGGAAGTTTCCTTTTGTTATCAGTTTAAGAATTTTAAATAATGAATTAATGTTGACTTTTATCAAATGCATTTTCTATACTTAAAATTATTTTAAAAATAAAATGATTATGACTTTTTCTGTTCAGTCAGATGTTATAATAAATTATTTTTTCTAATATTAATACTAAATTTTCATTCCTGTGAATACTCCCAACTCTGCCAAGATATCCTTTTTACATAATGCTAGATTCAGTTGTCTAATATTTTGTGTAGCCTTTGTTAGCGAATGAGATTGAGCTATAGTATTTCATTTTTAATAATTTCCGTGTCAGATTTCAATGTCAAGATTATTCTAGCCTCATAAAATTAGGTGAGGGATGTTCCTTTTTTCTTATTATCGGGGCATTTTGTATAAAATTAGAAACATTTGTTCTTTGAATATTTTGTAGATTATGCTTGTGAAGCCTTTGGTCCTGGAGTTTGTGTGTGTGCATGTGTGTGTGTGTCAAGATTTTTGACTATTGTTTGATTTGTTTAATGGTGCTATAGTGTGTGAAGCACTTCTCTAAGACCCAAGGCTCACACACAGGTAACAACTAATAGAACCAGGCTTTGAGCCCATGGAAGTTGACTCCAAAATCTGTGCTCTTAATTTTCTACACCAAATTGCCTTTCAAGAATCATATAGGACTATTCCTATAGTTTTTAGCTTCTTTTTGTAACTATCATTATTTCTTCCTGGTTCCACTTTGTGAGATCCCCTCACCCCAGAATTTCTAATTTATGAAAAATATCATATTTACTGGCATTTTTTTTTCTACCATATACTTTTGACTCATGTTCGCTTTCTAGTGTTTTCTATTGTTTAATCCCCTTATTGATGTCTGATGCTGAATTCTCTCACTTTTTCTTGATCAATGTTATCAGTTTGTTTTATTAATCTTTTTATATGGTGGCCACTTTCAATTTATTTGAATTCTTTATTATCCCTAGATGCACTGTTCAAAGAAATTTTATAACGATACTCAATATAAAAATTGTACTTCATATGTTAATGCTGATTTTAAAGGCACACCTTTCTAGAAATAAATCTGTAATTTAAGTTCAGTGAGGCAAAATTTAACAATCTCCAACTTTATTATAATACTGTCTATGTATAAACTGCATAGAGAAAGACAAACGCTAAAAACAAGGCTTGCATAAAAAATATGCAAGAAACTTCTGTTATTTTATCAGATTTTCTTCAAATTCATTCACATCTTCCACTGCATGCACAGTATCATATACTAAAAACTGGCATTCACTATAAAGACACTGAAGAAAAATTACTCTTTATGAAAGATCTAATTATATTTAGGTCTTTTTTGTACAATCTAATATAGTCTCTGTATAAAACATGCTGTTTCCCAACTTCATTTTTAAATAACGAGTATATACACAATATACAATAACAAGCGTATATATAATATACAGGAGCCCTGGTGGTGCACTGGTTAAAGTGCTGGGCTGCTAACCAAAAGGTTGGTGGTTTGAACACAGCATCCACTCTGTGGGAGAAAGATGTGGCAGCCACTTCCATAAAGATTTATAGCTTTGGAAACCCTATTAGCCAGTATCAACTTGATAAACATAAAATATTATATTATGGTCTAATTTATTTTCCTTTTTTTTTTTTTTTCTGAGCTCTAGCAGAAGTATGCACACATCACCAAGTGATATACTCCAATTAGAACATTGTGGAGCCATTAAAGTACTAAAGCTGATGAAAATGATCAGTGTAGACAACAAACAGATGCCTATAGGCAAAATCGTCAACCTTCAGGGTAACAGTTGAGCACAAATCTTTTGTTGTTATTGTCAGCTGCTGTCAAGTTGGCACCAACTCATGGAGACAGTATTAACAACTGAGTGAAATGCTTTGTTTCAGATCTGACTGTTGTCATCCAGAGGGTTTTCACTGGCTGATTTTCAGAAGTATATCATCAGGCCTTGCTTCCTAGTCTGTCTCAGTCTGAGAGCTCCACTGAAACCTGCTTAGCATCCTGGCAGCATGTAGGCCTCCATTGGCAGATGGGTGATAGCTGCAAATGAGGTGCACAGTCTGGGAATTGAACCTAGATCTCTGGCAAGGAAAGTGAGAATTCTACCACCAATGCCAACTATCTGATCTTTATTAACTCATTAATTTGGGACTAACTCGAAAGATTTAACCAATTTTCTCAAAATATCACAGCTAATAAGAAAAGAAGGCTAGATACAGATTCAATTTGACCTGGCTTAAAGAACGTACAGGACAATTCCTTCAAAGAATGGGAAAAGGTAGGATACAAGTAAAACAAAAATGTAAAGGAGGTAAATAAAATAAAGAGAAAGAAAAGTCAAAGGTTGCAATTTTGCTCTCTACACTTTTTCTTTCTGTTCCTTTAAAAAAAATCTTACCAGTCTGAGATTCCCAATTTAATTTCATTACATTTTTCCTAGTGAAATATTAAATAAAGGCACCATTCATAGCAAAAATAAAAAAGGTAGTATAAAGGTGACAAAATGAAATGGCAAATTGATTTTTAAAGGCTAATATCTCATAAAAAGAGAATTAAAGATACAAGTTCTTTAATTTTAGATGAACACTTTTATGGTTAATTATAAGGGTTGTTTGACAATCTACAATATAAAGTTAGGTAGCAGATAGGGGTCATTTCCATGTGGTTGCTTCGTTAGTGACGATGTATTGTTATCTAATGGACAGAAGATACAGGCCAGGGATTTGGTAATACAGAAATACAGCAAAAATAGTCGAGATAGCAACTCAAGACTATTTTATCCACTTCTCTTTATTAGTAATTGTAGTTTTCAATAATCATAAATGTTTATGATGTCTCATCAACATATTAATAAATATCGGCATGACTTCAGAAACCCTGGTGGCGTAGTGGTTCAGAGCTATGACTGCTAACCAAAAAAACGTCAGCAGTTTGAATTCACCAGGCACTCCTTGGAAACCCTACAGGGCAGCTCTACTCTGTCCTACAGGGTCAGAGTCAGAATCGACTTGATGGCAATGGGAACAGGCATGACATCCTACCAGAATAAAAAGTAAGAAATATTTTGGCTACATTCTGGAACTCAGAATACTGGTAAATAAAAGTCAGGTCACTAAAATTATGTTTAAGTCCAACACAATCCATCTTTCTGGTGAATGTATTTAAACAATCTCTGACCTAGATTGGTCCCTGACATTATCTCATTTCAAAATAACAGAGTAGTAATTGAACATAACCACATTCTCTCTCCAAAGAAGTCATCAGTTCTTTTTCTTTTAAATGCTACTGAAAAAAATATATTTTATTTTGAACATCTGGAAATGTCTTTGAAATCCTTAGACTGTGATTAGTTATAAAATATGCTGATAAAATGCACATCGTGGAAGTTTATATATCTTTGCCTAAGTAGTAGGAATAACAATTGGATTATTATATAATTTAATTTGATCTGAAAGCAATTGAGTTAAGATTTTACAATACATTCCTCTTAGCAACCACAAGCTATAACAATACTGATTTTCCTGTGTTATTCAAAGATATGTCTATTTCCAGTAGTACATATAATACTAAAATGAGCTAACTAACTTTATTAGAATCCTTTATTAAGAAACAAAAAAGTAGAGATCTAGCTAAACCTGCAGAATGTTGTATGTTCTCTATCTAATTGTAAAAACAAGTCAAAATGCCTTAGCTTACCTAAACAGAAAATGTGTGTGCTACATTGGAGAATGAAAGATGTGCTTCTATGCACTGTTTGAGCATGTATGACTGCACTGATTGATTAGTTTAGTCAAAAAACAATGCATGAGGGCGGGGCCAAGATGGCAGACTAGGTGGACGCTACCGCGGATCCCTCTTGCAACAAAGACTTGGAAAAACAAGTGAATCGATCACATACATAACAATCTACGAACTCTGAACAACAAACACAGATTTAGAGATGGAGAACGAAGAAATACGGGGAGACAGCGATTGTTTTCAGAGCCAGGAGCCAGCATACCAGCGGATTTTCTGGAAAAACTAGTTTCCCAGTGATGCCTCAGAGACAGCAGTCCATATCAAACCACATAAAGAAGCAGACCATGACAGCTTCTCCAACCCCCCAAACAAAAGAATCAAAATCTTTCCCAAATGACACTTCTGGAATTATCAGATACAGAATATAAAAAACTAATTTACAGAATGCTTAAAGACATCACAAATGAAATTAGGCTAACTGCAGAAAGCGCCAAGGAACACACTGATAAAACTGTTGAAGAACTCAAAAAGATTATTCAAGAACATAGTGGAAAAATTAATAAGTTGCAAGAATCCATAGAGAGACAGCATGTAGAAATCCAAAAGATTAACAATAAAATTTCAGAATTAGACAACGTAATAGGAAGTCAGAGGAGCAGACTCGAGCAATTAGAATGCAGACTGAGACATCTGGAGGACCAGGGAATCAACACCAACATAGTTGAAAAAAAATCAGATAAAAGAATTAAAAAAAATGAAGAAACCCTAAGAATCATGTGGGACGCTATCAAGAAGGATAACTTGAGAATGATTGGAGTCCCAGAACAGGGAGGGGGGACAGAAAACACGGAGAAAATAGTTGAAGAACGCCTGACAGAAAACTTCCCTGACATCATGAAAGACGAAAGGATATCTATCCAAGATGCTCATCGAACCCCATTTAAGATTGATCCAAAAAGAAAAACACCAAGACATATTATCATCAAACTTGCCAAAACCAAAGATAAACAGAAAATTTTAAAAGCAGCCAGGAAGAAAAGAAAGGTTTCCTTCAAGGGAGAATCAATAAGAATAAGTTCAGACTACTCAGCAGAAACCATGCAGGCAAGAAGGGAATGGGACGACGTATACAGAGCACTGAACGAGAAAAACTGCCAACCAAGGATCATATATCCAGCAAAACTCTCTCTGAAATATGAAGGAGAAATTAAGATATTTACAGATAAACACAAGTTTAGAGAATTTGCAAAAACCAAACCAAGGCTACAAGAAATGCTAAAGGAGATTGTTTGGTCAGATGACCAATAAAATCAGATACCAGCACAATACAAGGTCACAAAACAGAACATCCTGATATCAACTCAAATAGGGAAAGCACAAAAACAAACAAATTAAGATTAATTCTAAAAAATAAATAAATAAACAAAATAATACACATAACAGGAAATCATGGAAATCAATAGATAAAAGATCACAATAATCAAAAAGAGGGACTAAATATAGGAGGCATTGAACTGCCAGATGGAGAGTGATACAAGGCGATATAGAACAATACAAGTTAGGTTTTTACTTAGAAAAATAGGGGTAAATAATAAGGTAACCAGAAAAAGGAATATCAACACCATAACTCAAGAAAAAAGTCAAGAAAAACGTAACGACTCAACTAACATAAAGTCAAACACTATAAAAATGAGGATCTCACAATCTACTAAGAAAAACGTCTCAGCACAAAAAAGTATGTGGAAAAATGAAAAGACCAACAACACACATGAAAAGGCATCAAAATGACAGCACTAAAAACTTATTTATCTATAATTACGCTGAATGTAAATGGACTAAATGCACCAATAAAGAGACAGAGAGTCACGGACTGGATAAAGAAACACGATCCATCTATATGCTGCCTACAAGAGACACATCTTAGACTTAGAGACACAAACAAACTCAAACTCAAAGGATGGAAAAAAATATATCAAGCAAACAATAAGCAAAAAAGAAGAGGAGTAGCAATATTAATTTCTGACAAAATAGACTTTAGACTTAAATCCACCACAGAAGATAAAGAAGGACACTATATAATGATAAAAGGGACAATTGATCAGGAAGACATAACCATATTAAATATTTATGCACCCAATGACAGGGCTGCAAGATACATAAATCAAATTTTAACAGAATGGAAAAGTAAGATAGACACCTCCACATTTATAGTAGGAGACTTCAACACACCACTTTCGGAGAAGGACAGGACATCCAGTAAGAAGCTCAATAGAGACACGGAAGACCTAATTACAACAATCAACCAACTTGACCTCATTGACTTATACAGAACTCTCCACCCAACTGCTGCAAAATATACTTTTTTTTCTAGCGCACATGGAACATTCTCTAGAATAGACCACATATTAGGTCATAAAACAAATCTTTGCAGAGTCCAAAACATCAAAATATTACAAAGCATCTTCTCAGACCACAAGGCAATGAAACTAGAAATCAATAACAGAAAAACTAGGGAAAAGAAATCAAATACTTGGAAAATGAACAATACCCTCCTGAAAAAAGACTGGATCAAAGAAGACATCAAGGAGGGAATAAGGAAATTCTTAGAAAGCAATGAGAATGAAAATACTTCCTATCAAAACCTCTGGGACACAGCAAAAGCAGTGCTCAGAGGCCAATTTATATCGATAAATGCACACATACAAAAAGAAGAAAGAGCCAAAAGCAGAGAACTGTCCCTACAACTTGAACAAATAGAAAATGAGCAACAAAAGAACCCATCAGGCACCAGAAGAAAACAAATAATAAAAATTAGAGCTGAACTAAATGAATTAGAGAACGGAAAAACAATTGAAAGAATTAACAAAGCCAAAAGCTGGTTCTTTGAAAAAATTAACAAAATTGATAAACCATTGGCTAGACTGACTAAAGAAAAACAGGAAAGGAAACAAATAACCTGAATAAGAAAAGAGAAGGACCATATCACAACTGAGCCAAATGAAATTAAAAGAATCATTTCAGATTACTACGAAAAATTGTACTCTAACAAATTTGAAAACCTAGAAGAAATAGATAAATTCCTGGAAAAACACTACCTACCTAAACTAACACATTCAGTAGAACAACTAAATAGACCCATAACAAAAAAAGAGATTGAAACGGTATCAAAAAACTTCCAACAAAAAAAGTCCTGGCCCAGACAGCTTCACTACAGAGTTCTACCAAACCTTCAGAGAAGACTTAACACCATTACTATTGAAGGTATTTCAAAGCATAGAAAAAGACAGAATACTACCCAACTCATTCTATGAAGCTACCATCTCCCTGATACCAAAACCAGGTAAAGACATTACAAAAAAAGAAAATTTTAGACCTATATCCCTCATGAACATAGGTGCAAAAATCCTCAACAAAATTCTAGCCAATAGAATCCAACAACACATCAAAAAAATAATTCACCCTGATCAAGTGGGATTTATACCAGGTATGCAAGGCTGGTTTAATATCAGAAAAACCATTAATGTAATCCATCACATAAATAAAACAAAAGATAAAAACCACATGATCTTATCAATTGATGCAGAAAAGGCATTTGACAAAGTCCAACACCCATTTATGATAAAAACTCTTACCAAAATAGGAATTGAAGGAAAATTCCTCAACATAATAAAGGGCATCTATGCAAAGCCAACAGCCAATATCACTCTAAATGGAGAGAACCTGAAACCATTTCCCTTGAGAACGGGAACCAGACAAGGATGCCCTTTATCACAGCTCTTATTCAACATCCTGCTAGAAGTCCTAGCCAGGGCAATTAGGCTAGACAAAGAAATAAAAGGTATCCATATTGGCAAGGAGGAAGTAAAGCTATCACTATTTGCAGATGACATGATCGTATACATGGAAAACCCTAAGGAATCCTCTAGAAAACTACTGAAACTAATAGAAGAGTTTGGCAGAATCTCAGGTTATAAAATAAACATACAAAAATCACTTGGATTCCTCTACATCAACAAAAAGAACACCGAAGAGGAAATAACCAAATCAATACCATTCACAGTAGCCCCCAAGAAGATAAAATACTTAGGAATAAATCTTACCAAGGATGTAAAAGACCTATACAAAGAAAACTACAAGCTCTACTACAAGAAATTCAAAAGGACATACTTAAGTGGAAAAACATACCCTGCTCATGGATAGGAAGACTTAACATAGTAAAAATGTCTATTCTACCAAAAGCCATCTATACATACAATGCACTTCCGATCCAAATTCCAATGTCATATTTTAAGGGGATAGAGAAACAAATCACCAATTTCATATGGAAGGGAAAGAACCCCCGGATAAGCAAAACATTACTGAAAAAGAAGAAGAAAGTGGGAGGCCTCACTCTACCTGATTTCAGAACCTATTATACAGCTACAGTAGTCAAAACAGCCTGGTACTGGTACAACAACAGGCACATAGACCAATGGAACAGAATTGAGAATCCAGATATAAATCCATCCATGTATGAGCAGCTGATATTTGACAAAGGACCAGTGTCAGTTAATTGGGGAAAAGATAGTCTTTTTAACAAATGGTGCTGGCATAACTGGATATCCATTTGCAAAAGAATGAAACAGGACCCATACCTCACACCATGCACAAAAACTAACTCCAAGTGGATCAAAGACCTAAACATAAAGACTAAAACGATAAAGATCATGGAAGAAAAAATAGGGACAACCCTAGGAGCCCTAATACAGGGCATAAACAGAATACAAAACATTACCAAAAATGATGAAGAGAAACCAGATAACTGGGGGCTCCTAAAAATCAAACACCTATGTTCATCTAAAGACTTCACCAAAAGAGTAAAAAGACCACCTACAGACTGGGAAAGAATATTCAGCTATGACATCTCAGACCAGCACCTGATCTCTAAAATCTACATGATTCTGTCAAAACTCAACCACAAAAAGACAAACAACCCAATCAAGAAGTGGGCAAAGGATATGAACACACATTTCACTAAAGAAGATATTCAGGCAGCCAACAGATACATGAGAAAATGCTCCCAATCATTAGCCATTAGAGAAATGCAAATTAAAACTACGATGAGATTCCATCTCACACTAACTAAAAAAAAACTGGCATTAATCCAAAAAACACAAAATAATAAATGTTGGAGAGGCTGCGGAGAGATTGGAACTCTCATACACTGCTAGTGGGAATGTAAAATTGTACAACCACTTTGGAAATCCATCTGGTGTTATCTTAAACAGTTAGAAATAGAACTACCATACAACCCAGAAATCCCACTCCTCAGAATATACCCTAGAGATACAAGAGCCTTCACACAAACAGATATATGCACACCCATGTTTATTGCAGCTCTGTTTACAATAGCAAAAAGCTGGAAGCAACCAAGGTGTCCGTCAACGGATGAATGGGTAAATAAATTGTGGTATATTCACACAATGGAATACTATGCATCGATAAAGAACAGTGACGAATCTCTGAAACATTTCATAACATGGAGGAATCTGGAAGGCATTATGCTGAGCGAAATTAGTCAGAGGCAAAAGGACAAATATTGTATAAGACCACTATTATAAGATCTTGAGAAATAGAAAAAACTGAGAAGAACACATACTTTTGTGGTTACGAAGGGGGGAGGGAGGGAGGGAGAGGGTTTTTTATTGATCAATCAGTAGATAAGAACTGCTTTGGGTGAAGGGAAAGACAACACTCAGTACAAGGAAGGTCAGCCCAATTGGACTGGACTAAAAGCACAGAGGTTTCCGGGATAAAATGAAAGCTTCAAAGGTCAGCGGAGCAGGGGCTGGGGTCTGGGGAACATGGTTTGCGGGGACTTCTAAGTCAATTGGCAAAATAATTCTATTATGAAAACATTCTGCATCCCACTTTGAAATGTGGCGTCTGGGGTCCTAAATGCTAACAAGCGGCCATCTAAGATGCATCAATTGGTCTCAACCCACCTGGAGCAAAGGAAAATGAAGAACACCGAGGTCACACGACAACTAAGAGCCCAAGAGACAGAAAGGGCCACATGAACCAGAGACCTACATCATCCTGAGACCAGAAGAACTAGTTGATGCCCGGCCACAATCGATGACTGCCCTGACAGGGAGCACAGCAGAGGACCCCTGAGGGAGCAGGAGATCAGTGGGATACAGACCCCAAATTCTCATAAAAAGACCATACTTAATGGTCTGACTGAGACTAGAGGAATCCTGGCGGTCATGGTCCCCAGACCAGACAGGACAGGAACCATCCCCGAAGACAACTCATCAGACATGAAAGGGACTGGTCAGCGGGGGGGAGAGAGATGCTGATGAAGAGTGAGCTAATTAAATCAGGTGGACACTGGAGAGTGTGCTGGCAACTCTTGACTGGAGAGGGGATGGGAAGATAGAAAGAGAGGGAAGATGGCAAAATTGGCACGAAACGAGAGACTGAAAGGGCTGACTCAATAGGGGGCGAGCAAGTGGGAGAAGGGAGTAAGATGTATGTAAACTTACATGTGACAGACTGATTGGAATTGTAAATGTTCACTTGAAGCTTAATAAAAGTTAATTAAAAAAAATCTCAGAATTAAAAAGAAGCATACACAAAAAATAAATAAATAAAAGCAAAAAAAAAAAAACAATGCATGGATGAAAAAAACCAACATCCTAATCAATCTTAACAGGGTAAGTATTGCAAAAATACACTGAGAAGCAATTTTGAACAGTATAGGATACTTGCGGAGAGTTGAGAAAACGTGCATGCTTTTTGCATGCAGCAAACATAATGTTCAGTGACTTTATAAACAAAGCTAGAGGTGGAAGACACAAGCAAAATGGATGAATTGCTGATACAGTAGTTAAAAAACAATAGCGGACATTCTGACCATATTTTTTCCTTATCTGCAGGGCCGTCAAATAGTTTTTTCAATACGGACTGGCTATGTGATTGGCTTTCATCACATGATATGGGCCAAATGATCTATGACCACTTGCAATTTACCCTTGCTTGTCGTACAGAAAGGATAGTTAACACGCATATAGATCAACCTCAGCGGTATCACATCTTCCATCAGGTATGATGAAGTGAAGGCTGCATTTAACTTTAGAATTCCCTATTCTCACATCATTGTTTATCTAAAACTGATGGTGTCATGCTCTCTCTGATATTTTTGTATATTTGCTAACAATCTTTGCATTTTTCCAGTTGTACCATGTCACCTGTGATAGCAGTTTTCCCCTACATTCAATGAGTCCTTTTTCAGTCTGCAGGTATTTGCTGAATTGTACCAAGCACTGGAGACATGCAGTAATCAGTCCTGTTTTCATGACATTTACCGCTAAGATTTACATTAAAATAGCAATCATATACTTAATTAACTATTGGCACGAATGTGCTGTGAATGAGATATACAGTATGGAATGAATGCATGGAATTAGGAAAAATGAAACTAATACTGCAAGGCTCACTAAAGCTTTCCTAAGGGAAAAAGGAACGTTTTATTTAGTACGTAGCCAGGTAGAGGGAATGGGAAGAACATACGAGGAAGAGGAAACCACATTATTACCCTTTGAGGCAGCAAGGAACACATTTGCAAAAGACAATTGAATGCAGAGGAAGAATGGATTGAAGGGAGGAAAAAGTGATGTGAGGACTTAGGAAAGAGATCAGGGTAGGGTCATTCATTCACATATTCTAATACTAAAAAAAAAACTATTAACTGTAAATTCTATGATGGAGTAGAGCACGCAGATGTTGTTTACTATTGAACGGTGACAAGATGTCAGGACAAGATAAATTTAAGGAGAAAGGAGAAACGAAGATATAGGAGAAGTAAAAAGGGTGAGAGTATGAGCAAATTACTGGGGAGGGTATAAACATATTCAGGATATAATGAGGACACCAAATTGAATGAAGCATAATAAGTTCTATAAAAACTCTGGGCAAAAATTATTTTAAAATGTCACTCTCAGGCATATACAGCCTCTGAAAAACAGATAAAATGTTTTTTGTTAGTGTGGCAGCTGCTGCCAGCTCCATGTTTTTTCTAGAATATTTTTTTTTTTCCCTTCACTTTACTGGTAGGGTCATATGCATTTAATAATTATAAACCCATATTATAACGATCTAATATGTGAGTTTTGGCATACATACAAAAATTTCACAGATACTTTCACTTACACATTCTAACAAGACAGGAAAAATGAAGTTTTCAGAGCGAGTCTAGGAAATGGAGTGGGAAGAGCATGGGCACTGGTCAAGCAGCTGAGGTTAAATGTCAGGCTTACAAGCCTCTTTGTGATTTTTTCCTCATCTGTAAAATCACTATAGTGAGTTTCTTGTGACACTCGTGTGATTAATGAGATCATGTGTGTAAAATCCAAGATTCAAAACGACCATTTCGTATGTGGTAATTACTAATTTTAGAACATTCTTCCCTTTAATCATTTCAAATAGTGTAGAACAGAACGTGAAAGTCTGTCATTCTGCAGTGCGACTCATTGCAAACATAAATACTGATCTAATATAAAGCAGAAAATGAAAAATTAATGCCTATAATAGCTATAATTTTTAATACATTATAATTCATAATTTAGTGTGAAGGAATTTTCTGTATCATTATGTATCTGTATTAGTTTTCTTTCAATTCTGATAATTTTTTTTAGGAGGGATTTTTTTTACTTAAATAGATAAAGTACTATTCAAAATGTTTTTTCAGAACATACCACTTGACCCTAAAATTGTTTAAGTGATAATGGTTGCTAACCAAAAGGTCAGCAGTTCAAATCCACAAGCTGATTCTTGGAAACCCTATCAGGCAGTTCTCTTCTGTCCGCTAGGACTGCTATGGGTTGGAATCGACTCGATAGCAATGGGTTTTAAATTACGTGTAGTATGTTCTGTATTCTACAATCAAAGATAACCAAATTTTATGCACTAATTTGATAAAATTCATGTTTCCCTGAGGTTTACTACCTATGTGAATTTGAAGACTATTAATGTTTTTAGTTGTTAATATAGTTTTTAAAGAAATCATTTTCAATGATTTTAAATCAGAAAAATTAAATTATTTTGAAACTTTCATCCTCATTAATCAAATTGTTGAGTTTTAAATTCAGAATTCTCAGGTCTGGGACAGCTACATAGAATCCCTAAGCACTTACATAAAGAATAGAGCAGGCAAAACAGAGTCTTTTATATGAAAATGTAGAAATTCTGATTAAAGTTTAATCATTATGATACCTATATTTGCATACCTTTTTATAGATGTTAAAGTGCTTTCAGATATTATGTCTCTTTACTTAACTAAATCTATATTCCTGCATTAGTTAGAACTTTGCATTTCTTTTTCATATTCAAACTTTCAAAAAGCCTGTTTCTTAGCATTATAATGTTGTTCATGGTTACTTAAAATCCAAAGAAATAAGAAGACAAGTTCCCTGCTCTGAGTTTTCACTCTTCAAGGGTGACATTAATATAGCCTGTCATATTATAGGACATTTTCTGTTGAGATGAAAATGGTCAAGCAATCCTCTTACTGCTGATCTCCCACACACAGTCCTCTCCCAAGCGCAGGTGCCAAACTGAATTTCTAGCTTTGGGCAAAGGCCTGCGCTTCGTGGCATATAGGTCGAAATGATAACTTTTACCTAAAATTTTACTCTTTATTTGAAGGATTATCACCTATTTCTTTCATGAATATTTTATTTGATGTATTTCCCTGGAAGCTTAATATCCCCTGAAAGAGTATATGACCATTTCTATTTCCTTAGAGCTGAGAAATCTAAATATTTATGAAGCAGGATGAAAACGACAAATGCAAGTAATGTACCCTAAACAATATTGTGTTTCAACGACGAGTAGAATGCGTGGATTTTCTTCACCTGCTCTTCACAGATACTATAAGCTCATCCTTATCAACAAACACTCTATTAGAATAAATTATTTTACATCAGTGAACTTCTTAGCACAAACGATAGTGAATCACTCTAAGACTTGAAACTTTAATGCCACTTCTGAAAAGAAAGGTCATTTTAGATACTTTTTTTTTTTTTTTTACCAAGTCGTGATTCTGAACAAACTAGGAAATAATGCAATCCAATTAAAAACGTAAAATGATTGCAAAATATATTTAAAAGGCTCTCGTGTGGAAGCATTAATATAAAGACAAGAATCAGCATATTTCTTCCATTAATTTTCTGAGAAGGATGAGAGAGCATAAAGTAGTTGGCTCATTTGAAAGTCATTCAGATTCTTAGAAAATGCATGAATCACACAATTTAATTTACAAAGTCTGAAATGCTGTCATTCTTACACTTTATAGTGGATAATCCTATTTATAGATACGTAAAACTGCTTAGAGCACGTTCTGATTTAATAGTTAGAAGGAGTAAAAAGACATCAGTTTAATAATGTGTTTTTGTAATGAAATTGTCTTTAATCTTTGTTGTTTTTAGAAGATATTACATTGATAAATGAGGTCAGGAAAGGAGGTTAATAATTACTAACTGGAAAGATTAATGAAATCATGTGATAGAATGAGCAAAAATTTTACACTTCTATGCACCCAGTGCATGAAACAAAAAATGACTTAAAGATTATCAAAGTGTTTCTCTATTTTAAAAGATACTATTGAAAGTTAGAGGTTATTTCGTCATATTTTGTATAATTAGCAAATTTAGAGAAAAACAGCAAGTTTCTTCACTAAAATAATTACGTAGTTAATTGAGCTGACTTACATTGGTTTACTTTCCCTACTCCAGGTCACCACACTTCCTTTTTTTTTTTTTTAATTAATAGGCTTTATTTTCTTAGAGTAGTTTCAGGTTTACAGAAAATTAAGCACCATAATACAGGGGATTTTCATATACTTTCTTTCACACATAGTTTCCTCTATTTAGTACCATCTTGCATTCTTGTGGTACATTTGCTATAATTGATGAACTGGTATTGATACACTCATTAGTAACTAAAGTCTGTAGTTTACATTAGGGTTCATTCTGTGTTGTACAGTCCTATGGGTTTTAAATAAATACATAATATCATGTATTCACCATTACTGTATCACACAGAGTAATTTCATTGTTCTAAAAATGCCCTGTGCTCCACCTATTTATTTGTCCCTTCTTCCTTCTCCCCCAGCTCTTGGAAACCGCTGACCGTTTTACTGTCTCTATAGCTCCCCACTTCCTTTTGTTGGAAGAGCCCTGGTGATGCAGTGGTTAAGGAGCTTGGCTGCTAACCAAAAGATCAGCAATTGGAACCCACCAGCCGCTCTGTGGGAGAAAGATGTGGCAGACTGCTTCCATAAAGATTTACAGCCTTGGAAACCATATGGGTCGTTTCCTCTCTGTCCTATAGGGTCACTATGAGTCAGAATAGACTAGACGGCAGTCAGTCGGTAGGTTTGGTTCCTTTTGTTTTACCTGCTCCTATTTTTTTTTAATTCTCCAAAGGGGAGCCCTGGTGCGACAGCGGTCAAGCTTTTGGCTGCTAACCAAGAGGTCGGCGTTTCAAATCCATCAGCTGCTCCTTGGAGACCCTATAGGGCATTTCTACTCTGTACTGTAAAGTCTATGAGTTGAAATCAACTTGATGGTGACGGGTTTGGTTTTTTGTTTTTAATTCTCTAAACATACAAACAAAATAAACCCATAGCAATCGAGTCGATTCAGACTTATCGTGACCCTATAAAAAAAAAAGGACAGAGTAAAACTGCCCAGTAAGGTTTTCAAGCAGTTGCTGGTGGATTCAAACTGGCAACCTGTTGGAGCATTTCACCATCCCACCACTAGAGCTCCATCTATCCTCCAAAAAAAAAAAAAAAAACTACCCCTTATTCATATGAATAGTGTCTTAAAGTCCCTACCAGACCTTGAAAGTCACATAGGAAATTATCTGTTAAAGCTGCTAATCAAACCTATGAGATTTACTTGGCAAGCCCTGATCTGAGACGCCTAAAATGTGACAGAAAAGTTTGGATGGAAATTCAAGGAGCCAAAGCACTGCCAAACATAATGTAAGCATTTTTATGTGGTTTCCAATTTATATTTAAAGCTTGTTTGATTGTTTTGCCTAAAAACAAATAGGATGGTAGCAAAATAACTAGAAAAGAAGTGAAAAGAACAAAATTTCCTGGATTTTGATTTTTTTAGGATTCTGAATCACGTGGATATGGAAGCACCTAGTTCATTAGAGATTGTTATGAAGATTGCACTAGATATTTGCTTATTCTACCCCATCTCAGGTGTGTGATGGGAAGATATAAGCTTTATTTTTCATCAGTTACATTAATATATGATATAGATACATGGATTTTTTAATTTAGATTTTAAAAGGCAAATAATAGATGTAAAATTACTTTATCTTGTTATTTTGTTATAATTTGCTTGTTATTATGTTATGCTTTGGATATAAATGGCCCAAAATTAATTTCTGACTATATAGAATCATAGCTCAGAGGACATTTTTTTTGTTTAATTAAATTATCAATATCTTGTATTGCTTTTTGGAAATATAGGTGGAAATAAATTTAATATAATTAATGGTACAGATTGCCACTTCCATGGGGCTTATTACTCTAAATTTATCAGTATCAAATGATATCTACATGAAAATTAAACCAAGAAGATATTTATATATATGGAGGAGTAATGAAGTCATGTAAGAAGAGATTTTGAGTAAATAATAACCATAGACCCTTCATACATGCAGTGTCTTTAGTGTCCCTGATCAGCCCCATCTATGCTATGAAGCTTGTAAGAAAAAAATAAACTATCTGGAAACAAACAGAAAAACGCTGTGCTTAGAAAACTAACTGTACTCATTTGTAAAACATGTAATATATTGATACCGTAAGGCCAAAATTTAAAACATCATCCCACTTCTGTGTGCTAGATAGTGAGTAAGCCTTTCACATGTGTTATAAAATTTAATTTCCACATATGCAGGAACTAGGACTTTAAAGATGTTAGGAAATTTACTCTGCACAAAACTAAGAGGCAGAGCCAAAATGCCATCAACAACGTCTGATATACAGCAAGCATCTTTCATCATGCGGTATACAGAAAATATTGATTAGTAAACATGTGTTCTTGTTCTTATTTATCAGCCATTACAAAAATTTTATCTTGGTATTATTGCACTAAATCAATGCAATATCATATGGGTTACCTGTGCACTACTGAGCATTAACACTTACCTTCTCAAAAGGGGTAGTTTTTGTTAGCTGCAGTATAGTCGGTTCTGGCTCGTAGCAACCCTATGTATAACAGAGCAAGGCATTGCCTGGTCTTGCGCCATCCTCATAATCATTGCCGTGCTTGAGCCCATTATTGGAGCCATTGTGTCAATGCATTGCATTGAGGGTCTTCCTCTCTTTTGCTGACCCTCTACTTTACCAAGCATGGTGTCCTTCTCCAGGGATTGGTCCCTAGTGATATGTCCAAAGTAAACGAGAGGAAGTCTCATCATCCTTGCTTCTAAGGAACATTCTAGCTGTATTTCTTCCAAGACAGATTTGGTCATTCTTCTGGAAGTCCATTGTATATTCAGTATTTTCCATCAACACTGTAATTCAAATGTGTCATTTTTTCTTCAGTCTTCCTTATTCATTGCTCAGTTTTTTTAATGTTTATGAGGTAACTGAAAATGCATGGTTGAAAATAACTCAAAAGAGGTAATACTTATAAAATATACAATTATTATCCCCTTAGTATCTGGAGAATTTAACATAAACCAACTTAGAAGTAATCCCCTTGCCATTAAGTTGATTTGGATTCATGGTGAACGAAGTGGAACTGCACCATAGGGTTTCCAAGACTGTAATCTTTATGGAAACAGACTGTCACATTCTTCCACAGAGCGACTGGTAGATTTGAACCTCCAACCTTTCAATTAGCAAAAAAAAAAAAAGCAGCCAAGTGCTTAATCACTGTGCCACCAGTGTTCCACCAGTATTTCAAATACCAGGAGGGTCACCCATGGTGGACAGGTTTCAGTGGAGTTACCAGACTAAGACAAGCTAGGAAGAAAGGCCTAGCAATCTATTTCCCAAAAATTTCCAAATGAAAACCTTATGGATCACAAGGGAACATTGTCCAACTCACTTGCTTTGGACATATCATCAGGCGAGATCAGTTGCTAGAGGAGCTCAAAACATTTGATGAAGAAGAGGATCAGGGAGGACCAGGGAGCCCCTAGATGAAATCGATTGGCACAGTAACCGCAATGATGGACTCAAACGTGCCTGTGATCTTGAGAATTATGCACGACTGGGCAACATTTTATTTTGTTGTACATAAGGTCACCATGAGTCAGAGTTGACTCCATGGCAGCTATGTATCTACTGTCTGTCTGTCTGTCTATCTATCATCTATCATCTGTCTATCTATTTATCATCTATCTATCATCTATCCATCCGTCCGTCCATCCATCCACCTATTCATCTATCCATACATCTATTTGGAGTTCCTAATTTTTTACATCATGTAATACTAATGTCTACCTGAAATTTAATAGTATGAAAATGGCAGGACTGAAATGAATTCTTAATTCCCTAAATCTCTCTTCTAGTAGTCACCTATTAAGGCACTAGTTTACCAATGCATTTTCTCCATGAACAATTGAAATTCTGCAGGAAGTTTTAGAGGGCAATAAGTCTGAGCCCTCAACCTCATGAGGAGTGGATAGAATACACCTGTTCCATGTTGCCCAGAAATGGAAGAAGGAAAAATGATCAAGGCCCATTCAGGTACCAGGAAAGTCAAAAATCATGAAACAGAATAAGGAGGAGCTGTGTCAGGCAGCTCTTCTCCGTTTCTATAGAGAATGTGTGTTTACCAGAAAATTCTCTTTGTTTAAATAAATGGCTGGATACTACTAGCTTAAAACCTCATGGGTTTCTTGGGCTTCTTATGACTGAATGGAGGAGGTAATATACCTTAGATTATAGGAGATTTTTAAGATTCCGTAGTAGTCTTGGGAATCTAAAAAACAGCTTTTTTGTGAGCTCTTATCTCTTTAGTGTTGGATTTCCTGTAGTCTTCTTGAATTATTTCTTCCATAGACTTTAATTAAATTATAATCAGTCACCATTGAGTCAACTCCAAATCATGTGTGTCAGAGTAGAACCATACTCCATAGGGTTTTCAATAGATGATTTTTTTGGAAGAAGATCCCCAGGCCTTCCTTTTGAAGGCCCTCTGGGTAGACTCCAACCTCCAACCTTTCCATTTGCAGTTGAACACATTAACCACTTGAACCACTCAGAGACTCCAGAATTAATATATAACCCAAACCCAGTGTTGTCGAGTCGATTCCGGCTCATAGCGACCCTATAGGACAGAGTAGAACTATAGAACCCTAATATTTTAAATTTTTTTCCTCTTTCTGTGCAGAGCCCACTCCTATCTTATTCTACTGAAAGGAAGTAATTTTGGGGGGGTTCCTTCTCTTAAGGTGGAGGAAGGCAAGGAAAGGAGATTCGGAGAAGGCAGAAAACAGAGGTTTTAGTCTCTGATTTGTATTTCAAAAGATTACAACTATTACGGAGATTATGGTAGCTGTATCTGAGGAGGAGCCCTTGTATGGCAGTGGTTAAGAACCCCACTGCTAATCAAAAGGTCTACAGTTCAAATCTCCCAGGTGCTCCTTGGAAACCCTATGGGGCAGTTCTACTCAGTCCTACAGGGTTTCTATGAGTCAAAGTTGACAGCAATGGGTTTGGTTTGCTTTTGGTACATCCTGGTGGGGGGGGCAACTTCAGTAGAGAGAAAGTGTCTCTGAGAACAAAAAAAAAAATGATGACTCAGAGGGAGAAATGAGACTAGAGAATTCCTGGGAACACATTGGAGATGTGGAGTCTGAGAATAAAGGAGTCTGTGCTTTGCCTGCTGGATCAGAGTAACCCAGGGAGGTGGCCATACTTTGGGAGAAGAAATGGGTGGGTGAATGCTTGGGAAAGCAATATGGTGTCATTGAGAGCTCAGAGATCTCAAACAACACCTTCCGATACCAATTTCTTCCCCCTTCATACCAATGCACTCAAGGCCTACGTAAACCTCTGAAGGATTTAGTCATGACTCCAGGACAAGATGAAGGCAACACCCAAATAACCAAAATTAGGTTTTTATATCCTGGTGGAATGGGGATACAAAAGAAAAACTGAGGTCTGCTACCACTATAATTGGCTCTGTACGTCTCTCTCCATGATAAAGTATAATCCTTTTGAAGGTACAAGCTGCATCTTAATCATTTTTGTGTTCCATTGTCCAATTTCATTCATCTATAAATTGTTGAAGAACAAATAATGAATGAATACAGATTCTGTTATAGGTTAGGAGGCAAAAACATTACCTAAATTTTAAACCTCAAAGCTAGAACCAAATAAGTTCATTGGTCAGAAGTGATAAACTGATT
Source organism: Loxodonta africana (assembly GCF_030014295.1). NCBI lineage: Eukaryota > Metazoa > Chordata > Mammalia > Proboscidea > Elephantidae > Loxodonta > Loxodonta africana. Next base: position 48,834,247 of record NC_087358.1, read on the forward strand.
ACTATTAGTTGAGAAACAAGCTTCATTACTTGGTGTTTCATGGACAACACACCGTATTTGGAAACAACTTTATAAAATTTGCTTGCCATTTACTTCTAGTCTATGTGTCATTCTAGAAAAGCTATTCTTTTAAAGACAGAGTTTACATAAATTCATAGCTTCATCATTTGGCTCCCAATTGCAATCAAATAAAGTACTGGGGGTATCCTGAGTCATCTTCCTGATAATGCTTTAGAGAAATTGTCCATAAAACTTAGAAAAGACTAAAAATATTTGCATGTATAAGGAGATTGAGGAATGTGTAAAAATATTACTATTATAAATTAAATATATTTTTAGAATTATGGTTTCACATTAGGCAATGATAAAAAGACTGTTTTAATTTTTCATAGCTTAACTATGATTTCCTAAAAGCTTAAACAGGACAAAAGTTTCAGTAATGTTTGATGGCCCCTAGAAGTTCAGAAAGGTAATTATTAAAACATGTTTCAAACTTAAAATAGCTATTAGACTTCATATTTTCAGCAACATTATAAATTATAATCTGCTTTTTTTTTTTTTTTTTCCCTAAACTGAATTTTCATCCCATGAGTTATAGAGGCTTTGACTAATATTCTTGAGTCATATAGGGTGCCTACTTCCAACAGTGGTACATTGTAATTTCAATACCGCAATGTGAAAAGCCACTGTCCTTTAGAGAGCAGGACTTTGCTGTGACCATCTGGGGTGCTTTATTTAAACTTGGACTCTTTTCAGGAGAAGTATTTGAGCATATTATTTTTTAATTGTCTCGGGTTATGTCTAGAACAAACTGGCCTAATTAAATCAAAAATTTTGAGGAATTACAGTACCATTTTGCTAATATTCCAACCTTTTCCATACTTTGTTTCTTACTTGAACATATTTAATTATATTAATAGCAATTTTATTCATTGAAATCTAAAAATTTTATAATAGAGGAAAAAAAGCTTTTAAAAACTTTCTTTCTGAGCAGTTTACCTACAACAAAAGACAAACCAGGACCATAACCAACATAAATTAAATTAAGCAAAATGAATTTTGAAATCATGATTTAAAGCCTAGAAAATTTTTTAAGTTATGAGTGATGACTACAATCATATGCTAGGAAAAATGTAGTGAATTTTTTCTTTTTTTATTGTGCTTTAAGTGAAAGTTTACAATTCAAGTCAGTTTCTCATACAAAAACTTATACACACATTGTTGTGTGACCCTAGTTGTTCTGCCTACAATGTGGCAGCATACACCTTCTCTCCACCCTGTATTTCCCGTGTCCATTCAACCAGCTTCTGTCCCCTCTGCCTTCTCATTTCACCTCCAGACAGGAGCTGCCCACATAGTCTCGTGTTTACTTGAGCTAAGAAGCACACTCCTCTCCAGTATTATTTTATGTCTCATAGTCCAGTTTAATCTTTGCCTAAACAGTTGGCTTTGGGAATGATTTTAGCTCTGAGCTAACAGAGAGTCCCGGGGAACATGTCCTCTGGGGTCCCTCCTATCTTAGTCAGACCATTAAGTCTGGTCTTTTTACTAGAATTTGAGGTCTACGTCACACTTTTCTCCTGTTCCATTGGAGAATCTCTGCTGTGTTCCCTGTCAAGGCAGTTGTTGTTGGTTGCCAGGCAACATCTAGTTCTTCTGGTTTCAGACTGATGTAGTCTTTGCTTTATGAGGCCCTTTCTGTCTCCTGGGCTCATATTTTCCTTGTGTCTTTGGTGTTCTTCATTCTCCTTTGCTCCAGGTGGGTTGAGACCAACTGATGCATCTTAGATGGCCACTTGCTAGCCTCTAAGCCCCCAGATACCACTCACCAAAGTGGGATGCAGAATGTTTACTTAATACATTTTGTTACGCCAATGGAAACCCTGGTGGTGTAGTGGTTAAGTGCTACGGCTGCTAACCAAAAGGTCAGCAGTTCAAATCCACCAGGAGCTCCTTGGAAACCCTATGGGGCAGTTCTACTCGACTTGACGGCAACAATTATGGGGTTATACCAATTAACCTAGGTGTCCCCTGAAACCATGGTCCCCAGACCCCCACCAGTGCTACTCCGCCCCTCGAAGTGTTGGGTTGTATACAGGAAACTTCTTAACTTTTGGTTTAGTCCACTTGTGCTGACTTCCCCTGTGTTGTGTGTTGTTCTTCCCTTCACCTAAAATAATTCTTGTCTACTGTCTAATGAATTCTCCGTTTCCTCTCTCCCCACCCTCCTAACCATCAAAGAATGTTTTCTTCTGTGTTTAGTTTCTTGAGTTCTTATAATAGTGGTTTCATGCAATATTTGTCCTTTTGCAACTATTTCCACTCAGCATAATTCCTTCCAGATTCATCGATGCTATGAGATGTTTCATAATTTCATCATTGTCCTTTACTGTTAGGCAGTATTCCATACTATTCCATAGTATGAATACACCATAATTTGTTCATCCATTCATTCATTGTTTCCATCTTTTTGCTATTGTACATAGTGCTGCAATGAATATGGGTGTGCATATATCTGTTCATGTGACAGCTCTTATTTCTCCAGGATACATTTCAAGGAGTGGGATTGCTGGATCTTATGGTACTTCTTTTTCTCACTTTTTCAGGAAGTGACAAATCGATTTCCAAAGTGTTTGAACCATATGACATTCCTACCAGTAATGTGTAAGTGTTCCAGTCTCTACACAACCTCTCCAACATTTATTATTTTGTGTTTTTTGGATTAATGCTAGCCTAGTTGGGGTGACACAACCTTGCTTGCTGAAAGTGAAGAGGACTTGAAGCACTTAGTAATGAAGATCAAAGACCGCAGCCTTCAGTATGGATTACACCTCAGTATAAAGAAAACAAACATCCTCATAACTGGACCAATGAGCAACATCATGATCAACGGAGAAAAGACTGAAATTGTCAAGGATTTCATTTTACTTGGATCCACAATCAACAGCCATGGAAGCAGCAGTCAAGAAATCAAAAGACGCATTGCACTGGGCAAATCTGCTACAAAGGACCTCTTCAAAGTATTGAAGAGCAAAGGTGTCACCCTGAAGACTAAGGTGCGCCTGACCCAAGCCATGGTATTTTCAATCACATCATATGCATGTGAAAGCTGGATGATGAATAATGAAGACCGAAGAAGAGTTTACGCCTTTGAATTGTGGTGTTGGCGAAGAATATTGAATATACCACGGACTGCCAAAAGAACGAACAAATCTGTCTTGGAGGAAGTGTGGACAGAATGCTCCTTAGAGGCAAGGATGGAGAGACTGTGTCTTACGTACTTTGGACATGTTGTCAGGAGGGATCAGTCTCTGGAGAAGGACATCATGCTTGGCAGAGTATAGGGTCAGCGGAAAAGGGGAAGACCCTCAATGAGGTGGATTGACACAGTGGCCACAACAATGAGCTCAAGCATAACAACGATTGTAAGGATGGCTCAAGACCGGGCAGTGTTTCATTCTGTTGTGCATAGGGTGGCTATGAGTCAGGACTGACTCAACGGCACCTAACAGTAACAGTTGGGGTGAGATGGTATCTCATTGTAGTTTGGATTTGCATTTCTCTAATGGCTAATGATCATGAGCATTTCTTCATGAATCTGTTAGCCACCTGAATGTTTTCTTTGGTGAAGTGCCTGTTCATATCCTTTCCCCATTTTTTAATTGGGTTATTTGTCTTATTTTTGTTGAGGTTTTGCGATATCTTGTAGACTTTGGAGATTAGACACTGATTTGATTTGTAATATCCAAACATTCTTTCCCAGTCTGTAGGTTACCCTTTTACTCTTTGGTGAGGTCTTTGAATGAGCATAGGTGTTTGATTTTTAGGAGCTCCCAGTTATCTAGTTTCTCTTCTGGTTTTCGTGCATTATTAGTAATATACTGTTTATGCCATGTGTTAGATCTCCTAGAATTGTCCCTATTTATTCTTCCATGATCTTTATCATTTTGGATTGTATATTTAGGTCTTTGACCCATTTTGAGTTAGTTTTTGTGCATGGTGTGAGGTATGGGTCTTGTTTCCTTTTTTTTACAGGTGGATATCCAGTTATGCCAGCACCATTTGTGAAAGAGACTATCTTTTCCCCAGTTAACAGACTTTCAGCCTTTGTCAAATATCAGCTGCTCATAGGTGGATGAATTTATGTCTGGATTCTCAATTCTGTTCCATTGGTCTATGTATCTGTTGTTGTACCAGTACCAGGCTGTTTTGACTACTATGGTGGTATAATAAGCTCTAAAATCAGGTAGTATGAGACCTCCCACTTTGTCTTTCTTTTTCAGTAATGCTTTACTTATCTGGGGCCTCTTCCTTTTCCATATGAAACTGGTGATTTGTTTCTCCATCTCATTGAAAAATGCCACTAGAATTTGAATTGGGATTGCACTGTATCTGTAGATCACTTTGGGTAGAATAGACATTTTCACAATGTTGAGTTTTCCTATCCGTGAGTAAGGTATGTTTTTCCACTTATGTAGATCTCTTTTGGTTTCTTGCAGTAGTGTCTTGTAGTTTTCTTTGTACAAGTCTTTTATGTTTTTGGTTAGATCTATTCTTAAGTATTTTATCTTCTTGGGGGCTATTGTAAATGGTATTGACTTGGTGATTCCCTCTTCAACGTTCTCTTTGTTGATGTAGAGGAATCTAACTGATTTATGTATGTTTATCTTGTATCCTGATACTTTGCTGAAATCTTCTAGTAGTTTTCTTGTGGATTCTTTAAGGGTTTTCTGTGTATAAGATCATATCATCTGAAAATAGAGATACTTTTACTTCTTCCTTGCCAATTTGGATGTCCTTTATTTCTTTTTCTAACCTAATTTCTTTGGCTAGGACTTCCAGCACAATGTCAAATAAGAGTGGTGATAAAGGGCATCCTTCTCTGATTCCCATTCACAGGGTCAATGCTTTCAGACTGTCTCCATTTAGGATGATGTTGGCTGTTGGCTTTGTATAAATGCCCTTTATTATGTTAAGGAATTTCCCTTCTATTCTTATTTTGCTGAGAATTTTTTATCATGAATTGGTTTTGGATTTTGTTAAATACCTTTTCTGCATCAATTGATAAGATCATGTGGATCTTGTCTTTTGTGTTATTTATGTGATGGATTACATTGGTTGTTTTTCTCATGTTAAACCATCCCTGTATACCTGGGATGAATCCCACTTGGTCATAGTAAATTATTTTTTTGATAGTTTGTTGAATTCATTGGCTAGAATTTTGTTGAGGATTTCTGTGTCTAAGATTATGAGGGACATTTGTATGTAATTTTCTTTTTTGTGGTGTCTCTACTTGGTTTTGGTATCAGGAATATGCTGGCCCCACAGAATGAGTTTGGGAGTATTCCATCCTTTTCTATGCTCTGAAATACCTTCAGTAGCAGTGGTGTTAACTCTTCTCTGAAAATATGGTAGAATTTTCCAGTGAAGCCTTCTGGGCCAGGGCTTTTTTTTTTTTTTTTGGAAGTTTTTAAATTACATTTTCAATCTCTTCTTTTGTTATAGGTTTATTTAGTTGTTCTACCTCTGTATGTGTTAGTTTAGGTAGGTAGTGAGTTTCTAGGAATTTGTCCATTTCCTATGGGTTTTCAAATTTTTTAGAGTACAATTTTCATGGTATTCTGTTATGGTTCTTTTACTTTCAATTGGGTCTGTTGTGATATTGTCCATCTCATTTCTTATTCAGGTTATTTGCTTCTTCTCCTGTTTTTCTTTTGTCAGTTTGGTCAAGGGATTATCCATTTCGTTGATCTTTTCAAAGAACCAGCTTTTGGTCTTGTTAAATCATTCAATTATTTTTCTGTTCTCTATTTCATTTAATTCTGCTCTAATTTTAATTATTTTCTTTATTCTGGTGCCCCAGGGCTTCGTTTGCTGCTCTCTTTTTATTTGTTCAAGTTGTAGGGATAATTCTTTGATTTTGGCCCTTTCTTCTTTTTGGATGCGTGCATTTATTGGACCTCTGAGCACTGCTTTTGCTATGTTCCAAAGGTTCTTGTAGGAAGTCTTTTCATTCTCATTTGATTCTATGAATTTCTTTATTCTGTCCTTAATTTCTTCTATAACCCAGCAGTTTTTGAGCAATGTGTTGTTCAGTTTCCAAGTGCTTGATTTTTTTTTTTTCCTTACGTTTTCTCTTATTGATTTCTAGTTTTATGGCTTTATGGTCAAAAAAGATGTTTTGTAGTATTTTGATGTTTTGGAATTTTTTAAGGCTTGCTTTATGGCCTAATATGTGGTCTATTCTGAAGAATGGTCCATGTGCATTGGAAAAGAAAGCATACCTGGATGCTGTTGGGTGGAGTGTTCTGTATATGTCTATGAGGTCAAGTTGGTTGATTGTGGCATTTAGATCTTCTGTGTCTTTATTGAGCTTCTTCTTGGATGTTCTGTCCTTCACTGAAAGTGGTGTGTTGAAGGCTCCTCCTATTATTGTGGAGCTGTCTATCTTGCTTTTCAACGCCATCAGAGTTTTTTTTTTATGTCATTGGATGCGTAAGTATTTATTGTGATTATATCCTCCTGGTATATTGACTCTTTAATCATTATATAGTGTCCTTCCTTATCCTTTGTGGTGGATTTTACTCTAAAGTCTACTTTGTTGGAAATTAACATTGCCATTCCTACTTTTTTTTGGTTGTTGTTTGCTTGATATATTTTTTTCCATCCTTTGAGTTTTAGTTTGTTTTTGTCTTTAAGCCTAAGGAGTATCTCTTGTAGGCGGAATACAGATGGATATTGTTTTTTTATTCATTCTGCCACTCTCTGTCTATGTATTAGTGCATTTAGTCCATTTACCTTCAGAGTTATTATGGATAGGAACAGATTTAGTGCTGTCACTTTGATGTCTCTTTTTTTGTTGTTGACAGTTTCTTTTTCCACTTAATTTTCTGTATTGGATCATTTTTCTTTATATATTTTCTTTTCCTCTTTTTCATTATGGTTGTTTTTGTATTTCCTGAGTCTTTATGTTTTTGTTTATTTTGACGTGTAGGATTGTTAGTTTCCTTTGTGGTTACCTTAATATTCACTCCTGTTTTTCTAAGTTTAAACTAATCTTTTATTTCTTTTTATTGCCTTAACTTCCTCTCCATATGAAAGATCTAAGACTACATTTTTTAGTCCCACTTTTTTGTTTTAATGTTGTCATTTTTAACATAATGATGTCTCTGTTTCCCTGTTTTGAGCATTTTAGCTTTGATTTATTTTAGTGATTTCCCTATCTGGGTTGATATCTGGTTGCTGTGCCCTGTGTTCTAGTCCTGGGTTGTTATCTGATGTTAATGATTTTCTAACTGGAGGACTCCCTTTAGTATTTCTTGTAATTTTTTTTTTTTTTTTGCAAATTCCCTAAACTTCTGTTTTTCTGGAAATGTCCTAATTTCGCCTTCATATTGAGAGACAATTTTGCTGGATATACAATTCTTGGCTGTCAATTTTTTTTTCCTTCAACGCTTTGTATATGTCATCCCATTGCCTTCTTGCCTGCATGGTTTCCGCTGAGTAGTTGGAGTTCAGTCTTACTGACTGCCCTTTATATGTGACTTTTCATTTATACTTAGCCACTTTTAAAGTTCTCTCTTCATGTTCAATTTTGGTAAGTTTGATTATATCTTGGTGACTTTCTTTTGGGATCTACCTTGTGTGGCGTTTGATGAACATCTTGAACAGGTATCTCCTCAACTTTCATGACAGCAGGGATGCTTTCTGTCAACAAATCTTAAACAGTTCTCTCTGTATTTTCTGTTACCTGCCTTCCTGTTCTGGTACTCCAATCACTCATAGGATATTTCTCTTGATAGAGCCCCACACAATTCTTAGGATTTCTTCTTTTTTAAAAAAATTATTTTATCTCATTTTTCCTCAGATATGTTGGTATCAAGTGCTTTATCTTCAGTCTCACTAATTCTGACTTCCATTTCCTCAATTCTGCTCCCATTACTTTCCATTGAATTGTCTAATTCCAAAATTTTATTATTAATCTGGATTTCTGTTTGATGTCTCCCTATTGATTCTTGCAGCCTATTAAATTTGTCATTGTGCTCTTCTCTACTCTTAAGCTCCTCTGATGTTTTGGCTGTGTGTTTCTTGGCTTGTTCTGTATTTTGACTGATCTCTGTCTTGATCTATTGAAGAGTTCTGTGTATTAATCTTTTGTATTCTACTTCTGGTAATTCCAGGAAATTCTCTTCATCCAGAAAATTTCTTAACTCTTTTTTTTGGGAGCTTGCTGAAGCCATCATGGTCTGCCTCTTCATGTGATTTGATATTAATGGTTGTCTCCAAGTAGTTAATAAGTTATTGTATTTATTTATGTTTGCTTACTTTGTCCTAGTTTCTTTTGTTTTGTTTTGATACACCCAAATATGCTGGTCAAGTGAGACAGTCTGATTATTTGTGCTTTAGAAGCTCTAACATCCTGTCACCAGGTGGTTAGAGCTGTTACTAGGTATATGAGCCCAGGAGTTTGTTTACTTTTCTTGTATGGATTCAGCTCAGGTGTCCAGGTAGTCAGTCACCAAGTGTGTGGTGTAGGCTCTCACCTACAGTCTTAGCTGAGCAGGGGCGATTGGTGTAGGTACAGTTATCTGGCTGCAGTAGGGGGTCACAAGCTGAGGAAAGCAGGGAGCTGACAACTGCCCCTGACTGTCTGTGAGAGAAGTGTGTCCCTGTTCCCTAGAGCTCCTAAGTGAGTGGGTTCTGTGAACTGACTATGGGCGCCCAATGATGTAGGCTGTAAGGACTGGGAGGTACAACTTATTCTTGGGCCCTTGTCAAGGGTGGCTAGGCAGCATGGGTGGAGCCACTAGTCCTCAGGCCCCTGATGTGGGTAGGTGAGACCCTACTTAATAGGCAGAGCAGTGTCAAGCATCATGAACCTGCCTCTCCACCATATAGCTGAAATAATTGAAGTTAGACTTCAGGTATATAACCTGTTGCACTGTGCTAATGTGGGCCTACACTGTTGAAACAGTCCTGCACAGGTTTATGCAGGGGTGAAAGGCATTCATGTCCATGGACCCCTTATGCCTATGTCTAGGCAAAGGAGCTGTTTCTTCCCTGAGTTCCTGGCTTAGGGGAGCTGGCAGATTATTTTTTTCCCTCTTTGTTAATTTTTTCCTTCTCCCAGGCCAGGGGAATGACTCAGGACACACTACAGGTCCTACTTTCAGCCCAGAGAAAGCAGCTATCGCTGAATCCAGCTCAGGACCCATGCAGAGCAGGGAGGGGTCAGGTAAATGGGAGAGAGTTTTTTTCCAAAGGGATGTTTTTTGATCCACGTCATAGATTAGATGCACGTACTTATCTTTTGCCCATTGAGCACCGCCTTTCACTGACTTTGGAGGCATGAGTGGACTCTCCGCCACTGAGTCTCTCCTGATGTGGAAAACATGTCCCGAACAGCACTGCTTACCTCACTGCACTCTTGCTAGCAGATCTGGTCTGCAGGGTGCTGGTTCCTGCTGGGTCAGGTCTGGCAACTCCTTGCTGCTTATGAACCATCTCTTCCTCCCCCTGCTGCTCAGTCCAACTCCTCACCTTTGCCCTTGGTGTTCAGGGCTCCCAGACTGTCATATATAATCAATTCAGGTTTTTGGCGGGGGGGGTCTTTGTTGTAAGAGGTACCACAGAAAGTGTCTGACTACTCCACCATTTTGGCCCTGCCTCCTAGCACATTATTTTTAATTACATCAAAAATGTATTAAATATCTGCTACTTACCCATGACTCTGAAAAGTTCTGAGAGACTGAGGGAAGAAATACCAAATGTAGCTCATAACTCCAAACCGTTTACTTAGCAGTGACTTTAAAAACATGAAATTTCATTGGCAAAAATTATGTGATAGATATGTTTACAACAAGGACCAAAAAGAAGACAGAGAAGCTGCTGAGATTTCTTATGTACAACTGAATACCTCTTGGGATTTGGTTCCTTGGTTTAGCGGTTTAGGGGCATGGTTTCAGGAGACATCTCAGTTAATTGTCCTACTAACATGTTTAGTGCTTCTATTTTACTTCCTAGAGCATTGCATAGTGCCTGGTATCTTAAAAGTGGTCATCCAAGGCATGATAATTGTCTCTGTTCACCTGAAGCAACAGAGGAAGAAAGTCAGGAATAGGAGGAGGACATCAAATTGCTTCCATGAACAACTGCCACCATGAGATCAGATGACCTAGATAGTTGTTGGGTACCACTACTAAACATTTTAATTAAGGATTCTAAGTCTTCTTAAAACCAAGCCATTGATAAGCTTAACTAGAAAAAAATTTTTGCTTTGATCATTATGCTTTTTTAAGAACTATCCCTATGGAATTAAATTCACAACAGCAACTTGAAAGATTAAATAGGAACCTTAAGGGGCAGTGAGTTTATGTTAATGGGGGAGGAACAACTCAGAAAAGGAGGATGAAATTTGTTGTAGAGCTTGAAGAATGTAATCACCATCACTGAACTCTACAGGTAGAAGCTGTGGAATTGGTGTGGGTTTTGTTGTGTGTGTTCTCAAAACAACAACAAAATAAGTATATATATATATATACATATATATATGTATGTATTTTTTTTAATTTGAAACATCAGTGAATATTATGAAATAGAACATAAACAAGCAAAAAAAATCATTGCCATTGAGTCAAGTTGATTCTGACTCATATAACCACTAATTACCTGATGGAGACAATATAAATATTGGTTGAGAAAGTTTAAATAAATTCAACCAAAACAACCATGTTGAGATTTGAGTCGAGTTTTGGAAGATAGATAGAGTTAGAATAGACAAAACAGGAAGAAAAGGACATTGTAGATAAGGATGATAAAAGATCAAAAGTGATGGGTCAGTGAAGAACATCACTGATTAAATATACAATGTGGTGAAGAGATGAGCTTGAAATGTGGGAAAGCATGGTCATACCATGGAGGAAGTTCAAAACCATGCAAAGAACTATTGACTTAAAGAAGTAACAACCAGAGAGATGGCAACTATTTCTAAAGTGTTCAATGGCCTGATGGTGATAGTGACAATGATAATGAAGATGTTAACAGTAATAAAGTTTGCACTATGTGAAAGCCTAGTCTTAAGGTTTTACCTGTATCATTTCATTTGATCCTCATGAGATCTTCTGAGATCAGTAACATTACCACAATAATTTTACAAATGATGAAATAGAGCACTGGAAATTGTTTCAGGTCATATAGACAGGGAAAGTCAGAATCGAGATTTCAACTCAGATGTGTCGTAACTATGTATGTAATTGTAGGTAAAGGTGTCTTATTGGAAATACAGACTATCTGAAATAGGAAGTAGTTTAGCAAAGTGCACAGAAAAATTAGATTAAACTTAAATGAATTTTTTTAATTATTAAGAATAATTCATAAAAAACATGGCATATAATTTAAGCCTGCAATTCTTTATGATAAATCAGTGTCTATGAAAACAGAGTATATTGACTACTTTCATCTTAATTAACGTGGGCATTCATTAAATAATAACAACAACAATAGCACAGCATAGATTATTGGGCTAATTCCAAACCAGGGCTTCAAACTCATTCATTCTGGTTCAAACCCCTGATAAGAATTTGCATTTTCACCCCAGGTATACTGAGATTCTACATTTTAACAAGATCCCTAGGTGATTCTTATGTACAATAAATTTTGAGAACCTCTGCTGTACTAGTGGTTCTCAGAATTGGTCCTTAACCAGCAGCATTAGCATTGCCTGGGAACTTGTTAGAAATGCAATTCTCAGCAGGAGTTCAAACCAGAATAAACCGGTTTGAAGCCCCGTTCCAAACCGAATAAATCAGAATAGTTTAGTTTTGTATATGGAAGGTAGTTGAAACCTTTGATTTTCTCACTCACAGGAAGCCTGTTATATATATTAATAATGACCACACTAATATGCAGGACTAGGTCACTGAGTGGTACTAACTGAATGCTAAATGAAAGGCTGGCAGTCTAAACTCATCCAAAGGTGCTGTGGAATAAAGGCCTGGCTGGTGATCTGCTTCCATTAAGAGCATAGCCAAGAAAACCCTATAAAGTTCAGTTCTATTCTGTAACACTAGCCGTCATCATGACTTGAAATCTACTCGACTGTATCAGCTAAAATGCAGGAGTAAGCGTTATTCCTGGTATATATAAATAGTTTAAAATATGTAACCAGTCCAGTTATAAGCCTATATCATCCCACTTTTCTCACTCCCTCTCCAGAAGGGTCTATGATTCTCAGGTTGTTGTAAATGTTTCCCACGATGTTTTTACATTTTTAAAGAAGACAATATAATTATAAAATATGAAATTGCTTTGGAAATTCAAACTATCATGCTGCATGTATCATTCTGCAACTTAATTTTTAGACCTACCATTTTGTTTTTGAGATTTTTAATGTGGATACATATAAAAAAAAAAAAAGTTTTTTTTTTGATCCATATAATTAGTTTTACCGCTTTTCAAAACTCTATGAAAAAAATCAAAGCTTATTTACCCATTGCTCTACTGAAATAGAATTGGTTCTTATTTCTAATTTTTCTACTTTATCTTGGTATAGTCTTCTTTTGCACATTTATTACAAATTCTTTAGATGTATACCTGTTAGTGAAGTTGCTGACTATGGAGTATACGCATTCAATTTTATTAGGCAATAAAATTGTGCCCAAAGGTAGATTGAAAAAAAAAAAGAATTCTTGTTTCTCCTATGATAGAAATAATTACCCAAATGTAAAATTTTGCCACTATGGATATGAAATTGTATATCAGTGTTATGTATTGGCTATTCAAACAAACAAAAAAACTGTGAAAATCATTCCCTGTGGTATTGATCACCTCAGTTAATCATTCTTTCAATTGCTTTTTTTCTACAGGATTGCTTCTCTTTTATTTACTATTTGCTTTATGGAAGTTTATGATATATTTTGATTTATTAAAAACCTGATTAAAAAATATAATCTATGATTTGTCATTTACTCTTGTAATATGTATCAGGACAAATTATATTTAAATAATAGTTACAATGTAAAGTACACTAGAAAGGAAAATTATCATTTACTGAGTCTCCTTTTAAAGGCCAGATATGCTAATTATTTTTGGATGTGTTATTTCACTCTAACTTCATTTTTAACCTCCAGGCTAGGCATTACCACCCCCACTTTTCTGATAATGACTTTGAGGTTCAGAAAAACCAAGTGACTTATCCAGGGATTCATGTCTATTAAGCAGAGGGGAAAATTCCAAGAAAGTTTTATTTGGCTCTATAGCCCATTTTTTTCAACCACATAAATAATAATCACACTTTTAACTGTTTATAACCCATTCACAGGATTAGGTAACTTAAACATCATTAAATTTTAGGAATAATTACAGCATGTATTATTAACTCTATTTCTTGAACCATTAATTTTGGAATATAGGGGATTTTATTAGCTTCTTAGGGCTGCCATAACAAAATACCACAATGTGGTTGGCTTTAAAGAACAGAAACGTATTATCTCACAGCTCAGGAGGCTGAGTCCAAATCCAAGGTGTCAGCAGGACTATGTTCTCTCTCTTTAGCTGTAGGGGAAGATCTTTCCTTGTCTCCTTCAGGTTCTGGTAGCCCCAGGCATTTCTCCGAGTTCCCTGGATTTAGATGGTGTCTGTCATCTTCCTCTGTGTGTGATCCTGTCTCCCTGTATGTTCTCCTCTTATAAAACCCAGTGCCATCTAGTTGATTTCGACTCATAGCGACCCTATAGGACAGAGTAGAACTGCCCCATAGAGTTTCCAAGGAGTGTCTGGCAAATTTGAACTGCTGACCCTTTGGTTAGCAGCCATAGCACTTAACCACTATGCCACCAGGGTTTCCCTCCACTTATAAGACACCAGTTGTATAGGATTAGAACTCACCCTACTCTGATATAGCCTTATAAACTTGACTGACAACATCTGCAGAGAAAAACCCTATTTCCCCAAACGAGGTCACATTCGTAGGTACAAGGGTTAGAACTTCAATATATGTTTTTGGAGTGACACAATTCAATCCATAATAGTGTCAGAAATAATTTTATAAAGTTAATAACAAAAGTACAATTAGAACTCAGATATTCTATCCATTAAATCCAGTACTTCTTCCATTGACCTTCGCTGAAGCTTATAACACATTGTAAACTGACGTTATACTGGACACACTAATAGATTCGTGATGCATATGCTAAAGTATTATTTGTGAGGATAACACTGTTTTTCTTAACCCTTTGATGTATAATGTATGGCCTATGGATGAAAGTTACACTACTTAACCATGTTGCTGACAATTTGTGCCTATATTATTACTGTTATTTTTCCTAATTAACCTTTTGACAGAATCAGTTTGATTCTCCTGGAATCCAGATTTCTGGAATTATGGAATTGGGGTAATCCACCCAGGCTATCTGCCCTTAGATATCCTTTTGAACCTTGAAGGAACTGGTTCCCTGGAGTCACCTTCAGGTCAGACAATAACTTAGCAAGGGGCTCACCAAAAACCAAACCCATTGCCATCAATTCAATTCTGAATCATAGTGACCCTATAGGACAGAGTAAAACTGCCTATAAAATAGGGTTTCCAAAACACAGCTTGTGGGTTCAAATTGCCGATCATTTGTTTAGCAACTGTAGCTCTTAACCACCGCACTGCCAGGGCTTAGTGGAGACCATTTGGCCTTAGAGAGTGGGTTCTTTCGGGCAATTATCTATGTCAGCCAGCTTCCAGAAACAGAACTCCAGGGCCTGACTACAGGCTATTTTAGGGTGTCTGATATGTCCTTGGTGAGTGTTGCTGTAAACTTCTGTGTGCTTTGATGCTGTCCCCTCTTCAGAGTGTCTTTCCCTAATGTTTAGCAGTCACTTTCTAATTTGAATAGTATCTACTTACAATAAATATATTCAGTTACCTTAATTTTTTGGTGTTTCTCTGTAAATTTAGCTTTTTGACACTTTATGAACCTTAGTTATGTTAATATTTACTTTGTTTTGTTTCAGAGGCATAAAAATTTTGTCAAATATGAATTTTAAAATTAGAAGTACATTATGAACAAAAGAGTTTTACACCAAAAGACAGAGACTTACAAATCTCGAGATTACGTGATATCTTAGTTATCAAGTGCTGCTATAACAGAAATACCACAAGTGGATGGCATTAACAAATAAAAACGTATCCTCTCACTGTTGTTGTTTTTAGGTGCCATTGAATCAGTTCCAATTCATAGTTGATCTTATGTACAACAGAACAAAACACTGCCAGGTCTTGCACCATCCTCACAACTGTTGTTATGCTCAAGCCCATTGTTGTAGCCACTGTGTCAATCCATCACATTGAGGGTCTTCCTCTTTTTTCCCTGACCCTCTCATTTACCAAACATGATGTCGTTCTCCAGGGACTGGTCCCTCTCAGAGTTTAGGAGGCTAGAAGTCCAAATTCAGGGTTCCAGCTCTAGGGGAAGGTTTTCTTCCTGTCGGCTCTGGGGGAAAGTCCTTATCACTAATCTTTCCCTGGGCCTAGGAGAATCTCAGCACAGGGACCGTGGGTCCAAATGATATACTCCTCTCCCAGCTCTTCTTTCTTGGTGGTAGGATGTCTCTTTCTCTCTGCTAGCTTTTCTCTCCTTTTATCTCTTGCAAGATAAAAGGTGATGCAGGCCATATTCCAAGGGAACTCCTCTTACATCAGATCAGGTCTGTGACCCCCTAATCCTCTTTAATGTAACCTAATATTGCCTTATTAACCCCAGGCAGAGATTAGGATTTACAACACAAAGGACAATTACATCAGATCATAAAATGGAGGACAACCACACAACACTGGGAATCATGGACTAGCTAAGTCGACACAAATTTTGGGGGGACCACAGTTCAAACTATGACAGGTGGTTAAAAAAAGAAAAATCGAATAGAGCAAGGGAAAAATAAATACATGGCCAGAGAAAGAGTTGGAAATTATTTACCTAAACCATTCTCATAGCTTATACGAAGACTCAAGTGGGCTATGTGATTTCTCTTTTATACTGTCGATTGGCAGAATGAGAACTTGACCTTATGAATTTTATGTAAAATTATCTTTCGATATATTTTGGTTGTGTTTTTTATCCCATTCAGTTTTTAGCAGTAACTTGTATGTTTATAGCATAAAGTAGTGCAAGAATTAATAAAACCATTCAGTCCTTCCCCTGGTTAACTACTCTTCATGAAAATGTTCTGTGTAGGATGTTCTACCCTCCCACCAGCCATGCCATTTTTCTTTCCAAGATTCCTGGCAATATCTGAAATTAAGGACATGTTAAGACTTAAGAAGTCCTAGTGCGAAAGTGGCTAAAGTGCTTGGCTGCTAAACAAGTTTGGCGGTTCAAACACACCAGTGCCCCGAGGGAGAAAGATGTGGAAGTCTGCTTCTGTAAGGATTAAAGCCTAGGAAACCCTCTGGGGCAGTTCTACTCTCTCCTATAGTGTCTCTATGAGTCAGAATTGACTCGATGGTGACGGATTTTTTGGGTTTAAGACTTTAAAATAGCAGAAGCTATTATTTACACGAAATTGACTGGATAGCCATGGGTTTTGGTTTTTGATATGATTTACACAAACTTTAAGCTTTAAAAGGATAGACTGTATAAAAACACTGAAAAAATACAATAACTACCCATTGTTTTTTTTTTTTCTTTTTCTACATCTACCTTGATCCAGCACTATCCTAACAAGTTTACTTATGTTATCTCATTTAAGCTTAACAATAACCCTGTAAGGGGAGCATTGATACCCACATTTTACAGATACACAAAGGGAACAACATAAAGTTTGACTTTTCAATGTAAAACAATCAAAAAGTGAGTCAGGAATTCAATCTAAGTCTGTATTTTTTTCCAATAAATTGTACTGACTTAGTCTACAAGCCAAAGAGCCCTGGTGTCACAGTGATTAAGAGCTAGGCTCCTAACCAAAAGTTCAGGGGTTAGAACCCATCAGGCATTTCACAGGAGAAAGATAGAGCAATCTGCTCCCATAAAAATTTATAGCCTTGGAAACCATATGGGGTAGTTCTACCGGGTCCTATAGGGTCTCTATGAGTAGGAATCAATTTGACGGCAGTAAGTAGTCTGCAAGCTTCATTCGTCTCACGCTCAATAACTGGCATATTTTTCTTCATCAGGAATGAAAATGAATTGTTCTCAATTCCACACACAGCATCGCAGGATTTCCCGTGACACTGTTATATGCGTGAATCTTGGAGTAGTTCAGAAATCCTGTTTTAGCTCTGTCATAGTAGAGTCATCATCTCTCTCTCCATCCCCTCTTGACTCCAGGTCCTCAGTTATGCAAAGTTGTAATTACTTTGCTTATTATATTTGAGAAAATCATCCTGGCCAGGATTTTAACTATTGCTATCCTACTTATGACACTCAAGTCAGCAGTGAGCAGTGGAATCCTCATCTTCCATGCAGGAGAGCCAGGTTTGAATCCAGGCCAATGCACCTCATGCACAGTCACTGCCCCTCTTTAACTGGAGGAGTCTGTGTTGCTTTGATGCTAAGCAGGTTTCAGGGGAACTTCCAGATTAAGACTGGCCTATGAAGAAAGGCCTACTTATCTGTTTCCAAAAGTCAGCCAACGACAACCCCACGGATCACACCGGTCTGACAACGGGGATGGCATAAGATCAAGCAGAATTTGGTTCCATTATGCATGGGGTTGCCATGAGTCAGGTTGACTGGATGGCAGCTAACAACAACACAACATGTACATTCACTCATGCAGGGCTTCTTATCCCCTTTGAATCTTTCAAACACATCTGGCACCTCAGCATTCTAATGCCTCTCTATCATTTTATTACAGTAAGCACATTTTAGTGCAATGATTTCAATTACTCAAAGCTATTTTTCCATTTCGTTACATTTTTCCAAAATACCTTTAAAAAGTGAGGAAAGGTTTGCAGTGCTTGCACAGAAGACTAAATGAGTTACATTTTCAGTTTTCTTGTTTGTTGTTAGGCGTCGTCAAGTTGGTTCTAACTCATATGGACCCTACGTACAGCAGAATGAAACACTGCCTTGTCCATCATCGTTCTCACAATGGTTGCTATGTTTGAGCCCACTGTTGGGGCCACTGTGTCAACCCACCTCATTAAGGGCCTTCCTCTTTTTAGTGACCCTTTACCTTACTGAGCATGATGTCCTTCTTCAAGGAGTGGTCCCTCCTGATAACACGTCCAAACTATGTGGGATGAATTCTCACCATCTTCAATTCTAAGGAACACTCTGGGTGTACCTCTTTCAAGACAGACTTGTTTGTTCTTCTGGCAATCCATGGTATACTCAGTATTCTAGGTCAACATCATAATTCAAAGTCACCAATCCTTCTTCAGTCTCCCTTATTCATTGTACAGATTTCACATGCATATGTTACACTTAAAAAAAAAAAAAAAAACCCTGCTGTGAACCATCGTTTGGGGGGATATAGCTCAATTGGCATAACAGAGTCTATAAAGAAAATGTTCTATATCTGGCTGCAGTAAGTAGTGACTGGGGTCTTAAAGGCCTGTAAACGACCATCTAAGATACATCTACTGGTCCCATCTTGGCTGGAGCAAAGTAGAATGAGGAAGACCAAAGACACAAGTGAAAGGTTAGTACAAAGGACTAATGGACTACAACTACCATAACCTCCTGAGCCCAGAATAACTAGATGGTGCCCAGCTACCAACACCAAATGCTCTGGTGGGAATCACAGTAGAGGGTCCCAGACAAAGCAGGGGAAAAATGTAGAAAAAAATTCAAATTCACACACTCACTCAAAAAAAGCCAGGCTTGCTGGTCTGACAGAGACTGGAGAAACCCCGAGTATGGCCCCAGCCACCCTTTTAACTGGGTACTGAAATCACTCCTGAAGTTCACCCTTCAGCCAAAGATTAGGCAGGTTGATAGAGCCAACAATAACACACGTGAGGATGTGCTTCATAGTTCAATCATGTGTGGATGTATACGAGACTAATGGGCACACCAGCCCGAAAGCAAAGACAGGAAGGCAGGAAGGTACAGGAAAACTGGATGAATGGAAACATGGAATCTGGGGTGGAAAAAGGGAGAGTGTTCACGTATTGCAGGGTTGGCAACCAATGTCACAAAACAATTTGTGTATTAACTGTTTAATGAGAAACTAACTTGCTCTGTAAACTTTCACCTAAATCACAATTAAAAAAATAATAATAATGACCACCAAAACCCATTGCCATTGAGTCAATTCCAACTCCTAGCCACCTTACAGGACAGAGTAGAACTGCCCCATGGGGTTCCCAAGGAGGGCCTGACGGATTCAAACTGTTGACCTTTTGGTTTGTTGCTGTAGCACTTAACCACTGTGCCACCAGGGTCTTCAATATGTACTACATAAACAAAGGAACAGAATAGAACCTCCTCAATCTAATAAGAGATAGCTGTGAAAAAGCCACACTGAAATTCATACTCAGTGGTGAAACATTAAACTACTTTCCTCTAAGAGCAGGACTTGACCATCTTAAGGATGTCTGCTCTCAACATTTTTACTCAAATGAGAGTCCTAACCAGGTGAAAGAGACAAAAGGCATAAAAGTGGGAAAGGAGTTAGAACTGTTTTTTTTTTTTTTTTTAGAACATGGTTATGTCTGTAGAAAACACTACAAAATGTACCAAAAAAATGGCTAGAACTAAAAAAATGAATTTAGAAACTTCACTTTGAAAAAGGATACAAAAAAAAAAAAAAATGCCATCAAATTGATTTCGACTCATAGCGACCCTATAGGATAGAGTAAACGTCCACCATAGGGTTTACCAAGGCTGTCATCTTTATGGAGGTGGACTGCCATATCTTTCTCCCATGGAG
Organism: Loxodonta africana; assembly: GCF_030014295.1. NCBI lineage: Eukaryota > Metazoa > Chordata > Mammalia > Proboscidea > Elephantidae > Loxodonta > Loxodonta africana. Next base: position 48,854,107 of record NC_087358.1, read on the forward strand.
CAGCTGTTCCACCAAAAAAAGCGCACCCAAAAATGTTGTGGGTTCGAGCTGCCAACTTTCAGTTAGCAGCCCAGTACTTCAACCACTGTGCCACCAGGGTTCCTTAAGGATACAAAGATAATACAAAAACAATTGCATTTTTACATACTAACAATGAACAACTGAATATTGAAACGAGAAAAGAATAAAAAGATCAAATACTAAGGAATAAATCTAATTAAAGATGTGAAAATCTTTATTCTTAAAATTATAAACCATTGCTAAGAGAAATTAAAGAAGATTTAAACAAAAACAAGAAAAAGCCCTGGATACTACTTTAAAAGTTGAGAAATTATTATATGGGAGAAGAGTTTGATGTTTGCATTTTCTCATTTTTCACTTCATATGTTCCTGCCAGTTAGCATGTTCTGAGATTAAGATTATTATTTAATTTTGATGCTTTTGCAGGATGCATGTAATTTATAAATATAACATTGTTGTTGTTAGGTGTCATCAAGTCAGTTCTGACTCATAGCTGTCCTATGTACAACAAAATGAAACACTGCCCTGGTCCTGTGCCATCCTCACAATCATTGCTGTGTTTGAGCCCATTGTTGCAGCCACTATGTCAATCCATCTTGTTAAGGGTCTTCCTCTTTTTCACTGACCCTCTACTTTACCAAGCACGACGTCCTTCTTCAGAGACTGGTCCCTCCTGATAACGTGTCCAGAGTATGTGAGATGAAGTCTCACCATCCTACTTTTAAAGAGTATTCTGGCTGTACTTCTTCCAAAATAAATATAATACAAAAAAAAAAAAAAAAAAATCCAAACCCATTGCCGTTGAGTTGATTCCAACTCATAGTGACCCTATAGGATAGAGTAGAACTGCCTTCCAAAGAGCACCTGTTGGATTCGAACTGCAGACTTTTTGGTTAGCAGCCGTAGCTCTTAACCGCTATGGCACCAGGGTTAATAAAGATGGCTCTAATTGTAAGTTCTTCAGCTGCATTTTTCAAATGATGTTCTTTTTAAATATATTCGATTTCACTTGTGTCTTTTACTATTTACGTATATTTAGAATATGCATAAGTAGGAGCTAGGGAGGAATTTAGATTATAAGTTTGATGAAAACATAACTTTTTTCCTAAATTACATTTCTATATCATACTACATTCATAAGCTATTTCTGGTCAAGAATTTTAATTGATGATGCAGTTATCTATTTCTGAACATATCCTTCTTTTTCCTAAACCATGTCTTGAAAATCACTCAATGTTTTTACTCCACATTCACCACAGCCTGAAACTCTGTCTTATTTGAAATTGTGGTAGAAGCTATTTGAGGAAGTGTTATTTTGACCAAACTTCATCCTCATTTAGTTTTGACAAATTTGAAAGCATGTTTCATCTCCACTGATTTAAGGATATTGGATTTGATTTGTATTTTCAAGTAGAGCTTTGGAGAGTTTTGCTTTCAAACTCCGAAGAACAATCTAGCCCACTGGATTTTCAAAATCAACCGTAGACATATAATAAAATCCTTCGATGCCTCCCTGTAGCCTTCAAGATAAAATCCCAACTCCTTAGTATTGTAGGAAAATCTTTTGTTTATGGCTCAGCAACACTCAATTCCTCCCACCCTTGAACAAAGCCAATCCTCCTAGCCACAAAAGGTGAGTTAGGGTTCCCAAGTACACATAGCTCTCTCTAACCTGCGTACATGTGTAGGCTTTACTCCAGTTTTTTCTCCAACTGGTTTTCTTCCATCTACACCTCCACATCATTGGGGAAATTAACTAGTACTAATGAAGTCCCTGTAAGCTTGAATACTGGCAAGAAGGAGTCTACCCACCCCCAACACACACACACACACACACACACACACACAAAATCCCTTAAATATCAAGTTACAGGAATAAACGGATCCATTTCTAAACATTAAAATATTACTTAGAAATCTCCGGACACTATCTTGTTGACAGCCCTCGCTGACTGGAGGCTCTTTTCCCTTGAGTTGTCTTATCTTACTTTGATACTATGTAGTAGAATTGATACTTATAGTATATGATGAGACTGAGTACCCCAAAACTCTCCATTAAGAACACTGGAAAGAGGCTATAAATCAAAAGTAAAAAAAAGTCTCGAATTGAAAGTACCCAACGGTTTTAAACAGGAAAGAAAAATTATTTTATTTAGATTAATCCTCCTTCCCCCAAGTCGATCTGTAGAGAAAGGAGCATTTGTTTGTTTTGTTTTGCTTTGTTTGGATGCTAGTTAGAGGAAGAAGTAAAACCAGTTAGATAGTAATAGCTAACATTTTTGTGAGGAAAACATGTAGCTCAGGTAAGAGAGGATGGCATTAAGGAAAAGGTGGTAGCCTTAAAGATGGGCAAAAGTTGACCGGTTTATGTTATATTTGAAATCCGAAGGATTTACTGAGTGTAAGCAGAGAAAATAGAGATGAATTCCACACTTCTTTCTTGAGCAAATGGATAGAGGTTGTTCATTTCCTTAGATGTAAAAGGTTGAGGTGAAAATTAGGAATTGGAGAAGAGAAGGACTGCAAAAACTGAGAAGGAGTTCACCCACTGAGAATGAGAATATTTCAATAAGCGTAAGAAAATGAAGTGCACAAATGAAATCACCTCCCGGTAGTGCTTTGGAGAGCAGTGTAAATATTGCTATTGCACCTCGGTAGAAATCCAAAATTCACTTTCTTCTTAAGAGTTGAAAATCTACTCCTCAATGTTATGTCAGTAAATTATTTCATAAATATTTGGTAAATGAAGATTTAAGAAAATTTCAGTAGTTCAGATATTAATATCCATATGACTGTAGGAAAAAAACCTAATTTCAATCTAGTAATTATAAAAGACGGCTATGGAAAGCAGCTATTAGCAGGACACATTATGCTCCAAGAGTTTGGCAAATTGTTCCCAATACTGCTTTAGTAATGCTTTTAATGTCTTCATAAAGCAGTATGTTAGATATAGGGTAGGTGTTGTTGTTAGGTGCTGTCGAGTCGGTTCCGACTCATAGCGACCCTATGTACCACAGAAGAAAACACTGCCAGGTCCCATGCCATGCTCACAATCATTGTTTATGCTTGAGCTCATTGTTGCAGACACTGTGTCAATCCACCTCGTTAAGGGTCTTCCTCTTTTTGGCTGACCCTGTACTTTGCCAAGCATGATGTCCTTCTCCAGGGACTGATCACTCCTGACAACATGTCCAAAGTATGTAAGACGCAGTCTTCCCATCCTTGCTTTTAAGGAGCACTCTGGCTGTACTAGGGTAGTAGTCACTAGTAAAATTGAGCTGAGGAACTATTAAAAATACAGAGTAGTTCATTATAGATTATCTTCAAATCAAAGTAGCGTGAGACATTTGGGGTCTTAAAATTAACCGAAGTTAAAAATCATGTACAAAGATTTTTACGTATCACTTTTAGTCATTAAAACTACAGATTTTTTTTACTGCTCAGTAAAAAAATGGGAACATAAGAAACAGCATAATCCATTCTAAAGTCTTTAAAAGACAAATGAAGAGGGCTGAACAAAAATTAGTCTATACAATAGATAATAAAAGACACCTATAAAAAAATTTTTTTTATATATTTCATTGTGCCTCATGAAATACAGAAATAACATCTTTTTTTTTTTTTTAAAGACAAACTTGGAAGTCATCTTGGAGTAACTTCTGATAATCTCCCCCAGTGAAAGCTCAGTGAACCCACTTAGTGTTTTCTGATTCCACTCATTGTCTTTTCTTTTGGGTATGGTATTATAGCACTACTGTCCATATTTTCAAAATTCTAAGAAGTCATGTATAAATAACAAAATTCAGTCTTAAAGTAAGTATACCCACTCCTCATTTATTGACATGGTTAGGTTCCAAAGACTAAGTTGTGATGCCATTATTGAAGTTATGTGAAAATGGAGGATGACCACATCAAATCACAAAATGGAGGATGACTACATCATCACATAATTGCCAAATTACATCATTACATAGCTGCCCAAATCACTGGTAATCATGGCCCAGCCACGTTGACACATAACTTTATCATTCACAGCCAGTATTACTCTCACTCGCCTTGTACCTCAGTGTTCATTACTGCCAGATCTACATCATTAATGCACAAAATAGTTGGATGGTAGATTTTTTACTATTGTTGGAAATGCATAATGCCTGATAAAGAGATAGTTGATGTAAGGAGTAGGTGTCTGCTTATAAAAAACGCATTATATGGCAATGTCTGTACCTCTTTAACAAAATATCACTTCTTATAAACCTACCAATTAAAGCACTAGGTTTTTTGTTTGTTTTATTTCATTTTCTCTAAATTGTTGTGACTAATTAGAACTGAATGTGTTACGTTTAATTTGAACAAGAAACTCTCAATCTAATAGAAAAAAGGTATATTTTCTGAAACTTAGTTCACTACTGGGAATCAAGCAATTTTTATAAAAAGAAATTCCATCTTCTTTTCTAGATGGAGTCAGTGTAGATTTTGCGTCTGTATTTCTTGTATGAATGAAGGAGCAAATAAATGGAAGACCCGATATCCATTGCTTTTGAGTCAATTTTAACTCATAGAGACCCTATAAGCCTGAGCAGAATTGCCCCTTAGGGTTTCCAAGGAGCAGCTGATGGATTCAAACTGCCCACTTTTTGGTTAGCAGCCTGAGCTCTTAACCACTGCTCCACCAGAGCTCCAAATGGAACACAGGTCTCCCTATTTCTGCTCTTGTCCCATCTATGCCTATCTTCAACACATCATTTGTTGATCTCCTCAGCATAAAAGCAGATTATTTCACTCCTCTGGCTCAAAACTCTCTGGTAGTTTTCCACATTAACCTGAATTAATTCTAGTCATTACCCTGATCTACAAGAATTAGTAGTGTTGAGCCTCATTTCCCATCCCACTTCACTTTCTTCTATCTTACCTTTGCTCACTTTGCTTTGGCCTCCCCAGAATCCTTATATCCAACCCACCATATACATTCCAGACAAGGACTTTGCACTCTGCCATGTTCTTCACTCAAACACCCACATGATTCACTCCATGGCCAATGGCAAGGTATTTACTTAAACATAACCTTGTTAATGAAACAGCCCTTTACTACTGTAATAGTTAATTTTATGTGTCAACTTGACTAGGCTACAATTCCTTGTTGTTTGGCCAAACACTAGTCTAGTTGCTGTCATAGGGTAGTTACATGTGATTAAATGAATTGGTCTGGTCAAAATTGACTTGATAGTAATGGGTTTGGTTTTTTGGTTTTAAAGCAGATTACCTTCCATAATGTAATTTAGTATAATGACCTTACATGTAATATAATGTAATTATCCTCCACAATGCAATTTAAGGTAAAGTAATCAATCAATCAGTTGAGATCATACCAGTGTAGGGTAAATCCTAAACCTAATCACTTCTAAGTTATCAAAACACAAGAACAGACAGACACACACACACAGGGGAAGAGAGATAAGTGAAGATCATTTATAAGCAAAGAAACACCAAGGATCTCCAGCAGACATCAGAAACTAGGAAAGAGGCTCACAGAAGGAATCAACACAGCCAAGATTCTGATTTGGACTTTCAGGCTCCAGAACTATGAGAAAATACATTTCTTTAAAGACAACTAAGATAAAAAAAAAAAAAAAGATAGCTACTATTTATTTAAAAAGCATTCCCTGTCACTATTTCCTACTTCAATTTTCTCCATAGTATTTTTCACCATAGAACTTACTCGTTTCTTTTAATTGATTTTCTATCATTACAGACTATAGTGTAGTTGTACTCCATGAAGGGAAGATTTTGTATTTGTTTTCTTCTTGTCTATACCTCCCATGCTTAGAACAGCAGCACATAGTAGGCACACAATAAATATTTTTGAATGAATAAATGAATCCAGCCAACTATCCTGATAGCTTTGAATACTAGTGTAATTATTTTGGAAATGAACCCAGAAGATATATAGTTATTTTGATTAAAGCAATGGACATTCTGCACAAACATTACTACCCAGGGAGATCCTTCTGGAAACACTTCATTTTCAGCCAAACAACCCAGCAAAGTGAATCATGACAGGAAGGGTCAATGGTCAAATATACCCCATACCCACTAACAAAGTTCATTAAAGGTTGTGCATAGACTCTAAAATTATTCCGTCTTTAGTCAGGGAAAACTTTCATTATCTTCAAACTAGTAAATAGTGATCATAAAACTGTCCCCAAGTTCTACACTGGGCTTTTCTATGTGTAATAATCTCTCTCCTGTTTTGAATCTCTTAACAGTAGTTATCTACATTCCATTCCTCTGAAATGATAAAAGGGAAATCCAGGCGAGACTACAGTTGCTGTTTACTTTGATTGTAGTGGAACTTTGACTGCTATTAACTCCTACCCTGAAAGGCAGTGTGGTGGCAGACACATAATGATCTGTCAGCATAGAATGACTAAGAAATAAGAATATCTTGAAATGAGAGGCTCTTCTCTGTGTTTTAACACCTTACTCATGGTGAGCCACCTTTCCAATGACTGCTAAGTATGGCCCACAGGTGACCTGATGATGAAATATCTCCACATTCTCTTCAAAACCTGTCAGTGAAATGGATTAATAAAAGATGAGTGACACTTATAAATTAGTTTGGTTAACCTCCAAGAATACCAAATTAAACAAGCTTTCCCCAGCTCGATTTATAGAGGATCGTTTTGTCGGTATAAGCACCAAAAGAAGAATCATTTTTTGCAAAATGTATTTTATCAAACGTCAAAGACAAGAATTCTCTGACTTCCCAAGCATTCCAGTTTTCTTGGAGTTATTAGCTAAACCAACTTTAAATTTTCATTATCTGTCTACTGGACTCAGACCCAGCAGAAACCAAACAATGTGCCAAAGAACTCTGGAGCTTCAGTTGGGAGAAAATTTTGTAGTCTTTAACTTTTTTGCTATCATCCTCCTGTAACAGAAAGCTGTTGATGATTTAACAGCTTGATTTATTCAAAGAGTATCTGTTAAGATGCTTAGCTAAATTTATTAAGACCCTTAGGAAGATAATGCTATGAATTTCCTGTCTATCAGAAGTTTATTCTCTAGATGCCAAAACAGCATGCGCACAGGAAATTGAAAAGTCCATAGACATGATCAGAGTAGGATGAAAACTCAAGTGTTATGACTCTTATGGGGTGGGAGAGGGAGGGAGGTTTTGCTGAGAAAGTGACTGTAGCAATCACCTTTTCTGTGGAATAGTCTGACTCAAAAATCAGGAAGGAAAAAAAGTCCTGACAACCCCCACTCCCCTCTAGGCAGGGTGCTTTTTTTTTTTTTTACCATTGAGATGCAATGGGAGATCAAATCTAACATTTCAAGAGCATCCAGTCTAAGGAGATGCCAGTGAAAAGAATAAATGGGGATAAGTGTGTGTGTCTGTGTGTGTGTATATACATGTGTGCATCTGTGTGTATCTGCATGCCCCCGAATGTGAATAATCAGGTGTGCCAGTGACCACTGGACTATGAGAAAGTAACAATCTTAATACCAACAGAATATTGTGCTGGTCCCATCCAATTCTGCTGGTCTCTGTGCCCACTTGGTCATGTAGACAACCAAGGGGACATGTCTACAGAGTGACTATTGCTGCCAAGTAACAATGTGTCTGGGCATCACATGTTAATTATTTAACCTGTGCACAGTGGTGCTAAGTGGCATAGGTGGGTGTCTTAGTTTCTTACGTCGCTATAACAGAAATACCACAAGTGAGGGGCTTTAAAGAATGGAGTTGTTTTCTCACAGTTTGGGAAGCTAGAAGTCTCAATTCAGGACACTAGCAGTAGGGTAAGTCTCTCTCTCTGTGTCAGCTCTAGAGGAAGGTCCTTATCTCAGCTTCTGCGGCTCAGGTGTTCCTGGATCTCCTATGGTTTCTATCCTCCCTCCCTCTCCGTTTGTGCTTGCTTGTGTCTGTGTATAATCTGCTCGTTATATCACAAAGTGACTAGGGTTAGGACACACTGTACACCTTTACACTGATAGGGCCTCATTAACATACAAAAGGAAAAAAGAAAACAAAAAAACAGCAAACCCATTGCCTTGGAGTCGATTCCGACTTACAGTGACCCTATAGGGCAAAGTAGAACTGCCCCATAGGGTTTCCAAAAAGTGGCTCGTGAATTCCAACTGCTGATTTTTTGGTTATCAGCCAAGTTCTTAACCACTACGCCACCACAACTCTCTTAACACGTAAAGGAAACTATATTTCCAGGTGGGATTACATCCACAGGTATAGAGTTCAGGACTCCAACACATATTTGGTGGTGAGGGGGCACAATTCAATCCATAGTGAAGTAGCATGAAACTGTATCAGGCTGATTTTATGTCCAAAATAAATGGCTTGCTGAACACAATTTTTCAGTCATAAGAAGTGATGTTTTCGGGATGACATAGTTGTGGATAAGGTCTCATTCATGACTTACCCTACCCAGTGGGATCTCTGCCTTCAGTCAGAACTGCATTATTACCAACACGAGCACTTCCCTGTGAATTGATCCAGAAGACTAGAGAAGCTACCGTCACTGAACATCTCTTACCTGATGCTTTGTCAAAGATATCTCCTGAGTTTATCTCACTAAACTCTAAATGACATTTTCCTTTAAGCTGCAAAAAAATGAGCATTTATCTTCATAAGGCCTCAAACCCCGTCCTTTGCATGATTACAACAATATAAACCAAGAAAAGATATATATGTGTATGATTATACAAAGGATGAATTAATAATAATGCTTCCTGAAATTAAGTCTGTGCTCTTTTTTAAAGGTTTTTCTTTTGTTTTTTTTTTTTCCTTTTTTTTAAATTGTACTTTAGATAAAAGTTTACAGAACAAACTAGCTTCTTATTAAGCAATTAGTACACATATAGTTTTGTGACATCGGTTGCCAACCCCATGACGTGTCAAAGCTCTCCCCTTCTCGACCTTGAGTTCCCTATTAGCAGCTTTCCTGTCTTCTCCTGCCTTTTCGCCCTTTTCCTGGGGTGGTGTGCCCTTTAGTCTCATTTTGTTTCATGGCCCTGTCTAATCTTTGGTTGAAGGGTGAACCTCAGGAGTGACCTCATTACTGAGCTAAAAGGGTGTCCAGGGGCCATACTCTCGGGGTTTCTCCAATCTCTGTCAGACCAGTAAGTCTGGTCTTTTTTTGTGTGTGTGAGTTAGAATTTTGTTCTACATTTTTCTCCAGCTCTGTCCAGGACCCTCTGTTGTGATTCTTGTCAGAGCAGTTAGTGGTGGTAGCCAGGCACCATATTGTTGTGCTGGACTCAGTCTGAAGGAGGCTGTAGTACTTTTGGTCCATCAGTCATTTGGACAAATCTTTCCCTTGTGTCCTTCGTTTTCTTCATTCTCCCTTACTCCAGACAGGGTGAGACCAGTGAAATATCTTAGATGGCCATTCACAATCTTTAAGTTTTGAAGACCCTATACTCACCAATATACTCACCAAAGTAGAGTGTAGAACATTTTCTTTATAAACTACATTATGCCAATTGAACTAGGTGTTCTTCACAGACCTCAGCCCAGGAATTTGGTCCCTCAGGGATTCTGGATGTTTTTTATGGGGCTACCACTACCTTGCCATGGACAAGTTGTCCTGGCTTCCTCAGTATTGTGTACTGTCTTACCAATGACCAAAGTTACCAGTTATCTGTTGTCTATTTAGTGTTTTTCCATACCCACTTTTTCTCTCCCTTGGAACCATCAAAGATTGTTTCTTTTTGCATGTAAACCTTTCCATGAATTTTTATAGTAGTGGTCTCATACAATATTTGTCTTTTTGTGATTATTCCACTCAGCATAATGCCCTCCAGATTTTTCCAGCTTGTGAGATGTTTCGCAGATTCATCATTGTTCTTCATCGCTGTGTAGTACTCCATCGTGTGTATGTACTATAGTTTATCATTCATCTGTTGAACATCTAGGTTTTTTCCACTTTTTGCTATTGTGAACAATGCTGAAATGAACATAGGTGTGCATATGTCTATTCACGTGACAGCTCTTATTTCTCTAGGCTATATTCCTAGGAGTGGAATTGCTGAATCATATGGTATTTTTATTCCTAGCTTTTTAAGGAAGGACCATACCATTTTCCAAAATGATTGTAACATCTTGCATTCCCATCAGCAGTGCATAAGAGTTCCAATCTCCCTGCAGCCTCTCCAACATTTGTTATTTTCTGTTTTTTTTTTTTTTTTTTTCTTGCCAGCAGTAATGTCAAGGTGAGACAGTATCTCACTGTGGTTTTGATTTGCATTTCCCTAATGGCTAATAATCGCAAGCATCTCCTCATGTGTCTGTTAGCCCCTTGAATGTCTTCTTTGGTGAAGAATCTGTTCACACCCTTTGCTCATTTCTTAATCAGATTCTTTGTCTTTTTGCTGTAGAGAAGTTGGAGTGTCCTGTACATTTTAGAGATTAGACTTTCATTGGATTTGTCATAACAAAAAAATTTTTCCCAGTCTATTAGGTTCTCTTTTTACTCTTTTGGTGGTCTCCTGATGAGCATAAGTGTTTGATTTTTAGAAGACCCCAGTTATCTAGCTTATCTTTTGGAGTTTGTTTGTTGTTAGTTATGGTTTGTATCCTGTTAATGCTGTGCATTAGGTCCTCTAGAGTTGATCTTACTTTTTTTTCTATGATCTTTGTAGTTTTCGGCTTTATATTTAAGTCTTTGATCTATTTTAGATTAGTTTTTGAGCATGATGTGAGGTATGGGTCCTGTTTCATTTTTTTGCAGATAGACACCCAGTTTTACCAGCTCCATTTGTAAAAAGACTGTCTTTTCCCCATTTGATGGATTTGAGCCCTTATTGAAGATCGGTAACTATAGGTATATGGATTTACACCTGGGTTCTCATTTCTGTTCCATTGGTCAATGTGTCTATCATTGTATCAATAACAGGCTATTTTGACTACCATAGCTGTATAGTATGTTCTGAGATCAGGTAGTGCCAGTTCTTCTACTTTATTCTTTTTCAATAGTGCCTTACTTATCCAGAGCCTCTTTCCTTTCCATGTAAAGTTAATAATTAGTTTTTCCATCTCTTTAAAGAATGCTGTGGTATTTGTATCAGGATTGCATTGCATTTGTAGATTGCTTTGAGTAGAATTGACATTTTCACAGTGTTGACTCCATCTATCCATGATCATGGTATGTTTTTCCATTTATGTAGTTCTTTTTTGGTTTCGTGCAACAGTGTTTTGTAGCTTTTTTTGTATAGGTCTTTTACAACCCTGGTTAGATTTATTCCTAAGTATTTTATTTTTTTAGGAGCTATTGTAAATGGTATTGTTTTCCTGATTTAGTTTTCATTGTTCTCTTTATTGGTATATAGGAATCCAACTAATTTTTTTTTTTTTTTTACATTTATCTTGTGTCCTTCTACTTTGCTGAATCTTTCTACCAGTTCCAGTATCTTTCTTGTGAAATCTTTTGGTTTTTCTTTGTATAGTATCATATTAACCTCAAATAGGAACAGTTTTACTTCTTCGTTACCAGTGTGGATGCCCTTTATTTCTTTTTCTTGCCTTATTGCTCTAGCTAGGACTTCCAGCACTATGTCAAATAGGAGTGGTGTTAAAAGACATCCTTGTCTTGTTCCTATTCTCAAGGGGAATGTTTTCAGCCTCTCTCCATTAAGAATGATGTTGGCTGTTTCTTTTGTAGAGATGCCCTTTACCATATTGAGGAATTTCCCTTCTATACCTATTTGATTGAGAGCTTTTATCAGGAATAGATGTTGGATTTTGTCGAATGCCTTTTCTGCGTCAATTGAGATGATCATGTGACTCTTTTATTTATATGGTGGATCATGTTGATTGATTTTCTAATGTTGAATCATCCTCGCATGCCTGATATGAATCCCACTTGATCGTGGTGTATTAATTTTTTTTTATATGATCCTGAACTATTTTGAATTCTATCGGCTAGAAATTTTGAGAATTTTTCCATCTATATTCATGAGAGATATTGGTCTGTAATTTTCTTTTTTGTGTGATGTCTTTGCCTGGTTTATGCTGTCAGGGTTATGCTGCCTTCATAGGATTAATTCAGAAGTATCTCTTTCTTTTCTGTGTTCTGAAATAGTGTGAGTAGTACTGGTGTAAGCTCTTCTCTGAAAGTTTGGTAGAACTCTCTGGTGAAGCCATCTGGGCCTGGGTTTTTTGTTGTTGGAAGTTTTTTTTATTACCTTCTCAATCTTTTCACTTTTTATGTGTCTGGATTTTCAACTTCAGCTTGTGTTAGTTTGGGTAGGTAGTGTGTTTCTAGAAATTTATCCATTTCCTCTAGGTTTTCAAATTTATTGATTTATTTGTTTTTATGAAGAGAAAGGAAATATGTATTTGAAGTAGAGAAGAATGAGCAAAATAAAATGTATACTGCTGAAAAAAATTGTTCATACTCACTGTAGACCTCTGCAAATTACAGATACAAATTTCCATGATAAAGGCACTATATTGACGCTGTTGCTAAATTATTGGACAATATATGGGAAAGAAATCTTTATGTTGTACACCTCTAGTGTGTGGTTTATTAGACAGCAGAATAACAGACATGACAAATGGTTTCATCTTGAATCGTGATACCTCTTCTTTGGTAGTGCTTCCTGCAATGCTGTACTAAGAAGGATTCTGATGTATTGCCCCAAATCCACAGGAAAGTGTGATATCATCCTTTGACAACGATGGTGGAAAGAGTTGAGGAAGTACATATGTCAAATATTTACGTTCCCTAGTACTGAACCTTTTAAAACGAAATCTTAAACTTCACCAAGAAAAGCAACAATCACTCTTAATTTGTTAAGGAACAGAGAATAGAAATAGGCAGAGAACATAATCCCTTTTTTCAGAAAGCCTAGCATTTGTCCCAAGTCCTATACTCTACATTGTTACTATTTACTAACTTTGTTCTGTTTAGTCAGAATGTGAGGATTTCACATTAATGAAGACTAACAGGACTTACCCTCTTGGATATGAAAGGGGAAAATAAATTTATTAGACGATGTTTTAAAGCTCAGTAGATTTTAAGCCTTCTTTTATTTTCAGTGACCTAATTTTTTTTTAAGCAATCTTTTACTTTCAGTGGCCTAAGCAAGCCCTGGTGTTACTTGATTCAAACCACCAGCTGCTCTGCAGGAGAAAGATGTGACAGTCTGCTTCCGTAAAGATTACAGCCTAGAAAACCCTATGGGGTAGCTCTGCTCTATCCTATAGGGTCTTCATGAGTTGGAATCAACTCTTTGGGCAACAGGTTTGGCTGCGTTTTGGTAAACAAATTTTCCAATGCTCACTAGTTCAAATAAATGGAAATTAGAAAAAAAAACTCACAAAAATAAACTTTCCTCAAGCAATCAGAAAAAATGTAAAGAAATATTTGCCCTTTTATTTTTCGACTAGGAGATGAATGACCTTCAGTAGATACTAGATATAGAATTCATTATTATACTTATATTTATTTGTTGCACATCTACATTTGAGTAAAAATTTAAAACTATTCACAAATGTTTCTCTATTTATCAAAGCATTCTTTTTATGACACAATCTCTTGTATTTTGTAGTTATTTTTATGTTTTGTTTTGTTTCTCTCAGCGCAGGGTAGCTTCCACTCAGGCTCCCGGTTCTTCTCCATATATCTGATCCTTAAATATTAGAGAACTCTAAAGCTCGTTCCTCAGACCTCTCATTTCTCTATTTACACCCACTTTTTTTTTTTTGGTGACCTCATGGCTTTAGATACCACCTGTATACTGACAAAAACATTTCTTCAGTCATGAACTCTCCTATGAACTCCAGAGTTCAACTGCATTTCAATATCTCCAATTAGACCATAAATCAAAACCAAAATCCTAAACATTTCTTCAAAATCTGCTAAGCCTTAGCCAGTTTGGTTAATGACAGCCCCTTACTTCCATTTTCTCAGATAAAAACCATTATTATTATCCTTGTTTTCTTTCACATTACACATCTAATCCTTTAGCAAATCCTATTGGCTCTACCTTCGAAGTATATTTAGAATCCAATCGCTGTTCATCATTTCCACTAATGACTTGTTCCGGACCACCAACATTTCTTGTGCAGGTTATTGAAACAGCCCAACTTTTTTCCCTGCTTTTACACTTGTTCACCTCAAGTTTATAATTCTCAACACAGCCACTATATTAGTTACCTATTACTAGTATGGAGCCCTGGTGGTGTAGTGGTTAAGCATTAAGCTGCTAACCAAAAGGTTTGAATTCACCAGCCGCTGCTTGGAAACCCTATGGGGCAGTTCTACTCGGTCCTATAGGTTCACAATGAGTCAGAATCAACTTGACAGCAATGAGTTTATTACTGCTATACCAATATATCACAAATTTAGTAGCTTAAAACAATGCCCATTTATTTTCTCATAGTTTTCGTGGGTCAGAAGTCCTGGCACAGGGTGGCTCAACTGGATTTGTGTTTAGAGTCTCATATGATTAAAACCAAGGTGCCAGCAGAACTGTGCTCCTTTCTGGAAGTTCTAGGGATAAATCTGTTTCCAAGATCATTCCCATTATTGGCAGAATTCAGCTCCACGCAGTGTGGAATTGAGGGTTCCTTTTTCTTGCTTACTGTTGAGTAGGCATGGTTCTCACCTTCCAGAGGTCACCTCCATTCCTTTGCCACATTCCTTCATCTTCAAAGCCCATAATGGTAGGTGGAGTCCTTCTCACACTTCAAATCTCTTCTCTGCCTCCCTCTTCTGCCATTTCTCTCTGAGTGACTGCAGATGGAGAAATGTTTCTGCTTTTAAGTGCTCAAGCAATTGAATTTGGCCTATCCAGATAATCCATGATGATCCTCTTATTCTAAGGTCCACAACTTAAGTTATGTCTTCAAAGTCCCTTCCCAGCAATACCTAGCTTAGTGTTTGATTGAATAGCCATGGTAAGGGAAACTTGGGGGGACATTTTTACAATTCAGTCTCACACAGGAGGAAAAGGTTCCTCTTGATACATAAAGAAAATGATGTTTTCTCCTCTGATCTATAAAAAAAATATATATATATAATTATTTCTCATTTTATGCAAAATAAAAGCTAAATTTCCTAGAGTGGTCTACAAGCCCTTCTTCTCTTACCTATCATTTCATTTCTTATTGTCCCTACTATTCATCTTTTCCTCAGAGGCATTTTTAAATATTTCAGTATTTTTGAGAAAATTTGAAGTACTTACATTAAGTAAGTGTCCTTCTTAAATATGATTTCAAAGTAAGCTAATTTTTAAAATCTTATTTCTGTAAACCAGAGTTTCTCAGCATTATTGCCATTTGGACTCAGATAATATTCTGTTGTAGAGGGCTGTCTTGTGCTTTACAGGCTGTTTAGCACATCCTTGGCCTCTATCCATTAGTGACCAGTAGCACCACCCCAGCTGTAACAACTAAAATGTCTCCATACATTACCAAATGTCTCTTCACAGGTAAAATTGCCACACGTTGAGAATCACTGGTCTAAAATCTCAAAACAATGTTTTCTGTTTGCTTGTTTTTATGTGACAATTCCAAAAAGATGGGCTATAACACCAAAGGGAGGCAGTTACTAGTGCCCATAAACAGGAGTTTCAGAATTTTCTTATCTCACATGTATTTTATATAAACATATTACTTTGGGAAGTTAAAACAGTAATGCCAACAGTTTCTGTATTAATAAGCAACCTTTATTAAATCAGAAACACTAATCAAACATAGGCTGAAAAAGGATACTTACTGAAACCAAAATAATAAAACTAAACAGGTGGGCTGCAACAATTATTAGTTCATAGAAATATAAATGGACTAGTAAACAATATGTAATCATCATCCTCGGTCTTCTTTATAACAGGATATGAATACCCATTTCCTGGTTTTAGGAAATTCATTTTCAATGAACTCAGGCTGCAGGTTTAAGAAGTTTCTACTAAGTATTTAAAACGTGTTATGAAAAGATTTTAAATAAGAGCCGAGTGCATGTCCTCTGGTATTAGGCATGAGGGTAGTTAAGCTTAGAACTCCAGCGTACTGCAAGATTTGGAAAAATAAAATTCTAATAAATGAATCCAAGTTATTTTCAAATGTTTTGATGGAAAAATTATGCATGATGTAATGGTCACATGTTATGTCTGATTTCTGGGCAGGAACAAAAGTACCAGTTCAGAAAGAATGCAGACAAAAGGCACATTCTAGGAGCAGCAGCAGAAGGGAAGACACAAAGGCTTCATACAAAATGACTAGCCTCAGTGATTTAAAAACTTACCTGAAACATCACCATACAATGCATGCACCTTTAACTTAAAGTACCTTTAAAAGGCACAAAGGAAAATCTTCATTTCCACTAGCTTGTAGGCATACTGGAACCTTGGTGGCGCAGCAGTTATAGAGTTTGGCTGTTAACCAAGAGGTCAGCAGTTCAAATCTACCAGCCGCTCCTTAGAAATCCTGTGGGGGCAGTTCTACTCTGTCCTGTAGTTGGAATCGATTCAATGACAATGGCTTTGGTTTTATTGGTTTTGGTAGGCATTCAGAAACATCCTGAACATAAAAATACAAAATCAATTATTATTCATAATGTTATTTAATAACAAATTAGCTATATCTAGAATTATCGTTAGAGTTGAATTCCACATTTTCAGTTAGGGAAAACTAAGATGATATTTTACTCATTAGTGTTTTACATTTAGAGATGTCTAACATAAGTAATTTTATAGAGACCTTCATTTATCAATATTCACTCAGTAATTCAACTAACATTTCCTGAGACTCTACCCTGTACCAGGCATTGTGGTTTTGAAGTCATAAACAAGAGAGACCTGGTCCCCTGGCCATGTGTTCTAGTGGAAGAAGAGAGTAAACAAGCATGTTAACAAGTTATGAGTAAGAAAACATGAGGCAGTGAGAGCCATAATGATGAAATTATAGGAAGAGCCTGGGAATTAGATCAAGTGGTCCTAGAAGAAGTGATTCTACACAAAGCCCTGACTGACAAGAAGACCTCAGAAAAGAGATTCCAGGGAAAACAACTAATTACTGTGCTATGTAAGGATTTCTTAGGGCTAACCTGGAGTGTTTCGTTTCACTCTTGGTGTCTAAGCCATGATGTTTCTTCCTAGAATCATGAGGCAGATAAAAACAAGAAGAAATCATAAGAAGCCACAAAATCTGCTCACTAGCAAGCTGGCCATCGATTGGAAGTAATTTTACACACATTGTAAAAATGCAAAATTCCTGGGTGGTGAAAATAGTTAACGTACTCAGCTGCTAACCAAAAGATTGGAGGTTCGAGTCCACCCACAGGCACTTTAGAAAAAAAGGCCAGCAATCTACGTCCAAAAAATCAGCCATTGAAAACCCTGTGGAGCACCGTTCTACTCTGACATACATGGAGTCACCATGAGTCAGAGTCAACTCGACAGCAACTGGTACTGACAGAAATGCTAAAACTTTTTGGCCTTTGCGATTCTTTTAGCAGCAATGAACCTTATGGTTTCCAATGTAAAGTGCAGGGTTTCAATCAAATGGATGAAGAACTGTGGAAAAGTGCAATTTTGTAGGAAAAGAATATCAAAATTGCCAAATAAGAAAACTAGTACTCAACTAAGCAAAAGAAGTTCAGAGGGGCTGCAAGATCAAGGACAAAGAGGTGGTAGAAATCAAAGAATAAACTCAGACATTTTTGGGTACTAGAGTAATGGGAGGGAGCAAGGAGAGTTGCAACTCAGGGGAAGTATGACCAAGTTCTGTAATGTTGAAGAACCTACCCATTTCAAATATGCTGTACTAGTTTCTTCATAAGCAAAGTTGTGTCTGTCAGAATATGTCTAATATTCATGAGTGAGAGCCCACTTTTTTATTTTTGGGAAGAAAGCTGTAATCAGCTCCTGCTTCATGAATAACCCGTGACTCTCTAAATATGGCCCATCCTTCTATAGTGATTTAGGAAGATGAGTGAGTCCCACATTAAGGTGCTAGGGGAAGCTGAGGCTGGGAAATTAGGTGAGACTTAAAAGGGATGGAATAAGGTAAGTGTGACGAATTGAATTGTAGCCTCAAAATATATATTAGAATCCTAACTCCTATTCCTGTGGATGAAATCCCATTGAAAAATAGGATTTTCTTCGTTTTATTAACAATGACATAGTGTAGGGTATATCCTAAATCTAATCACTTCCGAGTTATAAAAAGAGCAGAAGTAAGTACAAATGGGGGGAAGAGAGATGCCACATAAAGTTCCAAGGAACCAAGGAACACTGAAGCTATAGCTCCCCAGAGCTGACAGAGAGAGAGAGAGAGAGTCTTCCCTTAGAGATAGTACCCTGAATTTGGACTTCTAGCCTCCAAAACTGTGAGAAAATAAATTCTTGTCCTTTAAAGCCTCAACTAGGAAACTAAGACAAGAAGGAAGATGACTTTCTGTTGATATATTAGAAGGCAGGAAAGTCATCTCTAAATTTAAAATCTCTGGTTCTCTGTTTTCGGTACGTACTCCTCATCCCCACCACATCTCATTACTGGGGCATTTATAACTCTTGATAATTTCTTTATCACATTAATTATAAGCATTAAACATTTAACCATTGCAAATAATTAAATTTTAGGATTAATATGATCAGGTTATTTCCTGTGTTTCTTGTCCAAATGAATGACTTTCTACTTGAGATCTTTAAGATTTCTGTGCACTCTGAAATAAATATTCAGGATGAAAAAAAAAAAAAGATAGGAAGTTTAAAAAAAAAAAACTCTTTTTGTATTTAAGGTAAAATTAAAAAGTAGCATGCATAAAATTGGTATTTCGTTCCTTCAAATACATTGCCAAATCATTGGTGAATTTCCGTGAATGCCTGTGTGTAATTACTATTTAATTTATTTAGAAGTGCTTTTTACCTATTTTTGATGATAGAGGATTGCCACATCATTAGTTCATTTGTGTAAAAAGTTAACAAGATCTATGATGGGCTCATAGGGCATTGCCATTATTTTAAATATAACTTATTAAATTGTGGTGATTCTCATCTCCATGGTGACGTATGATTAACTTCCACTTGGTAGATGTGTCAAATTTCCCAGGAAGTCAGAAGATCATGTTAACA
This sequence comes from Loxodonta africana, assembly GCF_030014295.1. NCBI lineage: Eukaryota > Metazoa > Chordata > Mammalia > Proboscidea > Elephantidae > Loxodonta > Loxodonta africana. Next base: position 48,873,223 of record NC_087358.1, read on the forward strand.
TAAGAAATAGTCATTTATATGTGGATACCCATTAATTGACATAGTAAAAATGGAATATTTTTCCTTCTCACTGCTAAAATGAGAACCCTGGCATCGCTAAGTATTTTCCATTAAATGCCCTACCTTCATCTAGACAGAAGTTCATATTGAACATTGACACCTCCAAGTATAAAATGACAGGGTGATTTGTTTTTTTTACCAGGGATTTGATAAATTGCAGCTTAGCATGAGTAATTCCTATAAGCAAATATAAATGAACTGTGCACAAAAATATTGGTTAGGGAATTTTGTATTTGTGTATATTAATTGCCTGGGTTTTCAAGGATGACTGATGCATTATAATTCAAACTTCAAATGCCCTTCAAATTAACAGCCTGTACATGAATTTAAATCCTAACAAAGAAATAGCTTTAGAAGCTCAACTTTTCATTTTGAGGATATCTAAGAACAAAAAAAATTTTTTCTTTGCTTTTCTTTTTTCAGATTAAACTTAAAAAGCCTTCTGATTGTTAAAATTTTGAATGAATATAGATTTTTTTCCTAAATAGATATTGCATTAATGAGTAAAATTTCACGGTTAGAGAGAAAAAGCAAGTAAAACTGTTATTACAAAGCTTCAAAAATTTAATTCCTCAAAATAATGCAACGGTAGTAAAATAAATAAGTATCCTCTGCTCTCTTAGCCATATGTGGTTGGTAAATCTTTTTAGTCATTCAATCCAGTCTTGGTTTTCTAAATGAAACTGAATAATCAACGCAAACAATACCCACCTATATTTTATTTTAAAACAGTTCTCTTACAAGTTTCCTACTATTTCCTTTCTACCTGAATCAGGAATTCTTCGTAATATTTTTGATAGTTTTTCTTTACCTATTTTTGTAGTTTCATTTCCATTTCCAGACAAAATCAGGGAGGGCTAAAAATCACAAATGTGACTAATTCTCAACTACCTGCAAGAAAGAGAAGGCAAATGGGGAACTGGCACGATGGAATAAACTACATCCACGGATGTTTAAAAATCCAAATTAAACCATTAGTTTCAACCTCTTCCTTATTAACAAATAAAATTGAACATCTCTAAGTTCTATTTCCTCTTCCTTCACCTGAAAAAAACCCCATGATGGAATTGCTAGAGTGAAGAAAAATGTCCCAAATATTGGTAAGAGGGGACAAAAGGGAACAAGAAACAGGGACCATTGACAAATGTGATGTTTGACTCTGTATAAATAAAATTAGGAAAATTGAATTGCCTGCATGTGAATAGCTTAAAACGTTATTTCAAAGTATTGATTCAATCACTTTAGATTCAGGTTCCAAATGGACCCTGCGGTTTGACTAGAATCTAGATGATACTGAGATTCCTTCCAATTCTATAATTACATGATTTTGTATATAATACAGAATTGTGCCTCCACAAATAGACTGCAAAGTAATTTCCAATTCATTTCATTCTGGAAGTTTTTTTTTTTTTTTTTTTTTTTTAAAGATGAATCATGATCACTATCGTGAGGAAATGTCAGTTTGTGGGCAGAACACTGATATAGGAACCAGAAAGTCTGAGTTCGGTTTCTGGTTCATTCTTTAACCCACTAATTTTCTTAAGTAAATCGTTATTTTGGCCATAGTTTCTCATTTGTTTAACGAAAAATGAGGCTACTGAGCAGTCTATAACCTCTAACTTTCTTTCTAGCTTTTGAAAAAAAATTATTTAACAAGGAAATTGTAGATATAAGTAAAAATTCCTATGAGAAAACATAATTTTTATGAGGTGAAAATCTGTCCCTGAGAACTGTGTTGCTCTACATTGCATACAGACATTCTTTTATCCTTTAACGTTAGGTACGGATGAATAGAAGAAGGATAGAATAAACAATATATAGACAGGTGATAAAGTAACTATGAACATGGCAAAATCTAGGCAGTGTATACAGGGGTGTTCACTTGGACAACCGTTTCAACTTTTCTGCTTTGAAAATTTTCATAATAAAGTGTCAGAAATAAATTAAATAAAATTATATGAGAAATTCTCTCCAAATAATTTTAAGATAATATTTAAAGGGAATTAAAAATGTCATGAGATGGTCTTTTCTGACCATAAAAGTGTTTTGGAGTACTACATGGAGCTACTCAACCCTCAGGCATTCTAAAGTGATAACAACATTTTGGAAAACAATTTGACACATTCTTAAACATATAAGCATATAATTACTACATAGGTCCAGCCATTCCACTCCTGAGGGATTTAACTGTGACAAACAAAACATACCCCACACAAGGATGGGCAGTCATGGCTAGCTTTATGTATAAGAGGCAAACACTAGAAAAAATCCAAAAGTCCATGAACACGTGATGAATAAACATATACTTTATCCAAACCAATAAAAAAGAATGATGTATTGATACATGCAGCAATATAGATGACTTTCAAAAGCATACGTCAGCAAAAGAAGCCAGTCAAAAGTATGTACTGTATGTTTTAGAAAATGCAAATTCATCTACAGTGACAGAAAGAGCATGCAGTATGTATGCCTGCTGACAAGGGTGGAGAGAGGGAAGGGTGGATTACAAAGAAGCAAAAGGAAACTTTTTTGGGGTGATGGAAGTATGTGTTACCTTTATAATGATGGTAGGTTCATTGTTGTATGCATATGTTGAAAACAGCCTAATCAACATTTTAAGTATGTGCAATTTAGTGTATTTCAAGTATGCCTCCATAAAACTTCACGAAGAAAAAAACGATACAAGTTGGTCTTCTTAAGCATACTCAAACACCAAAAGAGAAGTAACATTAAAGTGTTTTAAAATAATATAAATATTGTAGTCCAAAAAAGAAGGAAAATCATATACACAACCCCTTGCTCATGAAGAATGGCTATTCTGATCCCAAAATAGGCCCCATGGAACTTTTCCATGGACATGCCAGCATCACAGATATATTTCATGGGTATGGGACCTGCACAGTCTCACAGGACCCCGCAGCAGTTTAAACATTACATAAACAGCAGTTTAATGTTCTCCTGTTGCCATCTGAAAATTCCTGATAATTTTTTGCATGAAGGGTCCCTCATACTTATTTTAAACGGGGTCCCACAAATCATGCAGATGATCTTGTTGCGGGTCATGAAATCTTTACGTTGTTAGGTGTCATCGAGTCTATTCCAACTCATAGCAACCCTATGTACAACAGAAAGAAACACTGCCTGATCTGGCGCCATCTTCACAATCATTTTTTGCTTGAGCCCATTGTTGCAGCCACTGCGTCAATCCATCTCATTGAAGGTATTCCTCTTTTTCGTTGACCCTCCAATTTACCTAGTATGATGTCCGTCTCCAGGGACCCATCCCTCCTAAAAATATGTCCAAAGTATGTGAGACATAGTTTTGCTATACTTGCTTCTAAGGAGCATTCTGGCTGTAGTTCTTCCAAGACAGATTTGTTCGTTCTTTTGGCAGTCCATGGTTTATTCAATATTCTTTACCAGCACTACAATTCAAAGATGTCAGCTCTCATTCAGTCTGCCTCATTCATTGTGAAGCTTTTGCATGCATATGAAGCAACTGAAAACACCATGGCTTGGGTCAGACGTACCTTAGTCTTCAATGTGACACCTTTGCTTTTTAACACTTTCAGGAGGTCTTTCACAGTAGATTTGCCCAATGCGATGAGTCGTACGATTTCTTGACTGTTGCTTCCATGGATGTTGATTGTGGATTCAAGAAAAATGAAATCCTTGACAACTTCTATCTTTTCTCCATTTAACATGATGTTGCTTATTGGTCCATTGTGAGGGTTTTTGTTTTCTTCATGTTGAGGTGTAATCCATACTAAAGGCTATGGTCTTTGATTTTCATCAGTAAGTGCTTCAAATCCTCTTTGCTTTCAGCAAGGAGAGTTGTGTCATTTGCATAGTGCAGATTGTTAATGAGTCTTCCTCCAATCCCGATGCCCCATTCTTCTTCATATAGTCCAGATTCTTGGATTATTTGCTGAGCATACAGATTGAATAAGTATGGTGAAAGGATACACCCCTGACACACACTTTTCCTGACTTTAAACCATGCGTTATCCCCATATACTGTTCAAATGACTGCCTCTTGATCTATGTACCTGTTTCTTATAAGCACAATTAAGTATTCTGGAATTCTCATTCTTTGCAATGTTATCTATAGTTTTGTCATGATCCACACAGTCAAATGCCTTTGCATAGTCAATAAAAACACAGGTAAACATCTTTCTGGGATTTTCTGCTTTCAGCCAGGGTCCATCTGACATCAGCAATGATATCCTTGATTCCATGCCCTCTTCTGATCCCAGCTTGAATTTCTGGCAGTTCCCTGTAGATATACTGCTGCAGCCACTTTTGAATGATCTTCAGTAAAATTTTACTTACATGCGATACTGATATTGTTTAATAATTTCCACATTTGGTTGGATCACCTTTCTCGGGAATAGGCATAAATATTCATCTTTCCAGTTGGTTGGCTAGGTAACTGCCTTCCAAATTTCTTGGCATAGATGAGTGAGCACTTCCAACACTGCACCTGTTTGTTGAACATCTCAATTGGTATTCTGTCAACTCCTGGAACCTTGTTTTTCACCAATGCCTTCATGGTCACTATGAGTTGGAATCGACTTCACGGCAATGGGTTTGGTTTTTTGTTTTTTTAGAGCAGCTTGGACTTTTCCTTCAGTACCTTCAGTTCCTGATCATATAGTACCTCCTGAGATGGTTGAATGTCTGACCAACTCTTTTTGGTATAGTGACTCTGTGTATTCCTCCTATCTTCTTTTGATGTTTCCCATGTCATTTAATATTTTCCCCATAGAATCCTTCACTATTGCAACTTGAGGCTTGATTTTTTTTTTCCTTCAGTTCCTTCAGCTTGAGAAATACCAAGTGTGTTCTTCCCTTTTGGTTTTCTATCTCCAGGTCTTTGCACATGTCATTATAATACTTTACTTTGTCTTCTCGAGTCATCCTTTGAAATCTTCTGTTCAGTTCTTTAACTTCATCATTTCTTCCTTTTGCTTTAGCTGCTCAAAGCTCAAGAGTAAGTTTCATAGTCTCTTCTGACATTCATTTTAGTCTTTTCTTTCTTTTCTGTCTTTTAAATGACCTCTTGCTTTCTTCATGTGTGATGTCCTTGATGGCATTCCACAACTTGTTTGGTCTTTGGTCATTAGTGTTCAACTCATCAAATCTGTTCCTGAGATGGTCTCTAAATTCAGATGAGATATACTCAAAGTTATACTTTTGCTCTCATGGTCTTGATCTAATTTCTTTAGTTTCAACTTGAACTTGCTTATGAGCAATTGTTGCTCTGTTCTGCAGTCAGCCCCTGGCCTTGTTCTGACTGATGATATTGAGCTTTTCCATTGTCTCTTTCCACAGATATATGTGATTTGATTTCTATGTATTCTATCAGGCTAGATCTACATGTATAGTCACTGTTATGTTGTTGAAAAAGTGAATTTGTAATGAAGAAGTGGTCGATCTTGCAAAATTCTATCATGCAATCTCCAGCATTGTTTTTACATCCAAGGCCATATATTCCAACTATCAATCCTTTTTTGTTTCCAACTTGTCACATTCCAATCACCAGGAATTATCAATGCATCCTGATTGCATGTTCAATCAATTTCAGACTGCAGAAGTTGGTAAAAATCTTCAATTTCTTCATCGCTGGTCTTAGTGGTTAGTGGTTGGTGCATAACTTTGAATAATAGTCACATTAATTGGTCTTCCTTGTAAGCATAAGGACATTATCCTATCACTGACAGTGTCATACTTCAGAATAGGTATTGCAATGTCCTTTTTGATGATGAATGCAATGCCATTCCTCTTCAAGTTGTCACTCCCTGCATCGTCTGGGATTGTCTGATTCAATATGATTGTCTGATTCAAAATGGCCAATGCCAGTGCATTTCAGCTCACTCATGGCTAGGATATTGATATTTATGTGTTCTATTTCATTTTTGTCAATTTCCAATTTTCTTGGATTCATATGTCGTACATTCCACTTTCTGATTATTGATGAATGTTTGCAGCTAGTCCTTCTCATTTTGAGTCATGCCAATCAGCAAATGAAGGTCCCAAAAGCTTGACTCCATCCACGTCATTAAAGTTGATTCTGCTTTGAGGAGGCAGCTGTTCCCCAACCATATTTTGAGTGCCTTCTAACCTGAGGGGCTCATATTCCAGCACTATATCAGACAATGTTCTGTGGCTAGTCATAAGGTTTTCACTGGCTAATTTTTTTTTTTTTCAGAAGCAGACCACTGGGTCCTTCTTCCTAGTCTGCCTTAGTCTGGAAGCTTAGCCGAAACCTGTCCACCATGAGTGACCCTGTTGACATTTGAATACCAGTGGCATAGCTTCTAGCCTCACAGCAACACACGAGCCCCCACAGTATAACAAACTAACAGGTGCATGGGGGTGAAATCTTTATAGAGGCAATTGAATAGAACTAAACCTCTGGATAATAGAGAATAGATCTGCTCTCAAAAGGTCTCTTTCTCTGTTTTGGAAATGCCACAAGTTTCAAGACATAGAAAATTAAACTGTATGGATGTTTTGGTATCATTAACAGGACAGAAAGTTTATAGACTCAAAGTAGATGGTAAACAAAGACTTTCCTGACAAACCAGGAAATAACAACTATTAGAGCTCTAGATATCTAATGAGAAACCCCCAGTGGGTCAAATTTCTTTCACTTTTGCTTTCTATATCAATGTATAAATTATACATGATTCCTCTGATACGTGCTCAATAGTTAGAGGATACAGCTAAGAGTTATTAGAAAGCTGATGATGTATATGTTATTTTCAGAGAGTTTCTGCAAAGACAAAGATGTTAAGCCATCCTCCAAAGATGTTTCCCAGACCGCAGTTACTGAAACAGCCATGCACTGTACTAAAATGCCAAGCATAAAGTAGAACAAAGAATGATTGTAGGAATACTAATTTTATTCTCTTTTTTTTTCTCCTTTTTTTACCAATGGGCATGATGAATACCAACAAACTGCTCCTGTACTATCAACAAAAGAAGCTGTTTAATAATGTATCCCTAGGTAACTTGCTGGGACTTCTTTGTGAAACAAAAGCTTACCTTCTCAGTTTCCTCTTCCACTTTGAAAGCATCAGGTTTTTGCATGTTGTTGAGTAGAAGCCAAGAAAAAACACTTGCCTTCCCACACAGAAACTGACAAGAAAAATAACAAGTCCTGGGTCACTTGCTTGATGTCTTACGGCTAGATCTAGCTGCCTTGTTGAGCCTGTGTATAAAAAGTTCTAAGACTTTGCTGAGCTATGAAACATCTTCCTCTCCACAATAAAAACACAGACAATAAAAATTGAGGAGCTAGAAGCAAGAAGAAGGAGGTGAATTGTTCACCATAGATCCAGCTTGCAGTAAATAAAGGACAGCTACATAATAATGGGTATCATACTTCATATTTCAGCTCATAGGCATATTGTTCACATAACTGAGAAAACTAATGGAAAAATTATTATAGGTTAGTGTCACAACTTGAAAGAACGTAGGGCTACAATGTGTCAACAAGCACATTAGATTATTATAGGAGTACTTTTCAAATGGCCCTGCACATTTCACCAAAATGAATCCTCTGCTCAAAATACTGAAAAAACCCTGGCGATCTACTTAACGAAAAATTAGCCAATGAAAACCCTATGGATCACAATGGTCTGATCCACAACAATGATGGGGATGGCACGGGACTGGGTAGCATTTCCTTCTATTGTTCTTGGGTTGTCATAAGTTGAGGGCTTACTTGATGGCAATTGACAACAATATTTCCTTATTTCTGATTTAACTGATATTTATCAAGTGCTTGTTATCTGCAGGCCAGAGTGTTGTGCATTAAATAAGTACGGTAACTGAATGCCGCTCGGGATCTTGTCCTGTCCTATTAGCTGACTGAATTAAGATGGACACTAATTGCAAGGGAAAGAGAAAGTGGCAAGTTTGCTCAGACAAGGAGCCAAGTGTGGTCTAGCGACCATAAGACCACTTGCTTCCAACCGCGTCCCGGGGTTGGGTTTGATACCCCGAAATCTCTGTCTTTAGCCCTCGCATGCCCACATTTGGAGGTCCGGATGTTAAATTATCCTCCTTTGGATGTCCCTGTGGTGGGACCCCTCCCTTCTCAAATGGAATGGGGGAAAACAAAGTGATGGGAAATACCATTTTTTCTTGTGACAATCGGTCCGGGGTTGGGTGAAGGATGCGATGTCCTCAATCTGCACGTGCTCCAAGGTGTACCTGGGGCCAGTCCCACGGACAGAGCCACTTCCTGAAAAATGATGCTCAAAACAAGCTTATGGTTAGGAAGACAGAGAAAGGAGGGGAAGGGGTGTTGATTGGGGGTTTCAGTACTAAAGATGAATAAAGAAAACTCCTTTCCCACAGAGAGTTTGCAGCTAAAAAAAGGAATCCAATTCTGTAGAACAGACAGATGTGTAAATTAGCACCATAAAAAAAAAAAAAAAAAAGAAGCATAAGAGAGGTAAAATGATATAAAAACTGAAGTACGGGATGGCACTAGGCATAGTGGTCAGATAACCTGCTAAGGACTCTGTATCTCAGCCCTGCTCTACTTCTTGTGACCATGTTTAAAAAACCCCGAATTTAAAATCATTTCCCAACTTCCCCATTCCCATTTTTAGGAATGTTAAGAGACTTGGTAAGAAGAACCATCAATTTCCCTTAAGTGACATTAAATTTCAAAACATCTGATCAGAGGTGCCTGATTATTCACTGTTATTCAGCGCTAATGCCCTACAACTGTTTATTTGTTTGCTCTTCACTGAACTCTGGTAATTAACTGGGAGTATTACTATATTTGTTTTGTAGGAAAGGACTAAAATCTCCAGAAAATTTTGGTGGTTTTTTAAGACTACAGTAAGTATTAACTTCACATTTCCACTAAAAAAAAAAAAAAAATGCTATTCTTATCTTAACTGTGTTTTAAAAGTTATACCTAACAGTAGATTGAATGAGAGCTTGGTCTGACTATGAACTAAAAAGCCAGCTAAACTTCTTACTAAGAGAATCAGAAAAGAAAGGTTTCGTGCACAAACCTTTCCTTTAAAAATGTTTAGTAACTCAAGCTTCAGTTTCAAAGGAGAAGTCTTATATCAAAAAATTGATGACTAGAAAAAAATTTCAAGTGTTTCTTTCATTATTCTAATAGGAAAAGAGAAGAATTTAGAAGAAACTTAAAAGAAACCTGTTAAGTGATTTTTGAAACTAGGGATGTCAAATATGATAAACCAAATCATTTCTTTAGCTAACAGACTATGCAAGATGATAAGAAAAACAAACAAGCAAAAGTTGTTTTATGAGTATGCCACAAAAAAACTTCCAGAAGAGGAGACTAATCCATAATGATTTATTATACATAACCCAGAGTTGCAGACATAGTGGATTCTAGAATATCAATATCCAACACAGCTACTCAAGCCTAGATATATATATATATATAATATATATATGATATATATATAATATATATATCATATATATGATATATATATTATATATATATCATATATATATAATATATATATCATATATATATAATATATATATGATATATATATAATATATATATATATCATATATATATATATCATATATATATATATATATATATATATATATATATATATATGGGTGGTACAAGTGGTTTGCGATTAGCTGCTAACCTAAAGGTTGGTAGTTTGAACTCACCCAGTTCATGGAAGAAAGCCCTGGTGACCTGCTCCTATAAAGATTATAGTCCAGAAAACTCTACAGAGCAGTTCTACTCTTTACTGCATGGGGTTGCCATGAGCCAGGGGCTGTCGCGAAGGCAGCTACAAAAACAACAAAAGATTAAGGTAAGGTTAATACCAGAAAGATGGCTGATGTTTAAATATATCACTTGATCTAGTTATCTGTTGAAACTAATGCTTGTATTAACATTTATTTTTAGAAGTACGAATTAATACTAAAATTTCTTTTTAGTAATGTTTTACTCTCTTTCTGTTTAGTAATGTTTTAGTCTTAATATGAAACCATACAAGTGGATTTAAAAAAAAAATTGACTTCAATGCATGGTGATCAATGTGTATCAGAGTAGAATTGTGCTCCATAGGGATTTCAATGGCTGATTTTTTTCAGAAGATCACCAAGCCTTTCTTCCAAGGTGCATCTGGGTGGACTTGAACTGCCCATGTTTTGGTTAGGAGCTGAGAGTGTTAATGGTTTGCACCACCCAGGGATTCATCTATGAATAGCCTGTTGTTTTAGACCATTAGGCAGTAATTATCTTGACAGCATGCAAATAAATTTAATAACTCAAGTATGCAAGAGAAATAAAATAACTCCCAACATGTTCATCTTCTTGTGCCAGGTCCACAAAGTGACCGTAAGTACAGTATTGTAGTACAGAAATTATTTTTTTTAAAAAAAGCACTGGCTACACCCTTGTGATAACCATAGGAAATGATATATGGGGCAACTGGTTAGCTCTGGGCTGCTTTGACATCTTGATAGCATTAAAGAAAGTCATTAACATTTTTTTAAATGTATTTTGAAATAATTTTACACTTGGAGAAAAGTTTCAAAAAGCATTCTCATATAGTTTTCACCAAGCTTCCTCAGATATCAATGCTTCATATCATCATGAATAATTATATGCATAATTAATATTGATACAATATAATTAACTAAACTGCAGACCTTAGTTGTATTTCATTAGCTTTCTCTCTACTGTCTTTTTTCTAGTTCAGAATCCAGTCCAAATCCTACATTGACTTTAGCTCACATGTCTTCTTAATCTCCTCCATCTGTGGCAGTTTTTTTTTTTTTTTCTTTTTTTTAATTGTACTTTAGATGAAGATTTACAGAACAAACTAGCTTCTTTTTAAATAGTACACGTATGTTTTATGGTATGCGTTAACAACCCCACAATGTGTCAACACTCTCCCTACTCAACCTTGGGTTTCCTATTACCAGCTTTCTTGTCTCCTCCTACCTTCTAGTCCTTGCTCCTGGCCTGGTGTGTCCGTTTAGTCTCATTTTGTTTTATGGGCTTGTCTAATCTTTGGCTGAAGGGTAAACCTCAGGAGTTACTTCATTACTGAGCTAAAAGGGTGTCTGAAGGCCATACTCTCGGGGCTTCTCCAGCCTCTGTCAGGCCAGTAAGTCTGGTCTGTGATGGTTTCTTAGTCTTTTATGGCCTTGACACATTCGAAGAGTATTTCTCAGCTGTTTATAAAGTATTCCTTAATTTTGGTTTGTCAGAGGTTTTCTTATGATTATATCAAGGTAATTTTATTTATTTTTTGCAAGAATACCACAAAAATTACATTGTGCCTTTCTCAGAACAGAGTACCCATTGCTGTCCAGTCGATTCCAACTCACAATGACCCTACAGGGCAGAGTAGAACTGGCCCATAGGGTTTCCAAGGACCAGCCAGTGGATTTGAACTGCCAACCTTTTAGTTAGCAGCCGAGTTAGCAGCCAAGCTCTCAACCACTACTTCACCAGGATGAATGATGGCACTACATCCAATTATTAAAGGTATTATCTGATGTCTGTCAAGTTTGTCCACTACAACATTACTATTTCTCCCTTTGTAATTAGCAAGTATCTTGTGGAGAGATACTCTGAGACTACGCAAACATCCTTTTTCACATCTAATGTTTACCCACTAATTTTATCATCATCCATCAATGATTCTTAACTACAACAATTATTACTGTAGTGTTCGCCTTATCTTGATTTTTTATTTTCGTCATTCCTTCCACAATTATTAATTGGAATTCTACTTTAAATAATTAAATAGTTTCATGTTTTATTAGTTACTTGAATGAAAACATTGCATAATTAGAGGAGATTGTTGTGCATTTTTCTATGCCTGAGGCCCAATGGGTTAAGAATTTAATAACCTGCTGGACTTCAGTAGAGTTTTTATAAACACTCAGTAGATCTGGTTAGAACTCAAAGTAGCAGTTAACTAAACTATTTAATCCCCATGCCCCATGATAACCAGGGTTAGACAGATTAATGGACCTCATAATGTTCACGTCCTAATTCCTAGAACTTATGAATTTGTTGTGTTACATCACAAGGGAAATTAATCTTGCAAATGGAATTAAGATTGATAATTGGCTGACTTTGAGATCATATTAGCAAGATCAGCAAGGCATTGCTGGCTTTGAAGATGGAAGGCGGCATAAGCTTAGAAAACCACATAGTCTCTAAAAGGCAGAAAATTGTGGAAACGGACACTCCCTAGAATCTCCAGAAGGAGCACTTTCCTGCTAACATTTTGGTTTTAATTCAATGAACCCATTTTGGACTTCTGACTTCCAGAACTCTAAGGTAAGACATGTGTGTTGTTTTAAGTTTGTGCCAATTTGTTATAGCTGTGATAGGACAGTAATACAATGTAGTGCTAGTATTCTTAGTTAAAATAAAAATATCCAATTTGTCAGATATTTCTGAACTAAAGGTATTTAAATTAATCAATGTTTATGTCTTCCAAAAAATTAGTTTGACTTAATACTCTGGAAAATGAGGAAATCCAAATTTCATAGACCAGGTTAGAAACAGAAGATTTTGGTCTGTGAATACTGCATTATATTTGCTTTTAATCTCAGGTCTAGTCTAGTTTACTCCAGGATCAGCACAGCCATCATATCTTTTCAAAGAGATAAAAATCAAGAATGACCTTCCAATTAGATTGGGTATATGAGTGAAGTACAGAGTGTATCAAGTAACACCCAGGAGTTCAAAACAACAAAGACATTTTAGAGAACCATAAAGTGTTTCTAACTAGATACTTCACTTTGATATTCAACAGAATATACTCTTCTATGTACATTTTTTTTGCAACCAAATATGTGTATGTGCATATATGTGTGTCTATATGTGCATATATTTCTTTTTTTATATAGGTTTAAATATTAAGTTAATATTTATTAATATTTTATTTAATAGTGATAAATATTGCTTTTATATTAGCTTAAATAGTGAGTTAATTGAGTTAATCTTTCATTTCATTGAAACTACAGGTGTTTCATAAATATTTTCTATTGTTATAGGAGAAGAGGAACATGCTAACAATGATTAGAAAAATATTCACGTTATCCTTAAATATTTATGCTATTTTAAAAATTTTCTTAGGCACCACTTGAAAGGTCACATTCTGCTCTTCTGGTCACAGGAATATTAATTTCATTTTGACTGGACACCTTCTTTTCCCATGTCGACTTTGCTTGACTCTTGAGGCGGCCGTGAGACCAAAACTTGAAGTTTTGATTCATTCCTTTGAAAAAGAACCACTGCTTTTCTAAATTTAAAATTGTCATTTTTGTTAGTTTTTTATGTTTTGAATGTACTCCCAAGTAGTTATCTCATTTTGGTAAAGCAAATTTGATTTCGATAATACTATTTAAATTTAGAAAATTCTAAGTGGTGTCTATGGCTATTGAATTAAATGTAGTTTCTTCATGTTGACTTGATTTATTTGAATTTGTTTCCTTAAAAAATTCTGCAGAGCAGAACAGAAGCTAAATGAAATCAGATGATAAAGGTTATGATTCAGCTGAATCTCATAAGTCCTACTTCATTTGGCAATATTTCTGAATCAAGAATCATATTTTTTTTTTTTTTTTATCCAGTTCCTGGGACACAATTGAGAAAGCAAAGATTTTCTTATTATTTTTCTCAGATTCTAAGATTCTTCTATTCTCATAGACTTACTTTGTTTCCCTAAAAACCATCAGGAAACATTTTGTTTTTAAGCTTCAGAATATTTTTTATAACAACCACCATGAAATATCTATACTTATTTCTCTTATCATTCTGAACACCCACTACGTATATGGTACTGTGCTATAGCAATTTAAAAAAAAAACCCACTGCTGCTGAGTCAATTACTAACTCATAGCGACCCTATAGGACAAAGTAGAACTGCCTCATAGAGTTTCCAAGGAGTACCTGGTGGATTCGAACTGCTGACATTTTGGTTAGCAGCCATAGCTCTTAACCACTACGCCATCAGGGTTTCCATAGCAATATGGGTAACCAACATTTTAAAATAAACAATAGAAGACTGAGACGCTAGCTGGAAGTGTTATTTAGCTTTTGGCTAGTGTCTTAGTCATCCAGTTCTGCTATGACAGGAATACCACAAGTGGATGGCTTTCACAAAGAGAAATTTATTCTCTCACAGTCTAGTAGGCTACAAGTCCAAATTCAGGGTGTCAGCTCCAGGGGAAGGATTTCTCTCTCTGTTGACTCTGGAGGAAGGTCCTTGTCATCAACGTTCCCTTGGTCTGGGAGCATCTCAGCGCACAAACCTTAGGTCCAAAGGGCGTGCTCTGCTCCTGGTCCTGCTTTCTTGGGGGTGTGAGATGCCGTGTCTTTCTGCTCGCTTCTCTTTTTTATAACTCAAAAGAGAGTGGTTTAAGACACTATCTAATCTTGTAGACCTCATCAATATAACTGCCACTAATCCATCTCATTACATCATAGTGATAGGATTTACAACATATAGGGAAATCACATCAGATGATAAAATGGTAGACAATTATACAATACTGGGAATCATGACCTAGCCAAGATGACAGATATTTGAGGGGACACAATTCAATCTATGACAGCTAGATTTTGCTTGGCGCAACTCAGGCCAAGAGTGGGAATAAGAAACTACACAGAGGCAGCCAGGTTGTCAGGCTGAAGCCTGATGAATGAGATGGAAAACAAAAGCCTGATGAATGAGATGTTTTAAGTGTAAGAGAAGAAATGTGGAAAAGTAAAACTTTCCCTTAAGCAGGGAAAAACATGCACAAGGCTTCTCCAAGGGACAGGCAGCTGCCAGTCTAGAAAACAAGGTAAACAGTGTGCCAATCACAGCCAAGAAAGCTAGGTTGCTTTGCCAGGCAAGCAAAGATGATTAAAATTTAGCCATCTCTCCACCCACCAGGACAAACTCACATTTCAAGCAGCAAAGGTTGAACATAAAAAGCCATTTTCCCCCTTGTAGCCCTTTGTGTTGCCTTGATTGCTGACTAGCTTAGTGGTCATTGTGATTAAATTACCCATGTCGTTATCCTGAGGTCCTGAAAATATGCAGTTCAATTGTTGGTGATTTTTTTCCTGCTAAATATTCTGCATTATATACCGACATTTTTAAAACCCTGGAGTGCCTTCAGATGCTGCCTGTTCTAAATGCAGCTTATTAAATTACCAGGAAGCAAAGTTATTTCAGAAGATCCAGAACAACATGTTTGCATTTTCCAACACTAATGATAAAACTGTCCTAAAGGACCAGCAGATTCTGGAGGTCAAACAAAGGTGATTGTGGACCTTCGCTCTATTTGTTATGTTACCCTTTTCTCATGTCTTGTTTGCTTAATGTTGCTCTATTGTTATTAGAGCCCCTGTTGTTAGGGGAAAATAAATCATAATTAGCAGTAATATGTTACCTTTTGGGTATTAGGATTCCTAGGCAAGCCTGGCACAGATTAAGACTTCCAAGAGAACCTAATTAGTGTTCTTTATTCTCCAGCTACTACTTGTCAATTATTTAACATAGTCTTTGATCACTAGCTTATTTCAACATCTGAGAATATTAAGGTCTGGTTATAACAGGTCTTTATAAAATGAACTCCAATATTTTCAGGAAACAAGATGCCATTAGCGGAGGAAGCAAAAGGAAAGCCAAGATCATCTCACTCAAATGAGTTGAAATGTGAAATGCCCATCTTTTTATTTCTGTGGTATAATTCACTACTGAAGTTCATATCATGGTAAGGTTGACACACTTCAAAAATTACACACAAACTACTTTTATGAAAATGTGTCCACTTTAAACTTCCGTATTCTTTGTAATTTCTGAGAAAATTTGAAAGAGTATAGTAAGCTCTCAGAATCCCCTGATCCTGTTAGTTAATAAAAATGTACAAAATATAATAAAGATACTATTAAAATATACCAGCAGCAGTCAAAGAAAGGCTAGTAACCTCATGCCTTTAATTGTGAAATATAATAGCCAAAGCAAAAAATGGAATGTTCTGAGTTTGCATAGTGCTCGAATCGATTTCCTCCTTCTATTTCTGCTAAAGAGTATGAGGAAGAGAAGTGAGTGAACAATATCTTCATTAATGCCTTCCAATTTTGTGAATTGGAAGGATAAGTGGGTGATGATGAGAAAGGTTGAGGGCAAGATCTCATGAGTAGAAGCCCCAACATATCACTTCAACAGAGACAGGAACTCTGGGCTCTACTCTACAGGACACTTTACTGAGTTAGCAAAAGGAGCCTGAAACCACTAAAGGGGATATTGGAGGTTAAGAATGGGAAAATGAATGATACCTTTCTTTTCTGTACTTGTCTGAACCAGCCAAAAGACAAGACAAAATAACTGGCATATAGAGACAAAAAATTTGCCATTACTAATCATAAAAAGAAAGCTGTAGCATATAACTACAAAAAAGTACAGGTAAATCATAAAATTAAACTGACTTGCCTATACATTCACAATCAGGGCTGGAAATCTGTAGACGCTGCCATGTGAAGGCCCACTTTGTCAAAGTTAGTAGAATCAAGGAACAGACCAGAGCCCATGCTTCTTGCAGGTACCTTGGTTCCCAGGAAGAAAGAATAGCTTAGCCACGCATGCCTACAATCACGGTCAAAACACCAAGCAAAATGTGTTTCACCTATTTTGGAATGAGCAAGGAATGGAAAAAGAGGTCAGATGTATTTAGGGAAATTTTCCTATCCTGAAAGTCAGAGGAGAGAGGACTCAGCATCCTTCGCAACTGGGTTTATGGTCCTGTCTGGAGTGTGTGGGTTCTGATACGAGAAATTCAGTGGGATCTTAGAAGAAAGATCAGAGTCTTCAATAAGAACTGAAACTCAGCCTTACCCCAACTTTCCTTCCATTCCCCAGAAATCCAAGTCCTTGGGGGGAAAAAAAAAGTGGTAACTTGGGAAGAGGAAGGCAAATTAGTCTCAGATAAGATAGCAGTCAAAGAGATTTATTTGACATTTTATCAGAGAAAATAGAAGGTCTGGACAGAGATGCTTATATCTGAGAGATAAATGAAAAGTAATGGCATAGCAATTTTGCAAACATTCTATAAAGCACGTGAAGGAAGGAAAGGAAAGGAAGAAAAACTACAAGGAAATATGCAAAAGGGAGGCTAAAAACAACAGGGAAGAAAATATTATCTAAGAAATAGAACCAACACCACACATGTATTACAGAAGAAGAAAAACAAAAATAACAAAACGTGAAAAAAAAAACCTGAAAATGAGATCATTTTAAAAAACAAGAAAGAGACAAAAATAGAAACTGTAAAGCTGAAGAAACAAGTATAGAGATAATATCACTACAGATACATTTTTTATGTTAAAAAAATGGCAAGGAACAGAATAGATATGTATGAATAAGAAAAAAACTGGCATAATCATAATGAATTTTTAAAAACAGGAATAATTAGTGTTATTCTGGGTTCTTTACAGGAAAAAACCAGTGAAGTATATATATATATATATATATATATATATATATATATATATATATATATATATAAATAAATGTATACAGAAGGATTTACTTCAAAGAAATGGCTCACACAATTGTGAGGGGTCGACAAGCTCCAAATCCATGGGTCAGGTAGCAGGCTGAATGTTTCTCCTGATTCACATGGTTACAGGGGCTGATGAATCCTGAATCTGCAGGTCAGATGGAAGGCTCCCTGAAGACTTCTCCAAGATACAGAGGTCAGACCATGAAACAAGTGCAGGAACGAGAAAGAGAGAGAGCTTTGCCATATATATTGGATCTAGGCCACCGCCCCAAAGAAACTCTCCTTGCAACTGATTGGCTGCTCATATTAGATCACAAAATGAAGGATGATTTCATAATATCTGCCAAACCGCTGAGAATCATGGCCCAGCCAAGTTGACACATAAAATTAACTATCATAATTTAAAAACCTGTTGCCATCAAGTTGTTTCTGACTCATGGTGACCCTCTAGGACAGCATAGAACTGCCCCATAGAGCTTCCAAGGAGAGGCGGGTAGATTCGAACTGCCAACCTTTTGGTTAGAAGCCAAACTCTTAACCACTGAACCCCTGGGGCTCCAAATTGGTGATGTGAAAATTACGTAGGACAGACAAAATTATCCAATATAAAGACAATCTGAGGTGGAGAATAAAACAGAGGAAGAAAAAAATATTCAGAAAAATTTCTCAGAAATGTAGGAAGACCTGACTTAGCAGATTGAACAGGCATGATATCTAACAGAAAAAATGACAAAACAAGCAGCGTCAAGAGAAAACATGATTAACTTACTAAGCTATAAAGATAAAGGAAGAATTTTGACATCCAAATAGAGAAAGCAATTCACCTACCAGAAGCAAAATAAAATGTATACTGATATCAGACTTCACCACGCAATAGTCAATGTCAGAAGAAATGGAGTAATTTCTAAAAAATTCCAGGAAAGATATTTTGACTTAAATCTCATTAAATAAGACGCCAACAGGCAAACATTTAAATATAAATTAATTCAGTTAAGAACATAAGCATTAAAACAATTCTAAATGATCAAAATCTGGTGAATCAAAACCACCGATATGAATATTTCTGAGTGATGGGATTTGGACGGTTGGTTGAAAGATTTCCTCCTCCCCTCTATGGAATCGACTCGACAGCACTGGGGTTTTCTGGGTTCTATTTCTTTACTTTATTTTAAATAAATAAAGATCGTTTTAAAAGAAAAGTACAAATTCTGTAGTTTCCATTCACAGATACAATATAATTTCGTTAACATAAAGTTCTAAAAACAGTTAAAATTAATTCATAGTAACAAAAATAAATCAATGTTTGACTGTCCAAAGGAGGAGAGTTGTCTACAGAGGAGCATGAGGGACCTTTCTGTGCTGTGGATAATCACCTTGACTGTGGTCATGATTATACAGGTGTATACATTTGTCAAAACTCATATAACAGATCACAAAATGGAGGATAATTACATAATGTCTGCCTAACCACTGTGAGTCATGGCCCAGCAAAGTTGACACATAACCTTAACTATCACACCTTAGAGTTGATTCTGACTCCTAGCGACCCCGCGGGTTACAGAGTACAACTGCTCCATAGGGTTTTCTTGGCTGTAATCTTTTTTTTATTTTTTTAATCTTTGCAGAAGCAGATCACCAGACCTTTCTCCCATGGTGCTGTTCAGAGGGCTTGAAACACCAACCTTTAGGTTAGCAGTCGTAGGGCAAATCATTTGTGCCACTCAGGGATCTGTATGTGCTCTTAGAAGTGTTAACTTCACCACAATTTTAGATAGAATTTTATAATACAACACAGGTTTTCCAACAAAAGGCCAGCCATTCAAAATAGTTTTATCTGTTTCCATACAATACAAAACTTGTCTAAGTCTCTGTTGAGTCCTAAGTGACAGAAAATAGTAATAAATGAACAATAAAGATAAAAACAACAAATAAAAAGATTTTTAACTACCTATTTTTTTTTTTTTTTTTTTATCAGGATCGACTCGATGGCAACAGATTTTTGGATCAGAACTAAATGTATCTCTATTTTAAATTGGAATATTTACTGTCTTTGAAAATCAGATTTTATTTTCTTAAATCCCAATGAGATGTCACTTGGTTTATTGGTCTTTTCTTTAAATTTATGGAACATTTTTGATGTAAAATATATGATTTAAATATATTTGCTTGTATTTTATTCCATCAACATTTACCCAGTATTTAGAGAACATTTTTAAAAACTCATTTTTTTTCTTTTTAAAAACTTGAAGTGACCACAGAACCTTACAACTGTAGTTTTGAGAAAGAACAATCTCAATTTCTCTGTTTAAAAAAATACATACAGAAACACACTTTTTCCATTAAGAAAAATTAATGATGCTACTTTTTTAAAAGCTATTTCGCCTTTATCCTTAAATTTTACTTTTAAAGAAAATTGAGTTCATTTTAAAATATCACATAAGTCTTCACTTCTACAATTTCTTTCTTTAGATACTACTTAGAATCTTTCAAAATATACTAATTTTCTAACAGAGTTTTTAAAAATCAAGCAGCATTATTATCATTTAACTTTATTGGTAAATTACTGACTGCATTGCTTTTTTAAGTTTTTTAAGTTCCTATTAGAAAACCACAAAAATTTCTGAAGTTATGTGGGTAGTAGACTTTCCAAACTGAATAAAAGAATCTATCTTGCTCTTCAATCTTGATGACATTTTATAATTGTCCTGTGGCTTCTAGAGTGAGGCACAACAGAGGAAATGGGAACTATCTGTCAAAAGTTGTGAAGAATTGCTAGAAGTTATTTTGTCAAAGGCCAGTATAAAGTTCTAGAACGTGGTCAACAAAATAGGTCCAACTGCTGTATGAAATTACACATTTTTATGCTTTAAAAAAATCAGAGAAATATTAGTAAGAAAGCATTAATTAGTTCCATCGCTACCATTTTAAGTAAATACTTATTTATAAGGGGTATCGACAAAAAACTTTATTTTTTTCCATGACTTAGAGATGATTGTTTCTCCAATCCTGGGGTATATTTGTTTAAAATTTAAATGTCTTTTTTCTCATATAATTTATGTTTCAGAAGAAAGCTTAGTAAATCTCTTTAAAAGATATTTCAGGATAATTAAGCAGCATCTTTACGTGGGTAGGAAAGTAGGAGTTGGGGGACTAAGACCAGACTTAGTCAGTCTTCTCCATAATCATGACTGCTGACTATATCCAAACCAGTTGTGCACAGATCCCCAATATTGGGTTTAAGTAGTAACTGATCGCTTTTGAGTCGACTCCTACTCACGGGGACCCCATGGGTGTCAGACAGAACTGTGCTCCACATGGTTTTTGATGGCTGATTTTTTTTGAAGTAGATTGCCAGGTCTTTCTTCTGAAGCATCTCTGGGTAGACTTGAACCTCCAACTTTTTGGTTAGCAAATGAGCACCTTAACTGTACCACCCAGGGACTCTTTATTAGGTTTAGAAGCACCAAAAGAATGGACTGACCTTTGGTCATTTAGTTAACTTGTGCAGATGTAGCCTCAGGCTGCTGAGCCCTCAGCTATTTGTGGGACACCCTCTCTTGTATGGAGATGTGTCTCCTGTCCAGAGGTGACTAAACTGCATGTTGTCATCTTTAATGACCCGGTGTTGGTCATTCGCCACCCCTTTCCCGCTTGCCATTTACGTTACCGGAACAAGCATGTTTTGTAACCCACATCCACATTTTGTTTTATTTTTGGATGTTCTTTGAAAAGGAAAATTTTTGGCTAAAGAGTCACATGAGTAAGGATATATTTTTAATCTTCTTATGTGGGTAACTTCTATATTGAGCTCTCTGAGCTTTTAAGATGCGATCACAGAAATGTCCACATTTATGAATTTCCAAATCATCTAGCATTCTGACTCCAGAAATGGTTCAATAATAAATGCTTTTAAAAAAATAGAGGTGAGACATATAAATGCTAGCTTAAATGCTGATGAATGAAAGCTTTTATAAGAGACCAGCTTGTTCTGAAAATTTTAAGGTTTGAATATTCACTATCTCACCCTTTCTTGGTGTTGTTAGTATTTTCTATCTCCGGCATCTTCCAAGGGAACTGGTTTTCACATGATAAAAAGATTATTTTTGAAGACTTTAGTATTGCTTTTTAGATTATAGCTGACTCCAATGAATATAAATTTTCAGAGTTATGAGCATGGTATGGTGGTGAACAACAAAGGCTGTTGGGTGAGATCTCTTGCATTTGAATTTGGGCTCTACAACCTGCTGTGTGACTTAGAATAACTTGCTTAATTCTTCTGTGTCTTAGTAAACCAAGCCTTAGTAGCTGTCCCTAAAATGAAGCTAATAATAGTACCCAAAACATAGGGTGTTTTGCGGTGAAATAATATAATGCCATTCGTTGCAACAGTAAACACCCAAATAGCATTATTAACGATACTATAGCATAGACTGAGCAGTCTCTGCTTCTGCTGTTGTCCACGTCTAATCTATGCTTCACACAGAAGCAAGAGGAATCTTTTTAAAAATTCAAACAAATAATGCCACTACTGTGTTGAATTCTGCAGGGGCTTCCCATACACTTAGCAGAAATTCCAATGCCCTTACCAAGATGAGGCCCCTGACTGTCTTTCTGGTCTCATCTCCTGGTGCCTAGTTTTCCAGTCACACCAGTCGTCTTCCTGTTTTCCAGCTCACCAAGTCCTTCCTCTCATCAAATTTGCATTCGCTCTTCCTTTTCTTCAAGCACAGGAACCCCTTTAGTCGTTTGGGCCTCAGCTCTGATATAAGAGAAGTCTTCCTGAATCACCATATCACCCAACATTCTTTTCTACATAGAATTTAAATTTTTTTTTTTAATTCTATGTAGAAAAGAACATTGGGTGATATTTAGCACTAGCCAAAATCATGGTATCTATTCATAAACTATTTCTCTGCCTTTCCCTAAAGACTGGAGGATCCATATAAAAAAAAAAATATATAAGGACAAATTATGTCTTGCTTTCTATAATCTCCAATGTCACAACTACTCTTGCTGATAATTATTTCTTTAATGGAATCATATATAATTGTAGTTTGATTCAAGTAGCCCTGGTGATGCAACAGTTAACCACTCAGCTGCTAACTGAAAGGTAAGCAGTTCAAACCCACCCAGCGTCTCCAAGGCAGAAAGATCTGGCAATCTGCTCCAGTAAAGACTACAGACTAGAAAACTCTATGGAGTCACATGGGGTCACTATGAGTCAAAGTCAACAACATAGCTCCAGTCAAAGGTGATGCAACTTATAAAATCATATAAAACTCACATCTGAATAAAAATCTCCATGTCAGGAAGGGATGGGTTCCAGGCTAGATCAGGATTGTTCTATTTTATTTAAATGGTATAATTCCTTCTTATCAGTATTATGCAAACCAAAGGATGTTTTGTTTATTTATTTATTTACCTACGTATGATCATACAAGACTCAAAAACCAAGTTCTAGGTGAATGTATGTAAAGTCTGTAAGATGACAGAACTTTGATGGAGAATGGTGGTGCAAATGGTTAACATTCTTGGCTGTTAACTAAATGGATGGAGTTTTAAGTCCACCAGCGGCTCCTTGGAAGAAAGGTCTGGCAATTTACGTCTGAAAAATGAGCCATTGAAATCCTACTGAGCAGTTCTACTCCAACACATGGCTCACCATGATTCAGACTTGACTTTTTTTTTCCCCCAAACAAAAAGATTTGGCCTCAGAGAGTTTCCCTAATTTAAACTTCCCACGGTTTTGCAATATTTCTTTTCATGAAAAATCCACAATCTGGCTCACTCCACTCCACTCAATAGTTTTGGCAAATCCGTTGTTCTCTCCTTCAGTTTCTTTTAGTCCTAGACACTGGTATCTATCCTACTCTTGGTGTGAAACAGGGGACACATTCAAAATTAGATAATTTAAGGAGGGATTAATAGGGAAACTATGTTCTAAAAAAGATGTGGTCAGAAGAACTGGTGCATACATTGCAGCCCTTAACTGTGGGGGGCCTTTACAACCCGAGGTCTTAAAGTGCAATGAGAGGGGGCAGTTACGAGAACCCAGAGAGGTAAATGTATGGAGGGGGCAGCCAGAGCATAGCTGTGGCCTTGATCAGAAGGATTCAGCCAACAGGAAGCAAGGGAAGAAACACCATATTCTCACCCTCTCAACTTCCAGACTTCCTGCTGGTCCCTCCCATTGGTCTGTGGAGGTGCTGCGTATCAGTCAACAGGATGGAGAAGGGAAAGAGTGAATTTCAAGGCACAGAAAAGAAGACGTGCCACCCATCTTCTTCTTGTGTCTCTTCAATAGTTTTTCCTCGCCCCTAACTTCTTTGAAACAATGCATAAATCTGGCAAAAGCTATGCTATATAAGCGGGCCTTGAGACATTCCTCTGTGCTCTGACTACAACACATTCTGCATGTCAAGGTACGTTACCACATGTCTATACTTCCCACCCCCCACTCTCCACATCATCAATGTTTCCTCCTGATGGATTTTGTCCTTTCTGCTGTAACATATGTCAACATCAGCCCTAAAATGAACAAATAAGCAAAAACTGTAATAAATCTTTACATGGCTTCTTCTTTTTCGCTTTTCTTCCAGATTCCTCAAATGAGTAATCTATTAGCCCTTCCATTGTCTAATCGGATTCTCTTTTCTGCAGTTCAACATTCTGACATTTTCCAACTAAATCCTCAATTCCCACTAAAATCACTTTAAAGTCAACCTACATCCAAACAGTCATATTATCGTTCTTTAATTTCCCATTCTTTTTTCTCTTTCTCAACAGCATTGTATCCTTCTATCCCCCAATATTTCTAACTATGTGCTATGTTCTAATTTTTACTGTAACTCCGGGTGTTTTAGATCTTCTTGTTTCTTCCTTTCTCTCTAATCCCTAATTCATGTAATACCACGACTTTGAGTACTTTAATATATTAACTCACAAGTTGACAATCCCTCAAACCTATTTTTACTCAACAAAATAATTACCCCATCTCTACTTGATCTGCTCTCATGACTGTTTTCCTTATGTCAGTTTGTACTTCTAATATTATGGAAGAAAAAAAAAATCTCAGTATTCATTTTACCAAGCCAATTGATGTATGAGTCTTGTTGCATTACTTGTGCACTATTTCTAGTATCAATTTTCATTGCCACTTCCCCACTAGACTTGAGCCTTGGTATCTCTTTCCTGGACTATTGAGGCCACCTAATGTGTTTCCTTGCCTTCAAATTCTTCCCTAACCAAACTACCCTTCTCATCACTGTCGAAACCATCTTAAAAACTCACAGATCATATATGTGAAATCATTCCCCTGAGGAGAAATTTTCAAAGGAGCCTCCATTATATTCAAAGTAGCTATCTCCATCCATTATATATGGAAATAATTTCCCAGAGAACTTAAAACCATCCACTTGATGCTTAATTAATATTTGTTTTTTGACATAAATATTCCAAAGACAGAAGAAAAATTAATCCATTGCATTCTGAATAACTATCTCCACCACTAATAAAAAAATTGGAAATAATTCCCCAGAGAACTTATAATCATCCAGTTGATGTTTAATAATGTTTGTTTATTTGATGTAAAAATTCCAATGAAAGAATATAAATTAATATAATAATTAAAATGCAAACATTATTCATAATTTTACTAAGTCAATGTGGAAAAAAAATTTCTTCTGTAATGATTTAGCCTGATATTTTTGTTGTCCTTGTGATTCACTTCCTGAATTTTTGCTAGATGTGGGCAGAAGCATTGAAATCTACATGAAATTATAAGATTTTCAAATGAAAGTATTTTCAGTGTTGCCAGTACTAATTTTATGTTCATTATTTTCTCCATATCCTTTTAAGTTCATGATATAATGTAGCCTGCCAACTAAATTGAGTATTTTAACTGAAAAATTAGATCTTTCTCCTTTTGTGCTATGGATAATGTGATTAAAAGGGTAATAAGGAATGACTATAATTTTGATACTAATTATGAATAATAGAAGTATGCTCTTAAGAGCTCTCCAGAAAATAATCTAGGTACTCTCCATGTAGAATTAATTGTACTTCTAGAAAAAAATTAAAAATTATTTCAAAATGAAACGTCAAAATGCAACAACTCAATAGTGAAATGTAGTAGGAAAAGCTTCATAAAAATGTATTTAAAACTATATTAATAAGAAGGGGGTCTACAACAATAAATGAATAAATTAATTTTTATTATTAGAATCAAATTTACAATATAAGAGACTTATTATTTACATGCTTATCACAAACAGATTATTGGGCCTTTCTAACTATGATTCAGTGAACACATCTTGAAGCAAGAATTTGTCTATCAAGCATGTTCATTACCATGTATAAATAATAAAATCTTCAAAGAATTGAAGCTCCTCATCTTCACATAATTGTGATTGAGATTGTTTTATGATTCAAAATATATACTAACTTAATTCAGGATCATGATCTTAAATCATATCTTATAGAAATCGTAAGATCAGAATAATGCTGATGTACCCTAAACTAGTTGTTTTGTCATTCATACATAATGCAAATGTTCCTCAAGATAGAGCCAATTTAATATGAAGGTTTATAAAAACGCAGTGAGTGCTTAATCTAAAATAGGTATGTGGACACGAATGACTGAAAGTATTTTGATAAGGACTAAACTATTTGAGGGAATAATTCCTAGACAATATATCTTTAACCTGTTATTTTTTTATCTGATCATTTGGCCTACTATCAAAACATGTTCCGTTAGCTAATTAGACTACTTGAAATAAGTCTAACTACAATTTTGATTAAAAACATTCGAAAAGAATTTTTTCTTCCAAAAAATGTTAAATTAAAATTTAACCATGTTCAGCCAGCTGAAAATAACTGAATGTCAACTGGCCAAAACCTATTGCCAAGTATATACTTTTGCAGTTTTTGGAGTGTTAATAGCAGGTTTTAGTATGTTATTAACTACCAAGCATGACAATAAGCACTCATCAGTATTCTGCTAACCTTTTCAGCCTGAATTGCTTAGAACTTACTGTGAATTCCAACTTTACCCTGATCGTGTAGTTAACGGTGGTCAAATTTTCACAAGATGGTCTCTCCATAAAACAATATAATAAATTAATGACAATAGTACTTTAATTTTTAGAACATTTTTAAATCCTTTATTTCCTTTTCTTCAGGCAATGACCTAGTGAGATAGGGAGATGATGCATTTTTCCTCTAATTAACTAAAGGAAGAAAATAATTTGAAAGGAGATTAATTGATATAAATTAATATGTAATTGATATATATAGAGATATAAATTGATATAAAATTGATTAATTGATTTAAATACAGGAATAAAAGATCAGGACTTTTTCTTTTTTCCAATGGGCAACACTGCCTGGAGGGGAGTGGAAACTTCTCTCAAAGGATCTTTTACCATCATCATCATTTCCAGAAACTGTACCACCGATAGGCTCAATATGACTTACATTTGTATTTCTATTACCTTAAACAACAAACTAAACCCAATGCCATTGACTTGATTCCAACTCATAGCAACCCTATAGGACAAAGCAGAACTGCCCCATAGCGTTTCTAAGGAGTGGCTGGTAAATTCAAACTGCTAACCTTTTGGTTAGCAGGAGAGCTCTTAACCACTGCACAACCAGGACTCCACTGTTACCTTGGGGATTTCCTAATTGATATCAGCTATCTTGTTTTTCCGTTCTCTCTCTCTGAGATATCTGAACAGCATAACCCTAGTGCTCCATCCATAGCATCTTAGTAGTATGCATCTTTTCTGCATGGACTCTACCCATTTTACTGTGAGCATCTGGAATAGTTGTCATAGCAACTCCTCCTGTCTCTCCTTTGAAAACCTGGAAAATCTGAGATTGCCCAGCAAGTAGTTTCATTGGCTGAAAAAGATAAGATAATTGACTGACACTCCTGCATCAGAGATTCAGGGACAAGCAAGCTCTGATTGCCTCCCTGCTTTAACTAACTGTTAATCAATATCTTAACAAAGACCATGATGGCAAATGTTTAAAAGACTGTGCGTATACTCCGTTAAAAAGAATACAGAATAATTTTATGGAACATGATTTTAGGAAGAATATCCAGAATCCAGAGAAGTAGGAAAGCATCCGTTTGCTATTCTCTGGAGCTGCACATTCTCTAAGTGTATCTACTTCATTATTTTTTCTGCGAATCCACTTCTGTGTTCACCCATCTAATTGCAGATGGACAATTCTGACTTTCCCGGATGATAGCATTAATTCCTGGTCTCTAGTGACTGTCTCCTAGCCCCCTGGGAGGTACAAATGGTTTGTGCTCAGCTGTTAATTGAAAGGTTGGCTATTTGAACCCACTCTACAGCACTGTGGAAAAAAGGACTGGCAATTTCAGGTTACAACCAAGAAAACTCTATGGAGTGGCTCTACTCTGTAGCACAAGGTGTCACCCTGAGTCAGAAATGACTGGACAGCAAAGGGATTTTTTTTTTTTTTAATGACTGCCTGGTTTTGATTCTTTAGTTAAATTACTCAGTTGCACTGTCTGAATTTTAATTTCTAGAAAAAAATCAGACTGGTACAACTGGGTTGGGTCAGTTGCCTCACACCCCCAATCCCTTCAGCCACGGCCACAGTTCCACCATGTGATAGGTAGGGCTTCTTCTTCTTGGCTTATGAATAGTCAGTTGCCTATTAATTGATGGTGGGTTTGGAATGGCCAGTATCTTAAATATATTTGAAACTGACAAAGATGTTTTAAAGAGCTAGAATACAGTTAATGGGAATCTAATAGAATATCATTCTAATAAAATATTTTTGGATGTGAATTGGCACTATTTTTCAGGAAGGAAAAAAATGCATCATTAGCATAAAAAATAATTCTATACTTTGACCCAGTAATTCATTTGGAATAATTTGTGGTAAGAAAATATAAGAGTTGAACAGCAAGATTTATATATAATGTTAAGCAGAACTATATTTACAACAAAGAAAAGCTGGGAGTAACCTAAAAACGCAAGAGCAGAGAAATGGTTAAAAATAGTCTGATGTGTGGAGTATTATGTTTATTGAAAACATAATTTAAATGAATGTTTAATGATAGAAGAAATGCTAAAATATATATTTAAGATGAAATGGAGGAATCAAATCTGTACATACATGGGAATGAAATGAATAAATAAATGCAGTGCTAAGAAAAATGGCAAACACATACTAAATCACAAGCACTTAACAGGTATTAGATTCTATCTCAATTTTGTTTATGAAGGTATGTGAATATATATATATATATATAGTGTATATATATGTATATTACTATATATAGAGAGTAATCCCATCAACTTTTCTTGGCCCAAATTCTATCTTAGTATAAAGCAGTTTGGGGGCGAACAACAAAGTCTAGTCCTGATACCATGAGTTCTGAGACAAAGAGACAGTAATGATAGTAGAGGAAAAAATATCCGTATGAAGCTTAAGTGTAGAGTTTAAATTTTCTGTCACACATGAATTTTCAGATTGGTTTTCTTTGTTATCTTAAAATTTCATAAAGATGTTCTATTCTGACCCATAATATGTATGTGACTGTTTTAATATTAAACCAATGTAATTTTTTTCTTCAAGAAAACTTTTGTATAAACTGATTTTTAACAAAAATAACCAAACCCATTGCCATAGAGTTGATTCTGATGCATAGGGCCCCAATAGGATAAAGTAGAACTGCCCCATAGGGTTTCCAAAAAGCGCTTTGTGGATTCGAACTTCTGACCTTTTGGTTAGCAGCTGTAGCTCTTAACCACTACACCACCAAGGTTTCCTGAACAGAAATAAGTGGTGCTATATTTGTCCTTTAATCTTACATAATGCCTGATACTCCATAACCTGTCTTCAACAGTAATAGAGCACTTCTTATCAGAACCACAGAATTCCATTATTTCAGATTCTATAAAAAGCATTAAAACCAAGCTTACCTCAGACTTTCCCAGTGGAACAAGTGTAATGTCTACTGACAGTTAAGGGGTGAAGTCCTTGTCAAGTCTAGTGTCTACTGACAGTTAAGGGGTAAAGTCGTTGTCACAAAATAATACACTTAGTCAAGTTTATAGCATGAAATAAATAAAAAGCCATTCTAAACTATGCAAGGATAGAGAAAATAAGAATAAACTGATTGTCATTAATGAAAATTTGCCTTGAATATTGGACTACAACTAAATGTGAATGAAACAAATTTATAAGCTCAAGAATGGGAAGTGCCAGTGAGCACTAAAATCATCTATAATAAAAATATAAATATAGATGAGAAATGACATTTTAAAATTTGATTCAAATTCAAAATTTTATTCTTAATAGGTGTGTATGTGCATGTGTGTGTATTCAGTACTATCTTTGGATGGTAGGTTGGAACCATAAAAATAACTATTCAGGATGAAATTATGCAAAGTAATCTGTAT
This sequence comes from Loxodonta africana, assembly GCF_030014295.1. Classification (NCBI taxonomy): domain Eukaryota; kingdom Metazoa; phylum Chordata; class Mammalia; order Proboscidea; family Elephantidae; genus Loxodonta; species Loxodonta africana. The sequence goes on from NC_087358.1 coordinate 48,903,285, forward strand.
AATCTATGGGAAAATTTGCAATCATATTTTGACTTTTAACCTTTTATGTTAAATCATTAAAAACTTTTACTCTCAGTTATAAATATATAAGGAAATAAAAACATAATAAAACTAATATTTACTTAAAAAAAAACAAAACTTGTTGCTGTCAAGTTGATTCTGACTCATAGAGACCCTATAGAATGAGGTAGAACATTTACTTAGTACCCAAAAAAAAACCAAACCCATTGCCATTGAGTTGATTCCAACTCATAACAACCCTGTAGGACAGAGTAGAACTGCCTTATGGCTATAGGGTTTCCAGGCAGTGTCTGGTGGATTTAAACTGCCTACCTTTTCCACCACCACCTTTTGGTTTGCAGCCATAGCTTTTAACCACTTCACCACCAGGGCTTCTTAAAAACCAAAAAAAGTTTTACAGTATAATTTAAAACATCAGAGACATTAAGCATTAAAGTGTTTTATTTCTTTGTAAAACTGTATCAAGACTGATTTGAGCCAAGCTTGTCCTCCTCTTGACTTAACATTTTATGAGATGGAAGCAGCATCTTTCTACATCTTGGCAAATCTTCATACTTCTCTATTTGGGTCAGTGTATTCATTTCTATTGCTGCAGTAACGAGTTACCACAAACTTAGTGTTTTAAAAGAATGCAGATTTATTGTCTTACAATTCTGTAGGTCAGAAGTCTGACACAGATATCATGGGATTTAAATCAAGGTGTTGGCAGGGCTGAGGTTCTTTCTTGAATTTCCTGGGAAGAACTGTTTCTTTATCTTTTCCAGCTCATGATCTCCTTCCTCCATCTTCAAAACCAGCATTATTAAATATCTCTGGCCATCCTCTGGTAGTCATGTCTCCCTCTCTACTCTTCTGCCTCACTCTTCCACTTTTACAAATACCTGTGATTACATTAGGCCCACCCAGTTAATCCCAGATAATGTTCCTATTTTAAGGTCAGCTGGTTAACAACTTTAATTTCGTCTGCAATCTTAATTCTTGTTTTCCATGTAACCTAACACATTCCATGTAACATACATACACATACACACACATCTTTTGATGGTGGCCATTGTTTGGTCTACCACAATCAGCTGCCAATATGTTATCCTTTGTGCTTTCAGTGTTGTGAAATATCATCAAATGTTTCTTGTGAGGTGTCTTTACCAGGCTCACTTTATCTGTGAGCAATGCCTTTTTTTTTTTTTTTTTTTTGTCACATCTACTTATTTCAAACAGTTTGCCTTCATTAAGTTCCTCTGACAGCATATATAGAGTATCTTTTTTATGACCACTTTTCAATCCTATGACTTTCATTGCAAAAATTCTTGATGCGATCACCTTCCATAAACAACATTGCCTTATCAACCTTAAATATTGGATAATCATTATCACCACCTGTCTTAATTTCCTAGGGCACCATAATGAAACAGCACAAATTGGATGGCTTAAACAACAGAAATTTATTGGATCAGAGTTCTGGGAGAAAGACATCCAAAAGCAAGATATCAACAGGGCCATGCTCCCTCCAAAGGCTGTAAAGAAGAACTCTTATTTGTCTCTTCTAGCTTCCGGTGTCTTTTGCAATCCTTGGCCTTCTTTGGCTTGCAGATGTATCACTCCAACCTCTGCTTCTGTCTTCACATGACCTTCCCTGTGTGTCTGTGTCTGTGTCTCCTCCTCTTCTTATAAAGACATCTGTCATATTGGATTAGGGTCCACCCGTCATGCTGGTCTGGGCCTCATCCTGTCTTTGCTTTCCTATTGTCATTTTCAAATCTTCTAATTTCATTTAAAGCATTATGACTTTTTGTTTGTTTGCTGCACTTTGATCTTGATTGGCCAATTTCCTCTATCAATTATCTTTTTATAAAATGTAATGTGAGTTTATCACTAGGAGACAAGGAGGAGACACAACTGCCTGTGTTGCTGTCTGTGCATACACTGAATAATAGATAAGCAGTGAACTATCACCGACTGACTTTGAAAAGAAGTGATATGATTATTCACTGGCCATGATGGCAGCTATTATTCATACAGTGGCTTATGGACTGAAAATTGAACTTTGAAGAATTTCTATATGCAATTCCTCACGGTTAATATACTGCCGTAACTGAAATATGAACCATATATTTGGGCAACTGTTGTTATTTACCTAAACTGTGTTAACTAAAATTCACACATACCAGACTGTGCAAAGTCAGGACTCCCAGTTTGCTTGTGTGTGTGTGTGCGTGTAGTTATGTTATATATTATATAGGATAAAAAGCTGTTCCTAAAACTCTAGGTTATATTGACAACTTTAGAGGAGTAGGATAGGAGAATACAACATAAAGTGTTGCTACCTGTCCATATTTAAAATAAGGGGGAATTGTTAAGTTTCTATTTATCTTGACTCTGACAATATAAGAAATATAGTTTAAAAATGCTTATGGAAAACAATCACTACTGGAATTAAAAGATAAAATATACTTCCTAAAACACTTAAGAAGAAAAGAATGCAAAGAAAACATAGGTCATATGCAAAAAATAGAAGACAAAAGAGCAAGATGCCAGAAGATAAGTAGAAAGTAAAATAAGGAAGATAAATTGATTAGCAGTTTGTCTCCATAAAGTATGAAATGCAGGCAAATGAAAAAGAGAAGTCAGGATTTGCACAATTAACATCAGTCAGGTAATTGTATATTTCTAAGGCTAAAATACACAATGAAGATACTTGATAAGTTTATTTTTGAGTGAAGATCACTGTACTGAAAGAACAAAACACTGATATTTATAATGTAAATATTTATAGGAACTTAATAGTATTGGGAGATATTTAAAATGCTCCTTTCAAAAAGCAACTGGGCAAAATATAAATAGAAATGTAGAAAATTGGAATCACTAAATGATTTAGCTTAGTATACAATTTTATAGTAAACTTATTATTATGCAAAGAATACAACATATTTTTCAGTGTCCATAGGACTTTTACTAAACAAGACCCCTGGGGGATGGAGAGAACAAAAATAAAATTTAAATAAATTTTCTAGTTGTCTAACTACACTATAATAAAATTAACGTTAATAATAGTAACTGATGTAAAAATAACTGGGAATTAATAATTTCTCAAGTAGTTCTTATATTTAAAAACTGTGATTCTAAACATTTAAATAGCAAATTTAAAAATATTTCAAAACATATGAGTATATACCCAAAGTAACACACCACAGAAGTTATTGCCTAAAGTATTTGTTATCAAATAAGAAATATTCAAACACAATAAACTAAGCATTCAGTACAAGAATTTAGGTAAAGAATCATCAAAAGAATATGATAATTCAGAGAAAATAATTTATAAAATAAAAGCAGAAAATAATTCCAACAAATTTAATAATTAAACCTTAAAATTTGTCATTTAATAAGATTAATAATACAAACTGTTTTGGAGGTTGAGGTATACCATAGAGGTGGGAGAATGTGGTGGAAGTGGCCTACTCAGGTCAAAGGCTATAACAGACTACATTGTCCATTAATAATTTTCAAGCAATAAGCAAACCCATCAAAAGTTGGTCAACATTTTACTGTCACCTTGCACTAGAAATTCTAAACAATGGCAGTGGTAAAATGCTTTTCCTCATCATGCATACCAGTCCGCAGCACTCCTCCCCCTGCTATATCTATGTTTGGACATTAAAGATGAAAAAAGAAAACAGAGAAAATTATAGGAGTCAGAAAGCATGATGGCTACAAATGTGAAGAAAGGTAAAAATTTTATAAAAGACTAGATTGAACTCTTCTATGCTAATAAACATAAAAAATCTTTATGAAAGTAGTTATTTGCTGAAAGAAAATAAGCCCAAATTGATCCAAATATAGTAAGAACAATTTAATCGAGGAATAACCAATGCAAGATGTCAGAACAATGTTAAAAATTACTTTCTTAACCAAAATTTTATTTTTTTTATATATTTTCTATTAAACATTCAAGGAACAATTAATTCCTGATATACCTAAACATCTTCAGAATATAAAATGTTGGAAAACAAGTTTCCACGGTTCTCTCAGAATTCTGTACATCACACCTTTTGAACAAACTCATTAACATCTAACTCCCTTCGGACTATATTTGCAAGGATGATTATATAACAAGTAGATTTGGAAGATATAAACACTGTCTGCCTTTACAGCAGATTTTTTCACTAGCCAGGATAATAAAAATAAGTCTCACTTTGGGGCAGATATACTTAAACTGTGTGCTAATAGCCTCCTATATATACGATTGTTGCTGTTGTTGTCTGGTGTCGTTGAGTCAATTCCAACTCATAGCAACCCTATGTACAACACAACAAAAAACATTGCCCAGTCTTGTGCCATTCTCACAATCATTATTATGCTTGAGCCTATTGTTACAGCCACTGTGTCAATCCATCTTGCTTGGGGTCTTCCTCTTTTTTGCTGACCCTCTACTCTACCAAGCGTGATGATCTTCTCCAGGGACTGGACCCTCCTGAAAACATGTCCAAAGTAAACAAGATGGAATCTCACCATCTTTGCTTTTAAGGAGCATTCTGGCTGTCCTTCTTCCAAGACAGATATGTTCTTTCTTCTGGCAATCTATATGCTGTATTTCAAAATTTTTAACAACACCATAATTCAAAGGCATCAATTGTTCTTAAAAAAAAAAAAAAAAAAAAAACCATTACCATCGAGTCAATTCTGACTCATAGTGACCCTATAGGACAGAGTAGAACTGCCCTATAGAGTTTCCGAGGAGCACCTGGTGGATTCCAACCACCGACCTTTTGATTAGCAACCATAGTTCTTAACCACTACGTCAACAGGGTGTCCAAAGAAAACTGTGTCAGAATTGTTCTTAAGTTGTCTTTATTCATTGTCCAGTTTTCCAATGGATTTGAGGGGATTGAAAATACCAAGGCTTGGGTCAGGTGTACTTTAGTCCTCAAAGTGACATCTTTGCTTTTTAAACATTTTAATGAAGTTTTTTGCAACAGAATTGTCCAATGCAATACAATTGACTGCTTCCATGGGCATTGATTGTGGATACAAGTAAAATGAAATCCTTGACAACTTCAATTTTTTCTCCATTTATCATGATGTTGCTTATTGGTCCAGTGGTGAGGATTTTTGTTTTCTTCATGCTGAGGTGCAAGCCATACTGATGGCTGTAGTCTTTGATCTTCATCAGTAAGTGCTTCAAGTCATCTTCACTTTCAGCAAGCAATGTTGTGTCATCTGGGTATCACAGTTGTTAATGTGTCTTCTCCCAACCCTATGTCCATTCTTCTTTCTACTATTCAGCTTCTTGAATTATTTCCTCAGCATACAGACTGAATAAATACAGTGAAAGGATACAACTCTGATGCACAGATTTCCTGACTTTAAACCAGGTAGTATCTTCTTGTTCTCTTCATATGACTGCCTCTTGGTCTATGCAGAGGTTCCTCATGAGCACAATTAAGTGTTCTGGAATTCCCATTCTTCCCAATGTTATCCATAATTCATTATGACCCACATAGTAGAATGCCTTTGTAAAGTCAATAAAACACAAATAAACATCTTTCTGCCAGGATCCATCTGACGTCAGCAATGATATCCTTGGTTCCATATCCTGTTGTGAATCCAGCCTGAATTTCTGGTAATTCACCGTCTATGTACTGCTGCACCCACCTTTGAGTTATCTTCAGCAAAACTTTACTTGTGTGTGATAATAATGATATTGTTCTATAACTTCCTCATTCTGTTGGATCACCTTTCTTTGGAATGGTCACAAATATGGATCTCTTCCACTCGGTTGGCCGGAAGCTGTCTTTCAAATTTCTTGGCCTAGATGACTGAGCACTTTCAACTCTAAACCTGTTTATTGAAACATCTCAGTTGGTATTGCATCAATTTCTGAAGGCTTGTTTTTGCCACTCCCTTCAGCTTAGACTTCTTCCTTCAGTAACATCTGTTCTTGATCAAATGCTACCTCCTGAAATGGTTGAATGTAGACCAATTCTTTTTGGTACAGTAACTCTGTATCTTCCTTCCATCCTCTTTTGATGCCTCCTACATCCGTCATTCAATATTTTCCTCATAGAATCCTTCGGTATTGCCACTCGAGGCTTGAATTTTTCCCTTAGTTCCTTCAGGTTGAGAAATGCCGAGAATGTTCTTCCCTTTTGGTTTTCTAACTCCAGGTCTTTGCACATTTCATTATAATACTTTATTTTTTCCTTCTGAGCTGCCCTTTGAAATCTTCAGTTCAGTTCTTTTACTTCATCACATTTCTTTCAGTCGCTTTAGCTCCTTAATGATCAAGAGCAAGTTTCGAAGTCTCTTCTGACATCCATTTGGTCATTTCCTTCTTTCCTGTCTTTTAACGACCTTTTGCTTTCTTCAAGTATGATGCCCTTGATGTTTTTCCGCAACTCATCTGATCTTTGGTTATTAGTGTTCAATGTGTCCAATTTATTTTTGACATAGTCTCTAAATTCAGTTGGGATATACTCAAGGTCATATTTTCACTCTCGTGGATTTGTTTTAATTTTTTCAGCTTCAGCCTGAGCTTGCGTATGAGCAATTGATGGTCTGTCCCACAGTTGGACGCTGGCCTTGTTCCGACTGATGATATTGGGCTTCTCCATCGTCTTTCTCCACAGATGTAGTCAATAATATCCATATGCCTACAAGAAAGACCTGTTAACATGACTATTATTCAAATTTACATACCAACCATTAATGCTATAAAAAAAAAAAATAGATGAGGAAATTGAATATTTTTGCCAACTTCTACAGTCTGAAATTGATCAAACATTCAACCAACATGCATTGATAATTACTGATATTGAAATGTGAAATTTGGAAACAAAGAAGAATAATTGGTAGTTGGAAAATATGGGTTTGGTGATAGAAACGATGCTGGAGATAGCATGATAGAATTTTGCAAGGCCGATGACTTCTTCATTGCAAATACTTTTTTTTCAACAACATAAACGGTGACTACACATGTGAACCTCATCAGATGGAAAACACAGGAATCAAACTGGTCTTTCTTGTAGGTGTATGGATATTTATCCTATCACTGACAGTGTCATTCCTGGCATAGTAGAACATATGGTTGTCTGATTCATAATGGCCAATACCAGTCCATCTCAGCTCACTAATGCCTAGGATATTGATCTTTATGCTTTCCATTTTGTTTTTGACAACTTCTAATTTCCTTAGATTCATATTTTCTACACTTCACACTCTGATTTTTAATAGATGTTTGCAACTGTTTCTTCTCATTTTGAGTCATGCCACATCAGCAAATGAAGGTCCTGAAAGCTTTACTCCATCCATGTCTTTAAGATTGGCTCTAGTTTGAGGAGGCAATTCTTTCTCATCCCTATTTTCAGTGTCTTCCAACCTGGGGGGGCTCATCGTCCAGTGTTATATCAGACATTGTTCCACTTCAATTCATAATGCAGTTTTTTCAGAAGTAGACTGCCATGTCCTTCTTCCTAGCCTGTTTTAGTTTGGAAGCTCCACTGAAACCTGTCCACCATGGGTGGCCATGCCAATATTTGAAATGCCAATGGTATAACTTCCAGTGTCACAGCAACTTGAAACCCACCACAGTAGGACAAACTGACAGATGGGTGGTGGGTATGTAAGATTGTTCTCTGCCAGTTTCTATGACAGTATGGCAGACTAACTTATTGGCTGTCAAGTAGAGCAAAATCTCAGAACCTTTGCAGTTCCTGAGAAAACAATACAGAAAAACATCTCATTTCTTTGAATAAACATAGCATAAACCTAATATGTAAATCAGATAAGGAAAAAAGAATTACAAAGAAAACTTCTAAAAACAAATTCATGTATGAAGGTACAAAGACTCTAAATAAAATTCAGCACATGGAATTCAAATCAATTTTATTCCTGTTATAAAATAACATATTCCATTCAAGTCCTGTAATCTGGGAACATAAATTTGGGACTAGAGTAGGATTATGTTTGGTATGATCATGTGCATAGTTTCCAAGAAGAATGTTTTATGAAATTCAGCATGAATTACCTATTTAAAATGTTAAGACAAAATAAAATATAGAATACTTTTCAAAACGTGTTCCAAAATACTCATCTGTGCCATGCAGTTAGAATAATGTTCAGTGACTTAGTAAATAACTAAACACCTGAGAAAAGCACTGTTGGGGCATTTCAAATAAGATCACAAACAAGACAAGGATTCCAACTAGAACTTCTATGATTTAAAATTGCTAAGATTGAGGAAGTAATTACCCAAGGGAGAAAAAAAGAAAAAGACTTTATGTATTGAAAAGGATGGGGGAATGTTTCTATTTTTTTAAGATACAACCATTACATAATTGTAGAAACAAAAAATTAATTGTGACTATAACTAAAACTCAAAGTACCATTATATTTTGAACTAAAAATTAAGGAAATAAAAGAACATTCCTTTTTCTTTCAAACAGTTGAAAATAAACAGCAATTGGAATCCAGACCCAGCCAAATACTAAAACTTAATATAAAGCTAAAACACCTAAAGCTACAGCAGTATATGTACTAGTTTACATTTGAATTGGCAGTTATGCCTTACTTATTAGTTTCATAATTTTATATTTTAGGTAGATTGAGATTTTTGAATGTTAGTTTATTTTTTGTTTTCTTATTTTTAGTTAATAATGTTGAAATGGTTATTTTAGAATATTTTGAAAATTTACAAATATATAGAAAGAAAAATAGAAATAGTCATAAATCTATTAACAATGAAATATTTATCTTTTATTTTCTCATTACAGAAGCAATACATTTTGACTGCATAAAAATAATATACAGATAAGCCAAAGGGAAAAATAAATATAAAATCTCCCTTAAGCATAGCTACTAGAGATAACTACTATTAACACTTTAATAAATTTATCTCCACACATTTTTCTATGCATACGTATTAAATGGCAATATACTGAAATGTTCACTTAACTATACATCATAAACACCTCCCAAAGCTAGTGGGTATTTAGCTATATCAGTTTCAATTGGATGGAAGGGTTGCCTGTTATTAATACACTGTAATTTATTTAGTTCCTATTTATAGATATTTAGGGTTCTTCCCTTGACATTTAAATATAATAAATAAGGCTACAATGAAGATGCATCTTTTTCAGACCCAGCCAGATTCAGTGCCTGAGTTTTATGGTCTATGCTCCTGATTCCAAAATGTGTTTCAAAGACTAACATTAATCTTATCTCTGATCATTGCTGTAGTACAGCTGGCCAATACATCCTGATCAGAATTTTAGACTTGACTGTGCTTCATTGTCACATCAGAGAATTCAACAACTCAACCCACAACAAAAGGAGCAGGAAAGACTAACTGTAGTCCAACTACAAGACTTCCTTCTCTAAAGAAAATCTCAGCAAAATCTTGACAATGGTAACAATTGGGATATCACGTATTAATGTCCTGTTGCTTGATTTCATCTGCCCTTGGCCAGAACTAAGCAAGAGAAAAGCAGCTGCTGCCTGCTGGGAACTGGCCTGGTACTACCAGGACTGGTACTGTTCAATTGAGCATAAGCAATTTCCCAGAACATTGATATCAGAAAAGATCGCTCTGTGACCATGATAGATCAAGATAATACACAACCACCCCATAATCATGTCTGAGCACTACAAAAACAGGAACATTTTGTCCCATCAAAAAAATGACTAAACATTCCCCTATCTCGCCTCACATGAGTGACTGTTGTTTCTTTACCAATTACAGCTTCGGTCTCTCTCTAATTGTATATCCAATCAGTAAATTACCCCCATTCCCTGACACCATCCAATCCAGGGCAAAACCCAGCTTCCTTAAATTCTCCTGTTGTTGTTTTTGTTGTGTGCCCTTGAGTTGATTCCGACTCAGCGACTCTTTAGAGTAGAGCAGAACTTTCCGATAGGGTTTCCAAAGCTGTAATCTTCATAGGAGCAGATTGTCACATCTTTCTCCCCAGGAGCAGCTGATGGGTTGGAACTGCTGATCTTTGGGTTAGCAGCCGAGAGCTTAATCATTGCATTACCAGAAAACAAAACAAAACCTCCTGGACAGTGTCGAACTATCGCATAGGGTTTCCAAGGAGTGACTGGTGGATCCCAACTGCTGACATTTTGGTTGGCAACAGAATGCTTAACTACTGCACCATCAGGGCTCTGTTACATCCTCCCTTGGTGTTGTTAGGTGCCATGGAATCACTTGCGACTCATAGTGACCCTATGTACAACTGAATGAAACACTGCCTGGTCCTGTGTCATCCTCACAATCTTTGCTATGTTTGAGCTCACTGTTGCAGCCACTGTATCAATTCATCTCATTGGTGGCCTTCTTCTTCGTCAATGACCCTCTAATTTTCCAAGCCTTTTTTAAGATGAGATTATTTATGCAGAGCCAGTTTTTTAAATTTTTTCCATACAAGAAACTGCTGTAAACCCCCAAGCAGAGGGTAAAGGGATGAGAGAGGGAAGGTATAACTTTGGCCCTAGATTAAGTTAGAAGTGATCAGAACCAACTGTAAATATTTCTTAGAGACTGGCCAGTGACATATACATAGCTACTCCTATACATATATAACATATGATTGATGTTTAAAAAATTCAATTTATATACAACTTTAATAACCATTTATTGTATAAACAAACCTAAACTTGAATATAAATGACTTTTATTATTCAATGAACCAACCAAGGCCATTTAGCATGAAAAGAGAGTGATAGAACTTTATTCCTCTTTATTGAGTACAGGTCAACTAATAAAGAGAGAAAGAGAGAGAAGGGTTTTTTTATGGCTTCTTTTTTCCCATCAATAATTCAGTAGGCAAATCAGGGGGAAAAAGGACAAGGACTATAGGTGATACTCAAATAGAAAATAGAAATACGCCTACTGAAACTAAAGTTCAGTGAATATATTCCATGAACATTTCAATTCTCTTGCTTCAGATGCCTTTAAGTTTTCTAAGCACATTCTGTTATTTATTATTTTTAAGAGACTGTCAATCATCTCTATGGAAATGAAAAACCCTCAGATTCACAGACTAACACAAAAAGGAATTACAGTGAGGAAAACTGTGTCCAATATAAGTCAACTTTCAGTATATTAGAAAACATCTAATTAGTTTGCTTTTTCTGACTTTTTTTTTTGTTGTTCTGTGTTTTTCATTCAACAAAATTTTATCCTCAGAACTTAAATTACCTCAAAGTCTATTCGAAGCAGTTATCAGATTGTGTTACTCACAGAGTAAAAATATCAACTGTGGATCTACTAACATTGGGATTAATCAGGAAATTATTTAGGAAGTAGGAAATAAATATGATTGATGAACCATCTCATTGCAATGTATTGGTACGTTTTTATTCATCTGAGCTTTTGTGGTTTCTCAAAATTTTTGATACTCATATTCTAATACATTTAAACATATATATTCCATATATATGCATATACAGTTGTATTTCCAACATTAAATATCCCTTACCACATATTCACATCAGTTTAAAATTCATCATTCATTTAGACATTTTTAAATAAAAGATTGGCATTCTCTGTTGTAGAGATTTATAATTCTTAGATAAAATCATTATTGTCCTTAAAATTGGTTATCGAGATTACAGTGACTTACTGTTCTATTGTCGATTTTCCTATGCATGCTTCAAAGGTGTTCAAGTCCTATCGATTTTACCACATGTGGCCATAATTGAATGAATAGGTAATTCTAAATCATTACATATGAGATTGTTGAAATGGCAACTGTTTTGCTACATATATATTTACCACAACAGAAAAAAAGAAAATGAATTATTCAGCACTGTGATTATCAGGGAGACCCTGGTGGGGTAGTGGTTAAGTGCTATGGCTGCTAACTTAAAGGTTGGCAGTTCGAATCTGCCAGGTGCTCCTTGGAAACTCTACGGGGCAGTTCTACTCTGTCCTATAGGGTCGCTATGAGTCGGAATCAACTCGACGGTAGTGGGTTTGGGTTTTTTTTTTGGGTGATTATTAGTTTGTAACTCTGATTGCAGAATGGTAAAACTGTGGGTGTTTGGGGAGAGGCTGTAAAAAGCACGTCTTACAAAAAGTTTCTAAGGTATATTTAAATGGAAGAAAAATTATTAATTACCTAATGTGTATTAATTAATATCAGTAACCCAACCAGAGGTACAAGAAGTCAAGCAATCTATATTTCATGTAGCATTATTATATCTGACTCTGAATATATTGCACCAATCCAGTGGGAGATGAAAATATCTTCAATCTATACAAGGAAGCTGTTTCGGGGACTTGTTCAGTTACTGTTGAATTGGTTCTGACCATAGTGACCCTAGGACAGAGTAGAACTGCCCCATATGGTTTCCAAGAAGCAGCTGGTGGATTTGAACTGCTGACCTTTTGGTTAGCAGCCAAGCTCTTAACTACTGCGCCACAAGGAAAATGCAAAAATTAATATAGTCAAAGGGCATATTGTCTTCCTGTTAGATGATCTGCCCAAGCCCTGTTGCTTCCATATCTTGTCTGAGGCACAGGAATCTTTTTTGAAGTTACTCTAGTCTTCCCTCTGCCTAGATTTATCCAGTAGGCATTCCTCACCCTGGTCTGATTACCTCCCAGCAGTTCTGCTAGAAAACATGAGGCAGATTGCTTCCCTCAGAAGCCAGAAATCTCTTTCTTGGTATATTTATTTTGGTCTCTAATTTTCAGTTTGTTTCTTCTCTCTCTCTCTCTCCTCCTGTGCCCTTACAACCCCTCCCCCCGCACCCCCCCACCTCCAACTTCCCCTCTTCTGTCTCTCACATTGTTGATGCTGGATTGGTTGCTTGCTTGCTCATCTACCAGGTTCCCAGATGGCTGTTTCAGTGAGCTGAAAGTAAAGGGAAAATATACATATATACTAACAAAACAAACAAACAATATCTTAATATACTGTACAGCCACGAAAAGCTGTAGTAAATCGAATGGATTAATAAGTCACAATACTTCCATGACCTTATCCCAGCTGACATATTTAGTTAGATATCAGCTTGGCCTCAGTTACTCCATTAACTCCATTAATCCTTCCTGACAAAAGAAAACGAGTCCCTAGATGCCACAAACGGTTGAAGCACGTGGCTGCTAACTGAAAGGTTGGTAGTACGAGTCCACCCACGGGTGCCTCAGAAGAAAGACCTGGTGATCTGTTTCTGAAAAATCAGCCATTGAAAACCCTACGAAGCACAGTTCTACTCTGACCACATGGGTCACCAGGAGTTGATGGTGACTCAGCTTGATGGCAATGGGTTTGCTTTTTTGGTTTGTCCTTATAGGAATGTTTTTTTCTGAACTTGTTTCACATAGATTCCTGGGTTTTGATCTCGATCCCTGACTTCTTCCTATTTGGCCAAACACAAAAAAATAATGTTCACCTGTCTAAACCTCGCAGTTTTGTTTTTGGTTTGTTTGTTTGTTTTTTAAATAGTTACTGACACCTATAATTTCTATTTTCTCACTGATGTTTATCTCCTTAATTTCTGACCCCTGGTCTTTGTCCAAACACTCTATTAATACTATATTCTTGAAGATTGTCCCCATCCCCGTTCATCTTATCTACCAGGAAAACTCCTGTTTATTCACAGAAACTAGTTGACTTCTTACTCCTTTGGTGACACATTCTTATGCACCCTCCCTTTCTTCCCACTACTATACCCTATCCTTAGGGAGTGAACTTTTGGCCTCTTTTACATCTTACAGTGCAGTCCTTTAACTATCTACCTCTCCCGTTTCACCATGAGGTCATTTGAGGGCAGAGATTATGTCATGCTGATTTTTGTATCACCAGTGTTTAACACAAATTCAGGAGATTTTGAATTTAAAAAACAAATAATAGGTGACTGCTGATATTTTCCAGTGGAAGCAAAGCATTTTACCATATTGATACACCCCTTCCTTCTTGTTCGTCCCTTGGTTTCTATCACATTGTTCTCTCCTATTTCTCCTTCTACTTCTTTGACTACATTTTCTGTCAGTTTTCTTGGTTTCTTGCCATGCCACTGCCCACTAATCAGGGACAGCTTCCTCTTTCTCTTCACTTGACATCTTCTCTTATAGTAAATGGATCCACTCAGGGGACTTAAACTCTGACATCAATATCTCTGTCTCAAATATGCCTGATTTCCCATATGCCTATCAGTCTAGAATGTTCACTGTGTAGATGAAATATATACTCAGATGTCCCATTTCAGTTCAAACTCAACATTTTCAAATTTGAGTTCATGAGCATTTCCTAAATTAGGAAACCCTTTTAACATCACCACTTCAAGTACTGTAGTTCTTTTACTCCCTCAGGCTCAAAACTGGCAGATTATTGACTCTTCCTGTCCTTTATTCTTATAGACAATCAGACACCAAAAGTTTTCACTAATCTTTGAAAATTACTTCTCACATCATCTTAGCCCAGGAGTTCATCACCATGTGGCTAAATTATTTTAATAGCCTCTTTTCTAGAATGCCCCTGGATTAGAATTGCTAGCCACAGAAACCAAGTCTGATTAATTAGCACAAAGGCATCATTTGCTGAAAAGATAGCTGAAAACCTCACTGGAGCAAAACCTCACCAGGAGAGCCCAAACCGTGGTTGGAGGCTAATTGGCTAGGAGCAGCCCTCAGCATAATGTTGTGGGCAGAGTTGCTGACAATATTGCCTCCATTAAGCACAGACATCATTCCTTGCCTGGCCAGTCCTGCTGACCCTGATCCTGACATGTTGCTGCCTCTGGAAATGGGATATGTTTGATGCTGCCGCCGCCAATGATGAAGCTGACGGTGATGATTACAATGCTACCCACCCTCAAGCTAAATCCAGCATGAACCCTCTTCCTCATGGTAGCCTTGCTGGAGCATGTTGCCTTTCCCTAGCTGCAAGAGAAACTGGGATAGTGAGTATTTTTACCTGAAAAATCCTAAAATCAAAGTGGTTTAAATGCTGGGCTCTAAAATAATGACAAAAGCTCACTTATGTTCTGTCTCCTATCAAACTTGTGTAACAGTCTAATAGTGCTTCCAATATTTTGTCATGTCCTTACTTGAGAAAACCCACTAGCCTTCATTGAGTGAACACTTACATCCTGAACTGGGCATCCGTATGACTCTCTACTATTGTACCGCACTGTAACTTCCGAGCTTCCCTTCCTCCTTCCTCTTTTCCTCAGTGTAAATCCTGGCTTCTTACTGTCTCTAGAACACAAATCTCAAGGTCAATTCTTGGCACATGTTTAGCCCTATGCCTAGGATCCCCTTTACTTAATGTCCTCTAGAAATCAGGGATGGTAAATAGATTTCAACTCTAAAGGTATCTGGGATGAATGGTGGAGTCTTCCTGCAACACTCTTGTTGTTGTTATCTGCCTTTGAGTCAGCCTTAATTCATGACAACTGCATGAATGATGGAACAAAACAAGGCCCAGTCCTGTGCCATCCCTATGATTGGTTGCTGATCAGATCATTGTGATCCACAGGGTTTTCATTGGCTAATTTTTGGAAGTAGATAGCCAGGCCTTTCTTCCTAGCCTTAGTCTGGAAGCTTAGCTGAAATCTGTTCAAAATCATAGCAGTGTGCAAGCTTTCAGTGACTGATGGGTGGTGGCTATGCATGAGGTTCATTGGGCAATTCTCATGGAGGGTAAGAATTCCACCACTGAACCACCACTGCCCCCTTTGCAACACTACACTGAGAAGAATTAAGACTGGATTCAGGTCTAGTTATGAAAACATGACTGATTAGTGATGTCTGCCATTGTTAAAGGGGAAGGAAGTGATTCTCATGCATAAATTCTACTCCCCTTGGTCCCTGGTCCAAAATATGGTCCACTTTCGAAACTCTAGTCAAGGCCAACCTCTTCTATCAAGCTCTGCCCATCTATTATAGCTCATTATGGTTGATCTATTTTAAATACTTTAATAACACTTGTTTTTAATACTCATTTTTCTTTGATGGTATGCATTCTCTTTTCATTGTATCACGAACATATTATATCTGTATGTACCGTGTCCTCTAGATAGTAAGCACTTAGAAGACTGAGACTCTTTTCATCATTTCCATGTCAGCACATTAATCTGCACTCTGTCCACAGCAGGCAACCAACAAAATTTATCTTGTGAAGTATCTAATACTTAAACTGTGAACTTACCTCCAGTTTTGTCTTCATCTTTAAGATGCTGGGATTTCATTTTCTCTACAGTAACTCCTATAATATTTTACACCATGGCTCTTGCCATACAGTGTTGTCTTGTCAAGTTCCAAACACACACCTGGCAATGATGCTAGTAGATAAATTGGCTCAGCTCTTGAGTTGATTCCCTAAGGTTTCCTGGAGCCCAGCAGCTGCTACAGAGTATTGTACTTGATTCCCTTGGCAGGTCTCATTATGCTCCCCTCAGTATACCTGCTCTCACAGTTTCATAAAATTCACCTGTTGTGACAAATGTCCTCGCTTTTCAGCCAGTGATTCAGTGAGTATCTTAATCAGTCGTTTCATCTTCTAAGATTTTATGTACATTTGCTGTTCTTTTGTTGTACAATTGCATGCAGTTCCTCCCATTATTCCTGTGTGCTAAGGAAAGTATTATTTTAACTCCTGAAAAACTCAAGGAGGGAAAATCCCCTTTAGAGAGTCTATGTGAGAAAACTATGGTAACGTGTTTTAAGTACTTTCATTTTCATTTTTTGGCATTTGGGAATACATTTTCTGTCTCTGCAGAAAATTGCCTAAAAAAAGGGACTTAAGGAGGTACTGGAAGGATTCTGGTGGCAAAGAGGTTAAGCACTCAGCTGCTAACCCAGCGTCAGCAGACAGAACCCATCAGCTGCTCCATGGGAGAAAGATGTAGCAATCTGCTCCAGTAAACATCACAGCCTTGGTAAACCCTATAGGGAAGTTCTACTCTGTCCTACAGGGTCGCTATTAGTTGGAATCGACCCAATAGCAAAGGGTTTTGGTTTACATAAAACGAAACAAACAAACAAAAAAAAACAAACCAAGCCAAACCAACTGGAAACGATCCTATAGGACAGAGTAGAACTTCCCCATAGGGATTTCAAGGTGTTGTTGGTGGATTCGAACAGCCCACGTTTTGATTAGCAGTCGAGCTCTTGACCACTGTGACACCAGGTGCCGTGGAGTCGGTTTCAACTATGTATGACAGAAGGGTACACTGCCCATCGTCCTGCACCATCCTCACAATCATTGTTATGCTTGAGCCCATTGTTGCCACCACTGTGTAAATCCATTTCTTTGAGGGTTTTTCTCTTTTTTGCAGACCCTCTACTTTACCAAGCATGATGTCTGTTATGGATTGAATTGTGTCCCCAAAAATAGTGTATCAAGTTGGCTAGGCCATGTGTCATGCATTGAATTGTGTCCCCCCCAAAATATGTGTCAACTTCATTAGGCCATGATTCCCTGTATTGTGTGGTTGTCCTCCATTTTGTGATTTTCCTATGTGTTATAAATCATAATCTCTACCTGAGGTTAAAAAGGATTAGGGTGGGATGTAACACCCTTGCTCAGGTCACATCCCTAATCCAATGTAAAGAGAGTTTCCCTGGGTGTGGCCTGCACCATCTTTTATCTTACAAGAGATAAAAGGAAAGGGAAGCAAGCAAAGAGTTGGGGACCTCATACTACCAAGAAAGCAGTGCCAGAAGCAGGGTATGTCCTTTGGACCTGTGGTTCCTACAAGGAGAAGCTCCTAGTCCAGGGAAAGATTGATGACAAGGACCTTCCTCCATAGCAGAGAAAGAAAGACTTCCCCTGGAGCTGACATCCTGAACCTGGACTTCTATCCTGCTAGACTGTGAGAGAATTAAATTTCTCTTTGTTGAAGCTATTTACTTGTGATATTTCTGTTATAGCAACACTAGATGACTAAGACACCATGATTCCCAGTATTGTGTGGTTGTCCAGCATTTTGTCATCTGTGTGATTTTCCTATGTGCTGTAAGTCCTACTTCTATCAAGTCAATGAGGCCAAATTAGAGGCAGTTATGTTAATGAGACAGGACCCAATTTACAAGTTTAGGTTGTATCTTGAGTTATTCTTTTTTGAGATATAAAAGAGAGAAGCAAGCAGAGAGACAGGGTGACATCATACCACCAAGAAAGCTCCGAGAGCACAGCATGTTCTTTGGACCAGGGGTCTCTGCAATAAGGAACTCCTAGACCAGGGAAAGACTGATGACAAGGACTTTCACCCAGAACTGACAGAGAGAGAAAGTCTTCCCCTGGAGCTGGTGTCATGAACTCTGACTTCTAGCTTCCTAACCTGTGAGAGAATAAATTTCTCTTTGTTAAAGCCATCTGTTTGTGGTATTTCTGTAGTAGCAGCGATAGATAACTAAGACAATGTCCTTCTCTAGGGACTGGTCCCTCCTGATAACATCTCTAAAGAATGCGAGATGAAGTCTCGCCACCCTTGCTTCTAAGACGCGCTTTGGCTCTATTTCTTCCAAAACAGACTTGTTCATTCTTCTGGTGGCCCATGGTCTATTCGATATTCTTCGACAAGACCATAATTCAAAGGCATCAATTCCTTTTTGGTCTTTCTTATTCATTGTTCGACTTTCGAATGCATACGAGGCAATTGAAAACATGGCTTGGGTCAGGTGCACTTTAGTCCTCAAAGTGACATCTTTACTTTTTAAGACTTTAAAGAGGTCTTTTGCAGCAGATTTGCCCAATGCAATACATCGTTTGATTTCCTGACTGCTGCTTTCATGAGTGTTGATTGTGGATCCAAGTGAAATGAAATCCTTCAATCTTCAGTCTTTTCTCCATTTATCATGATGTTGCTTATTGGTCCAGTTGTGAGGATTTTTGTTTTCTTTATATTGAGGTATAATCCATACTGAAGGCTGTAGTCTTTGATCTTCATCAGTAAGTGCTTCAAGACCTCTTCGCTTTCAGCAAGCAAGGTTGTGTCATCTGCATATTGCAGGTTGTTAATGAGTGTTCCACCAATCCTGATGCTGCGTTTTCTTTATATAGTCCAGCGTCTCAGATTATTTGCTCAGCATACAGATTTAATAAGTATAGTGAAAAAATACAACCCTGACAGATACCTTTCTTGATTTTAAACAGTGAAATATTCCCTTGTTCTGTTCAAACAACTGCCTCTTGGTCTAAGTACAGGTTCTGCACGCGCACAACTAAAGGTTCTGGAATTTCCATTCTCCTCAATGTTATCCATAATTTGTTATGATTCACACAGTCAAATCCTTTGCATAGTCAATAAAACACAGGTGAATATCTTTCTGGAATATTTTTCTGAATCTTTTTATTTTATGTCTAAGGTGTGTTTCTTGTACACAGCAAAAGGATATATATTTATAAAATCCCTTCTGCCACTCTTCAGATTTTGCATGAGGCATTTAGATCATTTACGTGTAAAGTTATTCCTGAAAATGAAGTGCTTACCTTACTCATATTTGTTTTTTTGAGTGTTTCATATCTTTTTTTTTTTATTTTTCAATTCTGATTTTTCTGTTCTTGTTCGTATTTGGCTGCTTTCTTGTGGTGGAGCCTTTTTGTTAACTTCTGTCTTTTCTTCTGAATGTTTTTTCTTGGTGAATTCTTAGTGTTTATCACATATACTACATTATACAACTTACAATCGCAACAGTATCTGACATAAGAACAGCAGTTAACATATAACCTTAACATAATAAGTTTGTCCCTCATATGCTCCTCCCTCCCTCATTTCTGTTGATGTGTCTCCATTAACATCAATATACCACCTGTATTTGATAATGTACTTACTTCTTACAAATTGATATTGTCTTGTGTTTTTTGTTTGTTTGTTTGTTTGTTTGTTTGTGGGATTTAATTATTGAGTTTAATCCTTGAATATATCATATACTTGGTCCTTATGATTGTGTTGTCATGTTTTTTGGAGATCTGTCTCTCTTATTTTTTTCCCATGTATAGATATGAGTGTTTATTTAATGCTCTTGCCTTCCCATTTGGAGTAATGCTTTGAGTAATACTTGCAAATCTGATCTGGTAGCAGCAAATTCCCAAAGTTTCTGTTTATTTGGGATTGTCTTGATTTCTCCCACATTTTTGAATGAATGACACCTTTGCTGGGTAAAGAATTCTTGGTTGGCAATTGTTTTCACTCAGTATTTTATATATGTCACTCCACTGTCTTCTGGTCTCTAGAGTTTCTGAGGAGACATCTGCACTTATTCTTATGAAAGGCTCTTGGTATGTTATATTGCAGTTTTCCCTTGTGGCTTTCAGAATTCTCTTTTTGTCTTTGGTTTTCAAGAATTTTATTAGGATATTTGGCAGAGTTGATCTGTGTGTGTGTGTGCTTCTTGTAATTGCTGTTCATGTGGCTTCCTGTATTTGCAGACTTGGTTCTCTGTTCAGGCCTAGAAAATTCTATCTGAGTATCTCCTGTACAATTGCTTCTATGCTTTTGTTGTTGTCATAATGCTCTGGAGTTCCAATAATTCCAATGTTAGTTTTCTTAATTGAATCCCATATTTCCATTTGGGTTTGTTTTGCATTTTTGTTGTTGTTCTTTTCTCTTGTTTTTCCTCTGGCTCAACAAGTTCCGTTATTTTGTCCTCTAGTTCATTTATTCTATATTCGGTTTGTTTGATTCTACTGTTGAGCGTGTCTCTTGCTTTCTAATTCAGTTGCTTTATTGTTTAGTTCCAGGAGTTCTCTTTGTTCTGTTTTTTTTTTTGTTTTCAATTTCCTTGTTGAGTTTTGCACTTTGTTCTTCCATTTGTTTCCTGTTCTCCACTAGTTTGTTTTCTGTGTGCTTTTTGCTTTCATTCTACACAATTAGCACCATAGTCTGAGAAATTTCAATTCATTCCATTAGTCTGGCCTAAAAAACAACAACAACAACAACAAAAAAAATAGGAGAAATTTCTTCATCTTCATATTTTGCTTTTGCTTGGTCCTTCTCTTGTAATTTTGTGTGTTTTACTATTTTTTTTTGTTGAATTTGGGCCATTTTGTTTTCTTTTTTACTTTAAATTTTGTATTCTGGTTTTTGTGGCAAAATTTTCTGATTGGGTGTTCTGGTGACACAACAGCCTACTGCCCAGCTGCCAACCAAAAGGCCAGGGCCCACACCCAACAAAAGCTCTACAGGAGAAAGATGCAGCAGCCTGCCTCTGCAAAGGTTCACAGCCGTGGAAAGCCCACAGGGAAATTCTGATCTGCCCTGCAGGGTCTTCACGAGTCAGAATTGACCCAGAAGCAGTGGGCCTGGTATTTTCTGCTGAAAGCCATTGGAGGGCGCTCTTATCCTTAGTTTTTTTTCAGTGCTGATTCAGGAGTTCTGGATATTTGATCTCTGAAATTCAATACACATGCATGAGGGGGTGGTTTAGCTGATTGCAGATGCTGATGTAAGCAGTGGGACTTGACTTTCCTGTAGCAAAGGTGGGGAGCTCTTTATGTGTTTCTCTCATGGGCATCCCTGCACAGGTATTCCCACAGTGTCCCACTGTGGGCAGGGAGCTGTCCTAAGTATTTCCCTAGCCCTGTTGCACTGGCACTTCCTCCCAGTCCTAGTGCCCATCCATCTCAGGCCTCTTGCAGCACCACAGTCTCCCTTTGCCCCTTCCCAACTGCACAATGTGCAAACTCCCACAGCCAACCTGTGCCACCTTGAAAATTGGACTACAACTTCCTCAGATTGACTCCTTTTCTATGTTCCCTGCTGAGAATATAGCCCAGCCTCATGCCAAAATAGCTGCAATGAGCAAGTGCTCCAGATGTTAGTGGGCAGGTTCTCCTAGCTTCTATGCTATCCCCTCTCCTTCTTTTCCTTACTCCTGAACTCACCCAGCCTCTCCTCTCCAACACCTCAGCTGCTGTCTGGAGTTCTGAGATCTTAGTTTGTACTTGTCTTTATTCACTGTTCAGTGGGTTAACTGGTGGGAGAGTAAATGGGAGCATCCACTTACTTCTCCATCTTGCTCCACACTCTTCATCATTAGCTTTAACTTTTGATAAAGTAAAATGAGCAAATCTCTAATCAGGTAGGAAGCTATTCAATTGTCTTGTAATTTCCTCAAAGGACAAATATATCACAGGCATCCTCTAATATGCTCACACATTTTTTTTAATTCAATTCCCAGCTTACTGCCTATTTTCAATACTACAAACATTCTTTGAAATGCCTGAACTAGTAGTGCATTCCAATCTATCTTTCCAATGTTACCACTACCCTGCAATTGCATACTCTGAATCACTGCCACATTCTATTCTTCACCGTCCTGGACACTCCTGACTCATTCCAGAACTCCAAACTTGTTCTTAATGTTTCTTCATCCTGCAATGCCTCCCTAAACCCGCTTTTTTGTCAGATAATTTTATGCTGAGACATCAAGAATTAGCTAATCTACCTCCTGTTCATTAAGCCCAAGGCTGGCTAAAATGGTCCACTCTCTAAGTTCCCATGGAATTGTTCTATATTAGACATGTTTCAAATCTATAGTTCATACCCTATTTCCAAGAGTCTCCATGTTTTGATATTGTGAGCAAGAACAATTCAGGACACTCATGTCCTCATTCAAAACTTAACATGCAGTAACAATAATCAAGACAGTGTGGTACCAGCACAAGAACAGATACACAGATCAATGGAACACAATTGAGAGTCCAGAAATAAACATATACTTCTATAGTTAGCCGAGTTTCTTTTTTTACTTCAAGATACTTTGTTTTTAAAACAGGTTACAACACTAAGCTTTTAGCCCATTTTGTTCAACTGATTTTTTGACAAAGATGCCATGAACAGTTTTTCAACAAAGGGTGCTGGGACAACTGGATAGTAACATGCAAAAGAAGGAAGTTGGGTCATTAGCACATACTATATAAAAATTTAATTCATAATGGATCAAAAAACTGAATGATTTTAAGGGTTAAAACTATAAAACTCTTGGAAGAATATATAAAGGTAAATCTTCCTAACCTTGGATTTGGCAAAGCATTGTTAAATACGACACCAAAAGGACAAGCTACAAAAGAAAGAAAAAAAAAAAAGATCAATTTCACATCCTCAAATTTGAAAATGTTTGTTCTTCAAGAACACCACAAAGATAGTGAAAAGACCACCCATACAATGGGAGAAAATATTTGCAAATCATACATGTGATAAGGGACTTGTATCTAGAATATATAAAGAACTCTTACAACTCAATAATAAAAAGACATACAATCCAATTAAAAAGTGGGTAAAGTATCTGAGTAGACAATTCTCCACGGAAGATATACACATGATCAATAAGCCATGAAAAAGTGCTTGACATCTTTAAATATCAGCGCAAGTGACAGGAAGAGTGAAGAGTTCTGTATACACGTCTCTTTACAGTCTTGAGACAGAATACACCCCAGGAAAAACTCCCTTTTTGCTCTTAAGGCCTTCAACTGATTGGTTGAGGCCCCACCCACATTTTGGAAGATAATCTGCTTTACTTAAGGCCAACCGATGTAATGGCCTTCAAATACTTCGTAATAGCAACTAGACTGGTATTTGAACAAAAAAGTGGGCACCATAACCTAGACAAGTTGACACATAAAATTAACCATCATAGTCATATTATCTTGCTTATGTTGAATGCTGAATTTACAGGTATTTGTATTGTTTGCTTTTCTTGCTACCCATAACATACGTTAGAAATACATTTATAATAAAAAATCAAGATTTGAATTTGAGCAACTAGAATTTATTAATTAATTCAACAAATATTTATTGAAGATCTATTGCATATAAGGCGCTGCTCCAGATGCTGAAATACAGCAATAAATAAACCAAATTAAGTTCTTACTTTGTTGGGGCTGGCATTCTCATTTCAGACATTAACTAACAGAATTCTTTTATTGTATTAATGAAGAAACAGGGAAATAGACAGTTCAAATGACTTTTCTAACCAAAACTAAGATAAACTCCAGATGTAACCAAAGGCTATCCTGATAGTGCAGTGTTGTTTTCATTAGAAATTCAGCTACCTACATGCATAAGAAATACTATATAATAGAGACATAGAGAGATAGATGGAGGAGAAAGAAATGAAGAGAGACAGTCATAAATATTATTCCTAAATAGAAAAAAAAATACATTAGGGGTAAGTTCATGTAAAGATTTATCTGTTAGATATTAAATAGTACGTACTCTTTCGTTTCTGAATAATTCTGACAAAAGATGATCTCCAGACAAACGGAGTCGTTAGCATCTCATTTTTATTTTCAATGATCACAAAGACACTAAACCACTCCCTTCAATATTCCAATTTAAATGGGAGTAATTTAACATTGACAACTAATCAATAGTAAAGCAAAGAGTTTAAATGAACTTTTATAGCTCTTAAATAGTGACAGCAGTAACACTTTTTTTTTTTTTTTCACTCTTCTAGGACTGACAACTGTTAAAAGCAAGGAAAACCTTTTTTTAAGGGGAGAACCAAATTTGGGCAATTCCTTATATTAAAGAGAGTGGGTGGACTATGTGTTTACGCATCTTTAAAATAAGTGTTTCAAATACAAGTAAGTGTCTTAAGTGTCTTTGGGGTTTAAAGACCCCAAAGCCTAATAAATATAAGACACCCCCCTATATCATACTATGTAATTCCACCCATATTTTTTCTCTAGGAATATCAGTGTTGTTTATAATAATACATTAACTCATTATGTAAAGGATTTATTGCAATAGTCCCACAGCTAAATTGATTACCTAATTCCAGTGAGTAATTAGTGAAGACCCATTGACTATTTTTCCTTGGGAAAATAAATGATCCTTCATAATTGCAGATAGCCTTTTGTTCTGGATTAAAAAAAAAAATCTGAACGGGTAAGAACTCAAGGGTATTTTGATTCTGAGGCAAAAACAGTTACAAGAAACATAACTGCAAAATACAAATCAAATATATCTTTTACAGAGTGGGGGTGGCGGACAAAGCCACAAGAAAGAATGGGAAACAGCATCAGGGAAGGATAAAACCAAAAACAAAACCCAGATATAAATTGATATCTCTCTGTGAGGATGTCAGAATTTGAGTTTTGCATAAATATAAAAAGTTTCATGCCAGCAGTAAATTGTTTTTTAATTAAGTGAATTTAAAAGACTCAGTCCAAATGTCCCTGCATCTATCATAGTTTCAAACTATTCACTTTCAGAAAAAAAGCTTCTCACTAATAAAGTCTATTATTTTCCTGTTCTTTGTAAATAAATGGTGTGTTTGAATTGTCAAATTGTCTCCTATTCAGAGAAAAACTTATTTGCACACAGATTTATAGAGATAAATAACATGTAATATGACCAAGAGGTCAAACTTACTGAATGAGGAAAGGACAGGCTATGGTTTTAGTTTATTTAATAGCTCTAATAAAGAAAACTAACAATCCCTGAATAGATTTGAGAATATGACATTTACAAAAGTGTACAGGGTTAATGGCATCATCACTTATTCCCTGAATCGCAATGACAGGATTACCAAGAACCTGTGAAAGTATTTGATTTGGAAATATAATCCATATGTTCATAGTTGAACTAGTCAGGGACCATTTTCATACTTATTTGTAGTTTATTTCACTGTGTTCCATCTGTACTGCCAGGTATGGACACAAGCATTTATCACTTAAAATCTCATCCTTTTTCAGGTCTTGAGATTTTCATATGCAGGCAGAATCTACTTATCCAGAATTTTTAGTACTATTTTATTAAGATTTCAATATATTCTCACAGGGTGTTCACGGATTCTACAACATTCTAGATGTTTGAAATGGAAAGATGAATGAAACACGTCACTGCCTCTGTGATTCTGACATACTATTGAGCAAAATAGATAAGAACAGAAATAATAATGACACATTGTGGAAAGATTTATTGAAAGTGCTTTGAGAAATACAGCGTGGAAGATTCTGTGTGTTAACTTACCACTCAACCATGCCTACCCCCTTCTCCCTTGCTTTCTTCTTCTTTAGAGATTTATACGCCAAAAATATGATGAACCAGGACCCCTTGCAGCCACAGATTTATTTGTGATGCAGTGTGGTCAATGAAATGCAAGCAGACATCTGTTGGGGCAGACAACTATTGTTGCCTCAGGATCAAAATACCCTTATGTTCTTACTGGTTCTCCTTCCTTCTACCTGGAATGTGGGTGTGATGTTTTGTTTTGGGCCACTTGAATTGCAGCCTTGAGGACAGAAGCCATATCGGTGTCCCTGGGTAGTTCAAATAGTTAACACACTTGACTGCTAACAAAGGTTAGAGATTCTAGTCCTACTCCAGGTGCCTTGAAAGAAAGGCCTGGTGATCTGCTTCCCCCCCCAAAAAAAATCATCCATTAAAAACCCCGTGGAGCACAGTTCTACTCTGACATATATGGGGTCTCATGAATTGGAATTGACAACTACTGATTTTTAAGAATAGCAGAACATACATTGACCACCCTGAATCTCTTGTTGTGTAAGATATATAAACTCCTGACTTTTTAGGAGGGTTCTCTTACACATAGATGAATAGAGTCCTAAGTGAAGCAACAGAGTAAGCTAATTCTGCTTTGAACATTAGGGGGAGGATTCTCACATGAAAACTTGGGCAGGGTTTGAAAGAAATATAGGATGGCAGAGTCAGAGAGGAGACGTACATTTGTACAAAGCAGAAGAAATAGAGGTGTGTGTTAGAAACAGGAGTTTTGAGGAGTGAGTGCAGGGAACCAGTTGAAGCACATTAAGACAGAAAGGCAGGTTGGAATTTGTTAGTGATGTGTCTTGTGCTTTCGGGCACAGGAGTTTGAAATTTACATACAGTGTCAAATTATCTGTTGTCAATTTGGCACTACAATCATCTGCTCCTAAGGCTTAGGTTGAACATTTTCCAATGCAGAAAATTCAAGCAAGATTCAGAAAGTGATATGGACAGGAAACATTATTTTCAGGAGGTTGTGGGGGCCAGCCTCAACAGCTTAACAGATCTCACCATCAGCTCCCATTTCACAATTGCAGCAGCCAGACATGATGGCTGCTTGGACTTCCCCACAGACTTCAGTTCTGCATCTGCTCCAGTGTTTAGGTTGAAATCATTAGTGACAATTTCTTCTGTAGCCTTTCAGACCTTAGCTCCCTCACCTCCCACTTAATGTAAACCTTGATTCTTATAATCAACACCTTGTTGGTAGTGTCTCTCTTTTCCTCAACAAATACAAAGTGGTACAGCTGGTAAGCAATGAGAAACAATACTTTTCATTCATTTTCATCTGGTTCTTCTGCCTCTCTTCTTACTCTCTTCTCATCCAAACACCACACTGACACTAGAATGATTTTTCAAAGAAGCATTAGATCTATTTTCATGACTTCAAATCCTTCAATGGTTGTCTATAGACCACAGAAACGGATCCTGTAGACATTAGAGGCACATAAAATTTCATCATCTGTTCCACGCCTAAGTTCAACTTCAGCTCTCTCATACCCTTATTTTCAACTTGGCCCCTAGCCACACCAAACTACTTCTTCAACCTGATCACTGAAACTTGAGGAATAAGACTATCATCTGGTAGATAAAGATATAAGATGAAATTTTTCTAGGAGATTCAACACTGTTTTTGAGCTGTATTTTGAAGTTATGACTGACAAATGATTTTTCTTAAACCAGGCTTTACTGAATGAAGGAGAATAGATGACAAGGAGTGTGGGTATCTGAAATTGAAGGAAAAATAAATCCCATGAAAATCACGGACTGAAAGCAAGAATGAAAAAGTTTACTTTTGTGGTAAGTTTGGCTTGAGTAAGCTTGCATTCATTCATGTAATTATTTTGCAAAAATTTACTGACACATACTATGTACCAAGGATTTAGTTGGACGCTAAAGATACAGAGACAAATGATCCCCATCACTTATGAGTCATACAATAAGACATATAGAATACAGTATGAAAATGTTCTCACAAAGAGATGTGTCCCAAATGTTTTACTCTTTCACAATATCACTCACTGCTTTAAAATAAAGCCATTTGAGCTTTTACTGGATAACGTCTAAAATACTGTAAGTCCACCATTGCATCAGAGGCTTGATATCCCACTATAATTGACATAAGGATGCCCCATAAAATCATATCTGTTATTTTGACTTTGGAATCAAGACTTCCTGACCCATATTGTTTTATGCCTGATCCTTCTAGGGGTGGGGGAAGGGTGGATCTTGTAAAAGGCTGCCTTAGTCATTTAGTGCTACTATAACAGAAATACCACAAATGGATGGTTTTAACAAAGAGAAGTTTATTCTCTCACAGTCCAGTAAGCTAGAAGTCCAAATTCCTGGCGCTGGCTCCAAGGGAAGGCTTTCTTTCTCTGTTGGCTCTGAAGGAAGGGCCTTGTAATACATCAGTCTTCCCTTGGTCTGGGAGCATCTCAGCACAGGAACCTCAGGTCCAAAGGATGTACTCTGCTTCTGGCACCGCTTTCTTGATGGTATGAGGTCCCCAACTCTTTGCTAGCTTCCCTTTCCTTTTATCTCCTGAGATGGTGCAGGCCACACCCCAGGGAAACTCTCTTTACATCAGATCAGGGAGGTGACCTGAGTAAGGGTGGTGTTACAATCCTACCCTAATCCTTTTAACCACAGGAGGGATTATGATTTATAACACATAGGAAAATCACAAAATGGAGGACAACCACACATGGTCTAACCAAGTTGACACATATTTTGAGAGGACACAATTCAATCCATTATAAAGACTTATGTTCCCAAATGCTCCTCTGACATGTACAAAGCCTCTGAAAAGCCTAGCCCCTGTGTTATTACACCACCACTGCCACCTAGTGAGATTCTACACCCTTCTTTAAGTTAATGCCACATAACATGCAGGCCTCCCTTCCCCAACCCCAGCACCCCTGAATATGCACTATCAGCATCCGAGGTCCATTTGCAGGCCCATGTCTCTTTTATTTGCCTACGTGCTGAGCATTCACTTTGTGAATACAACTTGTGCCCCTCCCAGAGAGTTTATAGACCTTTCTGTGTTTCTGGACTCATGTCTAAAGACTCATTGATCCATATTACCCCAAAGCCCATACTTCACCTTTGTTCAGCACATTTTCTCAGGCCCTTCTGCTAGGTGTCCAATAGCTTTTTTTATTTTTTCTGCCCCAGTATCTATGGCCTATGGCCCCAAACCTTGTCCCCAGTAATGTTTTATAAATACTAAGCTTTTACTATGAACTACCAAACTCACCAGCCACTACACGGGTGAAAGAGTGGCAGTCTGCTCCCATAAAGATTATAGCCTTGGAAATCCTATAGGGCAGTTCTACTCTGTCCTACTGGTTCACTATGAGTCAGAATCGACTCGATGGAAACTTTTTTTTTTTTACCAAAATCATTTCTAGAAAGAAACTTCATCCCAAACTTCAATGGGACTATAGTCTTTAAAAGCTGAAAATCTCGTAGTATGCCAGTCAATCAAATCTGCACCATATACTAATCATCCTGACACCTAAAACTGCATTAAAATTTAATCTTTTACTAATTGTTAGCTTATACTGAACTAAAAGCTCCATGACATTTGAGGCCAGGTTTATTTTAGCCATTGTTACATAGCCTGCACTTGCTATTGACTTACACAAAGTAGATTTGGATAAATATTTGTTGAATGAAAGAATGAATGGCTAGATGGCTATCTTAGTTATCTAGTGCTGCTAAAACAGACGTATCACAAGTAGATGGCTTTAATAAACATAAATTTATTCTCTCACAGTTTAGAAAGCTGGAAGTCCAAATTTAGGGTGCCAACTCTAGGAGAAAGTTTTCTCTCTCTGTCAGCTCTGGGGAAAGGCCCTTGCCTCTTTTCAGCATCTGTAGGCTTGGTGTTCCTTGGAGATCTCCTTGAATCTTGGCATTGATCTTCCCCTAGGTCTAGGAGGTTCTCACAGCAGGGACCCCAGCTCCAAGGGAAGTGCTCAGTTCCTAGCTCTTCTTTCTTAGTGGTCTGAGGTCCTGCCCTCTCTGCTCCCTTCTCTCTCCTTTTATCTCTTGTAAGATAAATGTTGATGTAGGCCACACCCCAGAGAAACTCCCCTTGCACCAGATCAGGGCTGTGACGTGAGTAAGGTTGGTGACTTAAGAAGTAAGGATGATGCATGCCACCCTAATCCTGCCTCATTAACATAACAGACATAAGCTAATTCTCTTTAATATTACCTAAATCTGGTGGCATAGAGGTTAAGAGCTCAGCCGCTAACCAATAGCTTGGCAGCTCAAATCTACCAGCTCCTCCTTGGAAGCCATATGGGCAGTTCGACTTTGTCCTGTAGGATCACTATGAGTCAGAATCAACTGGATAGCAGTGGGATTTTGGGAATCCTGTTTCATTAACCACAGGCAGAGGTTAGGATTTACAACACATCACAAAATGGATGATAATCATACAATACTGGGAATCATAGCCCTGCCAAGTTTACACATATTTTAGGGGACACAATTCAATCCATGACAATGGTCCAACTAAGTTAGGCTCCTTCTAGAGCCTAGATGTCACACTTACTCTATCAGTCATCCAGATTGCAGCCCACTCATACATCAAAACCCAAAGCCCTCTCTTGACCCCTGAGCTATGCAACAGTGAAAAAGAACAGCTCAAGCTGTCCCCAAGATTTATCTCTTGACCCTAACTCCTATCCAGGGAGACTCCTATAGACATGTCTCCTTTCTTGTGCTGTAGCTCAGGTGTTCCATCTCTCTTAAGTGACAGTCATTCTTCCCTGGTTAAAAACAGCCAAAAATAAATTACAACCCCCTTAATAAATAGTTTTAAAAGGTTGCCTACAAAGGTTTTACTTTAAAAATAAATAAATAAATAATCATTCATTTCTGGAATAAAGTCTCAAGGGGAAAAAATAAGCAAAAAACATATGGAGATTGTCTTATTTTCAAACGTATTAATCAGCCCCTTGTGGGGGGGGAATACACATTTTATGATAAAATATTCAAGCTCTCCTATGTAGAAAAAGTAAAACATAGCAATAGCCATCCACTTTTATTTAAATATCACTTTAAAAGAGATACAAAAAAAAAAAAACCCATTGCCATCGAGTCAATTCCAACTAATAGCAACCCTATAGAACAGAATATCCGTAGTGGTTAAGTGCTATGGCTGCTAACCAAAGGGTCAGCAGTTCGAATCCACCAGGCACTCCTTGAAGACTCTATGGGGCAGTTCTACTCTGTCCTACAGGGTCGCTATGAGTCGAAATTAACTCGAGGGCACTGGGTATGGTTTTTGGTTTCTTATAGGACAGAGTAGAACTGCCCCATAGGGTTTCCAAATGGTGGATTCGAACTGCCAACCTTTTGGTTAGTGGTCAGTCTCTTAACCACTGTGCCATCAGGGCTCCATTAAAAGAGATGCCGATCCATAAATCACATTGTGTCATAAATCCAGGTCTTGATGAAATCATTGGTGTACACTTATAATTATATTATATTGTTATAATATAATTATATTATAATTATATAAGAGAACAGTGAACATATTAAAAGATACTACATTATAGTTTTCTATTCATTTCCCATGTGCAGTTCTCAATTGATTTGTGGTTGCAGATTTGAAAAGGCTGAGACAGGTGCCCACCACGCATCTGCCAGTTTGTCATATTTTGGTAGCTTGCAAGTTGCTATAATTCTGGAAGCTATGCCACCGGTATCTGAGATACCAGCAGGGCCACCCATGGTGGGCAGGTCTTAGCAGAGCTTCCAGACCAAGATGGGCTAGGTAAAATGGCCTGGTGATCTACTTCTGAAAATCAGCCAGTGAAAATCCCCTAGATTGCAGCACAGTATTATCTAATATAGTGCTGGAAGATAAGGCCCCTAGGTTGAAAAACACTCAAAATGCACAGTGGGTGCAACAGTGGACTCGAGCACAGGACTGAACAATGTTTCCTTCTCTTGTACACGGGGTTGTCATGAGTTGGAACTGGCTCAGCAGCAACAAACGACGAGACAGGTGCATCTCCAAGCATTCTCTTACATTCCCTAAGCTCAGCACTAATGAAACCAGAGAACCAGAGAAAGGACCCCGCAATTGCCTTTGGTGATGGTGCAGCGGAACGTGCAAGAACATGTGTTTTATAGGCAGAGAGATCGGTATACAAATCCTGACTCTGCTCCTGAAAGCGATGTGGCTTTGGGAACTTATAATTCACTTTGCAGTGGTAGTTTCCTTCTCTGCAAAGTGAGATTCAATGATAGCAACTTAAAGGGTTGTTATAAAGTTTAAATGAGATAGTATATGTAAAATAATTATTATACAGCTTAGCACATGTCATGGATTGAATTGTGTCCCCCCAAATATCTGTCAACTTGAGTAGGTCATGAGTCCCTTGTATGACTGTATTATTGTCTACTATTTCATCTTCTGATGTGATTTCTCTATGTATTGTAAATCCTATCACTATGATGTAATAAGATGGATTAGCGGCAATTATATTGATGAGGTTTACAGGATTAGGTAGTGTCTTAAGCCAATCTCTTTTCAGATATAAAAGAGAGAAGTGAGCAGAGAGACATGTGAACCTCTTACCACCAAGAGTGCAGCACTGGGAGCAGAGTACATCCTTCGACCCTGAGGTTCCTGCACTGAGATGCTCCCAGACCAAGAGAAGGCTAATGAGAAGGACTTTCCTCCAGAGCCAACAGAAACAGAAAGCTTTCCCCTGGAGCTGGCACCCTGAATTTGGACCTCTAGCCAACTGGACTGTAAGGGAATAAATTTCTCCTTGTTGAAACCATCCACTTGTGGTATTTCTGTTATAGCAGCATTAGATGACTAAGACAGAACATAATAAAAAATAAAATAAAATAAAAATTTATTTTTTATTTTTTATTATGTTCTTTTTTATATATTAAAAAAGAGTGTAATAAATATTTGAGATTATTGTAATTAATATTTTCCACTTTGAAAATAAATGACTCAGTTTCTTTAAAGATTTCTTCTTAAAGAGAGAAGTGATTTTTCCACATCTCTGGACTCCTTAATCAAAGGTTGACATATCTAATGCTAATAAGAGATAATATTAGTATAGGCCTTGAAGAATTCAAAAGCCTATTTCCTTATTTCACCCTTTTCCAGAAAGCATTAGTTAGCAAGAGCTCAAGTAGAAGAAGGAAAAGAAAATTACTAAAGCATGACAAGTAAGCAAATGGTAGAAAATTTTCTGTGTAAGATTAAGGTTTTATCTTTGTATGGCTTGGCAATCTATTGTCTGTTTAATTGAAGATTATTTCAAAGACTGTCTAATGAATACACAGTTAATTCATTTTTTTCCTGCAATGAGAAATACATATTCATTTTTGAAACATAGTCTGAGCCATTTTCTCTTTTCATTTCAAGGACATTTTAGACATCCTTACAATTCAGTCTTTTATTGTAATTCCTTGCTGCTAAAGTACAAAAGATTTGTTAAGGTCAGTAACTGACTATTCAGGTGCTAAGACAAAACTTTAAGGCTCAGTGATAGTATATTTTATTTTAACAGAGAATGCCACTATGCTTTTAATGTGCTATCCCTTGAGCGTATTATATAATTAGATACCTTCTTTAGTGAGCTTCGGGGTAAATAATATCTTTTTCTCATTAGGCAATACTCATGTTTAACTGATTATCCTTGAGTTAATACAGGTACTCATGTTTAACTGCTTGTCCTTGAGAAAAGTGGAGGCTTATCCATGTTCAGCAGAAGTCTCTTAGGAAAAAGAAAAAAAGTTTTTATTAGTCTGAATCATCAGATGAGTAGCAATGCATATTTATTATTTTTCACATAGAAAAAAATTTAAGAAGAGATGATCACATTGACAAATTTACTCTGCTCCATAAATTTCAGCAATTAAATTCTATTGGTAATTCTAGTGACAGAGTATAAAACTGCGAAACCTTACTGCCCAGCACATAAATGTTGAAGTATTTAAATACTGAAGCTTCTTACTAGAGGGTCCTCATTCCATAATTTCCCTGATCATTTAAGGAATATTGTTGTACTTGTGACTTAAAGATTTCTTATTTTTCTAGGATCTTCTAAAAATAACATGGCTAAAATAATACAATTTCTATAATGGTGTCTACATATGTAAAATTATTGCACTGAAAAAAATGTAGGTACATATAGCTCCTTAATTTAAAAATAAGGAGAAAACTCATTATTTGATGATCCAATTTTTTTCATTCTTCTAGAAAAGGTGCTTTTCATTGTTTTAAAATTTCCAAACATTTCTCTTAAAACACTATATCCTCCTTGACAGTTTTCAAATCAAGTATTGAGGAAAAAAATTATTAATAAAATTATGCTATCCAAATCATCTTGAAACTCTTCTTTTTTATCACTTAGATGCAAATCAAATGATTTTTTAGAAATAGTAGTGATCGTGTCAAAATATAATCAAGTGTAAACACTGATTGAGCATATCCTTTTGTACCTAATGTTTAATTATTTTACTTTGACACTACCCCTTGCTGGGAGTACTCATTAGGATCACGTCTATCCGTATTCTGCACTTAAGATCTGTCATGAAAAATCACAGTTCCTGATTTATATGAGAGCACTTAATTTCTAGATAAAAGCATGCTTTATTTTTTTTAAAACTCATTATAGTCGTGTGCTGCAGAATGTCACTTTGGGCAATGTCTGAACGCATATACTTCTGTGGTCCCAGTCCCCACAAGGCCTACCATATTAAAAATTCAAGGTACATACAATGGTTCATAATAACAAATAAGGACTATTTTGTGATATGCATCAAACCCTTATTATTATTATTGTTTTAATATTATGTTAAAAATGTTTTAGTGTATCTTTAACATTTTGTTATGCATAGACATGTGCACTATATACTAAGACAAACCTTTGATCGACATTAGATACAAACCATACCTAACTGTTCCAACTTACACACAAATCTAACTTAAGGACAGATTTAAGAATGGAACTTATTCATAACCCAGGAACAAGTTGTATGTAATAAGTGTTCATACAACATCTAAATCACATAATGTTCTGTTTCACAGAATGTATCTTGGACGTTAATTAATGCATGACTGTATTTGAAAATCAAAGCAAAATATAGTAGAAGAAGAAATTCCTGATCACAACTTTGTTGTTATTGTTGTTGGGTGACGTCAAGTCAATTCCAACTCTTAGTGACCCCATGTGATAGAGTAGAATTAGCTTCAGGAATAAGGAAGTGTTTTGTTTGCAACATTTTCTGATAGAGATAATATTTACTTTAGTGTACCCACATGTCATTAAGTTACATTTACTGTGGAATGTAAAAGCTCTGGGAATGCATGTGATTAGGTGGAGTGGTGCAGGGGTGACAGGCAATGAGATGCACAGCATAACCGATAGAGCCTGAGGATGAAAAGAAAAAAAATTCTCTTATTTCTCAATCAGTCATGTCAAGTTTCATGACAAAGAAGTGAAAAATCATGGTCGATCCGAATGCCCAATTTTCAATCAAGAATTTGTTTGCCGAGATCTTACCAATTTAACCTTCTGGAAAGAAATGTAACGTCACTCAGGTTTGAAGCAAAGTAAACATTAAGTTAGTGTAATGGTAAGAACGCTAATATACCGCCAGGAAAAGATGCACTTTTCTCTAAGCTTGCTAAAGGTCAGAAACAGAAAACACATGTTGTTTTCTTTCCCCAAGCACAAAGTAAAGCCAAGAAATTCAGTGCCTGAGAGACAACGCAGTTTAAAAATCTAAATTGTTTTAAAAATAGTGAAAATTGAAAATACATTATAATAGAGAAATTATTAACCCTGGTAGATAAATGCAGTCATTAAAATTCACAATTATGAAAGCATAGAAATATGTCCATATGTTCATGAAATAATATTAAGTAGCAAAGCTTAATACAACATCTATATTATGATTAATTAAGATCAATGAAGTCTAGAAGAAAACAAAAAAAGGAAAGAAAATAAAACAGTCATATGTTAAGTTACTGGAATTAGCAGGGCTTTTTACTACCTTTCTTTTATGTGTTTTTTACTGTTTACTCAGAGTTTTGGGTAATAAAATCAAATGAGAGTATAATAAAAATGGCTTAGTTTACTGGTGATCAATTTATAATGGTGAGTAAAAGAAGGCTAGAAAAATTTTGAATATATAAACTGAACATATTCAGTTTATATACTCCCTTTTAATCACTTAGATGCAAATCAAATGGTTTTTAGAAATAGTAGTGATACTATGTTAAAATGTAATTGCGTGTAAACACAATTTCACAACTATATACCCAATGAAAAAGTGGGCGTAGGTTCATCAAAAGACGTGGTCTTAAGCATTCCTTGTAGCACTATTCATAACAGCTCTGAACTAGAAATTATTCACATAACCATCAGTAGAAGAATGGACAGTCCATGGCATATTCACCCAATCTGAAACCTACAGCAATACGAATGAACCTTCTACAACTATATGCAACAATATGGAGAAATCTCAGAAACACAGTGTTACACAAGGGAGAAGTCCATATCCCTTTGTATTTGGTTTTTCTCATTTAATATTAAGTTTTTAAAATTTCATTTTTATAAAGTAATTTGAAATCAAGGATAAATCCTGTCAGGCCAAATGTACCTCTGAGGCCATGAAAATAATCTACCAAAGAAAGCTAAGAATCTCAAAGAGCCATTAGGATTCAATAAATATATCAAAGTTGAAATCTCCTACAATGAGGTAAATTCATTTTATCTAAATATCTTTAAATAACATAATAATTATCCCTTGTTATAATTTCTATGTGCATATATATGCATTCATATTTGTATATGTGTATATATACACATATTTATATACAGGTATGTATTGTAAAACATTTCTGTGACAAAAACAGCAAAGCATCCCCCAAAGAATTTTACTCCCCTTCCATAGTAAGAACTATTGCTGGGAAGTGGCTGACCAGCATCCCTCAGGCTTCTTCTATCTAGGTGAAGTAAGATGGATACTTCTAGTCAACAGAACATAGAAAAGGAACAGAAGGGTTGCTGTCATTAAAAATAAGTGTCTTTAGGAAGGGGGAACCAAGACGTCCACTTGGAAAGATGTACCATAATGTCCCACTATAGCAAAGACCCAAAAAACCAATGGAAACAGGTGCAGGTACTAATTCTGGAAGCTTGATCATCAAAAAGTAAGTATAAAGAATTGTATCAAATACTGAGAAGAAAAAAAATGAAGAAATGCAGCAAGTGAGGAGTAATAAGGAATAGAGGGGATCTGTCAGCCATCCAGGCTCAATGTAGCCATCATGAGACAAAGCCAATAGTGACTCAGTGTGTGCAGCACAGGAAAGCTTCATGACATTCCCATAATAGACAGAGAAATCATATACAGATACATTCAGAGAGAAGCAAGAGTAGTGAGATAGCCAGGATCCAGAGTCAGATATATCCACGAGCAGCAGTCCCAGGCCTCTGGGGTGAGTGGTACAAACAAGGTAGTGAATCCACAGAGTAGTAGAAGGAGGTTTTTGCTTTGTTAAAAATCAAAGATGTCACTCTAAGGACTAAGGTGTGCCTGACCCAAGCCATGGTGTTTTCAATCACCTAATATGCATGGAAAAGCTGGGCAATGAATAAGGAAGACTGAAGAAGAATTGATGCCTTTGAATTATCGTGCTGGTGAAAAATATTGAATATACCATGGATTGCCAGAAGAACAAACAAATCTGTCTCAAAAGAAGTACAGCTAGAATGTTCCTCAAAAGCTAGGATGGCGAGACTTTGTCTCATATACTTTGGACAAGTTATCAGGAAGGACCAGTTTCTGCAGGAGGGCATCATGCTTGGAAAGGTAGAGGGTCAGAGAAATAGAGGAAGAACATGGACAAGATGGATTGACACAGTGGCTGCAACAATGGGTTCAAACATAGCCATGATTGTGAGGATGGCACAGGACCAGGTTATGTTTCATTCTGTTGTACATAGAGTCACTATGAGTAGGTCACTGACTCGACAACAACAACATACAGACAATAAAACATATACAAAACAACAACATATAGATAATAAAAAGATTAGTAGTTGCCAAGGGTTCAGAGGGAGATTAGGACAGAGGAACAGGTGGAGCACAGAACATTTTAAGGGCAGTGAAACTACTCTGCATGGTACTGTACTGGTGGACAAATGACCTTATGCATTTGTCAAAACCCATAGAACTGTACAACACAAAAAGCAAACTATAAAGTAAACTATGGACTTTGTTGTTGATAGCTGCTGTCAAGTTGGGCAACGATTCATGGGGAACCCATGCACAATGAAATAAAACTGATCCTGTGCCATCCCCATGATCAATTGTAGATCGGACCATTGTGATCTGCAGAGTCTTCACTGGCTAATTTTCAGAGGTAGATACAGGTCTTTCTTCCTAGATCATCTTAGTCTGGAAACTCCACTAAAACTTGTTCAGCATCAGAGCCACACACAAGCCTGCAATGTCAAATGGGTGGCGGCTGTGGGTAAAGTGTACTGGCTGAAATCGAACCCAGGTCTCTCATATGTTGTTGGTGTTGTTAGGTATAAGGGAGTTGATTCTGACTCAGAGCGGCCCAACGTGACAGAGTAGAGCTGCCCCGTAGGGTTTTCTAGGCTGTAACCTTTACAAGAGTAAATCACCAGATCTTTTCTCCTTCAGGGCAGCTGGGTTGGTTCAAACTGCCAGTAGATTGGTTAGCAGCCAAGCACTTAACCATTGCACCATCGGGGATCATTGAGTTTCCCATTTGGAAGGCAAGGATTTTACCACTGAACTACCAATGCCTCATAAACTATGGACTTCAGTTAATAATAATGTATGAATATTGGTTCATCAATTGTAGCAAGGGTACCACAGAAATGTGAAGTGTTAATAATAGGAGAAACTGTGCAGGGAGGGGATATATGAGAGCTCTCTGCATTTTCTGCAAAATTTTTGCGTAAATCTAAAAATTTACTTTTTTTTTTTAAAGTGTTCCTTCTCCACACTGTCACTCTTCATCTGCCAGCACAGCATCCTAAGGCCATAGATGATGGAAGGGTCACAAAATGGACAAAGAACAAGTCTATAAGTCACTATATAGAAAGCTGCCTGCCGACCAGCATGACTTGCCTGACTGGACTGTTGCATGAGCTGAAAATAAACTTGTATTCAGTTAAGCTTCTGAAATTTTGGTGTTTATTTCATAGGGATTCAGCTCTATCATAATTAAAATAGATCCTGAGCATCTTTCTGTAAAATATAGTCACTTAGCATTCATAAACTTAATATCTATGCTTTTTCTTCTAACAATACTGAGGATTCATTGTCTGTTGTAGTTTGTACGTTTGCTGAGACACAAATTTGAATAATTTCAAGGATGGTTGAGTGCACATGCTATTTAACTAGCAATCGGGTTTATCAGGCTGCCCAGCATCTGCATTTCAATTTGGATTTTTTGTTCTCGCCTCATAATTATCTTTGCAGAAACTATAGTAAAATGCCAACATCTGTATTTCTTTGTGAAAAATGATTATCAAGAGAAAGATATACTTTAATGAAGTCTGAAAGAGGGTTAACTTGGCAAAAGAAACAAACGACTCTTCAGAGAAATGTGATTCAGGAATAAGTTGAAAGCCTGTATAAATATCTTCAGATTTTTAAATTTCAGGTTTTTCAAAAACATCAACCATATCCCTCCAAAATGACAAAATCTAATCACATAAATGTGCATATATATACATAGTATATTAAACGCATGTAGTTCAATTTTTTTTTTTCAATGGTTTTGTCTTTGGCAGTCTACCTTAATTTTCCTAAAAAATTTTCCTTAGATGCTACTAATTTGAGAAATTAGAATTATTGGAGGACAATTATTTAAGAACGATTATGGGTATGCGTAACTAGGGTCTCAAATATGGAAAGCAAAATAACAACCTCTATATCTATTCAATTCTTCTTACCTCATCCTTCCCCACTGGACCCTTTTCATTAGGAGTTTTGCAACTTGGTGCTTCTTTGAATATGAGTGGGAAACATGCATCACTTTTGTTTCCTAAGGTTATTTTTCAAGATTAAAAAGAGGTTAAAAAAATATACATAATACCATGCATACATATTTATATTGTAAACATTAACCATTTGTCTATAAACATCAATTTACTTGCATTACCAATTTAAATAACTTTTAAACAATGGCACACTGAACTACTCAACTGTAGATTTAGATAATCAGCTATAGCTGTTGTTAGCTGCCTTTAAGTAGGTCCACGACTCATGGTGACTCCAGGTACAATGTAAGGAAACACTGCCCACTCCTGCATCATCCACACTATCTGTTGGGGACTGGACAATATTCTCTTGTGACCCATAAGGTTTTTATTGGCTGATTTTCAGAAGTAGATCATGAGGCCATTCTTTCTTCCTAGTCCATCTTAGTCTGGAAACTCCACTGAAACCAGTTCAGCAATATAACAACACCCAAGCCTCCACTGACAGACTGGTGGTAGCTATACAGGAGGTGCACTGGCTGGGAATTAAACCCAGGTCTCCAACATGGTAAGTGAGAATTCAAACACTGAATCAACAATGTCTCATGCAGATAATCAGTTAATGGGCACAATGTACTATAGTGGTTAAGGGCACATACTCTGGAACCAAATTGCCTGGGTTTGCATCCCAGTTCCTCTATCTACTTGTGTGATTCTAAGGTCTTATCAAACCTAAGTCTTTGCAAGTCAAATACTATTTTATAGAAATCACTTAACTATCATACCAGTTCTTACCCTTCTAATCACACCCTGAAAAATGCCTTAATATGCTGTCATGGATTGAATTGTACCCCCCAAAGATATCTGTCAACTTGGCAAGGTCATGATCCCCAGTATGGTACGATCATCTACCATTTTATCTTCTGATGTGATTTCCCTATGTGCTGTAAGTCCTATCACTATGATGTAATGAGATGGATTAGTGGCAGTTATATTGATGAGATCTACAAGATTAGTTAGTATCTTGAGCTAATCTCTTTTGAGATATAAAAGAAGGAAGCAGAGAGACATGGGGCTCCCCTAGAAAGCACTGCTGGGACCAAAGCGTGTCCTTTGGACCTGAGGTTCCTAAGCAGAGGAGTTCCTAGGCCAAGAGAAGATTGATGAC
Organism: Loxodonta africana; assembly: GCF_030014295.1. NCBI lineage: Eukaryota > Metazoa > Chordata > Mammalia > Proboscidea > Elephantidae > Loxodonta > Loxodonta africana. Next base: position 48,944,463 of record NC_087358.1, read on the forward strand.
ATGGACCTTCCTCCAGAGCGAACAGAGAAAGCCCTCCCCTGAAGCTGACGCCCTGAATTTGGACTTGTAGCCTACTAGCCTGTGAGAGAATAAATTCCTCTTTGTTAAAGCCACCCACTTGTGGTATTTCTGTTTTAGAAGCACCAGATGACTAAGACAGAATTTGGTAACAGGAGTGGGGTGTTACTCTAGCAGATAACTACAATGTGGAAGCAGTTTTGAAACTGTGAATTGATAGAGGACTGAGAGCAGCAGAGGACTGGGAGCAGCAGATGATCTGCAGCAGAGGAGTGGCAATGGCAGAAGCAGGAGACCAATGTGAGACAGCACTGGAGCTGACTGATGAAGTGAGAGAGCTGAGTGCCTGTGCACAGTGCCTGGCAGCGTGGGGTGCCTCTGGGCACTTATCAGTGGAGCTAGGCTTGCAGACCCATGGAGCAAGATTGCTGAGTGCCTTCAAGCTGAAGTTCACTGGTAGAATGGGGTGTCCCCAGGCACTCATCAGTGGAGCTACAGAGCTTTGGAACACTTGCCCCAGCAGAGCAGATACTGGCATGAGGCCCAAGGAGCTGAGAGGCCAAGAAGCTAGGAAGCAGAAGTTGAGGAGACAAAGAATACAGGAAGCAGAGCTACCTCAGTCTCAAAAAGTATGGCCAGGACCTCTGGGGTTTCAAAGGGTGGAACCATGGCCCCTGGTGTTTCTAAGGGTGAAGTCGCCACTCAGATGGACTAGGAGAATGAATCTGGAGAGTGTGGCCAATACCTAGAGTCTGGAGGACAGGGCCATTGTGTAAATGGTCTCAGTGAGCGTGCCATGTGCGGAATCTTTGGTTTTATGGCTGTTGCAGATCAGCAAGTGTTGAATGAGCCAGTTGCTACGATCTCTCCAGCTTTGTATTATATTTTTATCACTTTAAATATAAAAACAAATGATAGGAACTGGGGAATTTAAGAAATTTTGTTTAATAAGAGATATCCTACAGATCAGAACAGAACAAGTGGAAAAAAAATTTACACTGATATTTTCTTCTTTATGACTGACTCACATTAACCAATTTACCTTAAGTTTTTGAGAAGTCAACTTATGACGTGTCATTTACAATATCCAAAATTAGATTTCCTTTTCTAGGCCTGACTCACTAACAAAGAACACCTTCCACTGCATACTAAGTTGTGTGTATCCATTATAATGCATTCAGCGTAAAACCTGATTTTGCAGTTACATTACTAAAGTAGATTTTATATTAGGAAAAAAATGGAAATAAATCCTTTAAAAGCAGTTTCAGCTGAAAAGTGAGCTTTTACATAAGTTTTTTGATAATAGAATAATCAAATGTATGTTTCCCATTCAATACCAGTAGTGTGGCCACGGTCAAAACACGCAGAAATCAAGCTGAAATGTAATACCACCTAGAAAATAATCAACTAGTAAATTAAAAAAAGCTACTACAACTTTTAATTGTGATTCCTTTTAATGCTCACATAGTGAAGTCTATAACTGTTGTCATTTTGCCACAGTTTGCATTACATTTAATCAGCTTTCAAAATAAGACACAGATGGCCCTTGCTCCATAAAATCTTTCTTTCTCCTTCACTGACCACATACTCAATATGCACGAATCACAAAGCTGAGACTTAACATTTTCTTCAATTAGCTGGGGGCAATAATAAATCAAGAATTCATTTCAGAAGACAGCAAACCTCACAGATACAACACTGTGGAGGGCAAATAGACATCTGTTTTATGAGAGAATGTTGCTAATGTCTATCAGTCCCACATTAAGGTGTAATTTTCACTCATCTTTTATGGCTCAAAATCTTCGTAGGTCAACCCCTATTTGTTGTTACTGAAGTGCCAGCTGCTTTAATGAGACAAATACATGTCTCTCAGGATTTACTCAAGTCATACACAAACTTTGCAATAATTGTTCTACTTCAACTTCCTGATAGATCGGAAGAGTGAGCAGCAAACTGGACCCAACTTTTTAACACATCCTGACCATAATGTAAACACAGATTTTTTTTTTTCTTTTTAGAAGCTGGTATTAAAATATTTTTTGAGAGAGATATTGACTTTATATACAACGTACTTTGATAACATTTGTGAAGGATAGAAACTATGACAGAGCTGAAAAATCTCCGAAATTAAGGGAAGTTACTTTTATATTTTCTCTGGAAGAAATCCAGGGCAAAGAAGGTTTTGAGGTAAATATAATCAGGAGCAGGCTTGACTGTCACATTTGTGCACATCACAGAGGATGGAATGGAAGCATAAAAAAGTGGTAGGAAACACAGTATTTAGGAATCAGTTGAAATTTTCCAGAAAGATTTGACATAGCCTCGCCCAGGATTGTGGCAGCAAAAATGGAGATGATTAGATAAAATTTGGTATTTGATTGATGTGGGGGTCGAGATGGAGAGGTAATTCAAAGATGATACCTAGGTCTACAGTTTTCACAGCTGATTTGATGTTGGTACCTTATGTTGCAATAGGAGCCATAACAGCGAAGCTAGTTCACAGACAGATGGTATTGAGTTCAATTTGGAGCATAATTGATTTAAAGTGCCTGTGGGCATCAAGCTGGAGATTCCCAATGAGGAGCTGGATTTCATTAACTAAAGAGCTATGTGCTGGAGAAATAAATTGGGACTTATTAGCAAACAGTTAGTGACTGAAGCCCTTGGAACGAAAGATCATTTGAAAAGTAGGAGAGAATAGAAAGCTAGGAACAGGTCACTGAGTAAAGCCAATCTTTTTTTTTTTTTTTTTTGCCATTTCCCAGTCATTTTATTCAGAATTCATGCTTGCTTACTCATTAACCAAAAAAAAAAAAAAAAAATTAAGCCAACATTTAGGGAATAAGATTTTAAAGAGGACTCCACAATTAAATGTGTCCAAAGAAATTGGTAGTGTGTTGCCAGGGAAATTAATGAAATAGGGTGAGTCGGAATCGACTCGATGGCAATAGGTTAAAGTGAATCAATACGGTAAAATGAATTAAAATTGTTTTCATAGTCAATACTACCTACTAATCTTGAAGGTATAGTCTGCTAAGGCTTTCGGCATTTTTTTAAGATATTTTATTACATGTAATATATAAGCCAGCATAAGCAGCTTACTTTCCACCAATGATGTTCTGTAAGTGGCTATTTTTAGGGGTAATGCAAATTATTCAGTAATTATAATTGAAAATGAAAATAAGTGATTATATAAGCATATACTGTTCATACTTAATTGTTTAAGATCATTTCATTTACACACTATTGAGTTCTTACTGATGTATTTTTACCTAAATGATGTGTGTTATACATTTTTTGCTAACCTCACAGCCTCCTCCCTCACGTTGTTTTCCTAAGTGTGCTATGCCATTTTTTTTACATGCTTCTGACTTTAGTTTCTATTTCTGATCACATGAAAACTTCACTTAAGGTAGGTGTTGGTTTTATACTACACATAAGCAGAAGATTAAAGAAAATGAACGGAATGAAAAAAAATAAAAAGAACAATATAAGTCACCTGAAATATGGGGGGATGGGTGAACGAGGCTGAAATTCGCTTCTGGAAATAGCATGAGATAGGCATGGTATATGCCTTGATGTGCTATGCCAAAACCATTTTACTTAATTTCATCATTTTCATTCGTTATATTTGTCGGTGCATTATTACATGGGCAGGTTATTCGTGAAAAAAATGCTGTATATGCCAGACAACATGCTGAAAACATTTTACTCATGATATGTAATTGCCATAAAAACTTACCAAGTAGCTACTATTATTCACCTTTACAAATGAGCAAACTGAAGTTTGAGGAAATAAAATAAATTGGCCACGATCACAGAGCCCATAAGGGCCAGTGTCGGAGTTCAAATTTAGGCTGATTAGGACCAAATATCTCAACATTGTGAATTTCTTTTAGTATCAGGAAATATTACACGCAAAAAAAAGTAGAGTTAAATAAAGGCACTCTTAGCAGTTACTTTAAGTTTGAGTGACCTTTTTAACTCATCATCATTTGTAATAATAAATAGTTTTAGGATATCCACATATTGGCTTTCTTATCACGTGCTCACTACTTAAAAAAAAAAAAATTGAATCAATTTTGAGTCAGCTATTTCTTTCCGCTACATAATAAGTGACTAGAATGTAATCAGCTTTAATTGAACCATTTAAATATTAATTTATCTTAGCATAATACTTGACCAATTCTTGGCACCTGCACTGTAATCAATTTATGTAGGAAAATCTTATTAACTTGAAGGTTTGAGAAAAACAACATTTGAATATATGAACATTCTTAACTAGAGAATATTTGGAAACCCTGGTGGTATAGTGGTTAAGAAATTCAGTTTATTAATTAAAGCATATGTAACATAAAATTATAAGTTGGATGTAAAGTAGAATAACTTTTACTAACCAATTGATTATTGCTCTGCAAAAGGAAACTAAGTGCTTGAAACATATTTTCATAGTTAAACAACCTCCTAAATTTATATGTACACTATAACTTTGTTTAACATGATTTTTTAATGGAACATTAAAGTAAATTTTAGCATCATTTTGATTCAAATCATCACAAATTCCTTGTTGGTGAGAAAAAATTTATGAGATATGATATTATTCTTAATTACTATAATAACCTGTAAGCATCTCCATATGCTATCCTAAATTAAAGATGAAATATCCAAAAAGCTTTTAGTTAACCATATAAAGAAAAGAAAAGCACATATCATAAAATGGGGTGACAACACTGAGGAATTTAGGGTAGATGAACAATGTCAATAAATAAACACTTATAGACCAATAGAAATTTAAGTAAGAATAAAGCATATTTGTGTGTGTGTGTTGGGGGGGGTGGATATTTACATTTACAAATGGATAAACATAAAATATAAAACATCCATTATTATTTTTTTAGATTGACATATACGTACATGTATTAGAGGAAGAAAGAGAGTAGAGTCTAGTGACATAGACAAACATTTCTAAGTATTGATTTTAACAAACATTTTGAAACTTCCTCTGACTACAGCCTGTTTCCATAACTATTGTCATCAGTAATGAGATTTTATTGAGTCAGAGCCTCCCAAAGGATGAACGCTGTCTTTAAGTACATTAGGTTCTCTTAGATGTTGCATCAATTTTTACCCTCTGAGTGTTTCCAATTTGCCAATTACTCTTTTAATATACTGAGCTTATTTCTGTACTTTCTGATCTTCATTGTTAGTGACTTAATTTCTTTTATCTGTTCTAAGATTTTGAAATTCGCTTAGATGTGGTAAGAGAGGAAAAAAAATAGTAGGCTTAGTCTTCGGTAGACTAAGAGGAAAAGCTACATGCTGCCCCTGCTTGGAACCACGTTGTCTCAGGATAAACCTATCCTCCCACTCACCCACATGTTTAAATTTCAATAGATTAATAGTTAATCCACACCACAGAACTTTTCCATCATTTATCAAAAATGTATTTGAGATCACCTCCTATGTGCCAGGCAGTGTATTATGTGCTCAGAGTGCAGAAATGAACAACATGGTCCTTGACTACATGAAAATTATAGTCTATAGGGGAAAAACTTAAAAAAACAAAACAAACAAAAACAACAACAACAAAAATAAACAGTGATTACAAGGGGGTGTTAACTGTCCTCACATGGGTATGTCCAAGTGTTACGAAAGCAAAGAAAAGAATGAAATCTCTCAATCAGACCATCAGACCTGAGAAAACTCAGGAGAGGCTGGTTCCTCTTGAGAGGAGCCCTAAAACCCATGAAGAACTTACCCAAATGGAAAAGTGAGGTAAGAATTTTCTAGGCATGGGGAATGACATGTAGGAAGACAAAACTCAGAGTTAGAATCAGGAGTACAAAAACCGGAGTTGATTAGCACAGCTTAAGTAGAGATTGCATATGGGGGCTGTAGCAGAAGATAGGCTAGAAAAGCAAGCAAGAGCCTCTGCTGTAAACAAGAAAGTTTGAAAATTATTCTGAAACTTAGAAACCAACGGAGTTTAAAGAAATTTGTGTACTGATCTGAGTAGCATCTTGACATGTTTAATATGGTCATGAACTTTGACAATAGAATGAGAAATCAGATAAGGAAATAAGAGAGTACAATATTGCAATGATCCAGGTCAGAAAGGTGAGCCCAGACTAAGGTGGTTTGTAGTAAAGGTGAAGTTAGAAGAAAATAAAGGATTGCATTTGGAGGGGTGACTGAGAGGCCCCAACAACGTAAGAGTACATTGAGGTTCACTGATGACAAAGTTACATGTTTTAAATAAAGGTGAAAAGAGTCTTTGACATAGCATATGATGGTCTGTGCCTTTGGAATATTAAAGTTTCAATAGCCAACTAATGGCAGTAAGATACTCAGATCTGGATCTTAAGAGACGGTAGAGACAACCATCACTGAAATAGGAACCGATGGAGTGTACATGCAAAGTATACAGGTGGTAAGTTTTGATTGAAGTCACCCAGGAAAAGTGCACAGGGTAATAACAGAATGCAAAGAAAGTGTCATTTTATTTTACTTGGGCAAGGAAACTTTATTAAACATTACATTTCAGATTTTTCAAATGATAGAAAATCTTTTTTTTTTTTTTTTTAATGTAGGGAACCCAAACCAATACATTACTCACAGAAACTTTTATGATTTCTGTCTCTAATGTGATTTTTACTTTATAAATTTTTAACAATGAACATGACTTTCATCTGATTTTTAATCTAATCTTCCATCATGATCAGGGCAGATTCATTATAATGTTTATTAAAAAAAAAAAAAAACATTACCATCGAGTCGATTCCAACACATAGCAACCCTATAGTGACCCTATAGGACAGAGTAGGACTGCCCCATAGGGTTTCCAAGGAGGGCCTGATGGGTTTGAACTGCTGAGCTTCTGATTAGCAGCCGAGCTTTTAACCTCTATGGTTGAGGTTCCTGCGCTGGCACAGGCTCCTTCTAACATCGGGGAAGGGCTCGGCAGTATGTTCATATGGTCACGAGATTTTGTACAGTTTACAAAAGTAAGATATTTTAAATGAATTTGATTAAGATCATTGCCATCTTTTTCTATTCAACTTCCCCTCTTTTTAGTAGCATAGGATGCTTTTGGGCATTCTGGAGATATAGCTAAGGGGAAATTGAATTGAGGATACATTAATTTGGATCTAGTAGGAAATATTTGTGTGGTTCACAGTCACTCCCATGCATAAGTAGACTACTGCTAGATGTCTCAGTGTAGGAACAGCTTCCAGGAATACTCCTTCACCCACTGGCCTAAGGTGTTGCAGAACCAGAGCCATGTTGTCGTATGAGCAGGTCGTATGTTATGAGCACTGAAAGTACGTGGATTGGGGAGGAGAAACTGGTTGCAAAATGTCTGGACAGAAACTAATCTGTGTAAAAATCTTCTGAACTTTACTCGTAGATAAAAGAAACCAGATAAAGGCTTCCCCAAATCTGAAAACAATTCTAGAAATTACTTGACATTTTCAATATTGTAATTCAATAAAAGTAATTCTTACAAGCTAAATAATCAAAAATAAATATATTTGATCAAATATGCTAGCAAATTGATAAGGAAACCACTGTAATATGAAGAGGTGATCAAAGAGCATAAAGCCAAAAATGTAGAAAAAAACAAGTATTATAGAAGTATGTCATGTAATTAATTAACTATTATGCAAATTTTAGGGATTTTTGGTGATGTTAGTGGTTTAGGGTAGACTTTGTTTTTAGATGTATTATTTATCATGATTTGTTTTTCATTGTAAATACATACTTCCTACCTTTGTACTTAATTAGGTATTGAATAATTTTGTATCACTTTGTTTAAAAGGACCTGCAAAATTGTTTAAGTTTCAGTTCTTGCTAACATCTTTGTCACTGCCACACAGAAAGGAAAACAATTTGAAAATATTCTTTTAATGTTTATTATATTACTCTTGAAAAATAGAAAAAAGCTATTAAATATTGCTCATAGAAAATCATGGAAATTATTTCTGGATGTTCCACTGGTGTTCTTATTTTTTTCTAAGTAGTTATTAACACATTGATTATTACCATGATAGGTAGCCGTAATCCAAAAATATCAGTGCCATACAACACATTTACATGGATTTTACAATGTCATAACCTATACATCATTGATTCAAAGACATGCAAGTCTATTTTACACTTTTGGACAATTATTATCTACTGCTCTAATGAAATATGTATTTTAATAATACAGTTTATGTCTCCTTAGATTATTGCTTAAACAGAGAAAACATACTGAATTTAAGGTTCCTGGAAAAAAAAAAAATGAGCTATTGTCTATGTGGAAACCCTGGTGGCGTAGTGGTTAAGTGCTACGGCTGCTAACCAAAGGGTGGGCAGTTCGAATCCGCCAGGCACTCCTTGGAAACTCTATGAGGCAGTTCTACTCTGTCCTATAGGGTCGCTATAAGTCGGAATCGACTCGATGACACTGGTTTTGGTTTTGTTTGGTTTATTGTCTATTTATATTGGTAGCTTTTAAAAAAAAACCTAATTTTTTTTTTTTAATTCAGGGAGGATACATCACACTGATTCATCGCATTACAGCTAGACCTGCTCATAGGTGCCTTTGAAGGATAGAAGGGCCAAAAAAGCCATTATAACTACTCCTCTAATATGTTAAGTATAATCCTTGAAGGTACTGATATTCAGCGATGAATAGAAGAAAAAGCCTGTTTTCTAAAATGTCAATTGTGTAGTTTTCATTGGCCTGAAGCATCTCAAGTTTGTAAAATATCCCCTGGCAGACAATGTTAAAAGCTTGACCTTCCTAGTGAAATGGGAAGAATGGATTTCTGAAAATGAACTGCTTTTATAGCATTTTTCCGGAGAGTTGAGTGAATTTAATGCATACACATTTTCTTTTTGAAGTCATTTTACACCCCTGTTTATCAGGAATATTTTAAACTCCATATTTACAGCTTTTAAAATTTTCTCTATCTTTTATATGGGAATTGGTAGTTTTTTAACATTGAACTGAGAGGGTAAATTTTTATATTATTTGAATCTAGAAACCTACGTCAGATTATTTTCATAGAGAACTTTTCTATCTTCTAAACTAGGTATATATGTCTAGCTCTTCAGAAAAACACACACACACATAAGAGGAATTCCTGTGAAATTTCTTCAGTGTGTATGTTTGTATAATGGTCAGTTGATTCCATTTCATATTATTCCTACCTTCTCAAAAACCAGTTGCCATGGAGTCAATTCAAGACCCATGGCAACCGCATGTGTGTCAGATTAGAGCTGTGCTCCCTAGGGTTTTCAAAGGCTAATTTTTCAGAAGTAGATCACCAGGCCTTTTTTTTTCACGTGCCTCTGGGTGGACCCAAACCTCTACCTTTTGGTTACCAGCTGAGCACATTAACCTTCTGCCCCACCCAGAGACTCCTATGTTCTCAAGTCCTCCCGATTTACCCTCTTACAATTTTTCACTGAAATAGGTATTTGGACACATATGAATGTGAATACACCCAACAGCATAGAAAAAAAAAAGGGAGGGGGTAATAATTGCTCATATGCCCGAATCTGGGAAAAATTTGAACAAACTATAATATCAGTGGGCTGGACTTAAAAATCCAAATAGTGTTATTCTCATCTACACTCTGCATCTTACTCTAAGTATTTTAGGTGACAGATTAAATATTGTTCCCTTAAATACCTAGCTATTTTGTTTATTTACATATAATATCTCCCCTGTGCTTTGGACCTATTTGCACGTAGTTTCCAAGTAAATGTTATTTTCTGTAACTCAAACTCAATACAAATGTGAGTTCTCGCACTATAAAATTAAAATAACAGGTTTCTAATCTAAAGCATTGTTTAACTTTTCACCGCAAAATCACTATTTAAGTTCTAAGTTCTAGTGCTTGCTAAATCAACTCGACGGCAATGGGTTGTTGTTTGTTGTTGCTTGCTAAATTAAATCTTAAAAATTAAACTCAGTTTTTCTTTAGAGATCAAACAGTATCCTTTTTTGGCAGGGTGGCTAATTGTGGTTAATGTGCTTATGGCCCACAAGAAACTGCCCTGAAGCTTGCTCTGAATATTCCCCCTTAATCTATTGATTAGTAATTTAATTGTCTTGGCTACCAGACAATTAAATTTCAATCATTCAACAGACATTTTAAGTTTAGTTTCCCTAGCAAAGTACATATGCGCTATTTGGTGTGGTAGATTTTTTTTTTTTTTTTAAAGTTTTTGGGATATTCTTCTTAAAGGTATGAAAGAAAATGAGAGCAGTGAAAGAAATATGCTTCAAAGACTGCATCTTGATCTTTGTAGCAAGAAAATGACTCAGGATTTCACAAAGGATAAACTAAATTGGCATCCTGCCATTTTAATACACTTCTGTGTTATTTTGACCCTATGTGTACACATTGAATGGAACATTGTGCTGTGTGTTCTTTACAAATGGCTCAGAATAAATGACCCTGCTGTGCAACAATCATTACAAGACAATTTAACTAGAGCTTACTGTTCTTCAGTTGTTGAAAGAAAAGAGAGAGATTATCCAGAACTAATAAGGTACCAATGACATTCAGCAGATCGTGATAAAGGAGGAGGGGGAGAAAGAAGAAGGAAAAGAGAAAAAAAAGAAATACAAAGATATTGGCAACTTTCCTTCCTGCTCCATAAGCTAAGATTGATTTAGAACCACAAAATAATTTCCCTGAGCACAGCTGTGGAAAATATTACAATCAAATACGAACATATTTAATTCTGTGAGAAAGTATGTATGAGTGTGTGTGAGTGTGTGCGTGCGCGCGAATGTGCGTGGAGCCCTGGTGGCGCAACAGTTAAACGCTTGGCTTCTAACCAAAAGTTTGGCAGTTTGAACTCACCCAGTTGCTCCCCGGTTGAAAGACCTGGTGATCTGCTCCCATAAATACTGCAGCCTAGAAAACCCTATGGAGCAGTTCTACCCTGTCACATAGGGTTGCAGTGAGTTGAAATAGACTAGAACCGCCCCAAAGTATTTTCTTGGTTGTAATCTTTTTGGAAGCAGATCATCAGGGCTTTCTCCAGTGGAGCTGCTAGATAGGTTCCAACTGTCAAACTTTTTTGTTAGCAGCTGAGTGCTTAACTATTGCACCACAAGAAAACCCTGCAGGGCAGTTCTACTCTGTCATATGGGGTTGCTCACGAGTAGAAAAGAGAATTGATGGGACTTAACAACAAATAAAACAAACCTGACACAGGCCTTTCCTGATTTTAAACTACTCAGTATCCTCTTATTCGGCTTGAACAACTGCCTCTTGGTCTATATACAGGCTCCTCATGAGCACAATTACGTGTTCCAGAATTCCCATTCTTCGTAATGTTATCCACAAAATGTGCTATGATCCACACAGTCGAATGCCTTTGCATAGTCAATAAAACACAGGTAAACATCCTTCTGGTATTCTCTGCTTTCAGCCAAGATCTATCTGACATCAACAATGATATCCCTCGTTCCATGTCCTCTTCTGAATTCGGCTTGGATTTCTCGCAGCTCCCTGTTGATGTACTGCTATAAATGTTTTTAACTATCTTCAGCAAAATTGTACTTGTGTGTGATATTAAGTGATGACATTGTTTGGTGATTTCTGCATTCTGTTGGATCACTTTTCTTTGGAATGGGCACAAAAAGCGGTCTCTACCAGTCAGTTGGCCGGGTAGCTGTCTTCCAAATTTCTTGGAATAAACTAGTATGTGCTCCCAGTGTTGTATCCATTTGCTGAGACATCTCAGTTGGTATTTTATCAATTCCTGGACCCTTGTTTTTTGCCAATGCCTTCAGTGCAGTTTGGACATCTTACTTCAGTACCATCTGTTCTTGAGCATATGCTGCCTCCTGAAATGGTTGAGTGTCCACCAAATCTTTTGGTACACTGACTCCAATTATTCCTTCCATCTTCTTTTGATGCTTCTTGCATTATTCAATATTTTGCCCATAGAATCCTTCAATATTGCAGCTCAAGGCTTGAATTTTACCTTCAGTTCTTTTGGCTTGAGAAATGCCAAAGATGTTCTTCCCTTTTGGTTTTCTAACTCCAGATCTTTGCACATTTCATTATACTACTTTACTTTGTCTTCTTGATATAATGTAGTGGTATTAACAAAGCTGAATAGTGAGTGTTCCTAGAGTTGACTAGTCCTCACAGTCATTTCTAAAAGAAGGTTGTCATTATGACTGTGAGGACAGCTGAAGAGTACAGATGTTGTTACTGGCCCACATATCAATAGTGCAAATTAAACTTAAGGTTTTTATTGAGGGACACTTTCTAGCTACAAGGAGAAATTCTTTTGTTCATTTTCTTGTCATTATAATAATAAAGGACCATGTGTTTCTTAAGCAGTAAATATACTTCTTAAAATACCTAAAAGGCTACATAAGGTTGATTTGAATACATAGGGGAGAACTGGATTCAACAAATGTAAGAAAAACCACATAAATTGTATGGCAACATCATTCTAAATGTACCCATTTTTTCTGTCTTGCAAATTTGAGAATGTGTGTGTGAAGTTGGCTAATTTATGGGTAAAATGCATTTAATATTAAAAAGAGCTGATACATGTTCCTTCAAAGTTGCCTAGATGATTTTATAGAAGTGAGCTGCAAAATACTAATACGAAACACTGATTATAATATTGAGTTTAATGCAACTTGGCCACATCCGTTTTTGAGAACCATTTACTACTACATTGGTGCACAACTTTTGAAGCTCTTCCCACTGTCCTCAGAGCCACTGACATCTGCCACGAACCCTGATGCCATTCTCACACAGAATGATTCAGGTCACAACATTTTCAGTAAGCTTTTCCAACCTCTCCTCACCTGGGAAAGATCCAGTGCACTTCCATTGATACCAGAAACTCATTATGGCATTGCATGTGAAGGGGCTGGGGCACGTGTTCCTTCTGGAGAAGTGTCAGAGGTTCTAGTAATGAATTCGTTACAAAAGATCAAACAGGTGATAACAATGTGCTCCTCAAGGTGAGTGGGTACCAACTTGCACCTCAGGTTCAAAAATGGTGGCTTTGAGATAGTTAACCTAAAGTAGTGGCTAAGATCCCAGGCTTAAAAACAGAGACACAGGTTCAGTTCTTCCCCATCTCAAGGCAGAAACTTGATAATCATCTCTGACACCTTCTTTTTATATATATATATATGATATTTAATCAATCATCAAGCACTGTTAGCTCTACTTCTAAAATTTGGAATCTGCCTACTCTTCCCCCTCTCCATTACTGTAACCCTAGCCCAAGTCTCAGCATCTTTACCCTAAACTGCTGCAATATCCTCCTGATTATCCTCCCCTTTACTGCTGTTGCTCTTCTCCAAGCCAATTCCCATAGAGCCAACAAGGTGATCAATTTAAAACCTAGATGAGCTCATGCCATCACCCTGCATAGAGCCCTTCAATGACTTTACAATGCACTACAGGGGAAAATCCAGTATATTTAGCATAGCATTCAAGTTCCAGTGCTAACCTGCCTAGGCTTCTTTCAGTTCTTCAAAAATCCCAAGCTGTTTCCTTGCTTTTAGCCTGAAACTCTCTGCTAGCCAGTTCTAGTCTTCCTTCAGATTATACTCTAAAATAATCTCTTACCCTGAGACAACTCCCAAACTCAATTAGGGACCTCTTTGTAGCAACATGAACTTTCATTTCATAGTATTAATCGATGTTTGTAACTACATACTAGAAGGATTACTCGTTTAATTGCTTGCCTCCCACATTAGAAAGTAAGTTTCTGACAGTAAGGACAGTGTTTGTCGGATTACCACTTCATACTCAGAACCTAGTACAGTACCTAGTATGTAGTTGGTAATGAATAAATTGGTGCGATGATTTTTTTGATGAGTCAACTTGGTTAGACTTCCCAACCCCAAACCCAAACCCACTGCTGTTGAGTCTAATTCCGACTCATAATGACCCTATAGGACAGAGTAGAACTGCCCTACAGGGTTTCCAAGGCTGTAAATCTTGATGGAAGCAGAGGAGCTGGTGGGTTTGAACTTCTGACCTTTTGGTTAGCAGCCAAGTGCTTAACCACTTGCACCACCAGGGCTCCTTGCCTAGACTACAGTCCCCAGTTATTCAAAAGAACATTGATCTAAATGATACTTTGAAGGCGTTTTGCAGATACAATTAATTAGTTGACTTTAAGTAAGGAAGCTTATCCTGGATAATCTGGGTAGACCTGAATGAATCAGTTGAAAGTTCTCGAGAACCAGAGTGCAGTTTCCTCAAGAAGGCAAGGAAATGTTGGCCTATTGACTTTGCTTTTCTGGTTGAACCCTGACTGATAGAGAATGAATGAATGAATGAATGAATGAATACTATCTGTGCTACTTTACTACGTGTGTGTGTGTGTATGTGTATGAGAGAGAGATCTTTGGGCAAGTTACTTACCTACATTATGTAAAAAGTGCAAAATAATAGTGCCTAACTCACAGAGTTGTTGATAGGATCGAAAATATAACAACAGTTATAAAACATTTGGCACAATGCTTTCACAGTTCAAAATATTTGCTATTAGTATTATGAAAAACTTACAAAATAAATTTTATTAAAATAAATTTACACTTTTCTTTTTCTCAGATATATGCTATAATCTTTTAAAAAGTATTTTGCATTTGAGCCAGGGTTTTTGATTCAATTACAACAAAAGTAACAGAATGTTTAAATAAAGAAAATCGCTGACTTAAGAAACAGTAAATACTGAAAAATTTAACCTAGTTACCATCTCTTTAATTCTTCTGCCTGGTATGTACATATGCATATACGCATATGCATATATATATTAAAAAACAAAAAACCTGTTGCTGTCAACTCAATTCTGACTCATAGTGACCCTATAGGACGGAGCAGAACTGCCTCATAGGGTTTTCAAGGAGTGGCTGGTAGATTCGAACTGCTGACCTTTTGGTTAGCAGCCAATCTCTTAACCACTATGCCGCCAGGGCTTCATACATAATATAAACATACAAATATTTATAAATATCATATAAATTTAGATAAGGCTCTTGTTTATATTTTGCTTGATTAATACATCAAGATCCACCTGAGAATATCCAATTTAACATGACTCAATGTGGATTCTCAGTAGGTTTTTTAAGCAACAAACTTAAAAAACTTTTTAACTTTTTGCAGAGATAGTGGTGGAAATGGAAACGAGGGTGTGATTAGCTTGCATTTGTCAGAGGTTAACCATCATGTTCAATTCCAGAGGGATCTGTTACCTTACAGAATTCCAGAGTGATCTGTTATCTTATAGAATGTACTAAATTTCCTAGCTGGACTTTTTTTTTTAGGCTTATGAAACTTTTACATTAAAATAGATATAGCTGATTGTTCACTTTTTTATATCATTATGAAAGATCAATAAGAAACTCAAAGCTTTAACAACTTTTCCTAAGCATAGAATTAAAAAAAAAAATGCCTTTTATTTTCAATTCAGAAATATTTTTTAAAAAGTCAATGAGATTTTTCTGAAAAAAATGTATGTATATGTATATTTTTGTCTTTAGCTATGGAGAGAAGCAAAAGATTCATATTTTACCAGAAAGGTGTGTTTAAGTGATTAACAACATTGCTATCACATCAGAAGGCTATAGAAATGAATCAAGAAAAAGGAAAGTCTTTCTGGCCGCAGGCTTATTGTATGCCCACCTGCATAAGGAGAAATTCTAACTGTGCAAGAGAAGAAGTTCAATGAAATCATGAGCTTATTTGTAAAGATCATATGTAACTGAGAGGGCAACCAGACAGAGATTCTATATTCTTTTTTATGGTTACTTTGAAACGGAGACGAATTTCTCTATAAGATTTAACATTTGAAAAAAACCATTTTAGTATTTTGCATTTCAGTTGAAGTAAAAATATCCTCAAAAATAGCCTCAATCAATATTTTTTCCAAAACATCCTACACATAACAGCTCAGTCTTGAAAAATATTTTAATCTAAACGGACAGGCAAAATCTTATTTATATGCAGAAAGGTTGGGTTACATTGTTATTATCCGCCTTACATTGAAAATTTATAGGGGCAATGATCTGAATTAGAAAATATCTAAATCTTCATTATACCGAAAAAAAAATTGAAGAACAGAAAAAAGTTGGAGCGGTAGAAGACTGCGCTTGAAAGCTAATATGTTGTTCATTCCACCTATGTATAAAAGCGAAAAATTAAAATGTCCTCACAAATCCTGGACATAAGACTTTCATATTTCACACCACTTTTAATTTGGAGTTGCTACACTGGAATATTTTCAATTAAAAAATACATATGATAAGCTCCTTTTGGGAACAATCACCTTGTTACTAAATAATCATATCAGGGATACATGATCCTTAAAGGGAATAATCTAGATATGTTAAAAATTTAGAATAGAGATACTAACATGTTAACCCACTCTTAAGGAAAACAGAAAATTTAGAACGGTCACTTTCCTACAATAAAAACAGATCAGTTTGTCTGATTATGTAATCCAAATAACTTTCATAATTACTTTAATATTGTTAATTGATAGAAATTTCCATGCTGTAATTGTGTGTGTACTGTGTGCATACGTGTGTTGACTGATGTATACTGTGAGTGTGCGTTGTGTTTGTAAGCAGGAACGTATTGTGTGTTTGTGTGTACTTTAAGGAATCATTTTGTGGACAGCCCAGGTTTATGTCAATTTAAATTTTAATGCATTTAACTATAATCACAATAATTAATCTTCAGAAATAAACGTTCAAGACAAAATAGCGATGGGCTTGGACTTCAAAGGACAGTTTAGGTCTAATACTCTAATATATTAATAAGATGTCATCATCTAGGAGACCTATAATATTTTCCTAAGGTCAGCCAGTAAACCAGATACCAGGTCTGTTATTTGCTCCTACATGATTAAGAACTAAAGCATCTTTCACTAGTAATACACATTATACTGTACCACTTGAGCTAGTTAAGTCTTTTCCCTGTATAATGAACACCAAGAACACCCCTACTCAGAGTCTTAATGACTGGCAACCAACTCCAGCTTCTAAATTGAAATAGTAGCAACCTTTCTTCACCCATAAATACAAAACACACACACACACACAGACCACACAGCTGACATCAATTAATTTCTATTAAAAATATAGCTGATTTGGCTTTGGAGCTCTCATTCTCAACCCTTCCATTCAACACTGTGTCACTCAGTCGATTTCATTTACATCAATTGAAAAGGAGCATAAAAAGATCAGACTAACTGCAATCTAATACAATACAAACAAAAAACAAACAAAAAAATCCTAAAACTTCAACCCCTGTCTTCTTATTTCAGTTCTACTTGGAGTATAGCCAAATGGAAACTCTACAGTGTTAAAGATGTTTTTAGACATTTTGTGATACACAGCTTATTTAACTTGACTTGATCTAAAACAACTATACCACGTCTATGAACAAACACTGTAAAAGAAGAGAGCCTGTTCAATAACAAGATAATTAGAAGGAAATGGGAAATTATCTCGAAATGTGAAACAGCACCATTTCACTTTAAGACCTATTTTAATATTAACAGAGCATTTAGTTTGCCAAAGGCCCTTGTTTTGAAAGAGTTCTGTAAGGCTGTACACATCTGCTTGGAGCTAACTGTGGTATTAACTCCCCGAATTGCAAAATGGTAACGAAATAGAAGGATTTGAGCCAATAGCTGGATGCACATTTTTCCAGGCATTATTTCACAAGATACCTTTATAATCTCAAGCCAAATACTTTTTACAAAGGTGCAACCATAATGTAAAATAAAATGTAGAAATCCATTTCAAATAGTTCTTTTCTATTTAAAAGTTCTTTTTTGAAAGAATTTAACTATTATACAATCTATCTAAATTTTATTACACATATATAATGTATATATGTATATTAATTTATTTATACTTATATGCATACATAACACATACAGAGAAAGGGAGAGAGAGAACACCTACATTAGAACCACAATTTGCAAAGAGTTCCAAAAAATCATTCTCTCAAAGAATTATCTACGTAAGATCGAATTGATGATGACAACTCGAAAGGTTGGATGGGAAGCTTAGGGAGCAATGAGTTTAAGATAATGATGGTGAAATAATTTAGAAATGGATAGAGAGAATGGTAGGACAACTTGAGGAATGTAACCAATGTCACTGAATTGTACCTGTAGAAATTGTTGAAATGGTGTATCTCTGTGTATATTTTCACCAAAATAGGAAAAAAAGTTAATTTACTATAAATCAGTCCTGAGAATCTTATGACAAGATTCCTTTTTATAAGGTCACAGAATTTTCCTAATAATGACTTTGTCAAAAGCCTTCTTAAAGATTAAACAAATGTCTTCCTCCAGGTCTTCATTAAGAATTATGTTACAAGCTAGTGATTGCATGGCAACAAGAAGAGCAGATGAGAAACTAGGAATTTTATATTTTACTTTTGGATCAAAATCCACAACACATCTTATTTTTCTCATCTGATCCCTCAAATGTAATTTTAGGTAAAATTATCCTAATACACATACTGAACTCAGGTACTTGTATAGAACCAAGGAGCAAAGGCCAACTATGAATAAGTTCACAAATGATCTCTCCATACTTTCACCAAACCTCCCTTTTTCACGTGGGTTTACCAAATTACCCTAACTAGAAAACCTGGTGACTTCCTTGACAACTTCTTCTCCACCCACCTACTCACATCTAAGTTTTATAAGTATCCCCAAAACCTGCTGACTTTTCTCCTCCTACCAACCACATCTCTGATTCAATCCACCACTATTTCTCTAGTGAATCATTGCAGCAGTTACCTAGCTGGTGTCCTTGCCTTCACTTTTGCCACTCCAATCTACTCTCCACCTCTCTGCCTGAGGGCTTTCAAAAATCACAAATATGATCTTAACTCTGTTGCATAAAATTCTTTATATAACTCCCCATTGCCCTGATGATCAACCCCAAATTCCATAAAATGATGTTAACTATTTTTCTTCACTTACCTCTACACCTTCACTCCTTCACCACCACTCCCAGCTTTTGCACACACAGTCTGTGTGTTAATCATACATTTTTTACTTCAATTTCCTTTATATGTCAAACTCTTTCTTGTTTCTAGGTTTTCTAAATAATTTATTTTCATTTTTGTTGTCTTTGAGAATATACACAGCAAACTATATGTCAATTCAACAATTTCTACATGTATAATCAGTGACGTTGATTACATTCGTTGAGTTGTGCAACCATCCTTATCCTCCTTTTCCAAGTTATTTCTTCCTAATTAGCATAAATTCATTGCCCCCTAAGTTTCCTATCTAATCTTTTGAGTTGTTGTTGTCAATTGAATGCATGTGTCTAATTGCCTCCATAATAACTGCCTCCTTTGCCATGAGACCAGAAGAACTGGATGGTGCCCAGCTACCATTACTGAACTTTTTCATCAAAGGTTCTATAAAAGAATCTTGATCAAAAGGGAGGAAATGCAGAACAGAACTTCTGATGCTCGTGGGATCTAGATTTTCTGGAGCCATGTAGGCTGGATGAACCCCTGAATCTATTGCCCTGAGAAAAGCTTTAAACATTAAACCAAAAATATCTGAAGTCTTCTTAAAACCAAACAATAGTTTACCTTAACTAGTAAAGGATATCTGCCTTGAACATCATGCTTTTTTAAGATTTATTATTTATATTATTTGATAAATGTATGGTATACATCTAAACCAAAAAAGCAAACAAATAGTGCCATCGAGTCAATTCTGACTTATAGCAGCCCTGTAGGATTTCCAAGGCTTTAAATCTCTACAGAGGCAGACTGCCACATCTTTGTTCCACAGAGCTGCTGGTAGTTTCGAACCACCGACCTTTCAGATAGCAGTAAATTTCTTTTATGGCTGCACCACCAGGGCTTCTTATATATTCAGCTATTCCTCACATACAATCTCATTATCTGACATTTCACATTTACAACAATATTAAAAAATCTACTATCTAACTGTTCTGCACATTAATGATTTATGACTGGTAATAATCAACACCGAGATGTGAGGCTAGAGTAACATTAGCTGTGATGGTAAGATTATGAGTTAAGAATCATTGGCTGGGCCATGATTCTCAGTGGTTTGGCAATTACATAATGATGTGATTAGGCAGTTATGTAATGATGTAATAGGCATTTATGTAATGATGTAATTAGACAGTTATGTAATGTGTAGTCATCCTCCATTTTTGCATAATGCCCATTTTCACATAACCAACTAGTCTTGGAACCTAAGCATGTCAATAAGTGAGGAGTAGGTGAGTGTATATATTGTCTTAGGCTGGGTTCTTTACAGAAGCAAAACTACTGAAGGATACATACATATAGATAGATAGATAGACACAAATTTATCTCAAGGAAATGACCCTTGTAGTTGTGGAGGTTAGCAAGTCCTAACATCTGTGGGGAGGCTTTCTTGACTCACGTGGTTTCAGGAGCCAATAAGCCCAGATTTGGCAGATCAGACAGCAGGCTGCTGGTTCACAGGGGTGTGGAATCCAGCGAACCTCAAATTTAGTAGGTCAGACAACAAGCTGCTGGCTCAAGTCCCAGGAACTGGAGAGCAGGTGATGATAAGCCAGATGCAGAATCCAGAGCAAGCAAGTGAGCTTTGCCAAAATGTCCATATATTGGATGCAGGTCATGCCCCCAAGGAAACTCCCCTTAAAACTGTTTGGCTGATCATATCATGGAGGATGACTATATCATTACTTAACTGCCAAACAACATCATTGCATAACTGCCAAACCACTGAGAATCATGGCCCAGCCAACTTGACACAAAACCTTGACCATCATGTGTGTGTTTATTTACATATATGCTTTGTATACATCCTTACCAAAAAAAAATCCATTGCCATAGAGTCAATTCTGGCTCATAATGACCCTCTAGGACACAGTAGAACTGCCCCACAGGGTTTCCAAGGACAGCCTGGGAGATTTGAACTGCCAACCTTTTGGTTAACAGCTGTAGCTCTTAACCAGTATGCCACCAGGGTTTCCATATATAACCAAAAGAAATCCCAACTCGTTGGTGTTGAGTCAATTCCAACTCATAGCGACCACATAAGACAGACTAGAGCTGCCCCCCATAGGGTTTCCAAGGAGCAGCTGGTAGATTCAAATTGCCAACCTTTTGGTTAGCAGACAAGTTCTTTACCATTGTGCCACCATGGCTTATATATACATATTTATTTATTTGTTTGTTTATTTATTTATTTATTTATTATTATTATTATTGTTGAGTATATTCACAGCAGGACATACACCAATTCAACAACTTCTATGTGTACAATTCAATGACATTGATTACATTTTTTGAGTTATGCAAACATTCTCACCCTTCTTTTCTGAGTTGTTCCTCCCTCATTAACACAAATTCACTGCCCCTAAATTTTCTATCTAATGTTCTGAGTTTCTGTTGTCAATTTGATCCCATGCAAATACATTCTAAAAGAGCACAATACTCAAGATAGGCATTCTTTACCAATTAAGCCAAACTGTTGTTTGATTTTAAAAAGACTTCAGGAGTATTTTTGGTTTAAGGTTTAAAGATTATCTCAGGATAATAGTTTCAGCGGTTCATCCAGTCTCCATGTCTCCAGAAAGTCTGGAGTCTGTGAGAATTAGAAATTCTGTTCATTTTTTCCATTTTTATTAGGATTCTTATATAGACTCTGATGAAAATATTCCGTAATGGTAGCTGGGCACCATCCAATTCTGGTCTCATGGCAAAAGAGGCAGTTGTTCATGGAGGCAATTAGCTACACATTTCATTTCCTCCTCATATTCATAACTTTTTTCTTCATCTGTTGCTCCAGGTGAATAGAGACCAGTTGTTGTACCTTGGATGGCCACTTACAAGTATTTAAGACCCGAGGCATTATGCAAGGAACCAGGAGGTAGAACAGAAGCGCTAAACATGATATTAGGCCAATTAACTGAAATGTTCCGTGAAACCATAGCCCTAAATCTCTAAACCAAGGAACCAAATATATGGTTAATATATGAAATTAATATGTGCCTGACACTTGGTATTTTATTAGTGATAAGTTCTAATTATTAAACTGGTATTCAAATAGTAGGGATGAAGGTAATCTGACTTGATTTTTTAAAGGTTACTGAATATACATTTTCATATGTTCCAATAGTACTGTTTGCACACACCAAATAAGGTCAACACATTTTTTAAATTAATATGTCATTTTAGTCTATTAGAGTCTTTGCTGGTTCCATGAAATACATCATGAATTCAGAATTGGATCTAATGAGAACACAATGAGATATCCCTTCACACCGTGGCAGAAAGTATTAATTATTAAGTTGCATTCCATACCTATTACATATCACCCAACTACAGGCTAGAAATTAGAGTTTTAATCTGCAAGCCAGTGGAATTTAAGACCATTAAAATGTAATGCACCTCCTAGGGAGGAGTGTTGTTCAACCTAAGAGTCTCTCAAGTATTTGAATCAACCTGTTTGAGAAGTCCTGGTGGCACCGTGCTTAAGAGCCCAGCTGCTAACTGAAAGGTTGGCAGTTTGAATCTACTAGCTGCTCCTTAGAAACTCTATGGAGCAGCTCTACTCTGTCCTATTGGGTCACTATGATTCGTAATTGACTTGATGGCAACAGGGTCTGAGAAGTTACTAATCACCTCAACTCGCTGAATTTTCAGTGTCAGTATATCAAAGCATTCAATATGTTTCCAGTTTTTCTAATAATATTATAAACCTCATGTCATATCACACATGACTACTATTTAACCAGAGAATAATAGGCTAAAGTATGGCACCTGTTGATTAAACTTTCTAATGTAATTCCAGCCTTAAAAGCTGCTTTTGTGTAGTATTCATATTTGGGAGAAGCAAACATGACTGAACTTATACACTATGTTCAGCTACAACTATAGTGAATACCTGCTAATTATCTTAATGACTTCTTAATAGATCACTAATTGTAGAAGGGGAAGAACAAAGGAAATTCAAGGCATGACTGAACAGTAACAGACTCTAGTCTGGATTAACTTCACCTAACAAGGAAAACAAAGTTGTAATAACATCAGGCAGTGATGACAGTGATTTGAACGCTACATACTTTCTGTATCTTCTCTTTTCTCTCCTTGGTTTTCCATGTACAGAGTTAAAGCACCACTCCATTACTGCCAATATACACATGACTTACAAACCTACAACATCAATTCTAATTCCTCCTTTTCTCTAATATCACACATCCCAGAAATCCTCAAGATTGATTTCTCTTTTTCCCACTGAACTCAGACCTGAGATTCACATGACTCTCTGATTGCTACTTGTCCGTCTCAATCCATCACAAGGGCCTTAGCCATGCATTCTCTATAATACATTCAGATTTTCTAGCTCCCAAAGTCTTATGAAAAGAGAAAAAAAAACAAACTCATCTCTCCTTTTCTCTGGGAACCTTATTCATCAGAACTGAGACTAAACAGAAAAATTATATTCAACGTGCTTTCCTTTTTAAAAAATAATCACCAAAGGATCATTTGTAATATGCTCAGAGAAGGGAGAAGAAATAAAGTTTAGATATATTCCTAATATATCTGCATTTTGTGGTCACTTCATGACTCTCTCCTTTGCAATGATGATAGTTTTCCAAGTCAGACTATAATGCAGTTAGAATATTGTATGAATACTGTAATTTGGATTATTCATGTTGACTGACCTGAACACCTAAATAAAATTTGCAGTTCTTGATTAATTCTTGTATTTTGAGTTACCCTTACTTTAAAAAGTACCTATTGAATTGATAAATATGTGTCTTAGTTATCTAGTGCTACTATAACAGAAATAGTACAAATGGATGGTTTAACAAAGAGAAATTTATTCTCTCACAGCCTAGGAGTCTAGAATTCCAAAATCAGGGTGCCAGCTCGAGAGGAAGTCTTTCTCTCTCAGTCAGCTCTGAAGGAAGGTCCTTGTCATCAATCTTCCCCAGTCTAGGAGTTTCTCAGCACAGGGACTCCAGTTCCAAAGGATGTGTGCTCCCGGCTGTACATTTTTGGTGGTATGAGATTCCTATGTCTCTCTGCTCGCTTCTCTCTTTTATATCTGAAGAGATTGGCTTAAAACACAGCCTAATTTTGTAGATTGAGTCCTGCCTCGTTAACATAATTGCTTCTAACTCTGCCTCATTAACATCAGAGAGGTAGGATTTACAACACATGGGATTATCACACCAGATGACAAAATGGTAGACAATCACACAATACTGGGACTCATGTACTAGCCAAGTTGATACATATTTTGGGGGGACACAATTCAATCCTTGACAATGTGTAAAATAATTTCATAAGGAAGTAAGACCGTCAGTTTGCAAAAAGTATTTATTGAGCACTAGTGATGAATGAGGTAGAAGTAGTTCCTACCATCATGAAACCTGTACCTTCGTGAGGAAGACAGTCTTAATCACATTACTGCAAGTATCCTGAGGGCTGTCATAGTAAAGTTTAATTGAAGTTAAAGGCTTCTAGAAGGAATTGAGGTTCAAGCAAAGATGTAAAGTATGACTAGCAACTAGCTTGAAGAAATGTGCCCATGTCAAGTTTCTACTGCAGCAGGCCAAGAAATCATTTGGCATTATGGTTCTGGTCCTCAGAGAAGACCACTGAGCTAGAATTATAAATTTAGGAATAATCGTCATTAGAATGTTAATCTAAGCCATAGAAATGAACGTGATCACCGAAGAAAGGAATACAAACAAAAAGAGAGCTGCGGACAAGTCCTGATACATGACATATGGATGTGCCTCAAAAAACATCATGTTGAGTGAAGTATGTCAATCACAAAAGAACAAATAATGTGTGATGTCGCTTATGTGAAATACTTAGAATAGACAAACATATAAAGGTAAGAGTTTGATAGTGGTTACTGGGAGCAGGAGGGAGGGAACGTGGCGAGTCATTGTTTGGGAAGCACTGAGTTTCTGTTTTGGTGATGGAAAATTTGGCAATGGATTTTGGTAAATTGGTGATGATTGTACTACATGATTGATGCAATTTGTGTCACTAAATTGTACAAGTAAAAGATATAGAATTGGTAAATGTTGTATTATCTATATTTTTACAATAAAAAAAAACACTCACATGCACATAACAAAAAAATTTGTGGTGTTATTAGAAGGGTCACATACAGAGAACCATCCAAATTAGTGCCAGATTTCCTAGGCCTTTCTATTCTTATGGTGTAGATGTAACACAAAAGCCAAACTCTTTCTAAATTCTCCAATCAATTTCTATCGTCTATCTCTCTTTCATCTTCAAATCCAACAAAAGTTTTTATAGAATAATCCATCCCACTCTTGCCCTTCTCAAGGGCGCTCGGAGTAATACCCTAAGTCCATATAATGGTCTCATGAGATCTTGTACACCATTTCTTCTTTGATCCCATCTTTTCTTCCTCCTCATTGTGTTTCAGCTACCCTTGCGTCCTTGCTGTTTCTTGACAACACCAAACACACTCTCATGTTAGAGCTTTGCACTAGCTGTTCCATACTGCCTGAAATGCTCTTTTTCCAGATTTGCACAGTTAGTTCTCTTTCCTTCTTAAATCACCTTCAAACAATTATCTCCTTATCTGAAATTGCAACCGCATTCCACTAACAATCCCAACTCCCTAACCAGCTTTACTTTTTTTATTTCCCTGTAGTATTTTTCACATTCTAATATGCTACATTTTTTTTATGTATTCATATACTTATTTATTATGTTCATTTTGTATTGCCTGTCCCTATCATTAGAATGAGGCCAAGGTTCGTTCTTTGTTTTGTATACTCATATATTCCAACTACCAGCATCATTCAATAAATGTTCTTAATAAGTAATTTTTGGATGAATGAATTAAAGAATAGATAAATGAACAAAGACCCTATCTGTTCAAAATTCAAGCTACTTGAAAATAGATAACCATATATATATATATATATATATAATGAATTATAACAGTGTAGTAAATATTTTTTCTGGATAATGTAAAACTAAACCAGCTGCTAACATGCTATTAACTTAGAACATATCATCTGATAAAGAAGTTAAATCTTTGCATCCTCTGCCTGAATAACTGTGGATCAGATGTATGTAATCGACAGCCTAAGGAGCCCTGGTGGTGTAGTGGTTAATAGCACTCAGCTGCGAGCCAGAAAGTCTGTGATTGGAACCTGCCAGCTGCTCGATGGGAGAAAGATGTAGTACTCTACTTTCTTAAGGATTTACAGCTTTGGAAACTCTATTGGGCAGTTCTACTCTGTCCTATACGGTCACTATGAGTCAGAATTGACTGGACGTCAATGGGTTGTTTGTAATCAATGACCTAGATTTGAAATCTCTGCTGTCTCTTATTGAAACTTTACTTCTGATTCAAAGAGCTATTTCAGAATTATTATTAAACTTTAATTTTCAAGGGTTACTTCCAAGTTAAAAATCACAAAAAAACCAAATCAGTTGCAATCGAATCGATTCCGACTCATAGCCACCCTATAGGACAGAGTAGAACTGCCCCATAGGGTTTCCAAAGAGCAGCTGGTGGATTCGAAATGCTGACCTTTTGGTTAGCAGCCGAGTTCTTAGCCACTGCACCACGTGATTTTATATCATGAGTTTCTGCCCAAGAACTTGTACTTTCTAAATGGGGCTTGTTCTTTTACCTGTGGTTTAAAATGAAGAACTAAATAGCCTTCATATTATTGAAAAGTTATTTCACTAGCTCAAATAATTATAAGAAATAGCAGGAAAAATACTCATAAGTCAGAGAATATTGTATAGTAGTGTAGGGGCATTCTTAAATTAAAAGAAAACCCTTTAAGTCCCATGCTAAATGTGCATGAGAGGCTGGCTAGTAGCCACCAGTTATAATAAAGACCTATACATTTGGGTTTCCTCTCTAGATTTTATAATGATAAAGTATTTTCAACTTTGAAATCAACAGAATGAATATTGTTACATAATCCAATTCTAACAGGTAATTCACTTACCATATATGTATATTTTGGAGGAATCATGAGCCAAGATTTAGCTGAGAGTATATAGTGAATATAACATAAAAATGCCTGTCCTCTTTCTACCTATGTTTTGTACTCACATGGAAAGTTGTCAATTTTGGTGCAAAATCAGTCCATTACCTTCTGTGGCTTCAATTCTAGAGTTCAACGTCATCTTCAGCTATAAAGACTCTGCTGAGGTAGAAAGACACAATCAACAACAAAGTTCAATAGCTCATTTTGACTTGGAGAGTTAGTGACGATTTTTCTTATTTTAACGGCATCACTATAACAAATGATTTGATTAACGATGATAGTCCTATCCAGAGAGCTACCACCATATTCTATTAAAAGTTAGTTGCATAAGAATAGAAGAAACAGTTTTCAAATCCTGGAAGGCTTGGTTTAAATTAACAAAGTGAGGGGTGAGATAGGAACATGCAATTTAGTCATAAAACAAATACAGCAATGTATTGCACATACCTAGGGTGAGAACAAAAACAGCAAATAAGTCATGCAATGCAGCCCAATAGGACACTTAATTTCAACGTGCTTATTGAAAAGCTCACCAGCTGAGAAGTCCTTGTTAACAAATGAGTGGACTCACGTTAAATGGTGCCTCTCACAGTGACTAATTGTGATTTCAGTTACCTTAAAATGGGAATACAGAAATATTATATTTAAAAGGATGAAAAAATTGTTCAGTATCTGAGAATAAGAATAATTCTGGTCTCAGCTAGGCACTGCATGGTTCTAGGGAAGCCAGTGCTGTGAGGACAAGCTCTCTGCATCTTCTTTCTACACTGAAAAATAGCCTCAGGATCACAATCTGCACACCCAGACCAAACAGCTAACTCACAAACGGATTCCTTCTGTAATAAGAAGCAAAGGAGACAAGAAGGAATATGAGTGAGAAAACCTACCAGCATAACTTTTTAAAAAAGACCTTCAAAGTCCATGTCATCCTTTTATTAGGCAATAAGAACATGAAAGACAGTATATTTCATTTAACTTGAAAAGAACTTCAGAGAAGATACTCCACAACCTCCCTTAGCAGCTACTGTTTAAAAGGACTGCTTAAGAAATTTCCTCCATCACTAACTTAAATCTTTGATGCAGTAGTTTATGAACGTTTTAGGCAAAACCATGCAATGGATAGTCAACTACTTCTGCATAATAATTCCTGAACCACCAGTTTGTGTAAGGGGAAAAGTCTGCATTTTGGAGTAAGATAAAAGAGGTCTGAATACGTTTCTGAGATTAACTGAGCAGGGAAGTTACAAACCTCTCAGAACCTCAGCTTCTTGTACTGAAAATGTACATTAACACCTGTATTAAGAAGTTGCTGTAAGCATCAGAAGAAATGATATATTTGCATATATCTAGCACACTGCCTAGCAAGTAATACTAATAACATTTTATCACCGGAATTCTAAATAAAACTCCAGGAGATATAGAGACATGTTGATTACAGTGGGAAAACCCTTTAATAGTGCCCTGGGGAAAATCAGTGGGATTAATTTAAACATTATCTCTGCTTCCACGATAGGGCACTAGAACCTATCAGTTAAGAATGTACACTTAGAATTAGCCTCACGAGGCATAAAGATATTCCTCAGTTCCAGCCTTATCCCTTTCTAGTATTTTTTTTGAGATCTAATTAGTTGTGTTATAACTAGTCCAGCATGATCTTGTGTAATTACTGTTTTCATGCACAATGCACCTTAAAAATAGTAAAAAATATTTTGCTTCCCTGAAATCAAGACTGTTGCACGGGGTACGAGTACACTTCTATGAGTTTCTAGAAGGTTTCTGCATATTCTACCCGTGGTTGTAAGGGGGATATCCCAAACAATAGTAAGGTAATAAGTGTTTTGGCTGGTATGAATAACAGAAAAACATGTCAGAAGCCAAGGTCTATTCTAAACTATCTGCCTGATACTTTACCTGCAATAAAACCTGTTGCTCTCGAGTTGATTCTGAATCATGGTGTGACCCCATGTGTTACAGAGCAGAACAGCTCCATAGGGTTTTCTTGGCTGTGATCTTTACAGAAGCAGATCCCCAGGTCTTTCCTCTGTGGTGCAGCTGGGTGGGTTTGAATCAGCAGTCCTTAGGCTAGTAGTCAAGCACAAACCACAAACCACTGAAATCGCCCAGGGATTTTACTTGCTACTAGGTATGTAGGAAGTTCCGATGCATGCTCTTTCTCACGTTGAGTGTATTACAGGACTCATGAAACACAATTTGTAATAGATTCTGCAATATTCTTTCAAAATATGGGACACGTCTCCTGAATCAAAGGGACTTTTTCTATGCACTGTGCAAACACTCACATTTTCCTTTTCAAGGGTAGAGAGTAAGGACTAGAGAAAAAAATCCCACGCACTCATGGCAGCAGGGATCCCTGAGCCTTATCATTGGTAAAAGGGCTATTAATTACTCAGGACTGGGATGCATCAGACTGCCATATCTTTCTGCTGTCGAGTGGCTGGTGAGTTCAAACCATCAGGCTTTTGATTAGCAGCTGAGGGCTTTAACCACTGCACCACCAGGGTTTGGTTTGATCAGGATGTATCAGAAGAATTGATGCATTTGAGTTGTGGCATTGGCAAAGAGTATTGAACGTATCATGGACTGCCAGTGGAATGAACAAATCAGTCTTAGAAGAAATACAACCAGAATGCTCCTTAGAAGCATACATAAGGTAGTGTTGAGTCTGGGCCAACTCAGTGCCAACTTACAACAACAAGGGATGTATCAAAAGAACCACTGTTTTGAAACTATTCCATGTTCGTCAACCACAGAATACTTTCCATGCCCCACATTTTTCTCCCCAGAAAAACATCCTGTGCAAAGGCACGCAGGGTGTTAGTGTGAGAGCGTTAGGGATAAATAAGAAAACATTGCAGAAACCCTGAAAGGATTAACACGTTTTTTGGCCAACCTCTCCATGATGGACAAAATATATATATATATATATATATATGTTTTTATATTTGATGAGAGATTTCCAAATCTATGCTTAAAGTCTTCTTTTAAAGAATGTATAAATTGATCTACTAATTACTGAATCAAGTACATAATTACTGAGGTGCTATCAGTATAATTGCTGTGACTATAAGGAAGATGTTAAAACTTCTGGAAAACTAGCTTTAAGATAGTAACTCACTCTATCAGCTTACGACCAGAACTAGATGGTGCCTGGCTACCACCAATGACCACCCTGACAGAGAACACAACAGAGAGTCCCTGAAGGAGCAGGAGAAAAGTGGAGTATAGAACTCAAATTCTAGTAAAAAGACCAGACTTAATGGTCTGACGGAGGCTGGAGGGACCCTGGAAGACATGGCTCCCAGACTCTCTGTTAGCCCAAAACTAGAACCATTTCCGAAGCCAACCAACTCTTCAGACAAAGATTAGACTGGACTATAAGACATAAAATGATACTGGTGTGGAGTGTGCTTCTTAACTCAAGTAGATAAAGAGAAAAAATACATGAGACTAAATGGGCAGCTGCTGTCCGGAGGCGAGATGAGAAGACAGAAAGGGACAGGAGCTGGTTGAACGGACACAGGAAATCCGGAGTAGAAGGAGGAGTGTGCTGTCATATTATAGGGAGAGCAACTAGGGTCACATAGCAATGTGTGTATAAATTTTTGTATGAGAAACTAACTTGAACTGTAAACTTTTACTTAAAGTGCAATAACAAAGAAAAGGAAGACAGTAACTTAAAATGTAGACAAAATTCCAGTGTGAAAATGATCTGTATTATTAGTTCTATATATTAAATTGTGAATATAAACACTCGACTGGGGTTTTTATATGATGGTTTTTTGAAAAAAATAGTTTTGTGTTATGCCTAAGATGCATACAACCTAACTGAATCACTGTTACAACCTTTAGACTGTGTAAAACAGACCCACAAATACCAAAGCTAGATTTACAAAATGAAAAAAAAAAAAGACTTTTAAGACAGACCTTACCAAAGAAATCTACTAGCATTTTTACTTATTCCTATTTGTTCACTTATTCATTCATTCATTATTTGTTGACCTCATACTATGTTCCAGATGCTGGAAAAGCCTCTGGAGAGAGAGCAACTAACAAAACTAGCGGAGCCTCTGTCTTTGGGGAATTTAGAATTTAGCAAAAAAAAGACATTAAATGGATTATTAGAGGTCTAGAAGGTGTTGAGAAGACAGAGATCTATGTAACTGCATAACAGAAGAGCAAAACTAATCTAGAAATTAGATAAGACTTTACCTCAGGAAATAATACCTAAGCTAAAGAATCACAAGGGAGCTTTACAACCACCCAGTAAAACAGTATCATCTACTCAAAGCCTTGATCACCAGAAGGAAAATAGATAAAACTTAAGCTTCTCCCTCTCCTCCCATTCACCTACCCTGCTTGTCTGCCTCGTGTTCCCCAACAGACAAAGCCATGTGAACTCATACTTGGAGAGTGCTCAAAATGACTCATAGCTCTTCCCTGGAGTAGCTGCAATAAGATGATAAAGGAAGACTGTCTATTTTCAAATAGCTGCCTCGTTTTAGCTAGGGTAAAAAGCTATTGAGTAACTACCTGCCAACTACTCTT
This sequence comes from Loxodonta africana, assembly GCF_030014295.1. NCBI lineage: Eukaryota > Metazoa > Chordata > Mammalia > Proboscidea > Elephantidae > Loxodonta > Loxodonta africana. The sequence goes on from NC_087358.1 coordinate 48,976,129, forward strand.
CACATATATCCCTTTCCTATAAAGATGGAATCAGTTATGGCAGCTTCAATGGAGAGTTTTCTATTCTTCATGGTCAAATAGTTATTGACTTTTGTCTGTGTGTAATTCTAATAATTTTTGGGACAAACATAGCTGATAGAAAGTTTCTAGAAACCGATTGTAGTGTCTGAAAAAGTTTTGATTTCGAAAGCTTATCAGTATTGATAGCACACTCTTGGCTATTTGACTCCGTAATTCCTAAACCAACAGGAGTTCCAAATTTGATGGATTCAAAGATTAATAACCATGCCAAGTGATTCAATACAACTCAATTTAACAGATATTTATTGAGCTGCCACTATGTATGTAGCACATTCCAGGTGTTGTGGGAGATAGAAAGATAAAAATGACATGGTTCTTTCCCGAAAGGATTTTGTTGATTAAGATCTTTCACTTCAATAAGTTGTTAGTATACCAGTTGGTACACGACCTCGGGTATCTTAGATATTTCTGTACTAACTTAGTAAAGCCCCTCGCGATCTATTGATTATCTTACCTTTATTATTTCTTTGCTTCTACTTACTTTGGGTTTAATTTGCTCTTCTTTTTCCAGCTTTGTAAAGTGAAAGCTTAGGTCATTGATCTGTAGTCTTTCCTCTTTCCCAGTGTAATCGTATGTTGATATAAATTTCCCTCTAAGCATTGCTTTAACTGCATTTCACAAATTTGATAAACTGTATTTTTATTGTTATTTATTTCTAAATATTTGCTGCTTTCCTTTTTATCTTCTGTTGTTCATAAATTACTTACAATAGTCATATTATAACTTAAGATTTATAAATTTTCTAGATATTTTTCTATTATTCTGAAATTTTTTTCTCTTGTATTAAAGGAATATATCTAATATAATTTAATTATTTTAATTTTATTGAGATTTATTATTTTGTGGTCTTTGTTACTCTTTGTTTCCTCAGGTTCTCATATGTTTTAGGTTTGATTCCTTTTTTGATTTCCCTGACATCTTTTATATTAAGTACTTTTTTTTGTCATTTCATATAATATACCTGGCATTGTCTAGTCAATTCTGATTATTAGTGACCTTATAAAACTGAATAGGACTGCTCGTAGGGTTTTTAAGGCTGTAAATCTTTACAGGAGCTGACTGCCACATCTTTCTCCTGTGAAGAGACTGGTGGATTTGAACTGCCCACCTTTCCTTGAACAGCCAAGCATTTTAATCATTGCACCACCAGGCCTCCTTATATACACCCTTGGCTATATCACTTTATTTCATTTCTTACTGTTTTCTCTAGGATCTGTAATGTCCGTATTTAAAATATCACAGTCTATCTTCAATTCAAGGAGCCCTGGTGGCCCAATTGACAAGACAGCAATGAGTTGGGTTGCCCAATGGTTAAGCACTTGGCTGCTAACAAAAAGGTAGACTGTTTCAACCTATCAGCCACTCTGTGGGAGAAAGACAAAGTATTTTGCTTCTGTAAAGATTATAGCCAAGGAACCCCTACAGGCCAGTTCTACTCTGTCACGTAGGGTCCTATGGGTCAGCATTGACTCGCAGGCACACAACAACAACCTTCAATTATAGTAACCCAATTTATTTATTGTATCAGAACCATACCCACCCATTGCCGTCTAGTCGATTCCAACTCATAGTGACCCTAAAGGAGAGAGTACAGCTGCCCCATACAGTTTCCAAGGAGCGCCTGGTGGATTCAAACTGCTGCCCTTTTTGGTTAACAGCCATAGCACTTAGCCACTATGCCACCAGGGTTTCCATCAGAACCTTGCAATGCTATAGTTTTATACCTCCCTTTCCATATTTTCTGGCTTTGTGGTCAGACATAACTGTTGGCAAATGTTACAAACCACACAATACACTGTTGTTATTTTTGCTTTAAATGGTCATGTGCCTTTGAAAAAAATTTAAGACTAAGACAAACTTTTAAGAAATATTTATCCACATATTTTCTGCTTCAGGGTTCTTCATTTCTTTGTGTAGATCTAAGTTTCTTTCTCTTATCATTTTCCTTCTATCACATTTCTTCCTAAGAAAATTTTTGTTTTGCCTACATTTTTGAAAGATAATTTTGCTGGTATATCATACTACACTATCATTCATCATTTCAAAGTTGTCATTCCTTTGTCTTCTGGCTTCCACATTCTAACAAGTAGCCTATGGTAATGGTTTTTGTACCTGTGTAGGTGTTATGCTGGGTTATTTTAAGATTTTTCTCTTTTTCACTCGTTTTCAGAAATTTCATGATGATGTGATTGGTATAATTTTCCTTGAGTTTACCCTGCTTGAGGTTCAGTGAATCATTTTAAGTTAAGGATTTATCATTTTCTTTGAATTTCATTGACTTTGGAAAATGTTCAATCATTATTTCTTCAAAAAAAAATTTTTTTTTTTTGCCTTTTGTTCCTCTAGGACTCTAATTATTCACATGTCAAAGTCCTCAATATACTTCCACAGATACACTGAGGTTTCATTCCTTTCTTTTTTTGTCTTTTTCTCTGTGTATTTTTTTTTTTTTTTTTATGATGCTGTTGCTATTTCTTCAAGGTCACTGATGTTGTTTTCTTTAGCTCTAGTATGCTAAAAAAGAACCAACCCAATCCAATGAAATTTTCATTGCAGAAATTTATTATTTTATTTCTATTAATTCCTTCTGGCTCATATTTTTGTATAAATAAGAGCATATTGAGTTAACTAGCTCTTCTGACAGTCTTGTCTGCTAATTCTATGTCTGTTTTTTATGTTTCTATAGCCGATTTTTCTCCTAGTTTTGGATCGTGATTCCCTGATTTTCAGGAACCCTGGTGGTGCAGTGGTTAAGAACTTAGCTACTAACAAAAAGGTCAGCAGCTGGAATCCACCAGCTGCTCCTTGGAAACCCTATGGGGCAGTTGTATTCCATTCTATAGTGTCGCTATGTGTTGGAATCAGTTCAATGGCAGTGGGTTACTGGTTAGTGATTTTTGAATGGACATCAGACATTGTGAATTTTACATTGTTGAATGCTAGACATTGTATTTTAATGAGTATTGGAATTTGTTCTGGCAGGTAATTAAGTTACTTTTGAATGAGTTTAATTCTTTTACACCTTGATTTTTAGCTTTTGAAGGGTGAGTGTTGAGTAGCCTTTCTTATAGTGCTATTTTAGCTCCACTACTAAGGGGAGTAGCCCCCACCACTCTTCTGGGTTTCTCACTGCATGTCCCATGTTTTCAATGAGATCTCTTCTCTCCAACTCACAGAAACTCAAACAATTATCAGCGCTGATGGAGCTCAAAAAATTTTTTACTGTACAATTTCTTGATAATTGTTCTTATCCCCATGTTTTTCCCAGCTGCATGTGGTTTCACCCTAAGTATGTGTAAGTCTCTCCTTTCCAGTATTCTGCCCTACTGATTTTAGCCACCATGACCTCTCCAGATTTTGATATTTATCCTTTCAACTCAGACCACTAGGCTCCCCTTGGAATGCCCTTCCCAGGAAGATTGTGAAATTTCCATCATTGTGCAGACTTTTGTCCAATTTCTGAAAACAGTTGTTTCATATATTTTGTCTAGCTTTCTTATTGTTTTTGGCGGAGGAAAAATAAGGGCCTCTACTCGCCAAAATTTGGAAAAGGAAATCCTTTCTTATTTCATTTTTTCAATAAATATTCATTTTTAAAACCAATATAATCAATAGAAGAATTAAAACATAATTTAAATCTTCTAAATGATTAGCAAAAGATAAAGGCAAAGACTGAATATTATATAATTAAAAACAAAACATTGTCTATATTAAGAACCAAAAGGATGAAAATAACAAAAAAGTTATGAAAACAAAATATATTGAAAGTAAGAAAAAACATAAAAGTTATGGAAATAAAAAAGGGGATACATAACTCACTAGTGAATAATCCTGTATGCGTTTGTGTATATGTGCGGAGGTGGTAGTGGAGATGGTCTGTGTGTCTGAATACACACAGATAAATAAAGACTAGAAAAACTACAGTGAAACATTATGTGAAATTATCTCTCTTTAAGACACACTTACTGTTTCAAAGTTCTTTGATGTTGTTCACAGACTGCTGATCTGGAAGTTTCCAGAAGATCGGTTCCAGGTTTCTATTTATATTCCCAAACATAGCTGAATAAAAAGTGCATAAAACTGGGCTATTAAGCAGTTCTGTTTTACTCCTTGGTTGATAAAAATTGATGTAAGCACTCTGTCAACCAAGTCCATTGTCATGGTATTGTTCTAATATTATAATGAGCTCTGGTCAAACATATTGATTTAGTAAATGATAAATAATACAATGATATACTTTCGTAAGTTCAGGGATTCCTATCATACCCCTATATTTTTCACCATATACTACCTTGGACTCCTGCCTGGCTCTTTCATTTGTGTGTGTTTTTTGTCCCTAACTAATCTATAAATTCTTTGAAGTTACTATAGTTCAGTCCATTGATGTGGATTCTATTGCTAGTTTTGATGTTTTTGATGCTTAATAAAGTGTGATTGTCAGCAAGACAACCTCTCCAGACCTCAATTTTCTTATCTCTACATCATGCATGTATTTTGTTCCTTAATTCACTTTATTTTTCTCTTCTAGTGTGTTATATAGGATTTGGTACCAGCTGTTAGAATAGCTTCAGGGAAATTAAAAATAAAGGATGATCTCCAGTTTCTTTTTTGAAAGCTAGCATAACCAAGATAGCCAACACCTAGTATACATAAACACACACTCAAACATACAAAGAGATCATCAAATCTCACTTATATGTATATATGTATATACAATCTTAATATATATGAAATTAAGCATGAATGTGAATAAATATGAATAAAACTAGTTTTCCTGAATATTAGAAAATAATACTTAAATATGTAAATATGCATAATATATTCTTGGAAGGAAAAAGATCTGGCATATTAATGCCCATGCTCACATACATCAAATTATAAAGGCAGTGATTATAAATAAAACTCACAAACCAATGTTATTAAGCTGAAAAAACCATTCTAAATTTTATCTGAAAAATGAATCACAAAGACAATAGCCAAATATTGTCAGAAAAAGAATTTCTGTTGTTGAATATTAAAAAGGATTCTAAAATATATGAATGTAAAATAAATGCAAAAATAAATATAAAAAAATTAGCTAAACTCATTAAAACTCATGATATTGGTACAAAAAATTGCTGAAAACAGAGAACAAAAGATAATTGAGGAAGAGACACAAATATGCCTTCGTATATTAGGTAATAAAGCATGGTAACAAATCACTGGATAATGGATGGACAAAGCAATAAATGCTATTTTATCAACAAAACTTTTGGAACTAAAATAATAAATTAGTTCTCTATCCAATGCTATAGAACAAAACTACTTCAGATGAATCAAAGAAATGGTAAACATGACACTTGAAAGTTCTGTACAAAGATGTTGTTTTTCTTCGAGTTATTTTTCACTTGTGGCAAGTCCATGTGACAGAGCAGAACTGCCCTAGGGTTTTACTGGCTGTAATCTTTGCTAAAGTAGATGACCAGGTCTTTCTTTTCCTGAACCAATGAGTGGGTTTCAACTGCCAACATTTGAATGAGCAGTTAAGCCCTTAACCGTCTGCCCCACCAAGGCTCCCTTATAAAAATTTAAGGGGCTAATTACACGTATTTGGTATGGGGGAGGTCTTAACACCTCGGCAAGAAACTATAAGGAAAAGTTTGATGGATCAAACTACACAAAAATGTTAAAAAAAAAATTAAGAAAAATTACCCCATAAACAAAATGGCAGAAACAAACTGTGAAAAATTATTTGTAAAATACTTGAAAAAAAATGGTAGCTTTAATAAAACTTTTTTTTCCAAAACAGTGAAAGGCATAACTAGGCAATCAAAAAAGAAAAAAAAACAAAACAAAAACCAAATGGTTAAGAGATACAACAAATATTTAGTCTCTGTATTAGATAAAGATGTAGGAATTTTGCCAAATTATCAAATATTAAGAATGCTGACATGCTATGTTTGAAATAAACATTCTTATACATGTTTTTATATTTTGCTGTTGGGAGTGTTAGTTGTAGCATATAGTGATCTGTATCTACCAAAACCATTGCTGTCGAGTCGATTCTGACTCATAGTGACCCTACAGAATAGGGTAGAACGGCCCCATAGAGTTTCCAAGGAGCGCCTAGTGGATTCCAACTGCCAAGCTTTTGGTTAGCAGCCTTAGCACTTAACCACTGTGCCACCAGGGTTTCTAACATGTACCCAAAACCCTAGGAAAGCCCACAGTGATTGTGAAAATTCGTTATAAGGCCAGGTCTTAGAATTCATTTCAAATGCAGGTGAAGGGAGTAATAGGCTCAGGTGAGAGGGAGTTAAGGAGCTGCCCTGTGTGTAGAGAATTTACAACAACAATAAAGTTGGCTAAAAGTCGGTTTGCTTTTTACTACCACCATGCGCAGGCAATTTAAAACAATATCAGTGATTTATATACACCTTCCCACCAAGCTGGACTGTTTCTACTGCCTGACCTTGGTACTACACTGTTGTAAGGAAATAAGAACAGAAGTGTGTAAATATATTTGATTAATAATATTTATCATCCTATTCTTTTTAATATTAAACCAAATAACCAAACCCATTGCCATCGAGTTGATTCCAACTCAGACCAACCCTGGAGGACAGAGTAGAACTGCCCCATAGAGTTTCCAAGGAATGGCTGGTGGATTTGAACTGCCGACCTTTTGGTTAAAAGGTGTGGCTCTTAATCACTTGCCACCAGGATTTCCTTTTAATATTACAAGAGAGGAAATATCCTAAATACCCAATTAGTAAAATAAATCATGAAACATTCATATTTCACAATCATTAAAAATGATGATGCTGTTCTGTACTTGTTCACCCATGATGTATTGTTAAATGAGATGAAGTACAGAACAAAAATTCTACTCACAGTCTGTTTTTAAACACATTATGTATTCTATATTATGTCCAATAAAGGTCCCTAACCAAAAAAACCCAAGCCTGTTGCTGTCGGGTCGATGCTGGCTCAATAAAGCTCCTTAGATGGCACAAATGGTTTGTGCTCGACAGCTAACCTCAAGTTTGGTGGTTAGAACCCATCCAGAAGTACCTTGGAAGAAAAGACCTGGCTATCTGCTGCCTTTAAGATTACAGCAGAGAAAACCCTATGGAGCAGTTCTACTCTGTAACACATGGGGTCACCATGAGTCAGGACCCAACTTGAAGGCAAATCACAACAATAACATATCCAAGGAAAAATAACAGGACAATAATTTTAGTCCCCATCTGATTTTTAATGTATTTTTATCATGGTGTAGAAGAGAGATACCAGGAAGGATAAAAGGATTTATAACACACACACACACACACACACACACACACACAAACCTATTTTAACTAGAGCAGTTGTTCTTTAATGTGGCTGCACGTTAGACTCTCCTGGGAGTTTTTAAAATCCTAAAACCCAGGCTGCATTCATACCAATTAAATCAAAATCCCCAAGGGTGGAAGGGGAGAGACCAGTCATCAGTATTTTTCCCTAACGGTTTCAATGTGTAATCAAGTTTGGAACTAAACAAACTAAACATAAAGCCTGGCTGCTCACTGTGGTCCATGGACCTGCAGCAGCAGCAACACACAAGAGCTGGTTAGAAATGCGGGCTCTCAGGCGCTACCCCAAGACCACAACTGCAATTTAACAAGGTCCTCCAGTGATTTCATTAAAGTTGAAGAAGCACTGATAGAGCATACCTCTCCAATATAAAATTTCGTTGGGTAAGTCTTCTGGTGCATAAAAGAAGTCTGAAAAACAGTGGATTGATTGCTAAAGTTCTCACAATCTACAAATTTACGACTCCTCTTCCTTTTCCCTTTCTTTGTTGAGCAGTGACCAGAGATCATTTTTACTTATCCATATTCAATAAGAAAATAGAACAATTAGAGAGTCATTGGAAACAGGTTTAGAAGGTAATGTATCTTGTTGCTCTCAGGAAGAGCAAATCACGTCATGACTTTTCTTTCCCTTTTGTCTAAGAGAAATAGAAATTTCCAGACTTTGAGTTCGGTATTAACTCATTTGATTGTCTTTTTGTACAGACACATTAGACAAGTAACTTTATAAGCTGAACTTCAATAAATTTGCCAAGTCTCTGGAGAAAGTCAGTGATAGACGGCTAGTCTAGATCAAAAGAATATCTGAGTCACTCGCATCTGTCACTCTAATTTCAGCTGTTGTTTAAGTAACAAGGTGCATATGAGTAAAATTAAATAAAAGAAAAAAAAATTGAAGCTTGTGGAGGGTTATTAAAATGAGACAAACTCTTTAAGGTTGAAAAAGCAATTGCCATACAAAGTATTTCGTGTAGGGACTAAATTTACATAATGGAAATTCTAGGCAACCTGAATCAATGCAAATAACCCCAACGCAATAACAACTTTATTAAGATGGGAGAGCTACATACATACAGAAAACAAAAGTTTTTCCTTCGGCCTTGAAATGGTATTTTCCTAATGGAACCAGCATTATAAACTGTTCGGCAATAGATGAAAATGGACGGATACACTGACGTTTCTTGTGTTAGCATGCTAACGCACACTCGGTTTCTTAGCAGTTTCTGTTATAAACATCATCACTCTTCTATCTGATGGGTAAGTGTTTCATTGAATTCTGTACCAGAAATTTTAATTAGAGTTTTTCAAGAATTTTCTCCTACGTTTTTCATTGAATACTCGTCACAACTCTATAATAGTTACCCCCACTTTAGAGATGGAGAACTAAAAGTCAGAGAAGTTCTACAGCATATTTAAGAACACAGGCAGCAAGTGGCAGAGCTTATACTCAAACTTAGATCTTTCACTCAAAATTTTTCCCATATCCCATAGCTTTTTTCATGTAATTTAAATTTATTCCTTTCAGTACTTATTTTGCTCATTACTTTTTTGAGAGTACACACACATGCAAACATACGTACACACACACGCTTGGCTTATCATGGCCAAAATCCAGGTCGCAGGTCCTGTGTTGTTAAATAAATGCATTCATGTAAGTTGACTTTTTCAGATTTCGGTGCCAGCTCATATCCTCAGGCACTAGGAGTGAGTATGAGGGAAATTGTGTCATCTTTGGTTCCCCCACTGTTCTGAGAGTCCGTACTTACACAGACTTGTCTCATTCGCTCTTGACCAAACTAGCTAGGGAATAGTTAAGAAGAAAATATTATTGATCGTTTATGCAAAGTAAATTCTTAAGTTTTATTTTTTTAATAAATGTCATTCCATATTTTTTTATACATGCCTGACTACTCCTATTTTATTCTGAAGTTATTTTGTTAGTTTAGAAACTGCCTAGCTAATATATTTTTCATGGTACAGACACACCACGCATGGTGCACTGATAGATGAATATCTAGAATGCAGATTTCGGTTTATTTACTAGAACATATTAGATAGTCACAAAAGTTCTCATTTCACTTTCCTGCCAGTCATTGGATTTACTTCTAATTCATATTACTTCACTTTATTATTTCCTTTCATACCTGTAATAAGCATTTTCATGCATATCAATGTAAAAGAAAAATGTTGGAAACTAAAAAATCTTGATATTAATATTCTGTTTAACATTTTTCTGTTTAATGGCATGTTCACAAAAACAGGAAAATGTAAGGAGAAAAAAATTCTAAGTATATCTAAAATATTTTCCAAATTAATGGTACCAAATACAATGTCAATACTCAACATTCAATTACAGCTAATTTCTAAAGAATTCGTAATGATTTCTCCAATCCCATTTTATTTTCATTCAGCCATCAATACAATTTCCAATATAAATAGGAATACCTTTGGGATATTCCAGTTATTAGTATAGTACATTATGGTTTCTCTATTCTTTGAAGATAATTGTGGCCATCATACAATACAGAACTGAAAAATTTTAAAAAACAAACCTTAATTAAAGCACATAGCCATTTGAGTATTCAGGTATTTTTCTTAACTATATGTTTATGCTGCTGGAATGGATGGCTGATTCAACTGCATATGGAGCCAAATTTTTAATACAACCAAAAAAACCAAACCTATCGCCATCAAGTCAATTCTGACTCATGGCAACCCTATAGGACAGAGTAGAACTCCCCATAGGGTTTCCAAGGAGCAGCTGGTGGATTCAAACTGCCAACATTTTGGCTAGCACTCGAGCTCTTAACCATTGTGTTCCCAGGGCTTCAAATTTTTAATTCCACTCACACTTAGGAGAGAATAATAAACAAATACTTCCGACGTATATTATTAGGATTAGAAAATCATATATTAACCAACTAAACGCAGCAAAAAAAAAAAAAAAAAAAAGGAATTAAAAAAGTTACTGGCATTAAATTTCACCCAAGTCTTAATTTCAACGGAATCCATTTATTTTTGTGGTAACTAGTTCCCAAATACGGCACCACAGTGAACCATGACTCCCAGTATTCCTGTGTAGCCTAGTCTTCTTCATTATAGGCCAACATCTTCATTCCCTCCCTCTTTTTTTTTTTTTTTTTTTTTGAGGCATTAAGTTTTATTTTTCCAATATATAAACAATAAAATAGTTTGTCCTACATCTTCTGTTAATTGTAATACTTAGATAATGATGATTTATTTACTACATTTTTTCTTTTGGTGCTTTAGGTGAAAGTTTACAGCTCAAGTTAGTTTCTCATACAAAAATTTATTCACACATTGCTATGTGACCCTAGTTGCTATCCCTATAATGTGATCACGCATTCCTCCTTTCCACCCTGGATGTCCTGTGTCCATTCAGCCAGCTCCTATCCCTTTCTTCATTCCCATCGCCCCTCCAGATAGGAGCTGCCCAGTTAGTCTCCTGTATCTACTGGAACTAAGATGCACACTCTTCAAGAGTATCATTTTGTCTTACAGTCCAGTGTACTCTTTGTCTGAAGAGTTGATTTCAGGAATGGTTTTAGTTCTGGGATAACAGAGAGCACGGGGACCACGTCTTCTGGGATTCCTCCAGTCTCTGACCATTAAGTCTGGCCTTTTTACTAGAATTTGAGCTCTGCACCCCACTTTTTTCGTGCTCTGTCAAGGACTCTCTGTTGTGTTCCCTGTCAGGGTAGTCATTGGTGGTGGCTGGGCACCATCTAGTTTTTCTGGTATCTGGTTGATGGAGTCTTTGGTTTATGGGGCCCCTTTTGTCTCTTGGGCTCATATTGTCCTAGTGTCTTTGGTGTTCTTCATTCACCTTTGCTCCAGGGGGGTTGGGACAAGTTGATGCATCTTACATGGCTGCTCGTTAGCTTTTAAGACCTCAGATGCCACTCACCAAAGTGTTATGCAGAACATTTTCTTAATAAACTTTGTTATACCAATTGACCTAGATGTCCCCCGAAACCATGGTCCCCAGATCCCCTCTCCTACTACTCTGCCCCTTGAAGTGTTTGTCCATTGAAGTGTTTGGTTGTGTTCAGGAAACACCTTAGCTTTTGGTTTAGTTGAGTGGTGCTGACTTCCCCTGTATTGTGTGTTGTCCCTCCCCTTGCCTAAAATAATTCTTGTCTACTATCTAGTTGGTGAAGTCCCCTCTCCCTCCCTTCCCTCCCTTGTAACCATCAAAGAATGTTTTCTTCTGTGTTTAAACCTTTCCTTGAAATCTTATAATAGTGGTCTTATACAATATTTGTCCTTTTGAGACTGACTAATTTCACTTGCATAATGCCTTCCAGATTCATCCATGTTATGAGATGTTTCAAGGATTCATCGTTGTTCTTTATCATTGCATAGTATTCCAATGTGTGAATATACCATAATTTCTTTATCTATTTGTCTGTTGGTGGGCACCTAGGTTGCTTCCATATTTTTGCTATTGTGAACAGTGCTGCAGTGAACATGAGTGTGCATGTATCTATTCATGTGATATCTGTTATTTCTCTAGTATGTAATCCAAGGAGTGGGATTGCTGGATCCTATGGTATTTCTAGCTTTTTAAGGAAGTGCTAAATTGAGTTCCAAAGTAGTTGTACCATTTTACATTCCCACCAGCAGTGTATAAGTGTTCCAGTCTCTCCACAACCTCTCCAACATTTATTATTTTGTGTTTCTTGGATTAATGCTAGCTTTGTTGGGGTGAAATGGTATCATTGTAGTTTTGCATTTCTCTAATGGCTAATGATCATGAGCATTTCCTCATGTATCTGTTAGCTGCCTGAATATCTTTTTTGGTAAAGTACCTGTTCATATCCTATGTCCATTTTTGAATTGTGTTGTCTTTTTGTGGTTGAAGTTTTGCAGTATCTTGTAGATTTTAGAGGTTAATTAGACCCTGATGGGATATGTCATAGCCAAAAATTTTTTCTAGTCTGTAGGTTGTCTTATTACTCTTTTGGCGAAGTTTTTGGATGAGCATAAGTGTTTGATTTTTAAGAGCTCTCAGTTATCTAGTTTCTCTTCCAGGGTTTGTGCATTGTTAGTTGTGGTTTGTATTTTGTTTATGCCATGTGTTAGGGCTCTTAGCGTTGTCCCTATTTTTTTCTTCCATTATCTTTATTGTTTTAGATTTTATATTTAGGTCTTTGGTCCATTTTGAGTTAGTTTCTGTGCATGTTGTGAGGTATGGGTCTTGTTTCATTTTTTCACAGATGAATATCCACTTATGCCAGCACAATTTGTTAAAGAGGCTGTCTTTTCCCAATTTAACAGACTTTGGGCCTTTGTCAAATATCAACTGCTCATAGGTGGATAAATTTATGTCTGGATACTTACTTCCATTCCATTGGTCTATGTATCTGTTGTTGTACCAGTACCAGGCAGTTTTGACCACCATGGTTGAGTTCCTTTTGATTTATAGGAAGAAGGCATTATTAGTGTCTGTGTTATTTCCAAAGCTAGATCATAAAAAGCCTTGCTGCTTTCACCTAGATCTCTTGAAATACTTGTGAAGGAAGCCAGCCACCTTATAAGAAGACTGATTACCTTGAAATCAACATGCTATGAGGAACCCCAGATAGCTACCTGGACAGAGAGACATGATTAACTAGCCCCAGTTATTTAAGCCATCCAGTACAAGCACCACGCATATAAGTGACGAAGGCTTATTGGACATCCCAGTTCCAGAACATGTAAGGTGGATAAGAATCAAGGAATCAAGCTGATAGCTGGAACTGAGGTTCCAAAAACATGGCTCCAGTTGAGTCATCTGAGCACATTAGCCCCAGCTACCCTAGCTGAGATCTAAGACAACAAGGTTCAGATGTGACAGCTACCTCTCTCATGAGGTATTGTGATGAAATTCCTGACCCACAGAATCATAAGCGTAATAGAATGACTTTTTTTATGCAACCAGATTTTGGGGTTATTTATTATGCCACAATAATTAATAGAAACAATTTAAATTATTCCTCTAAGATATTCAAAACTGGTAGTAGGACACCTAATAACTTTCCCTGAGATATTTGCCAGTATTCTAATCTTATTCTACCTTAATGCTTAGGTACTATGGCCCAAACCTGCAGATGGTAGAGTTCCTGAAATATGTTATTCTTCATGGTCCATCATATGCTTTGAAAAATGTTATGAGATGATAAAATATTTTAATAAGAACAAGTAACAATTTCCCAAACAGACCATTTAACTAGGTTACTACTATGCAATATAAAATCATAGCCACAAGTAATTTTGCCCATCAAAGAAATAAAAAAAGCAGTTCCATTTCTAAATTGTTATTGTTTCTTTCTTGTTTTTCTTTGTTTATTTGTCTTTTGCTATGCTTTAACATTTATTAGCAGAATAGTTGTAGTTGGGGCCAAAAGTTTATGTAAAATAGGGCAAAAATGAACTAAGAAAATTAACAACTGATACCTGTAAACTTTTGTAAAAAAAGAAATAACTTTGATATAACTTAAGAAAATTAACTTTTTTGAGAATTAGAAAAAGACCGTCAATGTTGTGTTTTGGCAATGTAACATCCTGGTCCATTTGCAGATCACAAGTGTTCTGTGTCAGCATAATCTGAGAACAACTGATGTGGAAATATTCTACCTAATGCATTTTTGTCTTATCAGTAGAGAGTAAAGGAGAATTAAATTCTAAGTCTATTTGGAAAATCATGTTTGGAGTTAAAGAAAATTTGTAGACTGGTTTCTGAATGCTTTTATGAGCACTGAGCATATCTTCCCAATTACAAGATTAGGAGCACCCCACTAATTCACAGGCAACTTCTGTATGCTTATGACTCCACTCTTATTCAACCTTTGTGAGAAAATATTCCAAAGAGCAAAGAAATTGAACCGAGAAAACCTTGGTTTTATTTCTGGCTTTGCCACTTACTTATTACATGATTTCAGGCAAACTCAGTCTTTATTTATACATTTTTAAAATCATATTAATCTCATGTAATCATTTTGAGGATAAAATGTTATAATGCATGTAAGTATTAAGTAACTTGCTATATAAAGCAAGCTATGAGTCAAAAATAGCTGTTTTGTTTTATTATTCTCACGCATTGTTAAGGAGCCCTGGTGGCACAACAGTTAAGTTCTTCACTGATAACAGAAAGGTTTATGGTTCGAACCCAAGATGATTGTCCATCTTAGCCTTTTACACACACACACACAAGCCACAGGAAAAAGACCTGATAATCTGTTCCCATAAAGACTACTGCCTAGAAAACCCCATGGGGCAGTTCTACTCTGTCATATAGGTTTGCTTTATGTTAAAATCAGTTCAACAGCACCTAACAATAACAACATGGATTGTTACATAAAGTCAGAACAATACTACACAACCTTGAGAAAGAACAAGATCTCTTTCTGTTCTACTTACCAAGACCATTATTCACATAACCTAAGATTTTCAGGAAAAGTAATAGCATTACCACTTTCATAAACACCTGTTGTTCAGCTACTTATATAGCATAATATAGCAAGATGCATGGCTTGACAAAAAAAACTGGAAATCAAGAAGATATTTTCAAATAAACATTTGAGAGCTGGCAAAAAAAAAAAAAATCAACATGGCAGGAAATATCATACCAAACCAAAAATATCTAATTCCTATTTAACATCCAGGTAATAATATTAATTTTGATTCATATTTGTGGTTAAAAATCCCTTATATATATTTTATCTCAATTAATTTTCTTAATATCCATGCAGAATAATTATTTTCTTCATTTTTCCAATAAGGTTATTGATATGAGAAAAGAGACAGAATTAAGTCTCAGTCTCCCCAGTCTCTCCCTTGACAAAAATTTGATTTCTGTATGGCAATTGCTGAAAGAAGATACAGTCATCTAGCTTTCATTTGAAAAGATGAAATGAAGTTGTATGCAGATGATAGTTCTTGATAGGCTGAATGTATTAATACTTGTACAGAAAATTTCATTTTTGAAAGGAAACAATTGCTTAGCTAAAGTTAGTAAACACTGTGAAATCTCAAACATTAGTGACAGTTTAGTCATGGACTTACATGTCTCAGCTGGCATGGCTCCAATGCCAAAGCTAGGAAGATTCAGAAAAGTTGAGAGATTACTGTGCATGATTGATGATTCAGTCAACTCAAGGCATATAAAACAAGCCGAAACTAAGTCAAACTGAAATTGGATGAAAAAGGTAAAATAACCAGACAAAACTGAAACAAAGCAAAAAAGATCACCATCATGGATTAAATTGTGCTCTCCAAAAATATGTGTTGCAAATCTTAACCCCTATACATATGGAAGGAGCCCTGGTGGTGCAGTGATTAAGAGCTCTGCTGCTAACCAAAAGATCAGCAGTTTGAATCCATCAGCTACTCCTTGGAAACACTGTGGGGCAATTCTACCCTGTCTTTAAGGTCCCTATGAGTCAGAATACATGTGGAAATAATACATGTGGAATACAGAATACATGTGGATTTAATCCCATCCGGGAATAAGATTTTCTTTGTTGTGTTAATGAGGCTATCAGTGTAGGGTGTGTCTTAAGTCACTCGCTTTTGAGATATAAAAGGAATAGCTCAGACACAGAAGCAAGCAAGCACAAATGGAGGAAAATATATATGACAATGAAGATTGCAAAGGAACCAAGAAACAGAAGCTGAAAAAAGGACAGAGCCGAAAGAGAAAGAAAGTCTTCCCCAAGAGCTGGAACCCTGAATTCAGACTTTTAAACTGTGATGAAATAAATTTCTGTTTGTGAAAACCACCTGCTTCTGTTATAGCAGCACTGGATAACTAAGACAACCACTTAAGCTGGAGTGGAAAGACAGAGTCACAAGCAAACACAATGACAAGGATTCATTATGGTGTGACAACTCAAGGTGTGCATAGAAAAGAATTACCCAATGATAATAACAGAATATGTCCTACATAGCGCTGAAAGATGAGTCCCCTAGATTAGAAAATCCTCAAAATACACAACGGCCACAACAATGGGCTCAGGCATACCAATGATAGTAAAGATGGTACAGGAGCATGCAACGTTTCTTTCTGTTATACATGGGGTCATCATGAGTCAGTCAATTTGATGGCAACTAATAGCAACGACCAGAATGCAAATTGAAAATGGAAAGATCGTAGGAGTAGAAACTATTTGTAAATCTATTTTGTAAATTATCAAGCATGATAAAATTTTAGTTATCATTAGTTATCAGGCAATTACATTTTACAAAATGGTCCTAAATTCATCTTAGCTTTTTACAAAAAGGTCTCCTTTAATACCTATTTACACCAATCCCTTCCTACTCTAATTCTTTTAGAGATTAGTTTACACTTTATCAATGTTCCCAATTCCCACTCATCTCAACCCTCTTCTGTCAAGCTTGCAAGCCCATTACTCCATTGTGACAATTCACCACGTCACCTGTGACTTCCATGTGGTTTAAACCAATGGGTATCATTAGCCCTGATCTAACTAGAATTTCAACAATATACAACCCATTAGACTACCCCATCTTTGTTTAAACACCTTCCCATTCCCCCCACCCCCCTGTTTCTATGGTATGACATTTTCCTGGGATGTTTCCTATTTTCCTCGCTGCTCTTTGCCTTTCTCCTTTGCTGGCTCAGCTTCCCCTATCCAATCCTTAAATGTCAAATGTCCTAAATGTGTATTCTTTTGTTCTTTTCTCTTTTCATGCTTTATTCTTTTTGTGCAGTTTCATTCATAATACAGACTTCAATATGGGGGCTGTGGTGGATCGGTGGTAAATTTCTCGGCTTCAATGTGAGACACTTGTGTTCCATTCCTGGCCAAAGCAGTTTATGAGCACCCAGCACCATCTGTCATGGAGGCTTGTGTATTGCTATGATGCTTGGTAGGTTTCAGCGGAGCTTCCAGACTAAGACAGACTCAGAAAAAAGGCCTAGAAATCTACTTCCAAAAATCAGCTATTGAAAACCCTATGCATCACCATGGTCCGATTCACAAACAATCGTCGTAATGGCACAGGACCAGGTGGGATTTTGTTCCTTTGTGCATGGGGTCACCATTAGTCAGGGGCCAACTTGACAGCAGCTAAGAATAACAACAACAGGATTTCAGTTACCAACCATATTCTCAGGACTTCTACACATGCATTTCTAGTCCAAACTTCTCTCAGTTGTAAGCTGATAGATGCAATTCATTACATATTCCCTTCTATGTTCCAGAGATACCTTGACTCAGCCAATTTATAAGTAAGCTCCCAAGCTTCTCTATAATCCTGCTCTTCTTCAATTGCTCCCTATCTCATTGAAGTAGTTCCCTCATCCATTCAACTGTCAAGCCAGAAATCTGAGTCATCCTTGCTTGACTCTCTCCCTACCCCCCATAGTCAGTACATCCCCAAGTCCTGTTGATTTTACCTCAAAAATTCAACTCTATCCATTTCTCACTTCTGTCTTTATCTAATCCAAGTTATTACAGTCTCTCACGTGGGCACGCTATAACATCCTGACTAAGGGGCTTCCTGAAATTTATTCTCCAAACTGCAACAAAAACATTTGTTTCTTTTTAAAAGCAACCTGACCAAGTATGTTCTCTGCTTAAATCTCTTGGATAAATGTTTACCATCTCTGATGTGAGTTATAGAGCCCTGAATGATCTTCTCCCTGTAGACATCCCTGGCCTCCCTCTCACACGCCTTTCTTTCTCGTTCAACGCTCCAGACACACTGTGTTTGTTTCATGCACAAATACACTATGCACTCTTCTGTCACAGCCGTTGTATGGGCTGCTTTCCGTGCCAGTAAACTCTTCCTTCCCAACCCCCTATATTTGCCTTAAATTTACTCCAATTAATCCTTTCAGTCCTAGACCCAACATTGCTTCCTTAGAAAGTTTTCCCTGACCTGCTTCACTCCCCCACTAAAAAAAAAAAAAAGAAGAAGAAGTCCAGTCTCCCATATCTGCTCAGTACACCCTGAGGCTTTAGGACATAGTACATGCCACAGTGTGCAACTCTAGAGCTCTTTGTGTGATAGTAAACCACAGCAGCAAGAGTGATGCTCACGACCGCAAGCCCAGCACCAAATACAGGACCCGTTCACAAAGCAGGAGTTCAGCTTTTTTGTTGAATGAGTAAGTGAATGAATTGAACTGAATGGGTGAATACATTCTCATCTTTTCAAGGCTCTCTGAGGCCTTCCACAAGTGAAATATTTCCTCCGCTTCGCTCATAACTAACTCTGTTTATGTTAGTATCACATTTATCACATTGATGGTTCTATAAGCGTCTTCTTTCCAGCACAGTCTGGGAGTTATTTAGAGGCCTTGAGGTTAGAAATCATGTCTTGTTCACTCTTGTGTCCTGGGGACTCTGCAATGTGGGGCATGTCGCAGGCACTCAGAGGTAAAGGGAATTGAAGTAGTGGAAAAAAGACAAACTCTGCTGACTTTACGGTTCTACTTGGCCTTGCTTCAACCACAAATCCATTTGCACACAGGAGGTGAAGCCAGGTATTAGCCAGGAAAATTGCTTAATCGGCTCTATATATTACAGATAACGCCCCAAATCTGCTGCTAGGCCCTGCCAACCTGCTGAGTTCCCGAATAATTCAAAGTTGGTTGCTTTTTCTTCTTCTTAAATTTATAAATATAATCTGCATTTTAAAACTTCATTTTCCTTTTGGAACAAACAAAATACTTCATGGTAATTTCATATTCTTTGGAAAACATGTAAACTTTAAATGCAAAGCATCTAGGGTTTCTTTTTTGTTTTGTTTTTTTACAATTAAAATAGGCGTTAGTTTACACAGCAAGTGATCAACTTTTAAAACTTATTATCCAGAAGATGTGATTCACAGAAGATGTAATAGAGACAGGAAATAAGAATGGATTTATTTTAAAAGACTGGTCATATTTGAGAAATAAAATCTGGAATTTTTTACCAAGACAAACTAGATGACACTAAACTTTACAATTCACATTACAAAGAAAAATCGTATCCTCTCATGACATGTCTCTTCATGAGTTTGTGTCATCATAACACTTCTCTAAGTGGGCCATCGGTTCTCACTCAGTTTATGTGCTCTCTTAAGTATAACTGAGAAATACATTTTGAATTTTGTTCTTAATAGCTGGTAATCTCTCACACAGTTTAGACAGCTGGCAGTGAGCTGACTCCAACTCGTGGTGACCTTATGCACAACAGAATGAAACGTTGCCCAGTCCTGTGCCATCCTCACTATTCCTGACATGTTCCGGTCTGCTGTTGCTGCGGCTGTGCTACCTACTGTCTGTTTGTCATACTGTGGGGATTTGTCTGTTGCTATGATGCTGGGAGTTCTACCACCGGTATTTCAAATACCAGCAGGATCATCCACGTTGGACAGGTTTCAGTGAAGCTTGCAGACTAAGAGACTAGACGAAAGACCTGGCGATCTACTTCCAAAGCTTAGCCAATGAAAACTTATGGATTACAACAGAACATTGTCTGATGTACTTGTTTTGGACGCGTCACCAGAAGAGATCAGTCACTGGAGGAGGATATCATGTTTGGTAAAGTAAAGGGTCAGTGAGGGCAAGGGAGACCCTCAGTGAGATAGATTGGCACACAGCTTAAAAAAGGGGGAAAAAATCATTAACTTGTTCCTCACCCTCCAAACCTGAAAGATGAACATCATCCAAATGAAAAGTGTTGTGTTCAACATGCAGAGAAATTTAGGACATAACCTATGACATAGATAATGGGATTGCAGTGAAAAAGATAGGAATAAGAAGCTTTGAAGTTTTCAGATAATCATCTCCTAGATAAGCACTGAGTGACTTTCTTTACCTGCATGTAGCAGCTAAGCCAATCATCAATAGAAGAACACACTAGGAGTGTCATGCCTTTGACTCCATGAGAAATATTTTAAATAGACATTACCCCACCATCTCATTTATATGTATCCAGTTGATGTGCTTATCAGTGTTGCTAAGTTTGTTGAAAAGAATATTTCCAAAGATCTTTTGTCCTTTGGTTTAGGTTAGCAGATTTCACATGCCTAATTGCAGATTAAGGTATTAATAGAAGATATTAATCAATAGGTATTAATTCTTCCCTGTAATTTTATACTTGCCAAAAACATACATAGAAAATTAATTTTTACTTTTTAAATCACCTTTGAAATATAATACACATACAATAAAATGCACCCATTTTTAAGTGGTCATTTCAATGAATTTTGGCTTATCTGTTCATCTGTTTGTTAATAAACGTTTGGGTTGCTTTCAGTCTGTGATTATTATAACCAAAACTATAATGAATGTTCATGAATGAGTCTTTTTGTGGACTTTTTTTTCCATTTTTCTTGGATAAATAGCTAGGAGAGAATTGCTTAGTTATAAACTAGGCATTTATCAGACTTTATAAGAAACAGCCAAACTAAAAAAAAAAAAGGTATCCAAAGATCATAAATATAATCAATATTTATTTATTAATTCAATAAATACTGAGTAATCATCTACTATGTGCCAGCACAGGTTTGGGCATTGGGTATACAGAAATTAACAAGGCACGGTCGCTGGCCTGAGGACATTCAGAGGATGTTGGAAACAATTCTACTCTATGCATGTATGAAGAGACATCACCCTGAATACAATGCAGTAGAGAAAGCAACTGTTGTATAATTGGATAGGCTAAACCCTGGGTCTGGCTCTGGTATCAACTAGTTATTTAACTTTGGTACGACTCAATCTCTCCGGGCTTTATTAGCTCTAAAAAGACAGGATTCAAATAATCACTAAACTCTGTTCAAACTCTAACTAAATTGGTCATTTGTAATCAAGGTTAAAGAAAAAAGCAACAACTTTCCAAACTTGGTAACTCCAAAAAAGTTGATGATCTAAAGTTTGAAGTATTTTGTAAGGTGTTTTGAAGTATTTGATAATTTTGTTAAAAACTGATTAATAGGTTAAATTCTAATAAATATGAGCAATATGAATAATTTCTTACAGCATAACAGTTTCATTGACCCAGGTTTAGGACATCAATTGTGTTAGAAATCATGTGAATGACAAGCCTGAAAGCCTACTCTCCAGTGGATCCCAACCAATCTGAATTCTAGAAGTGAAGGCAAATTGTAGCTAAACATAACAGAAAACTGAACAAAAAGGAAAAGCACTGAGCTTCCACTGGCTCCCAACTTCATAATTTCCAGCTGACACATTTCAGTGTTCTAACTGGTTTGCACAGCAGTTGTTAGTGAGCCCTCTCTCTGCAAATAGTTCAAAAAGTGGTTTTCATGGAAAATCAAAACAGGGCAAGAAGCCAATCTTCTGTAAGAAATAGGAAAATAACACAGTCCCTGTCCACCATTAAGAAAGGTTTTCATCATCCTGAGACCAGAAGATCTAGATGGTGCCCAGCCACAACCGATGACTGCCCTGACAGGGAGCACAACAGAGAACCCCTGAGGGAGCAGGAGAACAGTGGGATGCAGACCCCAAATTCTCATAAAAAGACCAGACTTAATGGTCTGACTGAGACTAGAAGAATCCCAGTGGTCATGGTCCCCAAACCTTCTGTTGGCCCAGGACAGGAGCCATTCCCGAAGACAACTCATCAGACATGGATTGGACTGGACAATGTGTTGGAGAGAGATGCTGATGAGGAGTGAGCTACTTGTATCAGGTGGACACTTGAGACTGTGTTGGCGTCTCCTTCCTAGAAGGGAGATGGGAGGGTAGAGAGGGTTAGAAACTGGCAAAACGGTCACGAAAGGAAAGACTGGAAGGAGGGAACATGCTGTCTTATTAGGAGGAGAGTAAATGGGAGTATGTAGTAAGGTGTATATAAGTTTATGTGTGAGAGACTGACTTGATTTGTAAACTTTCACTTAAAGCACAATAAAAATTATTTAAAAAAAAAAGAAAGGTTTTCAATTTATACTTACAGATTTTCAGAAAAGGAATTCCTCTTTCTAAGACAATTTAAGAACCTCAAATAGAGAAGTGCTCCAGGTCTTATCTTGTTCTACTTTGTTGTGCTGGTTAACATCCTCATCCATCATTAATCTATGTCATCCTGCTCACACTAAATTTCTAATTCCTAGAGGGCACAGAACAACTGGCTCCCCTCCCCGCCTCCCAAATAACTTAGATTTATAAAATTCTCCAAGGGCTTTAATGACCCAGTCAAGAGCACAAAACACTAGGTGGAAAAGACTCCTTAGGGGGGAAGAATGAAGAATGGAAACTATCTTCTCTCAGCATTTGAGTAAGCATGCAAGTCAACCCATTAATCAGGAGATTATCAAACAATGAATAATAAAATGATGACTGCAGGCCTTGATGTCATGGACATGTAGTTAGGATTCTGGAATCAGGACAATACCCAGAGTCAGAACAAATGAATTATCATTTACCTAATGTTGTTTTTAGGTACCCCACCACCACCCCCCAACCCCATCAATTTCAACTGATAGCAGCCCCATGTGAGAGAGTAGAACTATCCCATGGGGTTTTGTAGGCTGTCATCTTTATAGGAGCAAACCACCAGATCTTTCTCCCACAGAGACCATGGGTGGGTTGAACTGCCAACTTTTCAGGTAGCAACCAAGAACTTAATCATTGCACCACCAAGGCTCCTTCTAATCTTACCTATCCATCCATCCATCCATCCATCCATCCATCCATCCATCCATCCATCCATCCATCCATCCATCCATCCGTCCACCCACCCACTGATCCATTCATCCATCCATCCATTGCCATCAGTCAGTCCCAACTCATAGCAACCCTATAGGACAGAATACAACTGCCCCATAGGGTTTTAGAAGAGCGGCTGGTGGATTCAAACTGCCAACCTTTCTGGCTGGCAGCCATAGCTGTTAACCACTGTGTCACCAAGGCTCCTCATCTATCTAAAGCCCAAAAAAACCAAACCCATTGCCGTTGAGTCGATTCTAACTCATAGCAACCCTATAGGACAGAGTAGAACTGCCACATAGAGTTTCCAAAGAGCACATGGTGGATTCAAACTGTCAGCCTTTTGGTTAGCAGTTGAAGTTCTTAACCACTAGCCACAGGGGCCTCTCTAGAAAACAAGCCTTGGTGGTGAAGTGGTTAAGCACACGGGTCGCTAACCGAAAGGAAAATGGTTCAAACTCACCAGCTGCTCCACAGAAGAAAGATATGGCAATCTGTTTCTGTAAAGATTACGACCTTGGAAACCCTATAGGGCAACCTGCTCTGTCCTATAGGGTAGCTATGAGTCCTAATTGACTCTGCGGTGATGGGTTTTTTTTTTTTTTTTTGGCTTGGTAAGTAGTCCTGGTGGTGAAAATGGTTAAATGCTCAGTTGCTAACGGAAAGGTTGGCAGTTTGAACCCACCAAGAGAAAGACCTGACAATCTGCTTCCATAAAAATTAAAACCAAAACCGAAAAAAGCCATCGCCGTGGAGTTGATTCCAATCCACAGCAATGCTGTAGGACAGTAAAATTGCCTCATAGTGTTTCCAGGGAGGGGCTGGTGGACTTGAACTGCCAACCTTTTGATTACCAGCAGAACACTTAACCGCTGAGCCACTCCCCCATACAGTACAGCCTAGAAAACCCTAAGGGGCAGTTCTATGGGTCTCTATGCGTCGAAAATGACTCCCTGGCACCTAACAACAAGAAACCTAGTCTGACTCCCTGGGTGGCACAAAGGATTGGTGGTTGGAACCTACCCAGAGGCACCTGGGAAGACCTGCCTGGCGAACTGTTTCTTGAAAGGTCACAGCCTTGAAAACCCTATGGAGCAGCTCTACCCTGCACACATGGATCATCGTGAATGGGAATTGACTCAACCACAAAACCTAACCAAAAGGTCGGTAGTTGGAATCCAGCAAGCACTCCTTAGAAACCCTATGGAGCAGTTCTACTTTGTCCTGTAGGGTCAGTATGAGTTGGAATCGACTCCGTGGCAATGAGTTTTAACCAGAGGCAAGTCAATTATCATTTTTGTATGCCTCACTTTTCCAAGCAGAAAAATAACGCTTATTTTTTTACACAGCTTTGTAATAGTTAACAGAGAAGTTATGAAGAAATATAAAAAAAAAAAATCTTTCTTTTTTTTTTTTTTGTGTAGAGGTTTGCTGTTGTTGTTGTTAGGTGCTGTCGAGTGGGTTCCAACTTACAGCACCCCCATGTACAACAAAACAAAACACTGCCAGGTCCTGCACCATCCTCAGAAGGTTGACTCTACTTTGAGGAGGCAACTCTTCGCCAGTCTTATTTTGAGTGCCTTCCAACCTGAGGGGCTCATCTTCTGGCACTATATCAGACAATGTTTCACTGCTATTCATGAGGTTTTCACTGGTCAGTTTTTTCAGAAGTAGACTGCCATGTCCTTCCTCCTAGTCTGTCTTAGTCTTGAAGCTCTGCTGAAACCTGAGTGACCCTGATGGTATTTGAAATACTGGTAGCATATCTTTCAGCATCACAGCAACACACAAGCCACCACAGTATGACAAACTGACAGACAAATGGTGCATAGAGAGGTTTAAAAAAATTGGGAAATGATAAAACATGGAGGTATTTTATAAACCATAATCACAGTATAGATGTCACATAATTAGTATTGTCATAATTCTAAATGTAGAAACTATATCAAATGTATCTGTAGTATCAGAGACTACTCAGTTTTAGAAGTTTTCCAAAAATTCTTGAACTTCAGATTTGAGTTTAGGAAAAAAAAAAAAACCATTGCCTTCAAGTTGATCCGACTCATAGCGACCCTATATGAGACAGAGTAGAACTGCCCCACATGGTT
Source organism: Loxodonta africana (assembly GCF_030014295.1). NCBI lineage: Eukaryota > Metazoa > Chordata > Mammalia > Proboscidea > Elephantidae > Loxodonta > Loxodonta africana. Next base: position 49,001,341 of record NC_087358.1, read on the forward strand.
TCCAAGGAGGGCCTGGAGGATTTGAACTGCCGACTTCTTGGTTAGCAGCTGTAGCTTTTAATCACTATGCCATCAGAATTTCCAAAGTTCAGGAGTGAGGCTAATTTTTCTATTAGTGCTGGGTCTCATAAAATCATCCCAAACTTTACCATCTACAAACCTACCATAAATAGCTTCTGAGGGGTGATCACCGCAGGTATATCAAACAGGCAAATCCAGTCTTAGATATAACTCTGAATCCTTTACTTTGTGTCTACTTCCCCTGTAATCAACACAGTGACTGTTTCTATCAAGGCAACACTAATCTGTCCAAGATCTTACATGGAATCTTGTGTTCATATTCAAACCAGTCAGGAATCCCAACAGAATGCCTAGGAGGCTGAAGAAGCAGCTGAAGAGAGCTCCTATGACTCTGAGTTCTGTATTACAAAGTACTGAAAAATTTAGGTCAGTTTTTACTTATTCTTGGTATTCAATTTTACATTAGTTTATTTAAGTCCACTATCTGTCATTAATCCCCACCTGTCAGTTTGTCGTATTGTCATGGCTTGCATGTTGCTATGACGCTGGAAGCCACGCCACTGGTATTTCAAATACCAGCAAACTTACACATGGTAGACAGTTTCAGTGGGACTTCCAGACTAAGACAGGCTAGGAATAAAGGGCTGGTAATCTACTTCAGAAAATGAGCCAATAAAAACTTTATAGATCACAGCAGAACATTGTCCATCTTCCTTGTTTTATACATGTCATCAGGAGAAATTAACTGCTAGAGGGAGACATTATATTTGGTGAAGTAGAGGTCCACTGAGGTCAAAGGAGACCCTCAGTGAGGTGTATTGGCATAGTAGGTGCAGTGGTTGACCCAAACATGCTGGTGATTGTGAGGATAACTCAGGGTTGGGCAACATTTTATCTACTGTGTGGAATAACCACATGGAAGGGCCATGAATCAGAGTTGACTTGATGACAGCTATCATCCACCTATCTGTCTAGCTAGCTAGCTATCATCTGTCTATCTACCTCTTTGTAGTCAATGTTGTAATTCTCTGAGGTGGTGGGAACAAGGTTGAAGAGGAAGCCATATTAGAATAAATGCTCAGTGACTGCTGATTTTAAGATTACCAGAAAAACAATAAGCATTGTCTGGGTTGAAAACAAAAACCCTTCAGAGTAAATCTAAATTTGTATGTCACTTTGGCCTCTTCTGTGCATTTAGAGGCAACATTAGGCCCATGGTTTATTGGGATTAGCTGAGGTTGTATTAAGCCACACAATCTTTCTTTTACCCACTAGCCTCCCCTGAAAGTAGCCAATATGGCTGGTAGCCTCCCCCTCTTACTTATAAAGTCGTTTATCTTTTACTTCAATCTGTCTTGACTTTTGTTCCTTAAAGAAAAATAAATAATCTATGTCCTTTTAATAGTAAGCCAAGATAGGTAACTATTGAGCTAAGTGAATGACTAGGCTCTTCGTATTTCTAGTAAAAATATTTAAAAAGCCAAGTCAACCCTGTCAGAAACTTTACCTTTTTGGCTTGCTTCAAACCTTTGGCCAGTAAAGGAGTGAGGAGCAGAGGACACTGGCATACAAGCACCCAAATCATAAACTGTAAGAACAATATACGAGGCTTAAAAGCTTTTTCCTACAGTGTATCCAAACACAGTGAAGCCAAATGGTTTTAAAAATATTTCTTGTTTCTTAAGAAGAGGTGCCAAAGAAGATGTTGGAAGATTTTTGGAAAGAAAATATCATTTTATTGTTTTATCCCTTTCTGCAAGAATGTTGCATTATTTGGCTGATTTTTAAATGTTTTGGAAGTCAATTGTTGGACTTCTCACTAATGATAGATCATTCTAACATCAGTTTTAAACACTATACAGACATCACAGATCCCAGGGAAATTTAAATAGTGATTCCACACAAAGTAGAGATTGTCAGAAACACTGACCTATTTTTTTCCATTTGGATATATATAAAAATGGAAATATACATATATATATATAAACAGAGAGACAAAACATCCTACTTAAATATATATTTGAGAGTTATTCTTTAGGATTAAATTTCACAAATAGGAACATGGTCTTATAATTACACAAACTACTTTCTTTTGGAGAAGGGCATGGTCTATTTTTGTTCTTTTGAGAGCTTTCTGGCAGTCATCGCCCAAATTGTATCTGCTTCAGTTGGTAAGGGCATTTGTTCAAAGGTGAGTCACGAGTAGATGGCTTCACCCTTAAAACACAGAAAATTTGTACAAAAACTAATGCAAGAACAATGGAATCTGGCTTCTTTGGTTCCAGTCCTGATTCCCTTCTACCAAGAAACAGCCTGAGCTCAGGATAAGCTGCTTGAGAGCTGATTAAGGAAAAATAGAATGGTGGATACCAGATATCAGGGAAGGAAAGTCAAAGAGCTAAACAGGCCTATACTCTTCAAATATACTAATTTTTTTTTTTTAATTTTCTTTTCTATAATCTACTAGAAGAGAAATTTAGGAAATCTAAATGCTCCAATTCAGAAAATTTGGATTATTTTCCTATATTTGAAATAATTTTAAAATCCAATGTTTAATTTCAGTTCAACATGCCAATTTTATGCCTTGGCTTCTAAAATCTTCCTGAAATAAGTAAGAAAAAAGTAAATAAATAGTTGTGGCCAGTTGAGTAAAAGGAGAAATCATCGCAGGTTGGCTAAAGATGGCTGTAGTAACTGTACATTTGTCATTACATTATTTAAGTAGAATTCAAAGTTCTAGGAAATACAGCCTACTCTAGTTTTAGATTGTTGTTGCTGCATGTTGTCAAATTGATTCTGACTCATAGCATCCCTACAGGACAAAGTAGAACTGTCCTATAGGGCTTCCTAGGCTATAATCTTTATGGGAGCAGATCACCATGTCTTTTCTCCCAGAGTGGCTGGGGAGGTTCTAACTGCCAATCTTTTTGGTAACAACTTAACCATTGTGCTACCAGGGCTCCTTGGTTCTCCCACATGGAAGACGAGAATTTTGCACCACTAGGGCTCCGCCAGTTTCAGGTTAACCACATACAAAATCATGGTCAAAATTGCAGGGATCTTTCTAAGAAAATTACTTACGTGCTTATTAGATGAATACAACTGAAAATAAATGCTTAAGGGGGCAACGGGGTACTTGACTGAAAGACAGGATAATGTGTTACACTGCTGAGTAGACTCAAATCCGAGATGTGAGGCTGGTAGGCAATATCGAAACAATCTACATTCTACTAAGAATCTGTTTTCAACCTTACACCCCTTTGTCATATCGTGGGTCAATGAGTTTGAATGTCTTGAAGACCCAAGAGGAATTTCTGTGAAGGAATAAGAGAAAGTCATGAAGTGGGAGGACAATCTGACACTTTTCTCAAGACCCTAATCTAGTACACCATATTTCAATGCGGAAAAGGTATCAAATCAGTCCCTTGTATTCCTTTTTCTCTTTCTTCTTTTTCTCCTTGCCTCTCTCATCTCTTTTTCTTCTTCAACTCAGCATTAACGGTGTTGGCAGCACAAGGAGTTTTCAAAGTTAGTGATAAAATTTTGGTAGTAATGTGTGATCAGGGAGCTGGGCTTTTTGTCGAATCATCATAGTCATCACCATCAGTGGCAGTATTATCATTATCATAGTACCTTACAACATAATAGTGCTTTACATTATTTTAATATTTTCATTTTATAGATGCTTTTACCTGTATAATATCTGAGTAGCAAAGTAGTATAGTACTGAATAACATAAATAGGTAACTATAACTGTCTGTAAATGTATGGTACTAAAAATATCTAAACCAAAAGCGAAGGACGAAATATTTTTAAATTCTCTATGTGCTAGCCAACACTTGGTATGAAGTGTTAGCTATAGTCCAAAGACAAATATCATAGCTTTTTACATAATGGCTTTCCTTTGTACCCAGCTAATTGCTTTAGAATACATTCGCAGTTTCCCTATCGATGGTATTCCTGGGCTGTTATAGGAATCTAATTTTGCTTATCTCACACATAAATTATAGGCAACTTGGAATCAGCAAGACATAAAGTTGGACTTAAATTATGGAAAATGAGAGGGTGCTGAAAATCACAGAATGGCTAAATGCCGTGGCTTAATTCTGGTGTAATATACCACTAAATACCAAAGAAGGCATTGAAATGGGTGGAAAGGAATGAGAATCATTAAAACCTACCCTTCCAGATATTTCATACAGCATCTGGGAGTAGGCTCAATAGAGAGGAATTGGAAAAGTCATCGTGATTTTATAAAACATTTTAAAAATTTCCTATTTTGAGTTAGACTTGGGACAATGCCTTTTGTCTTTTGCACTTATAGAAATCTTGATATTTTTCCCATTTGCTACTTCCCAATCTTAGTAAACGGCATTATCATTCCTGAAATCGAAAAGCTAAGTCAGCATTGATTTCTGCCTTCACATCAACCCTCTTATTTAATCCATTGCCTAATTCTGTCAGTTCTACTTTCAAAATATATCTTAAATCTGCTGTCTTTTCTCCTTTCCTAGCACTACCACACTAGTCTAAACACTCCTTGTCTCACTAAGAGGTCAACATCAGTCAACTAATTAGTCTTACATACTCCACTCTTGACTACAGTAAAATCATTCTCTGCAATGTAGACAGATTTACTTTTTAAAAAGTAAATCAGACCGTGCCAGTCCCCTAACTGAAATCGTCCAGTGACTTTCTATTGCAACTGGAATGAGAACATTCTCGTAACTATGGCCTTCAATGCCCTAGATGATCTTATTTCTACTTACTTCTCCCACCTCATCTGGCACCACAGTCTGAGACCACTCACTGGTTTAATTGTTTATATCTGTCCTGTTTGAAGATGGACTTCAAAAGTGCAGGGATCTTGACTCTCTTGTGCATAGTGGCACCCAGTTCCTAGCAATTGTCACATAGTTTTTTTTACACTATATGTATATATATAATCCCCACTTACACATTTGAGTTACCACGAACCACACTTTGACCAACCATCCATATATATATACACATATTTTTTCTGGTACATTTTATCATTAGTAATATGTACTACATAAAATGTTGCAGTGCGTAATTTGCCAACGTTATCATTCTCATGCCAACCCCTAAAGACAAAAAAAGATCTGATTTATAAAGACACTGATAATAAAAAGCAATAATAATGAAAACTAAAAAAAATGAGGTTTTCGACTTATGTCAGAACCGATTTAGGACAGAATTGTTGGAAAGAAACCCCATCATAAATCAGGGACTACCTGTGTATACGTGTATGTGTGTATGTGAGTGTGTGTGTATACATATATATATGCATATTAAATAGATGAGCAAATGAATGAACACAAGTCAGCTGTTCTCTGCCTTCTCCGCAGTTCCTCATGATACTTAAGGACCAGCCACAATGACTCCAAGGGAACTTCCCTGAAACCATGTTTCAGCGACAACCACTTGTTAACCTTGGACTCCAACCCACAACTCTCAGACAAAATTGGACTGAGCTCTGCATCCCTTTCACTTCTGTACTGAAGAGTTTTATTATCCTAACTGGCCTGCAGTATGACAGAGACTACATAGCATTCGATTACTTTAACAGATCAGGAAACAAATCCTAAAAGTGTGTAATCTTAAAGCTATACATTTGAGAAATTAGAAGTTAATATGTCATCGATAGTGTATCAATTCATTCATTCATTCCACAGATCTCTTTTTATTGTGCTTTAAGTGAAAGTTTATAGCTCGTTAGTTTCTCATACAAAAATTCATACACACATTGTTATGTGACCCTAGAAGCTCTCCTCCTTTCCACTCAGGATTTCCCTTGTCCATTCAACAAGCTCCTGTCCCTTTCTGCCTTCTCATCTCACCTCTGGGCCAAACCAAAAACCAAACCCATTGCTGTCGAGTCAATTCCTATTCATAGTGACCCTATAGGACAGAGAAGAACTGCCACATAAGATTTCCAAGGAGCACCTGGTGGATTCGAACTGCCAGCCTTTTTGGTTAGCAGCTGTAGCTCTTAACTACTATGCCACCAGGGTTCCCAGCACCAGGCAGGAGCTGCCCATTTAGTTCAGACATTTATTGAGTCTCTCACTGGGGCACTTCCAGGTTTTGTGGGGCTTCAAGTTTATAAAATTGTATTTGGAGGGTTCTTAAGAAAAAAAAAAAAAAGTAGCTCACTTTTCAAGTTTTACTAAAACATATGAACTTGAAAACACATTTCTGGGGTTCCTTCCAGAGCCTTGGAAAGGGCCTATATAGGTGAGGGGGGCCTGAAAGTTAAATTTAATGCCCTGGGTAGTAAGTGGTGCTCTTGAGAGCCTACAAAACATTGCACTGGCTGCTAGATTCAGTCATGAATGACATTGTTCCTGCTCCAAAGGAGATGGTCGAAGGAGCCAAATTATAAATACCACAAATTCTGAGATGAAGATTAGCTCAGGGTATTTAGAAAATGCTAGGAAGGTCAAGGGCAACTCAGGGCAGGCATCCTGGAGGAGGTAAAATTGTGACTGAGTGTTGAAGTTCAGTTAAGACATGGTCTGGCCAAGAGAGAGGCCCTGAGTGGTGAGTGGATAGGATGGTGGGTGAAGAAATGAAGCAGAGACAGCTCATCAGGAAGTGGTAACAGCGTCTGCAAAGGCATAGAGTTAGAGAAGGAGTGGGTACATTTAGGAGCAGTCAGTGCTTGGGTCTGGATGGTATTTGTGGTGAAAACGCCATCAGTGACGAGGCAGTGGCAGAAGGCAGAAATCAGTTCAGAAAGCACCTTTAGTGTCACACTAAGGGGTCTGTGCTTTCTCTTGAAACTCATTGAAGACGTTTAAACAGGGAAATGGTGTATAAAATGCATGTCTTAGTGAGGTTATTCTTTTGGTAATGTAGAAAATGGATTGGAGCGCGGCACAACTGGAAGCAAGGGGACCAGACAGAATGCTATTGCTATCACCAGTGAGGAGGAAAATGATGAGGGCTTAACTAAGGGGTTAGGAGGATGCCTGCTTCCAGCCCATGTATCTCATTCAAAGATGAACGATTTAAAGCGTACACTGTATAATGGAAATTTTATTCTCATTCATAACAGGAACACTGGAAAAGCAGGCATCCTAGCTAGTAATTCCTGATCTGCTACTGCTATGCTAGAAAATGCTAAGGTCAAGGGCAGCTCAGGATAGGCATCCTGGAGGAGGTAAAACTTAATTAAACCTCAGTTTGCTCATCTGAGAAATGGAAGAACTCACCTAGCTAATCCTTAAGGCAGCTTTGCAATTCTAAAATCTTATGGACAAGACAGCTTCCACATTTTGAATACAGAGCTGTTATTTACTGCTCCATTTTGCAATTTAGGAAAAGAAAATAAGCTCATTAACTTGGAATTAACCCTCTAATTGTTCTGTCTTATATCTAGAATGCCAGGCATTGACATGGACTTTTCACAAATAATAATTAAAACTCAGTTATCTTTATGAGCAAAGGTTCTTCAAAAGAGTATAATTTAAATACAAATTCTAAATTAAAAAATTACTTTTTGTTTCTCCTATGTTATAAAGAACAGCAGAAAATCTCTCTCAACATATCATGTATTATTTATTTTGAAATAGGATAAATTAATAATTATGTATAGGTAAATACCTCAAAATTCCATGCTTGCAATTATAAACTAAGATCAGGCTATTTTAAATAATTCCACTAGTTAGCTCTAATTATAGTTGTCTTTTTTTTTTTTTTTTTTTGGTTTTTGAAATGCTCCAGTTCTATACTTGAACCAGGAACTTGGTATCAGGCAAGTGCTTGCCTGCCAATCACTGCATGGGCACAGGTAAGTAAGCCACTCAAGCCCTCTAACCTCCATACACTTAAATATAATGTATTTTAGTTTACATGTTAAAAAATCCTTTGCCATCGAGCCGATTTTGACTCATAGTAACCTACAGGACAGCATAGAACTGCCCCATAGAGTTTCCAAGGAGCTACCGGTGAATCCAAACTGCGGACCATTTGGTTAGCAGCCGAGTTCTCAACCACTACACCACCAGGGCTCCATTTTTGTAGCCACATGGAATTTTCTATATTTGACCCCAAAAATGTTACTCTCATCATAATACAATACTAAAATATGAGGCTCATTTAAAAAAATAATAACTACTGTTTTCAAGAGTTTCAATTCATCGAATGCATTTTCTGGAGTATTAAGACATAGGATATAAAACCCAAAGCAATGGAAGTGGCTTTGTGAAAAGGTCGCATTTACAAATTTTGTTGTCTTTGATGTCGTTAGTTGCCATTGAATTGGCTCTAACTCATGGTGACCTTATGTATAACAGAACAAAACTTTGACCAGTCTTGCATCATCTTCATGATATTCTTGAGTCCACTGTGTGACTATTCTGTAGTGCCTCACCTTCCAACCCTGTATTGGACTAAACCAGATATCATTCTGTTGTGATTCATAAGGTTTTCATTGTCTAATTTTTGGAAGTAGATCACCAGGCCTTTCTGTATAGTCTGTTTTAGTCTGGAAGCTCCACTGAAACTTTTGGGTGACCCTGCTGGTATCTGAAATACCAGTGGTATAATTTCCAGCATAACATCAACATACAAGCCACCACAGTATGACAAACTGAGAAATGGGTGATGACTTTTCAAATTTACTTGATGTGAAATTTAAATGTAAAACTAGAGCCCACTTCATTTATGGAATTTTGGACTCAGTTGTCCACTCTGCCTAAAGAAGCATTGCAAGAACTATAAGCTTTATACTGAGTTTTTCCAAACCACCAGAATATTAGGGAAGAGCTAACCACATGTGTCAAGGCCTCCAAAGTGCATGTCTTCAAACAATTAGAATGGAAAGAGTGGCTGGGTTCTGATTACCAATAAGGAGCCAGGAGACCATGTATTTCACAGGTGCTAGCAACACCAGACCCTCATATGTCTGACGGTTTGTTGTACTGTGAGGGCTGGCATGTTGCTGTGATTCTGGAAGCTATGCCACGAGCATTCAGATATCACAAGAGTCACCCATGGCAGAGAGGTTTCAGCTAAGCTTCCAGACTAAGACGGACGAGGAAGACTGGCAGTTTACCTCTGAAAAAAATTAGTCAGTGAAAATATTATGAATAGCAGCAGACCATTGTCTGATGTAGTGCCGGAAGATGAGCCCCCCAGGTTGGACGGCACTCCAAAAATGACTGGGAAAGAGCTGCCTCCTCAAAGTAAAGTCAACATTAAAGAAGTGGGTGGAGTCAACTTTGGGACCTTCACTTGCTGATTTGGCAAGACTCAAAATGAGAAGAAAGAGCTGCAAACATCCATTAATAATCAGAACCTGGAATGTACAAATTATGAATCTAGGAAAATTAGAAATCATCAAAAATGAAGTGGAACGCATAAACATCAATATCTTAGGCATTAGTGAGCTGAAATGGAATGGTATTGGTTATTTTCAATTGGACAATCATATGTTTTATTATGCCAAGAATGACAACTTGAAGAGGAATGGCTTTGCATTATCATGAAAAACAACTTTTCAAGATCTAGCCTGAAGTACAATGCTGTCACTGAGAGGATAATCACCTACAAGGCAGACCAGTTAATACGACTATTATTCAAATTTATGCAATAACCGCTAAAGTCAAAGATGAAGCAACTGAAGATTTTTACAAGCTTCTGCAGTCTGAAACTGATGGAACATGCAATCAGGATGCATTGATAATTACTGGCCATTGGAATGCAAAAGTGGGAAACAAGGAAGAAAGATCAGTAATTGGAGAGTACGGCCTTGGTGATAGAAACAATACAGGAGATCGAATGACAGAATTTTGCAAGACCAATGAGTTCTTCATTGCAAATACCTTTTTTCACCAACATAAACGGCGACTATACGCATGGACCTCACCAGATGGAATACACAGGAATCAAATCAACTACAACTGTTGAAAGAGAAGATGGAAAAGCTCAATATCATTGGTTGGAACAAGGTCAGGGGCTGACTGTGGAACAGATCATCAGTTACTCATATGTAAGTTCAATTTGAAACTGAAGAAAATTAGAACAAGTCCAAGAGAGCCAAAGTATAACCTTGAGTATACCCCATCTGAATTTAGAGACCATCTCAAGAATAGATTTGATGTATTTAACACTAATGACCAAAGACCAGACGAGTTGTGGAATGACATCAAGGACATCATACATGAAGAAAGGAAGAGGTCATTAAAAAGATAGGAAAGAAAGAAAAGACCAAAATGGATATCAGAAGAAACTCTAAAATTTGCTCTTGAATGTTGAACAGCTAAAGCGAAAGGAAGAAATGATGAAGTAAAAGAACTGAACAGAAGATTTCAAAGGGCAGCTTGAGAAAACAAAGTATTACAATGACATGTGGAAAGAGCTGGAGATAGAAAACCAAAAGAGAAGAACATGCTCTGCATTTCTTAAGCTGAAAGAACTGAAGAAAAATTCAAGCCTCTAGTTGCAACAGTGAAGGATTCCATGGGGAAAATATTAAACAATGCAGGAAGCATCAAAAGAAGATGGGAGGAATACACACAGTCATTATACCAAAAAGAATTGGTCAATGTTCAACCATTTCAAGAGTAGCATATGATCAGGAATCAATAGTACTGAAGAAAGAAGTCCAAGCTGCACTGAAGGCATAGGCGAAAACAAGGCTTCAGGAATTGATGGAATATCAATTGGGATGTTTCAACAAGCACATGCAGCTCTGGAAGTGTTCACTTGTCTATGCCAAGAAATTTAGAACACAGCTACCTGGCTAACCAATTGGAAGGGATCCATATTTGTGCCTATTCTCAAGGAAGGTGATCCAACCGAATGTGGAAACTATCAAACAATATCATTAATATCACACACAAGTAAAATTTTACTGAAGATTAATCAAAAGCGACTGCAGCAGTGTATCTACAGCGAACTGCCAGAAATTCAGTCCAGATTTAGAAGAGAAAGTGGAACCAGGGATATCATTGCTGATGTCGAAGGCATTCCACTGCGTGGATCATAACAAATTATGGGTAACATTGTGAAGAATAGAAATTCCAGAACACTTAATTGTGCTTATGAGAAACCTGCACATAGATTAAGAGGCAGTTGTTCAAACAGAACAAGGGGATACTAAGTGGTTTAAAGTCAGGAAAGGTGTGTGTCAAGGTTGTATCTTTTCACCATACCTATTCAATCTGTATGCTGAGCAAATAATTTGAGCAGCTGGACTATAAGAAGAACGGGGTATCAGGATTGGAGGAAGACTCATTAACAACTTGTGTTATGCAGGTGACATAACCTTGCTTGCTGAAAGTGAAGAGGACTTGAAGCACTTACTGATAGATATCAAAGATCACAGCTTTCAGTATGAATTAAACCTCAACATAAAGAAAACAAAAATCCTCACGATTTGGACCAATAAGCCACATCATGATAAAAGGAGAAAAGACTGAAGTTGTCAAGGGTTTCATTTTACTTGGATCCACAATCAACATCCATGGAAGCAGCAGTCAAGAAATCAAAAGATGCATTGCATTGGGCAAATCTGCTGCAAAAGACTTCTTTAAAAAATTGAAAAGCAAAGATGTCTCCTTGAACACTAGGGTACATCTGACCCAAGCTATGGTATTTTCAGTCACATCAAATGCATGTGAAAGCTGGACAATGAATAAGGAAGATCGAACAAGAATTGATGCCTTTGAATTGTGGTGTTGGTAAAGAATATTAAATATACCATGCACTGCCAAAAGGACAAACACATCTGTCTTGGAGGAAGTACAACCAGAATGTTCCTTAGAAGCAAGGATGGCGAGACTGCATCTTACATACTTTGGACATTTTGTCAGAAGGGATCAGTGCCTGGAGAAAGACAGCATGCTTGGTAAAGTAGAGTGTCAGCAAAAAAGAGGAAGACCCTCAATGAGATGGATTGACACAGTGGTTGCAACAATGGGCTTAAGCATAACAATGATTGTAAGCAAGGCACAGGACCTGATAGTGTTTCATTCTGTGGTGTAGGGTCTCTGTGAGTAGGAAGTGACTGGATGGCACCTAAAAACAACAACAACAACAAAACACCAGGTGTAGATGAACCTTGGTATGTTTAGGAAAATAAAGTAAAAACTACTTGGGGTGGGGAGAGGGGGCTTTAGTTAAAGTACATTAGCAAGAAACATAAGAGAAAATCAAAATCAATATGGTAGGGTTATAGGGCTCTGATCTGACCTTATTCTAGAGGGGTAGTCCAAAACCAAACCGATTGCAGTCGAGTCGATTCTGACTCATAGTGTCCCTATAGGACAGAGTAGAACTGTCCCATAGGGTTTCCATGGAGCTGCTGATGGAATCGAACTGTTGACCTTTTGGTTAACAGTTGAGCTCTTAACCACTGCACCACTAGGGCCCCGTTGTTACATGATTAGGTTTTAATATTAGCTCCTCCTCCCTTCTCCTCCATATGCATCCTCTTTCTCTTATCTCTGAAATTTCTCCAGATTCTTAGTACTCTACATGCTACATGACTTTGAAATTAGCTATTTTTACACTGCCTAATCTGTGTACTATGTTTGTAGCAAGCCACCAATTTGTTCTTTTTTTTCTAACAGCTCCTCTTGCCTGCAATGAAAGTCACTCTGGTGTAGAAGGTGGGGGGTACAGGATTTCTTAAGCAATCATGATGGGGGAGTATTTATTAATCTTCACCTTGGAAGATAAAAGAGAATGACTGACTTTAGGTTTTATGAGAAAGTTATAAATTTAAGTATCTTAAATATTGAAGACTAATTTTTTTAATGACCCAGTTTCATGGGCCTGGAGGAGATTCCAACATCACCACTATCACCATCTCAGGCTCTTTTTTATCTTGCCACATTGGTCCTCAGGAAAACTTCTGTGTATCACCTGGGAGAGATGGCCAACATCACTCTCCTGGTCTTGCCCTCAAAGTAGGTAGATACCACAATCCCATAAAAATAATTTAGATTTTATGGAGACAGTTATCAACACACAATCAACTTGAGCTTTTTCAGGCACCAGTTCTAGCTAGCTCTAAACTGCCAATAACTAGTTTCAAAATTACTCCATGAGGTCAAGGGAGACCCCCCTCCACCACACTTAAGATAGAGGGACAGGAAGAACCCTACCTACATCCATCGGTAACATCAAAGGGACTCTAAGCTTTCTCCATAGGGCTCTTCTCACAAAAACCCCCTCTCCTGTACTTTCTCAGCCCTCTTAAATCTTAGAAGTGGATAAGGAGGTCCAGAAGTCCTGGACCAGCTCCTTAAACACAGCCTTTGAATATCATCATTTTGTAATTTAGAATTAAAATTTAACAACTCTCTTTTTGTTTCTATTTGATACTTAAATTGTAACATCCTAGTACATATAGAACATATAGAAAGCCAAAATATAAAAAATAGGGAGAAAATTATTATCATTGTGGGATCTTTTGAAATTTGTAAGTCATAAAAAGAGGGACTAAACAAGAATTTTTTTTTCTAAAGTATAACTAAAAAGGTCACTCTAATAGCTAAATAATAAAACTTGTAATAAAAAAAAAAATCCTTTGAAATTCACAGGGAACATCTATAAAAACTGCCCCTGTATTAACTAGGCCATAAAAAAATTATCCAGAAAATCTACACTCTCTGATCACAATGTAGTAAAACTAAATGTTAATAGTGAAACTACAGCTAAAGGAAACCTATGAATTTGAGGAAAATATAATTTTAAATCACTCGTGAACTAAAGAATAAATAATAACAGATTTATGTCTGAACAACAATCACAATAAAAACTCTATGTATTACAACATTGTCTACAGCAAAGGAACTAAATTTACAGCCCGAATATGATTTCTTTAATATTTGAAAGAACACATCCAAGTATCTGGTTTCAAAAGTTGAAAAAATAACAAAAGAGTAAAAGGAAAAAAAGATTAATGATAAAATTAAAAAATTACTGTAGTATAAAAACACTAAAATATGAAAATGAAAAGACTAATAAAATATAACAAGCCTCAGGAAATGCTGATTAAGGGAGAAGTCAAGAATAAAAAATACTAACAATGAAAAAGTTATAGACTAGAGATGCAGTGAACTTTTTTTTAGTTATTAAGTACTTTAAACAACTTTATTTTGAAATTTGAAAGTGTAAATGAAATGAACATTGAATATCAAAGACCTAAATATATAAATAGCCATGTAATAAATAGAGGAAAATGTCAGAAATTTCCTATGCCCACAAAAAAGACCAGACCAGATGGTTTTACAGTTGACTTTTAACAACCTTTAAAGTAAAAGAAAAAAAAAAAAAGCTTAAATTCCAATAAGTGTTCTAGGAACTAGAAAATTAAAGAAACAGTCCAACTCATTTATGGGTCATTTTTAACCCTGATACAAAATAAAGGCAAAAAAAAGAAAGAAAAAAAAATGTGGAAGTCAATCTCTTTTATGTCATCAGATGCAAAAATTCAGAATTAATCTTTCACTTAGACAGTCTAACAGCTTTCTATAAGAAAATAGAAATCATTATAAGACAAAATGCTCAGGGTATTTGTCAATTTCTGAAATTTTATTTAAAGAATTCCCAGAATAATGAACAGTCACACAAAAATACAATCATCAATCTTTAGATCTGAAAAATGAAAAAAAAAAAAAAAGTTATTTGCCTTTAGCTCTTTACTCCAACTACATGCAAGTTATTGTATAATTTTCATATTGTAAGATACTTTTGTAGATTTGTGCAAGGGTATGTAGCAACTTTTTAAAGGCCTTTGAATATATTGTAATGGCAATAAGTAAGCTGCAAATGGAAAATTTCAAACTGGAGGCATTCGTGTCAGATGTAAGAATGATGGGACCAACATGCATTCCCAGGAAGCAAAAGGTCAGGATGCAAACCACTTGCTCATAGGAAGAATGTTTCAAGGTGTAAACAATTTGTTTCTGGGAAAAATGTGTTCATGACTGCAATCATGCATAACTGAAATGGCTGGCACCACTCATCTAGGTGGTAACTTACTCTCTCCTAGCCTAGTGGCCATCCTTGACATTTCAAAGGACTTCAAGCTTAATTTCATTAACTCGCTACCTTTTCTTTGTTCTTTATGCATACAGACCCTTTTCCGCAATTGAATGGTAGAGTGCTTTGTATTTTTATTTAGCACCTCCCAGCTTGAGCTCCATTATTCCTCAGTAAAACCCCTTTTCTTTTACTCCTGAGTACGAAATTTCCTTCTCCCTTGTTGTCTATGTATACAGGCCCTTCTTTCCTCTTGAACATTGAAGTGCTTTGTATTTTTTACTTAGCACTGCCCAACTCGAGCTGTATTATTCCTCAATAAAATTCCTTTTCTTTCACTCCTAACAGAGTACAAGATTTTCTTGTTTGACAAAACACAGTCTTAAGGGAAGAGAGGAAGAAAGTTTCCAGTTCAGAGTATTGAAAGAGCTCATAGTTGCACTTCTGCTCACTGCCCGAATTCCAAATGCAAAATAAAGAAAAACTTAAAAATAAAGAAATCAAACTACAGATGAACATGTATAGAATAACTGATGGGTTATATAAAGCTGTGCATATACCTACTCATATGTCTATTAATATATTTATGGCAACATATATAAGGAATACTTTAAAGGATAGACTTGAAAATATCATTAGTGGTTACTTCAAGAAGGCTAGTTTAGAGAACGGACTGGACAGTTTTACTTCTTCTTGAGTGATTATCACTTTTAATATTTAAAAATAATTTTCAAAATTAAAAAATTAAGGCAAAAATGCAGAATGAAAGGTGCTCTTTGACTAAGAGAGAGAAAGGGGACAGAGAGACAGAGAACAGGAGAGCAAGATAGTAAGGATGATTCTGAAAGGCTGGGAAAGGTAAAATGAATATAGTAGAAACATGTTCAAATTGCTAAAACATCTAAAGCAGATGGTGAAATAAAAAATAGATTTGAGGATTCCACAAGCTAATAAGCCTTTTGCCATTGAGTTTATTCCAACTTTTAGTGACCCTACAGGATGGAGTGGAACTGCTCCCATAGAGTTTCCAAGGAGCAGCTGGTGGATTCGAATTTCCGACCTTTTGGTTAGCAGTCATAGCTCTTAATCACTGCAGCACTAGGGCTCCCCCAGAACCTCATATGGGTGATAAAAAAAATGAGTGCCAATTCTCAAAAAATCCTGGGGAGGTACAGTGGGAAGGGAAGGATTAGAGTAAGCAGAATCTGAAGACAGAAATGAGAGTTTTTCAAGTCATAGGGTAATGAAAGAAATTCTGTGTGAACTTGTCTTACCAGTGACTGACTGCCTTATCCTCTCATCAGGCCACAGCTGAGTTTTCCACTTAAGTGGAAGATGTACTGGGGCTTTATGTGAATTTGACAAAACTTAATTTGGAAACTAGTCCATTCAGACTCCCATGTTTCTGTCAGTTTATCGTACTGTGGGGGCTTGCATGTTGCTGTGATGCCACTGGTATTCAGACAACAGAGGGTCATTCATGGTGGACAAGTTTCTGCTGAACTTCCAGACTAAAACAGACTAGAAAAAAAGACCCAGCAGTCTACTTCTGCAAAGAATTATCCAGTGAAAACCTTATGAATAGCAGCAGAACATTGTCTTATATAGTGCCAGAAGATGAGCCGCCCAGGGTGGAAGGCACTCAAAAGATGGCTGGGGAACAGCTGCCTCCTCTAGGTAGAATCAACCTTAATGACATGAATGGAGTTAAGCTTTTGAGACCTTCATTTGCTGATGTGGTACGACTGAAAATGAGAAAAGACAGCTGCAAACATCCATTAATAATTGGAACCCGAAATGTACGAACTATGAATCTAGGAAAATTAGAAATAGTCAAAAACGAAATGGAATACATAAACATCAATATCCTAGGCATTAGTGAGCTGAAACGGACTGGTATTGGCCATTTTGAATCAGGCAATCATATGGTCTACTATGCAGGAATGAAAACTTGAAGAGGAATGGAGTTACATTCATCATCAAAAAGAACATCTCAAGATCTATCTTGAAGTACAATGCTGTCAGTGATAGAATAATATCTACAAGCCTACAAGGCAGACCAGTTAAATACAACTATTATCTAACCGCTAAGGCCAAAGATGAAGAAATTGAAAATTTTTACCAGCTTCTGCAGTTTGAAATTGATTGAACATGTAATCAGTATGCGTTGATAATTACTGATGACTGGAATGTGAAAGTTGGAAACAAAGAAGAAGGAAGGGTGGTTGGAAAATATGGCCTTGGTGATAGAAACAATAAGGGAGATTGAATGATAGAATTTTGCAAGACCAATGACTTCTTCACTGCAAATACCTTTTTTCACCAACGTAAACAGTGACTATACACATGGACCTTGCCAGGTGGAATAAAAAGGAATCAAATTGACTACATCTGTGGAAAGAGATGATGGAAATTCTCAATATCATCAGTAAGAACAAGATCGGGGCTAACTGTGGAACAGGCAGTCAATTACTCATATGCAAGTTCAAGTTGAAATGGAAGAAAACAGAACAAGTCCACAAAAGACAAAGTATGGCCTTGAGTATATCTCACCTGAATTTACAGACCATCTCAAGAACGGATTTGACTCATTGAACACTAATACCCGAAGACCAGACGAGTTGTGTAATGACATTAAGGGCATTATATAAGAAAAAAGCAAAAGGTCATTGAAAAGACAGGAAAGAAAGAAAAGACCGAGATGGATGTCAGAGGAGACTCTAAAACTTGCTCTTGAAAGTCAAGCAGCTAAAGCAAAAGGAAGAAATGATGAAGTAAAAGAGTTGAACAGAAGATTTTAAATGGTGACTTGAGAAGACAAAGTATTATAAAGAAGTGTAAAGACCTGCAGATGGAAAACCAAAATGGAAGAACACATTCTGCATTTCTCAAGCTGAAAGAACTGAAGGAAAAATTCAAGCCTTGAGTTGCAATATTGAAGAATTCTATGGGGAAAATATTAAATGATCAGGAAACGACAAAAGAAGATGGAAGGAATACACAGAGTCACTATACCAAAAAGAATTGGTCAAGAGGTAACAACATATGATCAGGAACTGATGGTACTGAAGGAAGAAGTCAAAGCTGCACTGAAGGCATTGGTGGAAAACAAGGCTCCAGAAATTGATAAAATACCAATTGAGATGTGTCAACAAATGGATGCAGCACTGGAAGTGCTCACTTGTCTATGCCAAGAAATCTGGAACACAGCTGCCTGGCCAATTGACTGGAAGAGATCCATGTTTATGCTTATTCCCAAGAAAGGTGATCCAACCTAATGCAGAAATTATTTTTATTGCAAACAACTCTCAGTAAAATAGCATTAGAGGAAAGCTTTCTTGACTTGAGAAAGTGTATCTATCAGTAAACAAAAGCAAAGCATCATATTTTGCAAAAATAATAGAAGTATTTCCTTTAAAACAAAGAGCAAAAATGCACTATCACCACCATTATTCAGTATTTTTCTGTAGATCCCAGCTACAGTATTTAGACAAAAAAAAAGAAAAAGAAATTGGGCTATTAGTATCAGAACAAAAAAGTTAAATTATTTTTAATTTATTGATGAGTTTTTTTCAACCTAGCAAATCAACAGAAAAATTGTTAGGACTAGGCTGTCAAAAATAACATCTCTGAAGTTTTAACATTAGATCTGATCCTGAAAGAATAAGAAGCTGATTCTATAAAAACTAGGAGTATGTATACATGTATGTGTGTCTGCATGTTTGTGAAACTATATACGTGTGTCTGTGTGTGCATCTGCATATACATGTCTGTGTGTATGTCTCTATATGTGTGTGTCTGCATTTCTGCATATATGCATGTGTCTGTATTTGTGTGTGTCAATGTGTGTCTGTGATTATGCCTATATGTGTCTCTGCATATGTGTTTGTCTTTGAGTTTCTGTAGATGTGTCTGCATTTGTGTGTCTGTGTTTATGTGTCCATACTTGTGTATATCTGTGTTTCTGAATATGTGTGTGTGTCTGTGATTGTGTGTGTATGTTTCTGGATATAGAGAGTGGAAAATATTTGCTGGAGGAAGGAACAATAAACTCAAAGACCTTGGGATGGGAGAGAACTTGGTATTCCCAAAGAACAGAGAGGGTCCTAGGAGGTAGAGGGTTATTGACCCAGGGGATAGAATATAGGTCTAAGGGGCAAGCAGAGGCCATGTCATGTAGGATCCTCTAAGGCATGAAAGGAGTATGGATTTTGTTCAAATGAAGCTTCTGATGGATTATTAGCAGGAGAGGGGCAATTTCAATGTACACTTTCAGAACAGTATTCTGGCTACTGGGAAAGCAATAATACAAATCAGAAAAACTACTTAGAAAGGTTTTGCAGTTGCTCAGGTGAGAGCTGTTGGTGGCTTGACGTAGATTTTCCAGACGTGTAAACCAAGAGCTATTGGTGGTTGAGGTAATGGAGAAAAGTAGATTTGAAATGTATTTTGGAAGCTTAACTGACTATATGTGCTTGTGGAATGCGTGTGTGTGCATGAGGGGGAGACATAAATAGGACTTTCAATGATATAATGAGCAATGGTATAAATGATATTTTTGCCATTAACTGGGATAAGAAATATTGGGGTAAAAGAATGTTAGTTGAGGACGATGAGAGGTGAAATTTAGAGATTCATTTTAGGCACACTAAGATTAAGATGCCAATTTGAAATTCAAATGTACATGCTAACTTTGACAGTTGAAGAAATTGAAGTTCAGGGTTGAGTTCTGGTCTGGAGATACAAATTCATAAAATCACTATTTAAGTTGTTTTTAAAGCTATATAACAAAATGAGTTCACTCAGAGAGAGAAAGAGAACATAGAAAAGTGAACAACTGCAATCCTGAGGCCCTGCAACATTTACACATCTTGTAGATAAGATGATGAGAGAAAAGGAGAGGCAAACATGTAGGAGAAAAAGTAGACAAATGAAGTATGACAGAAACCAAAAGTAAAAAATTAATTCGAAAGGAAATAAAGTGGATATAAGTAGTGTTATGGATTGAATTGTGTCCCTCAAAAAAATAAGTGCTGCGATTCTAGCCCCTGTACCTAAAAATATGACCCTGTTTGGAAACAGGGGTTTTCTTTTGTCATGTTAATGAGGTCACACCAGAGCAGAGTGGGTTCTAAACCTAATCTCTTCTGAATTACGTAAAGAGCAGAATAGGCAGAGACATGTGTTGAGGGTAGACAGACACTGAGGAATGGCAAGAAACTCCTGGGGCTGCCATTTTTTTTTTTTTTTTTTATGAAGAAAACATAAAAGAAAGCCATTGCCATTGAGTTGATTCCAACTCATAGCAACCCTACAGGACAGAGCAGAACTGCTCCATAGGATTTCCAAGGCTGTACTCTTTATGGAAATTAGACTGCCACATCTTTCTCCCGAGGAGTGGCTGATGGACCTTTTGGTTAGTAGTAGTTATCAGTTCCTGATAAGGAAGGGCCCTCCTTTAAAGCTGATGCACTGATTTGGACCTCTAGTCTCCAAAACTGTGAGAAAATAAATTTCTGTTATTTAAAGCCACCCACTAGATATTTTTGTTATGGCAGCACTAGATGACTACGGGAAGTAGTGTAATACTGTCAAGAAGTTTTGCTACTAAAAAATGGGGCGATTGCAGAAGGGTGAGATTCACTGTAACAGTGCTTCTCAGACTTTATTATGCATACAAATCTCCTGGTCTCCTGTTAAATTCACATTATGATTGCGTAGGTCTGAGATTCTGCCTGCCTAGGAAGTTCCCAGTTGAGACCCAGGGTACAGGTTCAGATTTTTATGTAACAAGGCTGTATAATGTTTACCAAAAAATGAAAGTTTCAGAAATATACATGCAGGTGAGTTCACAGGTGGAACTGAATCGTTAAACCAGACTCATACAAATCAGAGGTATTGCTTAGAATCAAGCTTTACTAATGATTTAAAAAATAGTCAAGCAAATAAAGCATATTGAGGTCTGAGATATACTGCATGGCTCCCTCTTCCTTGTCACGTTGAACACACGCTCTCTGGATCACAATAACAGGTGAGGCTTTTAAGTGAAAACATGTGGATTTCTGGATTATTAATCACATAACAAAGAACATTTAAGTTATGAAATATCCCCATGTTTTACCCTAGATAGTTACATAGCTTATATGATATTCTCTCCAGGAATCTAAGTCTTGTAAATCCAAGCATTTCATCTTTAACTATAAGAAATTCTTTAATCAGGAACTTCCTGCTAAAGTGTGTGTGTTCTTTAGATAAGACTTTTTCCTCTTACAAAATATCATCAGTCTATTTACTTGGAGGTTCTACTGACAAGTAGATTAGACCAGATCACCTGATTTTCCTCAAGGGTATCTAAATTCCAAAGAAGGGAATAAATGCATCACAGCCTAGATGTTTTAACTTCTTTCTCTTCAACAGGTTCATGAAACCCTTATTTCTCTATCATTCTATAGCCTGCTTAGAAGACAGGAAACTTTTTCACACTATTGAGATAGTAATAAGGGAATGAACACTTCTTCCTTTTTTTTCCCCTCTATTCTCAATACGTATCTCTAGAAAAGTTATGATAATCTGGTGAGATAAGACTGCACCTTCTATTTATTGGTACTTATCACCAGATTTTTTTTTTTTATCACCAGCAGGTAGGGTCAATTGCTATTCGAGCCTGGAAGGTTCTTTTCTCTCTTGGAAGTGCCTGTGTGTATGTATGTGTCTGTGTGCCTATCTGGAAAGGTGAGATGAACTTATACATTTTTCCTTTACATGCTTTTGTTTTAAATTGAGGAGGAAGATTGGAAAAACATAGAACCAGATATGGATATATTTTACTGTAATTAAACTGAGTTAAAAATATTAACAAAAAATTTAAGAGCAATACACAATTGTCTCCAATGCAAATGGATAATTTTCCAGAATAGACCATATGCTAGGCCACAAAACAAGTCTCAACACATTTGAAAAGATTGAAATTACACAAAGAATCTCCTCTGACCATAATGGTATAAAGCTAGAATCAACAACAGAAAAACAAATGAGTACATGGACA
Organism: Loxodonta africana; assembly: GCF_030014295.1. Classification (NCBI taxonomy): domain Eukaryota; kingdom Metazoa; phylum Chordata; class Mammalia; order Proboscidea; family Elephantidae; genus Loxodonta; species Loxodonta africana. The sequence goes on from NC_087358.1 coordinate 49,023,428, forward strand.
CTAAGTAATACACTACTAAAAAACTATTGAAGCATAGAAGAAATCAAAAGTGAAATTTAAAAATTCCTTGAATCAAACAAAGATGAAAACACAACATATCAAAACTCTTGGGACACAGCAAAAGCATACTCAGAGGGAAATTCATAGCAATAAATGCCTGCATTAAAAAAGAAAAAAAATCCAAAATTGACAACTTGTGCAAATAGAAAAAAAAAAAAAGACTATCAAAAGAAACAATAAGGATCAGAACAGAAATTAAAGAAACAGGAAAACAATAGAAAAAATCAATAAAACCAGAAGTTGGTTCTTTGAAAGGGTCAATAAAATAGACAAACCATGGCTAGATGGGCTAGACTGACAAAAAAAGTAAAGAAGAGGCAAATAATCAAATAAGAAATAAAAATAGAGACACTACAACAGCTCAACTGAGGTAAAGAGGATCATAACAGAATACTATAAAAAATTATACTCTATAAATTTCAAAATCTAGATGAAATAAGCAAATCCTTAGACATAGTATCTGCCTAAACTATCACAAATATAGGTAATAAATCTAAGCAGATAACAAAAAAGAGATTGAAGATGACGTTAAAAAAAAAAAAAAAACTGCCAACAACAACAAAAAGCAAAGGACCTTATTTCTCTGCTCACTTTTTTCCTATGTCCTTGTCACTCATGTTCTCTCTAAGCTACTCCAGTTGGGTTTTTACCCCATCACTTCTCTTGACCCTGTCACTATTGACCATCATCATCTTGCCAAATCCTATGGTCACTTTCCTGTCCTCATTCTTGTCTGCTCAGTAGAATTTAAAAGAGGTGGACATTTCCTCATCCTTGAAATACTTTCTTTTCTTGGCTTCCATGTCACTACAGACTATGGCTTTCAAGCCCTAGCAGCTCATTCTCAGCCTCCTCTATTGGATCCCCTTCCTTTTCCTTATCTCTTAATGTTTTGATGTTCCTTGGCTTTGATCTTCAGATCTCTATCTACGCACGCTTCCGTACTTGATAATATCTGACCCTATGACTCTAAATAGGATCAGTCATAGTTTAATGCCAGCTGGTATAGTAAACACACCCCAAATTACAATAACTAAACAAAAGTTTACTTCTTACTCACATAACAGCTCAATGCAGATTTTTCTGACATGTAAAGTTTTACTTAAGAAAAAAAAAAAGTGATCAAACCAGTGATCCTGTGATAAAAAAGGGTTGTATGGGTTCCTCTCTTTCTCCTTGTTCAACCTTAACTCCCACCGCAGGGAGGTGAATTTTGAGTTATTCTTTGGAAATCAAATACCATTGTTGGCATTAAGCTATGCTTGTAGAGGGGACTGGTCCCACATGAGCATGTACTCACCAGCAGCAGGACCTATGTGCACTGCATGGACTGCTGGCTGGAGAACTGGATAGAACACACATAAGTAAATAGACCCACTGGGAGGGATATGGTTTAATCTGGGACAGTCAAGTTAATAGATCAATACTGAGAAACTACTTTAATTCAAGGTAAAGACAAAGCTCCTGTGAATGAATATTCAAATCCATCTGATACTCTAGCAATTTTTGCCAAATTCAGAGGCATAAATGCAATAGAAATAGCACATGAATTTCAAACACATTCATCAGGAAAGCAGAGAATATATATTATTTGCAAAATCACCAAAGTTTAGGTAGTGTAGATTGAAAAGGTATTTCAGCAGCATAACAACTATTTAATCAATTTATTTCACTGTATAATACCAATAATGATAACGATAGTTTGCCGTTGCTAGGTGCCATTGAGGTGTTTCCAACTCATAGCAACCCTATGCACAACAGGATGAAACACTGCCTGGTCCTGTGTCATCCTTACAATAGTTGTTATGTTTGAACTCATTGTTGCAGCCACTATGTCAATCTATCTGGTTGAGGATCTTCATCTTTTTCTCTGACCTTCTACTTTACAAAGCATGATGTCCTTCTCCAGGGATTGATCCCTCCTGATAACATGTCAAAAGTATGTAAGGCAAAGTCTTGTCACCCTTGCTTCTAAGGAGCATTCTGGCTATACCTCTTCAAAGAAAGATTTGTTCATTCTTTTGGCACTCCATGGTATATTCACTATTCTTCACCAACACTATAATTCAAAGGTGTCGATTATTCTTTGATCTTCCTTATTCATTGCCTAGCTTTCACATGCATATGAGGCAATTGAAAATACCATGGCTTGGGTCAGATGCACCTTAGTCCTCAAGGTGACATTTTGCTTCGAACACTTTAAAGATACCTTTTGCAGCAGATTTGCCTGATGCAATGCATCATTTGATTTCTTGACTGTGGATCCAAGTAAAATGAAATCCTTGACAGCTTCAGTCTTTTCTCCATTTATCATGATGTTGCTTATTAGTCCAGTTGTGAGGATTTTGGTTTTCTTTATGATAGTTAGTATTGAATTTATGCTAGACACTCTTCTAAATGCTATTCATGCATTACTGCATTTAATTCTTACAGAAATCCCATAATACAGAGATATTAATTTGCCCACCAGACAGATTAGGGAACTAAGGGGCAGAGAGATTAAGAAGTTTGTTCAAGTTCCACAGCAAGCAACTCGTCTAGATACAGACCCAGGTAATCTAGCCTCAATGTTTATGATCTTAACCATCATACCATACTGCCTCTAAAATACAAGGACCATGAATTTCCAAAAAATAAAGGATTGAAATATATTGCAGTTACAGTATTACTATTTCTGAACTTCACAAAACTAATTTTTAATATTCATGACCAATATATATTTAATTGTTGACATTTTAGAAAATATGCTTAAAGATCAAACATGTAATGAAAATGAAAAAATCAGGTTATCTTCTCAATAGTAGACATATTTGGAAATCTTATTCACTTGTTATGTTGATAAACCAAAAAATTAAATAAATGAATTTGAAGCCCTGTCTATAGAATGGCTAGTGACAAATTAACCACTCAACCCTAGAAAACTATGGAAGGTTTAGTCACAGACTGACCCCTGAATTCAAGCATTATTTCCTATTATTGTTGTTGTTAAGACAGCAAGACACAGAATACCATCTTTTTTCCTATTGCAAGTACACATACCTTATCAGGGAAAGAATGCTTTTAAATTCATGTTTTTAGCATACAATAACAGCAAAACTATGAGGCAGTAGAGCAGCATGACTAAAAGAACTAAATGAAATTAAAAAATGAATATTTTTCACTAGCCTATGATGTTGCTACGAGAAAAAATTCTACTGCCAATGTTGTCACTGAAATCTGTCCTGTCGGCTTTGAAAGAGATCCAAAAGAAAACAAAAACTTCTTTGATTTTTCTCACTTTAATTGTACACTCTTTATTAGATAACTGAGTTACCATCACCAGGACAAAGAACGTGGATGCAAATGGGGTATTCTAGTTTGGCCAACCAAAACGAAACCCATGTCATTGAGTCAATTCCTACTCATAGCGACACTATAAGACAGAGCAGAACTGCCACATAGGGTTTCCAAGGCTGTAAATCTTTATGGAAGCAGACTGCTACATCTTTCTCCTCCAGAGCAGCTGGTGGGTGTGGCTTGCTGACCTTTTGGTGAGTAGCCAAGTGCTTCAATCACTGAACCACTGGGACTCTATTCTAGTCTGACACAGACTCTATTTTCTCTGTTGTTTTAAAATTTTCTTGCCTCTACTTCTCCAGAAGGCTTGTTAACCACCACCCCTCCCCCCAAAAAATGTTGCCATCAAGTCAATTCCAACTCATAGCAACCCTATAGAACAGAGTAGAGCTACTTCACAGGAATTCCAAGGAGAGGCTGGTGGATTATGAACTGCAGACCTTTTGGTTAGCAGCCAAGTTCTTACCATGCCACCAGAGCTTCAAGAAGGCTTGTTAGTACCTAATGAATTCCTGGAGATCCCTTCCCAATTCTTCTGCAGACAACCCTAGATGACCAGAATCAAGATCTGATCACCACTGCTAGGACTGGGGCTAGACCACTGGCTCTGACCTCAGTATTACTGAATCTGATAGAGTAATTACTTCATGTGTGCCATTTGCTAGTTTCTAAACCATTCAAGTGAAACTTTGGATCCTCTTTGAATTACAGAAGAAATTTAGGAATATACAGACTCAATTGAATATTGTCGTTGTTAGGCACCATCAAATGGGATCAACTTATATTTACCCTATGTACAACAGAACAGAACACTGTCACATCCTGTACCATCATCAAAATCATTGCTATACTTGAGCCCATTACTACTACCTCGCAATAAAAAAAAAAAAAAAGTTGTCAATAATGTTTATTAACTACATTTGGAAAGTTCTAAAAAGGGAAAAGAAGAAAAAAAATTCATTATTCTACCAACAATAAATTGTTCCATATGATTTTCTTCAAGGACTTCTGTATATATTTGAAACCATAATTTGCTTACTTTTCCAGTCCATACTTTTCACCACAAATGCAACTTCCTTTTCAGACTATTAACATTATCTGTAAAAAAAATAATAATAATGCCATCATAATATTCCATTACATGGGTATATCATATTTTACTTAGTTCTTTCATTAGTGTAGGATATCAAATCCATAATTTTGGAGAGGGGCAGGGCCTAGATAACGGAGTAGTCAAACTCTTCCGGTGAACCCTCTTACAACAAAGATCTGAAAAAACAAGTGAAATAATTATATTTATGACAAGCTAGGAGCCCTGAACATCAAAGGAAAAGTTAGAAAACAGACTGAGCGACAGGGGGAGGGAGACTTGGCTCAGAAACGGAGAGGAGTTGCTGGACCTGAATCACCAGGATCCCCCAGGCACCATTCCCAGGAACAATGGAGCCAGGCTGATGGTAACATTCGGCCACAGTTTCCTCAGGGAGAAACAGCCATCCGCACAACCTACTCATATCTCCGAAACCAGAGAAGAACGGCGTTCTTGGCAAAGCCTAAGTACTTGCATATATTTTACTGAGCCCTCCAGCCCGCAAGCTGGCTTCAGTAGCTGTCAATTTCCAAGGGCCTGAGAAAGGCCCTGCTGTGTGCCCTAAGCCATTCTCCCAGCCTTGGAAAAGGAATCAATTCACAATTGGGGAAAAAGATAATCTGCCAGCTCCACTAATCTGGAGAGCTCAGGACAGAAGCAGCTCCAGTCCAGGCATAAAAGGTCCATGGACTTTGCATAGCTTTCCCCCCTGCATGGACCGGTGGGCCTATTTCAGGAGAATAAGCCCTTGTTGGCAGACTGCAACTGTTTCAGCAGTGCAGTGGAGAGGTGGGTGTTTGATGTTTGACACCACTTTGCCAATTAAACAGGGTCCTCACCCACCCATATCAGGTGCCTAAGGACTGGCTGATCCATTTAGGTTACCCAGCCACCCACAACAGGAGTCCAAGCATAACTGGTACCTCCCAGTCCTTATAACCAAAAGATTTGGGTGCCCATGGTCCATCTGCAGAACCCACCCACCTGTGTGCTCTAGAGAACAGGGGAATGCTTTCCTCACAGGCACCCAGGGGATGGTTGTCAGCCCCTGCTTTGTTCAGAGCATGACCCCTTGCTACAACCAGATACTGGTACCTACACCAATCATCTCTGCCCCACTAAGAATGCAGGACAGAACCTATACCACACATTTGATGACCAAATACCTGGACATCTGAGCTCAATCCTTACAAGAAAAATGAATGGACTCCTAGGCTCATATACCAGATAATAGCTCTAGCCACCTGGTGACAGGGCATTAGAGCTTCAAAGGTGAAAATAATCAAGTTGGCTCACTCAAGCAACCCATTTGGGCATTAAAAAAACAAGGAGCTAGGGTATGGTAAGCAAACAAAATAAACTAATAACTTATAGATGGCTCGGAGACAACAGTCAATATCAAATCACATAAGGAAGCAGACCATGAATGCTTCAACAAGCTCTCAAAAAAAGAATCAATGGATCTTCTGGACCAAGGTGCCTTTCTGGAATTTCTGGATGCAGAATACAAAAGATTAATATACAGAACTCTTCAAGACATGAGGAACGAGATCAGGAAGGAGATCAGGCAATACACAGAACAAGCCAAGGAATGCACAGATAAACCAGTTGAAGAAATTAAAAAGGTTATTCAAGTACTTTATTAAAAATTTAATAAGCTTCAAGAATCCATAGAGAGACAGCAATCAGAATTCAGAACATTAACAATAAAATCACAGAATTAGACAATTCAGTAGAAAGTCATAGGAGCAGAATTGAGCAAGTGGAAGGCAGAATTGGTGAGATTGAAGCTAAAGCACTTGGCACCAATATATCTGAAGAAAAATCAGATAAAAGAATTTAAAAAATGAAGAAACCCTAGGAATCAGGTGGGACTCTATCAAAAGAAATAACCTATGAATGATTGGAGTACCAGGACAGGGAGGGAAACAGAAAATACAGAGAAAATTGTTGAAGATCTGTTAACAGAAAACTTCCCTGATATCGTGAAAGTTGAGAAGATATCTATCCAAGATGCTCATCAAACTCCACATAGGTAAATCTTAAAAGGAAGTCACCAAGATGTATTATAATCAAACTTGCCAAAACCAAAGATAAAGAGAATTTTCAGAGCAGCTAAGGATAAACGAAAAGTCACCCACAAAGGACAGTCAATAAGAATAAGCTCAGACTACTTTTACTCAGCAGAAGCCATGTGGGTAAGAAGGCAATGGGTTGACTTATATAAAGCATTGAAGTAAAAAAATTGCCAGCCAAGAATCATACATCCAGCAAAACTGTCTCTCAAGTTTGAAAGATAAACTAGGACAGATAAACAGAAGTTTAGGGAATTCGTAAAAAACCAAACCAAAACTACAAGAAATACTAAAGGGAGTTCTCTGGTTAGAAAATCAATAATATCAGATATCAGCCCAAGACTAGATCACTGGACAGAACAATCAGATGTAAATCCAGATAGAGAAATCACAACAATAAATCAAGATAAAAAACACTCAAAACAGGGAAACAGTGATGTCATTATGTAAAAGAACACAACATTAAAACAATAAAGAAGGACTAAGAAATGTAGCCATAGATCTGTCATATGGAAAGGAAGACAAGGCGATATAAAGAAATAAAAGTTAGGATTAAACCTAGAAAAATAGGGGTAAATATTAAGGTAACCACAAAGGAGACTAACAATCCTACTCATCAAATTAAATACAAGAAAAAAATAGACTCAGCAGAAACAAAATCAACAACAACAAATAAGAAGAAAAGATTATATATAAACTACTCAGCAGAAAAATTTAAGTGAGAAAAAGAAACTGTCAACAACACAAAAAAGACATCAAAATGACAGCACTAAATTCATACCTATCCATAATTACACTAAAAGAACAAAATGTACTAATAAAGAGACAGAGAGTGGCAGAATGGATTTAAAAAAAAAAAAACTCATCTATATGCTGCCTACGAGACACACCTTAAACTCAGAGACACAAACTAAAACTCAAAGGATAGAAAAAAAATATATCAAGCAAACAACAATCAAAAAAGAGCAGGGGTGGCAATATTAATTTCTGACCAAATAGACTTTAAAGTTAAATCCACCACAAAGGATAAGGAAGAATACTACATAATGATTAAAGGGACAATATACCATGAGTCAGAATCGACTTGAAAGTACTGGGTGGGATACCATGAGGCTATAACCATATTAAATATTTATGCACTCAATGACAGGGCTGCAAGATACATAAAACAAACTCTAACAGCATTGAAAAGTGAGATAGCTCCACAATTATAGTAGAAGACTTCAAACACCACTTTCAGTGAAGGACAGAATATCCAGAAAGAAGGTCAATAAAGACACAGAAGATCTAAATGCTGCAATCAAACAACTTGCTTCATAGACATATAAAGAACACTCCACCCAAAAACAGCCAAGTATACTTTCTTTTCCAACGTACATGAAACATTCTCTAGAATAGACTATGTTAGGTTATAAAGCAAGCCTTAGAAGAATCCAAAACATGGAAATATTACAAAGCATCTTATCTCACCATAAGGCCATAAAAGTAGAAACCAATAACAGAAAAAGCAGGGGAAAGAAACCAAACACTTGGAAACTGAACAATACCCTGCTCAAAAATGACTGGGTTATGAAAGACATCAAGGATGAAATAAAGAAATTCAATGACTCCAATGAGGATGAAAGCACTTCCTATCAGGACATTTGGGACATGGTGAAAGCAGTGCTCAGAGGTCAATGGCCAAAATCAAAGAATTATCCATAAAACTTGAACAAATAGAAAGAGAGCAACAAAAGAAACACTCAAGCACCAGAAGAAAGGAAATAACAAAAATTAGAGCAGAATTAAATGAAATATAAAACAGAAAAACAATTCAGAGTTAACAAGACCAAAACCTGGTTCTTTGAAAAAATTAACAAAATTGATAAACCATTGGCCAAACTGACAAAAGAAAAACAGGAGAGGAAGCAAATAACCTGAATAAGAAATGAGATGGGTAATATTACAACAAATCCAACTGAAATTAAAAGAATCATATCAGATTACTATGAAAAATTGTACTCTAACAAATTTGAAAACCCAGAAGAAATGGACAAATTTCTAGAAACACACAACCTACCTAAACTACACAAAGAGAGGTAGAACAACTAAGTAAACCCATAAGAAAAGAAGAGATTGAAAAGGTAATCACAAAACTCCACCCCCCTCCTCCAAAAAAAAGCCCTGGCCCAGATAGCTTCACTGCAGAGTTTTACAAAACTTTCAGAGAAGCGTTAACACCACTACTACTAAAGTTATTTCAGAGCATAGGAAAGGACAGAATACTCCCAAACTCATTCTATGAAGCCATTGTATCCCTGATGCCAAAACCAGGTAAAAAAAGACACCATAAAAGAAAGAAAATTACAGATCTATGTCCCTCATGAATTTAGATTCAAAAATCCTCAACAAAATTCTAGCCAATAGACTCCAACAACATATCAAAAAAATAATTCACCATGACCAACTAGGATTCATACCAGTTATGCAGGGATGGTTTAACATTAGAAAAGCAATTAATGTAATCCATCACATAAGTAAAACAAAAGACAAGAACCACACGATCTTATCAATTGATGCAGAAAAGGCATTTGACAAAGTTCAACACCCATTCATGATAAAAACTATCAGCAAAACAGAAATAGAAGGAAAATTCCACAACATCATAAAGGGCATTTATATAAAGCCAACAGCTAACATCATCCTAAATGCAGAGTCTGAAAGCATTCCCATTGAGATCGGAAACCAGACAAGGACGCCCTTTATCACCACTCTTATTCAACATTGTGCTGAGGTCCTAGCCGGAGCGATTAGGCTATAAGGAAATAAAGCACATACAGATTTGTAAGGAAGAAGTAAACGTATTTCTATTTGCAGATGACATGATTTTATACACAGAAAAACCTAAAGAATCCCAAGACAGCTACTGAAACTAATAGAAGAGTTCAGCAGAGGATCAGGATACAAGGTAAACACACAAAAATCAGTCAGATTCCCCTACACCAACAAAAACAACATTGAATAGGAAATCACCAAATCAATACCATTTACAGTAGCCCTCAAGAAGATAATAATACTTAGGAATAAATCCTACCAGAGATGTAAAAGACCTATACAAATAAAACTACAATACGCTTCTGCAAGAAACCGAAAGAGACATACGTTAAGTGGAAAAACATACCTTGCTCAAGGATGGGAATTGTAAAAATGTCTATTCTACCAAAAGCCATCTATACATGTAATGCAATTCCAATCCAAATTCCAATGACATTTTTTAATGAGATGCAGAATCAAATCACCAACTTCATATGGAATGGAAAGAGTCCCCAGGTAAGCAAAGCATTACTGAAAAAGAAGAACAAAGTGGGAGGCCTCACTCTACCTAGTTTTTGATCCTATTATGCTGCTACAGTAGTCAAAACAGCCTGGCACTGTTACAACAACAGACACATAGACCAATGGAACAGAATTGAGAATCCAGACATAAATCCATCCACATATGAACAGCTGTTGTTTGACAAAGGCCCAAAGTCAGTTAAATGGGGAAAAGACAGTCTCTTTAACAAATGGTGGTAGCATAACTGTATATCCACCTGCAAAAAAGTGGAACAAGACCCGTACGTCACCCCATGCACAAAAACCAACTCAAAATGAATCAAAGACCTAAATACAAAAACTAAATCAATAAAGACCATGGAAGAAAAAATAGGGACAATGATAGGAGCCCTAATACATGGCATAAACAGTATACAAAACATTACAAACAATGCAGCAGAGAAACTAGATAACTGGGAGCTCCTAAAAATCAAACACCTATGCTCTTCCAAAGGCCTCAAAAGAATAAAAAGGTTACCTACAGACCGGGAAAAACTTTTCAGCTATGACTTTTCCGATCAGCACCTGATCTCTAAAAGCTACATGATACTGCAAAAACTCAACTACAAAAAGACAACCCGATTAAAAAATGGGCAAAGGATATGAACAGGCACTTCATCAAAGAAGACATTCAGGGAGCTAAAAGATACATTAGGAAATGATCATTAGCTATCAGAGAAATGCAAATCAAAACTACAATCAGATTTCATCTCACTCCATCAAGGCTGACATAAATCCAAAAAATCCAAAATAATAAATGTTGGAGAGGTTGTGGAGAGACTGGAACACCTATACACTGCTGGTGGGAATGTCAAATGGTACAACCACTTTGGAAATCGATTTGGCTCTTCCTTAAAAAACTAGAAATAGAACTACCATATGATCCAGCAGTCCCACTCCTTGCAATATATTCTGGAGAAATAAACAGATACATGCACACCCATGTTTATTGCAGCTCTGTTTACAATAGCAAAAAGACGGAGGCAACCAAGGTGCCCATCAACGGATGAATGGTTAAATAAACTGTGGTATATTCACACAATGCAATACTATGCATCAATAAAGAACAATGATGAATCTGTGAAACATTTCATTACATGAAGGAATCTGGAAGGCATTATGCTGGGTGAAATTAGACAGCTATAAAAGGACAAATATTGTATGAGACCACTATTATAAGAACTTAAAAAGAAAGTTTAAACAAAGAAAATATTCTTTGATGGTTACGAGAGTGGGGAGGGAAGGAGAGAGAGGAGTTTTCACTAATTAGGTAGTAGATATGAATGATTTTAGGTGAAGGGAAAGGCAACACACAACACACAAAAGCAAAGAAGTTTCCTGAATAAACTGAAAGCTTCAAAGACCTGTGTAGCAGGGGCGGGGGTTTGGGGACCATGATTTTGGAGGACATCTAAGTCACTTGGCATAATAAAATCTATTAAGAAAACATTCTGCATCCCACTTTGGAGAGTGACATCTGGGGTCTTAAACTCTAGCAAGTGGCCATCTAAGATGCATCAATTGGGCTCAACCCACCTGGCGCAATGGACAAAGAACACCAAAGATACAAGGTAATTATGAGCCCAAGAGACAGAAGGGGCCACATAAACCAGAGACCAGAACTCGGTGGTGCCCGGCTACAACGCATGACTGTGCTGACAGGGAACACAACAGAGAACCCCCGAGGGAGCAGGAGAGCAGTGGGCTGCAGACCTCAAATTCTTGTAAAAAGACCAGACTTAACAGTCTGACTGAGACTAGAAGGATCCCGGAGGTCACGGTCCCCGGACCTTCTCTTAGCTCTAAGGCAGAAGCCATTCACAAAGCCAACACTTCAGACAGGGATTGGACTGGACTGTGGGATAGAAAAATGATACTGGTGAAGAGTGAGCTTCTTGCATCAAGTAGACATATGAGACTATGTAGGCAGCTACTGTCTGAAGAGGAGATGAAAGGGCAGAAGGGGTCAGAAGCTGGCCAAATGGACACAAAAATGGAGAGTGGAGGGAAGGAGTATGCTGTCTCATTAGAGAGAGAGCAACTAGGAGTGTATAGCAAGGTGTATAAAAAATTTTGTATGAGACTGACTTGATTTGTAAACTTCCGCTTAAAGCACAATAAAAATTTAAGAAAAAAATACATGATTTTTCATTGGTATAAAAGAAACTGCAATGAGAATCTTAGAATATGTATAGCAGTCTTCTGATTTTGTTTTTCTCATAACTTGATAGTATGGAGTTAATAAGCCAAGGATATAAACATTTTGCCTTTGTAAGCCTTTTGATACAAATTGTAAACCTGTGCTCTGGAAAGGCTTCGTGCCTTTATTTGCTCTCACTGGGAAATAAAAGCATTTTGCACATCACTCTCCTTGTTAGGTACACAAAGTGCCCACCTACCAAACAAACCATCACCTGTATTATGCATTTCCTGGTTTATATTTTGCTGCTTTTGATAAGTGAACATGGTATCTCATTCCATGAACTTAAATCTACTTGATTAGTCCTGATGAAAAATGATTTTTCATTATATTATATGATCTCTTTTATTGATCCTTCATAGAACTTGGTCTGAGATATGCTTATTCAACCTAATAATTTTTTCTATTTTCTAATTCATTCATTTCAGCTGTGGATACTCCCAAATCCTAAAACAGGCCTTGCTGTGCTAAGCTGAAAGAGGTCAAATCAAGGTAAGAAAGGAGAACCTCCCTTAAAGCAAAATTCCTTGGTGAAAAAATTTCCACATATCCTTTAAATGTGGCATGTCCTTAACCCTTTTGTGACCCAATTATTTTTTTTTCTTTTAATTTTTGTTAGTACTATGTGTTTTCAGTAATGGAGGGCATACTGAATCATTGAGCTTGTCTGAACTGATTTTTGTTTCATGCCTCATTCCACAAATCTTACCCTTAGAGTCCAGAAGTACATACGTGTACCCCTTGTGAACACAAACTCTACCTAAAGAGTCCGGAGGTATATATGTGTACCATATAAAAAATTTTCTAAATTCATATTTTTCCTACCAAAAATTCAATGATTCTCCCCATACCCTGTAAAAACAATAATTTGGGCTCATGCGTTTTTTTTTTTTTTTTTTTTTCCATTTAGAACTGTTATATAGGGCATGTACTGTCAGTTGGAAACCCTGATGGTATAGTGGTCAAGACCTACACTGCTAACCAAAAGGTCAACAGTTTGAATCCAATAGCTCCTTGGGAACCCTACGGGGGCAGTTCTACTCTGTCCTACATGGTCACTAGGATTGGAATCGACTTGACGGCAATGAGTTTGGTTTGGTACTGTTAGTGGGACAGTAACTTTCCAATGAACCCTAAAGGCACAAAAAGTAAGTGGTAGCTGTATATACTGCCAGTCCTGAAAGGGTTTAATGGCTCTGTTCCTGTAACAAAAGGACCTGAAACTCTGCATGTCTTTGATGGTATCTCTTGACAAACTAACATGACAATGACCTTCAGGATCCCACCTTGCCTGACCCACATACTTACATTCTTAAGAACTGACCACATTGAGGATAGAAGCACCGGATTCTTGACAAACAGATGCTATAGTGCTATACCCAAATATCACCCAATTACCTATGTAACTCGCTTTCACTGTTCCCTATTCCGAGCGCCTTTCCAAATCACTGCCTAATTCAAATTCTATCAACTCACAATAAATATATTGTTATACTAATTTCAGGTGTTACTCTGCATTTAGGTTTTAAACACAGCTTTAATTTTTTTTTTTAATTTTACTGTTTTGTTTTTTTTTTTTTTTTTCCTTTGTCATTTTCTAAATCTTTGGTTTGGAAGTTGTTTAGGAATTTGTGGTCATTATAAAGAAAAAGTCTTTTACAATAATCAATTTACTTCTAAATAATGCTTTTCTTATGAGGTACTTTGTTTTCATGTCAACATTTATTGAATATCTGAGCACATGCTTAGATATTAATTTTTTTTATAATCAAGATATTTACAATTTAACTTTCATTAATCTCTGATTTTATTTCAGTCTGGTCATGTAATATGGTCTCAATAATTTCTACTGATCATTTCTGGAAATATTTCATAAGTACTATTTATAGGTCACCTAATGAAGCCCTGGTGGCCTGGTGGTGAAGAGCTCGCCTGCTAACCAAAAAGTCAGCAGTTCGAATCTACCAGTCACTCCTTAGAAACCCAACGGGGCAGTTCTACTGTGGGCTATAGGGTTGCTATGAGTTGGAATCGACTTGATGGCAACAGGCTTGTTTTTTTGTTTGTTTACTCAGGTGAATAAAATGTTAGTTGCCATGGAGTGGGTTCCGAATCATGGTGCCCTTATTTATAAAAGAACAAAACATTACCCAGTCCTGCACCATCTTCATGATTGTTTGGTATGTTTAAGTTCTTTGTTGTGGTTATTGTGCAATCCATATCCTTGAGTATTTCTCTCATCTTCGCTGACCCTCTACATTACTAAACATGATGTCCTTTCCTAGTGATTGATCTTTTCTGATGCCCTGTCCAAATTAAACAAGGCAGAGTCTCTCCATTCTCACTTAAAAGGAACATTCTCTCTGTCTTTATTTTAAGATTGATCAATTCATCCTTCTGGCAGTGCACAGCATATTCAATATTCTTCACCAACATGACAGTTTGAAATGCATCAATTCTTCTTGTCTTCTTTTTTCATTGTCCATTAAAAAAAAAAAAAGACATTGCCAATGAGTTGATTCCGACTCATAGCAATACGATAGGACAGAGTAAAACTACCCCATAGAGCTTTCTGGCCTGTAATCTTTACGGAAACAGACTGCCACATCCTTCTTCCACAGAGTGACTAGTGGGTTCAAACTGTTGACCTTTCGTTATCAGCCAAGTGCTTTACCATTGCATCAACAGGGCTCTTCCTTACCCATAGTCACTTCTATTTCCTCTCACAGAGTGCTTTTACTTCAGAGGATTTAACACTGTCAGCAATGATATAATTCTTAGCTTGTTCACTTGTTTATCGCATCATTCCCACTATACACTTAGCTCTATGTAAGGATAGCAACCAAGATGCCTGCTTTGTTCATGACTTTTTTTGGGGGGCGGGGGGAATAAACAAAGTGAGGGCAATGTCCAGGGGGTAGTGGTGGTGAGACGGAAAGAGAGAAGAGTGATGAAAAGGGCCACGGTTAATAGTAAATACACCATTTTTTACGCAAATAACACACCCGTTCTATGTTTGTTTGCAAAAAAAAAAAAAAATTAGCATAGCGCTGTTACGAAATACCTAGATGGCGAGGGCATAGTTAGTAAACAAATGTAGAATGCAAAAATACAGTACTCAAAGGGCTGCCTTGAGGAAATAGTCAATGTTAGCCACAGTAAGAAATTTTGGAATTACTTTTTTTCTGAGTCCCTGGGTGGTGCACTTACCTACTAACCAAAAGGCTGGTGGTTCAAGTCCACTCAGAGACTTGCCATAGAAAAGGCATGCTAACCTACTTCTGAACAATCAGCCATTGAAAACCCTGTGAAATACAGTCCTACTCTGACACACGTGGAATTGCCTTGAGTTGAAATTACCTTAACAGCAACTGGTTTTTTTGGGGAATAAGGCAGAAGGTTGGAGGCTCTTCATTCCAACTGCCTGACTAGGTGAGCTGTTTCATTTCACAGGGCAAATTGTGCATAGGTCATGGATTGATTTTTTTGTTGCTTTGCTTTGGGTGTGTATTATTGGTGATGATTTTTGTTTTCTTATTCTCTTCGTGCATATGTTCTCTACCCTATAAACCTTCATTATAAGACTGGTAATCAGTAGCCTATTCTAGTAGGTTTCATCATTGCAAGTTTTTACCTTTTTGGATAAGTTTTCATTGGTTTTCAGAGGTCTTTGTAACAATTTTCGAGAGACTACATTTTAACCTGAAATCTAGATCTTACTTCTCTACTTGGAATCGTTATGCCATTGAGATAAAATTTTAGTTAATGCATTTGTTTTCTTATAAGCACACATGTCAGTTAGAGCTCTATATTGTTTCCTTATTCAACAACTTCCCAAAGCACTTTATTATCCATAGAAATTGGAAACTTATTTTAATTTGATCTGTGAAAAAAATGTCTACAATGGAAAAGGTGTCATTGCTTGTTATCACCCTTTATTTGTGAAGTGCTACAAGAAATGAGTTGGCCTAGGAAAAGAATTTTCAAATCTCCCTTTAATGAACCACTTCAATTACTAATTATTGTGACAGGCAAGTCTTTTAATTATAGGCTTCTTTTCTTTTCTTTCTTCCTACTGCAGGTTGACAATGTCACCCTTGGAGAATTATCACTCACTTTCAAGATCCATCATAAAGCATCATTCCCTGTTTTCCATTTCCCTAAATTAGATTGGGTTACCCACCCTCTGTTCTCCCATAGAAATCTAGTCATATATATTCATATAACTAATATCTACTGTCTATATTACATTTTGGAGTTGCTGCATGGTACAAATGGCTAATGTGCTATGCTGCTAACCAAAAAGTTGAAGATTCAGGTTCACTCAGAGGCACATCAGAAGAATAGCCTGGATATAGACTTTGGAAAAATCAGCCACTGAAAGCCGTATGGAGCACAGCTCTACTCTGACATATATGGGGTCACCAAGAGTCAGACGTCACAGCAACTGATACTGGTATATTACATTGTAATTACCTGCTCACCAATCAGTCTTCCCAAGTGGATTTTGAACTCCTTGATAACAAGGAGCATCATTATTCATTTGTATAGCCCAGTACTTACCACAGAACCTAGTACTTAGTACTTAGTAGCATATAATAAACATTTGCAGTGGGAGGAGAGGGGGAAAAGCAGGCGCAGAAGCAGTGAAGGAGAAGGAGGAAAAGGGAAGGGAAAAAAAGGTAATTTAGAAATAGCCTGAATCAGAATCTGATGTCTTAAGGAAGGACATGTGTGTGTTTGCACATTGAGTGATGTTAGTGTGTGCTTGGTAGTGAGATGGGATGGACTCATATAGAACAAATCAAAATTACAAAAAGACTTAGCCCTGCTCATCTTTTTCAATTTCTTTGTAGAGGTAGTAATCCTCATCAAAATATTACAATCCTTTCTAGAGAAGAAATTTTTGCTCCATGTCTCACTATTGAACCTTATTCTCTTTCTGTCTAATCTCACCTCTGAAGAAATTTGTAGCAGATTAAATACATGTTTTGAAAGTTCACTGTAAATACATGCTGAATAAGTCAATGAGTAAGAAAATAAATTCTCAAGAATGAATAAATGAATCAATACCTAAAAGAGAAAGTTAAGAACAAAACCTGGTTTACCTACTTGGAGTTTTTTTTTTTTAATATGTTTGAAATACTTTAATTCCTTAGTGAAGTGATCATTGGTGCAGCAATTCTGAGGGATGAATTTTTTTAAGATTGTTAATTAGATGGGGACAAACTCACCGTAATTGTCCTTTGTGTTTAGAGTGGAGGCTGTTGATGGCTATGTCCAGGCATATTCTAGACCAATATCTTTCTAGTTACTGGTTTGGCTCTGCTGTCTAAAAAGCAAAGGAGTTGTTAATTAGCAAGCGAGAATAATACTTGATTGACTCTACTAAATTAGATTTTGTTGACCTGCCAAAGTGAATTTGTCATCAGCATTTATTAGAAACACACGCACACACAAATTCTTCTAAAGGATTTAAGAATCCTAGATAGCTGGTGGTATTTTCACTTAATAACAGTATAACTCAAAGGAGAGGCTTGGAGTCAATGCTTACAGAAAAATTAAAGTTCTTTAAATTTCAACTGTAGGACTTTGGACATATGTTTTAACCTCTCTTTGCCTCAGTGCTCCAGTCTATACTATGGTAATAATAATGCTTTTCTTATAGGATTATTATGAGAATTGAACAGAGGTAATAAATGAAAAACCTTGTCTGTACCTAGCATTATGCCTAGTTTTGATTAGGTATTTAATAAATATTTTAAACAGAATCTTTTAGAATTCATTATGTCAATAGAATAGCTTTGAAGTTGAAGAAGATTGTTTTCTGGTTAGATTTATGAATTAATTTATTAGTGTATATTTTTTTTAGATAATTTTATGTAAAAGATCTGTACCTGATAGACACTGAGATACAATTCCTGTCTTATGATTCATTTAGGGAGATTAAATGCATTCAAATTTAATGAAAATACTGTATTATCCTTCTTTCTATAATAGATCTGAATATCTCAACAAAGTTAGTCTATTTCAACAGTTGAATGCAATTACTCATATTATTTTTTAATTAATCATTGTTCCACAAAATCGTTTATTTAACCAGACGTGACCAGCCAAGTCACTCTAGTGGCTGACATATTAGTTCTTCATTGTAACAACAGCCTTTATTTCCAATCCACTTTATTTTTTTCCAGCTATTTAAAATGCCAAAATTTGATGGCGTACTTTAGATAGCTCCCTTTATTTTGTTAGTAAAGATATCTTCCAATTCATAAGATGAGCACTATTGTAATAAGCAACTAAAATGGTACCAAAACTGCTTTCCTTATTATGCTTTTTTTGTTTTTTTCCCCGGAGTTAAAATAGTTCAATGGTGCATAAAGGAGAGAGAGTCATATTATTACTGAGATGTCAGGCAATGTTTTGTGAACTAAGTTGTTTGCTACCAAAATAAATGAAGGGGAAACTAATGACTGAGGGAACAGTCAATGGTAAGGATGAATGGAAGCATAGGGTGACAGATAAGCTAATAGAATGAATAAAGAGTGATATAGGCTGAAGTCACATGTGTGAGAATTAAACATGTTAACTTATATTTGAGTGCTGAAGCCAAAATGAAGGATGTTTTCAGCTCTGTGTGGGATCGGCAGCATGTCAAAATAACAAAGCGTTGAGCTTCTATAAGACCTAAGTGGTTGCCCCACAAAAAGGATTGCTTCATGTTTTAGATATCGCTATCATTCAGAGATATTTTGCTAATAAATTTGGTACTAATTAGGACTAGTCATGTTTATCTCTATTAACTAAGCAACTGAAAATATTACGGTTACCTTTTTTTCCTAAAATGAAAAATAGAGCTTCTTAGTCAGAAACCAGATTTCGTTCATCTTTTGATGAGTTTTCATGCTTCTTGTTGTGTTTGAGTTGATTCTGACACATAAAGACACTGTAGAACAGAGTAGAACTGCCCCATAGGGTTTCTTTATAGAAGCCAACTGCCACATCTTTCTCCCCTAGAGTGAGCAGCTGGCGAGTTCAAACCTCGACCTTTCAGTTAGCAATATAGTACTTAACCACTTCGCCACCAAATTTTTTTTTTTTCGCCACCAGAGAGTGTAAAATTTTAGCTCTTAGCACATCCCTCCTTCATAACAAAATTCACCAGCTGTTTGCTTACAGAAGTTCTGTAACTTCTGAGCCTCAGTGTTCTCATCTGTAAAATGGAGATAACAATACCTGTCTTTTTAAATGTGAGGTAATGTAAGTACTGCTAGAATTAATACTACAGTTTGCTTGCTGACTCTTTACCCTTCTTTTCACTTGCCATTAGGAAGAGCTATCTGTTGAATCTCTACTACTTTGGACAATATCATGGTGTTTAATTATAAACCAGTGCTCTGGAGGAAAGCTCATTATAAATACAAAGTTAAATAAAATGCAGGGAAAAAATAAAATGAGAAAGAAACTCTTTAAACTTTCGTACTCTCTGGCCCTTCAATAATAAATACAAATGTAAGTCATATTAAAAAAAAAAAAAAAAAAGTCTGCAAAAGAGAGCCATATCAGTGTTTAATGTTTGGAAGTGATTCCACACTGGAGCTATGAAAAGGCCCCATCAGTGCTTAGCTTAGTCTAGTCTATGTTCTAAGGCTAAAATACACAAGTCCTAAACTATGGGAAGAAAGGCAAGTAATCTCTATTTACAATGTTAGCTTGAAGCCAAGGAAAATGTAGTCTTAGGTACAAAAATAAATAAATTAAAAAGTAAAATTTAATGAATAGAGAAATATTTTTACAGAGTGTTTATAATTCTTATAACAAAAGGACCAAGAACTGTCCTAGCAATTAAGAAAAAAACTTTTTTTAATTCATTGAATATCTACAACTTTGTTTAACGATATTAGAATCTTTACTTGTGATAGACACTTCAAGGAATCCATAGGTTTTCCTATATGTTGTTGTTGTTGTTAGGTGTCCTCAAGTCAGATGTGATTCAGAGTGACATTATGTACAATGGAAGGAAACATTGCAGTCCCTTCACCTTCCTCACAGTCTTTGCTACATTTGAGCCCATTGTTGCAGCCACTCTGTCAACCCATCTCATTGAAGGTCTTCCTCTTTTTCACTGAATCTCCACCTTACCAAGCATGATGTCCTTCTCCTGATAACATGCCCAAAGTACATGAGATGAAGTCTCACAATCCTCCCTTCCAAGGAACATTTCGGCTGTATTTCTTCCAAGGCAGACTTGTTCGTTCTTCTGGCAGTCCAGGGTATATTCAATATTCTTGTCAACACCATAATTCAAAGACATCAATTCTTCTTCAGTATTCCTTACTCATTGTCCAGCTTTTGCATGCCTATGAGGCTACTGCAAATACCATGACTTTTTTTTTTTTTTTTTGAGTCAGGTGCACCTTAGTCCTAAAGAGCCATCTTTGCTTTTAACACTATAAAAAGCTCTTTTGCAGCAGATTTGTCCAATGTAATACGTTGTTTGATTTCTTGACTGCTGCTTCTGTGGACGTTGATTGTGGATTCAAATAAAATGAAATCCTTGACAACTTCAATATTTTCTCCATTTATCGTGACTTTGCTTTTTGGTCTTTATGTTGAGGTATAATCCATACTGAAGTCTGTAGTCTTTGATCTTCATCAGTAAGTGCTTCAAGCCCTCTTCACTTTCAGCAAGCAAGGTTGTGTTATCTGCATAATGTAGGTTGTTAATGAGTCTTCCTCCAATTCTGATGTCCTGTTCTTCTTCATATAGTCCAGCTTCTCAGATTATTTGCCCTGCATACAGATTGAATAAGTATGGTGAAAGAATACAACCTTAGCACACACCTTTCCTAATTTTAAACCACACCCTTGTTGTGTTCAAATGACTGCCTCTTTATCTATGTACAGGTTCCTCATGAACACAATTAAGTGTTCTGGAGGTCCCATTCTTCCCAATATTCTCCATAATTTGTTTTGATACATACAGTCAAATGTCTTTGCATAATAAAACACAATAATAATGTATACACAACTAATTTTTTAGTCTTTTGAAAACCATTGATACAAATGGAGATATAGCCCTCCTACAAAAGTTACTAGGAACTTTTCAGCTCTATTTGCCTTTTAACATCATATAAGCCAGTGCGCTGAAAAGCGGCTTTAGGCAAGATACAGATGTATTGTTAAGAAAATAAAAATATAGTTGGGAGACAAAATTGAAGGTACTATATTTTTTTAGAGCTTGAACCAGGCATATCAACAAAGCAATAATAATAAAGTGTAACAAGCACTGCCACTGTGTCCAAAAAGGAAAGCACAACATGTGCTATAGAATAGCACCAACAAATAAATCCTCTCCAAACTCAAGGCACAGTCCCTAAAAACAAAGAATTCAACACACAACACACATAACAAAATATGGCAAAGAGGTCAAATGTATTCAGATCAACAGGGTCATCTAAAAGCTCATTTAATTGGTACAATCTCAAAGGACTCAAGAGTGTCTGTGGAAGCAAAGATGACCTGTTACATTGGTGCTTCATTTTAGTGTTGGGCAATTTCTTATGAGCTTATGAGGTGCCTCTCAGAGGAATACTTCAAACTCCCTAATAAGTTCTGCTTCCCATTGCCTCATTTCCATCGTACTATTTTGCTACCTACCACTGGCCTGTCAGTTTGTCCTTCTTGTGGTGACTTACACCACAAGAAGGTGGTTGCTATGATACAGGAAGCTATGCCACCAGTATTTCAAATGCCAGCAGCATCACCCATGATAGACAGATTTCAGCAGAATTTGTGTACTACAAAGAAAGTCCTGGCCATCTACTTCTGAAAATTACCCAATGAATATTTTATGAATCGAAAGAGAACATTGTCCAACTTGCTTGCCTTGGGCAGTTCATAAGAAGGTATCAATCACTGAAGAAGGATATCATGTGTGGTAAACTGGAGGGCCAGACAGGGTGCGGGAAACCCTTGGTAAGATGGATTGGTACAAAAGCTGCCAACAATGGACTCCAACATGCCAGGGATCACGAGGAGGACACAGGACCAGGCAACGTTTTGTTCTGTTGTACATACGGTAGCCAGGAGTTAAAGTCGAATAGACAGCAGCTATCTATTTATCTCTATCTTCTCACCGACAGCTGCTTTCTAGGAATGAGGAAGAAAAGAAGTTCTAGTCAATTTCAACCAAGACATGCTGCCTTCTCTACCCTACTCATGAAAGAGCTGCAAGAGCAACAGAGTTATCATAGAGAGAAGGCGGGAGCTGCTGTAAAATAAGATCCATGACTACTCTGACCTACACACTATTCTGCAAGGAACTGAGGAGCTATCCAAAGAGGAAAATGTGACTTTTATTTAGGAATGCACCTACACTACTAAAAATTTACCCTGAAGAAACGAATCTTCATTGAGTACATAAGTAAATATTTTCAATGAAAAATGATTACATAATTCCAACACTGTATACAATGGGTAATATCCATTTATCCACTTATATGATTCCTGATTCTATGGCTGACATTGTAAAGCTCTGCAGAAACCACAGGCACATCTGCACATACAAAATTCTGTGAGAAAATGACCCCCGTTATTATGCTGTGTAATTCCTATTACAGAAATGATACCATTATTGCATTATGTTAAGAAATAGATATAATTGGGCCTGTCATGAGAAAGATAGAATTCAGGGAGACAAGAACTAGTTCTTATTTTCACTCATTCATTATAAATTATACCCATTAAGAGCCTTCCATATGCCAAAAATGCCAGAATCTATTCCTGATATTGTTCAGCTCTGATTAGAACACATGCACATAAAAATGTATAAAACACTGTAAGAAAATGACCCCTACTATTAAATAGGTGTAATTCCTGGTATATAAATGACATCTTTATTCTATTATATTAAAAATGGACATATCTGAGACTGTCAAGATAAAAATATAATTCACTGTAAAGAGCGATAGATCTTTCATTTGTTCATTCAAAAATAGTTATTGAAAGCTTTGGATGAACCCTGAGTAGTATACAGTCCTAGAGCATATTGCAATATACAAGACAAGAAATGTCCCTGCTTTCACGGAGCTAACAGTGCAGAAGAATAGCCAGAAAGAAACTAGCAATTGTCATTTATTAAAAGGAGAGCTCAGATAGAGGGAGTAGCAGATGCTATGAGAGCACCTAGGCCAGTGAGGATGAATCAGAAAATACTTCCCCATGGACTTGATATCAGATGTCTAGAATATTGGCGGGGGGACAGGTTACAGCAGAGGGAGACGCATGTGTAAAAACCCTAAGGTAAAGCAAAAAAATGGCTTCTTCTAGGAACAGAGAAAGAATCTAGGTTTAGTTAGATTGAAAAATGATCAGCAAAGAGACAGAACAGATCAGTAGGTGCCATATTCTCAAGTTCTGTTATTCCATGATACAGATTTGAATTTTATCCCAAATGCTAGTGGACTCAGGAAAGTGTTCTAATCAAGTGAATGACAAGATTTGATTGCCATTTGATTACTCTGGTTGTGGGTAAAGAGTAGATTTGGAAAAGGTGACCCTGGAGTCAAGGAGATTTGGAATAGGGAGTCTTAACATATATTTGTCAGTAAGTGAGGTTGGCCTGAGCTAGAGTGGTCATAACAAGGATAAGTATACGGTGAGGTAATGGGAAGACAAAATCAACAGGACATGGATAAATATGCACATACAAGATAAAGGAGCAGACAGGGTCAAGGATGAAACCCATGTGAATTGGAAAACAGAGGAGGGTGGCACCAATCAATGAGATAGAAACACAAAACGAGCTGTAGACTTGGGTGACCAAGAAAGATAAGTAGTTTTTTTAAATTTGTTGGGCGAAGATTCCCGTAATATATCAAAATAGAAATATGCAAAAGGCAGGTGGTTATATAGTCTGGAGTTCAGAAAAGATGTCAAGATTTGGTATCTAAATTTGAGAGAAATCACCCTTATCAAGTTTGTGATATTGCAGAAAGCGCATGTAGAGCAAGAGAACAGATCTGCAAGGATCCCAATGTTTTTGACACAAGAGATAACCACAGAGGCAGCAGAAAAGCAGCAGCAAGAGAGGTGGTGATAGGGGAGAGGGAGGTGAGTTCTCTATACAGAAGCCAAGAGAAGACTGTTTTAACAAGGAGGCAGCAATTAGCACAATCTTTTCCTGCTGAGTGACCAAGAAAGATAAGGACTGAATATGTCCATCCTCAAGGATGTAATTTCTGGTTAGGTGAAATCAATTTCAGGGAGTGATGAGGAGATGGGAAATGAGACGTGGCTTCTATTTTTATTCTTTTACTACTTAATATTTTCTTTTTGTTTTTATCTCATTTTGTTTGTTTTTATGTTTACCTGAACCATGATAAGGGGAGCCAAGAGAAAAAGTTTTGTACTTTCTTGTGGTGGCACCACCTTCCATGGTACCCAGTACGTTGGAGGCTACAGGAATTGCAGTAAAGGCAAAGGAAGAGAGAGATGACCCTCAAGTAGAAAGGAGTAATGCTCTTTGATAAGCTGCCTTCTTTCTACCTATAGATCCTCCTTGTACAAAACCTTAGGAGTTTTAGGTTGGTACTTATTGAAGAACTGCAATTTCTGGCATTATCAGCATCCATGTTTTGTTTCCATCTTTGCCCTTTTTTTAAAAAAACTTGGCAAATATAGATATTACAAAACATTTGCAATTGCAACATTTACTACATGTACAATTCAGTGACATTGATTGTGTTCATCATGTTGGAAAACCCTCACCAGTATCCATTTCTGAATTTTTCCGAATCCTTTAAGAGAACTTAGTGACCCCGAAGCAACGGCTCTCACTTTCCCACTTCTTGATTCCCCTGGTAACCATTAATACACTTATCTATTCTAGATATCTCATAAAATATTTATCCGTTTGTGACTGACCTATTTCACTCAGCATGATGTTTTCAAGTTGCATCCATGTCGTAGCATGTGTCAGGCTTCATTTCTCCTTATGGCTGAGTAGTATTTTTTGTATGTACGTACCACATTTTGTTTATCCATTCATCTGATGCTTGACATTTAGGTTGCTTCTACCTTTTGTCTATTGTGAGTAGTGCTTCAATGAACATTGGTGTACAAGAATCTGTTTGCCTTCCCGTTTTCAGCTCTTTTGGGAATATAGCTAGAAGTGGAATTGCTGGGTCATATGGTAATTCTTACATCTATCAGATTGTTGTACTGTGGTGGCTTGAGTGTTGCTGTGATACTGGAAGCTTTGTCACTGGTATTTCAAATACCAGCAGGGTCACCCTTGGTGACCAGGTTTCAGAGAGTTTTCAGACTAAGACAGACTAGGGAGAAGGACATGACAATCTACTTCTAAAAAAATTGGCCAGTGAAAATCTTTTAAATAGCAGTGGAACATTGTCTGATACAGTATCGGAAGATGAGCCCCTCAGGTTGGAAAACACTCAAACTATGACTGGGAAAGAGCTGCCTCCTCAAAGTAGAGTCAACCTTAATGACGTGGATGGAGTGAAGCTCTCGGGGCCTTCATTTGCTGATGTGGAATGACAACCAAAATGAGAAGAAATGTCTCCAAACATCCATTAATAATTGGAACATGGAATGTACAAAGTATGAATCTTAGAAAATTTGAAGTCATCAAAAATTAAATAAAATGCATAAACATATCCTAGGCATCAGTGAGCTGAAATGGGCTAATATTGGCCATTTTGAGTCAGACAATCATGTGGCTTACTATGGTGGAGACTGACAAATTGAAGAGGAATGGCATCACATTCATCATCAAAAAGAACATTTTGAAATCTATCCTAAAGTACAACGCTGTCAGTGATAGGATAATATCCATATGCCTACAAGGAAGGCCATTTAATAAACTATTATTCAAATTTACACACCATTGAAATTTACAAACCAACCACTAATACCAAAGGTGAGGAAATTGAAGATTTTTACCAACTTCTGCAGCCTAAAAATGATCAAACGTGCAGTGAAGATGTATTGACAATTACTGGTGATTGGAATGCAAAACTTGGAAATGAAGAAGGATTGGTAGTTGGAAAATAAGGCCTTGATGATAGAAATGAAACTGGGGGTCCCATGATAGAATTTTGCAAGACCAAAGATTTTTTCACAGCAAATACCTTTTTTCAGTAACATAAACGGTGACTGTATGTGAACCTCAGAGAACGGAAAACACAGAAACCAAAACGACCATTTCTGTGGAAAAAGATGATGTAAAAGCTCAGTATCATCAGTCAGAAGACTAGGGGCAAACTGCAGAACAGACCATCAATTGTTCATATGCAAGTTCAAGACAAAACAAGTCCACGAGAGCCGAAATGTGACCTTTAGTATATCCGGAAACCCTGGTGGGGTAGTGGTTAAGTGCTACAGTTGCTAACCAAGAGGTCGGCAGTTCAAATCCACCAGGCGCTTCTTGGAAACCCTACGGGCAGTTCTACTCTGTCCTATAGGGTCGCTATGAGTCAGAATCAACTCGATGGCTGTGAGTTCATTTTTTGGGGGTTTAGCATATCCTACCTGGATTTGGAGACCACCTCAAGAATGGAGTTGATGCATTCAACATTAATGACTGAAGACCAGATGAGTTGTAGAAGGACACCATACATGAAGAAAGTAAAAGGTCATCAAAAAGACAGAAAGAAAAGACCAAAATGGATGTCACAAGAGACTCTGAAACTTGCTCTTGAACATGAAGTAGCTAAAGTGAATGGAAGAAATGATGATGTAAAAGAGCTGAACAGGTTTCAAAGGGCAGCTTGAGAAGACAAAGTAAAATATTACAATGAAACGTGCGAGGGTCTGTAGTTAGAAAACCAAAAGTGAAGAACACACTTTGCATTTCCCAAGCTGAAATAACTAGAAAAAAAAAATTCAAGCCTTGAGTTGCAATTTTGAAGGATTCTATGGGCAAAATATTGAATGATGCAGGAAGCATCAAAAGCAGATGGAAGGAATACACAGAATCACTACACCAAAAAGAATTGGTTGGGTGTTAAACTATTTCAACAGAACAAGGGAATACTGCATGGCTTAAAATCAGGAAACGTGTGTGTCAGGGTTGTGTCCTTTCACCATACTTATTCAATCTGTATGTTGATCAAATAATCTAAGAAGCTGGACTATATGAAGAACAGAGCATCAAGATTGGAGGAAGATGCATTAACAACCTGTGATATACAGATGACACAACCTTGCTTGTTGAAAATAATGAAGACTTAAAATTCTTGTTAATTAAGATCAAAGACTACATCCTTTAGTAAGGATACACATCAACATAAAGGAAACAAAAATCCTCCCAACTGAACCAATAAGTAACATCATGACAAACGGAGAAAGTATTAAAGTTGTCAAGGATTTCATTTTACCTGGATTCAAAAACAATGCCCATGGAAGCAGCATTCAGGAAATCAAACATCGTATTGCACCAGGTAAATCTGCTGCAAAAGACCTCTTTTAAGTTTTAAAAAGCAAAGATGTCACTTTGAGGACTAAGGTGCGCCTGACCTAAGCCATGATATTTTCAATTGCCTCATATGCATGTGTAAGCTGGACAATGAATAAGGAAGACAGAAAGAGAATTGATGACTCTGAATTATGGTTCTGACAAAGAATTTGAATATACCATGGACTGTCAAATGAAGGAACAAGTCTGTCTTGGGAGAAGTACAGCCAGATTGCTCCTTGCAGGAGAGGATGGTGAAACTCATCTCATGTACTTTGGACATGTTATCAGAAGGCACCAGTTCCTGGGAAAGGACATCATGCTTGATAAAGTAGAGGGTCAGAGAAAAAAAAGGAAGACCCTCAGTGAGAAGGATTGACACAGTGACTGCAACAATCGTCTCAAACATAACAAAGATTTTGAGAAAGGCACAGGACAGGGCAGTATTTTGTTCTGTTGTACATAGGGTCTTTATGACCTGATGGCACCTAACAACAACAATAACATGGTAATTCTGTTTAACTTTTTCAAGAACCTCTAGACTATTTTGCACAGGGGCTGTACCATTTTTCATTCCCAAGAACAATGGATGAGAGTTCCAATTTCTCTACATCCTTGCCAACACTTGTTTTCATCCTCTCTCTTTTCCTTTTGAGACTAATATTCTACTCTTCTCTCCCTAACCTATTTCCCAAACTCATGCCCGAAGGGTCATATATCAAAGAGGAAAAATGGTATGTTTTGGAATAGGAGAAGATTCTCGACGAGTCTCTTACATTTCTACATATCTTAAAAGCAGAGATACTGACTGCCCTATGTTCTACCCTTTTTTTCGAGAATGTTTGTACAGCAGTCTTGGATTATAGAAAGTGTATCTCCTTCTACAGCAAAGGGCAGACATGTTTACTGAGCATTATAAGAGATTTGGATTCCCTAAGCTCAGCATTTCTCTCCTACAAAAGAACTTGTGACACTCTCAACATCTCTTTCTAGGAATTAGTGTTCAGTGAACTGGAATATGAAAATGCTGATACTCTGGCTACTGCTATTGGTGTCTCTAATAAAGCACTTTGCCTCTGACCCAGAAATATCAAGTGTTCTGCCAAAATCTATGAAATTGTGGTGGGCTAACTTGTTAGCTTACAGCATGATAAAATTTCAGATGCTTCACAGCTCTGGAGAACACGACTATTTGTACCATTGTCCTGATCCTGCTCAGAACTTTGACTTTTCATGACTTGTGCCATCTAAAAAGCTGAAGTAAAATTGTTACCATAAAGAGAAAGAGCTTAGTGTTTTATGCTGTATTATCTCAAATATATACTGTCAACACTGATGTAAACTATAGGCGAGCAGCATAAATTAGAAAAATGACACTGCATCCCACGCACTCCTGACAAGCTTACAGGGTAATATTTCCTGGTTCTGCATTTGTGCACATTGCTTAGAGCGCATATTTCCTGGTTATGTTCACTCTCTGCATACACATACGCAGCGAGAACTGCAATGCTGTCATTTTTATGCCAAGCTACCTGTATGACACAGACATATGATGTTGGAAAAACACTGTGGGTGAATGATTTCTGAACAAGGGGAGCTTTTTGAAAGTGCATAATAATTTTTTAAAGAAGGTTGTCTAATCTAAAGTGGTTTATTCTATTTAAAAATCTGAAAGATAATAGACTCCTTCCAAGGGATTCATTAGATTCTGAGTATGTCAAGTTAAATTCACCACTAACTGGGTGGATTAAGACTGGTCTGAATTGAAGCTCTTTATGCTAGCTGTCATCCTCGTTGTTTAATGCCAGCTGAAGTTTAGTCTGAGTAAAATAGAGTCTCTCAATACCTTTTAATAGATTTGAAAATTATAGTTCCTGTCAGGCTCAAAATTATAGAAAGCAAACAGGTCATGTTGACCTGTACTTCATTAAATGTTAAAAAAAAAAAAAAGCAAATTCCATCGGAAACAAAAAATAAAATAAAAAGAACAAACACAGAAGGGGTATGTGTATTTTTATACATATTTACCACAAGAGAACATAATAATCAAAAGAAACAACTAATTACCAGATTGAAATCATAAAGATAGCAGATATTATCAAGAAAAAAATTAATAAGAAAGATAGTTGTATTCTTTAATGTCTGTTGAGATCATCATTATGCAGAGTGTTCTCTCTCTCAGACAAGACTTCTATCAAGTTTAACAAGAAGGGATGAGTAATCAATTGAATACTTCAGATTAAGAGCTGGAGGGAACATTTTTTAAGTTGTCTGAAGCTTTAGGAAACTCTGGGCATAATCATTGCCAGAAGCATTATGTCTGAATTATAAGTAAATTTTGAAAGATAGTGTTAAATATCTCCTCCAGCGCAAAGCCAAAGCTCAGGAGCAAACACGTCTAGGAAAAGCAAGATGTTCAGTTTTTATTTTTACTTATACCCTTTTTAGAATGAAGTAGTTAAATGAGGCAAAAATAAAAAAGCTCTGCTTAATAGAGAATGTGTGCAGAACCTAGAGATACTGTGAATCTTACAACCCTGGACTATATCTAATGGTCCTCTGAACAGAAAATAGTATTTAATACACAGCATTACCAGAATAATTACTTATCTTTACATTTTATTGTTTATGCAGTCATCATACATACGCTTTTTGCCAATATAAGGCAATTTTTTCTAGGAAACCAATCAACACCTTTAAAATGCCCACAGTTCTTTCCAAACTCCCAAATGGTTTTTACCAAATGAATTAATCACTATATTTTTTTTTTTCTTAAGGCAGGTAACATGTTGAAAACTGAATCCAGAGTTAATACAAGCTATTAAGAGAATAACAGCTGAAAGGCTGCTTCTTTTGAAAAAATTATTGGCTTCAGTCTACAGGATACAAAGGACAAGCTAGAATGACACTGATTGAAGCTGCCATTCCACTTCACCTATGACAGTCTCAAGTGGTTCAATTACCTAGAATGTGTGTGCCAGGACATTAAAATCTCGATCTCATTCTATCTAAGAGAAAAGCAAAGTGGCCAGCTTCTGCTTCAACTGATAGTAAAGTCTGTAGGATCACACCAAAAGTATTAGACTTAAGTTTATTCTCTATGTAGCTGAGTAGTCCACATTGCTTCTGACCACCTTGCCCAACCGTTTCACCATCTTTTCCGCAGAGAGCACTGATCTGAGTAATGGGTATACTTCCCCAAGCTAGGACAAGCAATCAGGGTGCTTCTACAGTTTACCAATAACCACTAAGAAAACATTGTGTTTCTGTGTATCTGGGTGGGTACAGTATGGGTGTATGAGTGTGGGTGATGTAGGTATGGGGGTAGGAGTCCAAATAAAATCTGTTTTCATGAGTATGGAGAGCAGGGTATGGGAAAGTGGCTAATATGATGGATATCTGATTATCTTGGTCTTGAAGAAAATTGGATGAATCATTTAGCCTATTCCCCTCACACCTCCAACATAGTTTTTTTTTTTTTTCATATATTTAACTGTTTAGAAAATAACGCTGAATACTTCCAGAATGATGTTTCACAGCTGGTAAAAAGCAGGAAAAAAAAAAAATTATTCCAAATCCTAAATTCCTCCTCTGCTACTTATAGGCATGCTCTCTTGTACTGACCTCCAGAAAGCCAGAGGAAATTATTCAGCATTGTCCTCAAAATACATTTGTATATGTGATTATATCTAAGTTATCATCAACATGGAAACACAGTCTGGTATAATGGAAAGGAAAATGGAATTAAAGCTAATAGCCCTGAGTTGAAGACACAGCGCCAATACTTATAACTATGAAGGCTTGGGGAAGTCACAATCTAACTGAGTTTTTGTTTTCTCTGCTGAGACTTGGCAGTACCATATATTAGAAAGAGATGTGATTTCATATGAGATAGTAGAAATTATAAAGCTTCTGAAGTCCTATAATATTTGAAGGCTTTAAGCATAGAAATTGCAGCACTATTCCAGCCAAAGATGGATTTCTCGTTCACAGAATCACTTTAATTTTTTTTTTCCCAACATAGTTGTTTTTAAAATTATATGTAGGGAATATATTATAAAGTAGCTGTCCCAATACCAAGAACATGGTAGATGATCAAAAAATATATGGAAAACAGCTGTCACAGTACAGATATATAATAGATGTTCAATAGAAATTATTGCCAATAGTAGTTTTAGGAATAGTAGTAGTGCTAATCATTACCACCAAATATGGTAATCATATTTTTCCTTTATTTATAGGAATATTGAAACAAAAGATTGATTGAGCACCTCGTATAATGGACATGTTATACTCGATATCATACGTAAGATGGACCATAACACCAAGACTTAGATATTAGTTTCTTCATTTCATAGGTGAAGAAATGGAGACTCAGGTGAGTTGTATAACTTGCCAAGAGTCACAGCTCAAAGTTTTGTTCAATTCCAAAGCTGTTCATGTTCAATTATAACCTCTTGCCTCCCTGAAATTCAACATTAAGCCACATACTCTTCGAAAATGATGGCTATGTCTGAATAAATAGTACACCAGATGGAAATTCTCCTTCAGCAAATGCTCTATCCATTTACACAAACTTTAAAATTTTTAACAGCTGCCCTCTCCACTTCTTAAAACCTGCTAAGGGATGAGAGAGAAAAATGTTAATGTTATTTGTTGAATAGAGCTTTAATATTTTGATTTCTTTAATAAATCTGAAGAATTATGGTAATGCATGTAATTACAATTTCTTGTGTTCAATAATTCAATTACTTATTAAATTGCTTTCATTATGGAGCATTACATTTTCTTATACATTTTGGGGTATGTGAACTCTATCTGCATTTTGCCACATCCTCCTTGTCACTATTGTCCTACTAATTATATTCCATAAAAGCTTCTTCCTCTAAATAGCTCACAATTATTTTAAGAATTAAAAAGAGGAAATTGCCCTTGGAGTGTACCATCTTGTGATCCTGCTGCTCTTTTAAATCTGCAGAAATAGTGAGATGGAGTTGCATATTCAAAGCTTTGAAGATTATGTCAGGACTACCTTCGGCAAAGAAAAGACTGGGCTCTGGTAAATCTAATTTTCTAGTATCATATTTCTGGAGAGCTGAAGTTTATCTGTTTTATAAATTTTTCATGTTTGTGACTAATACAATGATATTTATGTTTATCCTTTATCCTTATTACTTTATGAAATCTCCATAGCCATTGTTTTCAACCTTCTTTATAAACTAGCCCAGTTCCTTCTACATTTTAAGTGCTATATTTGGACTCCCAAGCTTTTAACATGGATCTTGACTAGCCATTTACCATTGCAATTCCTGAATAAAATACATACTCTTATGCTATTCAAATGTGGTCTTACTACAAACTATCATTGGAAAATGCATTTATAGAAAACAGTATGTTAGAAAATTTAATTCAGATTAATTCTTTTGAGATCTAAACAAGAAACCTAATTACTTGTTTTAATACTAATTCCATAAGAAAACTTGTAGCACAGAAAAATAATTCCCCATTTTGACCATCAGCCTAGCTCTCCTGCTGCTGGCTCCTGAACAAAAGGAAATTCTATTGTCCGATCCATCCTAGCTTGAATTCAAAGCCATTTTAGGCTCTCCTGCTCAACCATTTCATCATCATGCACAATTTTTTACCACTGGACCTGGTTTTATTTTGTTCTCTTTTCACTTACACACTCATGTGATCCAAGGTAGCTATTAATCTCCTTTTAGCATATGACTGGATCTACTTACAGAAGCAAGCCCAGTTTCAGATCACCCCAGTCCTATCATGGAAGCACGAGCATTCTCCTTGTCCCATGGAACTACTAACTCACACAGGTGTGTACATAGCGCTGCTACCAAAGGCAGCAAGAACTGACTCATGCTTACTGTTCCAGTACCCAGGAAATCTGAGGTCAGCTACCATTACTTCTGGCCACACACCTTCTTCAAAAGGCAGACAGACCAAAATGATGACAGAATTGCAAATGTTCATAGATAAACATGTAGACTTTCTCGTTCATACACCCACCTAAGTCTCTTCTGGAACATATAAAGAAGTAAGAAAGGGCTAACGTTTGCGCAAAAAAAAAAAAAAAGTAACTCTCCCAACTTATCTGGGGGGGACATGGAATACTTGTAATGAATTCTTTTAAATTCCAGTAACACTGTGAACCTCTTTTTATGACATTTACCATAGTGCTTTGTATTATAGTTACTTACATATGTAACTTACTTCCAGAATTATCTGAATACCCAGCCAATTTAAGCAGGAGTCTCAGGTTTTGAAAATGGCTGGAGTTCCACAGCCGGCTCTTGTCAGAGGCTGTAGGAAATAAAGCACCACCAGGGAACTGAAACCTAACTGTTTAGTGAGAATGGGAACAAGAAGAAAGGAAATATCCAAAGCACCATGACTAAAGGTTGATATCAAGACTCAGAACAAAGAGGCAGATCCAGAAGGTAGGAGCAGGTACTTTTTCCTGAGACACTGGTGTGCTGGGGAAGGAGCATTTTATAGAGTGCCACTGGTGTCCCCATGAGCAGGCAAACATTTGTCACAGACATTGATATAGTTCAGGCATTTTGTAGACTGTAAACCTTTAAATGTCAAGAATGCTATATGTCTTACTCATCTTTCAAAGACAGTTCAAATGTCACCTCCTCTGTGAAGGCTGCTCTGACATCTTCACATCACAGTTAATTTCCTGCTTCTTTGTGTTACCATAACATTTTTTTGTACCACTAGAATAGCCCTTACTTCTCTACTTTATGGCTAAATGTTTATTTTCTGCCCCCTCCTACAGAATTCCTTGAAGGCTGGGACCATATGTTATTCACATTTCTATTTACTGGGCCTTACAAGACTGTAATAGGATAGGCATCTAATAGGTGCTCCCTAAATTGACTTTAGGGTCTGTCATCCATAGGAGTATGGAAAGGTTTAAGTAGCTTAGAATGTTGTTGTAATAATTTGCACAGTGAACCTCTAACTCATGGAAACTTTATGTGAAACAATGAACCATTGCCCAGTCCTGAACCATCTTCAGGATCACTGGTATATTTGAGTCCACTGCTACCATTGTGCATTTTGAGTGCCTTGCGATGTGGAGTATGCATCTTCCAGCATTATATCAGATAATATTCTATTATGGTCCATAAGATTTTCACTGGTTAATTTTCAGAGTTAGATTCCCAGCCTTTTCTTCCTAGTCTGCCTTAGTCCAGAACTCTGCTTAAGTCTGTCCACCATGGATGACCTTGCTGGTATTTGAAATAGCAATGGCATAGCTTCCAGCATCAAACCAACATATAAGGCACCACAATATGAAAAGCTGACACAGTGGTGGTGATGGTAGATTAGAATAGAAAGGAGTAAATAT